>NC_143076.1:18757500-20007500 GCF_052426305.1 Pelodiscus sinensis
AGTTCTGCTCCTCTTTTTGGAGGACTTCCAGATATGCAGCAAGAATGGCTGATGTTATTGGAATGGCCTTTCCCCTCCCTCCCGCCTGTAAGTCTGCCAGAGACTTCAGTGTCACCCCTGAATCCTCAAGACGATGAAGTCTCTCATTGGTCTTATCAGAGAAGAGCGTGAGGCCTTCAGTGGTGTGTTGCGCCTCTGGGGGAAGACCTGATGACTGTACCCAAGACGGACGTGCACAGTGATGGCGGAAGCCGTTGCTCAAGCCTCAGGGTCCACCGCTGGCTGTGGGAGGGGAGGGGAGGGTCTACTGTAAAACCTTGACAGGCTCCAGGATAACCTTATGAACTATCCTAGAGGGCTCTCCAGAGGCTAAAGTGTCCACAAGCCTCTGTGTGACCTTACCCATACTTCTTCTGGTTGGAGACACAGAGTGGCAGCCCTCCTCAATTCTAAGGGAGCCCTGAAATCATCAGAAAACAGAGCAGAGTCAGTCACTATCACCCCCATTAAGGGACAAAGAAGAGGCAGATGAGAGTTGTTGAGGAGGTCCCTCTAATTCCTCCCGAGCATGCAGGGCTCCACCTCATGACACTGGAGGAGGGAAGATTGTGACCTTGCTACAGATGCTCCCAGCATCTAGCAGACGTGGAAGGGAGCGATAAGACTCTAGACTCTAGAACATAGAAGGAAGCCCCTAGAGGTCCCAACGGGCCACTGATGTGGAGGCAGGACCCCGTTACATGGTCCTTCAAGAGCTGTGGCTGTGACCAGTTCCATGGTGGGCAGGTATCCCAATGTGGCATGCCTGTGTTGAGAAACACGTGATCTGTCCTTGGAGTCTGAAGAAGACTCGTTACTTCAGATCATGGTGGCGCTGACCCTATTGGCAGCAGGGAAGCCAGCTCTGAGGCTGGGCATAGGGGTACCCACAGAGAAGAAGCCACCAGTACTGAATAGTGCTCTGTCCTTTTTCAAGCGGGGTTTGAACCTTCTACAAACGTGACACTTCTCACTCAGATACTTAAGGCAGCTGGAATGTTGGTCTTTCACTGGCATAGACTTGTTATGTAGACAATAGGCCCTGAAGCCAGGAAAAAGATTCTTCCTTACTACTCCTGGAACTCCACTCTAGAAAAAACACTGTCCTAAGTTTATTCTTCTATGTAAATTTGAATCGAAAACACTACACTACCCTAAAAACGACTTCTACACATACCACATACACTAAAAGAAGATTTAGGCCAGATCTATACTCAACCCGGAAAGTCGGCTTAAGCTATGCAATTCCAGTTACGTTCAACATACCTTAAGCTGAACTTGGTGCCATCTCCACAGCAGGAGGTCAAGGGAGCAAATGTTCTCATTGACTTCCCTTCCTCCTCTCAAATTGCGGAGTATCAGTGCTGACTGAGAGCGCCCTCGGCGTTTGATTTAGTGGGTCCTTACTACACCCGCCAAATTGAACATCAGAAGATCAATCTCCAAGTGCATAAGTATAGATGTGGCCTTACAAATACAAAGATCGGAGCGCCAACAAATGTCATTAGCAGGAGGAAGAAACTAAGTTGGGTTTCTTGTTGGGTAGCATGTCCCTTTGTACCTGTACGCGGTGGCATGAGACAGTTGATGGCACACATGCTGCCCCAACAGTTATTACGGGGGGGGGGGGGGGGGATCTTGGATAACTGTGTATGAGGCGTGCAGCTACAGCAGAATGGACATGTGCAATCACTCAAAGAACACAATTCAAAACTGCTTAGCGGCTGGACAAGCAGATTGCAGGCTATATCTTCACTGACAAAAATCTGATATGGAAAATGATTTTCTTTTTTAATTTCAAAACTTGATCTATTTGTGGAAAAATATCCTCAAAGCTGATAAAGCAGTTAGGCAGGATAAACCCCTCTGCGACCTTTAAATGCTAAAAGCTACTGGAAGCAACTGCTACAGCCCAGCTAGCTACGGTATGTACAATCATAACTTTTTTTAGTTTGTTTCAAAAAAGTTGTTTTGAGGGTTTGATGGGGCCCAAAGAAAATTTAATTCTGTGATGACAATCTCCTTCTTTCCTACTTTGTGTGTGCTCCCACTTTAACAAAGCAACTCAAAACACCGAGGGTCAAATAAACCTATTTAACGAAGGGATAACATGCACCGTAATGAAGTAACTTGGTACTTGCAAAAACCTGCTGTTGGAAGTGACTGGATGTCAAAGAGTGAATGCTCAGACTTAAATGGTACTGCTTTAGCTGAGCACATTGGGTGTGCATGGATAAGGGCAAAGCATGGGCAGTACCAGATGAGCTAAAAACTGCCGACAAACAGATTGCTGCTCTTCGTTGACAGGGCTTGGCTGTATGAGCAGAAATAATCATTCCACTGGTTGAAAGCATTCTCTTGCAGAAATTAAAGACACGTTACTATTATTCAAATAATAATTCTAAATGAGCAATAAAAGTGTACCTTAACCATGTAGATGCAAATCTCAGGAAGTCAGTCCCTCTTTTTTATATGGGCCTGTGCACATCATATTTTTTTATATATGCTCCTATAAAGATAGTGGTGACAGAGGAATGGCAAAAATGGAGTTTAGAGCTTGTATTTACTGATTAACTCTCTTTTGAATGGAGATAGAGTTTAGGAAAGAGAGTATAGGGGAATTTTTTAAATAATAAAGATGAAGTTGTTTATTCAATATTGTTGATATGCAAAATTTCTCCATTAGAAAGCAGCAGTCAACATACCCCTCATTAAACTGAAACTGTCATTTTCAATGACAGTGTTTAAAATACATCATGTCAACTGGAATCTACTGCTTGAATTATTTACTAACGTAGGAAACCATTTAGATTAATGGCAAGAAATTTGTTTTTGCACCACTGTTAGATTTCAGGAAACGGCACATTTTTTACTATAATATGATCATCTTTGTATAAATATAATTAGAGTTGACTCGCAGAAGAATTGGACATGGAACTCTGTGCTCTGAAGAGGAGCCATTCAATTTTTATCTCACTAAAATTGCTTCTGTACAGTCTTCTCTTTCACTTAAAGGAAACTTCGTTTTCTCAATAATGAAAAAAGGGCAATGTTGCATTTTTTATGAAGCAAAGAATCTTTTTCAAAAGGAAATTTAACAATTCAGCCATTCAGTTTCTACCTGAACCTGGTACACTCAAAAATGTCACCGAACAGTATTAAAACCTGTTGCGAGGCATTTTAAATATGTGGTAAATTACTTCTTGATTTCTCATTAAACTTTCATATTGACTATTAAAGTCCTTTTTCTTCATTTTTGATTAAAATGTATGCTAAGTCTATTACAACTTCTTTAAATAAATGAAAGTTAACTTTTCACTCAGATGCAATTTTGCTGCCAAACAATAAAACTTAAAAAGGTACAAATATCAAGTTACAAGTTGCATCTCTTTCAGATAGAGATTACTGTTTAAATGATTCCTGTAGTATGCCATATATTTATTTAGATTTATATTGACAAAATAATACAGTGTATTGTTCCATAAGTTATCTCTATTTTAAAGCAGCAATTATTTTCTTTCCTTATATGATGTGGAGTACCAAATTATGGGCTCTATTTTATGTTAATCATTTTACACCAGTCAACAAATATCTTCAAAGGTACTTGGAGCTCTTTGTGACACTTTATTTAATTGCCCCAAAAATCTGGATCTGCAAGATAACAGTTTAAATCATTATATTTCCTATTAGGGTTATACATTAAAGGGAAGATTTTTAAATGGCAAAAGTAGCCATTAGGTACACTCTGTTGCCCAATTATGTCAATACAGAAGCCAATGTGAGATTTCTATTTATTGCACTGTTTATTATGGTCAAGATTTTCAAAAGTGGTGAAGTACTTTTGGATGCCTCAGTTTTGGATGCCCTCAACCCAGATTTTCAGAGTGGGTGACTTCTGGAAACAGTTTAACACACTGGTCCTTTATCTCATCACCATCAGGAAAAATAAAACCTCTTGTGCCGTTAATTACCTAGTCTCTTTCTTAGCTGGTATGGACACCTACATGTTTTCAGTTGGATATTTTTCCTCATCCACCCTCAAATCAGATTTTGGCATCACAGACATTTCATTGTGTAATGCTGTCTTCCTGCTTTGTCAGCTTTAGGGATTTTTTTCAACCCTATTCCTTTTCTCAGTATTCGTGGGAGGTCTGTCTGCACTAAAATTGTAACCCACTGCTCCCTTGCTAAATATTATAGATAAAATGGCATCTAAAACATCTTCATTCATTAGTCTCTAAAGGGTGGGCTAAAACACTGGTATGCTTTTAGCAGGGTCCCTTGATTGAATGGCAGGTTTTGAATGTTATTTTTATGTACTCAGATAAATATGTGCACAGAGGTACACATGTAGGATGGATATGCCATTTGTAGTGAAGTACAATGTGCATGGATTTTTAAATAAGTTTTAAATGGTTTTAGGGCTTGTTTAAAACTAACTAGAGGTAAGAACCTGGGAAAATTGTAAATACAGCCCCTCATGGATACAAAATTTGTATCCCCATCTGTACCTGCAAAAATGAGCCGCGGATAGCTGCATCCATATTTGCAGATGCGGATACATGTGGATATAAAGCAGCTATCTGCAGATCTGCAGGGCTTTAATTATGAAGTTCAGATATTATCTTTAGTGGCAACACATTGTATTGTGAACAGAAGTGCAGCTCCAGACACTTGATTTATATAGGAGGTAAAATGAGTTGGGACAGTTATACAAAGTGTCTTAAAAGGTAGATGGCCTACGAGGCTAAGCTCCTAGGCCTACCATTGATCAAAAAATGTTAAAGGAAATAAATTTAGATGTTGGCGGATGGGGAAGAAATGGACAAAGACTATTCTCTATAGTCTATGGGGTTAGAAGATTTTCTAATTATTTTTGCCATTGCTATTCCATGTTCAGCCCTCACATTAATTCTATCGATGCAGGGAATTGGGATTTCAAGATGCATGGAGGAGCATCGGCCTCACTGGCACCAGGAGGTTAAAAAAAAAAAAAAGGGAAAGTAATTTTTTAAAATTTCAGTAGAACCAGATTATTGCAGTGCAGCAGAAACACAAGCACTACGGCCAGCCATGACCATGCTGTTATTAGAGTTCTGATAATGAACAGTGCAGAGAAAGGAAAAAAAAACGCACAAGAAAATTTACAGTTCAGCTTTCATTTTTAAAAACAGAAGAGTTAATAAAGTTCGTGCTTTACGTCACTCATGCATTACTGCCGCAAATTCTGTACCATGAGGAAACAGGAATGGCAGGGTATCGTTTGCTATTGTTTTACATGCATACACGCACTCACACTTGTGCGCACACGCACAGACACACATGGCTCCTCTTTCCCAGGCCTCTAGGATACACTCCAAAAAGTTTAATAACTCAAAAAAACCTTTCCGTGATTGTAGTTTTGTATGCGTCACTAGCCTTAAATTCCATTCTTACGGTCACATCTATATATTTTAATACTGATCTATTGGATTTAAATTTTTAATCAATTTTAAGTGGGTTTTTTTTGGAGGAAATCCATTTGGTTTGATATCATGCCCATGCATTTCTAACCATTCGTGTACATGCTCACTCAGATTGGTAAGAACAAATGACCAACATACATAAACATCTGGTATACCCCATACACACTCCAGCAACACAAGCTTGGAAAGAAACCCAGGAGTCTTCCGAGGGAAAGAACCCTTTGAGAGGGACGTATTGAGAAGTTCAGATTCATTTTTAAGGCAGAAAAGACTGTCATTGCTGCTTTGCTTAGCACATCTTGTCATTTAAGTTTTCTCTGTGACAAACCTGACACCTCTTTCATCTGTAGATTAATGTATTGCAAACCAAGTGCTTCTTGGTGTAAAAGTTACATTAGTACAAGTTTTGGGTATTATCTGAACTAGGTATCCTGCAAGTGGATATACGATTCTTTTCTTATACAGATCCCGAATGTCTGAGGTATGGCATCCCCATAATGTTTTTTAGTTTCTTATGTCTGCTTCAACACCAAGAGGAATTAAAATGCTAAGTGCCTCCAACTCTTGCATCCGGCTGGAAAGTACTGATCAAGTATCAGGGGAATCAAGTTATCTAAAATCATGTGCTGAGGGGGTTTAACACAGTTCCCTACTGTTAGGATTGCATCACGCCACATCGGTAAATAGAAAAATAAAAAAGAAGAATAAAATAAAAAAGTTGGTTTACTCCAACACCAAGTCATATTGTATTCCCCGAACATCCTGCACAATTTCAGATGTTTCCAAAATCACCAATGGTTTCTAAGGAAATGCAATCTCAAGCTCATGACTTGGCAGATGTAGTAAAATCAAGGGGGACAAAAGTCTTTCAAATATTTTATGATAGCAGTTTTCAGATACCTAAAAGATCCCCTTTATTCGGCTTTGGTGAGGCCACATCTGTAGTATTGTATCCAGTTCTGGGCCCCCCACTACAAAAAGGATGTGGATGCATTGGAGAGGGTCCAGCGGAGGGCAACCAAAATGATTAGGGGGCTAGAGCATATGACCTACGAGGAGAGGCTGAGGGACTTGGGTCTGTTTAGTCTGCAGAAGCGAAGAGTGAGGGGGGATTTGAGAGCAGCCTTCAACTTCCTGGAAGGAGGTTCCAAAGAGGATGGAGAGAGGCTGTTCTCAGAAGTGACAGATGGCAGAACAAGGAACAATGGTCTCAAGTTGTGGTGGGAAGTGTCCAGGTTGGATATTAGGAAAAACTATTTCACTAGGAGGGTGGTGAAGCACTGGGATGGGTTCCCTAGGGAAGTAGTGGAGTCTCCATCCCTAGAGGTGTTTAAGTCTCAGCTTGACAAAGCCCTGGCAGGGTTGATTTAGTTGGAATTGGTCCTGCCTAGAGCAGGGGGGCTGGACTTGATGACCTTCTGAGGTCTCTTCCAGTTCTATGGTTCTATGATTCTATGAAAAGGGTGTCATAAGGAGGAGGGAGAAAAATTGTTCTTCCTGGCCTCTGTGGATAGAACAAGAAGCAATGGGCTTAAACTGCAGCAAGGGAGGTTTAGGTTGGACATTAGGAAAAATTTCCTAACTGTCAGGGTGGTCAAACACTGGAATAAATTGCCCAGGGAGGTTGTGGAATCTCCATCTCTGGAGATATTTAAGAGTAGGTTAGATAAATGTCTATCAGGGATGGTCTAGACAGTATTTGGTCCTGCCATGAGGGCAGGGGGCTGGACTCGATGACCTCTCGAGGTCCCTTCCAGTCCTACCACTCTATGATTCTATGATTTTGCTTTGAACTGCAGGTGTAGCAGGACCTGTTTGGTGATCTCACCAGCTGTTGAATGTGCTATAATCAGCAGCCTTGCTCTTGTCCTAGCAGTGGACAGGGCACTTGCTAAAACTCATGCAGCCTCCCTGTATCCCTCCAGGGACTTCTAATTATTCAAGGAAAAGGATGCACTCGCCTTGTAAAGTCGTCTTTTGCCAGAGGATAAAGGCTCTGCAGCCCAGAGACAGCAGGAATGGAGGAGAAGGTAAACAGATGCTAAATACAGAGAGATCCTCAGGGAGCGGAGGATGCCCACGAAGGCGGAAGGAATATCCCAGGATATCCAAAGGAGCTATGTTGGCCTGACTGTGCTCCCAGGGAGGTCTATGTTCAAACTCTCAGTCAGAGTTTGGCCAGCAACAGTACCCCCGATAGTATAAGGGCTTTTAAATTGTTTAACATAAAGTAAGAGTAATAATAACGCACCTACAACAGGCCCATGATGGGGGTGGGGTGGGACACAGAAAGGGCAGCTCCGTCAGGACCAGGTGATTTAAAGAGGCTCAGGGCTCCCAGTTGCTATGGACAGAGCGGCAACAGCAGTGGCCGCAGCCCCAGGTGGCAAAGAAGGGCTGGCTGGAGACCCTTCCCTTTTGTCTGAGGCCCGACTCCTTCCGGGGAGCCTGCTGCCCCCGGGGAGCGTGTCTGCTGCCTCGCCCACCAACTCGATAGAAATAAGCCTGGCTGGCTGCTGAGTCGCTCACTCAGGACATTCTGGATAAATCTGACTCAAAGACTCGGATTGGAGTGTGGTGGAGCACAATGGTGCCCTGACGTAGGAATCTCAAAAGGAACCTCTCACTTGATTCCTCAATAAGGCTAGGTCTATGCTACAGAGTTTTGGCGGAAAAACAGTTGTTTTTCCGTAAAAATTCACAGTGCGTCCACACCTCAAGTGAGTTGTTGGGTAAGTACATCGAAAGAGCAGAAGGGTTTTTGTGCAATAGGTAATCCTTATTCTACAAGGAAGAACGCCTTTTTGCACACGAGTGTATGGATGGGGAAGAGGATTTTTTTGCACAAGAGGGAAGAGGAAAAGCAGAGGTGCCCTGGTGGCCATTCTGTCCATAGCGATCACTGCTTTCTTGCGAGAGATCATCCAGGCAGTCCGGATACTCTCTTGCACAAAAGTGCATTGCTTTTTCGATGTGCTTTTGCAGTGTGGACGCTCTCTTGCACAAGACATTTTTGCAGAAGATGTCTTCTGACAAAAGGTTCTTGCGCAAAAAGCCTGCAGAATACCACTGTATTCCTATTTAATCTTTGAATCTTTCCTCCTGTGTTAATGATCAGTAGGTTCCATAACTGTGTGTGTTCTTCTGACCTTGAAAGTTTGTTCAATGTAGTCTTTGTTTTAGGAGGTCCTTGGGGCTTGGTTACTTTACAATGGCTTCTCTTGTTGCAGCAGCTAGTAATCAATTCATTTGCCAGGAGTCTAGGCAAAACCACTATATCCCTGTGAAAACGTATAGCACTTAACGAACATTGTTTGTCATCATAATACTAGAGAGGGAGAGGTGCACAGTGTATGAATAATATGAAAATATACTAAAAAGTCTGCTTGAATGAATTGAAAACATGTATTGTAAAATAGATTCTTCGGGCTAAGGAACTGTTTTCCTCCTTTTTGCATTGTACTTTATTACGGCGTCAATTTCTTAGTCCCCCTCCCTTCACTGTTGCCAAAAATGTTTCATTAAAAGGTTATTATTCCACATTATGGATGTGCTGGCTTATCAAACTTCAGGGTGAAACATGGAGCAGTTGAAGTACCAAAGTAAAAAAAAATAAAGAATAAATATTAATCCCTCTACTCCTGGATCACAATTCAGTAGAACTGTCAGGTTGGTGTCATTTTGTTTTAAAAATAAGTAATTTGTGCCAAGATCTTATATGCTGGAGGTTTGGCCTGAAGTGAATATTTGAACATGGTTTAAAAATAGGGAACAAGATAAGCTGTTAAATTTCTACAGAGGAGAAGAGCTTGTTTACTATGACCAGTAGAGGAGATAGTTTTGGCCCTTCCAAGGGGTGATGAACTTTCCTCTCGATCAATGCGATGAGAGGTTCTCCTGCAGAACGTCTCCAGAATATCAAAAATATCACTTGTCTCCAACAGACCTAAATCCCTTAAGTTCTTCACAAACCAAAAAAAAAAACCACTACTGAAAATTTTATGCATCTCTTAAAAAATTAAATTTGAGTTCATATTTTCAAAAGCCAGATTTCTTTTTAATCTTTGATGCGATTACCCCAGTAATAAGGATTACTAGAAATCAGTCGCTCCCTTTGTACTATTCTTATATGCATGCCATTTCCATCAGTTTTGGGAATTGCGGCAAGTCTAGGACAATTGGTGGTTCAACTCAATAGAAATGACAGGACTAGACATCCTTTCATGCCTTAAAAATTATGTTATATTTATGAGATCAGTCCACTTGAAACATGATTTCCCTTGAAGACTACACTTCCCTTTTTTCCCCCAAGCTTGCCTTGCCACTCAGCAATGCTGAGAAAGTAGATAAACAGGAATGTGATACCAACCGTGAACTGCCGGTTCTGTCGTCGCCGTTGTGTCTACACACGGGAACAGAGGATTGTAGGAAGGGAAGAAACAGGAGGAACGGCATGCAAAAAAAGGGAAAATGGAAAAAATGGAACAGATAATATATGAGCAAGCTTTCAAAGAACATTGCGTGACAAGCAATAATAAAATGAAAGGCAAAAAGCATTTGAAGTGAGTTGCACTGTTTAGAGGACATGCCTTGAATTCAAAAGCTGTGAGCCTGAGGAAAACAGTAAATTCTTTTGTTTTTTCTGGAGTCGTGCCAGGAGGATATTTACTGGTGGTCAAGAGCGAAGGGGAACATGAAATGTGGGGAATACCACCAGGGTCAACTCTTTGGCTGATAAGTACTTACAACACACACATGCACAAAACTAGGACAGAGTCCCAAAGCCTGAATATGGTTTCATACATTCAAACATTGCCTTCCCTAAAGTCTTCCCCTTCAGCCTGTTTACCCCAGTTCCTTCATAACCAAACCAGAAGTCAATCAGCCAGTTCCTCAAATTTCCCCTCCTCCAGCTGATGCCAAGATACTGCAGGGTTTAATTTTGGCATTCGGCTCATTTTAGGGTGGCTGAGGAGGTAACAATTAAGCAACAGGGAGATGACGAGGATGAGCATATGGTATTACTCAGAACTGCATACTCAGTTTGTAGGTGGCCTTTTAGCTTGGTTTCTAATGAATCATGCACCAGTGAGACATTCACTTGATTGAAAAGTGACTTCACAGATTACTGAGACAGCAGGTGGAGACCTCCAATTCCTGAGAAAGATCAGCTATGCTCTGATCCTTTTTTAGTCTTTTATGCTAAGCTCTGAAGAAAGCATTTATTTTTTCAGGAAGCTGAGTGTCATATGTTACAAGTTAAATATATGGCATTGTTTTCATCTAGCCTTGAAGCTATCAGTTTAGGAAACTTGCTTCACTTCAAACTGCAAAGCTTTATGAAAGGCTTGGGAAATATTTTTTGGAGTTATGGCTTTGCTATCTAAATCAGCACTGCTCCTCTTCCCTGAGAGAATAGGACTATATAGACAGTTTTCAAAAGACTATCCTGTATTTTGGACAGATTTCCTTCCACCTCAACTGAGTGCCCTGGCAACTAAATTATCTTCCAAAACAAAAAAATCCCTTCTCTACTGGGCCTATTTACATTTCAGCAATAACACTCTGGCAGTGTCTCGACTGGCAAGTTTTTCCGCAAAATCATCTGCTTTTGCGGAAAAACTTGCCAGCTGTCTACACTGGCCGCTTGAATTTCCGCAAAAGCACTGACGATCTCATGTAAGATTGTCAGTGCTTTTGCGGAAATACTATGCTGCTCCCATTCAGGCAAAAGTCTTTTTCCGAAAAACTTTTGCGTAAAAGGGCCAGTGTAGACAGCAGAGATTTGTTTTCTACAAAAAAGCGCCGATCGTGAAAATGGAGATCGGGGCTTTTTTGCGGAAAAGCGCGTCTGGATTGGCCACGGATGCTTCTGCGGAAAAGTGTCCGGCCAATCTAGACGAGCTTTTCCGAAAATGCTTTTAATGGAAAACTTTTCTGTTAAAAGCATTTCCGGAAAATCATGCCAGTGTAGACGTAGCCTCTATGATTAACCCAAACCTTAGCCCAATTCAGTAAATGGAGAAATCCATCTCCATTCATTGACCAATACCTGGTTCTACTTTCACCCTTCCACTGCTAAGCTGAATTGGACAGAAAAAATTGTTACTATGTGCATTTGTTGGTTGCATGCTACGTAGGCTGATTGTTTGGGATGTAAATGGTCAATACCTACAAAAATGTTCTCCAACCCTCAGTAAAGTACAGATGTCATTCACATCAGAAAGGGGCTTCAAAGGACTACATTTGGACAACAAAGGCAATGTTTAAATGAACAAAAGCATATGTTAAAGTGCAGGGCGGCACTCTAAAACATATAATTTCTGTAAAGTAGCCAGGAACTTTAGTTTCATAATGACAGTACACAATTTCACACAGGCGTTTCCCCTCACTTAACATGCTCTCCTCAGAACCATAGGAATTGTAGTCTTTCCACATATTCAGAATAAGAGTGAAGGGCTTCTCCTCTGTATTTTAGCTAAGGACAGTCTATGTTAGAATTTCTGGCCCATCAGTGAAGACGAGGATCAGACAAGGAGTACACAATACTTACAGATTCAAACTCTGCACGCTTTAAATATCAAAGCAAAAATAAATAAATAAATAAAAAGCACAATTTAACAAACTCTACACCAAGATTTGCACGACAGATTATCAAGTTTGCTCCAAACTACAAGTGCCAATGTACACTGTTCTTATCTTGGCAATCCAATTTAATATTCCAGCACTTGTTCTCACTGGGAACTTCGGTGAAGGCAGTACGGAAGCCTTCCAAAATAAAAATGAGAACAAGAGTGGGGTGGTTGGGTTTTGTTTTTTTGTTTTTTGGAACCAGCTAATGCCTCATTTTAAACAAGCAAATGGCGAAGGGGAAAATGGAGGTGGTAAGGGGAGCATTGTTTAGAAGGAATTACAGAACTGAGTGTCAACTCTTGAGCTATCATCTTGGCATCTACAAATAGCCACAATTTACTGTCTTCCTGCAATAAAAAAAAAAAGTTATGTCAGCATTCAGATTAAATAAAACTGTGCTAGAAGCAAACTTGGACTCATGTGCTGGAAAAGATATTAGTCAAGAAACAGCGTGAACTGGACAGTGCATCTCGCTTCCTCTTCTGGGGACAGAGACCAACAGCTTACAAAAATAACGTTTTAAAGCCATTATAAGCAAGAACAAATATCCAAGTCAAACAACATGTTTGCTACAGCTGGAATGGTAAAGTTATGATTAGCAAATGGATTGCATGATTACAGCAGGAAACACAGACCAATTAAAGGGCTTTCTGGAGGTCCTTTTCAATTCCACCATCTTCTTTCAGAACAAGGATTTTGTACACTTTTTTTTACTTCCTGTAAGGCAGGGTATGAAGCTGCACTGGAGAGGAATGAGCTCATGTTCAAAGATTTAAAATAACACACTTAAGAAAGATTATTTTGCATCACGAGAGAGAGAAAATTAGCCTTTTGCCATGCTCCTTTGTGAGTATATGCAAAATGGTATAAATCACTTTCAAGAACACTACTGCTCTGCTCCATGTAAGAGAAGAAATATACCAGGAACAGGAAATACTGTGCGGACTGCTTCTGGAATGTCTTATGGTTTTACAACTGTTTTATGTTTTTAAAATTGTTCTCTGGATTTCAGAATGGTCCACTTTTAGTTTTATTTCATACTGAGAAGAACCGTGTCACCTCACTGAGCTACTTTACTTCCCAAACTCTGGAGAGAAAAAAATGTAATTTTCTCCCATAGAGCTGAAGAGAAGAGGTGTGTCATTGTTTGCAGTTTAAAGTCCAGTGAAATCAATTAACATCTTTAGCAGGCATTTGATCAGCTCCCATAGCGTTGGGTGATTGCTACAATCACATGAATTTTATGAAAATGAACACTTGATGTTTTCTATTATGAGATAAGCAAAGAGAACAGAAGGAAGACTGTAACAAAACACTGAAGTGGAGTAAAGGCATTGCTCAGTGGGGGAGGTATAGGTTGGATATTAGGAAAAACTATTTCACCAGGAGGGTGGTGAAGCACTGGGATGCATTCTCTAGGGAGGGGGTGGAATCTCCATCCTAGAGGTTTTTAAGTTTCGGCTTGACAAAGCCCTGGTTAGGTTAATTTATTTGGGATTGATCCTGCTTTGGGCAGGCGGCTGGACTCGATGACCTCCTGACATCTTTTCTAGTCCCAGAATTCTATGATTCATATCAAGGTAGAACAAAGAATAAGAAGTTTCTGGTCTCTATTTTAATTAGTAAGATTCAGCTAAAAATTTTTATATGGGATAGTAAAAATAACCAATGTGCCTTCCCAGTTATTCACATCCATAATCACCCCAGTGTTCACGAGATCAGTGATACCACCTCTGGGAGTACACTGAGATCGTCCAGGGGGTACACTGACTCACTAAGACATTAGCCTAGTTTTACACCAGGCTACATAAAAAGCACTACTGAAGTCAGTACAAACTAAAATTTCATACAGTGACTTGTTTATAGTGCTCTATATACTATACACTGAAATGTAAGTATAGCATTTATATTCCAATTGATGTATTATACAATTATATAATAAAAATGAGGACGTCAGCAATTTTTCAGTAGAAGCGCACTGTGCGATAGTTTTGTATTTTTATGTCTGATTTTTTCAAGCAAGTAGTTTTTAAATGAAATGAAACTTCGGGTATACAAATCAGATTCCTGAAAGAGGTACAGGAGTCTGGAATTTCTGAGACTGTGCTAGATGACTGTTTTATGAGCATCATTCAACATGGCATTCCAGAAAGGAAGAGTTCTGTTGGTATAAAGTTGCATATTTCACTTAATAAAGATTTCCTTTTAAGGATCAGTCATAGGATCACTCAGTCAATTTATTGTAGCTATGTCTTGAATGAATTAAAACTCTAATAGACATGATGATGGGTGGAAGATGAAAGTATTTGCAAAATGGGAAATCATTGGCAACATTCAAGCCTTGGCACACCAGTTATTTAGCTATGTTGCAAAAAACATTGCCTCAGAGGTAGCTGGACCATATTTAGTTGAAACAGTGGCATGTTAGCTCCACTGTGGTGCATTCTAATTCTTTCATATGGCTTCTTTCCCAACTTAAAATTGTTCATTGAGCATGAAAAACAGAGGGCTTAAAACTAATCCATAAATTAGTCCATAGTCTTGAACAGAATGAACACCACACATGAAAATAAAAATCTTCCGAACAAAATTAAATTCATAAACTAAAATGCTTTTTTCAACTTCCAACCGAACTGCTCTGCTCCTACCTCGTAAGAAATGACAGATTTGCCGGGTTTTAAAAACAAATCTCATACTAGAATGGATAGAACAGCGACATCCAAAAGGGCACATAAGACTTTATTCCACCCATTTCATGTGTCGGTCTTTACTTTAAGCCATATGAAGAAGGACAAACGCAATGTAGTTCCTTTCTAGTATATTTCCTTAATTAAAAGTAAAAAAAGGCGCCAATAGGCTTTCTGATCAGACTGACTGAAATCGTGTTCCATCTGCTTTTTTCAGATTACTTCAAATTTAAAAGGCCAGCACAAGCCTGGGTTCCCTTGATGTTACCATTTTTACAGCAATGCACTAAGTAATGAATGCGCAGTATTTATGAAAAGAATATTATTTTCTGGTTTAGTTCAACTCCATAAAAGACAGTAAAAGAAATACTGAAAAAAAAAGCTATTAATTTCCACTGACCTAATGCCTAGTTTCATTTCATTTATGTTACACTTCAATTAAACTGAATGGGGCAGGGGAGAGGATGAGGTGAATTCAAGCCTGCACATAATGCAGAGCTGCAGCCATTCTTTCTTTATCTCTAAAGTCTTCCCAGAAGAATGAAGAAAATGGGCTTCATGTTGGAGGCTGTAAGATCACTCTTTGTAAAGTAATTCCAACCTGCGCTCAAAGCTTGTGCAGAGGTGTACGGCACTGCGCCCCAGAGACAGCTTCATTTGCAGACCAGATGTTTCACAAAAATAATCTGCCGAGAAGGTTGGTGTAGTAGGGGGGAAACAATCTAGAACGGGTGCTGCAACTTCATCTGGGATTTTTAATACTTCTTCCCAAAAGCCCTACAATATGCACTCTTGCTAGGGTATGTCTACACGTGTACCCTCTTTCGAGAGAGGGATGCAAATGAAGACATTCGAAATAGCAAATAAAGCCGGGATTTAAATATCCCACGCTTCATTTGCATAGTCGCGTTATGGCGCTATTTCGAAATAGCACTATTTTGAAATAACAGACGCTGTTAAGACGCGTTTATTTCGAGAGAAAACCATTCTCTCGAAATAACCCTTATTCCTCATACAATGAGGTTTCCCAATTATTTCGAGAGAAAGGTTTTCTCTCAAAATAACCGTGTCTTAACAGCATGTTATTTCGAAATAGCGCCATAATGCAAATATGCAAATGAAGCACAGGGTATTTACATTTGCAATTTCAAATGTCTTTATTTGCATCCCTCTCTCAAAAGAGGGTGCAAGTGTAGACATACCCATAGACCCCAGCCTTGCAAAGAAAATCAAAGAGACCCTTCAGGGAGCTCCCGCAAGTCAAAAGGGCTCTGTACATGTATATGTTTTTGCCCTGGCACCTCTTTGCAGGATGAGGGATATACAGTAAACTTCTGATAATCCGGCACCTTTAGGACCCAGGGGGTGCCGGATTATCAGATATGCCGGACTATCGGAAGGGGGAGCTATTAGGGGTCTGGGTGGGGGGGAAGCAGCGGCTGAATCCGGGACGCCTACAGCAGAGCAGCTGCAGTGCTGTCGGGTTGGCGCAGCGAGACAAACCCGGCAGCACCCCAGCTGCTCTTGGGGACGCCTGCTAAAACTGACCAGCAGCTGACCAGCCCCTCGGCGCTACTGGACCAACCAGCAGCACCCCAGCTGCTCTGCCCCAGACGTCCTGATTCAGCTGCTGCTGATACTGATCAGCGGCTGACTCCAGGAAGCCCGAGGCAGAGCTGCTCTGCCCTGGGCTTCCTGGAGTCAGCCACTGGTCAGTTTCAACAGCAGCTGAATCAGGACGCCTGGGACAGAGCAGCTGGGGCGCTGCCGAGTTGGTCCTGCAGCCCTGAGGGGCAGCACTACAGGACCTACCCGGCAGTACTCCAGCTGCTCTGCCCCCAGCTTCCCGGATTCAGCCGCTGGTCAGTTTTAGCAGTGGCTGAATCGGGGAAGCCGGGGGCAGAGCAGCTCTAATGGTCCAGCTGCCCGGAGCACTTCCGGGTTCCTGATGTTGCCAGACCATCAGGAGTGCCGGACCATCAGATGCCGGACCATCAGAGTTTTACTGTAATAGTTATTATTCTACAATGAGGACTCTTCCTACAGCATGAACAAATATACCAACTGTCGTGGGGAAGACCTGTGAATTTTGACAAAATGGAGATACTTCTTTCCAGAGAGGTGGAATAAGCATTCTGGGAATTTTCCCCTCTGCTCTCTTGCTTCAAAATAGACACCTTTTCTGCAGATGCACAATTAAGTAAAAATGATTGCTGCAGCACTTTATTCATCACAAATGAGCAACAAGCAAGTGCAAGTGTTCTGGCTGTTATTGACAGCGTGGTGGTCTAAAATGGGCTTAAGATAATTCTTTGCAGGTATGTAGGTTATTCTGTCTTCCTCTCTCCCTCTAATGTGGTCACATATTGGATGAAAATGTCAGGGGAGTGTGTTGTTAATGGTAAATTAACCTGACATTCTATCAGGGACAGAGGGAAGTTTCTGCAGACACTAAGAATGATACAATAAATAATTTGGGGAAAGAATGACTCAGCGGTGTAAATCACTGCACTGGCTTGGGAAGCACTGCATGGCACCAACCACCTGGCTTGGTCTGTGCATGTTCCAAGTTTCCAAAGACAGCAGAGCGATGTGTGACTCTTATCTTGAGATTCATGCTTTCCGATTTTCAAATTTCAAGTTGTGTACATTGCTGCCTCTTTAAAGCAGCATTCAGAAAAGAAAATAAACTGTTGCTGGGGCCATCTGTAGCTTGACCTGTCCAGCATGGAATTAACCACCATCATTCATTGTAGAATTTCACGGGAGAGAAACAAGTTTTTCATTTATCCATTAAATTCCATCTGAACTGCAGCACTGACATCACAAATGTCAGCTATAGTACCTGATCAGGTAGGCTAATCAGTTCCACAGCCACTGATACAGATGTAACGCCATTCATCCACAGCCGCAGGAACATATGCAGACCCTTTAATCCACTCTGTTTCTGAACCTCCCACAAACCTATTGCCCAAAATACCTTTTAGCAAAGAATGCCCTTTATTGCATTCTTCACACCCATAAACTTTTTGGATTATTCTTGGAAGAAATCCTATGCACCTGTAATTGTCATGCTAGCAGTTGAAATCGGGAAAAGGACCAACTTGTAGCAGGAATAAACCAACCATTTTAAGTGAATGTTTTAGGCTGCGAATACCAAATTTAAAATGGTGCAAGCCTTTTCTTAGTAAGTGAATACAAGAGTTCCCATTTTTATATTAGATACCTATACAAATATGGGGGAAAAATCCTTTTCCACTGACACTTTGGGAGTCGACGTTTCCCCTGTCCTGCAGGTAGGGGTTGCCAGATGGTTGAAACAAAAATACCAAACACCCCTCCCCCCAAAAAAAAACACTGGGAAAAATTTTTGTTGGGGGGGGGAAGAATTTAAAATAAAACAGCATGTCCCCTTTGAGTGCAGGGACAGGAATAGGGGAGAAGTTGTGCACTAAGACCCAGGGGAAAGCATTGCTTCCCCTAGATCTTTTGGTCGGCAGCCATTTTGTGCCGGCAGCCTTGGGGAACCAAGTAAACATGGGGGCTGGGAATGTTGGGGGCCAGGGAGGACTCAGGGGAGGGAAGGAGGCCAGGCGCTGAGTGTTTATAGGGTTTTCAGGTGCCCGGCATTTTCGCCTCCTGGCCGGGGAAAAATTCAGAAAATATCGGACATCTTCGGTGTCCAGTATTCTCTGATTTTTTTTACCGGACAGGAGCTGAAAATACCGGACTGTCCGGGTGTATACTGGATACCTGGCAACCCTGCCTGCAGGAAGAGAGTTATTTAAGATATGAACCCAGTGCTATTCACAGGAATTCACCTGGGAGGACAGTAAATCCTTAGAATGTTTAGGTACCAGCAGTGTAGCTTTAGCCTACACAATATTTAAGTGTGAAATTCCAGGTTTCATTCACCTTAGCACATAAACAATTGTGTTTATCCTTCCATTACTCCTTCAAAGTAAAAAATGTTTTCATACATCTGATACTGAAACATGCCAGTCCAGAATGGGGGCTTTGACACTGCTACAGGATTGTCAGAGCCCGGTGGGAATACAAAATCAGGACCCACACATGCAACAATGGTCCATGACTGGGTATCCCAGCAGATACAAAGCGGATATCCACAGATTGGCAGGGCTCTAAGGATTGCACTTGGGTCTCTGCCCAAATTATAATGGGACACGCAGGTCAAATATATAATCTGCAACGCTAGAGATTCTCTGGAAGTAAACCTGCTGTTATGTTCTAAGCAAAGGGGGAGGGATAGCTCAGTGGTTTGCTAAACCCAGGGTTGTGAGTTCAATCCTTGCAGAGACCACTTAGCAATTTGGGGCAAAAATTTGTCAGGGAGGGTACTTGGTACTGCTGTGAAGACAGGACTTGATGACCTTTCAAGGTCCCTCCCAGTTCTAGGAGATAGGTAATCTCCATTAATTTAAAACTTAAATTTAAGTGACAACAGCAGAGGAAGCAACAAACATGACTGTATAGGTAACAATTAATTGTTTATGTGCTAAGGTGAAAGAAGGAAAATTAGCCCTATGGGGGTAAAACTTTTTTACTAGGCAGACCAATTTTTTATTCTACATTATGCCCAAAGGGAAGGATTTTTTTTTTTAATTAAGAACTCTTATCTCCCAGGACGTAACTGCTGTCCAAAACCAGTATTTCAAGTGAGGACACCAGGGGCAATTTAAATTATGCAGTTTGCTCTGCCATATCGTACTGTATATCTTAATGAACAAAGCCGAGAGGACAATCCGAAATGATAAAAAAGGATTTGCCAGCGATAACAGCTGAAATGCCAAAGGATGGTCAGAAAAAGATGGTCAGTGTAGATACTGAAAAGATCAAACTACCATGCAATAAATCTGAAATAGCAAAGCAACAAAGAGAGAGCAAATAGTTTAAAAGTTGTGCTATTTGGGAAGCTCTGCAACTTCTCCCAACACTAGAGAACAGCTTTAAGAGTTCATTACACCTGCTCAGGTCAAGTCCATGCTAGCAGCCTTCACGGTCACATCAGGAGTGATACAAAGGAGTGTGTGTGGGGGTGAGGTGGGACGAGGCAGAAGAGGGTCTGATGGACAGAAAGCAGACTGGACAATGAAGGCTCGTCATAGCTAGCTGGTGAAGTGTGACTGATGATGGCCGTAGCTAGCTGGCAAGGGGACACGTTGCACTGCTCAGGGATTTTATTTTGTAACAAAATGTATTATCTGTTGTAACAATGCAGGCTTTCTGGTGCAGACAGCATGACTTCCTCTCATTGGTGTACCACCTAAGACATTTTGCATTATGGGAATAGTTAAAATGGGTGTTTGTCTCTGGAGACTCCGGCTAAAGAACCTACTGCACGTGTCTAAGAGCAAGAGGGCCATTCTTATTTACAGTAGAAAAAATGAGTCAGGGTCTGATCCAGGGGCCAGTGGTAAGCAGTGCAGTGTAAACGCAGAGAGCAAGAGCGCTGCAAAGGAAAACTCTATCCGACATGGCTCATTTTCCTTATGAAGACGAAACCGCCCTCGGCTTCCAGGCAATGCCAGCAGGGGGTGCCCTCTGCCGGTGTGAAGAATGAAGGGAGAGAAGGTGAAGTATAATTGGGATAAAATCTCCCCTGGATTGGGGGTTTCCGCCTCTGAACAAAGTCGATGACCAGTACTGGGGACTACGTGCCGAGGGGACCAGACGTTGTCCTGAGAGCCACACGCAGTTCTTGTGAAGTTTAAACACGGCTCATGAAGTTCTCCACTTAGCAGAATGGGGCCAGGAAGACCCCATGGTTCCTGCCTTGTTAGGAAGGTGATCTTGGGATTTCAACCCCATGGAAGGTGCCTGCTAGGGCTTGGGGTTTCAGCAGGAGGGAGGCTGAAGCTTTGAGCTCTGGCAAGTGTGTCTTATAGGGCTGGAGCTCCAGGTCTTGGCAGGCACGCCGTGGGCCTCAAACTTCTGAAGATCATACCTGGCTCGGAAGGTCAGTAAGTCTGCCCTCCCTTGCTATCTGAGAACATTTCAGTATTTGGAGGCAATCAAATTTGCAGGTATGTATTCTCTCCGGAGGCTTTTAAGTCGTCTTTCTACACTACTACTACTCTGCAATTCTTGCAATGATGCCAGTTTGTAAATGGATTTCCGTTACCAAAGCCTTCCCTACAAAGAAGACAACCTTCAGTATAAACTGGCAGGAACTCACTCAGCGGTGTTTGGCCGCTGCAGTTTCTAAGGTTAACAGGGGCTGCAATGAACTAAACAATGCAGGGGGAAGAGTGGAAATTAATTTTTATATCCATTTGTCAAGAGTTGGGTTCCCAGTTAAATTTAGTAGACTGGTCTCTGTAGAAATGGAGATTGAAAATGTTCAGTTCCGTAACCTTTAATCTATTTGGAAAGAGGAGCAAATGTTAAATTCCATGAGTGCAGATATTGAGCCTTCAGGATAAGATAAATACATATATAGCTGCTTGCTAAGACACAGCGGCTCTGCGAGATCACATCCATCAAAGAGAGGGATTTGACAAAGTTGTTCTAGTAGCAATTTCAGTTGAACAACGCCTCAGTGCTAGCTCGTTCATTAGCACAAAGGCATTTTGTGCTGAGAGAAGATATAACTCCTGGATCAGGAGGTGAAAGTGCATCTGTAACATGGCCTCAAATCTCAAACCGAGAGGCCAGCAGCGGAATGAGACTGAAACAGACAGAAAGCCTATATTGAAACCAAGGCGTTTGGGAGAAAAAAGCCTGTTTCTGCCCTCATCGCAGCCAACAGGAAAGTTCCCAACAATCTGGGTAAGAGCAGAACAGAGCACATCATTACTAATACAGTCTGGCACCATTTGCACTGGTCAAGTCAGATTAATTGCTGAGGGTTATGGCTAAGCATACACAGTGAGGAAACATTTTTTAACTCTGTTTTAGAAGCCAGATTCCCTGGGATCTTTTCCCCATGGCTGCTAAGCAGAAAAGGTTTCCTGCAGGGGCACCCAGTTTGATGCACAAACAGCAGAGTAGACATCTGCTTAATCAGTGGTGCATGTGATTATTCACATACATAACTGTATGTATACATAATTATTCAGAACTGGCCCCTCTTCTTACTGAATAAATCTGTCCCCTGCCTATCTCAAGTGGTAACTGCTTAGAACGTAAGAACGGCCATAGTGGGTCAGACCAAAGGTCCATCTAGCACAGCATCCTGTCTGTCAACAGTGGGCAAAGCCAGGTGCCCCCAGAGGTCACAGATGGCCCCCCCTTCGTCCATTCCCACCTTCTGACTAAGAGAGACGGGACACCATTCCTACCCATCCTGGCTAATAGCCATTGATGGACCTGACCTCCATGAACTTATCTAGCTCTTTTTTGAACCCTGATAAAGTCCTGGACATCACAACATCCTCTGGCAAGGAGTTCCACAGGTTTACTGTGTATTACGTGAAGAAATACTTCCTTTTGTTTGCCTAAACCTGCTATCTATTCATTTCATTTGGGGTCAGACTACACAGCAGGGTTCAAGTTGAATTAAGCTACGTAACTTCAGCTACATCAACTGCGTAGCGGAAGTTGAAATAGCTTAACTTGGCTTGCAGTGGGGCCAGCTGTGGCCAAGCGGTACCTGCCAGGAAGCACGGGAGACTCTGGGGTAGCGTGTGGGCAGCAAGGCAAGGAGCCATGCTGGGCCAGCGTTAGCAGGGCCAGGGGCAGGGCAGGCAGCCCCAAGGAGAGGAACCCAGAGCAGGGCAGCCAGCAGAGGAGCACTGATCTCCCCTGGTCCAGGACAGCTCGGGTCCTGTGAGTGCCAGACCAGCGAGGTCAAACCTGTGTAATCAAGTTCAACAGCCACTAAGGAGGAATTATACCAAGAGCCAGGGACACTTATTAAAAAAAGAGCCACCCTTCGGCTAACTAAGAGATTGAGGAAGCTAAGAGCACCCAAAGAGAGAAGTTGGAGAATTAAAATCTGTAGAATCAGCGTGGAGGTTACCGGAGATGTCTTTGATGGTAGCAACAATTGAAATGTTTGAGCTACAAACACGTACATTATTATTAGAAACAACTACAATACTAAGTGTGGAAAGCTAGCTCAGTAGAGTACCCCTCTATACAGAGTCTAAAAATTACATGCTCACAATACTTACTTCATTTCCAAGGTAAAAAGATGAGAACATTATTAGTGTTACAAAGCACCATGTGAATATAATGTAACAGGGTCAAAGCAGCGTGGATCCTGTAAGGGTAAGTTAGCCCCTGTGAGCATTTAAAGTTCTTTGAAAACAGTGTATAACAGTCTTTCCCTTAGACTGAGAGACATTTGAGAAAAACATGCCCCACAAAAGGTTCCAAAAGAAACTTTCAAACAATGAGGTGAGAGGTTCAGATACACTATGGAATAAAAAGTTGTGAAAAAGACAAGAACTGAAATAAATGGCCAGCTCGCAATGTGGGAAAAGTTAATACCAGCATGTTCTGAAGTTCATTGGTATTTATTAACAACCTGGAAGGAGAAAGACAGTGACATGGAAAATCTGAACAATACAATGGCAGATGAAACACACTGTGGCCAAGAGCATGTTAAGGCACATCGGAAGGAAGGTTTTAAATTACTTGTCCACACCTGTGAGTTCTGATTTAGCTGTAAAATCACCAGGGAGTGGGTGTAAGAACAGCAGGGAGCTAAAGGTGACTAAGTGAAGGCACAGTGGTAGTCAAAGATAAATATATTACGCTGCAATTGATGGTACTTTCTCAACTTTCTCAACTCCAGTATTGTGGTCAGTTTGTCACCTCTTGCTCAAGAGAAAAAAAAAGGAGCTGAAATTAAAAAAAAAATCAGAAAATGGCAATGAAAATGAGCAGAGGCATAGTTGAGCAGGAGTAATCAGAAATGCCTCCCTTATGAGGAGTGCTTGGGAAGACAGATCTAGTTACTGTGGAGGGGTATGCAAGGGGATATGATGGATACATGTAAAATAATGAGTGGCGTAGTAAGGTAAGTTGGGGTTTCCTATTTACCTTGTCCCAAAATACAGGAAAACAGGAATTCAAAATTAAAATGCAACTTAAATAGGTGAAAAGATTTTTTTTTAATTATTAGATGCAAAATTGCCTGGAGGGGGGCTCATATAGGAGAGCTAGTTGATGGTATTACTGTTGCAGGATATTGAGGTAGCTAACTTATTAAATTCAGAAATAGTTGCAACATCTACAAATAACTAATAGCATTTGTACTTATACTGGTTGGATAAAGTTACAAACAATAAAATTCATGCTAGTGGGCAGAAATTGCTCAGTAATTGATATTAACTGGGGTGAGCAAGGTATTTAAGATCTGCTCACCATATAGATGTGCTACAGGGGTGTTTATACCTTCTTTTGAAATAGCTGATATTAGTCACCAGTCCTGCATTAAATGGACTGTTAGTCATGTCTGTTCCCATGTTCCAAGAACATCTGCAGTAAGACTGTCCACCTCCCTGAGCCTTTGGATTATAACACACCAGGACAAGAATTGTATGTTAAGAAAAATAAATTAATTTGTCATTTCCCCACCCCCCCAGGCTTCAAATTCTGTTTATAGACATAAAAGACAAAACACATTCCAATGGTTATGAAGGTACCATACCTGTGATGGTGGTAGGGGTGGTGGTGGTGGTGGTTGTTGTGGGAGGAGGGATAGTTGTGGGGGGATCTGGATAAAAAATAAAAAGGAAAATAAAAAGGCAAATTAAGAAAAACAAGCAGAACACAACAATGATCAACAATGATAAGAGAGAAGTAAGGACACTGAGAAGCAGCATGACTGTTTGAGGTCTTTATTATTCCCCTAAAACCAGGGGAAAAAACTTCCCCACTGGCTTTAAAGACAGAGCCAGACCCCAGATGCTGTAAAGAGGCATAGCCACATTGACTACAATGGAACTACACCCAAGACTTATGTCAGTAGAAGGGATCTGGCCTCCAATTTCTCTCTTGGTCTGTCTTTTACAAATCAACAAACAAAAAAACAAACAAACAAACAAATAAATAAATAAAAAACAAACAACAACAAAAAAACCAAAACCTAGCACAAATTAGTCATTGATGGGAGAGAGAGAGAGAGAGAGAGAGAGATGGAATGGGAGCGCTATAAGAAAAATGAACCACAAACGTCCTGCGACAAGAAGGACAATTTACTATGTACAAAGAAAGACAATGGTGCTTTGTCACTTTTCTACATTTACATTTGAAAATTCAGGTAGGGAAGGGGGAATTCCTGCTGCGCTTAACAGACTAAATATCCACAGCAGATGAGTCTCTCTCATTCTCTTTTTCCAGAACTGTTAACTTCATTATTCTTCCTCCATCAATACATCTCCGCAGGATGTAAAGCTACTTCTAAGCGAGTAATAAATACAAAGAAATGAGAATGTCACTATTAAATATCAAGTTCAAAGCATGCACGATTTTATTGAGACTTTTTAAAAAATAAATCAATATCTCTGTGACTGATAAATATCAATATTTTAATGCAGCCCTAGCTTTTGTTAATATCACATCCTGGATGAGAAAATCAGAAAAACCAAAGATTTTTTTTCTTCGTTCACAAGAATTTATAGAAGACACTTGACCTGTTAAAGCCATCTAAATGTGCTAGGATATACAGCATAAAATATTTATGCCACATAGAGTGCCATATCTTCACAAAAGTTATTTGGGAAGGAGGAAAGATGAGAAAAGATGAGAAAGAAAAAAAAAAAGGATATGTATATCAATGCCCCCAAAAATGATCAAACTGAATGTGTTAAGTAGTCAGCAAGACTTTGAACTAAGGAATCATTCTGCAATAATAGAGCATGAAACGGTTCATAGGCTTTTGATTTTAAATTTTATCTAAAGCATGTCAACTTTTCATCACTGACACATCTGCTACTCTTTTATCTCCAAGTGAGCTCTCGAATTCCCTAATTAATACATCCAAGCCTTAATTATATGCTACACCTTTATTGTGTTCAGTACCACTTCCTGAAAGCTAAGAAACATTACCTTGGAGTAAGCTTCATTGTGAAGTCTGCTAAAGGAAAATGATCATTCATGAAGAACATCTTTAAACATTTTGTCCTTCTCTTGCAGCTGCAGTATCTGGGTTCATATCTTTATTAGACAGCTTCTTCACCATCCACGTAATATGGGAAAGGCTGACAAGGTACTACACTGATGTTGCTTTATTACCAGTGGAGACAGAGCAAAGCAGGAGAAGAAAATCATCAACCTTTGTCACTGAGGACGAGAACCAACTGAATTTTGTTTCACTGTCTCCTCCGGGGGAAACTGCTACTGACAGTTTTGTCCCTACTGATTGGGAGAGACGACTGTCTAGTCTCATGCGCTAATCACAGTAGAGATTCCGGGAAATGTGTCCGGTCATGCACCCTGTGAAATCAATTTTTAGGCAACAACATTTTCAGTTTGTATTATCTTGTATGTGATTCAACGTCTTTGTAACAAGTCAGCAGAAAGGGGTGGCAAGGACAACTCAGCAGCTATCACTTTGCAGGTTCTTACTGCCGGAAGTCTCTTTGACGTAATGCTATTTAAACATGCATGGATATTAACTTTATAAGGAGCTGAATCCTGACGAGGTGGAATAGAGCAGACATGTCAGATAGTCACAGCTCCAGTGTTTACACTCTATTGTGATTTTGATAGGCTTATCACCCTATTTTCATATTCTCACTCAAGGTCAATTTGGTGCTGGGGCAAAGTCCCAGGATTGACAGACCTGGAAAGAAAGTCCTACCTATCCATGGAACAGGCAGAGAGGCTAGCAGTACAGAAACCTTTGAATGCATTTTTGCACTAGGCTGGTAGATTCTATTCCCATAGGCCAGATGCAGAGAAAAGAGATCCAAGGTGGTGATGGCATATGAGGCATGAACGCTTTATGAAGAAGTGTGCTCCTTTGTCGATTCATTCCCACACAGGACACAGCACTGTATTTTTATTCTGTAATGCTGAGTTGGGTCAGAGTGTGCTCCAGTGCACTAAAGAAGGGAACCCTGAGCAATCCACTCCCATGAGACCAACTGCTCTGAATTTCTGGGCCGAATGGGTATAGCATCAAGGAACTTCCTTATACAATCTAGGCCAGTGCTTCTTAAACTGTGTTCCGCAGCACACCGGTGTGTTGCAAGGCAGTCAGAGGTGTGCCGCAGAGAACAAGTGAATTCAAAATGGCCGCTCTGAAAGGGGCAGGTGACTTTTCTTTTTTCCTCAACAAAAAAGTCTTGGTGTTCCTCATAAAAAAGTTATTTTTTGGTGTTCCTCAGTCTTAAAAAGTTTAAGGAACACTGATCTAAGCTATCGAGCCCTACTGAAGCAATCCTGATTTTACAGAATCTCAACATGATGGGATATAGGCCAGTTACTTCACCACGGACCCCGACAGACCACACAAGCTACACAGCTGTCGTATGTCTGCACCATGTGCACAGGTTAAAAATCCTGGGAAATTGGAATTCCTTTTAAAATAACTAAATTGCAGTCTTTTCCTGTGAATTTGATACATCACTGACAGCCCTGGCCCCTGAACATCTTCACACAGCAAAATCCACAATGGTGTGTGCAAACATGAGCTCTGAAAATGTCACTATTAGGCCCCATCTCACACTCAGAAGGGGGTTCAGTTCCTAGAGGAGACGGAATCCTTGGTCTGAAAAGGCCAGAGATTCCAGCTAGAGCCATTGATGGCTGTTCCCAAGATAAGCCCATTAGGAACTGGACTGAGACAAGTTAAGGTTTGTTTAAAATCCTTGTTTATGGGACAGGTAGTCTATGCAGCGATCCAAGGAATCCTGTACAGAGGAGAAACAATGAGAAGTCCTGTTGCATCAGATGCATCTGACGACATGGGTCTTTGCCACAAAAGCTTATGCTTCAATAAATCTGTTAATCTGTAAAGTGCCACGGGACCTCTCATCGTTTATGCAGATTCAGACTAACATGGCTACCCCTCTGATACTTATACAGAGGAGGTGCGATAGCACTGAAGAAATGAGCATGTTTTGCTTCACATGTTCCCATGTCATTATTTAGTCTGGAGAGTTGATTCCTTCTAGGGCTGCAAGGTCATTTCACTATTGCCCTAATGGAGAAACTTCAGTATGAATGACCCTGCCATCCCCCCCATAGAGAAATTACTCTGAAATATCACTGTGGGATATTTCGATGCTGGGATCCATGGACTCAAACTGTTTCCTTTATATAATGGGAACCACTTCAAATCAGGAGGTGCTTCCATTATATACAGGAAACAGTTTGAGTTCATGGATCCCAGCATCGAAATTGTTCCAGCATCCCTGGTTGTCTCTCTTATTAAGTTAACATTCATTTTAAAAGCGGAGGTCTTCATTTGCACTGTAGGGGAAAATACTGGAAATGATCAGTATATACATTTCTAAAGGGGGTGGGGCTCCCTTTGGAAAGGACTAAAACATCATGAGTGTGAAGCAATATGTGGCCATACAAGTCAGATGTTAGACAATCAAACTGTCTGACCTGTCTCAGTACCAGAGACTTTAGCTGTACTGTTCTAAGCGGGGGTCACGTGGAGCACGTTTCAAACCAGAGCAGGCTTCCAAAATTATAAGCAATACAACCTGAATTGTAGTCATTCAAATGTCAGCACTTATCAATACTTGCGAGAACTCAAAGGGGATTTGTAGGGAGTCAGGCTTGATTACCATTGGCTCTCCTGCTGGACTTTCCGTCTATCCACACCACCTGCATGCACTACAGGTGCCAGGGTTTATATAGAGCAGGAAAAAAAACCATGCATCTTAAGTCTCCCTCAAGAACCAGCCTTACGCATGTAGCCCTAGGGAATTGTTCATAATTAGACTGAGGATCATTCTTCAAGTGTCTACTGAATCTTCATTATATGCCCGACCTCCATAACAAGAGCACAACAGGGATTAAAGTGATGGTGAAATAATGCAGAGGAACTGAAGAATTAGAGTAGATACTTAATAGCACTTTAAAAAAAAGGATGCTGAGGCATGTTTTAGTATCTGTTTGGCAGCCATGGATATGTTTAAGACATCTCATTCCTCCAGCTTATTTACTGGTTTGTAATTATCTGGATATGCTCACTGATTCTTCAGTAATTTAACTTGCTAAAAACAGAGTGGAGAGAAAAAAATATTCAGTACCACTGCTGCAGATATCGCACGAGAGATTAGATAAGACACCGTGGGGGAATAAACTAGGGAGTAGTCCTACAATATTCAGGGCTGTCAGAGAGGACGAGTCAAGCCCCCCACCTCCATCAGCACCTCCCGCACCCTCTTCAAATTCAGCCTTGACTTTTTGCTGTACCGCATCGTGCAATACATCCCACCTCTGCAGCAAGCTTCCAATGACAGCTCCGAGGAGTAGTCACTTACTAGACTTTGAATGTAAGAGGCTCTGCATCGGAGGCTAGCATCAGGGAAAAGAGGGAAGGAAATGCTTTCCCAGCACCTCCTAATATAATGAAAGGATGCATTGGATGTTATCAGACATTCCAGCATTAAGCAAAATGTTTACTTTTTCAAAAGCTTTTAGTTACTGGTATGTAGCAATTATGTGTAAATGAGTCTAGTAGAATGGCATTTTTTTCTCACGTACCGTATACAAACAGCATGTAATCCGCATATGATTTCCCCACCGAATTTGAAGCCTCACACCGGTATGTACCATTATCTGTTTTGTTTAGGTTACTAATGAGAAGGTTTGAACCCGACACTACAACGTGTTGAGGCATCTCATCATCTACTCTTAACCATTTCATGTCCGTAGGCCTAGGGAGGAGGGGGAGAAAGAAACAATTGCATTACCAATTCTGACAATCAAGTTGGTATTTTCACCGTTTCATCCACATTCAAATACGACATCACATGACAGACAAAAAAGACATGGTAAGGAAATGTGAAATTCCTGATGCTCCTGAATAAGATATACTATTTAGTGCATGCTCTTGTTATTGGTTTTTGAAACACTCACATCCCATATGTTGAAGCACTTACATTACTTACAATTTATCCTTTGCCAATTGGAAACAATTCCCTGGGAGATTACTATTCTTTGTCTTGATGTGTTGCTTCACACTAAACCAGGGAGAGAGACCTCACCAAAAGATAATTATCTCATTAATTAGTGGGGAAAATCCCACATACCCGAAAGCTTGAGGCCTACAGTCAATGGGTTATGCATGTATGCACAGTAGCCCTTTAAGCCTGAATTAAATTTCAACAGCATTTTATTATAAACCACGTTAATTTAATAAAACGGACACATTTTAGCAAGTTTAAACAGCTCTGAAAAAGGATACAGTTGACTCATTTGCAACATTTTTGTCTCCACTGTTTGTTAGTACCATTTTAGCAGCTGGAAATAACATTGCCTCTTTTCTCCCCACCCGTAATTACCCCCTTTTTTTCATTTGGCAGTCTGTTTTCTCATCTGTTGCTAATGGAACAACAATGAACGTAATAGTTACGCAGTTCAGGGAACAGGGAAGTTTCTATAGATCCAGTAGAGGGAACAACTGGTTTTGTAGGTCTCACAATGGCAGTAAGACTATCCACTGACTTTTCCATTAAATACATTATTTGGAATCAAGCAGAAATTTGGATCTATTCCTACTAGGAGAAAAATATGTTGTACCTCAGACAACTAGAGAATATGGCTCTTCTGAGTAAAAAAGCACCAGCCAAAACTTTCCATCAATTCTAACAATCTCAATGAGCAATGAAATTTCTATCAATCAATCACTATGGCTAATATATATTCAAGTCATAGCAGAGTACATTACAAACTTTAAGCTGCATCTAAGCACAAGAGCAATTGAGTTTGTCACCATGACTCAGTGAAGTAACTTAAAAATTAGTATTACAGGTGTCAGCTTTGCTGGCAGCGGCAAACGGCAATTGGAATTCCTGCTCGGCAGGTGAAATACTTGGTGGAATTGGTGGGAGAATATTTAACAACAAATTAACGTTACCCTTTTGACTGCATGCAACATCTAGGCAAAGCACCAGTAACCTACCAAGATAGAGATCCAAAAGGTAACACGTGCTCATGCATTCAATCAGGTCAATATGATTAGAGAAATAATTAGTGTAGATGCAGTGCTCTTAATGGAACACAGAATAAATGTATTCACTACTCCTCTGCAATTATGTTAGGGTCTACAGTATCCCCCACCCCTCAAGTAAGGAATTCCCTTTATTTCAGTTTAGGTTTTATATATAGAGCATGAGACATTTGAAATCCTTCTCTAAGTTGGCTTTGCCTTTTGGAGTAAAAGACGAGGTCCTAATTAGCCTACGATGTAATTAAAAAAAAACCAACCTTTTACTCCTGAGACAGACAGAAGAAAAGTTGGGATTTCTTTCCCAAGAGCTGAAGCAAAAGTTTTGGCAAGGAAGAGGTCACAGAGGAAATTTTGTTGCCTCCACGCAGCGGTATATCGTAAAGGGAGAAATATAGACTCGTGCTTAGAATAAAAGGATTAATGAATTCTGAATAGAACTCTCAGCTACTGGGGGGACTTTGAACTAATAGCTTAGTTTGGCATGTGCTTTATTCTCCCGCCTGTAAAATGGGTATATTATCATCTATCTCCCTCACACAGGTTTTGGAGGACTTAATGGTTTGGAAAGTACTTCAAGATCATCAGATAAAAGGCTAATTAGGAGAGTCAAGTCTTGTTTAAGCTGCCAAAACTCAGGGATAAGATTTGTTAGCTGTCTCCTACTGGAGAGCTGGCAAAAGGGAGGCTATGCAGTTTTTGGGGGTCCCACAAAAGTTTAGGCTTTTCATGGAGACCAAGTGATGGACTTTTGTAAAGAAATTAGGTACTGGGACTCGAGATTCCCTACCAGGTGATACGAACAGATGTGACAGAAGGGATCTTGGGGCTGAGCAGCAGGAACTCCTGCCTTCTGACCTCCTGTCTGCCACTGTGTGGATTTGGGCAAGTGCTAACCATTGTGTGCTTCAGTTTCCTGATCTGTAACATGGAGGTAATTTCCTACCTAACCCACAGGCATCTATGGAACTTAGTTAAACATATAATCCTCTATATATAGACTAGGGGTATGTCTACGCTGCACGGCTATTTTGAAATAACATGGGGTATGTCTACACTGCCACCCTAGTTCGAACTAGGGTGGCTACACGCGGCACGGAGTAGGTAGTTCGAATTAGGCTTACTCCTCGTGGAAAGCAAGTCCTACCTATCCATGGAACAGGACTGGTGGTTGTAAACAAACTTTATGGGGCTGTGGGAAACTTGGCCACACCCATGATAAGTGGACATCCGGCGAACTAAAATCCATATGCCCTTGTAGCCAAGAAGATTAATGGCATATTAGGTTGCATTAAGAGGAACATTGCCAGCTCTGGTGAGGCCACATCTGCAGTATTGTGTCCAGTTCTGGGCCCCCAATTACAGGAAGGACGTGGATGCACTGGAGAGGGTCCAGTGGAGGGCAGCGAAAATGATTAGGGTCTGGAGCACATGACCTACGAGAAGCGGCTGAGGGATTTGGGTCTATTTAGTCTGCAGAAGAGAAGAGTGAAGGGGGATTTGAAAGCAGCCTTCAGCTGTCTGAAGGGAGGTTCCAAAGAGGATGGAGAGAGGCTGTTCTCAGAGTGATGGATGACAGAACAAGAAACGATGGTCTCAAGTTGTGGTGGGAGAGGTCCAGGTTGGATATTAGGAAAAACTATTTCCTTAGGAGGAGGTGAAGCACTGGGATGGGTTCCCTAGGGAAATAGTGGAGTCTCCATCCCTAGAGGTGTTTAAGTCTCGGCTTGACAAAGCCCTGGCTGGGTTGATTTAGTTGGGGTTGGTCCTGCCTTGGGCAGGGGGCTGGACTTGATGGCTTTCTAAGGTCTCTTCCAGCTCTACGGTTCTAGGATTCTACGAATGCTGGACAACGGATGTTGCCAGACCAGAGAGTGCCGAATTAGAGAGATTCAACCTATATTAAATTAGGAGAAGCTGCAATTAACGAGGAAGACTGAAATATACAAAGGAGCCTAAAGAGATCAGAAATCATAAAAAGGAGATTCACCTGGGAATACGCAGATTAATATCTAGGGGAAAGATTCAAACACAAACACTGACGGGGTGGAAGGAGGGAAGAGGAGATTGAGAAGGGATAAAATGTTAGACCCGAATGTAGAATGAAAGATGGCAGAAGGAAATTTCTGAGCTGCACACATTTCACATCATCGCCCATGGAGAAAGAGCTCCCAATCTACAGTGCTCTAAATGCATCTACACCCAGAATAATCTCTTCCATTCCAGATACATCACCCACAAACAGCAAGGAGTTCAGAGAAACGTAACAAAGATGAGGAACATAACCCTACAGCTACACTGTGAGCCAGGGAGATGCAGCTCCCAGCTGGAATGCATGTACATGGGGTAGTTCCATTTGACCTGGAATCAATATAAATAGTAGCTTTCCCATGGGCAGTGGTGACCTGGGTACCCACCAGTTCCTGGAGTGTTCTTCCAGAAACTGCCCACGTTACGGCCACTACGCTATTTATACTCGTTAGTTCTCATTGAGCTATTAGAAGAACGTATATGCATTCAGACACATCACACCCCTTGCTTGTAGCTTAAGAAGCTGGGCTCATAAAGGAAAAGAAAAGGCTACGGTTAGGACAGAACATATTAATCTACTAGGGCGTGTAAACCCAAAATGGAAGAGGAATTATTTAAGGAGGCAACAAGGGTTTAACTAGAACTAATGGCATGAAAAAAGGGGAATTTACACTTTGCACTCTGGAGATTTTGTCCCCTCTGGGATACACTGTATAATAGCATCACAAGGGGGAGAAAATTTGCACTGCATGAACTCTGAAAATTACACAACTACAACCCCCCCCCCCAACGCAGAACAAATCATACACAGAGAGGGAGCAACTATCTAACCTTACCGTTCCACTCCACCTCTAATGTGCCATAATGTCTGTCCCTCATGCCATAATTACTCAGTCATACTTGCACCTCTGTAGGACTCAGTAAGTAGTCAATGGCCTGGATTTTGCAGATTCATTACAAACCAACTGCCTTCTAAGCCATTCCCTGAAGGAAGGGATGTGCTGTCATGTGGTTTCTCTTTATGCTAGAGAGATCTTGCTGCCAGGGATTCCACAAAGCACAGAGTTGCTTCTTATGTGCCCATTTGTGAAAAAGCTCTACTTTTCGAGCTTTGAAAGGAGATGCTTCTCACCTATCACTTATATCAAAATGGATATGGGTTAAAATCAAGGTCTTAATATTTTAGCTGATGTCCAGATTCAGAGAACATGCCCCTTCAGCAACTCACTGTTTCGGCGGCTCAGCTATTTTCTCTGCGGCACATCTCATATTAACTTCTGCCAGTAAGGATAGGCTGAGATTGTGCAAACCGCTCGTCTATAGCATGACATAATTGGCACCAGGTGATCCGTTCAAGCCGCTGAATTCCTGAACTTACTGTGGCTTTCCAAGGGCTGTACATGTCAGTTCGAGTGGCTCCCCTTCTCTCGTTAGGCCTTGCAGTGGGTAATTCTGTAAAACCCGCACTTGGGGCTTATCTGCATGACAAAAAAACAACAACAAAAACCATTTGACAAATGATCTCATTGAACAGAATCAGATGTGTGCTGGGCATCGGTACCCCTAGCCTTGCCATTTCCATATCATTGATCTAATCAGAAAATAGATTCAGTATTTTCTCAAATTAAATTGACTAATCATGCCAAAGTGGGAGACACAGATACGAGCGTAACACGCTAAAGTGCAGCACCACCATTTCTTGAGAAATACATTTTGTTACATTGAAGTTTATCTCTGAGCTCACTCAAGCTAAAGGGAACTCATTTGCCTTCATGCTGAGGTGAAACCAGAGATATTTGTGGTGCTCAGAATTGATACATTTTATCATGTGTCATATATTACCGTCTGACATTACTTTGTGCTGCTGCATATTAATATTTTTGGCTCTATTGTAGGGCATTTGTGCAAGAGACAGAAAAATCTAACTGCTCCTGCTTTTGCTTCAGCAACGCACAGTTCTTGCTAGTCCAAATGAAGGTTGTGTCAATCTCAAAAACACACACAGAGGATTAAAGCGTTTATGCCAAAGGACGAAGCTCAGAAATCCTTCAGAAAGGCCTAGTAGAAAAAAAAAGTACGTCACAGTCCACAATTAATAAGAAATTCATTGCCTTCAACAACTGAAACAGATTAAAAATGCAATCTCAACTGTAGCTAAAATGTTATGAACGCAAAAATCAATTCAATACCACAAATGCCATTAAGTCCCATACTTTTTTTTTTTTTTTTAAAGTTACTCAACTGTAAAAAACACGGGAAGGCAACAACTTCGTATGCATAAAGGTTGAAACTATTCAAACATTTTTATTATCTTTGAGAAAGTCTATTGCCAATACTCTTAGCCTGTTGCCTTTTATTAGCAGCATTTAACTCATTAACATGTTTCCTATAGAATAATGGACATTAAAAAAAAGCCAAGGCTGGGTTTTACAATTTAAACCCTCATAATTTTCAACAATGGAATAAAATACACTAGTAAATCCTCTCCCAAGATAGCTACACAATAAATGTGCTTTTTTAAATAAACAAATCCCCATTTCATAGGGTCTTGTGACTATGAAACAAGACAACTAGCGGTTTTAAAAATAGCATCATTGCGCTGGTTTACCACTCACAGTAAACCAGCAAATGTTTGCAACATTTTAGAAAAGCAAAATGATTGTATCCTGGTTAATATAAAACATTAAGCACTTGAAATCACCAGCTGATCTTCAAGTAATGTGATTTAATTTGTGGGAGGTATAAAGTAAATCTGTAAGAGTAATTGGTACCTATATTCCAGATAATGATCTCAGCTGGGATGGTCATTCTTGGAAAGGCTGGACAAAATCATGATGTGGCTCTGAACTACCAACTAGATGGATAATGCTATGTAATGCTTGGGCTCGCCTTTCCTATTTTGGACACCAAGGGTACGTTTAGACTGCAGGCTTTTGTCGACAGATACGGCCAACAAAGCTTGTCGACAAAGAGCGTCTAGACGACATCCAGTTCTGTCGACAAAGCCAGCTGCTTTGTCGACATGACAGTGTAGACGCAAAGGACAGTGTAGATGCAATAACGCTTTCTGTCGACAGAACTCTGTCGACAAAAGGCGTTGTTCCCCGTAGAATGAGGTTTACCACCGTTGACAAAACTGCCGTGTTCTGTCGACAGAACTCGGTGGGAGTGTAGACGCAGGTATAGTTTTGTTGACAAAAGTCCACTTTTGTCGACAAAACCCTGTCGTCTAGACACACCCCAAATGTTAATATTAACTACTATCATATTTATCCAGTGTTGCTCAGGTCCATCATTCAGGAATTCCATCCAGTGTATTCTGTTTCTTCATCCCTATAAACTCATATAATTTGCTATGTTTCAACAACAACAAAAAAAGGCTATAGTCAATTTGATTTCTGATAACATTTTCTTCTAGTTTCAAGCCTTAAGCATTGATGTAACTGTTCCAAAACAGAACACTCCTCCAAATTTCTCTATTTTATCTCTTTTCTGTAAGGTTTATTGAGAAGGAGTCCTATTCCAGACTTATCTATTTCTCTGGCTCATCTTGGTTCAGTCTCTTTCAATATTCGCTCAGTTATGACTGTTTTGAGCACTGCACTTGATTTGGCGATTCTGTCTCTTTTCTGTGTGGTTTTCTGAGATACAATCCTATTCTAGGCACATCCTATTTTCCTGGCACAACCAAGCTCTGACCTTGCAGTCAGTTAGGATACGAAGAAATTGTATTTTGAATTTGATGGTTCTAGCTCTTTATATTTCACAGGAGTTCTTGGACAGACAGATAAACTCTATAAAATATATAATAGATTGAGTAATTGGCAAGGATTCTCACTATGTAGAAAGGCAAAAGTAACTCACAAAATGAAAAGTCAAGTTTCATAGTGATATATACAGACACTATAAAGCAAAGATAGAGAAAAGAACTGGACTACCATATTTCGACTTTCCCTTCCATGCCTAGATATGACGCATGAATGATACCTAAGATCACTTACTGTTTGAAGAGCAGCAAAAAACTGCAAGTAAATCATATTTTCTTCCCTGTCCATCTAATGTCTTATGCTGTACTTAGGATTATCTGCTCCCCAGTCAGAGATTTTCTTCTATTTGCCTAGCAGATGCATCAACCAGGACGCCTCATATGAGGCGGGGGTATAAATTCCAAGTACAATTCATGGACACTGTGATTTGTGTATAAGCATGAAAGATTCTTTCTTAGCATCCTGTGTTGAGAAGCAACACACAGAATCTATTTCACCTTGTCTCTTCTGCTGCAACAATTCTGGTTTCCTCAGATAATTTTTATCATTTCTAATCAGCTATTGTCAATTATTTATACAAACCAGTGGGAACCAATGGAAGAGTTGCTGCACCTAGAATCAAATATAAACTATCAAATAATCTCTCTCAAATTATCTGAAATAATTCTCAGTTTCAGCGCTCTATCTCCATACTCTTCATATTTTACAAACTAAAACAAAGCAAACTTCAACTTGTACACCATATCGCGTATTCCTAGAGGTACCATGTTACAAAGCCCTCCCCACCACCCAAAGAGCTGATCTTCTAGACTTTAGCAACACAATACACCAGTATTCATAAAGACAAGAACACTTCAAGTAAAAACACCATTGTGCAATTTTCCACTAACCAGGATTTCCCAGTGTACTGATAAATACAGAAAACACTTATGAAGATGTGCTCCAAAATTATGAAGGCTCAGAAGTTGATTGGGGATTCAGGAGGAGTAACATTTTAATTACCTTTATAATGCATTTTAACCCAGCCTTACAAAACTTCACGGCCTGGGGTAAGAATTATTTGGGGATGGAGGAGGGCAGAGCATTTGAATAAAATGTCTTTGGGGTTGTCTCCGCTATCAGTTGCCATGGCCCAAAGATGGTAAGTATTTAAACTAAACTCTTCAAGCTATGGACTGTGTATACACACACAGGGGCGGATGAGAATGCCGCGGGGCCCCGGGCAACGAAATTTCGCAGGGCCCCTCCTTTGACACGGCGCATGCACGGGGCCTCGGGAAGCGCGGGGCCCGGGGCAGCCGCCCCATTCGCCCTGCCCTAAATCCGCCGCTGTACACACAGTAGGATTCTGATCTCCACTGGGTATTCCTAGATGATACTGTAACATAATCTTAATAAATACCTGTATTATTCATTATCTATTATTCCTTATTTGTCATTTATTATTGTTGTCATAACAAATCTTTACAGTGAAATTTTTAAGATGCGTTTAAGGTCTCCAATAACTTTGTGCCAGCTATTAAACATTGCATTTAAACATGCCAAGTAGATCTCTGTGTGGATGCAAAATATGTATCTGCATCCAACCTGCAGAAACGGTCCATGGAAATCAATCACATATCTGCACATTTGCAGGGCTCTAATGCCAAGTTCCCAGAATTAGGTCATTAATGAGGCCTGCAGTAGTACATTCTGGGACAGTTACTGTACGCTTCAGATAGCAATATAAAGCATAAGGCCAGCACCAGATGGACATTTACTGCCTACGTACAACAAAACTGCCCTGAAATGTACTTCTTGGACCTTCTTTATATCATTATACAGTGGGATTCCCACATAAAAATAAAGATGAGTAGCTAGAGCTACACACCTACACCACAATAGTACGCTACTGGTAGCCAGTTATGTCTAGTCATCTAAAACAGATTCCTAGTACACCTGACTTTCTATTGTCTTTAAAAAACTGCCAAGAAATTTAATACAGCATCATTATTCTAGTGAATTCATTCAAAGGCTAGGTACTAACTAAGCAACCTTGCTTATTACTTGCTTTTTTACTAATTAACCGACCAACCTTGCTACAAACTATTCTGGATTCGATGAGATTTCTTCAAGAACACATGGAGTGGGCCTCTAAGAACACAAAAAGTCATCCTAAAAGAGGTGGGCATGAGATGCATTCTTTCCCCCCGCTAGTAGATGAGTTTATCCGAGCCTGACCATGCAATGTTTCATTGTCTTCAAGTCAACTGATGAAACAAAGTGCTCTCTGTCTAATAACCTATATTTTAATTTCATAAGCAAATGGGAAAGTTAAACAATCCTTGAGCTCAACTGCCACCATGAATATTAAAACAGACACTCTCAGTAACCCGGTCTTCCTGGCCCGTGTGTCTCTTTTGGTAGAATTCTGCCTCTGTTTCAGGGGCAGCACATTCCTCCTCCTGTTTATCACTAAGAAGACCCCCTTGGTAGCGGTCATTGTCAATAACTCTTCGTGCCTGGGCCAGTTGGCAGTGTTCTCTGAATAGGCTGCCTGTCTGCCCAAGAGCCGAAAAGCATAGTCTACAATGCCCATGATGCTGACACTCTACTTCTTACCTCTTTACGGAGAGCTGTGCTGCCTCCTAGGGGCGTGGATACAGTTTGTATGGTACAGGTGTGGAGATCCACTCAACCAAACTCTGCACCCTGTGTATAATGGAAACCACTTCAAGCCAGAGGGCGCAGCCGCCCCTCCCTCAGAACTCCTAGTTCCAGCATCTTTGCCTGCCTCCATAATAATAACTGTTGCAGAAAATGACTCTGTTCTTCCTCCTTCCAAAAAGCACATGTAACCAGCACCCAGCGGATTTGAACCTGGGACCTCTGGAGCTTAGTGTAGGAGCCTCTAACCCCTGAGCTAAAAGCCAGCTGGCTCACTGCCTGTGCTATAGAAGTCTCTTGGTCTTATCAGCTGCTATGGTCTAGGTGCCACTGCATGGGACAGTGAACTACACTAGGGCTACATCTTTACTGTAACCTTCCTGCAGAAAAGCATATGCAAATGAAACACAGCGTGGAATATCGCTGTGCTTCATTTGCATAAGTAATGAGCAGCCGTTTTTGCACAAGAGGCTTTTGCGCAAAAATGAGATGTGTAGACGGCTCCTTTTTGTGCAAAACCTCCCTCTTGCACAAGAGCTGTTCTTCCTCAACGAGGAAGCCGTCTACACTGCTCGTTTTTGCGCAAAAGCCTCTGGAGCAAAAATGGCTGCTCATTTACTTATGCAAATGAAGTGCGGTGATATTCCACACCATGCTTCATTTGCATATGCTTTTCCGCAAGGCGGCTACACTATAGACGGAGCCTAAGTGTATAGGTTACACATACGTAGCGCCACCAGACGGAACTGAACCGGGACCTCTGGACCTTAGTGCATGAGCCTCTACCGCTTGAGCTAAAAGCCTGCTGGCTCTCAGCTCAGGCTGGCATAGAGCAGACTTATTCTGCCTCTCTGTAAGTGGTCTGAGTGCCACTAAATGGTACAATGAACCTCACCCAGCAGCTGTGTGGGTCACACATACACTGAGTGTGCACGCAGTTTCCAGAGCATGTCTCTTTCAGAGACCAGGAAACAAATGGTATCACTGACAGTCTGATTGTACACAGAGGCTACCACGACTCTCCTCAAAAGGTTAGGATTTTGCACTCAAGTCCTCAGCTAGAAATTCCCTTCCAATGCTTTGCAGCAGCTGGTTGTCACTCTATCCCCAAACTAGCTACCCGTCAGCAGGGCTGTGTGCAAAACAGACAATCCCAGGGGCAACACCACAGCCTTGTTCTTAATACCTATTTAGAAATGGTGGTGCTTAGTTAACGTTTTACGATTATACAGCACTGTTCACCTCCCACTCTTCCCAAAGGACTTCGCAGGTTGCCCCAACTACCTTGCTTAGAGACCACCTTTAAATAGTCACTTCACCTTAAAACCATGCAAGGTGGCGGAACAGAGGATAAACGCTGCAGCTTCTACCGGAGATATACGAGCACGTCAAACTGATTTAAATGGACTAAGCATTTGGAAAAGGGGCGCCCGCTTCAATCTGGTGAGAGACCAATGCTGTGCACACAAGTACAGCAAGAAGAGCACTACCACAAGATTCCTTCCTCCACATCCGCCCGCGTGTCCCTGCGCCGGAGGCAGCCCTCCTCAGGAAAGGAGAGGGGTCATTTGCTCTTCACACTAGGAATGTTAAATAGCGGTTAATTGAATAGTCGATTAACCTCGTGAATTCTTATCGGTTAGTCGGATATTCTGTAGTTCTTGGGCAGCACCTGCCCGGGGGGGAAGGGTCTGAGCTCCCGGACCTAGCAAGAGCTGGAACTGAGCCGGGCTGCCTGCCCACCTGGGCTCCTAATACACTTTAAATGAAGAGCCACCGCGGGGGTAGGTCCAGGATCCAGTGCAAGCCAGGACTGAGCTGGGCTGATGACCAGCTTGCTAAAAAAATTAGAGGGAGGAATGTACGTGGTCTATAGCATTAAGCTATAAGCTTTTATTATCGGTTAATCGCCTACACTCTTACATCCCGAATTAGGACTCTGCAGTCAACAAGGGTGTAAAGTGGAGCCAATGGGCGCTAAATGCAATTGACATTTGGGAATGTGAGTAACATGCTTAACTGCAAATTTTGTTGCTGAACCTCAGATAGAAGGCAGAGTTATGATCACAGCGAGACAACCCTGTAGAAACAGAATCAGTACATACGGAGTGGGGGATTGCTGTGTGATGCATTTAATTTGGTGGCTGTATCCAGTTAGTTCACTGTCCACTATAGTGATCACAAGAAAAAGATCCATCACACCCTAATAACCCTTGGCTTTTCAGTGTAAATGATATAGGACACACAACAAAAACAGCTGCCCCTACAGAACTAGCCCGTTAAATACACAATGACTGTGTTGGACCAGAGCCATTATTAATACAGCAAAAACATTGTGTGAACACTTTATTACACTCAAGAGCTTTTTCATAACCCAGCCCACTTCTGAATTTTCCTACCTGGGAAAAGCAACAAACTTAATGTCCCTCATTCCTGAAACAGCCCATCAAAGTGAACGTTTTCTTTGCAGCCTTCAAAAATCAATCAAATGAACAAACCGACTGTTTAAACGTACTTATAAACAGACAAATCAAGAAACTATATTAATGGGCAGCTTTCAGCCCGTCCTGATGAGTAAACCTAGCACTCTAGTCAATTATAGGCATTCAAGAGAGCAGATATATACTCATAACTGCAGAGTCTCCATTGCTGTACAAGACAAGTCGACATTTCCAGGAGAAAACTACTTCTGAGTAAACATGAAAGCTTGTGTCTCTCACCAACAGAAGCTGGTGCAATAAAAGATTTTATTTCATCCTCCTTGTCTCTCTATTATCCTGGGACCACCATAGTTATAACACCGTATTCAATATTTCCCATATAAGCAAAAGGAGTTTGTAACTCAACTGGGCATGCAGGGACTAGAGAGAAAACTTGCTCTAGTGTTGAGAAAATGAGACTTTATCTAGCTCAGCACATCCATTAATATAGCATTAAACATTTTGTTTCCTGATGTCAGGTGTGAAAAAAAGCTTTTTAAATCCCAAATCTTTTGCCAGCTGAGAAAATTAGGAAACTGAATCTTCCAATAACTCAATTAAAAATTATCTTGACTAAGTTTTGAGCTTTTAAATTCTTATGGTGTTAAAATCTATTTTCTGATAGCGTTAATCCCTAGTTTTCATCTCTCTCCTGATCTAGGAGACGTCTCCTCAGCAAAAAATATTTTCAGTTGAAGCAGAATGCCTGTCTACTTTCCTTCATGTTAGTTTAAAAATCATCCAGGAAGTACTTCACAATATCTCTTCCAATATCCTCTCAAGCCAGTGAAAGTTTTATGGGTATTCTCATCTCCCTAATCTATGGTTTTTTGACCTTTTTATTTTGTTTTACTTTAATAGGCATAATAGATTGTCTAAATTAAAATTAAGAAGGAAATTGCTCAAAGAGAATTGATTTTCACCAATTTCTAAATCAGGCTGCATATAATAAATCCAGAAAAAGCAAAAATCAATCAGAAAAATATTTGTTAGAGTATAAATAAGTCTATTTAAGTACATTATGAGAATGACTTTTGAGTTCAAGGGTAAAAATGCAACCAGAAAAAGCAATACATTCAATTATTTTAATATGGAGCTTTGCAGATGCAGTTAGTTCTATAAATCAAGACCTCGATATTTTTCAAAAATGTCAGACTTTCACATTTGCATATTGGCTATTATGCATATATAAGTGTCTTCTTTAACCTCTTTTCATTGGCTTCTATTCCACAGTGGAAGGGGTAGGGATGTAACAGTCTGAGGGTATGTCTAGACTGCAAGGATCTATCGGAAAAAGGTATGCGAAATGCGCTCCGCATTTTGCGTATCTTTTCCTGATACTTTTGTCGGAAGAGGCTTTTTCGAAACTTGGCCCATCTAGACTGAGCCAAATTTCAGAAAAAAACCCTCTTTCAAAAGCCCCCTCCTTCCTTATGGAACGAGGAATACAGGGGCTTCCCGAAAGAGCGTGTTTGCTCTTCCTCAAAAAAAAGCGCAAGAGCAAAGGCGTTCCCCGGACACGGCGGAGTTCTCTCAGGATACCTCTGGTAATCCGAACCCCCGCAGTCTAGCCATACTCTAACAGGCCTTTCCTCTGTATCAACATAATGGTCCACGTAATGGTTGAATATTAACACGGGCTTATAAAAACAAACAACTATTGGGTCGCCAGACCTCATTTTTAAACTAACAGTGAAATGGAAGATGAACACAATGGGCCTGAAGGAGCCCTTCTTAAACAGGCTTTTAAAAAATCATCCCTGAAACATAAAGAGAGGATTTAAGCAATTATCTTGTATCAGTGACTAAAGAAATATTAACGGTAAGATGTGCTGGTTTTCTTATTCCCATTGTGCCTTTTCTTATTCCTTTTTCACACAAGAACATGCTTTCATTATACAGTGTCTAACCTTTAGTGTGCATGTCCACCGTAAGTGTTGCCACCTTGATGTTATTGAGATTAGTGTTCTTTTATTTAATATATAGCATGCGGTTCTTGTTAAGCAGACGGTTTACACTATTATAGAGGCACCATTTCTCAGAGGGTGAACTCTGAAACCTTTGCCACCAATTATATATCCTTCTATAGCCAAGCTTAACGTAACAGAAGTACAGCCACCAAAAAGCATAGGCATATCCAAAGAAATGGTTAGTTATCTGGTGTCTGGAGGCTGTATGCGGCAAAATGGTTTATTTTTCATTTTAAAAATACAAGGCTTTAGTCTAAGTCAGACTGACAAGAAGAGGCCTTTGAACTCAAAGATTTCATGTAGAATTATTTCCCATTTTAAACATCTGACTGCACATTGCTGCTGTATGCTTGCTGAGCCTCCGAGTGAAACTATCAAACCCTGGACCTACTGTATGTTCTTCATTCTCAACAACATTCCTCTGAGAAAGCCTTATTAATGAGCTTGCAAACGAGCACACAACTGGGAAATGTCACAAACAAGAGCGACTAATGCCCCAGAAAATCAAATAACTCAACACTTGGCTGATTGTGGTGCCTTTCATATTTACAAAAAAGAAAAAAAACACAGAAGTCGCAGATTCTGAAGGGGTCAACACCTCACTGAACAAAACAACTCATTTATTTATGTTCAGAAATCTCCAGATGATAAATTACACTGATGTTAATCACTTCACTGCATACCATGCAATTAATATTTGTACTCACTAGAAACGAGGATTACTAAAAGTATGAAAGCATACATATATGGCTTATTTTTAGCATAATTGGGCACAACGAATTCTCCTGGTATAACAAGAGGTCGTAACAGTTTCCATGGGTATATATACTTTTATAAACATGCAGTAGACATAAAAATCTATGTTCAATTAATGAGGATTTAAACCCGCAAGAGAAAAAAATTCAAGAGTTAAGGCTTCTATTTTGTCATCTATTTCCAGCATTATAACAAGCAAAGGAAAAGAACCAGAAAGGCGGAAACACATTTTTCTGGAGAAATTTTGCTCATTTCAACTCCTTGATAACCTTTTAATGTATTTTGTTGCTATTTCCTTTCTAAAAAATTATATGCAACAAAAACACTCACCCACTCCTCATGCAATAATGAATTCTGAAAGAGACCACTACTCCAGAACGACTGGATAGATCTGAAGTAATATTCTGCAGCATATTGTATCAATCCATCGCAGGGTTATAAATTTGCGAGTGTGACTATTAATCAAGCATGAAATAGTTATTGCTACTGTGTGTACACAGCTGCCATTTGTCAAACTCAGTTTTGCTTTTAAGAACATTATCAAGACTTTATGGCATGCTTGTTTACAGAGATTTCATTTCAGTGGTATCTCCTACATTCACAAAGCAGCATTTATCTCAAAAGTTCACAAAGGACCAGACTCTGCCATCTTTTTTACTCAGGATACTATGGGCTTACTTCATGAGGAGGTTGGGCATGAGTAATCTGAGCATTCAACATGAATAAAGGTGACAAAAACCAAGCTCATAGAGTTCATTTGTTGAGAACAGGCAGCTCACTTTTAATTACTTTGCACACTTCCTAGTACAGTGGTAAAGTGATTGTAATATTTTTCTATTAAGTCTTTCTTATCTATCATATAGAATCATAGGGTTGGAAGAGATCTCAGGAGGTCAATAAGTCCAACCTCTTGCAAACAGCAGGCCCAATCCCAACACACACATATCCTCAAGTGAGGCAATGGGTGCTCTTTTGCTAGCGGACTATCAAGTCCTAGTAGAGAGAAGGCAACTGGAGTTTTTCTGCTGATGCAGGCCAGGCAAAGATCAGGCATATGGCTGACATAAGAACGGCCATACTGGGTCAGACCAAAGGTCCATCTAGTCCAGTGTCCTGTCTTCCGACAGTGGCCAATACCAGATACATCAGAAGGAGGGATCATAACAGGTAATCCTCATGTGATCCCTCCCGTCTCTCACTTCTAGAGAAACAGAGGTTAGGGGCACCATTCCTATCCATCCCTGGCTAATAGCCATTGATGGACCTAACCTCCATGAATCCTTTCCTAATTCACCCTACAGTAAAACCACAGCACTTTGTCTTTACTGTTTTGTTTTTACAGAGAACACAGCAGCACATGCACCTTTCTGGTTAGTGAAGCCTACAATGGAATCCATTGTCTTCTACAGCTACAGACTCCCCAGCCTGGCTTATTTGAGATCTGGGGAGAACTCAGCCTGACGGAAAATAGTCGGGAACCATTTCAAAACATTGGCTCTTAGGAGTGTTGGAAAACAAACAAACAAGCTGAAATCTCGAACCTAACACACAAGAAAACGAAGACATGAATTGCTGATATAACTCACTATAACAGGTCATTTTGAAGGCTGACCATCTTGTGCATCAATTTCTAGCAGAATGACTTCCTCTTTTGAAACAGCTGGAAATATATATGTAATGGAACAGATACATATTTAAGGGTAAGAGTCTCAAAAGCATCTGCATACATTAGAAGCACAAGTGCTGCTGACCTTCAACGAGACGTGAATTCCTCAATCAAAAAGGAGCTTTTAAAAATCCTACCTATAGAATTTTCAAATTTTTCAAAGGGAAATTTTACCCTGGCTATTCATTTACACAACCTGATGGGACAAGAGGAAGAACTTGTTTACTGGGGAAAGTTACTCCGACTTTTCTGCAATCAGTTTTTTTTATGGCTACCCCAGACTAGTTTTCTCGGTGATCTTTTGCATGTGCACCATGCATATGCCAGTTAATCTGTAGTTAGGCTTCTTTTTCAAGAACATGACAGAAAATAGGTTACCACAGCTGCTAATAAGTATGTGAGGAATAACCCAAGCACATTTTTTCTTGGAAAATGACTAAGAAATGTGCAGGAGAACATCTGAAAGCACTATTTCTGTTTCAAGACCATTCTCCACAAGGCCCCAATTACACTGGGTTCATTCTCCCTTTACCCTCTTTTGTGGGTTTTGTTTTGGTTTAAGTTTAGCAGGATAAATATTTCGCCTCCTCCCACATTCCAGGGCTTTCTGGTTTGTATTGTTTTTGTGTGTTTATTTTGCAACTAGCTTTATGATGCATCTGCATATTCTGAACTCTAAACCAACAAATAGTAGCTCATAGCTTTCGAAGGCTGGAGCAATCATTTGAAAATTGCCTTTTAATACTTTCTTCTCTTTCTTTTTCAGGCAACACCTTTCCCCTACCTTGACTCTGAGAGACTAAAAGCACTAAGGCATAGAACACTTTGGGAAAACGGTCTACTGTGGCTACACGCAGCCTCAGACATTCCAAAGACACGGGCATGATGTGTGTAAGAGCAAGATCAAGCTGGCTTTGTGCAACAACAAACGTAATCACTCCTTTTGCAAAGCAACCAACCCTCTCTCAAATTATGCCTCACCGGGCACAAGCACACAACCATGTAAACACATGCTTTCACACAGCACTGTGTGCACATGTTAATTGCCACTTGCTTGGAGATTCAGAATATTGTATAGCAGGAGGTAAAAGTGGTCAACTAAAGTGCATGCAACAGCAATTTGGAGGGCTACTTCGCTCTGATTGCAAATACCAGCTCTAAAACGCTATTGAGAAAGGGACAATTATGCCTGATTTTAGGAGTATAATTTCTTTAAAAGGCTGGCCCTGTGTCAGAGGAAGCTCTGATCTACACTTCAGTCAAAGAAGACAAGTAGATTTGTCTCTCCCATTATGCTGCCCCTGTTTACCCACTAGGGTAATGTGCAAACGAAGCACTGAATGGCATGCATCACGCACAGAGAGGAGAAACTATGTGGAACAATAATACTTAGCTTTTATATCACAATTCCCCCCTCAAGAGATCTCAAAGGGCTTTACCAAGAAAGGTTAGTAGTATTCTCATTTTAGGGACAAGAAAACTGATTCACAGAAAGAACTGTGGAATGAAGTCAATGCTTGGACTGTCCTTCAGCACTGGAAGGAATTAGCATAGGGTTGCCAGATGGTTTCAGAAGTTCATTGAAAAAAAAAAAAAAAAAAAAAAGGACCCCGAGAGTTGTTAAGCAAAAAACCCTGCAAAACAAAAACCCCCACCGTGGCCCCTTTAAAAACCAAGTGGTGAGGCTTTTTGGCCCTACCAGGATGCTGGCAGCTGCCCACTATCTTGCCTCCCTACGCCAGGCCGGACAGCTCCCCTGTGGAACCTGGTAAGCAGTGGGGTTGCCAGGCTGCCTCCATATTGAGACTGACAGCCTGGGATTTTTGCCTCCTGGACGGGGAAATAAAAAAATCAGAAAGTACCGGACATTTTAGGTGTCCGGTATTTTCTAATTTTTTTACCGGACAGGAGGTAAAAATACCGGACACCTGGCAACCCTAAAGGAGTGTGAAGCTGATCTATTAAAGAAAGGCCACAATGGGATTGTAGTTTTTTCCTACGTGCAAGAGTATTGAGACTCAGGGCTGTGTCTAGACTACATGCCTCTGTTGGCAGAGGCATGTAGATTAGACACATAGGCAAAGGCAAATGAAGCCGTGATTTAAATGATCACGGTTTCATTTACATTTACATGGCTGCCGCGCTGAGCCGACAAACAGCTGATCAGCTGTTTGTCGGCTCGCGCGCTAGTCTGGACGCTCCCCTGCCGACATCAAAGCCCTTTGTCGGCTGCCCCGTTATTCCTCGTGGAATGAGGTTTACCGGGGCTGCCGACAAAGGGCTTTGACGTCGACAGGGGGAACGTCCAGAATAGCACGCGAGCTGACAAACAGCTGATCAGATGTTTGTCGGCTCAGCGCGGCAGCCATATAAATGTAAATGAAGCCGCGATCATTTAAATCGCGGCTTCATTTGCCTTTGCCAAAACAACAAATCTACATGGCTCCGTCGACGGAGCCATGTAGTCTAGACGTACCCCAGGAGACAGAAGCCTGCAGTCTGTGGGTCAGGACAAGTCTTCCCATGGTGCTATGGAAGTCTCAGGAGGCAGTCCCAGGTAGTTCTACGGCAGGGCTACTCAACAGGCGCCCGTGGACCTCACGAGGCCTGCAACCCGTTGGTTTGCAGCCTGCGGTGCGGTTTGTGTTTACAGTGCAGTTTGGGTTGATGTGTGTTTTAGTAGGTAAATTCCTGGACTCTTGTGAAGCTAAAATTGTCAATATAACCGTCTTCTGTTGATGTGCATTTTAGTAGTTACATTCCTGGACAGTCATTATCATTAAAAGTGCTTTCAGGTGGGTGGAAATCGGGGAACGATTGTATTTTATGAATATCAGCAGAACTGACTTAAATGGAGCCTGCGTGTTGTGTCGTCTTGCCTTCATCTTTGTATTCATACCCATCACTGTGAAAGAAGCTATTTGCATATCTATTTGCATGTACATGCAACCACACTTAAGTTGTGGCCCTCCAAATCTGCTGTATCGTTGTGGCCTCCAGGGCTTCCGAAGTTGAGTAGCCCTGATCTATGGCATGGTCGGTGTCTAGCTAGAAGAGTTGCCTGCAGGCTGCAAAAATGCTGTCGGCCCAACCAAACATCAGATCCCAAGGGGCCTCAGCCATTCCCCATTTTCTGGTCCCTACTTCTGTCAGATCACACTGGCTCCCTTCTTTTCCCGAGGTCTATATACACAATTTCTACTTTAAACAGAGCTGCCTGAGAATTTCCTTAGCGTGGTGCTACCTGAGAGCTGGTCCCACAAATTCCTCTCTCTCCACTCCTCGGTTTTCAGTGAATCCTCTGACTATGCTGTTTTCAAAAACAAAGACTGGCTCCAGGGATAGGCATGGGGCTATCGAACTTGGATATCAGGTCAGATCCAAAAGAAGGCTGGTACTGACTGGAAGTCCTTTTGATAGGAGGAGTCTTTGGTGGCTTTTGAATGCATTCAGATGTAACACAAGGACCCAGGTCTTAGCATAACCCAGTCACTGTCCACCATTAGAGAGACTTCAGCTTGCTTAGTTCCATGGCTTACCAGGGAGCTGCCTGGCCTGGTGCAGGGAGGCAAGATGGTGGGTGACTGCCGGCAGCCTCTTAGGGCCAACAAGCCGCACCACTAGGGTTGCCGGGTGTCCGGTTTTGAACCGGACAGTCCAGTATTTGAGCTTTCTGTTTGGGAAACAAATTGAGAAAACAGAAATGTCTGGTATTTTCTAACTAAGATGGAATGTAGATTGTGATGTCATGTCAAGTGTGTCCGGTATTTTTGTTGAAACCATCTGGCAACCCTAACTCACCGGTGGTTTTTCTTGTTGTGGTTTGGTATTTTTTTCTGAAACCATCTGGCAACCCTATAAGGCAATTTGCAGGCCTGGGGTCACTGGGAAACAGGAACCTGCATGCCTGCTGGGCCTTCACTTGGCTTTGCGTGTCACCTTAACCCTCGTACTACCGTGTGTGTGTGAAAGAGTATGTGTGTGATATCACCGTGGCCTGCAGAGTGAGTGTATGTGTGTGTGTGTGTGTGTGTGTGTAAATAAAATCATTTTACCAATCACTGTTTCCACTCAAAATGTTCATTAACCTCTAAAATACACACACACACACACACACACACACACACACACACACACACTGCATGACTATTTTGAACTCCTTTATATTTAAAAAAACTGGGCCACATTTACAAAAAAAAGCACCCGCCCCCCAGAAATTCCTACGTACGGGCCACTACAACAGGTTCAGGAAAAAGGCCAGGAACTGTCGTGTTATGGAGATCAACCCCCTCTTCACCCCCAGCCCGAAACACCAGGAGTGCGCTGAAACCTATCGATGGGGTAAATGTAAAGAAAAACACACCAGTCAATAAGACCATCTCACATTCCCTTTTCCCCCGCATAAAGCTCCACATTAAATGCATTCCAGCCCAGGTAAGTAGTGAGCACTGAGTAACACCTCTTTCCCCAAAAGGCACCCAAAGGCAGGCCTAAAATTAGTGATAAGCAAAAAAGAATGCCTCTTGCAACAGGGAAAATAAACATGGCGCTTTATTTGAAGATCCCCCAAAGCCTTCAGATAACCATAAGTTTAAATGAACTTTGCCATCCTTCAGTGTGGTGCCCATCACAAGCTGCAACCAAAAGGATTCAGAAAAAAAGATTTATTTTCTCTTTCATATAAGAGAGCAGAAGGATCCCTATTGCACACAGGCTGTGTCTAGACTGGCCAGTTTTTCTGGAAGATCAGCCGCTTTTCCGGAAAAACTTGCCAGCTGTCTACACTGGCTGCTTGAATTTCCGCAAAAGCACTGACTTCCTACTGTAAGAAATCAGTGCTTTTTGCGGAAATACTATGCTGCTCCCGTTTTGCGCAAAAGGGCCAGTGTAGACAGCTGAGATTTGTTTTGCGCAAAAAAGCCCCGATTGCGAAAATGGCGATCTGGGCTTTTTTGCGCAAAAGCGCGTCTAGATTGGCCACGGCCGCTTTTCCGCAAAAAGTGCTTTTGCAGAAAAGTGTCCATGCCAATCTAGACGCTCTGTTCCGAAAATGCTTTTAACAGAAAACTTTTCCGTTAAAAGCATTTCCGGAAAATCATGGCAGTCTAGACGTAGCCACATTGTTAAAAAAGGCTATCTGTTTCTATTGCACCAAAAGATAGGCCTTACAAGGAAATATCCACAGGGAAGCCTTAAACTCCTAAATCTGACTTCCTTATAAACAAGTTAAAAAAAAAAGATTTCAATTTTCCTCTGTAATCAGAGAGATGGGATTTTTCCCCCCGTTAAGTATTTGATCAAGCCTCACAAAGGTGCTAATGTATTATTAAAGCTAATGGAGCTCTACAAGAAATGTTAATGGACATTAAGTTTGCATAAATGAATTACACATTAGCACAGTCACAAGAAATCTAGTATCTGCCAGTTTAGATAGTATCTGATCTTTTTTGTTTTCCCTGTTGTAGGGACAGGACTTCATGCTCGTTTCAGGGATATGGAAAGCATAAGCAGAATGTAGGATGAAATGGATGAAAAATTTAACAACTCTCCCCTCTCTTTTTGATAGAACGATATGGTTGAGATGAACCTACAAACAGAAGAAATTTTAGTCGTCTTCCCGTTTCACTGCTCTGCTGTTCTCTTGGGGACTCCACCTGGTTGCCAGATGAGTTTGCATTGCTGATTGGTAACAATGATGCTAACATGACTGTGTCCTATATCCCCAATGTGAACATAAGCCACCTCGACTATACATTGCCCCACAAATATTTCCCAACCTTTACTTCTTTTGATCAATTCACAACACCTACGTGAGGCATATAAATGGCAGCTCACAGAGAACTGAGAAAAACGTTCCCCCTAGTTTTTATCTTCACTGTAGTCGGAAGCATTAAGCCCTAAGATTAGCTTGCTTTTAGCAAGCTGCTTTTACTTGACCTTTACCTTAAAAGGTTCCACTATTTTTAAACTTATTTCTGCAGCTCTAATTCAGAAAAGAACCTACTGTACTATACTTGCCATTATATGCAATATGAAAGTCCCTCTTGCATCACCACATGTGTCTCTCAGATCATATTCCAATAGATAACTGCAGTGAGTTCCTTTAAATGGAACTCTGCAGTGATGCTAACTTTTAAAGAAATACGTGCATTGTTAAAAAAAAATTAGGATTTAAAATTAAAATTAATCGGCTGTGACATAATTACAAGGACTAGCTATTAACCCCTCGAGATGCTAAATCTAGCCAGAATAACTTAATTTATGTGGAGAGAATAAAACTAGGAATTTGGCATCACAGCAAAACTGCAAGAAGTCATTGTTTAATCCATTAAACAATACTCAATACTTTGATTTCTACATTTACAAACCCCCGATCTACCCTGTAATAAAATCTAATTACATAATTAATGGTTTCTAATGTCTTTTTAAATGAGGCACAGTCTACGTTCGAAGAATAGAAAGCTTTGGTACTCACACATTACTTCTAGGTAGCGCTGGGTCTGTAAGTCTTTGACAGCTGGGTGATCTACCAGACAGATGACTGGGACTCCATCATCCTCGCGCCCCACTGTTAGCATAAGCTGGCTCGTCACAGTGAACATATCAGACCACTTCTCCACTTCAGTTTTGCCTGCCACGTAGATAAGGCAGAGAGCACAGAGTAACCATGGGACACCTCACCCTGTTGCCATCATAGAATCCTAGAACACTAGAACTGGAAGGGACCTCAAGAGGTCATCACGTCCAGTCCCCTGCCCTCATGGCAGGACAGCACCATCTAGACCATCCCTGACAGGTGTCTGTCCAACCTGCTCTTAAATATCTCTGGAGATGGAGATTCCAAAACCCCCTTAGACAATTTGTTCCAGTGTTTAACCACCCTGACAGTTAGCAAGTTTTTCCTAATGTCCAACCTAAACCTCCCTTGCTGCAATTTAAGCCCATTGCTTCTTGTCCTATCATCAGAGGCCAAGGACAACATTTTTTCTCCCTCCTCATGACATCCTTTTGAATACCTGAAAACCAGTATCATGTCCTTTCTCAGTTTTCTCTTTTCTAAACTAAACAAGCCCAATTCTTTCAGTCTTCCCTCATAGCTCATGTTCTCTAGACCTTTAATCATTCTTGTTGCTCTTCTCTGGACCTCTCCAATTTCTCCACATCTTTCTTGAAATATGGTGCCCAGAACTGGACACAATACTCCAACTGAGGCCTAATCAGAGCAGAGTAGTACGGAAGAATGACTTCTCATGTCTTGCTCACAACACTCCTGTTAATGCATCCCAGAATGATGTTTGCTTTTTTTGCAACAGTGTCACACTGTTGACTAATGTTTAGCTTGTGGTTCACTATGACCCCTAGATCCCTTTCTGCAGTACTCCTTCCTAGACAGTCACTTCCCATTCTATATGTGTGAAACTGATTGATCCTTCCTAAGTGGAGCACTTTGCATTTGTCTTTATTAAACTTCATCCCGTTTGCTTGTGTCACTCTGGTACACAAAAAAGTGGTGCCGGGGACATACGTGCCCTTACATTTCCAACGTTCATCTCTCTAGCACCTGAACTCTAAGGGCAGGGAGGTGTAGGCACAGGTAACAAAATCCTTTCTACTGAAGTCACTAAAACTTGCAATAGACAGTGCACTGCCATAAGGATTAAAAATTCCAGGATGCTTACAGCTCCACTGATTTAAGACCTTGGAAAGCATCCTGGAATTCAGATGCTATGGCGATGAAAACCCATCATCAGCTATTAGGCGGGAAAGAGAGTAAATGGATTAACATAATTAAAAACAGTAATTAAAATATTTGAACAGTGGCACTGTTGAAGCTCCATTGAAAATACCATAGCAGTGGGTTGGAACAAAGTGTATTGCAGGGTTAGATGTGCCAGAACACAGAACAAGGAAGAAGAGACTCAGGACTAAATGAAGAAGCTAACAGGGTTTTCCATACTCAGCGCCTGCTTGCTGAACAGAAACCACGGCTGCTTTTAAATGAGCTAAATTCCACTTTTTGATGGTTCATATCATGGAGATAAAATGGGGAAGAGGGAAACTTACAAGAAACAGTGTCCTGCTCTATCAAAAACAGGTAACTGTTAACACAACCTGTAAGGGTTAGAGGAAAGACTGCAGAACCAAAAGAGGACCCTTGTTTTCTTTCCATCTTCAGTCGATGTAAAATCAAGAACAAAGGAAACTATTTCAGTGTCTCTGTTTCTGTTTTTGAAAACCCCGCAGCGCCAAAGGATCAGCAGGGTGATCTGGTATTTCAAGAAGCGACTACTTGCTCAGCAGTCTTCAAAGATCTAGGACGGTTGGAATTCAATTGCTGAAGTGAGAAAGCCTAATAAAGGAGATGGACAGGTCAAGTACAAGTGGTCAAATACCAGTGTGCGGGGCCCTACCAAAAGCAAAAGAAACCTAGGAGGATCCATGCATCATTTTGATGACGACAGATGCCAAAAAGCAGCTGGCTTTGTGGGAAGCTATATGTGGCACAGTTTGCCCTTCCACTATTACCACCATCAGTTCAGTATGTGTCATTGTGCTAAAGATGCTTATAGGAGGGCAGGGATCAATGTCCTCTAACCGGAGGATTTCATTCTTCCTTGCAGCGGGGTTAGATTTTGAAGGGCTCTGACTTCTGCAAGACATCACTCGCCAACGAGATGGGCAAAAATAGAGGGGATATCACATGCAAGCAGACTTAAAACAGACATCATATGCAATCAGTGTTGGTGATTTATCTGAACAAATTCCATGAGCACTAGACTTTACAGAATAGAAGACACTTATTTGTATGTGACCATCTGTACAATCCCATATGAACAATTGAGCAAGGAACTGAAAAAACTTTATGGTCAGTGCCATCATTGAATCATAGAGCACTGGAACTGGAAGGGACCTTGAGAGGTCATCAAGTCCAGTCCCCTATCCTCGTGGCAGGACCAAGTACCATGTAGACCATCCCTGATAGAGGTCTATCTATCATATTGACCTCTAAATCAGGGGCAAGAGCTACTTCCCTGCACACCTTAAGGGATCATTCAGGTCATCAGCAGGTGAAGAGTCAATCCAGAACTCTGAACATAGGTTCAGGAAGATAACTTAGGTGCGTCCACATGGCACCATAGGTCGAAATAAGAGATGTAATTTGTCTCTCTTATTTCAAAACAGCTTATTTAGAAATTTGGCGCTGTCTACACAGCACTTCTTTTGAAATAAATTGCTATTCCAAAACGTCCCTTACTCCTCATGGAAGGAGGTTTACAGGGACGTCGAAATAGCAAGCCCGTTATATTTTGAAATAACAGGTGCGCTCAAAAGACGTGGAATAGCAGGAGGTATCCCGAAATAGTGCTATAGTGTAGACATAGCCTAACGGACGGAATGGGTGGTAGCACTTTACTCTTAAGATGCATTTGGCATTTAAATCTGCCCATATATTTCCCCATTGACATGGCATCTGAAACAGCTGGATCTATTTTTTTTAAACAAGTATGTCCAGTCTCTGTCACCACACTGTTACATTGGGATGGTGTAATTTAACCACTTCAGTTATCTATAAATCTGTGCTGGTTTAGAAGATACATCTACCGATTAGCTCTTTGTTCCCTTTGAACCATCTGATTGCGGTGGCAGGTCGGCTGGCCATGGCAGTGCAGTTCAGCTCAATCTCTTCTCCTTCCACGGCTGTTTCTTTCTGGATATCAATCATCAAATTGCGTGGTGGGACTAAAATACAAAGTATAAATCAAAACAAGGTCAATACATTTTGATCTTTAATTGGTTTTTACCCAAGAACTCTTCCAAGTTACTCAATGGTGGAAAACAGATGGATTCTGTTTGGGGAAGCCAGGCACAGACACCGATCAGTTCTCTTAATCTGTCAAATTATTATTGCCCCTAATAGTGGTGTTAGAGGTTTTCAGTCCAGCTCTGAGCTTATTAAATTCTCTCATCATCCATAATCCCTCCCATCTGATCACAGTCCCCTGAAAATTATCTGCTCTCTTCCATGCTACACGGGTGTAATTTTGCACAAAGAACAGTAATGGAGAGAAGGGCAACAGAAAAAGGACTGCATTTAAATATACCATTCCTATGTATAGTTTTAGCTCCCTGAATGTACATTTTTTCTCATCTGCTCTTCAGGTTTCAAGCTGCAAGCTTAAGACGTAGAAGATGACCAGCAAAAATTAAATACGTTTAGGCCTCTTTAAAAAAAATGCCATCAAAGTCTAGGACAAAGAATGGAATACCAGGGCCTCCAATTGCCAATGCATCTCCCATCAACATAACCCAAAAGGTAAATGCAATCCCAGATTAGATGTGCAGAGAACTTTGGATCGCAACAAAGATAATGGCTTCAGATTGCAATTAGTGCAAGCTGAGAATTCTCCTCTTTTTAAGGCAGGTTCCCTTGAGAGACACCACCACTGTGAGCTACAAAGCCAGAAGGCTGTAATCATCACCGGTGAAAGACAATCCTATAATATTTATGAACAGACTGATACAGAAGGGAGACCACCACAGTAGCATGCAAGCTATATAGACAGGATAAAAACAAGCTTTAAAATGCTGAAAAAGGGACAAGATGAAAGAGGCATTCATGAGGGAACCATGAATGTTCTAACCAATGCACACAATTCCATCCCCGCTAAACCTTTAAATACAGGATTTAAACTGATATTTGCAAAGATAACTCCACATTTTTTGCTCTCATCACTATGATTAAGCAACTGCAGGGTTCGAATATGACTAATACATTTTCAGCTGATGAAGAACAAAATATGTATAAATATCATCCAGATGATCAAAGGACTCATTAGTCACTTGTAGCTTTTCTCCAAGAGGAGTAAAACAGACCGTACATTTCAGATTTTCGCTTGTTCCAAACCACTGTGAATTAATTTACATATCTAGTGTCACAGAAGACATTAAAATACATGGCAAGAGAGGAAAAATAATAAAATGACAAAGGAAAGGGAGCAGGTACCCACTGATATGCCATTGCTACAGTGCAGGAGCTAAGGCAGTTAGAAAGGTTCTTCTGCTTTTCTAAGTGACTACCATGGAAAATGTGACTGGAAAGCATCACGTTAAAGCTACTACTGAAGCGTAAGAGGAACACACGGAAATGTAAGTGCTATTTATGTCTCACGTACAAGAACCCTTAATAGACTGCTTAAAAGGAGGACCAAGGAAATGCTCTGACTTGATTCCTTTGCATGGGAACATTTAACCAAAGGCAACAAGGTTTAGTTTAGTGTTTTGAGCACCTTAGATCCAGGCCTGACAGCAACTCTCTGCTCTTGAGAGACTCAGTATGCTTGTGCCTTTGTTTTCCACTCTGTACAATGAGGGAAAGGTGCACATTCACATTCATACATACTCCCAATGTGCCAAGATCTGACCTACCTAGGTCGTGAGCACCCGTCAGATACCTCTGGTATACACACAGCTGCAATTTTCCTGAAGTAGTGCCAGAATACAAGAAACGAAAGCTAGTATATCTTGAATCACAGGACACTAGAACTGGAAGGGAGTTCGAGAGGTCATCAAATCCAGTCCCGTTGCTTCTTGTTCTATCATCAGAGTTCAAGGAGGACAATTTTTTCCCTCCTCCTAGCAATACCCTTTTAGGTACCTGAAAGCGGTTACGTCTCCTCTCAGAGTATGTCTAGACTACGGTTGTTGTTTTTTTGAAAGGAGATATGCAAATTCGTGCCGAATTTGCATATCTTCTTCCAATCACTTTTTCAAAAGCGGGTTTTTCAAAAATGAAAGTAGTCTGGACACTTTTTTCGGAAAAAAAACCCTTTTTTGAAAAAAACGCTCTTCCTAAAAAAAGGAGGTTTACGCGGTTTTCCGAAAAAGGTTTTTTTTTTTCCCAAAAAACCCACATCCAAATTACTTTCACTTTTGAAAAACCTGCTTTTGAAAAAGCGATTGGAAGAAGATATGCAAATTAGCACTGATTTGCACATCTCCTTTCGAAAAAAACCCATCTTCTAGACATACCCCCAGTATTCTCTTTTCCAAACTAAACAAACCTAATTCTTCCAGTCTTCCCTTATAGCTCAATCATTTTTGTTGCTCTTCTCTGGACCCTCTCCAATTTTTCCACATCTTTCTTGAAATCCATCTTGAAGCTTGAGGTGCAATTTACTTAACAAGAACTAAATTATTTTTCTAACCTATTACAGAAGACACAATGCTCACTTATGGAACCATTCAACAGGTATGATGATTGTCTTAGCAATGAGTGAATGTAAACTAACGCAATACATTTCAACATATACCCATAGAGGAGAAACAGAAAGAGACAGAAACACTATCCTATTCAGCTAAGTATCAGAAAACTGAAATACAACTTGAAGTGAAGAGAAACTGAACTTCTATACTCGGGCAGATTGTCAACGGTTTCCACAGTTCAAAACACTCGGACAGCACTGAATCTCATTAAAATGAGAAAAACAACCAGACTTGCAACTAATCAGGAAGTGAGATCTTACATTACAATCTTCCAACATGATTCAGGAATTCGTATTAACGGGAGCTTAAAAGCCAACACTAATCTTTAGACATGGCTGTAATGGTATTAGCTACTATTATCAGTAACTACATTAACCTCATAGCTGCATCTGGATCATAGACTTGCAAGTCATGAGAAATAGGATGAAGAGAGGAGAGTTTAGTAGCTTGTCTTGGTGAAAATGTAATTCCGAGTAGAAAAATTGAACTTTAATACTGCAAAACTAATACAATAATTCCTAACTAAATGAGGACACACAAAAAGTCAGATGATAGGGCTCAAGTTCCCCATACATAATAATAAAACAGTGGCTAGAAAATCAGCTTAAACAAAAGTTAACAGAGAGCCATCACTTTGCATTATAATTATGCTTAGGATTTTGCAAAAAACATCTAGGAACTAAAATATGTAGCGGCATAAGCATCTTGAAGCACGTCAAGAGGTTTAACAAATGTGTAATGTACATAGTACCTTCCTTAAAGAGCATGACAGCAAAGAAAAAAAATTATTCATTTATTATTGTGACACAGGCAGACCAGATGCCAGCTCATGGCAAGGGCCCCATACCTCAACTGAACACTGAGCCTTTCATCAGATTTTGGGCAGTAACGTTTGAACAGCAGATGACTCTATACGTCCTTGTAGCACATATTAATTATATGTAGGGCTGCGTGGGTGAACTACCTTCAGTTTGTTCTCTATCACAAAGTGCAATCGAGGCAACTCCAAAGCAGAAGGGAAGCAGGGCAAACAGTAGAGCACCCATAGGGGACATAAGAATATAAGAAAGGCCATACTGGGTCAAACCAAAGGTCCATCTATCCCAGTGTCCTGTCTGCCCACAGTGGCCAATGCCAGATGCCCCAAAGGGAGGGATCACAACACATAATCCTCACGTGATCCCTCCCCTGTCACCCACCTCCAGAGAAACAGAGGCTAGGGACACCATTCCTACCCATCCTGGCTAATAGCCATCAATGGCCCTAACCTCCATGAATCTATCTAGCTCTTTTTTTGAATCCTGTTAAAGTCCTAATCTTCACAACATCCTCTGGAAAGGAGTTCCACAGGTTGACTGCGTATTGAGTGAAGAAAAACTTCCTTTTGTTTGTTTAAAACCTGCTGCCTATTAATTTCATTTGGTGACCACTAGTTCTTATATTGTGGGAATAAGTATATAATTTTTCCTTATTCACTTTTGCTGGACACATGTTGTAGAACTGTTGGACACATCTCGAAGAACTCGTTACTGGATGTTTCATGGGAGGTGACTTCCCAGCAGTCTCTTCATTATCAGGAGGGAGCTTCGAAGCTGAGTCCATACTGAAGACAAGATTACATTCTCAAGGGCAGCATCTGACCTAGAAGAATGACCCCTCACATGCCTGGAAAAGGAATGTATTCAAGTCCAAACTGCAGCCTTGCACATCCCAACAATGCAAACATGTTTAAACACCACCACGGACAGACACAAACCTAGTGGAATGGGATAACACCTTAGGAGGTACTTGTGTATTGGCAAGTTAACAATAAATAATACATCCAGATATCCACCTGGAGAGTCTCTAGATAGAGACCATGGCTTCCTTGGACCTGTCAGCCATTGAGATGAACTGCCTGGGAAACTTGCTAACTGACTTGGCACTGTCCTTTGGATTGAAGTCAAAGTGGATGTATTGATGCAGAGCTGGAGACATAATCTGTGGAGTGTGGACAGTGGAGCGCTTAGGGCAGAGAGAACCTTGCACATCTGGCTCTTGAGCAGCCGATCACCAGGGTATGAAAAAACCATCATCTCCACCGAACAAAAGGTAGGTGGTGACCAAACCTTCAAGAACACCCTCAGAACAGAATAAAAAGGCTGACTACAGGTACCCAAGGCTGGATTGACCAGAAACAAAAGTCAGACCCCATTTTTGGCATGAAACTAAGAGGTCCTGAAGGTGAGGACTGAAAACCAAATCCCCTTGGAACTGATGATGGAATTACAGCTCCAAAAGTCCCGTTCCACATTTTTGTATTTTCATAATGTTGTTTGGGAGTCAGAACTAGAAATGGTCGCCATTCTTCATTCTTTTCTGAGGACACAACAATTCTTGGAGTAAAATTCCTTCCCTGGCGGCTGATTGGGAACAATCTTATAACCTCTAGGATAGTGTTTCTTAAACTTTTTAAGACCAAGGAACAATAAACAATATTTTTTTTAAATGGGGAACACCAACAATTTTTGTTGAGAGAAGAAAAAAAAAGGTTGGGGGGGGGGAGGGTCGGGGGGAAAGTTATTGGGCCAAAAAAAAAAAAAAAGTCACCTGTCCTTTTAAGGCAGCCATTTTGATTTTTGTTGTTCTCCGTGGCACACCTCCGACTGCCTCGGAACACAGTTTAAGAAACACTGCTCTAGGAGGTGGCAAGGTGGCCCTGTAATTCATTAAACTGAGCGGTGATTCACCTGTGATCTCAGCAAAAAGAGTTTCAGTCCATCCACAGGGCAGTGCTCAACAGTATCGTGAACCTCTCTAGGTAACTCAGAACTGGAGCAAGGATGCTCGGCGTACAGTGACTGGTGCGGCGATGGAGTGAGCTATAGTGTCAACTCCATCGAGGGAGGCTTATAATGATGTTCTAGCCAGTAGCTGACCATCAGCCATAGCAGCATGGAACTGCTTGAGATGTTCTGCGGGAAGGTGTTCAACAAGTGTGGTGCATTTGAAATAACTGGTGTGACTATTTTGCCCAAAGAGCTTGGTAATTTGCAATTCTAAACTCTATAGTGGCAGACAAATGACTCTTACAGCCAAACAGGTCACGGTGTTTTTGGTCCCTGCCATATGCGGTTCATTTAGAGTGGAGCTGTCTGCCACGTTCAGCACTTCAACAGCCAGGGAATTAGGGACCGGATGCAAAAATAAATATTCCCAGTTCTTGGCTGTGACAAAATACTTCTTATCAGAGCGTATGCACATGAGCAATGCCATTGCCGGGGTCTGCCAGATGATCTTGGCAGGATTCAGATGGACTTCATTTATGGGCAAGGCTGCTTGAGCAGAAAGTATCATTTGCAAAATGTCCAAGTGCTTTTGTGCTGTGACTCTCAAACCTGCTCCCGGGGAATACGCAATGAATCCATCACATGTTTTGTTCGCTCCTGAAACTGAAGTCAAGGAGCAGGGAAGTTGGAGGAGGCTTAACATCTTTATCTGGGAAAGACAAGGAGACGCTGTAGCGTATCCTTCTTTCTGCTTTGACCTTTTGCTCCTCAAAGGTTTCCCTCCTGCAGCTGAAGCAGTAGATGAAGAACAAATAGAGGATCGGTCTGCCTCCCTGGCGGTCCCAACAACAAAGATCAGGAGTTAGTAAGCACCTCTGGTAGGCAGACAAGAGTCCCAAAATGGCCACTGAGGAGAACCATAATTACACCTTACGTTAATGGTGGGCAACCTGCGGCCTGCATGTGGTCCTTTGGGGTTCTATGTGTGGCTAGTCAGACATGTTGTTTACCACTGCCCATACACAGGGTTACACTTTCTGCTGGTTTCCTTCCTCATGCATGTAAAGCCAGGGCACACAAAAGTGAGGTGCATGCTGACTGCACACAACATTGGACTGTAAGAGCTTGGGTGGCCTCCCTCTGCATCCAATCGGCACACCCTGGTTCAGTCGGCACCCCCCCAAATTCTAGCTATGCAAGCGCACATAGCAAAACTATCCCTATTCTGGGAGAATATCTTGGTGATGACCAGGACTCGACGATCGCGGCAAAAACCACTCGCCAGCCCTGCACTGCGCATGTGCGAGAACCGCACTGTGCATGCGCAAACCACCAGTGAATGGGGTGACCGGCTGAAATCTACTCGCCACGGGCGAGTAGATAAGCGGATTTGTCGAGCCCTGGTTATGACCATCTTGGGGCCCACTCAGTCTAGGTTGCCCATTGCTGCACTAAGTTAGATAAATAATATGTCTACACTACCACCCTAGTTCGAACTAGGGTGGTAATGTAGGCAACCGGAGTTGCAAATGAAGCCCGGGATTTGAATTTCCCGGGCTTCATTTGCATAGTGCCGGGTGCTGCCATTTTTAAATGTCCGCTAGTGAGGACTCTGTGCCGCACGGCTACACGCGACATGGACTAGGTAGTTCGGACTAGGCTTCCTATTCCGAACTACTGTTACTCCTCGTGAAACCTAGGAAGCCTAGTCCGAACTACCTACTCCGTGCCGCGTGTAGCCACGGGCATGGAGTCCGAACTACCGGGGCTTTAAAAATGGCGGCGCCCGGCAAGATGCAAATGAAGCACAGGATATTTAAATCCCGGGCTTCATTTGCAACTCCGGTTGCCTACATTACCACCCTAGTTCGAATTAGGGTGGTAGTGTAGACATACCCTAATATACTAAGTCTTATTCCTTCCCTTTTTCTCCTCACTGATTGGAAAGAATCTATGACATGCGCCAAAATGTCATATTAGGAATTCATATGCTTGCACTCAGCCAGTGCATCCTCATGCAGCCCCTGTAAGGCAGGCATTATCCCACATTTCCCAAATGGAGACACTGGCCAAGGAAACGCAAGTGACTTGCCCAAGTGAGTCAGAAACTGGCACAGCTGGGCTTAATTTCAGAGCATCTGGCTCCTAACGCTGTACTTTTTTCACTAGCCTGAAATGCTGCAGAAAAAACAACACGCCCAGCATCTCTACTACCAGCAGTGTATTACTTAGAAAAAACAAGCACGGAGAGTGATTACTAAGAAATGCTATTGGGTAAAGATGAAGAGCTATTCTCTTCCGCACTGAAAGTACGTCTAGACTACAGGTTTTTGTCGACAGAGGCGTCTAGACTACATCCAGTTCTGTTGACAAAGCAAGCCACTTTGTAGACATGAGAATGTAGATGCAAAGGACAGTGTAGATGCAATAACGCCTTCTGTCGACAGAACTCTGTCGACAAAAGGCGTTATTCCTCGTAGAATGAGGTTTATCGCCGTCGACAGAACTTGGCGGCAGTGTAGACACAGGTATAGTTTTGTCGACAAAACCCTGTAGTCTAGAGCAAAATGCAGGACTATGTAGCACTTTAAAGACTAACAAGATGGTTTATTAGATGATGAGCTTTCGTGGGCCAGACCCACTTCCTCAGATCTGTAGTCTAGACACACCCTTAGCTATCACAACTACTAGCTGAAGGCTACGATGTTCCATGCGGCAAATGGCTGACTTGAAAATTTAGACTGATCTTTGCTCATCACCTTCAGAATCTTGCGATTGAAGTTTCAAGTTCCAGACTCAATAGATCCAGAAAGGCAGCTTGTCTCTAGAGAAAAAGCTCTTTGTCATTAAAACAAAAAAAAAGTTGAGATGTACTAATATCTCAGAATGGGTGTGGCTCTATGAATCAAGTTTTAAGAACATGTGCTGATTCCCTTCCCCCACACCTTCCTTCCACCACCCTCCAACTTTACATGGAGAGTTACAAGTTTAATGCCTAGCACTTACCAAGCACAGTAATAGTGGTATAAATTTCCTGCGGGGGATCCGTGTAAAGTTGGCAGAAGTATCTTCCTTCATCAGAAACGGAGACATTTGTCAACGACACTCTGAGTTCACTGTTAGAGAAATTCACTAACTGAAACCTGCTGTCCTTCAAAGCTGTGGAACAAACAGATCATTAGTGATTGCGATGAACAAGACAAATAGTACATTTCCTCCTACAAAAACATGGCCAAGCCAGAAGCCTGAAAGAGTAATGTCTGACTACTTTTTCATTATTATTTTTTTAGTGCCTAAATAAAACTCCTATGTGTTCTACATTATTCCAGCTCTTTCCATTTCAATTTGGGTTTAAGCAATGCTCATGTGCTCACATCAATATAAATAATCAATGCAAACGAATTTTCCATGTGCCTGGCTTTTATTTTCAGAAGATGCAGGGATGTTTTTGGTAAGCAGGCTGTCATAAAAACAAGGGGGGGGGAGGGAAAGGAGGGACATTGTGACTTAAAGCAGACTGCAGGATTGATAACATGAGTGGATTAGGACCAGCATGAAGCAGAGATAAGAATCAGGGCAAAGAATTTAAGATTTCGGCTCCTTTACACAAGCAATTACTGTGAAAATCCCTTTGGGAATTTTGACAGCACTGACAAATATTTCAACAAAGACTCACTGAAGGTCTTTCTTGAGTGCCAATTGTGGGGCAGGGTCTGCGTAAGCCTGACAAAATGAAGCCCAAATGCTACTGCAATACCAGTAAATCAGTGTCCTCTGAGTTTGTTCCACCCAATTAGTTACTTGGATTATAAGCAATTTTGGAGAAGAGACCCTCTTTCTGTTGGGTTTACACAATGAGACCAAGGACTTCTGGCCCATCTTGTCCAATTCCGACAGCAGCCATTAGAGTGAATAATTTAAATTGTCTCATTTCAATTGTTATCCTCACAGTTTTGTCTAAATGGGAAATAAAGCCATCCTCCTGCCCTGGGCACCATGGCGACAGCTTCTGTTTTGGCTTGAAAGGGGGACAGATTATCTTGAACATGTCAATCTTCAGACCAAACATATTACTTCTCAGAACATTGTACTCTCCTGCATTACTCTATTCAATTTGTTTGTGTCAGTTAAATATTTGGCGCTCCGTTGCAATTCACCCTGAATTACTACAATCAATTCCTATTGCAAGGTAAAACAGTCTGACTTTTAAAAGGGACCATCAAGGTTTCCATTAAGGAGAAAAGATTATGATTGCCTGTCATCTACGCTCTGAAGAATCAACTAAACTTTAAGTGCCTAACATTAAATTAAAAGAAAGGCTTTAGCAATATCCAGAGTGCAAGGAGGATGAGGGCCCAGCTGCTACCAAATAGCACAGGGATGGAAACTTACGCCTGAAGTCTCTGAAATAAATCGTCTGTCTGTTGGGATTCAGTAGCTGAATCACTGAGTCATCGCTGTTTTTGACTCGACAACTGATGGTGGCAACATCTCCCTCCACGACCGTCACGTCTTCAGTAACCAAGTTCTGTCCATCACCTTAAAAAGCAAGGGGAAAGACATTACATGTGTGGCTGAACATTTAAATTGTGTCAACAGGATTCATTTACAAGAGGAAGGAGAGGGATAGTTCAGTGGTTTGAGCATTGGCCTGCTAAACCCAGTGCTGTGAGTTCAATCCTTATGGATGACATTTGGGGCAAAAATTTGTCAGGGATGGTACTTGGCCCTGCTGTGAAGGCAGAGAACTGGACTCAATGACCTTTCAAGGTCTCATCCAGTTCTAGGAGATAGGCAATTTCCATTAATTTAATTTTTAAGGGGGGGAGGAACCTTTCTGGGGGGTTGGAGGCCTCTGACCCACAGAAAAGATCAGTCGGGGAATGCACATAAGTGAGAAGCAAAACCCTCACGGAAGTGGCCCCCGACTGAGGAGAAAGACACGCCCCACATTCCCCTCGCACACCAGAGCCCAGGGGCCCAGGCTAGTAGATTTTGTGTGTTCCAGCCCCATTGTGGGGCAGCGGTGGGACTGGAGCATCAGCGCGGGGTCCTCAGTGCTAGAGGGGGGAGCCTCGAGTCTCGAGGTCCAGATCCAGACAAGCTAGGAGTCACATCCAGCCCCTGGGCCTCAGGTTCCCCACCCCTGATTTGGAATATATAGTAGATCAAGAACAAACTTTGGTGGGCCTCCATGCTGAAGCAAACAGTTCCCATGTGAGTATTAAGAGAGTATCACTGCACGAGTGTGGCTTAGTTTCCGTGGCATCTGTCACTTGTGACTACAGTACCTTTGGGGTGTATGGGGTGTTCAGGGAGGGGTAGCACCTCTGATGTACGGGCATGTCGTGTCCTTTTAGGGCAGCTCGTCCACCTTTGGTCCCCACTTGTCACTCAACTCTCACCTGTGGCTCCTAGTAGCTGTAGCATGTGCAGCGGCCACACCCCGGGCAACAGCTTCGACAGGCTGGCTAAACCAGGTTGAGAGTAGCCGTCGGGTCATCGACCTTCGGTGAGATAGGGACTTGTCTATCCCGAGCATGTGAAGACAGACTCCGGCGGATCGAGCGGATGAGACCTACTAGAATAGGACCAACGGTCATGAAGGTGGTTTCTGCAAGCGATGTGGTACGCTAAGAGCACGGCAAGACATGAAAGATGCCCTGGTCAACCACTGCGCCCAGCCCATCTCCAACCGTCTCGACTTTAGTCCTGCCATTGGAGTAAGATGGAATCTGGGAAGAGAGAGTGAGGCTGACTATGCGCACCTCTCCCTCACTTTAATCCAATTCACGCGCAAGTCTTGACATCTCGACATCTCCTAAGTCCTGTGGCGACGGGCGAGCGACGAAGCAGCAGGTGTGGATACACTGGGAGCTGTAGCCGCGGACCTGCACACAGGCGGCTCAGGTCTAATGGTCGTCTTCTTGCTGGTGGAAGCAACAGCTGGATTCGGCGTCTACCTGAGTGACTGAGCAGCCCTCTTTAGGATTGCACTGCTCACCTCCGTAGTAAGAGGAAGGGGCTAGAAAAGGTGCCCTAAACATTGTTTGCTTCACAGAACCCTGGCCAGCTTACCGCGGCTGGAGGGGATCCCATCTCATGCGGTCGAACAATAAAATTTCGAACAAAATGCAAGATGATACCACTCACTATTGGCACATGGAACGTACGCACGCTTCAGGACAACCCTTTAGCAGACCGCCCAGAAAGAAGAACAGCCCTGGTCGCCAGAGAGCTCACAAGATTTAACATCGATATTGCGGCACTGTGTGAAACTCGTCTAGCAAATGAAGGTCAGCTCATGGAAACAGGAGGTGGTTACACATTCTTCTGGCGTGGACGCAGCAGTGACGAACGTCGTGAATCTGGAGTTGGCTTTGCGGTTAAGAATCATCTTGTCCGCAAACTTGCCAGTCTTCCCAAGGGCGTGAATGACCGACTCATGACACTGCATCTTCCACTACCGAGAGGAAAGCAAGCCACACTGATCAGCGCTTACGCGCCCACAATGACGAATCCGGATGAAGTAAAGGACAAGTTTTATGAAGATCTCGATGCCCTACTCTCATCCGTGAAGCGCACTGACAGGCTGATTCTACTTGGCGATTTCAACGCGAGAGTAGGATCTGATCACATTGCCTGGGATGGCGTCATTGGAAAAAATGGAATCGGTAAATGTAACAGCAATGGCCTACTATTACTGAAGACATGTGCGGCTCATGATTTGATCATCACCAATACCATCTTCCGCCTGCCCACTCGCAAAAAGACGTCCTGGATGCACCCACGCTCTAAGCACTGGCATCTCATTGATTATGTCATTGTGCGGAGGAAAGACAGACAGGATGTAAGGGTGACCAAGGCCATGCCGAGTGCTGACTGTTGGACTGACCACAGACTTATCATCTCCAAATTAAGCTTTCGCATCAAGCCAAAGAGACGTCCGCAGGGAAACAAAGCTGTGATGAAAAAGATCAATGTCAGTAGACTGAGGAACCCCAACACAGCAACTTTACTAGCAGAAGATCTTGGCAACCAACTTTTAGAGCTGCAATTAGAGGAAAATGCTGAGAAGGACTGGGAACGCTTCCGGGATATTGTGCACTCTTCTGCACTAAAGGTTCTTGGACCCTCACACAGGAAACAGCAGGACTGGTTTGATGAAAACGATGAAGAGATCAAGGCCATACTTGCTGAAAAGCATCGCCTTCACCGTGCTCACCAGAATGACCCATCGTCAACAGCTAAGAAAAATGCCTTCAACAACATTCGCAGGATCGTACAGAACAAGCTTCGTAAGATGCAGGACTCCTGGTTGAGTGCCAAAGCAGATGAAATCCAGAAGTTTTCTGATAGAAACGATGCCAAACGGTTCTACGAAGCCCTTAGATCCTTGTATGGACCTCAGCCCTCAGGGAGTTCCCCTCTACTGGACTCAGATGGTGCAACTCTCATTACTGAGAAGGCTCTGATTTTACAGCGTTGGGCTGAGCACTTCCAATCCGTACTGAACCGCCCATCTTCCATCAATAACGAGGCGATTGATAGAATGCCCCAGGCGGATATCAACCACAGCCTGGATGTCTCACCATCAGAGACTGAAACCTTACAGGCCATCAGCCAGCTGTCCAGTGGCAAGGCCCCAGGATTTGATGCGATTCCAGCGGAAGTCTATAAGGGTGGTGGTGCAGTGCTTGTCAACAAACTCACTCAGCTGTTCCAGTCCTTCTGGAATCAAGGATCTATTCCTCAGGAACTGAAAGACGCGTCTATCGTACACCTCTACAAGAGGAAAGGAAATCGACAAGTTTGCGATAATCATAGAGGAATATCACTGCTTTCCATCGCAGGTAAGATCCTTGCACGAGTGTTGCTGAATCGTCTGATTAACCACCTGGAACAGGGTTTATTACCCGAGACACAGTGCGGCTTCCGCAAAGAGCGTGGCACGGTGGATATGATCTTCGCAGCCCGACAGCTTCAAGAGAAGTGTCAAGAGCAGAATCGTGAACTGTACACCACCTTCGTGGATCTCACCAAGGCTTTTGACACTGTCAGTCGCGAAGGTCTGTGGCGCATCATGTCGAAGTTTGGGTGCCCTGACAGATTCATCTTGATGGTACGTCAGTTCCACGACGGCATGACGGCTCGTGTTTTGGATGATGGAGAAGCTTCAGAGGCCTTTCCCGTCACAAACGGCGTCAAGCAAGGGTGTGTGCTGGCACCGACCCTGTTCAGCATAATGTTTTCAGCCATGCTGTCAGACGCCTTTCAGAACAGTTCCTTGGGAATCAGACTGAGATACAGGACCGATGGGAAATTGTTTAACCTGCGAAGACTCCAGGCTGTCACCAAGACAAAAGAGACTGTGTTACGAGATCTCCTTTTTGCTGATGACTGCGCCCTGAATGCTGGATCAGAGCAGGAAATGCAAGCCAGCATGGACAAATTTGCAGCAGCATGCGACAACTTCGGCCTTCTCATCAACACAAAGAAAACCGAAGTGATGCACCAGCCAGCTCCAAAAGCTCAGCATCAAGTGCCCACCATCACAGTGAAGGGACAAAAGCTGCAAGCAGTGGACCAATTTACATATCTTGGCAGCACCCTCTCCCGCTCAGTGACAATTGACATCGAGGTCAACTGCAGAGTCGCCAAGGCAAGCTCTGCGTTCGGCAGACTGTTGACCAAAGTGTGGGACCGCCGTGGAATAAGTCTTGCTACAAAGCTTAAAGTCTATCGAGCAGTAGTGTTAACTACCCTGATGTACGCCAGTGAGACTTGGACTGTATACAGGAGGCACGCTAGGCAACTGAACCACTTCCACACGATTTGCCTCCGCAGACTTCTGAGGATCCGGTGGCAGGATAAGGTGCCAGACACAGAAGTCCTTTCTAGAGCAGGTCTGCCGTCAGTTTACACCCTGCTGATGAAAGCTCAGACACGCTGGGCAGGCCATGTTGCAAGGATGCCAGATCATCGCATCCCTAAACAGCTCTTCTATGGTGAGCTGTTTCAAGGGAAGCGATCGCACGGGGGACAAAAGAAGCGATACAAAGATACGCTTAAAACCTCTCTCAAGTCCCTGGATATTGACACCACCTGCTGGGAGACCCTGGCACAAGACCGATCAACATGGCACACGCTGATCTACCAAGGCTGTCAAACATCTGAAGCCAGAAGGACAACCATAGCACAAGAGAAGCGAGCACTCCGTAAAGCCAGAGTTGCAAAAGCTGCAACAGTGGTGCCCACACATGTCTGCCCGACCTGTGGTAGAACATTCCGTGCCCGTATCGGCCTTATCAGCCATTTGCGGACACACCATGAACAGTCCATAACCTGTTAGATGTCAAGGTCCTCTTCGAATACGATGGACGAACAACAACCTTGGGCAACACTTTTGTTTTCAGTACCCATCTAGAGTTGTTCACTGGCCCTTTGAAAGGGGGATCCCGGGGAAGATGTGACACCATTTAATGCAACTGAACACCACTACGGTAGAATAACTGGGAGCGCTTTGTGGGTGGTGCCAGCGGAAAAGGGGCAGTTGCTTTTCTAAAATTAAGGACTGCCCCCGTCTGCTGTCTGCATTGGCAAGGCTGTATGAAAAGAGCTGAAGGATAATTTCATCTAGCTGAAAAAAATGTGATTCCCCAAAGAAAGAGGTAGACACAGGAGCAGGCAAATTCTCTTTCTCCTAGAAGCTAAAAATCTGCTAAAATCATCCAGCCCGCATAGAGCGAAGTATTTTTAAATGAACCCCTGGCCAAAGTGGTGGAAAGAGGGAAGGGAACACAAGGAGATTAACTCTAGGAGCCCAGGTCTTCATCTCAGCCAGGACCCAAGCACTGTGATACAGACTGGTTCCTAAAAAAACAAGGGGATGGCAGGCTGTCCACCTCTTAGTTCCCTGGAAACCACAGGAGTACGAGAGCTCCACGAGAGAGTGAAATGGAGAAATGAACGGATAGCACAGACAATAGAACAAAGCTATAGGGAGTAAAATATCAGCACATATTAACTAACTTAGGCCAGACATTTCCTGCAGCCACTTGGGCAGCTCTTGACACTCGGGAGGCAAACCAAATCTGTGACAAGGCAAAGTTCTTCCAAACATACAGCAATCCTAGGATTGCCTCTTTAAGTGGTATGAAAATTTGAGCCAAATTTTTAGGGCAGTCAAATTTGCATTAGCTAAAAAGCCAATTTCTAATACTGTTATAGTAAAATACACAGAAGGAGGAGGAAAAAGAAAGGAAATGGAAAGGCTTATTTCTGAAATATATCTGTGTATGTATTGACAGACCCAGGGAAGATGGCTACAATAGTTTGTGGAAGGGCAAATATACAGGGAACTCGGTAAATAGTTTTCTGGTCCCTGAGTGAACTGGTCACATAATCAAGGCAGGCAGGCACCTGGGGCCAATTAAGAACTTGCTGGAAGCAGCAGGCTGATCAGGGCACCTGCTGTCCTTTAGGGCTGGCTGGGGCTAGTTTAAAAGGGCTTCCCTTCAGGAAAGGCAGGAGCAGACGAAAAGCTGAGGGCTGAGAGTAAGAAAGAGGTGTGCTGCCAGAGAGCTGAGGCCTGCAAGGAGGGAAGGAGAGACTTGCTAGGAAGAAGGTATTGGGGGGAGCTTTTGGGGAAGTGGCCCAGGGAAAGGCTGCAAGACTGGGAGTGGAGGAAGCACTGTCAGATGCCACTCACTCAGGGTCTCTGGGCCGGAACCTAGAGTAGTGAACAGGCCCAGCATCTCCCCAGCCCTTCCCACATTACTACAGAGTCCGCCCCGGGGGGGGGGGGGGGGTCAAACCAGGACTACAGAGGGGCTTCACCCCAATTTTCAGACTTGTTATGATGAGGATGGCTCAGTAGGCAGTGACCCTTGCCTCTGCTAAGGGGCAAGAGGCTGTGTGGAGGGTCATAGCAAGCCCCTGAGGCATACAATATCCGCATAGAAGCACAGAGGAGTGGAGGGGCAGGAAGCACAGTACCCAGCCCTGGCATCCTGCGATGTGCTGCCCACAGGTGGCCCTGGTAAACTCTTCTGACTTCCCAGCACCCTGCCCTGAGCCCTCAACCTCTGCCCTGTCTCCTGCACCCCCTCATACCCTCAACCTCTGCCCGTAGCCTCCCACATCCCCAAACCCTTCCCCTGACGGACCCAAGCAACACCGGATAAATCTAGTTTATATATAAAACAGATTTTGGAAACTGTTTCAAGACCCCCTCCCTGCCCTCCAACTAGAAGTGGAATGGGGAAAGTCAATGGGAATTCCTGCTATTCCAACAAGCTATTTGCAGCTGTAATGTCAGTAAAGATTCAAGTGTATCCAGGACTATTTTGAGCAACATACACCAATCACATCACTAATGGTTGTTGCTGGGAGGGAGGAGCAGGAACCATGAGTGACTTCAAACATGACTGGACCACTCCAATACTAAAACTGAAAATGTGCTGGAATTGTTAGGAAAACTGCAACACAGAATACTAGATTTCCCCCTCCCCCTTCGCACGAACACATTTCATCTTCATCTCTGGGATTTGGGGAAGCTTTATTCGGCCTTTGACCACACTCTTTTTTTTTTTTTTTTTTAAATCTGGGAATCATCACACCTAACAGTTGTTATTTACGCCACAGCAACTTGCATATTCTTGAGGAAAATAGAGCAATAATTGTACTGTTTTATGATAAAGCAACGGTTTTTCAGCATCTCTTGAGAGGCAATTAAACTACCTGTAGATTAGGTAGTTTGTTACATTACTAATCAATTTTTTTTAAATGTAATCTCAAGTGACATGATTAATTTATACCACATCTCTGCCTTTAAGGATGGGAGCATTCAGCAAGTCCACATTGAAACAGCCAGGAGACAATAGTAAGTCTTGATCAACATGTACTTCATCATCACATCAGCGTGCATGAAAGTATGGGAGGCCAAGTCCTATACAACTGACAGTAGCTATGACAACAAAGACTGTCTTAAAAAGAAGTCAAGGATAGTTGACTGAGATGAATAAAGAAGGGGACAGAAAATTATTTGATTAAAAGTCAAGTAAATTTAATTCTCAAGCGTAAGTTGTCCATAGATTTTTTTATGTACTAAGAGTGCAACGTATTTTTCTCTTTGGCAGGCCAAATAGTCTTTCCAGTTGAATGATACTTAGCAACATTAATAAGCTGGGAAGATGGGGAGAAAAATGCAATGTAATGAAGTAAATTGTAATGTAAAATGTAATGTAATCAAGTAAACTGGACAAGAGAGTTTGGGGGTATAGAAAGGAAAAGTGAGGTATATCACTAAAACAATTTAGTGACCACCTCAGTCAGATAGGACAGTTCACATGTACGAGACCTGATAATTTCTAACCAGGAAATTAGGCAGCCATTAAACAGAATAAGGCAATCTGATGTGCAACAGAAGTGCAGCTGGCAATTGCTCAGTGAATAAAAATAATACCAAAGCCTTTTGTATTTTAACCTTTGCAGAACTAAAAATAAAATAGAAATAAACATAATGGATATATCATATCCATCACAATATTCTGTACCAACATGCAAACCCAATTAAAACATTCAGTAAACATCACACAACTATGAACCGTTAAAGTTAATTGTATTGCCTGAGCATAACACTTCAAGCCCAATTGCTATTGTTTTAATAGGCACGAGCGTTCTTCTACAAATATTTTCAATTGTAATCTAATTGCTCTGAAATTAATCCCACTGGGCAACTCCATTTATGCCAAAATAATACTTACTCCATCATAGATTTGTGAAGTATCACTATATCCACATATGGTACACGTGCTTAGGATCGGCAAGCAAGAGACCAAGTAGTGAAATCACAGTAGCTCCAGTTCTTTATGGAAGAAAGTTGCCATATATGTTCAGCTAACAAAAATTACATCATTTTTGCTCCTTGTTTTGAAGCCTATCAGAGAAACAATTATTTCCTTTATCTGAAAGAGCAGGGTTACCGAAGAGACAAAAGAGCTGGAGTTCAATTTGCACCAAGGATAGATTTCTCCCAGTGATGCCAAAACTGTGTGTGGATGGCCCTTACGTTGCATGTATCCTCAAGACGGGAACACCTCTGAGGACCTGCAATTATGGTCACAACTATATTCCACAGTTAACAACGGACAATTATTAGTTCCATGCTGGTACAGCTGCTCTAATCCTGAAAACCTAGGAGCTCCTACATGCTACAAATGACAATAGCTTTGCCATGGAAATATTGGAACAATAAAGCCCTACTGTAACAAATCACAAAATATTTTAGCAACTCGCTATATCAGCTGCCTACAGCCTGGCTGTTTTAGACCAAGGATGTGGTATTCTCAAGGACATAGCAGCGTGGCTGAATTGTAATGCTAACCTTATATATATAGAGAGAGATATACCTATCTCTCAGAGCTGGAAGGGACTTTGAGAGGTCATTGAGTCTAGTCCCCTGCTCTTGTGGTAGGACCAGATACCATCCCTGACAGATTTGCCCCAGCTCCCTAAATGGTTCCTTCAAGGATTGACCTAACAACCCTGGGTTTAGCAGGCCAATGCTCAAACCACTGAACTATCCCTGACTGCTTATATTGCACGAGAAATTGGCTGTACCACACCTAGGACCTCTCTGGACTGGCAACATCCAGATGTTGCTGGACCAGATAACCCCAGAGGCTGGGAGTGGTGGTCAGCCAGGAGTCCAGTGGCAGAGTGGCTGGCAGCCAGCAGCAGGGCCAGCAGTGTGGCCACGAGGGAAGCCCAGCAACCTGGAGGCTGATGGTCCCCAGGAGAGCCTGGAGACTAGCAGCAGAGGTCCAGAATTGACCTCCCTGGTCCAGCAAACACCCTCATTCAGGACCAGTCAGGTCCCAGGGGTGTCGGACTAGGGAGGTCCAGCCTGTACACACAGACCTTCTGGATGTATTTTCACATTTTTTAACTCAAAGAAATTACTGGAGGAAGGCTTATTAAAAACCCCCACAAGCTAGCTTGATAATCTGCTCCAGCTCAGGCTATTTATTTCCAACTACAACTCTTTTTGGTTGGAGTTGCTTTTGTTTAGCTGGTGGACAACAGCTAGCCCTGCTTGTGCATCGTTTGCTTTGCACTAGAGAGTATAGTTGAATGTAAATGAGTGCTTTCACACTGGACACTTTTTTCTACTTCTATCATTTATCCAGCACCCAATTATGCACATCAAGACTAGGGAGAAACTGTACAGAATATCAAACACCTTGTTTATTACTCCCGTCCTTTAATACTCAGCATGTTTAACCTCAGGAGAACTGCTTTATTTCCATAGTGGACCGCTACCAAGCCTGTGAACTCACACCCCCAGTTAGCCTGCTATTGAACAACTCATTGCATATGCTTTGGAGAAGCCTCTCCATTTGAATCTGAAACAAAAGAAACAACCCACAGTAAACCAGAATCCAGATTACCATGAGGCAGTGTATTGATACCATAGCTGCTCAATCACATCAAAATAGAGTATTTTGCAGATAGCAGAAGAATAGCCTATTGTATTAAAACACAGCCAAGTGCTCAGATCAGAGAAAATGAAATTAGCACTTAACTTCTTGGCATTGGGGTGACTGCATAAAATGTTACAAGATTGACTCCCACTCTCTCAAAGCATGAATATTGAAAGAATGTTCTCACAAAGCAATTCTCTTTCAAACCTTCTTAAAAATATAGATTAGCAGCAATTGTCCTCTGATAATCAGCGATACACTTATTTTCATAAACTGCAGGAGGCGATGCTGTGGAAGTCCAGAGACTGAAGAAAAAACCTTCATGCAATCTCCTCTGAGTACAGTAATTATTGACAAGTCAGCTGCACAATCCTTCCCCTCTCCCCTTTAATGGACAACATATCAGGTGCAGGCAGTGATATTTGGGTTCAAGTGTTAGAAAATGCTGGGGAAGTTAGCTGAAATATAACCTTTGCATTATAAATTTCTAATTTGCCTCATGCATGATGCAAGTTCTGTAAGGTCACGCAATAAGCAAAGATAGAGGAAAAGCTAACCAGTAACAAGGATAGAAAACAAAACTTGAGAGCATATCTACCCAAAAGAGAAATTCAAATTCAAAATTCAAATCTCTTTGGGTCACTCCTTATACAGAAACATAGTACCTAGAACTGGAAGGGACCTTGAGAGGGCATCGAGTCCAGTCCCCTGCCCTCATGGCAGGACCAAGCACCATCTAGACCATCCCTGTTAGATGTCTATCTAACATGCTCTTGAATATCTCCAGAGATGGAGTTTCCACAACCTCCGTAGGCAATTTATTCCGGTGTTTAACCACCCTGACAGGTAGGAAGTTTTTCCCAATGTCCAACCTAAACCTCCCTTGATGTTGCTTCTTGTCCTATCCTCAGAGGCCAAGGACAACATTTTTCTCCTTTCTCCTTGTGACACCCTTTTAGATACCTCAAAATCTCTCATGTCCCCTCTGTTTTTTCCTTTCCCAATTAAACAAGCCCAATTCTTTTAGTCTTCCCTCATAGCTCATGTTCTCTAGAACTTTAATCATTTTTGTTGCTCTTCTCTGGACCGTCTCTAATTTCTTCACATCTTTTTTGAAATGTGGTGCCCAGAACTGGACAATACTCCAATTGAGGCCTAATCAATGTAGAGTAGAGCAGAAGAATGACTTCTCATGTCTTGCTCACAAAACTTCTGTAAATGCGTCCCAGAATCATGTTTGCTGTATTTGCAACAGTGTCCCACTATTGACTCATATTTAGCTCGTGGTCCACTATGACCCCTAGATCCATTTCTGCCGTACTCCTTCCTAGACAGTCGCTTCCCATTCTGTGTGTGAAATGGATTGTTCCTTGCTATGGGAAGTACTTCTCATTTGCCCTTATTAAACTTCATCCTATTTCCCTCAGACCATTTCTCCAGTTTGTCCATATCGTTTTGTTTTGAATTATGACCCTATCCTCTAAAGCAGTTGCAACATCTTGCCTGCTTTCAAACTATATAAACACGATGAATGAAAAAACTCACGAAGTGTTTTCATTTGTTGGCTACATAAAAGCAAGCAGGGACTGGGAAAACTTTCGACTTTTTGACTGGCAAGATGTATCAAATTAAACTTAATGATGGGAAACTGTAAGATAAGTAGGTATGTAGTAATGACTATAAAAAGAATGGTTTTGAACTAGAGGTGGGAAAGAGAGATATAAACAGTATCCATGAATGCCCAAAAATACAGCAGAAAGGCATTAAGGAAGCTAATGATAGCATATGCCTAAAGGGGTTAGAGCTAAGGCGAGAGAGTCCAAGAACAACTTAGTTACGATGCGATTATAAGTGCTTCTGATGAAACCTTAGAATGCCATAATTTAACAAAAGGTTGACAAGCAGCAACACAAGGACACAATTTACTCTTAACACTTCATATTTTGCTGATTATTTAACCTGTAGGAGAAATGTAAGTTTCACTAGACTGAAAAATTGTCATATGCTTTCTGTTTGTAGTTTCACAATGCCCGGGGAGAGACTGGTGAGGGCTTTCAGAAGAGCCATATTCAAATCCTGCCACTTTTCTGAAGGAGGATTTGGAGCAATTTTTCTGACACTAGGTATGGGCATAGTCAGTCTCTCTGTGCCTATTGCTAAATTATCTCAAACTTATACAATAACTTGCAGATTTACCCAGTGTTGCCCACTAGTGCCAAAACAGAGCACTACTTCAAATTTCTCCATTCTTTCTCTTTTCAGTAAGGTTTATTGAGAGGTAATCCTATTCCAGTTTCATCTTATTTTTCTGGCTCATCTTGGTTTAGTCTCTTTCAACATTCACTCAGTTATGTCAATTGTGATGACTCTTCTTTATTTGATGATTCTGTTTCCTTTATGTTTCATGAGAAGCAATCCCATTCCAGGAACATCCCGTTTTCCTGGCGCAACCAAACCCTGGAGTTTCTTTAATGTATGATAAGAGAAAGCAGGGGCTGAACTACTTCTTGCAAGCAGCTATCTAAAAGAAGAGAGCAGCCCTGGGTGCGGATATGCTCACTCAAATTGTTTAGCCCTGCAAGATAATTAACTGTTGATATGTAAAGACGGCTCATGCTGGGATGGGGAAGGAATCCAGGGTGTGGTTATGTAAATCCAATTCAGCCAGGGCTTATGGAGGATCAGTTGTCAGAATGGAATGTAGTGTATTGTAACTAATTTGGGTTGTTGTGGGGTCATAAATCATGCTACCCCTAAATGTGGGAACTGTAAAATATGATACCAGTTCTTGCAGGAGAGACACCATCATTGTAAGGGGTCTCAGATGAAGAAGCCTCCCCCTTCCAGAGTTGAGTGAACTGAGTTGGGGGGAAAGGGCTTGAGCCAGTTCACTTCATGCTTGCCAGGTGTGAGCTGCAAGACTGGTTCAACTTGCCTTTTCCCCTGCCCCCTTGTTCTAAGGATAGACCTAAAGCAGACTCCTTTAGGAGTCTTTTTGTTGCTGGATTCTTTTGCCAGCCTAGGTGGTGGCTAAAGAGTTGAATTCACTAAGAGCTGAAGTCACTGGTTTAGCCTGGAGCCAGACCCATTGGGGCCAGCAGAGTGGCTGGTGGGAATGACTGGCTGGTGGCCAGCTGAATGGCTGGCGGGAATGAGTGGTGGGCGGCCGGTAGGCGCAGCAGCAGGCGGCCAGCAGGGGGCTGGCAGGAGTGACCAGCCAGCAGGCGCAGCACACAGGTGGCATCACATCAGGGTCTGAGAGGCAAAGTCATCAGGTTGCTGTGTCTGGGTCCACACTGACTGGACAGAGCTGTAAGTGGGGCGTTTGAAATGAGGTACGGAGAGAGTTTGGGTATGTGAATGAGACCCTTATGTTGTTGGACTGAGAGGCAAGGGACATTGCTCAGTCCATTTGAGCTTGGATGGTTACTCATGGGTTGGTTATGAACTCTGGTGATGGTATTTTCCCAAGCTAATGCCATGTGACTTCTCTCTTTCTTTCATTCAAAGTTCTTTTCTACGCTCAGACTCTGTGCTTATGAGTGGGGAAGCATTGCCTCTCAGAGGCACCCAGGGCTGTGTGAAATTTCCCAGGCTACTGGGTGGGGGCTCGAGCCGGTTGCATGAGAGATAGCTGAAAAGGGACTCCTAGATATAGAACCCGGCTCCGGCTGCTGCCGGCGCTACCTGGCAGAAAGGTTACAACTATATACCGAGTTTGGTGGTCCTATCTCTTACAGTTTAGGGAGTACTCTTGATCAAATGGACAAACTCTTTACGTATCTTTTCTTTTAAAAATCAATAATCAAATCCCACCCTGCTAGAGAGGATGTGTTTCCCCAGAGTTCATTAAAAATACTTACAATGAGCATGTGACAGGCATCTAATATTTTCAACTACCTGCAAGGTGCCTCCAATCTCACAAGGTAACTACCTTTCTATACTAACAATATACTAAGTATAATTTTCTGGAACACTTCCAAACAATTATCTCGTTTGCCAAGTGATGCTGTTTACTTATGCTCTTATGTTGTGGGATGGAGGCAGCTCCTATTCTTGTGTGTGAAAACATGTGACTTTATTGTACACTATTGACCTCACTATCCTCTTTGCAACACAAGGAACCCTGGAAAGGTGATGTATAATGGCTAAAGGGTGGAATCTTGTTGGGAAACCCTGTTAAATTGCTTGGCAACACATTGCTACGTGGGCGTGTTTTGCAACTTCATCTACAGTGAACCACAAAAAGATGTTTCAAGATCTCACATCAAAGAAAGATTTTCCTCACTCTCTCGTCGCCCTGCAGAAAGCATCCAAGCTGCATTTGCTCAGCACGCTGGCCATAAAGCTCTTTTTGCAATGACAGAAAGGACTGCTGCATTCAAAAATGGAACATGTCGCCATTCCTGAACATACTATTTCTGGATTCACAAGGCTCACTTATGCCACTGGACAGGTAGAGCGGTCCTAAGGATGAATTTCAAGTCGGCATACTATTTTCTTGCAGTAATGTTTTAGGAGCAAATAGGAGGCTATGTTGTCATGCTTTCAACTTGGTAAGCCATTAAACAATTAAGAATTTAACAGTAAGGCAAGTTCTCCAGCTGAGGAGTACCACCAATGCAGAAGCAACAGCTCTTATAATAGATAAATAGCAGCAAGAAGTTAAACACCACCAAAAAACCCTGGGGAAGAATTTTATTAAGCCAATTGAGAAGAGACTTGTGGAAAAGGTTCAGCTGGATACAGTCTCCATACTTCTGTGTAAACACAATATTCACTACAAAGGATTAACAAAGCTATTAAAATTTTATTTCCATCTAAGCAATTAACATTTTTTTACATTTATTTAAAGGACTCAATCCTATCTTTCAATTCATTAAACTGTTCCTTATATTTGCCAAGTTTTATATCAAGTCAAAACACTATCTGAATGAATAAGAATTACAGTAAAAGTAATTTAGAAATAAATTACTGGAAGTTCAAGTCACTGTAGCTTTTGATGATGGAATGTTGCACCAATAAGACAACTGATTTCTTTAGAAGTCTAATGTCTAGGCCAGTCCAAACTAGATTAACAATGCATCTCATGTTGGTGTGTTTTCTCCTTCAGGCTTGGGGTTCATAATGGGGTCCAGGAAGGATGAGCACAGTTTGTCATTTTTGGAAACATCTAGTGACTATTTGAATATGACTATCTGAATAGTTTTTTTTGAATCAAAGGCCTCCTAATCTAAATGTTGTTTGAAAAGCTTCTCTCTGACCTCTTTGATCTCTAACATAAGAAAATCAGAGCTATCATATTCGGTCAGAATAAAAGGTCTATCTAACACAATAACCTGTCTCCATCACTGGCCCCTATCAGAGCTATAATGGACCGGGAGAGTGTTGACCAGTACAAAAGGGGTTGGCAGTGAGCCAGAAAACTAATGGGCATTGGAGTTAACATTTGAATTGTATAAGATTCTTTGCCTGCTTTCTTTGTGGGGAGATTTAAACACACAAAATGATTTAAACCCAGGCAGGACTATCATCACTTCCAGGAATTTCGGGGCATGGAAGTGGACTGAACAAAGATAAGACTGGAAGTAAAGGGGGAAACAAGTGAATCTAGTCACGTTCAGGGTAATTTTTCTTTATTTTGTGGTTTGGTATGAACCGCTCTGTGTGAATCTATGCTTCCCTTCCCCATTTACCATCTAGTATTGTTCCCAGAGGTTTTCCTCTGTGATTTAAGTTGTTTTCCTTAATTGCTCCATAACATCTAGCAACCACATCTGCTTTATCAAGTATATCTTTTGTTTTGTAATTAAAAAAATCACTATTTTAAGGTGATGATTTGATGTGTGTGTCCTGGAAGGTCTGTCTGTCTGTATATATATGCCTCCGACTGAAGTCAGCTACTAGAGACAGCAGCTTGTTTTCCTTTTTTTTTCCCCCCTTAATTTTTTTAGGGGAAAAGAACTTGGGACACATGTGGGGTGGGTTTCAGTGTTCACCCCTGGTGTTTTAGGGATAAAAATCACTTGATGGTGGCAATGATCCTCCAAAATCTGTGTATTGTGATTCTGCGGTGGGGGGGGGGAGGGGAGGTTTTTGTAACCAGTGCCTGTAGAGGCAAGGTTTTTAAGCTGTCTTGCAGGCCCTCACCTTCTACACTCAGAGTGCCAGAGCAGGGAACAGCCCTGAGAAGTGCTACAGAGGGAGAGCTGAGAACAGGGCAGTTATGAAGTGATAATCTGGCTTCTGGCAGCCATAAGTTTACACTCACCTCAGATATACTTTTGGCCATTACAACATCCCATGGCAATGAGTTCCACAGATTAGTTACGGGTTGTGAGAAAAATAGTACCTCCTCTTGTTTACTGTTGGGTCAGCTGCTTATATATGGTAAATAACATAGAATCATAGAGCTGGAAGAGACCTCAGAAGCCCTAGGCAGGACCAATCCCAACTAAATCAACCCAGCCAGGGCTTTGTCAAGCTGAGACTTAAACACTTCTAGGGATGGAGACTCCACTACTTCCCTAGGTAACACATTCCAGTACTTTACCACTCTCCTAGTGAAATAGTTTTTCCTAATATCCTACCTAGACCTCTCCCACTGCAACTTGAGACCATTGTTCTTTGTTCTCCCATTCGTCACTACTGAGAACAGCCTCTCTCCATCCTCTTTGGAACCTCCCTTCAAGAAGTTGAAGGCTGCTCTCAAATCCCCCCTCACTCTTCGCTTCTGAAGACTGAACAGACCCAGCTCCCTCAGCCTCTCCTCCTAAGTCATATGCTCCAGCCCCCTAATCATTTTGGTTGCCCTCGGCTGGACCCTCTCCAATGAGTCCACATCCTTTTTGTAGTGGGGGGGGGCCCAGAACACTTCTCTATTCCCTTTTCTCTCACTATCCTTTGTAAGATCTCTATTGTATCCACCCACCATTGCCTTTTTTCTAGATCTTTTTACTATTCACTTGCATGAAAACCATTCCAAATCTTTAGTCATTTTGGTTGTCTTCTCCAAACCTTTCCCAGTTTCACTATACCTTTTTTGAGATGGAGCAACCAGAACTGGTTACAGTAATCAAGTTGTAGGCACATCATGGAACCCTATAGTGCCGTTATAATATCTTGTCTTATTTTCTATCCCTTCCTTATTTTCTATCCCTATCTGTCCCATTGATACAGCCTGTTTGACTTCACCTGTGCACTGAGTGGAAGTTTTCAGAGAATTATTCAAGCCAATTATGTTTCCCAATGTAATTTACCTTGCACTCGTCAACACAGAATTTCATTTGCCAATTAGCTGTCCAGTTATCCCTCTGGGAGATCCCTCTTCAACTTCTCACAATCTGCTTTGTACTTAACTATCTTGAATAGTTTTATACCATCTGCAAGCTTAATCATGTCACTACTCACTCCATTTTCCAAATAATTAATGAGAATGTTGAACCCCACGGGTCCCAATACAGAATTCTGGGGGATGTCATTGTCCACCTCTCTCCATCGAGAAAACTAAATTTTTAGTCCTACACATTGTTTCCTATCTTCTAACCAGTTACTAACCCATGAGTGTGTAACCACTACCACACAGATTTGAACCTAGGATCTCAAGAGCTTAATGGAGGAACCTCTACCACTTGAGCTATAAAGCCAGAAGCGGCTTAGATTTGGCTGGAGAGCTCACTTGTTCTTATCACATGCTGTCCGTGGTCCAAGGGCCACTACATGGGACAGTGAACCACAGTGGGTTACAAGAGCATCTTCCCTCTTATCCATTGCAACGTAACTTCCTTATAAGACTTTCGAGCAGGACTTTACCAAAGGCTTGCTGAAAAATCCGCGTATACTGTATCAAGTGAATCAACCATTTCCACATGCTTGTTTACATCCTCAAAGAACTGCAGTAGATTGGTGAAGTATGATTTCTGTTTAGAAAAGCTGTGTTGACTCTTCCTCAATAAGTCACAGATTCTACATGCCTGAAAATTCTTCTCTTTTCCTAAGATTTCAGCTACTCTGCCCTGTAAAAAAGTTATGCTCGCCGGCCTATAATTGCCAAGAGCTCCTGTGGAGCGCTCTAAAAAATGAATGTTGCATTAAATACCTTGCAGTCATCTGGTACAGATGCTGATTCCAGTGACGAGTTACATTCCACAGTGAGTAGTTCTGCAATTTCATATTTGAGTTCCTTCAGAACTCTTGGGTGAATACCATCTGGCCCTGGTGATTTATGTGTATAATTTATCAATCTGTTCTCAAGCCTCTTCTACTGGCACATCCCTTTGGCACAGTTCTTCAGATTTTTTGCTCAAAACAATAGTTCTTATGTGGGTATCCTTCACCTCCTCTGCAGGGAAAACCAATCCACAAGGTTTCATTTGTCTTTTCTGCCATGGTACTGTCTTCCTTAGGTGCTCTTTCAAACCTCTTGGTTATCTAGTGGCCCCACCACCACCGTGGTGGGCTTCCTGCTTCAGATGTACTTCAAAAATTCATAGCGTTAAGTTTATTCTTTAGCAAGTCGCTTCTTAAATTCTTTTTTGAGCTGCCTTGTTGTACGTTCACAATTAGCCTGACAGTTTGTGCTCTTTTTTTCCCCCTTCACTAAATTTTGACTTCCAATTTTTTAATTATGCCTCTAACAGTCCCAATTACTTTCCTGTTTAGTGGAGTTCTTTTTCGTTTTTTATGCTCTTTTATTATTTGACATATACATTTAGTCTGAGCCTCTAGAACAGTGTTCTTAAGTAGTCCCCATGCTGCTTTACAGGCATTTTACCCTTGTGAATGCTCTTTTTAATTTCTGACTCATGTTCCAATTCTTTTTAATCTCTACTTTTTCAAGGTAAATGTTCCCATGATGGTTTTTTGGGTATATTCCCAAACGAGGATGTTAAACTGAATTGCATTAGGGTGACTTCAGGTAACGTTACCTCTTGGACTAGAGGCTATGCTTCACTAAGCACTAAATTTTGGATCCAGGATTACTTACTACAAGAAGCACCACTCTAGAAATTCTCTCTGCATCATGACGGGAGGTGATATTTATCCAGTCAAAATGAAGACAGTTCACATCACTCATTCTTGTGCTACTGCAAAAACATCAGGTAGCATAAGCTAGTGTTCTCAAAAATCTGTGTACATATTCAGTTTCATATAATAGAGGAAAATATTAATGTGAACAATGCAGACTACAAGCATAAAGATCAAAATATATTATGTCAAACAGCAGTCTCACTTCAACTTGCCTTCAAACATTTCAGGAAATACTCAGCAAAATATTTAGTGGTGAAAACGTTCCAAAATGCATTTAATTTCATGTGATGACTGTATTCTAACAAAGAAAAATGATGTAGGGGGACAAATCAATTTTATGTTCCCAATGCAGAATCACAGGGGGGTAACGAGAGTGAAGGAAGCTGAGAGGAAGTGTGAAAAATTCTTGTTTGAATAAATAGCCTCCAATAATCAGCCAAACTTTCAATCAAGTTTTGAAAAACAAGTGGAAAAAAATCAACTGATTTATATTAATACCGGATAGATTTTTTCAATTAAAGTTAATTGTGCACAAATGGAATATAAAACAATCTGCGTGCTTTATATCTGTACTATATATAATTAATTTCCCGTTGATGTCTAACACTAAGTTAAAAGTCTCTCTTCTAACTTAGATATGCATTATTTCATAAGCATGTTTGATTAGCTCTAAACTCCAAAAGCGTATTTTGATGCACTTTAAATATGTAAATGACATAATATAGTGTAATGGCTCCCTTGGAGTCATTAGGATCTATGTAATAAATATAATGCAGTTTCATAATAATTTAAATACATGTTAAGATGAAAAAATGTTGAGTAACCAGTTATAGACCAACAGCTAAATGGATTATTTGCATACAGATCACAATCTTATCTCCTTGACAAAATTAAGGTGTACTGTCTTGGCGGCTTTGGCAGTAGAAAACAGAAAAGAAAATATTTAGAAGATCCACATCCAAATAAAAGTAATATCAAGGAAAACCCAGGAAATTCAGTTTGAAAGTTGAAGTCCCACCCTTAAATCATCTCTTAAATGTCAGTATTTAATTAAGTTAACTATTGCTCAGAGGCACATGAAAAGTCAGAACCACACTAAACTCCAAATTTTCTTGCTTTATGGTCACATGAATCTTATTTGTGCTTATTCTTGTCCAAGATGCTTTGTTTTACTTCTAAATATATTTCCACTATAGATCTACTCTAACTGAAGCACCATCAAGTCAAAGAAGAGTCTCTGGGGTTTATTAAGGAGTGACTCCTTAACATTTCAGCTACCTCCAACTTCTCCAGAATTTCTTTGATGGAAACACTTTTGAGTCTTTCACTGTGTCACATTACAATAGGTCAAGATTTTCCTGTCAATAAAATGGCAACAAGATTATTGTGTGGAAAAACTATACAGAGTAGAAGCTGATTGGAAATGAGACAGTTCGGTTTGTTGGTCCTACCTCTACGTGCCCCATCACTCACTACAAACTACATTTTATTGGTGGATACCTGAAATGTTTCAATGCATTTTATGGGATTTCACAGGGAGACATTTCAATTTCAACATAAAAAGGTATTTCTGCACCAAGCAAAATTGTTAAGACCGTTTTAGTCACTTAATTACTACATCAAATGTTGAATTCTGCAGTGCTGAGTACTTGCATAGGGACATCACTCTGTCCTTCGAACCGCACTCGCTAATCCCATTAGCTTCCGAACGCAGCCTACACACTCCAAGACAATACACAAATTCATTTCTGAGAATTCTCATCTGTGAATGAAATAAATTAAGTTGTTATAACATCATCTCTGGTCCATGTTTTAAAACCTAGTGTTTATATCCTTTGTAGAAGGTTACAGCCCCACTATCCGGCTTAGCTGGTGCTTACACGAGGTAAGTGAAATGAAGTCCTGAATGATCCACAATGCTCTACTTGGCTTCACTCCTTTCTTATCTAGAGGTGAGAAGAAGAGATCTTTAAAGGGAAAGATCTTACTCTGGCCTGCGTTGCCTTTGATTTTACCCACTCCTGAAATGTTAGGGTTTGTGATGGAGAGGAGGAGGGCTGGTCAACATTTGGTGACTAACGGGTTAAACTCAGGTAGCTGGCGGGGAGGAGGAGAGGTGAGGGGAGGGGGGAAAGGGTGCTGGGAGGGAGCCGGGAGAGCCAAAGGGAAAAAGTGTTGAAATGTGAATTGGAAGATATACCTGCCAGCTGTTTTTCTTTGTGGGAGTTTTAAGCCAGGAGTTGGGGGAACAAGATGTATCGAACCAAGCAGAACTTCCATGCCTACAAGTAATACGGTACATGGAAATAAGACTGGACTTTGAAGCACAGATTGTAAGTAGATAAAAAATATCTATTTAGCTGTGATCAGGTTATTTTCTTTGTTTTGTTTGGTTTAACTTCTCTGTGCTAAGCCCATGTGTCTCACCCTTCCTCCATACACGGTATTTTGTAAGCTGGATCCCACAGATACAATTTCTCTGTGTTTTAATTTGCTCTTTTCTCAGTGGTTGTACACTTAGCAACCTAGTATGTTTTACAAGCATAGCTATTCGCAGGGCTCGCCGAATCGCAGTGAGCCCCACTCGCCAGCTGCGCTCTTCCAGGTTACAATCTACTTGCCCGTGGTGAGTAGATTGTATTATTTGTCAAGCACTGGCTATTCGTTTTGTTAATAAAATCTTCTTTTTTAAGGTGATGAGTTGATTCTTGTGTCCTGGAAGGAAAGAGGAGGTCTGTGTATGCATGCATACGACTGAGAGGTCAGCTATCAGAGATTGCAGATGGTTGTCTTTTTTTTCCCCCAAGTGTTCTTGTGGTACCCCTCTGGAAGAGGTTCAAGTGCTTTCTTAATGGGTCCAAGAAGAAAGGGGGTTTTCACTTGATGGTGGCAGCCTCTCTCCCAGACCAGTGAATCCGTGACCTTGGGGAGTTTTTTAAATAGAAGCCTACAGAGGCAAAGTATTTCTAAGGTCTCTTGCGGGCCCCCACTTCCTGCACTTAGAGTGCCAGAGTAGGGAACAGCCTTGACAAGGTTCCATACCGACTCTCATCACTCCAGTAGCTGCATGTATTTTATTGACAAAATTTTGTGACCTGATTAAGACCACAAATCCCATAAAAGATTTCAATGAGAAAGGATGGTCTATACCAGAGGTTCCCAAACTTTTGGGGCTGCCGGGCGCCTGGGGTGGGGCCACTCACACATCGGGCTTCCAGGGGTGGGGGTGCGGCCACGCACGTGCCCGGGGGTGGGGCCACCCATACGCCGCATGCCCAGTGCCAGCACCACCCATGCGCTGCACTCCCAGGGCTGGCGTCGCTCCTGTGCTGCACGCCCAGGGGTGGGGCTACTCATACGCCAGGCACCCGGGGCCGGCGCCGCTCCTGTACCACATGCCCAGGAGCGGGGATGCCCATACGCTGCGGGCCCGGGGCCGGCACAGCCCATGAACCGAGCACCTGGGGGGGGGGGGAAGGCGCCCATGTGCTGCACTCCCGGGGCTGGCACCATCCCTGTGCTGCGTGCCTGGGGGCGGGGCCAGCCCCAATCACTCGGAGGGTGCACAGAAATGGCCCGGTGGGTGCCATGGCGCCCGCGGGCACCACGTTGGGGACCACTGGTCTATACTGTTAAAGGACAGGAGAGACTCAAGAGACACGGATTCCATTTTAGCTCTGGCACGCGATTCTGATCAGCTCTATGGAAGTCAGTCAGACCTCAGTCCTAATAAAGGAACCCCCGCTTGGAGTTAGGAGCTGTAAAATGATCATGATACAGCTGTACTTCACTTCCGTATTAGGAGGATACAGTCACTGTTAGTTAGGGTCTCAGATTCTACAAGTGTTTTTTAAACTGTGTTCCATGGCACACTGGTGTGCCACGAGGCAGTCGGAGGTGTACTGTGGAGAACAGAATTCAAAATGGCTGCCCTTAAGGGGATAGGCAACCTTTTTTTCCTTTTTTCCCCCTCCTCAATCACTTTCCCTTTCCCTCCCAACTCTTTTCCTCTGACTTTTTTTTTTGCTCAAAAATCCTTGATGTTCCTCATAAAAAAAAAATTGTTTCGTGTTCCTTGGTCCTAAAAAGTGTAAGAAACACTGTTCTACAGAGATTAAGAATGACAGGAAAACACCCACCGACTTCTTTCTTTGCTAAACCTAATATGGAAGGGATGTAAAAAGCAAAATTCAAACCAGATTCCAACAATGACAAATGTTCCAGGTTAAAAAATAAATTTAACAAATCAGAGCCCTGGAAAAAAGGGGGTGGAATCTTCAAACAAAAGTTTGTTTGCTAACTAAATCCTAGTTTGTACTTCAGCAGAGAACCCATTTTATCTGTGTGAACAGTGTCAGCATGCAGATTTTCAGAATGTTTTCCTCGATTAAACTTTCCATCTCTGTGAAAAATTGGATGACCTACAGTTTACACAACAGGCAAGAAGCTGTTTGAACCAACACTAGGGTAATTCAAGCTACTGGAGAAATGTTTCCCTATTATGGAACGAACGAACGAACACGCACGCGCGCGCACACACACACACACACACACACACACCCCCAACCATAAAATAAACCAACTCCAGCACCTGTGCATTTTGGATTAATGGGATGAAAAGCCATGTATTCTGTTTATGGGAGTCAGTAGCACCTGAAATAGGTATCTGCAATGTAAGTGAAAGAAAAATTGCTAGGCCATCTTTTCCTTATTACCCACAGAAACTGTTTGACCTCATTTATTCAGTCCCTCTGCACTATGTAAAAGCTAGCATATTTTATAGTGAGTGTCTGTGTGGGGCGGGAGATGAAGGGACATAAATCCTGTCAGGAAAAGTCTTGGAATAAACCAAGATGGTAGGAAGGTCAGACAATAGTGTATGCTCAACTTCTGCTAATATATATTCCTGTCTTAAGTCTTTGTTAGTTCGTAAAGCTGCAAAATAAGAACATTCCCCAAAAAGCAGAGTGTTTGTTGTAAGTTCCAATTATGTGCCTCTTGTACAGAGAGGAGAATGATGTGAGAACATCCTGCCATTCACACCGACCAGGAGAGCCAACAGACTTACTGAGCCCCTAGACAAGATGGGGGAGCAGTCCCACGGCTCCGGAAGGGGCAAGACTTTGGGCAGAAGTGGTGGAGCTGGGGCAGCCCAACCAGCCATGCAGAGTGCTGGCAGCGATTTAGCAGCGGTGAATGGAAGCCCGGGCATGTTTGAATTCCTGAACCCTGGGGCAATTGCTGCCTTTGTCACCCGCTCACGCTGACACGGGTCGGATACAGACCACGTTCACTTCAAAGTAAATCCTTATTATGGGGGAGAGACAGCTCAGTGGTTTGAGCATTAGCCTGCTAAACGCAGCGTTGTGAGTTCAATGCTTGTGGGGGCAATTTAGGGATCTGGGGCAAATCTGACAGGGATGGTACTTAGTCCTGCTGTGAAGGCAAGGGCCTGGACTCAATGACCTTTCAAGGTCTCATCCAGCTCTATGAGATCCATATATCTCCAACTATTCTGTACTGTCTGTCACATGGAGTGACCAGGAAGAAGGTTAAAAAATAACTCTATGACAATGCTTCTTCAGCCACATCCTTTATAGTGAAGAGGGGGCTGTGCATAAGCTCTCATCAACAGAAGTTGGTCCAATAAGAGACATTACCTCTCCCACCTTGTGTGCTGGGACTGAGGAGGCCACAACACTGCCAATAATGACTGGATGACACCTTAGTAAGGCTGCTGAATCAATACACTGGAGACGAGCTTCTCAGTGTGTCCAGGATGGTGGCCACCACCATGGTCTGGTGAGAGGAAGTCTGTCTTATGGCAGCTGGATTTCAGCTCTCAAACATTCTCCTCTGGGCTCTGCAAGTTACCACTTTGCCTTTCCAATTCATACTGGGTATTCCAATGACCCCCCATACACATCCGGCCCATCACTTGGCGCACTCAGTAAGTTGCTACTCCCTAAGGAACAGTATATATCCCAGAGGTGGGCAATAATTTTTCCATTGTGATTGGTTTCCATTGCTTTATTTACATATTAGTTGAGCCGGGCAGGTAAATCAACTTTCCTTTGCCTAGGTGTAACCCAGAAGCTACTAAGACCAGGTCTACACTTGACCCGGCAGCTCACCTCAAAGTATGCTACTCCAGCTACATAAAATACATAGTTAGAGTCGGTTTACGTTAAGCCGAGAGTGGCTGCATCCCCACAATGCGAGACCAACGGGAGCAAAAGCAGGAGGACCAGAAATCGGCAAGGACACCCTCCAACTTCAATTTAGAGAGTCTTAACACTACTTGCTGAAATCGAACTCCGGAAGATTGATCACAGCAGTGGCGATCATCTAGAGAGTGAAGACATGCCCCCAAAAAAGAGAATGAAGTCTACTCTACAGCATTATTCAAGAGCCGGTTGGCTTTTAGCTCATGCTGTAGACTAGACACACATGGCATTAGCCACTCAAGGCCCAGGTGCATTTTGTAGGCCTTACATCAGAAAGGAGGGATAGCTCAGTGGTTTGAGCATTAGCTTGCTAAACCCAGGGTTATGAGTTCAATCCTTGCAGAGGCCATTTAGGGATTTGGGGCAAAAATTGTCAGGCATGTTACTTGGTCCTGCTGTGAAGGCAGGGGACTGGATTCAATGTCCCTTTCAGATCTAGGAGATATTAATGGTGATTGCTTTATTTTTATTTTTATTTTTTTTAAGGAAAAACCTGCCAATCCTGCCTGCACCTCCACTGGACAACCATTAGGAGGGATCAATATGACAAGCTCCCATTAGAGACCTCACACAACCCTTTTTAGGTGACCGTTTGGAAAGCGGCATTTGGGATAGCAAGTTTGCCAGGCCTAGTGGGAGGGACTCTTGCAGAACACCCCAGTTGATAGCAGTGGGCAAACTTTTAACGAAGATTATGCAACTGCCAACTGTCTTATTGCAAACCTAAAAGCAGCAATCTCCCTGGCTACGTCTACATTGGCCCCTTTTCCGGAAGGGGCATGTTAATTTCAGCGATCGTAATAGGGAAATCCGCGGGGGATTTAAATATCCCCCGCGGCATTTAAATAAAAATGTCCGCCGCTTTTTTCCGGCTTTTAGAAAAGCCGGAAAAGAGCGTCTACACTGGCCCCGATCCTCCGGAAAAAGCGCCCTTTTCCGGAGGATCTTATTCCTACTTCGTATCCCTATTACGATTGCTGAAATTAACATGCCCCTTCCGGAAAAGGGGCCAATGTAGACGAGCCCCCTCTGTAAGCTGATTCAAGGTAAGAAGGGGGAGGGACCCAAACAAAAAAGTCCATTATCTGTTATTTTAAAAGAAACTGATGATCAATCTACAGAACTAATGCAACTTTGATGTAAAAATTAATCAATGGTTAAAGATCAGCATGAAATGCAGTTGTTAGGCAACCAACACATTTGGAGAGAATCTTACAAACGTCTAGTAATCCAGCCATGCTACTAAACGTGTTGTTTTCTTGTAACTTCCTTTAACCGGGCTGTTTCCTTGCCCTTTCCATTCATCACACAGATAGGATCAGTTTAAAATAAAGGTAACAACCTAGCTCTATGGCAAGACAACATCATAAATGGAGAGACACTGCACTGTGTAATGTGTAAGGGTTATGCGCCGGGGAAGGGAGGGAAAGAGAGGCTAGCCATAGTTTCATTATGCTGCAAGGTTGCTTTAAGAAAAAAAAAAAAAACCCTTCAGAAAGCAAGTCACTGAAGCTCACTGCATCTGGTCAGGAAGTCTTAGGAGACCATTTTAAAAAGCCATACAATTGTCAAACTTGAACTTTTGAGAAGAATGGACAATTTGTGCTAATTGTGTTGGCAACGAAAGGCATTTCCTTTCAATGGAGTTAATTTTGTGACGTCTGTTCATGGCCAAAAGAATTTAAAAAAAAAAGGACAGTTTTAGACGAGGCTGTCAGCAGAAAAATATCAAAGCTGTGCTGCTTTCCATCATTTATTAAGTCTCTTCCGGCCAGAACAGTTCTATACTAATGATAAACAAGATCAAATCTAGCTTTGATTGCAGCTGCTTTAAAATGTGCAATAAAAAAAAAAACCTCTGAGACTATGTCCTTTGAGATGCATTAAAATATTTAGAGTATGTAAAAACAGGGTATACTGTTCCATTTGTATAAAAACCTATAGGTGACTATATTTAGAACTTATTTCTAATACAAACTGTAGAGGGAGCGGATAACTTAGAAGAGGATTAGTGATCTCATAAAATCCTATTGCAGAGAATGCTTTTCCAAAACACTCGTCACTGTGGTGCGCTATGTACAACAGCAGCCTTCAGATACCGCCAGGGTCAGTCGTGATCAGAAATAACTGCCCTCTCGCATCTGCCAACAGACCGCCTGGAGTGAATTGCTGCTTTGTCCAGTTCCTATGCCCAGGTGAGCATGCAATGAAAAGCTACCATATTAACTAGCACATGGGTGGGCAAAAGGGCCTACAGGGTCCGGATCTGGCCCGCCAAGCAGGTGGATCCGGCCCACGGAAGCCCTTTGGCTCCCCTGCTCCCAAGCCAATTATGGCCTGGGGAGCAAGGGAGTGCGCCAAACTTTCTCTGCTCTTCCTTCGCCCTGCGAGCAGCACTTCATAGTGCCACGTGCTCCTGGCAGGGCGGGAGGAGGTTTCACGTCCCCCCAACCGCCAGGCCCTAATTAGCGTTGGGGCAGGGGAGCAAGGAAAGTCTTCTCCTATGCCAGGGGCACAGGCACCTAGGGAGAAACATGGGGTAGGGTCAATGGCACTGCCTCACCCCCAAACCAATCACTGTCTGGAGGTGGGGAAACCAGGAAATATATTGGCCATGCTCCTTCTGCTGGACATTAGGCACACCACACTTAGGTTGATGACTATGTTTATCTGTAGGCATCTAAATACCTTTGTGAAATCTGAATCCCAGTTAGTACAAAAACCATTTGCTTCTCTGCGACGTACGCTAACTTGTCCAGTTGGCCTCACTTCCACAGGCTCTTGGAAGCTGCCATCTATAAAATGGCTGCTTTATGGGACTTGAGAGATGTGTGTTGAACACACTTGCTCTGCCCCCACATCTTGAGCAAGAAGCACGCATGGTGTGCGCTCACAATGACAAGTGTTCGGTGCTCTACACAGCGCAAAATAAATGCAGTCTCTTCCTGAAGTACTACAGAGCTAAGACATAACTGGATGGCCAAAGAGCAGAGTTTGGGGAATCCACTAGAGAGCGTGGAGTTCTGTATTTTCTTCCCGGAAGAATGAGCTTTTAAGAAATAGAAAAACAGAATAGAAATATGGAGTTATACCACCTCATAGATCTGGAAGAGACCTTAGGAGGTCATTGAGTCTAGTCCCCTGCCCTCACAGCAGGACCAAGTACCATCCCTGACAGATTTATCCCAGATCCCTAAATGGCCCCCTCAAGGATTGAACTTACAATTGTGGGTTTAACACACCAATGCTTAAACCATTGAGCTCCCCCCCCCCCCATTAAGATAGATAGAAAGAAATGAAAAATAAGTGGGTGATACTCGATGAACCACCATAGAAAAGTGATCCAAGAGAGATCAAGCATCATATAGAAGACAGAGATGGAAATGGGTGAAAGACTTCAGGACATCAAGGCTAGCATTGTGGGCAAAGCAGGAGATGAAATAAAAGAAAGTCTAGCACATGGACAACTCAGCCCCAGACTTTGAAGCAAAGGAGAAGAAATTCAAACAAGGGATAAGTGGAAAGGGCAACGGGTGAGAAAGAGGACTCTTTCTAGACTGCATCACAGATGTTTGTGGCACTTTGCAGACAAATCTGACAGACACTTGTCCCAAGAATATTACAGGCAGGATGGCACTCCTACTCAGACTATAGGAAAGGTGAGATCTTTAGAAGTTGCATTTCAACACAGCCTGCTGCACATCGTGCTAAAAGGTCACATCATAAACATAAACCAGAAAGGGCTTGCTTAAATTTCTGTACAGCAGTGTTTCCCAATTTTATTTGGCCACGGAACCCTTTTAAAACTCGAAAGAATTTTGCAGAACCCCTAACAACAGTCTAATACATGGAGCTGAAGAAGTAGACCACAAATAAGCAAGGATAATAATAAACAAATGCTAAACAAGGTCCTGAGATCAACATTTAGTTTAATTGCACATATTTAAAAACAAAAATCACATAATACTATTTTTTTTAACATAAAATGTTATTGTAATGGAATTTTCTCACGGAATCCTTATTTTCATTTCGCAGAACCCTGGGGTTTCTCGGAACACCATTTGGGAAACACTGCTGTACTGTATATGCTTTTACCAATTACTGATGTCATATCCTTCTATCAGTTAGTAGATCATGAACGCGGTTCTAAATGCCATACAGTGCACAGTGCTTACAGGGCACCAATGGGAAAGAAACACCAACTTTCTCCCCATATGCACTGTCTGCACTGGATCCACTATGTCAGGGCTGGCCAACTGCATGCGGCTCTTCCCCCCCTTAAACCGTGGCTCATGAAGCCTCCCCCATGGCTTGCAAAGCCGCCCCTGCACCCCTAAAACAGCCTCCTGGCCCCCGGTTCCCTGTGCTCACCATCTGGCACAGCGAAGCAAAATGGCGCTGACAAGATAGTGCTGGCTGACGGGAGCCTGATGTGGCCAAAAAGCCACTCGGAGTTTCGTTTAAAGGGGTAGCATCCTCCCCTCCCTCTCCCCCCCCAACCAAACACGGCTTGTTTTTTTTTTTTTTTACTTTTTCCCCCCTCTTTTTTTGCTCTCTATCCCCAACTATTGTGGCTCTTTGCCTTTAATGGGTTGCCCCGCCCCCCGCACTGTGAGAACTGTGCCCCACTGGAATGCACCGACTGCGATTTATTAGCAGTGTTGACTTTATATTCTAGGCACATTTTAATTATGTTTATTCCACGCTTATCATGTGAATGAAAGACACCCAAGTTCTTTGGGTATCAAAGTGTTAATGCAGTGAGGCAACAAAATAACTCAACATCTCATTTGCGTACAGTAATAAAGATAAAACACCGCAACAAGCACCTGAACTTATCTAAGCATTCAGCCTGTCAGCATTCAGCAGTTTCTAATGTGACACTGATAAAATTAGCTCTGTAACCAGAACCTAAATACAGGGCCTTTGGTATTTAAGAGAAGTCTGCTGTGTTCAGCTGAATGATAGAGCCTCTAAAAGCAGCTCAAATTCCAGCTTCAGACATTTGCAGTACCTGCTTCAAGGGTATTCATTAATATTGACAGTGTGTGTGACTGAAATTTGGCTGCAATATTAGTCTCTTTGCATCTCCTGGTTCATTTTTTCCTGCCAAAGAGAGATGTTGAAAGCCTTCCAGATTCAAAGCTTAGAACTGACACAGTGAGCAGTAAGGATCGGTGTTGGAACACATCAGATATGCACTCAAAGTGAGTGTCAAAATCCACTGACATTACTAAAGAAATGGGAAAGCAGGCGACGGGAGAAGAGATGCTTATTCCAAAGAGGGTTTTGAGGGGGTGGGAGGAATACGTTTTGCTCAAGAGACCGCAGTAAACAGATGATGATGATCATGCTGAATAATATTACAATGTGAAAATTACTCATGTGTCTCGTGAAGGTGCCAAGGGGTGTCAGACCATTATAAGAAAGGATAATTTTCTTACCTGAAAATTGAGTTTCTGTGACTCAGACCTACCAATCTATGGTGATGGGTTACTCATGGCATCAGCTGCCAATCAAATAGCAGTTATCAATAGGAAGACTTCATGTATCGACTTCACAGATCACCTCTCTGCTCCCCACAGTATCTTCTCTTTTCTGAGTACAGGCAAAATAATCAATAGCCGGAAAGCTTCCCTAGCAGAGACTCTGACAGAGAACTGTAACTCCCTTCCTCAGAGACATTATTTGCCAGAGAAGAATGCCACCTGAAACTTCTAACTCGCCCACACCTCCCTCTCCAGCAGACAGAATTTCCCTACTAGCTCACACGTTCAACAAATGAGAAGAGTCAAAATCCACTAGTCTCAGAAGCTATGTCTACACTGGTGGCTTCTTGCCCAAGAACATCTTGCTGTGCTTTTGCACAAGAGTGCGCATGGCAGTGTGGACGCTCTCCTGAGCAAGAAAACTCTGATGGCCATTTTAGCCATAGGGCTTTCTTGCGCAAGAAATCCCTGCCGAGTGTCCACACAGCTCTCTTGCGTAAGAGCTCCTGCACAAGAGGGCTTACACCTGTTAAAAAAGAGCATAGCTCTAGCGCAAGACGCCGTCTCTTACCATACCGTACTGTACATTTCCTTGTGCAAGAGCGGGCAGGCAGTGTGGATGCTCTGCGGGTTCTTCCGCAAGAATGGCCATACTTATGCAAGAAGCCGCGAGTATAGACATAGCCAGAGGGGTAGCTGTGTAACTCTGTATCCACAAAAACAATGAGGCATCCTGCAACACCTCGAAGACTGAGGGTATGTCTACACTACCACCCTAGTTCGAACTCGGGTGGTAATGTAGGCAACCGGAGTAGGTAGTTCGGATTAGGCACGGAGTAGGTAGTTCGGATTAGGCTTCCTATTCCAAACTACCGTTACTCCTCGTGGAAGCCTAATCCGAACTACCTAGTCCGTGCCATGTGTAGCCGCAGGGCACGGAGTCCGCACTAGCGGACATTTAAAAATGGCGGCGCCCGGCAATATGCAAATGAAGCCCGGGAAATTCAAATCCCGGGCTTCATTTGCAACTCCGGTTGCCTACATTTCCACCCTAGTTCGACATACCCTAACAGATTTATTTGAGGATAAGGTTTCATAGGCAAAAACCCACTTCGTGGGATGCATCAAGAGCGTAATTCAGTAGGAGGTAACCTGGGCAGAGCACACAATTATCCAGAGCATCAGAATTAAAAAAAAAAAATCTCGTGGTGCAGGCTGAAGAGCCTGAAACAGGGGAATGCACCACTGTCTAGGTGACTGGGAGATCAGACTTCCCAAGGAGGCTGGGACACCCTGAGGAGATGCTCCCCAAAGCTGTCAGTAAGCAAGCATTGACCCACCAACAAGAATAACAAGGATCCGTGATGCTTGGAGATCGACACTGATGACCCCGCATGCACACCTACCCAGCTCTTGCCAGCTGCGTTGAAAGCGTACACAGATCTCATGCTGAGACAAGAGGAGCTCTAACTGGATCTGTGAAACATGTCACCGATATGCTGAATGTTAGTCATATGCTAGTCCTGGGCATATCCATAGGCTACCTCTCACATGGAGGTTTTTTTAAGGTCCGGGTGTAGCCTTAAATTCAATCAAATTTCTAGGCCCCACTCCCTGATCCAGCGTCTGCCTGGACTTCACAAAATCATTTCTCACTCAGGTGCCTAGTAACTTTTTCCTGGTGTAAGCCACACACTTGTCCCATGTAGTGGCCCCTAGAACACAGCAGTGGTTAAGACCAAGAGACCTCTATAGCATGGGCTGGGAGCCAGCTGGCTTTTAGCTCAGAGGGTAAAGGCTCCTATACTCACCTCCAGAGGTCTCAGATTCAAATCTGCCCCCTGGGGGTTATGCTGGCAAATCAAATTGGCATAGAAAGTACACTTATTAAGTTTGCAGATGATACCAAGCTGAAAGTGGTTGCGACTGCTCTGGAGGATAGGGTCATAATTCAAAATGATCTGGACAAATTGGAGAAATGGTCTGAGGTAAACAGGATGAAGTTTAATAAAGACAAATGCAAAGTGCTCCACTTAGGAAGGAACAATCAGTTTCACACATACAGAATGGGAAGCGACTGTCTAGAAAGGAATACGGCAGAAAAGGATCTAGGGGTTATAGTGGACCACAAGCTGAATATAAGTCAGCAGTGTGATGCTGTTGCAAAAAAAGCAAACATGATTCTGGGATGCATTAACAGGTGTGTTGTGAGCAAGACACGAGAAGTCATTCTTCTGCTCTACTCTGTGCTGGTTAGGCCTCAGTTGGAGTATTGTGTCCAATTCTGGGCACCGCATTTCAAGAAAGATATGGAGAAATTGGAGAGGGTCCAGAGAAGAGCAACAAGAATGATTAAAGGTCTAGAGAACATGACCTATGAAGGAAGGCTGAAAGAAGTGGGTTTGTTTAAGTTTAGAAAAGAGAAGATTGAGGGGGGACATGATAGCCGTTTTTAGGTATCTAAAAGGGTGTCATAAGGAGGAGGGAGAAAACTTGTTTATCTTGGTCTCTATGGATAGAATGAGAAGCAATGGGCTTAAACTGCAGCAAGGAAGGTTTAGGTTGGACATTAGGAAAAACTTCCTAACTGTCAGGGTAGTCAAACACTGGAATAAATTGCCCAGGGAGGTTGTGGAATCTCCATCTCTGGAGATATTTAAGAGTAGGTTAGAGAAATGTCTGTCAGGGATGGTCTAGACAGTATTTGGTCCTGCCATGAGGGCAGGGGACTGGACTCGATGACCTCTCGAGGTCCCTTCCAGTCCTAGTGTTCTATGATTCTTTGATCACATGGCTCCCATCCTCAACACCGTAGACCTAGCAACTGTCTAATAGTCTCAAAAGGCAACCTCCCAAGGATTTCATAATTCCATCCTCTCCTGCATCCCTTCTCAGTGTCCTGTTCAATGGATTCTCCTTCTCCCTCTCTTGCAGGGAGGATCACTCAAGGCTTCATCAATAACTCCGCTCCCCGAACTGGTCCTCTGCACTCAGCGACCTCACACGCAAACAAGGCATTGGGAACGAACCATAGCTGGCACAAAAGTTGGAAGAAATAGTTTCCCATTGGGAAATGCAGTTTTGTCAAAATCTAATTGTTTCACAGAAATATGTCGATTTCAATAATAAATTAGACAAGAAAAAGTCAAAATAAAGCATTTAGTTTTGATGCCTTTAGAGAATTCAGAATGCTGATTTGTGAAAAGTTATTTCTGTGCTGGCAAATTAATACGAACCATTCAGGACTGGTATTTTCATGGTAGACTCCAGCAGGGGAACAAAAAACAAACAAACAAACAAACAAACAAACAAACAAACATGGGAGAAGGAGGTCAGGAAAAGATACTAGCAGTAAAACACATGTAGAAACAAGTCTCATCTCTGCATTTACCTCCACTTTGGAGGACCAGCTTCAAGAATTTAATCTTTGGGGATTTTCAGAGGGTAAAACTTGTATTTCTATACTGGCAAGAGTGCTAGATGTTTTATGGACATGCAGGCTCTTTCCTGCCTTGAAGGCAACTTAAACACCGTACAATTAAGAGGAACCAGGTATTACAGTTTACACATTTATACTTCGGAGTCTGAACCTTAAGTAACATAGCAGATATATCTGCTAGTGCTCATCTTGTGCTAACATCGTTACTGTCAAATTTAACGGGTGTCACTCATCCTTCACTCCCCCACAAAAAGCTAGATTTAAAGAAAAGCAATGTGACAGAGGGCAAATATTTCCTTGTTCTTTCTGATGCTCCCGATAGCAATGGAACCTGATGCATGAACTCTGAGCAGCAATGCAAGTTAAAAAACACGACTTCCTTTATGGAAGGAAACTTGCAATTAATCTTGAAGGAAACCATTCCAACCGTTTGTGTTCACTAGAAAAAAAAAAAGGTCGCTACCATTCACATTCGAAAAATAATTCTTGGCACTTGCATAATAGCATTTCACAGGTGCAGAGCACTGAACTGTACCTCTTACAATTCACAAGACCGATCCCCAATCCACAGATGGAGAAACCAATGCAGGCAGGAGGGGACAGGGAGCAATTGGCTATGGCCGCACAATACATAACCAGCTGAGTCAGGATTAGCATCCAATATTTGTTGACTCCGGGCCTGCGAGCATTTCCTCAGAACATTAAGGCAGAGAGAGATAAAATTCTCTCTGCTCCTTTCCCATATGCACACTAGATTCTCCTTTGTACTATGGATGGCCCCTTCATTCCACTGGGTGTACAGGTAGCTTAAGGGGCTTTAGCATCAATAGGAATTTGGCTCTCAGTCTACTCCGTAGAGATGTCCAAGAAGTAGCATGCACAGAGTTTTAACTTTCCAAAACCAACTAGCTCGCCAAGCTGCCCCCTTTGAAACTTCACCAGGACAAGTATGAGCAAAAGAAACATGAAAGATACAAAATCGGATTTTCAAACCATCATACAATTATGCTGCAAAAGTTATGATGCAACCGTGATTGAATTCTGTAACACAATCAGCAGCAGTAACATTTGTGTTCAAGCAGTCTCCCGGACAACGCAATTTTCTTCAGGAGTGTAGTTGTACCACAACTGCAGATGATTGCAAGAGCCACACTCTACATTTAGCAATACAATACAATAAAAAAAAAAAAACAGGCTCCATATTAAGGAAAGGAATTGGTAAGGTGACATACATTCATATTCAGCTCAGAAGGCCCCTTTTGGATTAGAGTAAGGGAGAAGATTTTCATAAACCCAAATGGCAATTAGATGCCTAACTCCTGTTAGGAATTGCACACCTAACTACCCAATGAAAGTCTCTGCCTCCAACATAAAAGGAGTAGAAGCAGACCATTAGCAATTTGCTTGAAGCTTTTCAGAAACCGACACTAGATAGATTGCATGGGTAGAAAACAAAAGTGCAGGCGCCAGATAAAAGGGTGAGGAAGCCCAGAAACCCAATATATCTCAGTCTGATCTTATGAGATAACAAAACACAAAACTTGAATCATAGAATCATAGGACTGGAAGTTTATCAATAAGAATATCATGCGAGACCGTATCAAATGCCTTACTAAAGTCTAGGTATATGACATCCACCACTTCTCCCTTATCCACAAGGCTCGTTATCCTATCAAAGAAAGCTATCAGATTAGTTTGGCATGACTTGTTCTTCACAAACCCATGCTGGCTATTCCCTATCACTTTATTACCTTCCAAGTGTTCGCATATGATTTCCTTAACTACCTGCTCCATTATCTTCCCTGGGACAGACGTTAAACTGACCGGTCTGTAGTTTCCTGGGTTGTTCTTGTTCCCCTTTTTATAGATGGGCACAATATTTGCCCTTTTCCAGTCTTCTGGAATCTCCCCCGTCTGCCATGATTTTTCAAAGATCATAGTTAAAAGCTCAGATACCTCCTCTATCAGCTCCTTGAGTATCCTGGGATGCATTTCATCAGGACCTGGTGACTTGCTGACATCTAACTTTCCAAAGTGATTTTTAACTTGTTCTTTGTGTATCCTATCTTCTAAACTTACCCTCTCTCTGCTTGTATTCACTACGTTAGGCACACCTCCAGACTTCTCGGTGAAGACCGAAACAAAGAAGTCATTGAGCATCTCTGCCATTTCTAAGTTTCCTGTTACTGCTTCTCCCTCCTCACTGAGCAGTGGGCCTACCCTGTCCTTGGTCTTCCTCTTGCTTCTAATGTATTTATAAAAGATCTTCTTGTTTCCCTTTATGCCTGTAGCTAGTTTGATCTCATTTTGTGCCTTTGCCTTTCTAATCTTGCCCCTGCATTCCCGTGTTGCTTGCCTATATTCATCCTTTGTTATTTGTCCTAGTTTCCATTTTTTATAGGACTCCTTTTTTATTTTGAGATCATGCAAGATCTCTTGGTTAAGCCAAGCTGGTCTTTTGCCATATTTTCTATCTTTCCTACACAGCGGAAAGATGAAGATGGCTTGAACCTGTTCCCACGCAAGTCAAGTACAGTTTTGTCACTGAAGTCTGGGTACAAAACTGAATCTTTAATATTGAGGGTTTTAGTGTGAAATGAAGATGGTACAGACTTGAATTCTAGTGGTGTTTGCATCCAGAGATATCTAAAAGTAAATTTTAGAGAGCTTTCCAGTATTTTCTGCAGAAAAACATTCAGCATGCTCTGGCACAAAACATTTCATTTTCCTGTCATCTGTTTTACTCAACCTCTGTAATTGCAGGAACTTATTTTCTCTCTTCTCAATACATATTTTAACAGGCATGTACACATGTGAATGCTTTCAACACCTTACGTTACTGAGTAACCCAAAATGGCAGTGAACATCTTTACACAACTGTTAGTCAACTGCAACTTTTGCTGGATCACTTGACTCAAGTTTCCTAGAGAATATCTGAAATTAGCCCTTTTAAAAAAAAGATAGCTCTGTCTTTGGGGAAATTAGATACTTAAGGGGAAAATAATTTAATTCCAACCAGTTGTGCACTGCCATAAACTCCTGCTGAAAAATGTTGACTCCACTGGAGCCTTACTTCATAATTACATTTTTGCTTTCAACAAAGACAACAGCCCCAAACTGATGTATTTCCTTCAATCTTCGTCAATTTCTGGTGTAATTAAGTTGCACCAAAGCCTCTCCATAGCACTTAGCATCCAGGATACTGTAAGATGAGAAATGGATTTAAAATATTGCCGAGAAACACAGCGTAAGTGACTATACTCTGGATCCAAAGAAAGGTGGTCTCTCTGCTGAATCATGTTCCATTTGTGTTACTCAAGCGCTCGGCACCATGTACTCATCAGACTGTGCCTCATCTCTAAATGACCCCTCTAGAAAGTAACCCATAGAATGCTTTTTTTTTTTTCAGAATGCTAATCAAAAGGAAAGCCAGGAGGATACTCAGTATGTACACTGCATTGCATGTCTGCAGTACTCAGTGGCTCCTAAGGAACAGAAATCAATTCTGAAAGCAGTTCCAGCGTGAGCTGAACTGTCTGACCAATGGGGTCTGTAATGTGGCTAGGAGGGGACCACCAGAGGCCTGCCTATGAAAAATATATATGCATTGAAGTCAACCCTGTATGAAATTCATGTACAAATCAGTCTGCTTGTCCTTCATCATGCAGTATCTGCATTGTCTATTCGAGTAAATAGTTCTAAATCCAATACGGCGCGCCTCACAGGATTATAACTGTGCATGGAAAAACCTATTATTCTGTTTGATTTTTTAAAAATGTTTTTCTATATGATTCAATCCCCTTTCAAAAGGTGGAAAACCAGAACATCCCGTTTCCATCTAAACCTTTTCTAAATTTATCCTGTTAATCCTTCCCCCTTTTCCTCTACTGCCCATTAGCTGTACCAGATCAGCTCAGATTTATGATCTGTCACCAGTGTTGTGATTAGATGTCATCCGTGTCTTTCTATTACGCAGATATTGATAGATAAAATTCTGTGGCCAAACATTGCCTGCCCCTTCAAAAGGTTACAGGCAGGAGAGGCTCAGAATCAATACAGATCTTATCCGTCAGAAACCACAAGAAAGACACAGCAAACAAGGCACGCTGCAAAACCCGGGAACAAGTCAAAAAGAATACGGCATGGCTCATGGGATTGTAACTTGGCATGGAAAATGTGATTATTCTATAAAAGTTGGGCCTGTTAAGTGTTTTATTCACATTTCTCGATAAATAATCTTGTGGTCGATTGTCATTTATATCAAGTGCCAAAACTCCTGGCTTTAACATATTTACTGTAAGGGACTTTTATACAAGAAAAGAATTGCGTGTGTGTTCAGGACAACAGAGTTCTTCATTTATAAGGGAAAAAATAAACATTCTGCTTCCCCTGACTAAGCTGGAAAGCTGTATCTTACGCACTGACAATGTTTACAGTCCCTAAATAAGACAGGGCATCACTGCAGCCATCTATTTCTGTTACGAGATCACTATGATAATTACGGTATTGGTAAGAACTTTACAATGTTTTTCCTAAAGGATGCGTGCGGATGCTTAAATATGGTAATTAGCTTAAAAGGAGCAATGCTTTCAGGAATGAGTTACCAATGGATCTATTGCTATTATCCTGGAAACGGCACATGGGGGAGACACAAGGTCACTTATAAAGCACTGCCATGGAGCCATGTTAGTCTACCGAAAAAAACTTTAAAATCCACACATGGTCCTGGCTGCACCTTAGAGATCTGAAGAATTGACTTGCCACAGACTGGGCAAGTCTCAATCTACCTGGTGCCTCAGGTCCTCATTTCTAAAACAGGGAACATATATTTGTGTACACAGATTGTTGTGCGGCTCGCTCATGTGTGTAGTGCTGATGACAAACAGTCAAGGGATGATGAGGCCACAAGTACCCAACCAAAAAGGAAGAACGGATACCAGATCATGTAAAGTTCTGTACCCCTGAGGGAAACCAAACCGTACAGACACACAAAGGGAGAGAAGGGTAAACACAGCCAGCAGCCACACCCATTACATGAACTGAATTAATTTTCACCCTGTCTCCTTTGTATTGCCCTAGCACTTCTCTTCCTTCAGGTTCACAATCACTACTGGAGACGTTGAGAAACTTTACCTTCAAAAACTGGTCCAACAGGCCAATGGAATTTCTCGGTGTCCTACAGTGCTAGAGAGAGGAGTGGAGACAGGAGATTCTTGAATACCTGGGCACCAGTTAGTTAACCTGAGATACCAAAAGCACATTAAGCAGGACTGCTCTGTGCTGTGGAAGAGCTAGATTGCTCTGCAGTATAAAGTAAGCGATCCGATTAAAAATCACCCATCAACAGCTGAATAGGAGAAATGACGCTAGTTTAAAAACGTGTCTGTTCTTATCAGGGAGGGCAGGTATATCCTTCCTGAGCTAGGGCTCATGATGTATTCGGCCCAGTGGGTTCAGGACTCTGCATGCAAGGGGAGAAGGCCCAGATGCTTACAAACAAGAACAGATATTGAAGAGTTTAGAAATGCCTCGGGCTTCCCATGCACGTGGAGGACTGAAAAAGCAGTGCACGGATGCCATTAGAATCATAGAACTGCAAGAGACCTCAGGAGGTCATCAAGTCCAGCCCCCTGCTCTAGGCAGGACCAATCCCAACTAAATCAACCCAGCCAGGGCTTTGTCAAGCCGAGACTTAAACACCTCTCTTCAAACGTTTTAAGCAAGATTCTAGAGACGAAGCTGGAGAGGTTCTCTCTTCCTGGACTCAATCCTAGCTTGTCTTTCACCAGCAGAAGTGATTCTACACTGGCACTTTACAATGCTGCAACTTGCTGGCTGAGGGGTGTGACTCCCTCCCAGCCTCACCTGCCAAGTGCAGCAAGTTACAGTGCTGCAAAGCCCCAGTGGGAACCAGGTTATAGCATTGGAAGCTGTGCTCCTGGCACTGTTCGCGACTCCTCGCGTGGAGGTGGTTTATGTGGAGCGCTGGGAGAGCTCGTGCCGTGGCCACGCTTTTATTTTAAACTTTTAAGTGCAGACCAAGCCTAGGTTGGAGCTGGAGAGAGCAAGGAGAGTGCTCAAGCCAGAGTGATTTGGTAAATGTCAAAGAGCAGGTGATGTCGTTTGCTGCCTTGAAAGGAAGGGAGCTGCCTTGGGACTGAGCAATGTCCCTTGCCTCTCAGTCCAACAACGTAAGGGTCTCATTCACATACCCAAACTCTCTCCGTACCTCATTTCAAACGCCCCACTTACAGCTCTGTCCAGTCAGTGCGGACCCAGACATAGCACCCTGATTAGGCCACGCCTTGAAGCAGAGGGAGGCTGGTGGAGGGTTCTGCAGAAACCTCCACAATTAGGTGAGTGGTTTTTTGGGGGGTTTTTAAGCTCAAATTGTCCCATTCCAAGAGATCATTTTAAAAAGCAGCAATCATTCACTGTCTTATGAAAGGCCAATGCTCCAGCAGCACAGGCGGGAGAAAGGGAGGCAGGCAGTGATATGACGACAACACAAGATGGTCCCTGCAGACGGCCGCCTCTATCCTGTATATTTAAATACTACTCAATTAGGATCAACCTGCATTTATTATTAATGCTGTTCTAATACAGAATTTCTTATCTGCATTTTATCTTCCAGCTACATCGCCACCAAGGTCTCACTCCGCCTCCATCGAAGAATGAAGACCCTGATGAATCTGGAGTTGATGATACACATGGACTTTCTTTGGTCTGTCAGGACTTGTTTTATTAGTAAATTACAGCTGATTTACAGAGGGATTGCTGCAGGCGAAGAGGAGGGATCTTTGTGAAAAACGGAACCTTTCAGCACACAATCAGGGCATTCAAAATGTTTACCTTCTTCCAAGGAATGTATTTAATAGCACACTCCGTGCCACACGTTCATTTCCATATTTGCAACAGTGGGCAAGAGGTGATGCAGCTTTTGTTGCCTTCTCGAACATGGAAAAAAGGAGGAGGATTTATATTTGCAGGTTTGTGATCTGAATCACCACCTCAATTTTTAAACATATTGTAAAAACTGGCAGCTGTGTCAGGCATGTGATTTAATATGCACTCTCTCCTTCAGATACATTCCTGAACTCCAGTGTCTGGAGAATATATCTTGATACTGAGTGCATCAAACTGCCTTTACTCCCATTACTCTACACCCCGACAACTTGTACACTAGGATCCTGGCAAGCCACACGCTGTCGCTGGAAAGCATCGATATGCTTTTGTGCCTTCTCCCTCAGCTATTTTGTCCTCAGCAGAAAATCAGGAGGGTCAAAAGCATCTGTATCGCTTTAGTGAGCACACATTAAAACAAAATCTTCTACTGTCTGTCATAGCCATATTTCTTATACCTCATTTTTCTTTCAAAATGCTCTGAAATGACTATACTTTCCATATTGAAAGTTAGCACACATTCTCAATTACCTAGGTATTCTTGCAAGATGAGTTAAGAATCAAATCAGCTAACAAACAATAGATAGGCAGAACACAGTCTGCAGATTTTTTTTAATAATTAGAAAGGCGGTTTCATCCAGTAAATGACACATATCTTGGTTGGTACTAAAATGTCAAAGTACTGTATGACATCTGATTACTTCTAGTTTTCAGCAAACCACTGAAGTTACACTATTCTCAAGAATATTTAGTGTTTTCCACTTGTACTACTGAAGGATTAAGTACTACTGTCAGATCACTGAAATAATCCAAAATCAACAACTAAAGTGAATGTATTCCATGTCAACACATTTTCCTGGATACATTATAGCCATACAATATATAGCAGGTTTAAAACCAAGAAAAGGAAGTTTTTCTTCATGCAGTGCACAGCCAACCTATGGAACTCCTTGCCAGAGGAGGTTGTGAAGGCCAGGACTTTAACAGGATTCCAGAAAGAAATAGATAATTTAATGGAGGTGAGGTTCATCAATGGCTATTAGCTAGGATGGGTAGGAATGGGGTCCCTAGCCTCTGTTTGTCAGAGGATGGAAATGGATGACAGGAGAGGGGTCACATGATGATTACCGGCTCTGTACACTCCCTCTGGGTCACTGGCCTCCGTTGGCAGACAGGACACTGGGCTAGATGGACCTTTGGTCTGACCCAGTGTGGCCGTTCTGATGTTCTTACATTCTTATTGTACTGCAGACATACGTTTAACTATCCTATAAAGCAGGGGAGGGGAACTTCAGGCCCAGGGATGGAGGTGGCCCCTGGCTTGCCTGGATCTGGCTTTTGAGATTTAGGGCCCTACCCTTAGCACTGGGGAGCCCCAGGCTGATGCACAAGGTGCCCCCTCCCACCCCCACTTCTCTACTGCGAAGCTGACACACACAAAATCCAAAATCTACTACCCTGGGCCACCCCTAGGTTCTGGTGTGGAAGGGGAATGTGGAGACCGTCTTTCGCCTCAGCCTCACATTAGTGAGGGGTTTTTGTGGTTTTTTTCCCCTCACTTATGTGTGGCCCCCGACTGATTTTTCTGTGGGTCAGCAGCCCCCCAACCCAAAAAAAGTTTCCACCTCTGCTATAAAGAGTATATTTACCCCCTCTACACCATGGGATGTGCATTAGGTGAAAGGATGCTCCCTAAGATATTTTTATGCTCCCTGAAACAGAAGAGCTGAGCAAAGCAAAAATAAAAAAAAATAAATTAAGTCTAAATAAAAAGTTTCTTTAATGAAGGAGTACGGGAGACTATCATGCAATTTGACAAACTTCACATGCTATACAAATAACCCCCATTGGTTCTTATTTATAAATTATCACTTTCATGCTTGAGCTTTTATGATTGTGTTTCCTGTGCCTATCTACCTACTTATACAGTCCTTCCCTCAAAAAGATCTAGGAGTATTTAAAATCAGTTACATCATTGTTCTCCGACAAACTCCCGAAATTTGATTTTACAACCAAGCCTACAAGTTTAAACCCAGAGTGGAAGTGCTCCTTCAACCCAGCTGTTCTAAGGTCATGCTACTGATTTAAAATCCAGGTTTTTCTATCTCCTGATCTCTCTCAGCCATTTGGGTTCACTTGTTTTACATTCTCCACCTTCTCTCTGAAACCTGGAGGGCTAGACGCTCTTTTAGAAAGATGACAGCAGAGATTCAGAAACAATTTATTGATTCCAGCTGCCGCGGCCAAATATCTCGGGAAGCACAACAACATTATCTGAACTGGCAACACTATAAAATTCCCTGCTCAAAATTTGTTTTCTGCAATCGACAGTATAGTTCAGAAAACGAAAACAACTTTTTGGTGCAACTATCCGAGGATTCCAGGGAGCTTGATCTGATGGAGCTAATGATCAGTGTTACCAACAGTACATGATATAACAGCTAATATATTACAGATCCTGCTGCTTCCTTCCCAGAGCACTTCTATGCCGGCAGCTTATTGAAGCCAAATGGGCAGAACATCAAACTGCAGCAAAATTCATAATGTTGCCTTTGTGAATGTTTAGTAGCCAATGATGGAGCCTTAAAACTTGCTAAAGAGTTCACGGGCAGAACAATGTTTACTCTCCCTATTTGTCTTACTGTACTTTAAATAAACCCTGCTTACTAGACACTAAGTCGTCTACAGTGATTTTACATAGTAAGTTGTGTTCCACTAGCTAAGTGTGGAGGTGAATTAAAAACACCGTTTTAGCCTGAACTTCAGTACTCAGGGTCTAACTGCAAAAACACAGGAACCAGAGAAAGAAACACTGTGACCAGGAAGAGTCTCTGTATATTATTTGTATCCACTTTCCTATGGAATGTGAGGAGTGTGAGTTCCCATATGAGCATGCACGAACACCCACTTCATCAACATACAGAGAAAACATCTTTTGATTTCCAGTGTCTTGGAAATAAAGCTGAATGTGTCAGATAAGTCATCACACACATGGCTGGAGGGGGTGACTGGAAAGAAAGACCAGGATCTTTGTAACAAAGAATGACAGACAATACCCAGCAATGTTACACAACTCCTTTCAAACTTTGCAGAGAAACATTTAAATAACTCAGCAGCTCTGTTATGATCAAAGTGACAGAGGTTCTTCCAATTTATACCTCAAAGAAAGGATAAACAGGTATATAATAACAAAAGCCTTTAGCCTAGATTTCATATCAGACACATTGATGAATAGTAGCCTAAAGGGCAATATATTTATAAGTTTGAAGTCTCTCCTGTAACACAAACTGTCCTGATTTATCCATATGATAAAGGCAGTTCTGAGAGCTACTTTACCATATTTATTACTTTACAGAGGGGAAAAAATGTTGATTCAGCCCTCAATCTGCCACCAGCAGAGTAATAAATGTTAGCAAAAGACTAGTGTTGATGTCTCTAAATATTAATCTATTCCCTACCCGTTCTGTTCCCCTTACACATACACCCTTTCAGGAAAAAAAGAATTCTTCTTGCTGCATTTAAAGCATTTGTTTTACTGAGTGAAAGCTTGAACAGAAAAGGGCAGACTTCAGAGAATATTACAGCCTGCTGTCATTGCTTGGGTAGCTGGACTTAAGTGCCCAACTCTGAGCCGATGGTTGTTTTAAACAAGGCAGCTTTCTAGATGAATACTTGGAGCCCTGCACAGAAACAACATTTTGTATCCGGATCTGTAGCCGCAAAAAATGAGCTGTGGATATCTGCAGCCACATCACATAGCTGCCCATTTGCAGGGCTCTACGCAGGTTCGCTCTTGCGGTGTTATTTTCAACAGAGGAGCTTTGGTGTGTTTGCTAACACACAGTAGCACACCTGGAAAGAGGGAAAGGTGAATCGTCCCCTACCAACAAGACAAAAAAAAATCCTAACATGCAGATGGAGGGGTGACAGAATTGTGGGACCCCAGGACAGGGTGGGGTGCGGCTCTGTGCTCCCAAAAGGAGTGGAGGCTTTGGGCAGAAGGGGCAGGCAGCTAGCTCCCCACGTCCCAATCTCCCTGATCAGGGCTATTTAATGGCTCAGGACTCCAGCTGCCATCAAAATAGAAGCTTCTGGGGATCCTTTTCCATTTCGGGGCTCTTCCCTGCTCCCCCACATACACAGATTGCTGGGCCTGCTTGTTGCTAATGAGTTTGCAAACTAGTTTAGCCCTATCTTCTACCTCCCTTTTGAAGTTATAGTAATTAAAATAAAAATGACACATGAGAAAAAACGAGACTGAAGATCACTTTCAATAATTTTAATCTACATCTTGTGCTTGACATCCATCAACCTTCCGCAGGCTCACCAGAGATACTATCTTCATGCTTCCCATGGCCGATCAACCACAGTATGTACCATGTGGGAAAGTCAAAACTGAAGTGAGACAGCACTCACCTAATCTTCAAGGTATAAGAGAACATAAGAATGACCACGCTGGGTCCATCTAGCACAGGATACGGTCTTCGGACAGTGGCCATTCCCAGCTTCTAGCTAATAGAGGCTAGGGAAACCATCCCTGTCCATGCTGGCTAATAGCCATTCATGGACCTATTATCCTCCATGTATTTAGCCAGGGGCCAATATTTTCTTATTTTAATGTTTTTGAGGCATTGGTGGCTAGACATCTGACTTCCTCTGTCACCGGGAAGCACGAAGGATCCTTAGGATTAGCTGTACTACAGCTGCCTCTAAGACGAAGTCACATGTAAGATATCACTAACTTCTCTTTCTTAAATAGGGCTGGAAAACTGAATGAGGTGCCAAATTTGCCACCATCTTAAATCCCAGCACACTGACCTTCATTTCTTATGTTGGTGTAACAGTCGGTTGTTCTTTTCCTCTGTTCTGGAGAGCATGTGGAACAAGGCCTTGTACAAATAATAGTCTTTCAGCACATTATTGAAATCCTTGAGTGCACAGCTGGTTGTGAAGCCTCACATTTTCTATTGAACTTGGCATACACATTTGTATGAAGTCTCCAAACAAAAGCTGCACTATTTCTCCAGGTTTAGCTCACAGCTCCAGAAAGCATTCCATTTTACTCTTCACACCTTCCTGCCCATTCCGACCCAACTCAGTCTTTCCGACAATAAAAATTTCAGTACTTTTACAAATACAAGGAATGGCTACATTTCTCTCATTAACAGACACGTCGGTGCACTTCCTAGTACCCAAGAGTTTACTAACATCTCAAATTTAAATAAGGCCTGACAATTGCTTTCCTGTAAAATTCCAAAAGACCTGAGGCAAGTGAAGTGAAGCGCAGTTGGTTACAACAAGCAGAAATGACACCACGGTTTGCTTAAAATGCAGGAGACTAGCAATGGCTCAGACACTTAAAAGTATAACCATGGAAGACCAAGACCATAAAATTGCAAGGAGGAAAAAAGGCAGCCTTGGCTTAGTCTCAAAGAGCTGCAAGCAGGCAGGATGGAATACCTCGTTTAAAATATTCCTGTTGATGTTTTTTAAAAAATATAATTTAAAATCCCACATAAAAACAATGAATTTAAGTGAATAGTAATGAAGATGCCACTGGATAAACTGGATACATGTAGTTTCGTTATATAGTTTCCTTTAAAAATCAAGTTCCTATTTGAACTTAGAAGAATATTGCTTGATGGAAGGCAGGAGGTAGATGGTGATAACCTTACTTGTTACCCCACTGATTGACAGTAGTAGCTCCCCAGTCATCTCAGAACTAGGGTTGTCAGATGGCTTCAAAAAAAATGCTGAATTAAAAAAAAAAAACAACAACAACAAAAACCACACACCAGGAAAGTTTGTTGAAAGGAAAAAAAAAAAAACCAAAACCCACCACTGTGGCCCCTTTAAGAACTGTGAGAGAGACTTTTTGGCCCTAACAGGCTGCCAGCGACTGCCTGCCATCTTGCCTCCCTGTGCCGGGCCGGACAGCTCCCCTGTGGAACCTGGTAAGCACTAGGGTTGCCATGATGCTCTGTATTGAACTGGGCAGCCCGGGATTTTTGCTGCCGGGGCCGGGGGAGGCGGGAATCAGAAAGTACCGGACATTTTAGGCGCCCGGTATTTTCTGAAATTTTTTTTACTGGACAGGAGGTGAAAATACCCAACTGTCTGGTTCAATACTGGACACCTGGCAACCCCCTACTCAGAACATCTTAAACCATAAGGAGAGTTTGTAAGAAAGAATTTTTGCATTTTAAGTGAGTCTCATAGTTGCTTAAACCAAACGCTCCCATCATTTCTGAGAATTCAGTTGTCATTTCTGGGCTGGCTGCCTTTAGTCAATGGTAGAAAATCAGAATGTCCTTCACTTTACTAGTTTCACCCATACCAAGAGCCAAGAAGGGAAAGCAATTCTGGAAGACCAGTGTCATACCATGTGAACATTCTGCAGCTACCATATCAAATGGGAACCTAAATGGCTCCAGTTAATATGGAATGCTGCTAAAATACTGCCCTAAAGTTTCAAAATAGAAAAGCAAAGAGGATGACTCATACCAGATACAATTATTTTTAATTAAAAACAGAGTCCACCAATACTTGAGAAAGGGGAAAAAACCCTCTCAAACAAAATGATCTTTCAATACAAGCACTGTGATTTTTATCAGATATTTAATAAAGAGTGCTAGGTACCTTTTAAAAATCAGATACAAAAATAAATTGTGTTTAGTTTTTAATTAAGTCTTTATCTTCATATTAAAAAAAATGTAGGCCCAGAGGTTTAGATTGTCATTTTAAACAAAAGTAAATGGTAAAGGCTTTTTATTTTACATGCAATGCCATTAGATATAATTATGCAATGAGGAAAGCATGCATCACGCTATAAATGTCATTTGGTTTTACAGTTATAAACTCATCAACATTTATCAAAACACTGCCTCGAGAAAGAATAAGACAGCTACAATGAGTGACTTAAATTCACTGCTGTCTTGGAAGAAGCATGCTGTAAGGCAAAACCACAGTGAAAAAACCTCCACATTTCATATTTTCATCTTCTCAGCTGAAATATTCATTTCCTCTTACAGGTCTGCATGCAACAGGACAGGGAAATACTTAACCATGAGACACCGTAAAGCTGGGCAAATGCATTACCTAATATCCAAGAGCGAGAATGTTGAGCGAAGGGGCAGAGAAAGACAGACAGAGGTCAATGCAAAATATCTAGATTTCAATTACACCACCTGGAAATTATATCCTGAACATAAGTGTGCGAGGAGTACGGTGACATGCAAACATACGCTATGCCAAGAAGAAAGTCAATTCTTGAGAGCAAGCGGTTGCTAGCAAGAAACACTAGATACTGTGAATCCAAGATTTTCTCTGCGTCAAAGTGGAGCAGAAGAAAGATACTCTAGGCTTGCTCCTGTTTTGTTGCACACTCTCTTTAAACTAATGATCTGCTGGATTACTATACAACCAAGTGCAACAAGGACATCAACGCAGCACTGGCTCATGTCGCTATGCTCGGTTCCTCATATTACTTGTTTAGACACAAAACTTAAAGCTGTGCCAGTGGTACTTAAACATGAGCTTTGGGTTCTTCTTCCCGCCGAGCAGCATCCTCTTTTCCGTACTCTGTTTCACTAACCCCATCAATCTGGTAGTTATCGCCCAGGGAGATTTGTCCCTTGAAGAACAAAACAGCTGGGAGAAACAGACATTGTTCACTTTCCCTTGCCCCACATTCTGTTTTGCACAACTTAATATAAAACCTTGACAATGGTCCAAGAGAATAACTCCATCAGCAATGTTTCTGCCAGATTAACACCTGCCACGTCTAGCACAGCTCACAGGAACTGGAAACAAAAGATGTAGAAATTATCCTTTGACTGGTCTTTGAATGGGTTCAGAAACATGTCAATGAAAACCCATGTATTTTGCTTTTATATTCCTTGTGACTCCCTTTCATGCAACCTTTTGCTTTTAAACTCTAAGCAGGTATCCACAGCTGTCTAGACTGCAAGGAAAGTAAGAACAAAACCACCAAGAATCTTACACAGGAGAAAGGGTTAACAATGGCTCTTAATATTGCAGTATAAGCCTATTTAAGGGTCTACATTTTTGGGAGGAGAAGAGCAAGAGAACAAGATTAGCTATTCAGGGTTAGACCTATATCGTTCATCTAGCCTACTCCTTGCCTCTGACAGAGACCCAGACCAGAGCTTTAGGAGTATACACAACAGGGTAATTTTAGAGACATCTACGCTCCTCTTCCTCTGATGCTCGTCCCCAATATTTTTATCCAAATACGTTTCTGAATATGCATATGTAAAAATCAAATAGGTTTATGGAAACAGGTCAGGTAACCTATCATTCAAGACCTTGGGATCCCCTGAATGTATATATTCTCTTTGTGTGCATGTGTCATTTTTTGTATGTGAAGTTAGAAATACAAAGTTTATACCTGCTTATTACGCTAGAATTTCTAGTGAAAACCATTAATGGGACTTAAGGGCCCAGTGTACAAGGCAACAATCTGTGATAGGTTTTCTTTTTCTTGAATGCCCAAAGTATGGCTGATCCTACAAATGCATGTGACTATATCACCTGGTGTTGGAATCCATTTCGATTTTGGCATTTTTCCATAAGGTTGGGGAGAATTAAAGGATTCCCATCCTGACAAAATTCTATTTGAGGAATGGGAAACACATCAATTGCCTTCAGCTGACTTTTGACACTGCCTCCCCACCTGAATAGGATACACAAGGAGCTGTAGACCCAGGTCAAAGAAAAAATCCTTCTCCCTCCTTCCCTCATTTATCCTTGGATCTGGACTTCCATCACACTCTCATCTGAAGAAGTGGGCTGTACCCAGGAAAGCTCATGATACCATCTACATGTTTCGTTAGTCTGTAAAGTACTGCCAGACTACTACTTGTTTTTTAAGCTTTTGAAGAATTGTACGTGAAATAAGGATGAGGGAGAGAATTATGATATGTAACACTCTCTCACTGTATTAAGCTTAACTGGTACATTTTGTTTATTTTCTTTTAGTAACTTGTTTTGATGTATCTGTTGTCCCTTGAAATGACATAAATACTACTTTGTATACTTAATAAAAACATTTGTTTATCATCAAATCCAATGCAAATAAATGTTACCTGGGTGGCGTAGAACCACCGCTGTGCATATCTATCTTTCATTGATAAAGAGAGCAAACTTAGCAGTTCTTTCTGTGTAAAGCTTTTATACAGAGTAAGACAGATTTATGGGGGGGGGGGTTGTCCCTTTCCAGGGCTGTGTTCCTGATTTCTGTTACATTCCCATAGCTGAACTCTCCCAGAGCTGTTATGAGAGTCTGTGTAACTCTGCTGGGAGGCTGTTACCCCTACTCTCTACCTTGGCTGGGGGAGACCAGAGCTTCTGGCCCAGCGAGACAAGCTGGAGGGGCACCCCAAAGGGCAGGCTCAGTGGTTTGATCAGCACACTGGATAGAGTCTCCAGGGACCTCTGTGATCCAACCCATCACACTTCACCACCTGGAGGTGTAAGGTGACCCCAAGCATGGGTTTCATCCCTGAGCATCATGGTTAAGAGCCATTGATGGTCCTTGCCTTCATGAACTTATGTAGGTCTCTGGCCTCCTCAACATCCCACAGAAATGATTTCCGGGATTAACTGAGCATTATGTGACTCGGCGCATCCTCTTCTTTCTGTTGAAACTGCTACCTAATTAATTCATTGGGTAACCCCTGGTTTTTGTACTGTAGGAAGAATGCTCTACATGATGCTTTTCCATGCCATGCAATGTTTATAAAGACCCCCCCCCACACACACACACACACACACACACACACACGTCCGTCTTCAGGTCTGCTCTATGTGGCTTGAAGGTTTCTGTCTCTCCCCAGCACACATTGGCCACATAAAAGATACAACCAAACCTACCCTGTCTCTCCAATATCTCTTCTATCACGCATTTCCAGACAAAGCCTAGGGACACTATTCCTACCTATCCTGGCTAATAGATTGATTCATGGAGGTTAGGTTCATCAATGGTTAGCTCTTTTTTGAACCCGGTTAAAATCCTAGCCTTTATCACATCCTCTGGCAAAGAGTTCCAGAGGTTGACTGTGCGCTGAATGAAGAAAAACTTCCTTTTCTTTGTTTTAAACCGTTTGCCCATTAATTTCATTTGGTGACCCCTAGTTCTTATATTGTGGGAATAAGTAAATACCTTTTTTTAATTCACTTTTTCCACACCAGTCATGATTTTATAGACCTCTATCATATCCCCCCGCGGTCTCCTCTTTTCTAAGCTGAAAAGTCCAAGTCTTTTAAATCTCTCTTCATATGGGACCCGTTCCAAATCCCTAATAATTTGTGTTGCCCTTTTCTGAACCTTTTCCAATGCCAATATATCTTTTTTTAAATGAGGCGACCACATTTATACACAGTATTCAAGATGTGGACATATCATAGTTTTATGTACAGCCAGTAAGATATTCTCTGTTTTATCCTCTAACCCTTTTTTAATGATTCCTAACATTCTATTCACTTTTTTGACTGCCGCTGCACACTGAGTGGATGTTTTCAGAGAACTATCCATAGTGACTCCAAGATCTCTCTCTTGAGTAGTTGTAGACAAATTAGTCCCCATCATATTGTATGTATAGTTGGGGATTATGTTTTCCAACGTGCATTACTTTACATTTATCCACATTAAATTTCATTTGCCATTTTGTTGCCCAAACATTTAGTTTGGTGAGATCTTTTTGAAGCTTTTCACAGTCTGCTTTGGCCTTAAATACCTTGAGCAGTTTGGGATCATCTGCAAATTTTGCCACCTCACTGTTTACCCCTTTCTCCAGATCATTTATAAACAAGTTGAATAGGATTGGTCCCAGGACAGACCCTTGGGGGACCCCACTCGTTACCTCTCTCCACTCGGACAACTTGCCATTTATTCCTACCCTTTGTTTCCTGTCTTTTAACCAGTTCTCAGTCCATGAAAGGACCTTCCCTCTTATCCCATGACAACTTACTTTACTTAAGAGCCTTTGGCGAGGGACCTTGTCAAAGGCTTTGTGGAAATCTAAGTACACAATATCCACTGGATCCCCCTTGTCCACGTTTGTTGACCCCCCTCAAAGAACTCTAGCAGATTAGTAAGGCATGATTTCCCTTTACAAAAGCCATGTTGACTTCCCCCAACAAATTATGTTCATCTTTGTGTCTGACAATTTTATTCTTTGCTATAGTTTCAATTAATTTGCATGGTACTGACATTAGACTTACCTGTCTGTAATTGCCAGGATCGCCTCTATAGCCCTTTTTATATATTGGCATCACATTAGCTATCTTCCAGTCATTAGTTACGGAAGTGGATTTACTTTTATACTAACTTGCCTTAATTTCTACTCCTTCCTATTATCTTTGCTAGGATTCTACTTCCACATTTGAAGGGATGCTTTTCTGGCCATATCTACGCTACAATTAAAGACATGCAGTTAGCCCACGCCTGCCAACTTGAACTCCCAGGGCTGGGTAGATGTTTGGCCTCAGGATGTGTCCTGGACTCTGGGAGCTTCCTGATTCACAGGGTCCTAGTGCCTAGGCTGCAATCCAAGCCCAAAGATGTACACCACAAGTCACCAGCCCCTTAAACCAAGCCCTGCAAAATGAAGTTAATGGACACAGGCCAGCTGTAAATGTTTAACTGCAGTGTAGATGTAGCCCATTAAATTAAATTAATGGAGATTGCCTATCTCCTAGAACTGGAAGGGACCTTGAAAGATCATTGAGTCCAGTCTGCTGCATTCACAGCAGGACCAAGTACCATCCCTGACAAATTTTTGCCCCAAATCCCTAAATGGCCTCCATGGGGATTGAACTCACAACCCTGGGTTTAGCAGGCCAATGCTCAAACCACTGAGCTATCCCTCCCCCCTGTCTCCTCCAGCTTCTATTTCTCTGCTGATGACCATAAGAAAGCACCATGGCTAGTCTTATTCTCTTTTCTGGTTTGGGGTCAACATTTAAATCTGAGTCTTTATGATGCCGTTTGTAGGCAGTCCCCATGGTGCCTGCATGCATTTAAGCGTCATGACAGCGCCTTTTAAATTCCTTGAAACTAACACTCCGTTTTTAGAGCAGGTTGGACTAACATCTATCAGGGATGATGTAGAGACGGTGCTGGGTCCTACCATGAATGCAGGGGATTGCACTTGACCTCTCAAAGTTCTTTCCAGTTCTGAGAGTCTTGTACACTTCCCTCTTTTAAAGTTAAATGCTAAACGTGAAATGTCTTCCCTTTCCCCCCACCTCCAATGGCTGATATCATACCAGCTAATAAGGTCACACCCACAAACATGCTGACACTGCACTACTGGCATCTCCTCATTGCCAACAAGCATGCAACCCTAGCCCCTGAGGTATAGAAGGCCGTACTTTAGATGGGTTGTGTTACATAATGGATTAGCAGCACTCTCATCCCCAAAGTGTCCAGCATGCAGACTGCCCTATTAAAGCCAACAGGGAGACGAAGATAAAATGAGGGGTATTTTTTCTGGATGCCATATGATTACAGGTTCATTTTAGCTATTATAGAAAAGCAGCAGACAAAAGCTGTAACGAGACAACCGTAAGAAAATGTGCATTAGAAGATAATGGTGCCTGCTCTATTTAAAGGCTCAATATTTCCTGTTTTCTTCTGAGATGCATTAAAAAAATCCAACATGGGCCCATTAGCAACAATTTTTGGTTTACTGATCTTCCCCAGTACTTAGAGCATTCAAGAAACAAGAGCAGGTATCAGTTCCACAAAGAAGGGTAGAAAAAGCTTGTCTGTAATAACTATTTATTTTCAAGCTTTCTGACTCACAGTTTTAGCAGGAGGAAGAAAAGAAAGCAGATATAAAATTGATGTTTTTTTATCATTACCCATCATTAAAAAATGATGCTGTTATACCATTTCGGAAGCAGCAGGGAGTGAATATTCAGTGTTTCTTCCAAGTATTTATTAATTCCGCTTCTCTATAGTTTTGTAAAGAACAGCTATTTTAACATCCCCCTTCATCCACTTGGCATTTAATTTCTATAGTAAAGAATTTTATTTTTGCTTAAAAATTGCCTCTGCACCTATAGATCCAAATGAATGTTAGCAAGACACTGGGCACTGCCAGGCAGAGATTAACCCTTTGTGAACATCTCGATACGAGAAAACGGGACAGCATGCAAGCAGCGCATGCGAGAAAAATAGCATGCTTCACATTATTCCACAACTGTCCTTCACTGCCATGAATTCTGGATTGACCAATATGCTACAGAGATACACAAAAAGGGAAGAACATACCGAATAAAGAAAATTGATCTAAAATAAAGTGACTACATCTTCCATTTAAGATTAAATTAAAGTAAAAATACACCCGGGGGTGATGTACCGTAGGCGGCCGCAAGCTGGCCTGCAAGATGTTACTCATTGTTAATAGCTGCAGCTTTCCAAACTGCATGGAAGGATGCAGTGTTAGCTATCACATCACCAGCTTGGCTACTGAACACAGTTTGCCAAAACAGAGTTATACTTTGATAGCGTTAAAGGCAACAAAAGCACAATGCAGCTGTTTTGGGCAGGAAGTATGAAAAATTCCATGATCAATTGAAACCAAGAGGAACAATCTGGAGAAGTAAAAAGTAATTGCCCATGTTGGAACTCTGCCAGGATACTGAATTTTATTCCCTCTGCTTTTCTGAAGCGGAGCATGGGATCTATAATGAGCATGGAAAAACAACACAGCACAATTCCCCTTGTCCTGCGATAAGGGTGCAGAACTCCATGATGGGAAGACTGCCACTTTGCTTACCCATGGCTCCGGTGTCTCCCATCGGGAAGAGGAACAATATTGGATACACGTTGATTTAGAGATCTGCAGGAAGGAGTAGCATTTGCACAGCTACGTATTATTTACATTGACTCAGAAACACCAATTACTGCAGTGGTCTCCAAGCTTTCTGAGCACAAGATCACTTTTTGAATCTAAGTGCAATGTACGATCTACCTCAAATCCATATATCGTTGCCCCAACTCCTTCGTGCCCGTTCTCCGAAGCTCTGCCCCATCTCACTCCATCCTCCCTCCCCCATTCTCCCTTCCTTTCATCAGGCTGGGGCAGAGGGTCGGGGCACAGGCTCTGGTCTTAGGCTAAGGGATTTGGAGTGTGGGAAGGGCTCTGAGCTGAGCCTGGGGCAGGGAGTTGGGGTGCAGGAGGGGGTTCAGGGTACAGGCTCTGTAAGGGAGTTTGGGTCCAGAGGGCTCAGGGCTAGGGAAGGAGCTCGGAGCTGGCTCCAGCTGGACACTGCTTATCTCAGGTGCCTCCTGGGTGGTGGTACAATGAGGCTAAGGCAGGCTCATCACCATTCTCAAAAGCAGCCAGCAAACAACCTCCATCCCAAGCCCTATTGTGCCTCCCTCTACCCTGTTCTGTGGAGATAGGATACAGGGTGGAAGAGGGGGCACCCTGTCATTAGCACCCCCTCCTTTCCCTTCCCTATTCTATACCACAAGCACGAGGATCCCGGGGGTGGGAGGGAGGCAGCTCCAAGGCAAAGGGAAGGAGATGCACAGCAGTGGTGGGAAGGGGCAGCTGTGGCATGACGGCATTTGAGAACCTCTTGGCCAAACCAGTTAGGATCACCTGTCAGAGGCTCCAAGATTGACCAGGAGATCCCGATTGACTGGTTGGTGACCACTGACTTACTGCATCGCTATGACCATTCTTCTTTGGGAAGGAGACAGCTGTTGGGGCAACCAGGGCTAAGAATCCCCTTGTAACACCTGGCCTCCAGTGAAGGCAACTGGGTGGGTGTCACCTCTCCGATTCCACCAGCTGGGGAATGGCGGGGGCAGCCGGGAGCCATGGCAGCGGCCACCCCATGGGCTGGGAGCAGCCCCCTTCTCACCCCACTTTTGCAGGGGTAACATTGCATTTAACCAAACATACAGAATTTTACATCCCTAACTGATAACACAGAAAGCACCTATCGAACAGGTGTGCAGCACTTAATGTTGCTTCCTGGTGCCAATCACCTGAAAAGTACGTCTGGTTTCAAAGGTTAATTCTCTGTCACACGACAAGTGTCGTGGTCCACAATTACATCTCTCGGACTGGCCCTATTTAGCATGCAAGATCAGAGGCACCAGTGGAATGGCTAGTGGACTCTCTTTAATCCTTGCACACAGTCTGATCCTTGAGAACGGCCTCTCTGAGCTCTATGGCTGTTTAGATTGTAACGACTGCAGAACATGTGGTCTAGCCTTTTCCTATAGCGCCCAACACATTGTTGACACCACAAATGAATTTATCCCCTCCATGAGAAACTGTGTGCCTATGAGCATGGTTTCACCAATAACCGGGAGCGTGTTCGTACTACAAGGTAAAAGGATTATAAAATGCATTTTATTGATTTGCTGATACTGGGAAAACCCACCAGGAAACCATAAGCGTCCACATTAAAATGCTAAATACCTCAATAAAAATCAAGCAGGGAGGGAATAACATCATTCAGATTTTACACAAGTCAGACATCAACAGCAGTTCAAACCCAGACATCTTTGCTTTCCATCCCCGCCATCTCCAACCAGTGCGTATTTTGATACAAAGACATAGTCATACAAATGCAATTTGCCGCCCCATCTTTCTCTATAATGGTCTTTTTATTGTGTCTAAAAATATTTAGCTGTGGCTTCCCAATGTGACGCTCTCTTTTTGCATTCCTAAATGAATCCACAGTAAACGAGCACCCTATGAAGGATTCATGCCTGGGATGCTCTATTGCTTTAAAAGGCTCAGCTCCTTTCAGGGAAGAGCAGCAGACTTGGCTGCAAAGCAGGCGCATGCCAAACCACAGGATTTAATTCAGTTTATAAAACAGGCTTAATTAACAAGATATTTGCTTTTCAATAAAGTAAGAGAACGGGAAGTTAATCATTGCAAGCTCCTAGTCTGCATTTTTAATACCATAAAGCAAAGGTTCCGCATGCAATGCAGAAACACTAAGCGTCTCCTACAAACACCATCTCCTCTGCTGAACATCAGCTGAGCAGTTTTGCAGAGTGGCGCATCCATGGTTCCCAATGAGTTCTGCAAGACCTGTCAGGTGCTCAAAAGCTTTGGGAAAAAAAAACCAGGCCAATAAATAAATAAAAGCTTCCATCTTGCTCGCGTTTTCTCCCTTGGCTGGCTGTGTACATTTTCCTCTTATCAAGGTTCTCTCTATGTGGAGTCAGTACTTGTGAAGAATACCAGATTCAGAGCCCTCAAATATAGTCCTTCTGTACGTAACGTGGGCTGTGCTTTATTTAACCGCAGAGCAGATCTCAAAAGCTGCAGCCGTGCAAACTTTTCCCACACCACCCTGCCCAACTGCCGCACCCTAGAGGGGAAAGACGAGTTTGATTGTTCTAAGCTAGCCAACTAGGGACTCTTGATGCTTGCTGCAGTGATGTTTTTGGGAATGAAGATGGGATCCCCAGGATACACTATGGGACTGGGGTACTGCTGGCCTTCCTTAACTCTCCAGTCTGGGCCATCTCTCACAATGTTCTGCTAGTGACAAGCAGCAAACCCCTCCTAATACTATGATCACTCAGGCCCACTTCCAGCTAAATTTCATCCAATTCTCCGAGCTATTCACGCATCACAGAGAAATCTCCCAAGCCCCTAGCCTTCCTTCCCATAACTATCTGGCCCTGGTCCCAAGCCTGACCCAAGTCACTTTACTACTCCGTCTGCCTCAGTCTGGATGTGGCACACCAGCCTTTGTAAACTCAGCTGAAACTTCCCAAGCACTTCAATCAAAACACCCTATTTTAGATAAAAACACAATTAAAGGAGGATACATTTTAGCGATAAAGGCACAAAAAGTCCGAGAGAGTCAGTAAAGAAAACGAAAAGGTAAATACACAGTCTAAAACCTTAAGCCTTGTTAGATCGGGCAGTATTTAGATGAAGCGGTTTCTTCCTACCCCTACTGGATGCTGCAGGTAGATTACAATTCTTAATACACAGGCTTTGCTTTTAAACCTGGGACCAGTCTCCTCAGTTTAAATCTTTGTCTGACCAAGCATTCTTGTTGCTTTCAGCACAGAGGAGGGAGGAGAAAGGCCAAAAGATGATGCTCCATTAATACCTTCAGTCATGTGCAGAGAACACACTAGCCCAGATACATCCTGGTGGGCTTTGCCAAAATCATGGAATTAAGGACCCCCCCCCCCACCCCTACACCGCACACATTGTGTTCTGTCTACGCAGTCTCCCTCTAGCATTGCAAATCCCTTGATTAAAACTCTTCTAATGATTAATGGTCACTTAACACCCTCCTGGGTGTGGATCACTTCCTTTTTCACTGGAGAACTTGCAGTCGAGACTGTCAAACTTGCAGCATACTTCAGTAACAATCAGATAGCACATTCTCACCTTCACACAATCGAACGATAGATGGTACCTGGACAGCACAGAGCTTCAGCAGAGCATGACTTTTCATACGATCGCTGACATGGCATGCTTTGTATGAAGTGTGCCTGACAGAGTGTTCCAGGGTGCGGCTTCGAGGCACAGAATGCCATAGGGATGTAACGGAAATGAGACCAAACATCTCCCAAAGACCAATAAAATAGCAACAAACTTTTTCCTGGCAGTGCTGTCCCACGATACTAGAGACACAACATAATAGGTAAGGTAACCTTTTATTGGCCAACTTCTCTTGGAAAGAGACACTTGCAAGCTTACACAGAGCTTTCCCTCAGGTCCTGAAATAAGGAATAAAGCAAAATCTTGAAAGAAAATGCTGGTTTTTTTAAAACTTTTCTTGGACAGAAGAGGGACTGGTAAACATCCATGCAGTGCTGGCAGTAGGAATAACTCCCTTCAAACTTGCATCTCTCCTTTTGTGCAAACCAAGGTAAAAGCAGCAGCAAGCAGAACCCCGTTTCTTAGCATGTGTGAGACACACCTCAGGCGGTACATGACCAGGATTCATTATCAATTTAGTCCGCTGGTTGGATCATTAGCTTCTCTGGCTCAGGCGGGGTTTTAACAGGAAATGCAACCTGAACACCGATCTATACCCTGCTTCCCTTATGGAACACTGATACATAGGCTCCTACTGGGGAAAAAAAAAAAAACAATCCCCAAAACACACCCTCTCACATGGGAATACCTGTAAGCCAAGCTCGGTGCTATAGGTTTCATGAGTCGCAACAGCCATTTTGTTTTAGATCAGGCTGTACAGAACCTGAGTGGAATATAGCTGTTGTGGGGATTTTATATGGATATCTAGACCTGTGGAGACCCATTTCGAAAAGGAAGAAACTTGCTGATAGTTAGCAAATAAACCGAGTTGCTCTTTTTGTGTTTGTAAACCAAAAATACACATTAGTCTTTAAATCAGACTGTTTTAAATTTATCTTGGGGTTTCCAAAGCTCATACAAAACAAATGCAGAATTCTTCACTGCTATGGTGTAGAGCAAAGACTACTTTTATAGTTGGTGTCGAACAGAGCAACATCCCTAAGTCATTAGAAACTGATTTATAGATCCGCAAAACACTTGCTTAACTTCTGGTAAGAATGTAGCTTAAAATTCCATACTGAATAGCCATCTCAATCATGTTCCAAATTAAAGAAATGTTTTAAAGAAGTGTGATTTCCTCTACGAGCTTGTAAAAAGCAGAAAGACAGCCACCTCCAATGCCAGACAAATATGTATGTGAATGCATGGCTGATGGCACGTAAAGCATCAGAACTGTAATCGAGTTAGATAAAAATAACTTCAGCATCACACCTCACAATGAAGAAAAAAACATTCTGCTGTCACTTAGAAATTTTTTTCCACTAAGCCACTTGACAATAGAGATGTTTCAAAAACCAGTGAAATACCTGATTTCCAAGGCAACTGCTTGAATAAATAACCCCCAAACCTCACTGTTGTATTTCCAAGGTACCAACATTGGGTGATTTTATTCATTAGCAGTATTTGCATTCAAGACCTAGTTTCCACAAATGGCTTTCAAATTAATAACTTTCGTTTTCCGTTTAGCCAGTCATAGCAGCATATGGTGTTGAGGTCCAAATTTTGACCTACAATAATCGCGCTCCAGGTGGAAGTTCTTCCTTTCTGAAAAAACAAGGGCATAGGGACTTTTTTTGCTACATTTTTGCATAATCCATCTAAATTAAACTGAACAAGATCAGATGCACATTTTAAGAACATCTCTATGCAGATTAGTGAGATAACACAAAGCTCTATAAACAAGACAACCAGGGCTTTCAAATGGACTCGTTCGAAATGGGGCCGTTCGAATTTGGTCGCTCAGTTGTGTAGTTTAGTGCAATACCATCTAGGTAAAGAGGTTAAAAAGCTGATTATTGGAAATTGTAAATAAAACTCTTTTCTAGGACTCAAAAAGGTTATTAAGGAAGCCCAAAAGCATTCAGAGGCTGGCATTTTAAACTACCTCAAGGAGGGGAAAACAAAACAAGAAAACAAAAAAAAAAACCCTAAGCAAAATAACTGGTGCATCTGGGTACGTAGAGGTGATTTAACAGCTAATCTTACCCTGAAATAAGTCACTGTAAGTAATAAATTCTGCAAATGGAATTTAGTAAATTCAGTTTATGATGTTAAGCAGGCAGGTCTTTATATAGTCACTTTAAGCATCCTACCATATATTCCACATTGAATATATGCCATGTTACTTCAACAATGAAGATTTTTTTCCCCCCTGTTGCATATATTTTATAATTTGATGGCAGTTCCTCTCTCCACCCTAGTCCCAAAGAAGGAAACTAACTGCACGTCTGGAAATGGATGGATAAACATGAGCTTTTCTTCTGTTGGGGATGAATTATCCTTTGCATGCTAGCCTGAGACAGCCATGAACAGCTTTACAGCTTTGATGAATGGCTTTTTAGTTTAGGTTGCATTATGAGAACAAAACAAATGATCATGAATCATAAGATTTTATGGGTCTGCTGTTCCTTATAATTTCCTAAAAATCAGAATTACACTCCACTCATTACAAACCAAGCTACATAAAGCCAAGTATCTTGAGAATGTACAAAAAGCCAATTATATGGAGGAGTTTGGGGGGGGACAACGGATAATGAGTTAAGTCAAATTCTATTTAAATATGCCCAGAGACACTATAATGTAATCAAATGGGGGTGGGGAATTAGAAAAGAGGAGGAATATAGCTACAGCACTGTTCTGCATTTCATTCTGAAATGCAATATACAGAATTGAACTTGTCACTCACCAACAATAAACTGCCAGAAGCCACTTAATGTAATCACATTGCAGGCTGGGATGTGGAATCTGCAGAGGTTGATTTGCACCAGACAGACTAAGCAATGGACTGGCCCAGTCTGTACGGCCATTTTAGAAAAACGAGGCTCAATGACCATTAACATTTAGACAGGCATTTGACCATATGGGAAATACTGCCTGTTCTTAGGGCATGTCTACAACATGGATAAGTTTTGTTGCCAAAACCACCTTTTTGGCACCAAAACGTCAACAGTGTTCACACTGCAATGTGAAGAAAGTTGCAAAAACACACCCAGTTTCAGTGACAAAAAACTTCCAGCGCCACAAGCGATTTTTTTTTTCCTTTCTGCTTCCCTTTACTGTGCACAATCACGTAGCATGTATCACAGGATGACTTTTGTTTTGCTCTTGTGGAACTCCGGAGTGTATCCTGCAATGCCCAACTAGCCACTCTGGAACGCTTTAAATTCTGCTGCTCTGCAGACACAGCAATCCGCTCCTGCCCCTTGCAAGCTCTGGGAACTTTACATTCCGGGTGACTCAGAGTTGAGAGCTCACATGGAATCTTCCCGACTAGCCACGGCTGGCTATGGCACCCAACGCTGTGGGATCTTAGCATGTGGGGAGAGGAGTCAGAGCAGGCCCAGCTGCGAGTGACCCACAGGAGCCAGGACATGTACGGCCACGTTTCTCGATCCTTGTGCGAGAAGGGGTCTGACCAGGACACACTGCAGGGCACAGCAAAGAGAGGAGCTGAGGAAGTCATACCTGAAGCCAAAGGAGGCAAACCACCATTCTGGTGATGCATCCAAGACATGCGAGTTTTATAAGGAGTAGGGATGTACTAGTGTAATCGATTAGCAAAAGCTTATCAGTTAATGCTACAGACAACACACATCCCCTCTGCCCCTCCACCGGTAAATCTGATAGCAGGCTGGCCAGCAGCCCAGCTTAGTCCTGATTTGCACTGGGTCTGGGACCTACCCCTGTGGCTCTGCATTTAAAGTGTGTTAGGAGACAGGCAGGCAGGCAGCCTGGCTCAGTTCCAGCTCACACCAGGTCCAGGAGCTCAGACTCCACCCAAACAGGAGCCGCTGCCACCCTGCACTGCTGTCTGTATATCAGAGGCAGCAGCCTCTGTGGGGAGTTGGTTTTTAAAGCCCGTGCTGCTTCCTCTGATACAGACTATAGAATTCAGGAGGTTAATCGACTATTCAATTGACCGATATTTAACATCCCTAGTCAGGAGCTGGATGCAATCATGGGGGCATGATTAGCATCGAGTAGCACTGACAGCACAGAAGCAACCCCAAAAAGGATCTCAGCGCCCCTCGTTATCAAAGTGGTTCCTCAAAAACTTCCCTGATGTTTGGCAACCGTACGGATTCCTGTTACAGCCCTAGTCTCTGGCTCCTCAAACAGCACGCCCAAGCACTTTGCCTCAGTGTTCCCCCATGAGCAAATGTCACACTCCCATGCAGAGGGTTTCTCAGGATCATTATGAGCATGTCCACATCGTGTATGGTAATCTCGTGGTCTGGAACATTAGTCCCCGCCCACCACTTTCCGTACAGGCCAGTGTTCCCGAAGATTCATGCATTATGCACCTTTCTAGACCACCCCACGTTTATGTCTGTGAAACACCTACAATGACGGACAAGCATGAGGCACCATCGAGAAGAACCCTTTCCGGGACTGTGGCAAAGCCGCCTGGCGCTACACTTGGAATGTGTGGCCCCGGCAGGTAGGAAAACCCACTCCTGTAAAGCCAGCTATTATGTCATATGCATTTCCTAGAGTCACTGTGCCGCACAGCAGAATGCGACTCACTGCCCTGCACACTTGCAGTCGGGCAGCCCCAATGGCAGACTCCCCCCACTCCAAAATGATTCACAACAGACTGGTTAGCTAGTGGGCGTTGCCAGCTTCCACACGGCTGTTTCCACCCACTTCTCTACCTACAGGGAAGCTCTAATTCAGGGTCCTTGAGTCACCATGCGGAGGCCAGCTCAGCACACGGCTCCAGGAAGGCCCATCCTAAAGTTCCGTAGCCACCGGTCTTCATCCTATACTTGCATGACAACGTCATCCCACTGGGTTTCCCTAGCCTCCAAACAATGCTGCTCGGCAGCTACGTTCAATGCCAGGTTGCTGCTGTCCGTGTTACTCACAGTGTCGTCTAGCCACGACTCTGTCAGTAACCTCAGCAGTAACTCTGCTGCAGTGTGTGATATCCTCCAGTTGTCCTCAAGAGAACGGTGATCCAGATACTGGAACGCACAGCAAAGGCTGGCAGCTTTACACATGGTGTGAAAGGGAGCTAGAAATCCCTGGAGTAAAGCGATGCTTGATGGGACGTTTTTCATGTTCCATTCTACATTCCGACAGCGCCTAGAGAAAGGTGGTACATGCACCGTGGGATGCATACTCACCATGCACTGCTCCATCTGTCCACGAGGGATCTACAAGCGTGGCCAACCGCTTTCAAACGAGGAAGCCAATGCAAACAAGCTTTGGACTTTTTGGGTGACCTCTGCACGGTGACATTAATTTCATCACCAAAACTTTGAGAGACATCCTCAAAACCAAGAGCAAAATGACAAAAATTGCCCTCGCACTTTCCTGCAACTTTATTTAAATTTCACTATCTGTGCATACTAATTGTGGGCTTAGCCCTGCAGGCCTTCCACAGAAACCCTTCACTCGAGTTCCCTGAATGGAGAGGCTGCAACATCTTTTTGATATGGAACACACTTGGAATTCGGTAATGTGAAAGAAGAACATTCAATTCCTCCAGGAAGAATAAGCTACTCAGCACATTCAGGGATAGGCTGCAGCAAATGCAGCATTTGAAATGTTCTAACTGAGCCAGAAAAATAAAATGAAATTGAGAAACCTCGTTAGTTTACGCAGGATATTCAGTGGACTATAGCTACAAAGACCTGTCGTATTACAAAGACAACAGTAGTAACCACTTTATTTCAAATTGAACTGCTGTGTGTTATATTTGTCTTTTATTGTTCAAATTCCTTCTGGGCTGAATTTTTCATGCATCTGCCTCCAGTTTGTTTGTTAAGGGTTTTTGGGAAAGCATCAGAAAAGAACAATCCACTCAGGTATTTGAGTTATGCACGTGCCTTAACAGAACAGTGCATAATTTACTCAAAACCAACCAAACTGACTATTCAAACTTGACACATTTAGAACTCACCACACACTAAACAACAAAGTAAAGTTTTAAAGAAATTGGCTCAGAAATGTTGACGTTACGATCAGGTTTTCCACGCTCGTACACAGAAGATTTTTCCCTTGTTTCTTTGCCTGAAATGCATTCCAGTTTGCATCACATCTTAACTGTTATATGTTTACACTTTCACCATAGAATTACATAAATTTAACATCTGTGCTCTGCAATTGTTTAAAGTAGGAGTTCAGTTAGTAACTGTAAAGCCTTCCCATTTTCAAAGCACTCATCATTCTAAAATGCATTTTTCCCCAGACTGTCCCTATTGACTGAAAGCTTTTGCTTCCTAGCGAATGGACTCCATCCAGGAATGTCATTCAAGACAAAGCTTTCATACGCTTCAGTAGCTCAACTCAGTCGTGCATTCACCCTTTGTATCTGATGGACACATCCCAATACTTTCTGACATCATGGAGAACTGGTAGGTTTTTATGCGTTAATAAGCCAAATGGGATTTTTCTCTGAGCCATGGAAAACAACCGAGTCACTAGCCCTAACAGACACTTCTCCCGCCACTCCCTTGAGGCATTAACCTGGTACTACTCCAGCAACAGGCCTCTTCTATGGATCATGAGTCCATCCTCACACTTGAGGCAGATAGCACATAAGTACCAGCCTGAAGAAAGAACAAAAAATGAATAAAAGCCATACTAAATAAAAAATGCAACTGATTTTGCCCAATAATAATTGAGGCAGATATGACAGGCAAGAAAGCAGCCTAGCAGGAACTGACTGATTCACTTACAAAGTTGCTCATGCTAAATAAACTTCTCAGGGTAGCTTTTCAGTTCACGGTGGCATGTAAGCTGAAGTAGAAAAAGATTCCAGTCGTTCAGTCCTGCACATTCTCTACATGTGGAGTTGTAGCTCCCCATGCTTTATGAGAATTTGCTTATGAATATGCATAACTTAAAAATGCTTTATGCAAAATGGGTCCCGTAAGTGTCATTTTAAAAGTTGGAATCCACTGAAGCGGTATATTCTCAGTGTGTGAATGTATCTGTCTTGTGTGGGAAGTTAGAAATATTAAATAGGCACCTGTTTTATTAGTCCATGTATTCAATAAAAGCCATTGGTGATGTTTTAGGAACTTAATGATTCAGTGATCAAGTCAAAAACCAGTGAATGGCTATTTTTTCCCCTGTAAACCCAAACTGTGGTTGGTCCTACAAAGACATATGACCATGCCACCTGATGCTAGAACTCATTTTGGATTTAGTACTTCTCCACTCACGGTGAGAAAAGTTCCATTTGAGCACAAAGAATTCCTACCTTGGGCAAAAGGGATATTGGGGGAGGGAGGAAAACCAAACAACAGGAGGTGTGGCCAGAGGCCAGAAGACCTACACTTACAACCTATCCAAGATGCCTGCTGAAAACATTTAAGACTGACCGGGGAAGAATTGGGCCCAAGCTAAAAGGCTGCCTAGCTTGAGAAAGAGATAAGTAGAACAACTGTTAGGGTAGGAATATGCATGTAACACATTTCTTAGTGTATTAGGTTTAGCTGGCCTGTTTTATTTATTATGGCTTAGTGACTTACTTCTGATCTGCCTGTTTCCACTTGCAATCACTTAAATTCGATTCTTATATTTAATAAAACCACTTCTGTTTATTATCAAGCCCAGTGTAAATAACTGTTACTGGGAGAGGGAGTAAAGGAGCAACCACTATACATCTCTTTCACTGACAGAGCTGACAATGTTTTTACTCTGTATAAAAATGTTTGTTCCTCTTTTGGGGGCTCTGTTCCTGGGGGGGTGCCAGCGATCTTACAGCTGAGCTGATTCAGTCTCTAAGTTACCTCAACTTAGTGCCTTGGCTAGGGGAGACCACAGCTTCTAGCCCAGCAGGACACAGTGGTCAGATACCCCCAAGAGCAGGGTGGTGGATTCAGTGGCATGGCCAGCATACCAGGTGACAATCCCAAGGGGACTCCCGTGATCCAGTCCATCACATATGGCTCTTGCACCTTCATTATGTAGGCTAGAGGCAAACAGAAGCTACCGTGTAGCATGTACCCATAATCTCAGCTTTATTTGGGAGGGCTAGCTCAGTGGTTTGAGCATTGGTCTGCTAAACCCAGCATTGTGAGTTCAATCCTGGTGGAGGCCATTTAGGGATTTGGGGCAAAAATTTGTCAGGGATGGTACTTGGTCCTGCTGTGAAGGCAGTGGACTGGACTCGATGACCTTTCAAGGTCCCTTCCAGTTCTAGGAGATAGGCAATCTCCATTATATTTTTATTAACGCTCATGTTTGAAATGAAAATTCACATGTAACACAGAGTTAGAGGGAAAGCTCAGTACATCTGGGATCAGGCTTGGATGATCAAAAATTAAAAGGCTTGCTTAGAAAGTCCTAAGACACATACGAGACAGCATTGACCCAGAGGTAGGTGTGCACGTTTTAGGGCAGTAGGGAATGAGCGTTTGGGTACATCTCCCACAAAAAGTTTTAGTGTTGATTGTGGTAAGTGGCTATGTTAATGGGTGAGCATTGCCTCTCATTACATTGGTATCTGGGGTAGGCTCTCTGTAGGAAGATACAGTCTTGCCAAGGAAGCATTTGGACTACTCCCCGGACTACTTAGCTCAATTTTCCCTATTGCCCAGTTGGGTGACGGTTTCATCCAGAACAGAGCCTGCACTTTCGCACAAAAGTAAACGGATAAAATATCAAGGATAAGGAAGCTTGCCAGTGAGTTTTTCTCCACCTCCTGTCAGTGAGTTTTTCTCCACCTCCTGTCACATCACTGCTAATTAAGATGGTGCTGAAGGTACAGAAAAGCAAAGCATATTTCAAGCACAACAGAACCTTTCAACTAGAGAACAAATCACTTAATTGAAAAGCTACTCGGAGTACATATTTTAATAAAAATGCAGAATCATTCTTCAAACAATATCATAAAATCAATAACAGAATGAACTTCGAGAAAAGAAGCGTATCAATCATTTCTTGCGTTGTAACATCTCCATCTTGTCTCAAGTTTTGGGCCAGACACCCAAAACTAAGGAGGAACATTCTGATTGGTACCCTGATTAAGAATCATATATTGGTTCATGTTAAGAAATTTGGTTGCATTCATGCAACGATTTTTTTTCCCTTTTGAAATTAGAATTACCAGACCCAGCAGCATCAAATATGTGCCAATGGGGAACATGACTCACAACACTCTGGAGAGACTTTTATTAGTTTCCGTAATATTATTGAAGAATGCAATAACTACCTAACCTCCTGATGCACTCCCACCCCAACAACAGATGGGTCACCTAAGACCACGAAAGTTGGCTGGTCCCATGGGGTATGTCTAGACTACATGGCTCTGTCGCCAGAGCCATGTAGATTAGTTTACTAGACATACCCAAACGAAGCGGAGATTTAAATAATCGCTGCTTCATTTAAATTAAAATGGCTGCCGCATTGAGCCAATCAGCTGTTTGTTGGCTCAGCGCGCTAGTCTGAATGCTCCGTGGTCGACATCAAAGGCATTTGTCGACCGCCCCAGTAAACCTCATCCCATGAGGCATAACGGGGAGGTTGACAAATGCCTTTGATGTAGACTGTGGAGCGATCAGACTAGCGCGCTGAGACGACAAACAGCTGATTGGTTCAGCGCAGCAGCCATTTTAATTTAAATGAAGGGGCGATTATTTAAATCGCCGCTTCATGTGGGTATGTCTAGTAAACTAATCTACATGGTTCTGGCAACAAAGCCATGTTGTCTAGACATACCCATGTGGCTTTCATTATACTGATACTGAACTCTACAACACAATGGTGCTCATCTAAAGAATGCATTCAGGAAACATACGGTAAACTTAAGAATGTCTGCTTTTTTGTTTTAGTTTACAGTTAGTTGTTAGTTTTAAATGAAAGGCTGGTCTTTGGCAGTAGTGTTTTAGTGCACAATATTGTGCAGTAATTTTCGACAGGTGGGGCTTTTCACAGTTTTAAACGGAAACTAAAACGTTCTTCAGGAAATTTTTCATGTCATTCCTGGTATTTTCACACTTTTGGTGTTAGGGGGAGGTGAAAAGGCATTTTACAACTTATTTCTTTACATTGTGTGCGTGTGTGTATAAAACCTAACGCTGCAGGGGCTGTACAACTTTCAGTTTGTACTTCTGTCTTCAGTTAACAAGAACCCAAAGCACCAGAGGCTAGAGGCCCAAATGCTCTTTGTCATCCAAGGACAGCAATTTTCCTGCACTGAGGATTTCTACATGCATTTCTCATTTCAATAGCAGATGCACATCAAGTGCAACTGGAGGAAACACGGCATGCTTAAGCTAAGTGTTTGGCATGCATAATATTGTAAGTACATATATCGTGAGTCTAGATAGAATTAGCCAGATCAGGATTTTAAAAACTAGATCAAGCCCAAACTGAAAGCTAGAATAGATAAAGATGAACCAGGAACTGGTATGAAACGTTCAGCCTGCCTTAGGTGGACAGAGCTGCAGTATTCTGACCTCCCGGAACAGAAAATCATTAATTATTTGTAATGCACGTCTGGTTTGCATTACAGCAATCCCAGGCGTAGGGAAATCAAGTTATAGACAGGAATTTCAGCATCCAGGGAAAGAGGTTAAGAATGATTTTGCAAGTGTTGAGAAACAGGTTTTTACTTCAGATTTACTTCTTGTGTCTATATCCATCACATGAAATGGAAACAAAAGGACAGTGTGGAGACAGCACTCACACTTGCTGCTAGGGAGTCCCGCAATGATTCAGATGAAGTTTCTACATAATTATTTTGGAGCTCTGGAACAGCTCGTCAAATTAGAATTCAAGCTAAGATAACAGAATGCAGTTGAAAAGCAGAGCATACAGCAGCCAAAAGAGACAACTTGGAGCATTACTGGGAGACACCCTCCTTCCTAGCTACCACATAAACATGTTTCTTCTTTTGTAGAGCACATTTTCTGTAAAAAATGGTCAAGAACAAGGGTAAACGGTACACACTGAATGGATAATATTCAGCACAATGCAAAAAAAACCAGAGTCCAGTTCCAGAGACTCAAATACAGCAGCCTGAAGAGAGACACCATCTGATAAAAGCATGTCAGTAAGGAGCCATTTAGTGAGACACTGGATTGCTAGCCCTGGAAAAGCATGCCTTGTATTAACAAACAGAACGAGAAGAGCCATGCAAGGCCAGAAAGAGCCTCCTCCGCCGTCGCACAAATACATTTCAACCTTGACCAAAAGGGACTTGTCTATGGATAAAGTTGACTTTCCGTGCTTGGCTCGGCCTGCCACACTATTATAGTTTCTACTCCACTTATAGTAGCCTGCAGGATCCTTTCTTTAATGCATATAAATCCTCTCCCTTCCAGGTGCACCAAGAAAAATGTCCAAGGTGTGGACACGTATGTACATACTAATAATGCCCCTACCTGGAGGCCCAGAGAGCTCTAGAGAAACTGCTTCTGAGCAGCCCTGAGTGACTAGGTTCCTGGGGTGACCACCTGTATTCGGGAAACCTCCCCCTGCAGGCATATCAAGCAGCTGTGAATGTAACAGGGAAGAGGCCAGCCACAAATGAATCACCTACAAAGAACTACACAGAGACGTGCTAAAGAGAGCCAACTGTACCAGTGTGGTGTAGCGGACGGTTATAGCGAAAAACAAAAATCTACAGGCAACGTCAATGTTTTACTCCTGTGGTATGTAAGGTGTTTTCAACGTGCATGCATTCTTTGATCTGCCATCAAACACCTCAAGCTATACATCATTGACAAAAAGATTGTTAAGTAACATTCCATTGTACACTGCGCACAGTAAGTTATCTTGACAAGCTACTCTGCTGTCCCATAGGAAAGGAATGCTTCACGCCTGCAAATGAAGTGAAAAGAGAACAAAGCAGGGAGACCTGGAAGGGGGAAGGAAAGGAAAATTTGCTCCTGGTTAAGAAAGATTATTCTAGCCTGGAGGGCCCTAATGAGAGGATGCAAGACGTTCCATACAATGTTTTATACCTTAGCAAATTCAACATTCTTCAAATTTAAACTTACAGGAATTCTGAATTTTCCTTTTGTCTGACAGATAAGATGTCATCGGTCCATTCCTTTCTCTAGAGGTTTCATAGAAAGAAACCTTTTTGTGGAAGTAATATCCATGGGGCTTGAAAGATAGTCTTTATATTAAACAAATTCTGGATTGGGTTACTCAAAGCATCAACCTGCTTATCAATCTAAAAGCTGCATCTTTAAAGGTCACAAGTGAAGGAAAATCAGATAGACTCATTCTAATTCCTAGCAAACAGGAGCTCATTTCTCTCAAATCCACCCTGCAGTGCTCAGTAACGTGACCTTTCACTTAAAAAGAGAACAGCAGATTTCTGTCTCTCTCATGTGTTATCCTCCCTTCCTCTTCATAAATTAAATGTAGTCTTGATACAATCGTAGCGTACACGGCTCACAGTCCACTGAAAAGTTCCAGGCTTAACTCTTTTGGGGTGTTTCAGAGGGGTAGCCGTGTTAGTTTTCCAGCACCAGTGCTGCACGGCTATTCGTTGTTTTCAGGTTTTTCTTTTTTGGAGGGCAGGAAAGAGCTTCCCAGCTCTGACTCCTGCAGGGATAAAGAACTAGCTGAAACTAAGCAGTTAAAGGCAGTCATTTGTCAATCAGCCTTCATTGCAAAGGACATTACTAGACATGCTACTGTTATATATGAATATACACATGCATTTTGTTATATGTTCCACATAAAAATGTTAGTGGACTATTAGTTTTTGGACTGAATAATATTAGATCCTGCATGGCCCAGCTTTTCGTTGGCAAACTGCAGAACATGGGTCACAGTGGGATATAGTGTAAAGGGGTCCGTGTAATAAGATTCAATCACAGGTGGGAGTAAAGGTAAAAACTTAATGCCCTAGAGCAATTAACAACAACTTCTGTTCTCTGGGCCGGCAAGCAAAAAACAGGTGGCTGGATTAGAGTCCTGCTGCGAAGGCAAAAGCACTTCTCTCGTAAAAGCCACTCGCTGCTGGCCTTACTTAAATCCCAAAGCTAATGTAGCCATCTCTCTAAAAATACCAAAGGTCTCTGTGTGGTTTTGAAGATTCGCTTTAGATTAGCAGTATTGAATTTCTAAGGCGGCGATGAATTTTTGTAGATGTTAAGAAAACAAACATGCGTAGAAAGCCAAGAGATATATAATGGCTGTTTTGCCACTCAGTAAATGTAAGGTTGACACGTGTAACTACTAATCTCAGAAAAGTTCCAAGAGCAACTGGGGTTAGCAAATACAGCTGAGTGGATTCCCAATAGACTGTAGTTTATTTGCCAAAAAATGTAATTTCAGGTCAAAAAATACATTCCAAAAAAAGTTTGTATTTCATGTTTTTATTTGGTGTCTATTGGCTTTTGTTACTGGTGTCACACTGCTAGCGTTCCACTTGCCAGCAGTCCGTCCAGGCCGCCACCTTGCTGCTCAGGGCTCTGCTGCCACAACTGCTTGGGGTGTTGATGCAAAGTCCTTCCAGGCTGCACCAAAGGAGTCCCTCCAGGTATGTCTAGACTACAAGCTTCTTTCGGAAGAGAGCGTCCACCCCTCAACACTGGATAGAAAAAGCGATCTGCTTTTTCGAAAGAGCGCATCCAGACTGCATGGACGCTCTCTCGAAAGAAAGCCCTGATTGCTATTCCCAGGATGGCCACCAGGGCACCTGTGCTTTTGTCAATTGCCTCTACTTTCAAAAAACATCCCTGTTCTGTGTTCACACACGACTTTTTTCGAAAGATCTCTTTCGAAAAAGGCGTTCTTCCTCATAATTTGAAGTTCACCAATGTCGAAAAAAATCCCTGCGTTCTTTCAATTTAATTTCAAAAGAACACGATTGCAGTGTGGACGCAGGTGACTTTTTTTGAAAAAAACAATGTAGTCTAGACATACCCTCCAAGTTACTGGCTGAGTTCCAACACGGGCTGCCGCCCCATTTCCAGGGGAGCCAGCAGCCCCACTCTGTGGACTCTCTCCTGGCACACGCACAGCACGACAGTAGACTCCCCAGGATTGCAGTCGGCCAGGAACATCCCAGGAGCAGATACAAGAGCACCCCTCCACCCTCCTTCCCTCCCTCATCCCTACCCGCACATCCCCAGGTAAAACAGTCAATTTTTTAACAGTCGTGCAATCTGTTTTATAGATATATTACATCCCTGTTCTGAATTAGTTAATTTTTACAATGCTAGCAATGAAAAGAGACCTATTTCATCTTCTAGCTCTGTACACACCAGCACGGGGTCTTCCAGTGGTACTCTGAGCTTTTCAGAAGAGGTTACTTACTACGTCGTTCTTACAAAAACAGCACTTACCACACCTGCAATTCTCCCATAGAGTCCATAGCAAGAGATCTGCAGCAGAATCCCATGGATTCATTACTTGCTTAGAAATACTCAGATACTTAGCTCTGTCCTAACATTTATTTCTTCAGTTTCCGGCCACTGCAGTGCCTCAAGGATTGGTGATCCACAGTTCCTCCGAGTCTCTCCTCCTGCCACACTACAGTTCCGACTCCTAAGTCTTGTGGTTCCTTGAGTTTGAGTTAAGTAACTGGGTTTAGTGTGCAGGGTGTTGGTGGCTTATGACACACCAGACTAATGACCTGGTGTTCCCTTCTGGCCTTAAATTTTGTGACTGGCACTAAGGACGCCCAAGTAGCATCATTCACCCTCTGTTTGGAGGGGTGGCTGTTGAGAAGGACAACATAATCCGTCACATCCTGAAAAGGAGACCCTTTGAATGGAAGCAAGAGTTTGCTTGGCATTTAATATATGGAGATATACCTATCTCACAGAACTGGAAGGGACCTTGAAAGGTCATCGAGTCCAGTCCCCCGCCTTCACAGCAGGACCAAGTACCGTCCCTGAGCACTGCTACCGAATCCCCAGCGTGGGGTGGTTTTGCAAACTCAATTGAAGAAGAGAGCAGAGAAGTCAGAATAATGGTGGTAAATACTGAGACAAACTTCCCCCGATTCTTCATTTCCGTAAGTCAGACTAGGTTTATAGCACAGCTGCTATGGCATTATTGCTAGCCGAGTTCAGTTCGGGGGACTCGTTTTTTTCCATAAGAGAAAATGTACTACAACCACGTGATTAAACCAGTCTGATTCCCCAGACACTTGGAAATGTATCTTAGAAGCAGCACGTAGAACAATCTCTGGCAGAGGTAGGGAGAGATGCAATGAGCTCAGAAGGGATTTGACTGTTATCAGGGAGACCAATTAGACCCCCTCGGAGCTGAATCAGAGCCTTTCTACCTTGTAAGCCTGCAAGAGGAGGCCCTGAAACCTTTAATTTTGCGGTGTGAGCTTATCAGGGTGCCCAGGGATCTTCCAACTTACTTGGTCTACTGATTGGAACTCTGTCCTCCCTCTCTGCACAGAAAACACATTTACTTTCGAGGAAAGCAACTTCACGAACGTGCTCGTGTGTTCCAACAAAATAAGATCTGTTGCACCAAGTGAATACTCTGCTTAATTTGCCCCACCTCTTGGCCTTGCTCCGCCTTCTCCTATGAGTGCATGCGGTGGAGAGGGCATGGGGAAATCAGTGGAACAGTTTCTGCTTCACTAACTATGTAGCAATCAATTAAGTCGTCATGGAATGATGAAGCATAAGTTAATAATAAAGCCTTCTACAGCACATGCACCCCTCTAAGAACAGCCCCCATTAGTGGTGATAAGCCAGGATAGATGACAGAGCTACCCTGACAGATGCCTATGATCACAGATCCTTAGGTGAAGCAATCAGAATGTGGACAGACAGACAGATGTTCCGCTGCATGAGAACAAGCAAGACTGTTTGAGAAGTTTGCTTTGATCCTTATAGATATTGATATAATGAAGCATCATTCCTGTCTGCCTGCTCGCACCTCCATCAGGTATTTTACACAGAAAAATAAGGCAACACAAACACAGTGCCACTGACAACTAGTCAAAAGGGATCGTCAGTTTGTTGCTGATTAGTCCGCAAATACAGCCGTGCGCGTGCGTGTGTGGTGTGACTGACATGGCCTCTCTAGTCAATGGAAGAATGGTACAAAACATATTTTGTAACAATATTCAGCATCCCTTTTACTGCCAATGATGGGAAACTAACAGTTCTCATTTTCTCATCTTACACAAGGGTATGTAGGTTTTATCAAGACATCAAGATTAAATTTATTTAAATATTCGTCAGTGACAGCATTAAATCTCAAGCCACACAGGGGGCATGAAAGTGGGGAGTAGGTTATATCTACATCACATTTGCCAAGTCTAGCTTTTTTCCGGTTCTGGGGAAGGAGTTAGCAGCTGAGTACCTAACCTCACCGCAATAGATTGAACACTTTTTCCACTTCTTTGGCCAAAGGGACATGTGCATCTTAATTACAATTTCAAAAGCAGATGGACCACTCTAGCTAATAAAACAAACACTCTCCTGAAGTCAACAAGTCACCTCGTCTACTCGCGAGCAAGTATAGTTCCATATGTTCATGAATTATTGAGCTCTACCATAGCAGAAATGAGAATTGTGCAAAGTGTATCAATGTTCTAATATAGTGCTCTGATACATATTAAAGAGAAGGGGAAAGCACTGTCAGAAAACCTAGATCTCCAAAAGAAATATGCCCACTTTAAGAATTCTGGCTTCACTGTAAACTTCAACAACCTCCCACCCATATATTTATCATCAACAACAGCAACTTAGTGTTTGAAGTAAGTATGTGTCAGTCTGGAAAAATACTTCTCAGAACATTTTTTTCGTCTGACACCCAACCCCACGGGCCTACCGCCAACTCTCAGCCTCGTATCACTGACAACACGTGCCAGATGAAGAGAATGACATTTATCTGTCAAGACTGTGTGATAGCAGCTATTCCAGGATTGGATTTACATGAACAGTTTCCTGCGTACTCCTTGAAATCTTCGTATTATAAAAGAAAAAAAGCTGAAGTTACCTGAATCCTGTCAGGCCAGACGGTATCAGAATACTAATAGTAAAGCAGACACCATCAGGGCATCAGGTCTGTAAAAGAGCTAACTGTGAAGTTTACTCGTGCCTTGTTTCTTTCAAGAATTAACTAAATTTAATGCTTTATCTTAGTTCCTTCACTAAATATTCTCTCAAAACTAAAGATAAGAGCAGCAAACTTTAGTTCTCAAGCAATTTAGAACTGCTGCCATGCTCAAGAAGAGCTGATCAGAAAAAAAAAAAGTTTTAAATTAACATGTTTCCTTTCTATTTTTAAGTGTTTTGTACCTGGTTAAAAATGAGTGACGTCACAATCCAATAAGGTTTCCCACTGACGTCATTGGGACATCTTACTTGAGCACTTGGGCGGTCACCCAAGGGAGATTCAAATGACAACCAACTGATTAGCAGAGTGCCCACAGCTGGCAGCAGTGTTTCTACTGGTGGTGCACATCCACATATATGCATAACAAAATTTATTCCACACACGGATGGAAAAAATTAGAGGGAGCATAGCTTACATTTATGTGCATTGTTGTAGCCATGTGGGTCCCCGGATAGGGGAGACAGAAGACGGAAAGGTAACATCTTTTAATGAACCAACTTCTGTTGATGAGCAGGACAAGCTTTTCAGTTACACAAAATTCTTGAATAAAAGGTATTGCCTCACTCAACCCGGTATGTGTAAAGTTAGGCATGTGCTTTGGCACCCTTGCTGAGTGAAGCATCTTTTCTGTTAGTTTTGTCTGTAGGCAAGTAAGAACTTTGCCTGCTGCCCTGAGGCTATACTTAGGAATAACAATTACTCTCAAAAAAGTTCATGTATTTTCTTTTTACATTCAATGTGAGCAGCTGGAGTTGACAGATACCAAAGATGAGCCTTCTTTAAATATATATAAAAAATGGCAGCTTCTAGCACCGTGGAAAATAATGATGCCTAAATGAGCAAAGAGCAGTTTGGTGCATAAATATATACTGAGTCTCGATTAACAATTTTCAATTTTTGCTTAGATTGTAGAAATAGCTTATGAAGGCCTATCCACTCAAACCTAAGACTTGGGGGGCTTTTTTGTGGTAGTTTAGTATGCTATACCCACAGTTTGACCTATTTTTCTGGAGTTTAGACTGCATTATACCACCTTATTGAGCAGAAGCAAGTGAGAGATGGCCTTAGAAGTCACCATCAACATGGTAATCAGTCTCTCTGATAGAGGTGATACAAAGCGCTGACAGGTTAGCCACCACTTTTCCCCTTAAAACTCTTTTTCTTATCAATATGAAGCCTGAAACAGAATCCTCTGCCTGGATTTCAAAATGTTTTAACAGAAACAGAAAGAGAGAAACACATTTGGCATCATATTTCAACATTTACAAAGCGTATTCAAGGAACCTAAACCAGCCAAACGGGAAGCATGTTTTAGAGTAATCTTTCTATAAAAGCAGTCAAAATTCCCTTCTGATTGAAAACGGCGCTTTCAGATTAGCTATTTTAAGTGTATTATACAGGCAAGTGCAACAGTTTTCATCTGATCCAGCCAAAATTAGGCTATAAATAGGGAAACCGAAACACAGCAATTGATCTAAAAGTGAAAAAAAAGTCTGAGCAGCTCTCCTACTGAGTGAATGTTTCTGAAAATGAGTTCTTGTAAGTAAAGATTTTTTTCCCCCAGGATTTTGAAAATAATTGCAAGCTTTAGCAACAGTATCCTCAACCTCCACTGTGTTCCTCAAACAGGTGTAGACGTGATACCCCGCTGACTTATTTGGTATTTCATTTTCTATTGGACAGATTTGCTCAGGCTTTTTTAAAAACAAACTAATTACATACTTTACATCTGATATTTAGGGTAATTGCTTGGAATAAGTTTTCAATGCTCAGATTTTTGCAAGTTTGTCATCTATGGGATCTGAAATATGAGTTTAAGATAGCATGACAGCAAATCCTTGATGACTGTAAACATATTTTATTGATCTAGGAATCCCAGAACCCCATAAAGAGGCATTCCCGTAAATCAAGGCTACCAAGCTGTTCTACACTCTTCTAAAGGTACAACTCAAAATACTAGAAGATAAACATATAAATATGCAACGCCCTCACGTAGACCTAAAAACATGCTAAATGAAACAAAACAAAAAAACAACACTTATAATCACACAGTAGCTCAGGAATCCTGAACACTACAGAAGGGAGTTCTGACCTGCCCATTGAGCCAGGTTAAAACCAAAAGTATGCTCGGTAAAGGGCAGTTTGGTATTTCTGTCCTCGATCATCTCAGACAGCACATGTATACCCACTAGATCAGGCCTACTCAACTTTGGAAGCCCTGGGGGCCACAATGATACCCACAGCACATGCAGAGGGCTGCAACTTAAGTGTGGTTGCATGCAAATACATATGCAAATAGCTTCTTTCACACTGATGGGCATGAATACAAAGATTAAGGCAAGACTACACAACACATGGGCCCCTTTTAAGTCAGTTCTGCTGATATTAATAAAATGCAATATTTACCCAATTTCCACTCTATGATAGCACTTTTAATGAGCAATGACAGCCCAGGAATTTAACTTCTGAAATGCACATCAACATTTTTTGTTATAGCTCCCACCCACGGGCCGCAAACAAACAGTTTAGATTAATCATATAGAAATTACAACTGCAACTGGGATTAACCAGAACATAGAAAATGAAGTTCTTCTATCATTCTGAAAAAAATACATAAACATGCTACTTAGTTCAGCACTATTTAGGCTTTAAGGAGTTATTTTCAACCCTTGGGTGTCTCAAGAGCTGTAAAGTATGTGATTGAAACATGTCTTTATGTTTTCTTCCTGTCTCCCTTGTACTCCACCCCAGTCTCTCTTCAGTCTGAAAAACGTATTTGTAAACCAACATACAGTTGAAGCAGTTAATGAGAGACCTAAAAACCAAGGATGACACCAAGTTGGCCAACAATTATTCTTCCAAACTCATCTCACATATTTCCACCCACGTACCATGACAAGTATGCACAGACATCTTCACGTTCCAGCTTAGCGGACTTCACCAAGACAGATCACTGGATAAGGAGACACTTCATCTGTGCCTGGGTACGTATGAGATCGGAGGTTAGTGGTATTCTAAAAAACCTGCATGTGTGCATGATGAGCAGAACCAAAAGTGAGTTTGTTGTGAAGTTGCAGGGACTCTTCAAGGCCAAGAGATGAGTGATAAGAACTCAGCAGTGCTACCACACTGACGAGTGCTCCCTGGAATGAGCTTCCTGTGGCCGGCTATTAGGAAACCTTGCTCTACAGATCTGAGGAAGTCAAGAGTGGGGGTGAGCTGCCGGATTTAAGAAGCCATACAAGGACGAAATGATGAATGGGAGCTTGAATGCGTGGGAGAAACTATATGCCTAGATATGCAATCTAGCAAGGTACTTATCTAACCTAAGCAACTTACTCCCACTGGACTTCCTTGAGTCCCTCGGAGGGGGTCCTGAATTGGCAAGCCATGGGAAAGTCAGAGGGGGTAGCTGCTTATGGAGTGGACCTATGGACCATGTGAAAAGAAGCCCCCTTTCCTTAGGTGTGCTGCCTTCTTACTGACAATGCAAGGGGCAAAGCCAGTTTTTCAAAGAGATGGAATTTGCTGCTCAACTCCAAAAGCAGATGCCACAGGACAACTCTCCTAGAGTGTGTCTAGACTACAGGGTTTTGTCAACAAAAGTGGACTTTTGTTGACAAAACTATACCTGTGTCTACACTACACATAATGTCGACAGAACTCGGCAGTTTTGTCGACGGCGGTAAGCCTCATTCTACGAGGAATAACGCCTTTTGTCAACAGTTCTGTCAACAGAAGGCGTTATTGCATCTACACTGTCCTTTGCGTCTACACTCATGTTGAAAAAGCAGCTTGCTTTGTTGACAGAACTGGATGTAATCTAGATGCTCTTTGTCGCCAGAAGCTTTGTTGACAGTATCTGTCGAGAAAGAATCTGTTGACAAAAGCCTGTAGTCTAGACGTATCCCTATTGTTCACCAGAAAGCCGAGAGGGAGGATATGTTGCAACGGAGCCTAGGCAGTCTCTAAAGGTGGGGTAATGGTATGGGGGCTGAACACATTATGGAAGCTGGGCTAGCAGGGGTATGGAGAGGAATGGATCGATAGAATTTGCTTGGGTGGGGGCACTAGTAATGGCCATAGGCCAGATCCAAAAGAGCTGGTGACTATATGGAAATGTCTTCAAATGAAGGTGTCGGCTCTCGTGATCAATTTCATTGGCTTTTCATGGCAGAACTAAAAATTAACCTAGAAGGAATCAGGAGGGGGAAAAATTCTCTTAAGTTTAGAATTCGGAAAAAAAATACAGTCTCTGGGACATTTCAAAACGCTCTGTCCTGCTGATGGAGAAAGCAGACGTATCTCACTGGTCAAGCCAGACTTGGGGAGCTTAAGAACGTAACCTTGAAAAAGCCAAGATAGGTGCAGGTCAGTGTTCTTTGAGCGGCTCACAGTTCAACAGCAGTGCCATCACATGAATTAAACAATGTCCTATTCATAGGTGGGGGGGGGAGAATTCTCCTTTGACTGTGAGATTCCTGGGCTGATACAGAAGAAGCTGCATACATGTAGCATGCAAGTAGAAAGAGAGTTGTCCTGTTGGCAAAGCTGGCTTGTACAGATACCAGGGATACTAGGAAGAAGCAGATTCATAAGGAAACAAAGGCTGAAGAATGACATATAGGACATACTTCTTGAGTATATTGCCTCTGCTGGTGATCACATCTAGCTAGCAATGCCAAGCAAATGCATTCAGAGGTCTTAGAGGAGTAATCTAATACAGCTCAGCTTCAAGCCTCGCCATGAAGTAGCTAGTACAGGTTGAACCTCTCTGGTCCAGAAACAGCAGTCATTCAAAATGATTTTAGTTAGCCAGATGTCCACTTTTCAGGGTGTGGCTAAGTTTCCCACGGTCCCATAAAGTTTATTTACAGCCACCGGTCCTGGCTCTCAGTGTTCTGTGCTGTTATTAAGCTCTAATTGCCCCTAAATAAACTTAAACAACAAATAGTCTTGCAGCACCTTAGATTGTGTCTAAACTACACCCCTCTGTCAGCAGACACATTGAAAGTGCAAATGAAGCCAGGATTTAAATATCCTGTGCTTCATTTGCATAATGGCAGCCGCCGCTTTTTTCTGGAATGGGGCTTTTCGAAAAAAAGAGGCAGTTTAGATGGGGCATTTACAACAGAAATGCCGCATTTTGAAAGATCCTGTAATCCTCAAAAAATGAATGGAGTTAAGAGGTCCAGGTTGCAAATACATAGCAGAGAAAGAGAGGGGATGGGATGGGAAAGAGAAGGAAAAAATATATCGGTAAATGAGGCTGATAAAGTGGGTTCTAAGTACAGAAGACTTCCGATAATCCGGAACCTATGGGACCTAGGTGGTGCCAGATTATCAGATATGCCAGAGTATCAGGAAGTACTACTATAAGCTGGTTATGTATATACTGTATACACTGTATGTGAGGTGTTCTTAACCCTTTTTATTGTATATACTGTACACAGTATACTGTAATGTTTTAGGGTTTTTTTAACCCTTTTTTACCCTTTTCGCTCAGTTCAGCTGCTGCCGCTGTTACCTTATAGCTCACGTTTTGCCGAAGCTCACTCACTAGGCTCTTGCCATTTTGATGCCGGACTATCAGGAGTGCCGGACTATTGGAGTTTTACTGTACTCTTAGTACCCAGTGCTTGGCTTTTTATGTCATTAGAGTGTGGAATGTAGCCGGCCATCCAGTTAAGGTCTTTGTTTAAACCTCTATTGCAGATGTCAGATTTGTAAATTAAATCAAGTACTGTAGCTTCTCTCTCCAGCTGGTGTTTGAACTTGCCTTGTAGATCCATTAGCGAGTGCCCAGCAAGTTACAATGTTCCCCAACAGGTTTCTGTGTGTTACCATTTCAATATCTGATTTGCGTCCATTAATCCTTTGTCACGGAGACTGTCCAGTTTGGCCAATATACATGGCAAAGGGGCATTGCTGGCACTTGATGGAATAGAACACATTGGTGGATGTGCAGTTGTTTGAGCCTCTGACGTAGTGGCTGATGCAGTTAGGTCCTGTGATGATGTCACTTGTATAGATGTGTGGACAGAATTAGCACCGGAGTTGCTTGCAGGGATGAGTTGCTGAATGAGTATAAGGGAGGTGTGCTGTGTGGTTGCAGAAAGAATGTGTTTGAGGTTAGGAGGTTGCCTTTAGGTGAGGATTGGTCTGTCCCCAAAATGTCCTTTAACAGCCCAATAAGCAGCAGAAGTGTTGGTAAGGCTGCTAGACAATATTGACCCCCCGTGGTCTGGAAAATTCACTCATTCAGAATCAGTCAGGTCCCAAGGATGCCAGACTAGAGAGATTCAACCTGTACGGTGGTGAGAAAGGCTGTGAACAGCTCTTTACGGAGATCTCCCTTAAGATTATCAAAAGCAGGAAGTGATCCATCTGGTAGCAGATGGCCAAGGCAGGTACACCTCTCCGCTACCCCACACAACAATTACTTAAATGGCTCTCTCCTTTCCAAATATAATTAATTCTTTCCTGATCCTGGGGCATTTATGTTTTATTGATTTGGAGCACTGTTGCTTAGCTGTACTTACAATTTCAGCAACATAATGAATAAAATACGCAGGAAAATACAAACCAAGTGTCAGACATACAAAGCACAGGAAGACAATAGAGTTGAGACACCATCATTCCTGGGTTATGAGAGAATACCCACACTGGTATAATACTGTGATTATATTCTAATCTTCTTCCTTTTTGGTCCAGCTCTTGTTAAATAACTCAGCTGTCAATTTAGTAAAGGCAGTGAGTGTTTTTCTCTTTGCTCTTCTACTCTTATCCACTGTGTATCCACAATAAGCATTTCACATTGCAACTGCTGACTCTGACCCTGTAAGGAGTTGCGTGGGATCATCAGGATCTGCATGGAATTCACTGCAGGACCCAGGCCATTACGATAAAATATGGTTTATTGACCAATTACAGGATTTGCTTTTAAATAACTCTCTCCCTTTGTTTAAGTTCGGTAATTTAGGACCTTATTGGGGCTTTTGATATATGCAGACCTCCAAATTAAAAATAAAATTATTCAAGGTTTTTCAAATTTATTTTAGTTAGTGTGTTGTGACCGATTAATGTCTGACTACAGTGAGTAATCTGTGCTAAGATTTGGGGTGATGTTTCTAGGGGAAGAGGGGCAGCATTGTATTTCATTTTAGATTAATTTGGACTAAAGATTCTGGCTTAAAAACGTGTGAATAACTTATCCTTAAAAACAGCTAAAAGGGAGGGTTGTTTTAAGGGGAGAGGAGTCAATACAGGATAATAAATGATCAGAAGACAAAAAATGATACTGCCAATATTGTTTTACAATTTCATATAAACCCAACTTTAAAATCTTGGTTCTCACTGAAAATGTGCTTAATATAATTACATAAAAAGTTATATCTGTAACAAATAAAACCTCCACTGTCCTGCTTTAAAAATGTACTTACTTTCTGCATCTAACACTACTGTATATAAAATGTGTTGTCCTCTTCCTCTTTATGGCCAGTTTCCAACTTGACAAAAAACACTTATACATAAAATGTGGTGAACTGATGATGGCTACATATATACACAGTAATTCAAAAATCACCCTTTACAGAGCATGTCCTAAGGCTGCTTGTTTAAACATTAGCTACTAAAAAAAAACCCAGGAACTTAACAGTGCTTCTGAATCCACTATACCAGTTGAAGTTGATATGCATAAATGGCTGATATGGAATGGGTTACAAGGACTTTGCAGCAACATGTGATGCTCAGCTACCTGAAAATGTAATCCTCAGAATGTCAATAGCTGACAGAGGGACCTGTAAAACGTTCTTCTCAATCCCAGTTAGAAATGACGATCAAGTACTCAAAATATAAAGCTTTTACACTTTATAGAAGGAATCATCCGACAGCTATAACTAAGAAACAACAGAAAACTAAACTTTAAAAAAAAATTGTTGCTGGAACCAGAGCCAAACCAAGTTAGAAAATACTACACAGAGAATGCAGGATTGCAAATTCTTTTTGGTCCTTTCCTGCATGCAGAATTCAACTACCCCCCAAGCTTAGATTGGTATGCCTACAGAACAAATAATTAGAGTTGTAAATTTCCTCCTGCGTACAGGGCAAAACTGTATCCCAGCAAGAGAACGTAATGGTAACTGTACATGACTGGTGTGAAATCCTTATTCTCCCCACCCGCCTTTTCAGTAGAGTGAAAAGTATGCTGCTTTGGTAAAATTACTCTGTGCAAAGCTGCATTACAAAGGCTTTCATTATGGATGCGAGAGATAAAACCTTTGGTTTCTACAGGACAGTGACGGAATCTACTTGAATATTAAAAGCAAATTGCCTGGTTAGAATAATAAATAGAGGATTCAGAGTATAAATGTCAGACATGCACAACATATATTCATTTGTGATCTAAGCCTCAGATTTTAAAGGAGAGAGAGGGGGGGAAGGAGCCAAAGGGCAGGGGGGAGCGAAAGGGGATCCTTGCCTGTCTGCAGATAAACTTAAGTAAATAATGTTTGCTATCAACTCTAAATGAAGAATGACAGTTAAATTTTATAATCATCTCCACAGCTTCAGGACTTACTTTATATTTTTTTCAGGCTCATGACCCAAGGGTTGCCATAGCAACTAGGAAATCCTACCTTATCTGACTCTTACATTTACATTCCTTACGGCGGCTTCCCTTTATGAATTAAATCCATCACCGTCTTCTATTCTCAATGTAAGAAATTCTTGGGATTATCTTGCAGAAACAAGGATCAAATGCTTTGATTGAAACACACTATGCCGAAGCTAATTCAATGGTGGTTTTCTTGAAGGGAAGAGATGATTGTGGCACAAATAAACGGTTCACATCCCATTTTGTAGCGACTAAGCTTTTTATTTGGGTGGGGGGGTGAACACGATGCAAACATGAAGCTTGTCGTACACCCCGGCAAACGGAAGTCCATTGAAAGCCGGGTGCTGAAGGATTCAGGCTATGTCTACACTGTAAGATAGGGGTGAGAACTCCCTGCTCATGCATGTACAGGTTGGACCACCCTGGTCCAGTATCCTCAGGGCCTGCCCAGTCCCAAACAAGAGAATTTGCTGGATCACAGGAGGTCAAAGCTGGGAGAAGAGGGAGGGTGACTGCAGCGTCCTGTGGCCAGGACCCACAGGAGCGCACCTAGCCCCACGGCCGCCCCGCTGTGCTCCCCGCCTCTGCCCCCATTCCCACTCCTGACCTCCCTCCCTCAGCCTGAGCGCCAGCCCAGGAGCACCCGCAGGGATTCTCAAGCACAGACGTTGCCAGATAATGAAACTCTGAACCAGAGAGACCCAACCTGTACTAACCCGGGGAGCATGGATATAAATAGCGCAGCTAGAACAGCACTGGCTGCAGCAACGGAATACTCATCATGGACCAGCTATGCTTCCACTACCCCTACATGGCTATTTATACTCACATGAGCTGGAGGAGTTAGATGAGAATTTGTACACAAGAAGGCAAAAAAAAAAAATCACCCCACCCCCAACCCATTTTGCAGTGTACTGACAAATGTTCCAAGTGTACAGGACTCCAGGGTGGATGCACAGTTGAAGACAAATGAGGGAAAGGCTACCAAATCACCCCTGTGATAGTACTTATAGTCGTTAGAGGCTTATGCAGTTTTCCCTTTTACCTCAAATCTTACACCCAAGGGAAAAGCTAGCTGCAATGCACACTAAGAGGAGGGAAGAGTCCAAGCAGTACAGGTTTTCCTCTCCATGTGTATTTAATCAAAGTAACCTCGTCTTTCCCCTAGAGAGCCTCTATTCTTTTGTGCTCTTACGAGACCAAATCCTTTGGAGATTTGGCTTTGTGTCAGTCTGGTCTCTGCTTCTTATGTTCTCATTGATTTGTCTTTCCTCCTCTTTTTTTTTTTTTTTTAAAGAAGCTTGGAGTCATAGCACAAGGAGATGAAGGAGGACTGAAGAATAAACAAAACCTTGAGCAACCACAATGGAAGTTGGATTCTGTTGAGTTCTATTGAAGTAACTATAGAAAAGGAAAAACTTGTATATGGACTTATCCATATTTCAAGTTCTGAGAGGAGCAAAGCTGCCCTCTCCAAAGATTCATGAGACTACAAAGCGGCATGAACCAGAACTTGATTTCTGCACTAGCCATTCTGAAGTTTTTTTGATCACATCAGATTAATTACAAAATATTTTGCTGAAGGAGAATTATCTTGGCCAATGACCATGTTGCACTGTTACTGATGTACGACTGGCATCCTACCTAATTATCTATTTCCTGTACCCTAATTGGTTATGGACATCTGTGTCCAAAATAATTATATGATTATTTCAAGCACAAAAATTTTAATCCCTGTAATTTCATTAACTGGCAGCCACTGTTAGCCAGTCCAAGTTGACGGTTCTGCAGCAGGTGGTATTTAGAAGGATACCAGTGTCTGTACTCTGGCTGGCAATTGTAATCTGTATATTTAGTATAGAACTCAAGAGATTCTAGGATCTGACAATCTATTAATGATTCCCAGAGCCACCCTTTTCATACACAGAACACTCGGTTGCATAGGGCACCCAAAAATTTGGGGCACCACTGGGTCTTAATGTCCACCCACACATCTCCTCCAGATAGGAACTAGTTAACTTAAAAGCGAGAAACCCTGCCAGGCCTATTAGCAGAATATCCAACCTGTGAAAGAGCCCTTCAAATAGCAATTAAGCCATTTGCCAAACACAGGTGTATATGGGTAGGTTTTGACTTTGCTGTATTAATCTACAGGACATGTGTTTAAAATTTCTTTTAAAAATATTTCATTACTGTATTGCTGAGAGTTATCAAACCTATCTCTAAGAAATCATCCCCCCCCTACACCTTCTGCCATCCGACATGGGGTACCAGTTTAATAGTACCGCGTAGGGCCCCATAAATCCTAAAGACGGTTCTGATGATGGCCCTCTCTGCCTCCCTCATATATAGACGTTATTAGGCCCAAATTAGTGCTCCTATGAACAGGTCCAAGCCATCCAAAGTCACCAGAATTGTGGCCACCTGCTTCAGGGCTGAATTTGGGCTATTTTCAGCAACATCCACACCTAAACGTCAATCAACTCTTTCTAAGGAATACATAAATTCCCTTAGCTTACGGACAGTTTATCATCATCAACAATCAGGACAATCCGTTTGGCTAGCCTGACTGTAGCACCATATAATGTATTTATCTCCCATGGCCAAGATTTTCATAAAGAAGGGGCTTGATTTTCAGTAGTTTTGCAAACCCAACATTTCCATCTTATTTCAGCAGGAGCTCTTCAGTGCATATTACTTTTGAAAATCAGTCCATTTATTCAGGTGCCTAATTTTAGACCCTTGCTTTAGGAAAAACCTCATAGGCCTGGTTTCCTATCGGCTTAAAGTCTCGGTAAGTTGCTGAGACAATGCTTACCTTTTTGGCAGGGTGACAGGGGTGAAAGAGAAGGAAGAGTTAAATGTTTCAATCAGAACAGCAGCAACACTGTTCATCTCCTTATTCAAAAATCCTTAAACCCAGAATATTTCTTGCAAGTGTCTTTCATGAGCAGGGTTTTTCTGATATAGTATAATGAAATTCAAATAGCCAAGTCTATAGTTACAGACCTACAGGCAATGCACGCGTTTAATTTGGGTAATGTACTTTTTATTCATTACTGGTCCTCCATGAGATGCTGATCTCTAACTTGTAGAGTGCATTACTTAATTACCCAGGCTGCTCTCTTTTTTTTTTAAATGAGAAGTATTTAAGTTGTCCATCAATACCCCACACAGGGCAGTAGCCAGGATCGATTTATGCAGCGAGAGTAATGCACAGCTAGAATGCCAAGCAAAGTTAACACAACACTGTTGCATTAATAAAGAAAAGACCTAAAGAGTACATGTTAATCAAAACAATCAAAAATTCATTTTCAAGACATTTTAAATCCTTTCTACTTCCACTGATTTTATCTGGCTTCTCCTATTTGCAGATGAGTAGACTTTGTTGTGCTATCACATCTCTTCTGGTACATACTACACCTATCTCCATTTCATTGCACATGGTTCTGCAACAGCTTGTCTGGGCAGCTTTAAGCTAGAAGTAGGTACATTTCTTCTTTATCTCTTGCCTGCATATTGCTTATTGGGAGGACAATGAAAACGTGCATCCTAGTCATGTGTCAGCTCTCGCTATCCCCTGGAGAAATGCGTGCTGAAATCAAGACTGATTGCTCAACAACCGTTACCTACATGTCCTTAATGAAATTTGGATTTAGAATAGTAACCATTTCCATCAGTATAGCTCTCTGAATTACTCCATTCCCTATGAAACAAGCAAACAGCGATAAATACATACACAAAGAAATCTTCACTAACGTCGCCAGAAGAGACACAAGAACAGACATGCTAGATCACAACAAGTGTCCATCTTGCCCAGTATCTCGTCTTCTGACCGTGATGAATACCATAACGTAAGAACGGCCATACTGGGTCAGAGCAAAGGTCCATCCAGACTAGTATCCTGTCTGCCAACAGTGGCCAATAACAGATGCCCCAGAGGGAAGGATCACAACAGGTAATCCTCATGTGATCCCTCCCCTATCACCCACCTCAAGAGAAACAGAAGGTAGGGACACCATTCCTACCTATCCTGACTAATAGCCATTGATGGACCTAACCTCCATGAATCTATCTAGCTCTTTTTTGAACCATGTTAAAGTTTTAGCCTTCACCGCATCCTCTGGCAAGGAGTTCCACAGGTTGACTGTGCGCTGAGTGAAGAAAAACTTCCTTTTGTTTGTTTTAAACCTGCTGCCTATTATATATCAGGTGCCTCAGAGGGAATGAACAAGAACAGGTAATCATCAAGCGATCCATTCTGTTGTTCACTCCAAGCTTAGACCATCTTTTGGAACCATACACATGGCCTTTAGAGTAGACTTTGACCCTTATACCTTTTTTTTCTTCTTTTCAATGAAATAAATGATGCTGCATCCTACATATTGTCTGATTTCCCTTGTTTCCATGAAACATGTATTCAGTGCTTTGCCTGTCCTTCCTTTGGCATTTAACGACTTTCGTACAGCAGTACATCCAGCTATGAAGCCTTTTCTTGCTGAAAGACTACAGGTTTAAGCATTAGGGTTAGATGCTACAATGCTTTGGTATGCAAGAACTTTCACTCCACTAAAAATCATGAGGCATTTCATTCTAGATAGATAGCAGGGCTGCTCAGCTTCCAAAGAAAGGCATGCATGTCTAATATGGAGTCAAGAATTTATGCGTCCTATTGGAATTCTAGCAATCAATGGAACTGGACTGTATTATATAACATGAAGCAAGTTAATCCAATGGCTGAAGAATGCGGTTAAAAATTTCACTCTAGTAGCAACTTCACAAAACCTTCCCCAATGTCACGATACCAGCAATACTGAAAAGCTAATTCGCTGTGTGCAAGACATATCTTCTGCAACATACCAAGAACTGTCTAGGCCAGTGTTTCTCAACCAGAGGTACAAGTACCCTTATGGGTACTCGAGAGAAGTCTGGGGGTACATCTACACAACTAAAATTTAAAGAAAACTCAATTTGTTTTAAGCTTTACAGTGCTTTATTATTTTTGTACTTTTTACACTCAAAAGTTTCACCACCCACCCGGTTACGATTAAGTTGTTCAAACAAATGTGTTGCAAAGGTAGAAAAAAAATGTGCGCGTCTGAAAACTGTAGGTACTGGGGGTACTTTAAAAAATATATGTATGTGTATGTATGTATAAGGGGTACTTTATACAAAAAGGTTGAGAAACACTGATCTAGGCCACCTGAAGTAAAACTATTAACAGGAGTTAAATTAAAAGTCCTTTTCAGAGCAACACTAATTCAACATTAAATTTAAAGTCAATATTCTTGTTTCCTCTTTTATCCCTCCCACCAATTCAAACAGTAATGATATGCAGCCCCATGCCCTCTTCAGTACACTCTTTATTCTTATGTCCTAATATTTATTCTGACCTCCTAACAAATTACTGAAGTTTAGGGGAAAATAGTTTACTTTGGGTAAAGGGAAACACTATTTGTCTCATCAAGCCAGATACCCAGAAGCAGCAGATTTAACAGAGTTTTAAGATTACAAGGAGAAATGTTCAGAAGCACCTTGCTCCCATTAATTTTCAATGAAAACTGGGTCCCTAATTGCATTAGGAGCTATTACGAGTTCCACGCACACATTAAGAACATAAGAACGGCCGTACTGGGTGAGACCAAAGGTCCATCTAGCCCAGTACCCTGTCTGCCGACAGTGGCCAGCGCCAGGTGTGACTTACAAGGTATAGGTGTGATTTACATTTATCTACAGCACCTTCCAGTTGAGGCTCTCAAACTATTTAACAAATTGTTGCAAATCTCTCAATATTCCCATTTCTACGTCCATCCCAGTACTCCTTTCTTCTTTGACGAGGGGAAACAAGCGCACAATTTAATTAAACGAATAACAATCTCATACCAGACACTCCATGGACTGGGTAGGAATAGAACCTAGATCTCCAAAGTCTCTCCCCCTAAGCTCAATATCAAAGTCACACTTCTTCCAAGATATTTGACCCATTACTTTGTTATTTCATCAGCAGCATCCATTGTTATACAAAAAAGGAAGAAGTGATGCACAGGAAGTTGGGCTTGTTGAGGGCTCAGGAGTCTAAGTGACTAATGTCCCGCATGTGGAAAGCTGGGTTCAACTTCTGAGTTCAGTGAGAAGCGACTTTCAAGCGATCAAGCTTGGGGCTGGTAGATATTTATAAACACGTTTCAGAGAGGCAGCCACGTTGGTCTGTTTCAGCAAAACAACAAGGAGTCGGGTGGCACTTATTTATAAACAGCTTCCTCAGCTGTGCCAAATTATGTCTGTCTGCGCAGCTCACTGGAGAACAACAAAGAGGAATTGCCAATGGGAAATCGTGCATTTTCACAACTGTAAGGAGCAACTTTACACGCCACTCTCCTGTTCTACTACCAATAATACTGGGTACTATCAAAGTAATTTAATGAGTTTTTTAAAGAAATGATTCTATATCAAAATATACATAAGAACTGGGTCAAACCAACAGTCCATGCAGCCCAGTATCCTGTCGCCGACAGTGGCCAATACCAGATGCCCCAGAGGGAGGGAACACAACAGGTAATCCTCACATGATCCCTCCCCTGTCACCCACCTCTAGACAAATAGACAGTAGGGTCACCATTCCTACCCATTTTGGCTAATAGCCATTGATGAACCTAACCTCCATGAATCCATCTAGCTCTTTTCTGAACCCTGTCAAAGTCCTAGCCTTCACCACATCCTCTGGCAAGGAGTTCCAGAGGTTGACTGTGCACTGAGTGAAGAAAAACTTCCTTTTGTTCCTAAATACATAGGAAGTGCTGCAACGTTTGAACCTTAGCACCGATAAAGCCCCCAAACTCTTGTATTCAAGATTAACTGACAGTTGCATTTAAAAAAAAATTACATTTGAAAGTCAAAAAGACAAATTAGAATGGATAAAAGGTCACTTGTTCTTCGCATAAAAGGCCACAACAGGACACAAGAAACCCCACTGCTAGTTAAAGGACACAGAGCTAAGGTTGAGCAGACCCAGCACTGAGTCTATTTATAAAGTATGCTAACAGATTCTCCAGGAAGGAGAAAGCAAGGGATCTTTTCGCTGCGTGGTTTGTAGAATTTCTTCAGGGCCATTTTATCAGACTTGCAACTTTAGCTTCTTTCAAAATGGGACATGGTGAAGGAAAGTAAACCACTTCAGAGAAGTACACAAGGTGTCCTACCAGCTCAATCGGAGATGCCTTAAAAACTAACATATATAATTTATATATTATATAATATGTTATATAATAAAGCAGATTTACAAAGTCTATACATTTAGGCTACGTCTAAACTGGCCCCAAATTCTGGAAAAGGGATGCAAAGCAGGTAAGTCAGCATAGGGAAATCTGCGGGGGATTTAAATATCCCCCGCGGATTTAAATAAACATGTCCGCTGCTTTTTTTCCGGCTTGGGGAAAAGCCGGAAAAAAAAAGCGTCTAGACTGGCGCGATCCTCCGGAATAAAACCCTTTTCCGGAGGATCTCTTATTCCTACTTTCCAAGCCGGAAAAAAAGCGGCGGACATGTTTATTTAAATCCGCGGGGGATATTTAAATCCCCCACGGATTTCCCTATGCTGACTTACCTGCTTTGCATCCCTTTTCCGGAATTTGGGGCCAGTCTAGACGTAGCCTTATTTCCTGCAATATAAAATGAAGGGGACTTTTTACACCCTGTGCTATATATGCCACAGCACAGTTTTCCATACTTTCCTTGAAATTCAGCTTTCCAACATTCCTTGTGATGGATAGAACCATCGGGGCCCAGACAGAGCAGCACAAAATCCATCACGCGCATCCGTAGGCTGCGTTTACAGCAGCAAACCTTCACAGTGACCTAGCGCAGGGTAGAGTACTAAGGAGAAAAGAGATTTTCCCTGCCTACCGAATGGTAATTCATACATACTCCTGTTCCAAAGGGCATTATTTCTTTTTCCATCAACTCACTTGAAGTGCGATATGGGAAAACTTAGATCCCATCTGAGAGGTTTTCCTACTCTCAACATTCTTACTTCTGACAGCTCTTGTTTTACAGAAAGGTGACTTCCCATGGACTATGAGTGGGGACAGGAGATCTGCTAGGGAAAAGCATGGGTTGGTTCATATATACTCTGATCAGTGTTCCCTCTACAGTGCACGGCAGCCCAGGTTCTTAAGCTCAGTGTTCCGTACAGGGAGCTGACTGATTGGGCGGGGCTAATTAATCATAGAACTAGAAGAGACCTCAGGAGGCCATCAAGTCCAGCTCCTGGCCCAAGGCAGGACTAATCCCAACTAAATCAACCCATGAGCAAAGCTTTGTCAAGCCGAGACTTAAACACCTCTAGGGATGGAGATTCTGCCGCCTCCCTAGGGAACCCATCCCAGCGCTTCCCCACCCGCCTAGGGAAATAGCTTTTCTTACTATTCAACCTAGACCACCCCCACTGTTACTTGAAACCATTGCTCCTTGTTCTGCCATCTGTCACCATTGAGAACAGCCTCTCTCCATCCTCTCTGGAACTTCAGGAAGTTGAAGGCTGCTATCAAATCCCCCCTCACTTGTCTCTTCTGCAGACGAAAAACCCAAATCCCTCAGTCTCTCCTATCATATCATATTGGTTGCCCTCCACTGAACCCTCTCCAATGCGTCCACATCCTTTCTATAGTGGGGGGCCCAGAACTGGACACAATATTCTATATGTGGCCTCACCAGAGCCAAATAAAGGGGAATAATTACTTTTCTGGATCTGCTGGCAATGCTCCTCCTAATGCACCCTAATACGCCATTAGCCTTCTTGGCTACAAGGACACACTGTTGACTCATATCCAGCTTCTCACCCACTGTAACCCCCAGGTCCTTTTCTGCAGAACTGCTACTTAGCCATTCAGTCCCCAGCCTGTAACTATGCTTGGGATTCTTCCATCCCAAGTGCAGGACTCTACACTTGTCCTAGTTGAACCTCATCAGATTGCTTTTGGCCCCATCCTCTAATCTGGCCAGGTCACTCTGGACCCTATCCCTGCCCTCCAGTGTATTTACCTCTCCCCCTAGCTTAGTGTCACCTGTGAAGCTGTGCTGCCACCCAGCATAGAGGGAACACTGATCCTGGTACATGCAGAACTATGCGGGGGTCTGGACCAATTTCCTGGCATCCTTCTGTCACCCTTTCTGAAAGCCTTCCTGACAGCCCTTTTGGCTGGCTGGACAACATGTATAACGCAGCAGATGACGCTGGGGTCTTGACCCTCAACGCAACATGAAACGCTGCATATTCTGTAGCGGTGCCAGATTGCTACGGGCATGGGATTAAGTGGTGCACCAAGTAAGTCAATCAGGCCACTGATAAATTCAACTCTCTGCTGCATCCAATTCAAAGTACCATCAGTGTCCTGTTAATACTTATTTATGGGGGGAAGGAAGGTTGCATTGATTCATTGTTCACATCAGTTCCTTACAATGCAACTTTCCACTGGTTCTGCCTTGTACTTCCTTATACGCAGCATAAATTGCATGTGGCAGGAAGGGCTCTTTTCAGTGCATGCAGTGGTGGCGACTTTGATGCAAGGCTCCTAGCCAAGTAGCTCCTACATTCCCGAGAGTCCTAGCACACAGGTTCTGTATGAGTAGGAGAATTGATGCTAACCATCCTGGCTTCTTGGCCCTTTTCCTCCCTCTCCCTCCCCATTCCTGGAGGCTGAAAGTTCACATGAGAGAGTGTTATCAAAAAAAAAAAAACTTAGATAACGAAATACTGACTCCAAGTCAGCCTCCTTGATGAAAACCATACAAGAACATTAACAGATATCCAAGGTGGAAGGGTTCACTTCTGGCAGAAGGATACAACATGCAATTTCCTTATCAGCTGAGAAATAATACTTGCATTGTGTTCAACACATGGCAAATGGCAATGTATAAATCATAAACGTGCACTTTTAGTTCTACCATCAGGATTACCTGTGCTGAACTGCAGGCAAACAGAGGACGATGAGGTCTTTAATGCCAAGAGCTTACAGTTATAGCTGCCAACAACACCAAGGTAGGGAGAAGAGGACTACAGCAGCAAAGAAAGATTTTTTTTCTTCTTCCAAAAAAAATGGACAAATCAGCTTACTGCATTATTTTTACCATTTGATGATGAGTAAGAGTATTTTATTTTGGACAACTCAAACCTCCCTCCCCTTCCTGATCAGCAAAATACACAAAAACTCGTCACAACAGATGAACATTCTCATTAGTTAATACCTCTTCTGTCCTCTCCCCCTTTAAGTGCAGCCTACCTAGCAGTTCCATGCTCTGACTCACAACACAACAATTCTCATGTTTTGATTGCTAGAAGACAGACTGCTATAAAAATGTACAATTGAAAAGCATTAATCCATTAATAGCAGCCTCGGTACAGCTGGAACAATAAGAATGTCAGCTTATCAGAGTGCGTCATGAACACTAAGTCCTACACAGAGTATCAGTTTTTACATTTAATACTTATCCTGGACTTGTATTAAGCTAGACATTTAGCTAAGGCAGAAAATTCAAAATCAAATGTATTTCAAGCAACTTACACGGCCATAAACTTTAAAAAAGTGTCACGCTTTTCCCAGATTTTTTGTTTGCTTGTTTACTTCTGTTAAAAAAAAACACGACCATTCGTGTAACTGGAAAACTAAGAACAATTGTTTTTTCCAGCTTACATACTGTGCACATCTGCTATAAGTGTATCTTGAGTTACTTTCACTCTTTCCCCTGTATAATTATGTGCCCTGTGTATTGGTCTCACACATACCAACAAGAAAAGAGAATGCTTTAAAACTGCAGGGAACCTCAAGGGCAAAGAAAACACCAGAAAATGCTTTTAACTCTTTTTGAGCATCATCTTGGGTTTCAAGTTGACAATATCCCTCAAAAAGCCCTAATACATCACAGAACGAGAAATCCACAGAGACCACACATCTTGAAATGCAAATTGGTACCAGAAGTGACCACCACCAAAAACAAAACAGAATGTTTCCAAGTATAAATAACCTGAATCTTGCCCCTTCTTAAAGACCACCAAGATCTGTATTAGAATTCTGCTAAAGGTAGCATTAACTGACATGTCAGAATGCATATTCTTTTTCCTTCATAGCAAGCAGCTAAGATGATGTTGCATAATCTAAATAGAAAAACCAACCTAGATAGAAATGTCTTCAGATCAAGGGACATGTTTTCATGAAGATTTATATAGAGCATAAGACAAAGGTGCCTATGTTTCAAATAGGGACCTGGGAGAACATCAGCAATATTAAAATAAGGAGTTTCAGCATTAGAGCTGGGAAGTTTTGCAGTAGTTCCACACATTGGTTGTAAGATGACAGTATTTCTGAAATAATATCCGTTTTCCAAAGATTGTGCGAGCTACTCAAGGGCACAGGAGTCTTCTGCGTTAAAGCAAGAACCAGAAATAAAAACGTCTTCATTTCTACCATGCTTAAACCAATAGATAGGGCTTATCTCCAAAAAAAGTGAGAATAGGGCTCCCTTGCACAAGGTACTATATATAGGCACATAGCAAGAGGTCTTCCTGACACACTGAACACAAAGCATTTTTTTAAATACACTTTTTTTTGTCTCGGCTTTTATTTACAAACACTTTTTAAGAGTGCTTGGTTTACCATAAGTGACAGTTTTGGCATGACAAAGCTAACAGTGGAGGAAAAGGCCATCTACCAAATCAAAGAGCTCATAGAGCATCCACTGGAATAAACCGCAATGTTGTTATAGGGCCTCTGTGAAAAACAGATTGAGCAAATGAAAAATATAATTTTAAATTTAAATAAAGTAAGTTACATTTTATAACTGAAGACCACACAAACCCGAACAGCTTATAAAATTATACCCATTTGCAGAGTTAACAAGATGCCAACTGAGTAGTCACAAACACCAGAAAAAATGATTGCCACAGGAAAGACCTTGCTGAGGGACTTAAAGTTCGTAAAATGATAAAAATGCCAATCCCGTCACGAGGAGGTGGATTGTGTTCAGACCCAGTGGTGACACATTAAATAGTTTGATTTAGGTACAGCTCCTTGTGGCGTTGGGTATCTGCAACAGTTGTCTTGAATCATTGCAAAGTACACTCCTGTCAGAAATGTCCTTTGTGACACCAAAATCAATTTCCTGCTCCTTTACTAACTACTCTTCCAAAAAGGAGAAAGAATTCCCTCTTCACACCATCTTTTATAAGTGGTACAGAGTGTGCTTTTAAGCTACTCAAGAACAAGGAAGCATATTAATGTGTAACCACTGTAATTAGCATTATTTTGATAGAGAGTGACTGGCAACAAGACAGAACCTGATCCATCTTCATTATGGAATTTGATAAAACCTCTGAAAAGTCCTGAAGAGAGACTCCTTGCATTTCTTGCTAAGACAGAACATGACATACATAGTCCCAAGATGACAGAGGCGGGGGGAGGAAGGAAAAGGGAAGACACAGGTTGAACCTCTGTAGTCCGACACCCTTGGGACCTGACCAGTGCTGAACCAGAGAATTTGCTGAACCATTTGAGGTCAATATTGTCTAGCAGCATTACCAACACTTCCACTGCTTACTGGGGTATTAGAAGACATTTAGGGCTAAAATAGCAGAACAAAATACTGGGAGCCAGAAGCATTGGCTATAAACTAACTTTACGGGACCACGGGAAACTTGGCCACACCCACGATAAACTAAAATCGAGCTGCAGCATTGGGGTGATGCCAGACCAGAGAGGTTCAACCTGTACAACATTCCGTCTCAGCCCGTTGGAGCTTTAACTATTTGCGCAAACTCAACCTATGGAAGCCTCTAGTAACCCACACTAACAATCACACAACCCCCATTTTTGCAATTCCAAACAACTCGCTAAATACATTTAAGCAGTTCTCATAAGTTACATCTATTCAAACTGGTTAAGAGCCAACAGAAAAAAACAACAGTAGTCTAGTATATTAAAATGACAAACAGACAGAAGGTTGCTTAGAGATGTCCCTGAAGTACTTTTCAGAAGTGCCTAAAAGTTTAATTGCTCAGATATGATGTTCAGAGACAGTCGGACACTTAGGGACACAAATCACTCTGGCACTTTTAAAATTTTACCTTTTGTCATTATAGGGGATGGATAGACTGGAGAAAAAAAAAGACCATTCTGAAAGCACCACACTTGTAAAAGCACCCCAAAAGGGTCCAACAAATGAATTTTTTTTCTTCTTCTAGGTTGTTTGAGGTTTTTTTTAAACTTGACCATACTGTGTGTGCAATTAGAGTTACTGATTGTTGATAAGCAGGACTCTTCTCCCAACCCTACAAGATAACTTCTATAGCAGCAGCAACACTGAAGCAGCAGTAGGCAAGAATGTAACACAAGTAAAGAAAGGTTCACTTGTATGCTTGGTGCTGTCACTCTCAGGGCTAATCCAAACTAAACCCTATCTAATCAAGCAAGCAACAGAAACCCCTTTATTTGTTTAGGCTTTCAACGGTAAACCATCAGGACATACTGTCACAACGCTGACTTTTGAATTAGTGAATTCAAGTGCTGTGCCAGTCAAACCAACACATGTCTCAGCAGCCAAGCACTGGGTTGTAACATTTCCATTTCTATTGAACTGGCTCCCCCTTTGCTGTTCTGAATTACATGGGTACTAGGGACTGGCACTCTGATATACCAGTCACTTCCTGGGCTATCCTGAAGATTCATAGAACACTAGAACTGGAAGGAACCTTGAGAGATCATCAAGTCCAGACCCCTGCCCTCATGGCAGGACCAGACACTGTCTAGATCATCCCTCACAGATGTCTCTCTAAGCTGCTCTTCAGTATCTCCAATGATGGAGATTCCCACAATCTCCCTGGGTAATTTATTCTATTGTTTAACCTCCCTTGCTGCAATTTAAGCCCATTGCCTCATTTTCCTCCCTCCTCTACACACCCTTTTAGATACCTGAAAACTGCTATCCTGTCTCCTCTCAGCCTTCTCTTTTCCAAACTAAATAAGCCCAATTCTTTCAGTCTTCCCTCATAGGTCATGTTTTCTAGACCTTTAATCATTTTTTAAACTCAGACAGACACAGGATAGACGGAGGGGGAGAAACCAATCAGAAGGCCAGAGTGATAACCAGCCTCTTCCTGATAATATAAAGTTTTAAAAAGAATTGTTCTAAGGTACCTTCTATATACAGTGAGATTCCCGACCTATGCTACTATCCAGTCATGCTGTTAAGAGCTAGTTGTAGACCATGTCAAAAATATACAATGGGAGACACTGAACAGCTGCTAATGATAGGGAGGTCTGTATTTGTATAGCCCTGCAAATCCAGAGACTCACTTCATACCTGCAGATATAGACACAGATATCCATGGCCCATTTTTGCAAGATACGGATATAAAGTTTGTATTTAGAACCCTGTGCATTTGCGGAGAGCCACTTTATATCAAAGGGCATCAAAGAATGTGGATACAGATAGCTGCAGCTCATTTTTACATATACATGTATGTATATACCAATTCTGTATGTGCATAGGGCTCTATGTATTTGCAGGAGAAAACAAGTTAGCTCCTCAATACCAAGCCAGTCCAATTAGACTTAAATATGTGTAAACTGCTCATGAATTACTTCAGGTTTTCAATATTTTTGGGAACCGTGTTCTGCATTTAAAGAAAATATTTAGAAGAGCAGGAAATTGCTTGTATACCACCAACATTCATCACCAGTACTGTGCATAATCTATCAAACCTGATCCAGGGATCTTTGGTTAGTGTGTCTGTCATGGGCTACTGCCATCCAATGGACTAGCATGCTCAAGTAGTAGATCTCTTGCACCTGAGCATGTAAGAGCAAAATTTTCATATTTCTTACCTGCAAACAGAAAGAGAAGACAAAGTTGTCAGGTTTTATGGCCAACAGAATATTTTGTTCTTCTGAAACTAACATGAAATTGCTCTACGCAGACTGCAAACAAGTCCATAGCCATGTCTGTAGTAGGAAACATAAGAACGGTCTCACTAGGTCAGACCAAAAGTCCAGCCCAGTGTCCTGTCTGACATTCAAACTAGCGTGTCCTCACTACGGGGGAAGCATCAAAATTAGTGCAACACAAGCTCCACTAATGTAAATGTGCTACCTCAGGCTTCGAGCCCCAGGAAGGCCTCTGGGGAGCTGAGGGAGGCCTCTCAGAGGCCAATAAGTTAGAATTAGCAGCACCGGAGCGTCCACAATGACGTTATTTTGAAATTACTATTTCAGAATTAGCGTTACTCCTAGTGAAAAGCAAGAGTCCAGAGCTCAAATTCCACAACCTGTTAGTTCAAACTAATGGGCTTGATAGGGGGTTCTAGACTACATAGAAGATTCGAAAGAGGATATGCAAATATCTGCTTCCAATCTCGCTTTTGAAAGTGAAAGTAGTCTAGACGCAACTTTTTCGAAAAACTGCATAAACCTCATTTTTTGAGGAAAAGCATCTTTTCGAAAAAGGAGGGGTTGCTGAAAAAATACATCTAGACTACTTTCACTTGCAAAGCTCCTCTCCAAGTGAGAGCAGAAGAAGATATGCAAATTCCCACCAAATTTACATATCCCCTTTCTTCACTTCAGCATAGTCTAGAGATAAGTAGTGCATCCCCACTATGGCTATGAATTCGAACTTGGAGGGGGGTTATCTCAGAATAAGGTCCTAATGTAGACCTGGGCAAGATGCTGATTGCTCTAAAAGGAAAATTTCATGTGCAGGAGAGAGACCATGAAACAAGCAGATCTATGAGGATAAAATCCAGATATATCCACTAGGTTTCTAGCGAGCTGGTTCATAAGCTAATAATGGTAGCTCACAACTGAGTAAATCAATACGCTGACTAGAGGCCTCCATCTATCAAGTTAACATGCTTTAAAAAAAAGGAACCTTATTCACATAAACTCAGTAACCTAGCGAATAAATAGGTATAAATATGTACATATTTCAATAGGTCACTGAGTACATGTGCACATATTATGTACCTATTTTTTAAAGACATAAGCAATAACTTTTACCGTCATATGATAAGTTTATTTTTGCTTATCTGACCAGCTCCCATATGGCAAGAGGCTAATGACTGTTCTTCATCATCAACAGCACTGGCTATTTACATCCATATCTTGTAACCATGACAGCTGTGTCACTAACTCCCTAACCACATCCACCACATGAACCAATCATCTGGCATGAATTCTGCAAAACCGAGTCCCCTACAGTCATTATTCACCAAGCGTTTTCATTAACAAACTGCCCTTAATTACACTGGTAATTGCAAAATTATTTCATAGCAGCAATTATTTTTCTCAACCCAATCCAAGCTATTTAAAGTAGGAGACTGCCTATAAAGATGGCATAAGGCCAACTAATCTATGACCAAGAATTTGCTTTAATTGTGTTACACACTTCGTTCCAAAATACCACACCCAAAACAAGGCTTTGGATAAAAGATGTCTTTTATATGTTGTGCTTAGAGAGTTCTTAAAATATTTTCTAGCCCGTTGCACTGAAATATAGAACACGTTTATTATATTAAATGCCAACTGCTTAAAATTGACATGAAATTTGAGCAAACTCAGGAGAACGTGGGATTTCTATGGCACATTCCATATTCTAGATGTGTCAAAACAGTGAGCAGCAAATGACCATTCATATATGGCATTATCTTTTGTATGCCCAGGGGTACCGTCCCCATCTAACAAATATTTTGGTTTCATAGTTTGTCCACTAAATTTTCATAGGTATGTAGCTCCCCTGGAATACAGTAACAGATCTGTGCTTAAAACTTCCAGGTGCTAGTTGAGAAGGGAGGTTATTTGCTTCTAAATTCGAGGGCATGCTCACAAATGTTCTTTAACACATAACCAAGGGATATTCACGCTCATCAAGCTTAAACCTCAATGACACTGGTGGAAAAGCATCATGAAAGTCTCCAATCTGGCCATTGTGAGGTGAAATGTTTCTTTAATCATCATAATTAATCTGAAGGAGTCCAACTTCACATACTTCATTAGTTACTTTACCTTTCAAGTTAATTCAGCACTGCTTTTCCTACAAGAAATTCTCACATTTATGGTTCAAAGAAGCTGAAGTTTCCCAGGTGTATCAGAGACCTACGAACTGTAGCCAGAAATTGGTCTCGAGAACAGCACAGAACTGGAAGTTCTGCAGAGGAGTCGGAGTGCCAGTGTGGGACACTAGCACCCTTTCACCCCATAAAATGGAGAAGAGCAAGAGATTCAAGATGTGGGAAGGGCGGTATGCCCCAGAGCATCCTGATGAGCCAGGGTACTGACTGCAAATCACTGGTAGAATCTGGGGAACTGACTCTTTCTGTAGTCAGAGAGGAAATGAATCTAGAAGATGAGATCAACCTAACTGCTGAGTGAAGACAAGTGCATATCGAGACTTAATAGCTTATAACTTCCATGGTACAGTGGTAGGGGAATGCAAGTGCTTGAAATACAAATAAGAATAGAAATCCACAGGGAACAGAGAAATTAGCAAACCTTTTTCCTGAAACATATTTAGGCCTTAACGAAAGGCAAGATTTTCAAATTCAACAGGAATGTGTTTGCTCACAGAAAGATCCATTCTGGTGCTTTTTCTGTCCCTTTTATAGTTAGAGCATCAGAGGAGCATGCTATAGGAAAACTATCCCAAAAACTTTAATTAATCAAGTATGCACTTTGAGCGAATTTAAGTGAGCAGATGCAAATGACCGAATATGGAATTTTAAGGGGATAACTTCATTAGAAAGAGTAACGGGGGAAAAAAAAACAAATCTTGCACAGTAAAAAGTTAAGTGTCCCAGGGTTTCTCAAAATGAAATGTAAAAGCATTTATGCTTAAATGTCTTGAAGTTGATGATTTAAAACACAATCCCAAATCTCATCATCACAGCGCCAGGTTGAGACAAATGGGCTATTTTATCTGCAAGAACTACAGCTATATTAAAATCTCCCCACAGATCATACTTTCAACAACACGGCAGCCAGCAACTGAATGTATTTCATTTTGATGCTTTCAAATACTGCATTAATGAGAAAAATTGAGGCATATTAGCCAGTTACATAAAATACAATGTAATTGCAAGCGTTATGCCAGGTCTCGAGTCAGTTACAACTTCAGAAACGTCAAGGGGCAAAAAACAGAATATAATAGGAGACACAAACAGTTATGTCATGCCAATGGGAGTAACTGAGACTCAATTTAACAGTCCAATTCTCTCCCTTAAGAGCCAGAGATTGGCAAGGTTTATTTGATTAATTCCATGTTTTCTGCCCCTGTATATTTTTAACCATTCTCTAGAGTAAATACCTTAGCTATAAGCATACACTACTTAGAGAAGCGCATATTGCAGAAAACTCCCAATGTTCTCTCTAGTCAGTAAAAGCAAACACAATAAAACAACCTGCCATAAATTCAGCTCTTCTCCATTTACTGGATCTCCTTTGAGCACTTAAGCATGCAAATCATATTCCAAAGCCTCCTTAATGTTTGACCCAGATTACACAAAAGAATACCAGAGTACACAGTGTTTGCAAATCAACTGTATACAGAGAGGTAATGACAGCTGCATTTGGGGGGTTTCATGGCAATTGCACTCCCGACCTTCTCGCTCACTCAACTGCTAGTGCAGCCGTTTTCCATTCTATAGTGAAGGTCCCATATATTCCATGGGCACCTGGACCTAAATTCTGAAGCTCATTTTCAGAATTCTGCATCCTATTAGAAATTATGCTAGTGGGGTTTTTTATTTGCATTATAACAGTGCCTGCAGGTTCCAACTGAGATCGGGATCTCTCTGTGAATGTGTGTATGTACAACTAGCAGTAACACTTTACCATTGAAATAGACAAGACAAAGGCTGGGAGAATGGGAACATTATTCCAGTTTTACAGATGGAGAGCTGAGGCACAAGACAGACAGACTTGGGTCACGTCTTCACTAAATGGAAGATCCAGGCTGCCACAATCTCTCTTTCAGAGTTTGATTTAATGAGTCTAGTTAAGACTCACTAAATTGAACTCAGAGGGCACTCCCGCTGGTGGCTGGAACTCCTGTTTCTGCAAGGATAAGGGAAGCCGATGGGAGTTTTGCTCTGGTCAGTCTCCTGCTGTGGGGACTACGGGGAAATTTGAAACAAGGTACGTCGATTCCAGCTATGTAATTAATGCAGCTGGATTTGCATATCTTTATTTGATGTTCCCTTTTAGCATAGGCCTGGCCTTGGTCTACATTTAAATGTTCTCACCACAGACATGCATATCAGGAAAAACCACACCCCTGAAGAATTTATTTCTGCCAACAAAATCCCCAACATAGGCAATATTACCAGCTAAAGGCGGCTTCTCTCAACTTTGCCTGTCTGAGAAACAGTGAACCTCCATCAGCGGAAAATCCATCAACATAGGCTTTATTTACACTAGAAGGCTATTCTGGCATAGACTCCATATTGTAGACATGTCCTAACCAAGTTTTCGAACATCACATAATCTATGGTAGAAAGTGGGATTGAACCCAGATATCCAGAACCTCATTCCAACACCTTAACTGCAATATAATCCTTAGTTTAAATTAGAAAACATTAATTTGTTCATTAACTACAAAAAACACATCAATAAAACAGTTTGCTTACTTTAGAGACAATGCAATTTTTTTGCACACCTTTAGTTTCTAAAGTGCCAAGAAGCTGTGTGTTGGTATCACATCACTGCATCGCAGAAGCCATAACTGGAAGATAAGGTCTTGATAACTAAAAAAAGAATATGAAGCAGTTTCTACTGAGGACTGAATGCATTACCTAGCTGTTTCTGATAAATGGATCAGCCACTCCATAGTTAATAACATTGACACACACCATCATCAATGGCTTAATACCTCTCCTTGAGCCCAATTAGAAGCAGCTTGCACTTTTCTAACCTGCTGTTTCAGACTGCCTGCAGAATCAGGAAGCCCAGAGACTGTGCTCATTTGCATTCTGTTGTCTTAAAAAAAAGTATATACACACACACACCAAAGCTACCAACTTAAGTGGAGATTCTGGTGCATGATTCTGCACAGAGTGGATTCACATCCGACCTTGCCACTTACTCTAAAACAACTTTAGAACTCCAGCAATAAGTAACATGCAATTAGCCCCACGACCAACACATGTCTATGGTCCTTATTTTAATATCAGCTCATAGGAGCAATGAGACACTCTGGACAACCAATTCTATAGTGTTACTGAACTTCTCGGGTGAACAAGAGACTTTCCATAATAATCTAGAAATGCACCATCTGCTGTGCTTTATTGCTTAATTAAACTAAAACTGGGAACTTCTTAATTCTCATCTCATAGTCCATAAAGATAAATATCATACCAGAGCGTTACCACCAGGACTCCTTTCCATAATATATGGAGGCTAGAATCTCTTGTCAAGCCATCAATCCAAAAACAGCATACAATCCATCTGACATACAAAAACCTGATTCTATCTGTCTGGCATCAGATCGATGGCATGCCTTTTGGACTGACAGCTGGAGGGGAGAGCGTGTTAAGTTTAAGACACTGTTTGTTTACCCTCTCCATGTCATAATAAAAGCTCAGTGACACTAGAAAGCCCGAGCAACTCAGCTGAATACAATTCTTAGAGGCATAGCTGTGTTCGTTTTTATCAGATTTATTAGGGCATAAGCTTTCGTGGGTAAAACCCACTTCATTAGATGATTTGGAGTGGAAGTTACAGAAGCAAAGGTGTATATACAAAGAAGAAGTTGCATCTGTTAATGAAGCTAACCAAGTCAGTGTGGAAGTGGCTCATTCACAGCATTTGGTGTGGAGATGTGAATATCCAGAGGGGGGAAATTACCTCTGCAATGCGTTAACCAGTTTGATTTCAGCTGTCAATGGACTTGCGTCTCTTGGATAACTTTTTGTTTTAACATAATTTTTAGAAACCCTTACATCTCAAAAAGCCCATGGCACCTGACTGGAAATTTTGAAGCATTATGTTTACAGGACACTTTGGTATGCATGACTTTCTAATTGCTATGGATCTTCTCTTATAGACAGAACACAGACATTTAAGAGTTGATGTTCATTTCAGGAATTAGTTACTGGATGGGAGTCACTCTTACAAGCAGAAGAAATAAAAAATTAGGATGCCGGAAAGAGAAGGGCTATGACAAAATCACTCACTTCAGATACAACTTACTGGACATTGCAAAAAGGGTGCCTGTCCACATACACTACATGGCATGAGGACTCATTGGGGAACAGTCCAGGAGAAACTTAGAAATGGCAGCCTACCAATGTCCAAATATAACAAAGAGAAATAAAGGATGAGACTGGGACACTAGCTTTAGGGACAGCCATAGGTTTTACATGGACATGTGCAGTGCCATTAAACTGTGCCCAACATCAGTCCACATGGAGGTTCATAATGATCTTCTAGAGATGCGGTTATAATTTTCAGCAACACACTAATGAAATAGTTGTAAAGCATATTTTAAACCAAGGCCCCGACACAGACACTATATGCCTTCTAGCTGCAACTTCCAGCCATCAGCTCATACAAAATTAGGGCTGGAAGAGACCTCAGGAGCTCTTCTAGTTCAACTCCTTGCTCTAAGCAGGACAAAGCCCCAACTAAATCATTCCAGCCAGGGCTCTGTCAAGCGTGGCCTTGAAAACCCAATGACTGAGATCCCATCACCTCCCAACATAACTCATTCCACTGCTTCGCTACCAACCCCACTCTAAGGAAATAATTCTAAACCTAGGGATGGTCTAGGTGGTACTGGGTCCTGCCACGAGGGGAGGGACTGGATTCAGTTCTAGTGTTCTAGGATTGTAATCCCCAATTTAGGCCACTCCCACTGCAATTTGAGACCATCGCTCCTTGTTCTGTCACCTGCCACCATTAAGAACTGCTAAGTTCCAACCTCTAGGAACCCACTTTCAGGTAGCTGAAAGCTAATACCACTCCCCCCGCTCCATTCTTCTCTTCTGCAGATTAAAAATGCCCAGTTCCTTCAGCCTCTCCACATAAGGCTTGCGCTCCAGCCCCTTCATCATTTTCATTGCTCTCTGCTGGACTCTCTCCAATTTGTCCACATCCATTCTGTATATTGGGGGGCCCAAGACCGGATGCAGTACTCCAGATGTGGCCCCACCAGAGCTGAATAAAGTGGAACAATCACTTCCTTTGGTCTGCTGGGAATGCTCTTACTAATACAGCCCAATATGCCATGAGCCTTCTTGACTCATATCCAGCTTCCCATCCATTGTAATTCCCAGGCCCTTCTCTGCAGATCATGTTCAATCTTTCTCTACTAGACTGAAAACCCCATTATTAAAAATTAGTTCCCCATGTAGGCACTTGTAGATAGTAATCAAGGTTGGGGGAACTTTCTCTTTGTTAATCAAGGTACCACCCCAACTTTCTCTTCATTAATCTAAGCAGACTGCACTGTAAGTCTTATCACTACAAGGCCCGTGTTGCTGTATGGTCCCTGGAGAGTCCAGTCTAGCTTTATATACAGATCACACCCACTCATGTCTCCTTCACCTCTGCCAAGTCTTACTACCCTATTCCAGGGGTAAGTCCCCTACTAGCTTCCAGGGCAAAGGAACAAAGCTATAAACCGCGGCGTTCCCATGTGTGATGTGATGAGAGGAGACTCCCCCCAGCTCTCTCCTCACAGCAGCACTTGGGCTGGAAGGGAAAATAACCTTTCCCTACCTACCATGGCATCTGCAGGGTTGAGGGTGCCGGTTCCTGGACTTGGCAGGTTTCAGCTGGACTGACGGGTCCTGGCACCGTGGCAGGATCTGGGTCTGGCTGGGGAACGGAGGAGGAAGCTCGGGGGCCGGGTTCTGGCTGCATTTGGGCCAGGGGAGAGGTGGCAAGTTCAGACCAACTCTCCCCCTGCTGGGGCAGGCTGGGTTGGGGATGAGCCAGCCCTCCTCCAGCTGGCAGGTCCCCACCTTGAGCACCTACATGGTGCGAATTAGGGATGCACAGTTTACAAGGAACTTAGGCAGAGCTGGCCATTTGCCCATCTTCTGGCCATTTGCCCATCTTCTGGCTCTCCTCTCCTGACTTCCATGGGCTCCTTCCTCTCCATTTGTCTGCTCCCAGGATTTCCCGCACCACCAACACACCCCTATTAGTCCTTCGCGCTGTAGCTCCACCTAAAAACCGACCCTCTAATTCAGTGCCAATTACCCAACAGTCGTGGAGATTTGAGTGGCAGGGTACCGAGTTCACATCCTTTAATTAGATGTGTTTTAATCCTGCCATTGTTCTCATGGATCTTCTCTGAATTCTCACCCATTTGCCCGTATCCTCCTGGAATTTTGGGCACCAGAACTGGGCAGAGTACAGTAGTATACCCTCTGTACTCCCTTTATGCATCCAAGGGCCGCGTTAGCCCTTCAAGCCATGGAGATGCACTGGGAGCTTAAGCTCAGCTGATTAAACCCTAGGATCCACTCATGTTAATAAGGACCATCAGGCTACCTATCATGCTCCTGCAGAAAAGGAGGCTAGACTTAAAAAGGACGTCTGTATGAACTGGTCACAAAACAGGCCTAGGAGCACATATGGTCTGAAGCTTTGGGATGAATGACAATGTGTTTGGTGCTGGGCGTTCGGTAGGAGGTAATTTTAGGCACCAAGGAAGTAGTAACTAATAGTCTATGAGCTACATCAGGGACCATAACTGGTCTAGCTTCTAACCTTTTCACTGCCCGCCACCAGTTACCTATAAGGAAGTCAGACCGTTACCGTATGGTACACCTCCAGCTGGACATGCCCAACTCTCCTAGAACCAAAAACTATTTTGTCCCCAAAAACTCCCAGTGCTTTTGTTGCTCTCTTCTGAACTTTGTATTTTTTAATTGCATACTTTATTCAACTCAGACTGCAAACGGAAGTCTCGCTAATGACGAGTACTGTTGCCAGGTATCCGGTTTTCCCCCGGACAGTCCGTTATTTCTGGTGAAGAAACCATGGTATTTTCTGTTTCTCTTGGACAGAAGACCAGCGGGGAAATTTTCTTCCCCTGCCACCCGTCTGGCAAGAGTGAGGGGAGCAAAGGGATATTTAAAGGCATAGCGGGGGGTTTTTTTTTTCCTCAACCAATTTTTTTTTACTGCCATGTTTGGGATTTTTTGTGAAAGTATCTGGCAACCCTCGAGACAAACTGAGCTCAAATATTGTCTTGCCTGTTTTTATATATTTCCTTTATATGAGCATGAGAAAAGACAAATACAGGAAAAATTCCAAGGGTCACAAAGCCCTGAGCCTACTATAACAACACTTGTGCGATTTTACTTGACTGCCACCAAAAAGCAGAAATATTCAAGAAAAACTTTCCTGGGCTTATTCAGAATAGGCTGGCTGATCAGAGGAGTTTGGGGTTTTTTTGCCTGATGCTTCCTGTAGGTGGAAGCAAACTCCTTGTTGAAACAAGCCCATACATCAACACATAAGCTAAAAAGTACAGTAGTAGCTGTGAACGAAGCGCTAATCAAAGTTACTATAGCATCAACAGCTCCTCATTCAGAACAGCTTGTTACTTACTGGTAAAGCAGCTGCGAGGAAGTAATTCACCTACAGACAAGTTCTCAGTAGGATAGTCCATAATAGCTGCAAAGATGCTGTTATTTTATCAGTCACATGAACCATAGATGAATTTTTAAGCACACATTACAAAGAACTTTCAAAAAAATGCTATTTTACCTGGCCAAGTGACTGTACTCCATCAAGTCAGTCTGTACACATAGGAAGTTTACCACACTGATTTTGAACACCTAAACAAACCCAGGCACCATAGCCTAAACCTGTAGTTGGAAACATATTACTCTATCCAGCGTCTCCCAAGAAAAACAACTGTGCAAATCTGCATCTGTTTATAGGTAGCAGCTCTCATGGGTTGTGAGAAACTCGGGAACAGCAACAGCTGCTGGACTCCAGATGAATAAGTATTGGTAGATCTGAACTATCTGCAGCTTTTGTGCAGATACAAAACCACTACTTGCAAGTGCAGGCATCGGGGTTTTTTTTAAATCAAAACCGTTTTAAATGTACAGCCTCTCATGGGAATGCAGGTACACCACCCAAAGATAACTTATTTCTTGTCCCAAGAAGGGGAATAACTAGCAATACTTGTATACACGTGTCCACACTAGGGTGTTATGTAACATTAAAGCAGTAGAACCATGTAGTATAAACAGCATGCATAACGAAGCTTAGATGCACTTCTCTTAAACGGTCTAAACGGGAACTTTGGTTCTGTAAGGAAGAGAATTTTTGACAAAGCCTCCCCCCCCCAAAAAAAACCAAGGAAATGTTACTAAGTTTGTTCGCTGTTAGACTCATTAAGTAGCTGTGAGAGCTCATATGCACGAGAGCACGTTGATGATCATATAATCAAGAGCTATTTGGACACAAATGTAAATCAGTTTCCTCTATTTGTACCTCAGCAGCAACACACAACATTAAAGCCTATCACAAGCAGCAAAACTTCTCTTTTCCTTCTCTGCTTTAAAAATTTAAAGCCCAGCTAACTCAACATGAATACACAAGCAAGAACATCACATTGCTCTCAATGTAGGTGCAATGTTTAAAACACAGCCATTAATATTGCAGCTTCTCCCATCTTGGTCTTCCTGTAACTGTCCTGGTTTTATCTAGATCTACAGGACACTATTCTTGCATCAACAAGGCAGCAAAATACATTCTCTTGTGCAACGATTTCTCTTGGAGGTGTTTAATCAGTCTCCATTTATCTAGGGGTAAAATGCTTTTTAATTGTATCTTATAATCTCAACAGGCATTTGTTACACAGCAATCTAAGAAAAGATTCTCTCTTGACTGCTCATTCAGGTTCCATGCATGCTATTTTAAACAGTAGTTTAAACCCCCTGGCACCTGATGTGTGCTAAGAAATTCTACCTCCCACTTGCAAGAGGTAAGTAAAAATTAAGAGGAAAGTAATTATATTACACACACCCTCTCTCCAGAGCGAGACTGAGTGCAATGAACCCAAACCCATCGAACCCTTAGCAGAAGCCACATAGGGATGTGAACTAGTCGACTATCTATCGGATAGTCCACACACTAGTATCCTAGTCGCTCTCCCACCCCTCTATCAGAAAGAGGCAAGGGAGGGTAAAGGAGGGAGCGTTTCCAAGCAGCAGTAATGCGTAGAGCTTCGGGCCAGACTCCAGGGTCCATACGGCGCTGCCACTTTGAAACGCCGCGTGCAGCCCAGGGTCAGCGGGGAAGTGCCCAGCTGGTACAGGCTGCACATGGCGTTTCAAAGCAGCAGCACCGCATGGAGCCTGAGGCCAGCCTTATCGATTATTTGATTAGCAAACTGCATCGACTATTCGATTAGCAAGTTCATCTAAATTTAACCCCCCCTATTATTTATAGTGTTTTAGGCTCCCCAGGAAGGAAGCGTCTTTCCTGTGCTGCATCTCCAACTCCAATCCCTTTTCTGTCAAGCACTTAGGAAAACTTACGGCACAATAGATGGATAGTAGATCATTAATATTCAAGGAGGGGGAAGTGAGTACAGTTAAACTTCTAAAATCCAGGGCTCTCTGGTCCAGCAACATGCATGGTCTGGCAGGACCACAGATATTGCTCAGAGAGTCTCGGCTGACCAGCTTCAGAGGCTGGGCTGGCACGGGGGGAATGCAGCCCCGCCTGGGAGAAGAGCCTTAACCTCCGGCAAACTCCATGGTCCAGGACCACGCAGGTCCTGAGGGTGACAGACCAGGGAGGTCCTATCTGTAGTGACCTAGAAGTCACTGGCAGGTGATCAAACTAACAAATAGAATATGCATGCCTTGAGGGATGTTGCTTTAACGCCCCTGATAAAACAATGACATTCATGATGCAAAAGTAAGATCTGATGCACTGAGGCTCTGTCTACACTTCTGGCTTTTGCTGGCACAGAGTATACAAATGAAGCGCTGATTAGCATTTTGTCATGCTTCATTTGCATAATCAATTCGAGCCGTATTTGTGCAAGGGGTTTTTGCGCAAAAACAAGCAGTGTGGACTTTATTTGCGCAAAACGGGGTTTTCGTGCAAAAAAAGTCCATGCTGCTTCTTTTTGCACAAAAAGAAACGGCAGAAAATACGCTAATGATATTGCAACTCATGCTAATGAGTCCCTCATTAGCCCATATTCTGCCAAAAAAAAAACAAACCCTTAACGTAGATGTAGCCTGAGTGTACATCTTAGCAGTAAAGCCACAACCAAATGAGGATTCGGTTATCCACGTGACCACAAAAGGCTTTGTATTCCATGACAAGTCAGACTACAGAGTACTCTGACTCACAAATTTCTGGACTCTGTGATCATTTTGGGTATGGTTTCCAACTCGACTATGAACAAAATTAAATTATACAAGTTTTTCACTAAATATCTTTAAAGCCTTATTAATATTAATATCAATTCCATCTCCTATGTGCCCGGCATTTAAAATTCATTTTTAAAATCTCAAACTAATTTAAGATTTCCATCTAGAATACAAATTAGCAAGTCTGCGTCCCTACTTTGTTTCTCCTAGCACCCATATCTGCACCCTTCATACTAGATGTCAGTTTGTAGCACTTAAGAGATGATGAATATTAAAAGCATGCTCCTGCCCGCTCACATATTATAGTTCTGTGACCGGTGAATTTGTCAAAGGCCATGACTGCACTGAGCAAACAGCGTCTCAAAGACCCAAGTATTCCCTTCATTCCGCACTATGCCGTGCGGCGGCAACATAGTTACAGCTGCAAATAAACACTGGAAATTCACGAGGCTGGAGAAGATGGATTGTGTGCATACACTTTTGCTTATCTGTATGTACCATTTTAAGCATAATCTTTAAGGGCCACAGTCAATACAAGAAATGCACTCATCCAGCATCCATGCTGAAGTCTGTACATGCTTCTCCCCCCTCCCTGTATTCAACTCCGTTTTACATGGATTTTTTATTTCTGTAGAGCTGCAAGAGCCTCATGAGATGCACATCTTATTTTCATGACCGCAGCCTTTCACCTGGAAGTGTGAATACGTATTTTCATTTCTGAACCAAGCAGCCAACATCTGAAAGATTAACAGAAATTTATAGTTTAAAAACTGGTGTTTCAAGAATTACAGGTAGTTGAGACTGGAGTCTATCTACCTGCCTACACAGTATTGTTCTTTACGGTACACACTTGTGCTTTTGCCAGTAGCCTGTTCTTAAACTAGCAACTCATCAGCTTCCATCATGTCCCTTGGGAGACAATTCCAGTCTAAGAAAAGCCGTTTCACAATGCTCAGCTTATATTTCACCCGTTACTTCTAATTCCAACCCTATGCGCAGCCCAAAACAGTTCTACTCTCCAACGGCTGTTTACAACCTTACAATACCTGTAAGCCCTGGTTTACACTAGGGAGTTATTTCAAAATAAGCCCCGTATTTCAAAATAATAAGTGGAGCGTCCACATTACCAGGCCCGTTATTTCGAAATAACAGGCTGGTTATTTTTAAATCTGTATTCCTGCTGTCTCGGGGAATAATGCTTATTTCAAAATAGTTATTTCAAAATAGCAGCAGTGCAGATGCTCCATTGCTGCTATTTTGAAATAATTACTCCCCAAAGTCATTCGAAGTAATTACTCCCCAACGCTTCCTGCGGCTGTAAGTTCAGGCAGCACGTCCACATTAACAGAGTCTGCCTTGGACTCATTTCGAGACTCCCCTATAGCGGGGACATGCTATTTTGATTTTGTGACTTCAAATTTAATCATTTCGAAATAATTTCCTTAGACATGCCCTAAAATACCACTGCCTCCATCTGCTTGTTCCTTCTATAAATGTACAGGTTCCAGCCCTGCAGGGGCCAGCCATGTGGAGCAGACTACTGGATATGAGCCCTGGGTACTAACCCCCAATTGCTCTGACCACCATTTGCCATGCTCATTCCAGCACAGAGATGGAACCACATCAGAACCACATCAGAACACCAGATCTGGACTTAGTGCTAGGTCTCTGGTATGACCCCACTGGTAGGACACTGACCGACCATCACCTCTTTGCTCAATGAATGCCACCTCTGCACATACAACCCAGAGATGCACTGCCTGTTTTATTGTCCTCTTTTGCATCCTAATGTCTAACATCCTCAAAGTAAAGACGCAGAGATCGAAGCTGTGGTTGATCTTCCAGAGTTTGATTTAGCAGGTCTAGTAAAGATCTGCTAAATCAAATGCTGAGGGCACCCCTGGCAACACTGGAACTTCTACGCCTCATGAGGAGTAAGGGAAATTGATGAAAGCATTCCTCCCGTCAACCTCCCACTGCGAGGACAGCATCGAAGCTCAGCTTAAGGTATGTCCACTCCAGCCACGTTTTTACGTAGCTGGCACTGTGTATCCTAAGCTGACCTTTCGCCACAGTGTGGACCTGGCCTAATTTGCTGATCACTATCACTCCCTGACTGACCCTCAGTTTAGCCATTGCCCAATTTCTCTTAATGCAACTATTTGATTAATTTTCTTCAGTGGGATTCACGTGAATGCTTCCATGTTCTATTTCCTCCTCTTACTTCTGAAATAATCATCTGGAAGCCTTTGTATTATTCCACTACCCTCTGTAGCATACCCAACACCATTTAGTCTCACCTGAGATTAATTAGCATGCTGTTCGTCCTCATGCCCCCCCTTTTATTTTTGTTTCAAGACTTTTATTAATGAGATGGCTTAACAACAATTCCTGCTGCACCTCATGGGGCATCTCCCATGGCTTCAATAAATTGTCATTTATCATTACACTTTATTTATAATTTTTCCAGACAGTTTATTATCCGAGTGACAGTGCTCAGAGCCAAGTCAGCCTGAAATCTGAAGTAAAACATTCTATGGGAGGCTACATCATGTTCAGATATGCATCTACTGTGCAGCAGAATACAGACAGACCCGCAAGATAGTTTCTGGCCACTTACTGTCTGGGGCTGATACATGCCACCATTTTTGTGTATGGGGGGGCAACCTTAAAAAAGAGAGTATTACTATATCCTGCATACAACTATATGGAGCCTGCGCTGGTGGAGAATATTGCTACACAATTCTAAGCAGCCACAAAAGGATTTGGTGTTGAATACAACAAGCAAATTAGACGATAAAAAGACCGTAAAAACGGAGAGGGGGAGGCTGCTTGCTGGCATGATTCTACATTTGCTGCCCTTTTAAAAACAACAGGATACAGAGAAATACCATCACTAGCCAAACCTGCTCCCCCTCTTTGTTACCTTTCCACGCTGTAACCCTTCGGGGAAGCCCTCTTTCACAAAGCTGCTCACCTCATTGTGGCCAAAAGATAAGCAAATTGTTCAGTGTCATTCAAATGTATCTCCTTTGGTGCTAAATTTGCCCAATTCCAAACCATTTTCAGTATACCCAGTGACTTCTTGTAAGACCGAATGTATAAGCCATGGTTTCTGTCTGGTGTAAACAACATCATTCATGCCTTAGGACTAAGGGAAAAACATTTTCTCCGGTAGATGCCAGTTTCAGAAACATAGTAAGTTGGCGCTGGGGATATATATAAAAAAAACTTCCTGTCACAGAGTCTGTAAACAGAAATTTCATTATTTTTATTTGCAGCCAGAAATGCCAGAAACGTTTTTTTCCCCCTTTTAAAAATGAAAGTTCTGATTCTGTAGCTGCTGTCTGGGAGCTCCCAGGTAATAGTAAAGTTGGGTGAAAGTCATCCCAGTTGACTCTCACCCAACTTCCTCCCATCTTTGGTGCAAACTAATGATCCCATGCTGCATTTTTGAAAAGCAGCACAGTACACAATGAACAGGACTCTAAAAAAGATTGCCTGATTTGGAAGTAAAAGCGTGCACATCAGCAAATCCAATAGACCTCCCTCCAGTGCTTCCTGGCTCAAACTCAAGCCTTAAACAATAAGCAACAATACCAGGGAAAATGCCACATGTTGTTTTGTGGCATAATGCTAATGCAAGCAAGACAGTCTCCACTTCTGATCTGCCAAGCAAGTGAGCCAGCTAATCTAGTGGATAGGGAACTGGGCGAGGCCACTTCTCTCTGTGGAACTCCTTGCCAGAGGACGCAGTGAGGGCTAGAACTTTAACAGGGTTCAAAAAAGAGATAGATAGATTCATGGAGATTAGGTCCATCAATGGCTATTAGCCAGGCTGGGTAGGAATGGTGTCCCTAGCCTCTGTTTCTCTGGAGGTGGGTGACAGGGGAGGGATCACGTCAGGATCACGAGGATCACCTGTTGTGTTCCCTCCCCTGGGAGAGCATATGGCATTGGCCACTGTTGGCAGACAGGGTGGCTAGAAGGACCGTTGGTCTGACCCAGTATGGCCGTTCTTAAGGTCTTCATCTGTCTTGTATAATTAGATACTGAGCACTTTTAGTTTTGGGAGGGTCACTATTTGTTTAAGTGCCACTTTAATATAAATCAACCATCACCCGGAGCATGGAGACAAGTAGGTGAAATAAGCACTAGTGCATGAAAAAAATAGTCAATTATCCTTTGCTATGTTCACCCATCTTTAAATACAAGACAACCTACCCTACACAAAGCCCAAACGCATCAGCAATACTTAACACTAAACATGTGTAGTCCCTCTCCAAATCTTTCCAAGAAAGTAAGTATTCGGAATGAAGTCAAGTATTCGGAATGAAGAAGCAGGTTGTGCCCACAAAAGCTCAAGATACCATCTACGGGTGTGTCTAGACTACATGCCTCCTTCGACGGAGGCATGTAGATTAGCCAGATCGGAAGAGGGAAATGAAGCCGCGATTAAAATAATCGCGGCTTCATTTAAATTTAAATGGCTGCCCCGATCTGCCGATCAGCTGTTTGTCGGCAGATCGGGGCAGTCTGGACGCGACGCGCCGACAAAGAAGCCTTTCTTCATCGGCACAGGTAAACCTGGTTTCACGAGGCTTACCTGTGCCGATGAAGAAAGGCTTCTTTGTCGGCGCATCGCGTCCAGACTGCCCCGATCTGCCGACAAACAGCTGATCGGCAGATCGGGGCAGCCATTTAAATTTAAATGAAGCCGCGATTATTTTAATCGCGGCTTCATTTCCCTCTTCCGATCTGGCTAATCTACATGCCTCCGTCGAAGGAGGCATGTAGTCTAGACACACCCTACATGTTTTGTTAAGTCTCCAAGATGCTACAGGACAATTCTACATTAGGTGTGTGAGCTTGCCACACGCATCGGTGCTGGAAACTTTTCCCTCAGCAGTATCCATAGGGGAGTGGCTCTGGCATTTTCTGGATTGGTACCCACACGATGTGGTATAAGGGTTGCCATCTGCTTCTCCCACACTCAAGTTACTTCTTGCTGGAAACTCCAACAACAGGAAAGAGGGTGGGTTATGGGATGAATGTGAACAAGACATCTCAAAGAGAACTGGTTAGGGAAACAGGCAACTGTCTTTTCTTCTTTGAGTGATTGCTCCTGTCCAGTCCATATTAGGTGATTCCAAGCAGCACCCTTAGAAGTGGGTAGGCATTTACAGCCACGTAGATTATAGCACAGGCCTGCCGAACCTGGCTGCCATGCGCTACGTATTGAAATAATCGCCGTCCAGGAGCACCTGCCCTCTAAACTAGTTTTGATTTTTTTCCATTCAAATAAGTGCAGCTTCTTATAGTCATTATTTTGGGGGTAGTTCTGAGTTGTCCCTGACACGTTCTGTGATGAACCGCCCTGATCACCAGGAAATGTGGAGCAGGGCGGAAACAGAGCTTTTCACGCCCTTTGGCTGGGAAAAAATGCTGATTTTCTACCTGCTTGGAGATAGGGGGCAGAGAGGAGGTGGCTTGCCACTAGGTGGTAGTTATTACCTTGTCAGGAAAGGGAAGGGCCACCCTAGCAGGAGTATTGGAAAGGAGGACGTCAAATAGGGCATCCGCAGCTCCTCCAATTTCTCAGCTGCATCCCCCTTTAGAAGTTCCTTGTGTGCCTTAGCAACATCCTGAGGAAGGTGGCGAGGGACCCTGCTGATAGCCTCATCTGGCAACGACGACAAATAGGACGGTATCATGGCTTCCATGGTACCCATTGGTGGTCCAGCAACTTGGCCCCCTTTGTTCATGAGGAGTTGGGGGGGGGGGATCTTTTCCCATCAGGTCTCAAATACTGGAGGGGGTTTAGACAGGCTGGTGGTCTCAACAATCTAAGTTCCCAGGAGGTCCAAGGGTAAAACTGAGCCGACCAGTGAGGCTGGAGCCATAGGGTAGGTCTCAATGCCAGCTCTGTACTGGAGCTGTATCTCAAGAGGCAGGACCCCAGTAATATAGTACATCGCTATCTTCTAGTGGAGTCTTCATGACTGGTGTCCGGTGTCACACCTGGAGGAGGAATGATCCGACCAGCACATGCACCTCCGTGGTGATCAGCGACAGGAGACTAGCATCCCAGGGCTTGTGCTACAGGACGGGTACCAGGACAAGGCGTGGGAATTTAAGGTATCACGGGACAGCAGCCGTGGGCATCTCCTTGAATGTGGTGACACTATCCTTGAGGACGAGTGCTGGGACCCGTGGCTCCGGTCGGCCGAACGTTCTCGGGATCCATAACGACTCTGCTCGATGGGTTGGTCCACAGGCTCTTGCTGGGAGGCGCATGCCTCTATGCGTCTGCACCGAGTAACTAGCGAGGCTCTCGCTGTTGATGCCCGGCAGCCGGAAAGGGCTTTGTCACGACTACCTCCCCAAGTCTGTGGCGAGTTGGCTTCCCACAATAAGTAGTGTTGTTGGGGCAAAGACAAGAATAGCAGAGAGGGATCCTCCTTCAACTAGATGTCCATTTTAAATTCAACTGCAGTCAACTTCGCCTCTTGGAAGTGTGTGTGTGTCACTAACAGAGATCAATGGCTGTATTCTTCTTTCTAAGTTAACTATTATAGCAATGAAAAGTTACTAGCACAAATCTCAAACATTGGATTTCACTTTATTATACAAACTAGATCAGAATACAGTTTATTTCTTGCTTGTCAAGTTAAATGTTTCAGTACCTAATTCAATGTTCGTAAAGCTAAAATTTCATAAAAGATCTATGTAATACTTTCATTTTATATCTATCTGCTCAGGGAAAGAAATTATACCAGCCATTTGTCATCGTCATCCCACAGATAAGTAACAATTGAAATAACTTTAACTTACCTTAAGAACTATGACTACAGTAAAATATCTCTACATGTGCAGCTTCTATCAGGCTATAATAGAAGATTACTTTAATCCGATTTCTTAGAAGCAAAGTTAATAGAGAACCTGTTAACAGTCCTAATACATCAGAATGGAAGAGTTACATCTATATTCTACCCTGAAGGAGTCTTATGTGACACCATAAGAAAGTGGCATTAGATTGGGGCAGACAAAAAGGAATTTGGATTGGGGGAAAACCCCAGAGTCTTTTTACATATCGGAAGCAAAAAGTAAAATTCTTTGAAGGCAATTATGTGACAGAAAACGAAAGGCTGAGATTGGAGACTGTCTAACTTTCATAAAGCCAGGTGTAAGTAATATGTTCATTGTCTCTCAGAAAGGAACTAACCTACAACAAGGATACTATATATTTTTAAATAATGTTTTTGCTTAGTATTTAGTGCTAGCTTGGAATTCCCTAACAGATCTAGTAACCAAAGAACCAGTACAAAATGGGCAGGATCCATTCAAGTTTCTTCATAATATCCCATCACTGCTGTTTCAGTATGGACTGTAGGTTTGTCTAGGAGCTGAGAAAAGGAGCTCATTTTTAATGCCCACTCAGTCCTTTTCCCCTAAGACAACGGTGCCTATCAGATAAACATTTAACAGCTATTTGGATTTTGCTTTTTTATTTGTTGTGATGTACAAATGCACCAACTTTAATACACAGTGCATTTTGCTCCAGGAGGGAGACATACAAAGAGGTACAAAATGAAGGAATGTTACAGTACATCTCATCTTTCAGCTGTAAATCTGATCCTACTATTAGAAGTCCGTGCCTGCTATCTGAGCAGCATTCTAACATCCAGACACCACAATTTTACAAATGATTGGGGTTATTTAATCATTAGATGCCATTGAATCCCTTCCTTATTAAAAATTCAAGCTGACTGACTAAATTAAGTGCTATGGTGAAAGCAAACGCAAAACAATACAACAATCAAGAAACAGCAGGCATAGTGGGAGGGCACAGGAGCTGTGTTACCAGCTAGTCACAACCCAACAAAATACATTGGTCAGTTGTGCAAAACTGTCAAGATTTCTTTAGTGAAGCAAAACCAGCTAAGAGCAAAAGGGTTCATAATATAGCCTCCCAAAAATATGAATACCAAATTTTAAATCTTAAAGAGGTTTTCAGCTCCATTTGTCAGTGGAATGAATAGGTTTGTGCATATTAGATTTATATTCCAGGCACTTGCTGGCTTCCTCCTACTGATTCCAGATAGAGCACTAGTGGTTTTATCGAGTACTATTCGGTCTGAGGACTGGCTGGTATGGAGGTCACTTTCCTTTTTGTGTAACGGCAGAGGCTGAAGTTCAGCTCCAATCTTTTGATACAGTCCCTCCATGTGCTACTAGGGACTACAGGAGTATTCTTTATTAACCTCAGATCTCTGGTCAAAGCCTGACTCTTGTAACATTCAGAGCTCAGTAAAAGATACATCTTTTTGCCAAGCTCTTGATAACATGAATAACTGTTCAGGGCCTGCTTATGGTAGGCTGTTGATGGTGGGGGGGAATGGGGGGGAACGACTTTTTGTGCAGATTACTGTGACTAGTTTAACCTGGTGCTTGCGGTTTTGTACATATTACTAGAGCCCTGCGGATCCACGGAGATCTGCAACTCATTTTTGTAGCTGCAGATACAAGTTTTGTATCTTTGTACTTTGTACCTGAAAGTAGGAATAAGAGATCCTCCGGAAAAGGGCTTTATTCCGGAGGATTGCGCCAGTCTAGATGCTTTTTTCCGGCTTTTCCCCAAGCCGGAAAAAAAGCGGCGGACATGTTTATTTAAATCCCGCGGGGGATATTTAAATCCCCCGCGGATTTCCCTATTCCAAAGTTGGAAATTAGCATAGCTATTTCGGAATAGGGGCCAGTCTAGACGTAGCCTAAGTGTTTCTATACCCTGCGCACCAATGATGTACCCCAAAAGACTCATCCTAGTTCCATTTTGTCCACAAGAAAGCCAGCATGGAATGGAGCATGATTGGCTTTCACTGCTCAGACAATTTAAAAATGAGGTCAGCAAAGTTTTACATCCCAACTAAGGAAAGTTAGTAAAGTTCTCCTCCTTATTGAAGGAAATGTTAATTTCAATGATTTTACCTTCAACTTAAGGAAATCACACTGGCATTCTTAAAAGTACTAAAATTCTCTTTAACAACTGAGACAACATGATTTATGGTATAAGACCGTGGTGTCTGACATGCTAGCCACTTGTGGCTATTTGGCCGGTTGTTGGCTTGAACAATGTGGCCGTTTGGCAACTGCGACAGAACTGGTTGGAGGCTGTGGGTCTAAGAGACCTACTGGTCCAAGACCAGCACCACAGTACGATTACAGGAGTATTACTCCCAATTACTATACCAGGACATTCCAACGGTTTCCTTTTACTGCCTCCAAAATTGTGAGCAAGTCAGAGAGATCTTGGTGTTTAATTAATCTATCAGATCATTTGATAGCAAGCCCATTTTAGAATCAACATCACACAGAGGCCTTTATCCACTGGGTCCAAAGCTCTTGTACAAGTTTCTGCCCTTCTCTACCAAGAAAAGAGCAAAGGCATTCCAGGCTTTTTATAATTAGCCTTGACCTCGGCATCTGCAGAGACAATCATCTCAAGTTCGTGTGGGAGATGGCAGATCCATTAGGTACAAATGCAATGCTCTTGTCAAACCACAGTAGTGGTGGGGGGTGGGAGGGAGAAGATATGTTGGCACATTGTGCCAAGAACGTAAGTATAGGACAAGAACGGCCACACCGGGTCAGACCAAAGGTTCATCTAGCCCAGTATCCTGTCTTCCGACAGTGGTCAATACCAGAGGCCCCAGAGGGAATGAACGGAACAGGGAATCGTCAGGTGATCGCTGTTTGTCAGAAGATGAGAATGAGGGTGGCTAGGGACACCATTCCTTCCTATCTTGGCTAGTAGCCATTGAGTTTTACAGCTCAGTAACATGGCTACAATGGCAGAGCCATAACTACTCATACTAAACCATTCCTCAGCTGTCTGCAAGAGCTTCCACACTAGACTGTTAAAATCTCTCCTCATATCATGTTGCATAAAACAGCATGTGATGCATAATTACATTAAATGAGAGTTAAGTCACTTTGTAAAAGAAAATTTTGACCTGGAGATTTTATGCTGCAAATGACAAGCTATTCAGAATCAATCCTTACGAATAGGTAGGAGTGGTAAATGCGGTATATTTTAATATTAAGGCGGCTTTGATTCGGTCTCACATGACCTTCTCATAAAGTAGGGAAATACAACCTAGATGGAGCTACTATAAGGTAAGTGCATAACTGGTTGGGAAACCATTCCCCGAGAGTAGTCATCAGTGGTTTACGGTCAAGCTGTAAAGGCAGATCAAGTGGTATCCCATAGAGATGAGTTCTGGGTCTGGTTCTGGTCAATAACTTCATCATCAGTTGAGATGATGGTATAGAGTGGAAACTTATAAAGCCTGTGTATGAGATCGAGCAGAGGTGGTTACAATTGCTTTGGAGACTAGGATTATAATTTAGAATGATCTGGACAAACAGGAGAAATGGTCAGAGGCAAATAGGATGTTCAGTAAGAACAAATGCAAAGTACTCCACTTAGGGAGGAATGATCAGTTTCCCACATATTAAATGAGAAGTGACTGCCTAGAAAGGAGAACTGAAGAAAGGGATCTATGGGTTATAATGGACCACAAGCTAAATATGAGTCAGCAGTGTAACAATGTTGAAAAAATACAAGCAAACATCATTCTAGGATGCGTTAACAGGAGTGCTGTAAGACAAATGCTTCTGCTCCACTCAGTGCCGAGTACAGTTTCCCATTCTGAGTGCCACATTGAAGGAAAGACGTGAACTGGAGAAAATACAGAGAAGAGCAACAAAAATTGAAAGTCTAGGAAATATGACCTATTAGGGAAAACTAAAAAACTGGATTTGTTTAGACGACGTCGGTAGAGAGGGGAAAAAAGTTAGTTTTCAAGTAAATAAAAGGTTGTGAATTGGGAGAAAAATAGTTTTTTGACCTCTGAGGATATGACAAGAAGCGATGGCTTACATTGCAGCAAGGGTAGGTTAGGCTGGACATTAGGGATAAACATCCTTCAAATTTACAGTCCATGTTTTAAAGTCTCATATCATTCCAATGCACTTATTTAAAAAGTCTTAAAACCCTTAAATCAGTCTCCAACTCACCAAACAGTTCATTAAACTCAATTTCAGTCATAGCTGCTCCTGCGTCATCCTCCTTTTCAGGATCCATTGTGTCATCAGCAAACTTGGAGTTGTCTTCTGACCCATCATTTTCATATCCCTCACCCATTGGGTGGGCAGATTGATTTGGGGATTCATAAGATTCTCGCCTTTTGTGTACTTAACCATGCCTGAGCACATCCTGTCAGCCCACATTTTGTGTAGCCTGTCTTTAAAGGGTTTGCTCTGACATCAAGTGGTTGTAGAACAGAAGTTGAGCCTCCGGATATTACAGCCAAAGTAGTTTTCATTTTTTTGGCCAAATGTTTCACCTCAGCCATCTCGTGTGCTCTGAACACGTCCCAAACAACCATAGAAGGTTTCTTAAGGAGTGCGCCTGGTCTCTTATTCCACACTTTTTCCAGCCATTCAATGACCCCACTTTCATCCATTCATCCCTTTTTCATGTGAACGTATGACGACACCCACAGGAAATTTCATGTGTTTGGAGAAGGCTTTTTTCTTTTAAAAACAAACAAACTGGAGTGAGCTTTGATTTATTGGCCTAACATGATAAAACCACTGTAAGATGGATTTTTTTTCCCATGGCCAGTGGTCTTAATTAAAATGGTTTTTCACCAACACAAGTTACCATTTTGTTGCTCAGGAGATCAAATGTCATCTGTATTTCATCCATATTTCCTATTTGTGACCACTCAAATGCATATTCCTTTCTATGTTCTATAATAAACCTTTGGGAAGATTTTATTTTTTCTTCCAGGTCTCTCGGCAGCTTTTGTGCTATCTTTGTTCGCTGACAAAGATAGAAACCATGATGGTTCATGAAATGAGAACACCAACCAGCTGATGCGACGAACACTGATGACTTTACAGACTTGTGTGTGTCATGTTTCTACATTTGCAGAGCATGCAGACGAATTCCAGTTTTAGTGAGGAGGTACCCATTTTGACGTCATTCAACAACTCAATCACTGAGATCTTTCTCCAGCTCAGGAAGCGAAGCACCCCTCATTGGACAGCTTTTTTTCTTCTTGGCATGTCTTTTAGTACTGTTTTTATTTATTTCCCATTCTCCTACCTGCATCTCATTTATACAGAATTCACAAGCAGTAGCACAAATACTGTTTGCTTCTACGTATTCAACAATTTTAATTTTGAATGCTGCATCATAAGCAGTTTTCCTTTGATTTCAACATTGTTCATTTTAAATACTACTATGAAAATCTTAGAAAAAACTTAGTTATAGCTTCTGTAGGACTTTACAAAGGAACGTCACCTGCTTTATCACTGTCAAATTATAATCGTTCTTTGTTTACTTCAAAGCGGCCCTGTAGATTGTCATGTCTGTGACGATAACAACCTATTTAAATGTATTACAGATTTCACTGCTCCTGCACATAATATTTTCAGATTGGCTAGAGACTTAGGTGGTCCAGTGGTCAACTTTCATGAAGAGATCAAATTACACAGTAGCAGACTGACACCAGTGCCATAGTATTACCCAGGCCCAGCCAAATCGTGTGAGAGAAAGGCAGCATGGGGCCCTGAGTGAGCAGCGGGTGGGCAGGGCCAGGATTAGGGTAGCCAGGTGTTCGGTATTGAACTGGACAGTTCAGTATTTTTACCTCCTGTCCAGTAAAAAGTTCAGAAAATACTCCTAAAATGTCTGGTACCTGGATTTTTTTCCCGGCCAGGAGGCGAAAATCCCGGGCTGTCCAGCTCAATACAGAGGCAGCCTGGCAACGCTACTGCTTATCGGGTTCTGCAGGGGAGCTGTCTGGCCCCGTGCAGGGAGGCAAGATGGCGGGCAGCCGCCAGTAGCCTGTTAGGGCCAAAAAGTCTCACCACGTATTTCTTAAAGGGGCCACGCTGTGTGGGGTTTTGGGGGGTTTTTTGCTTAACAACTCTTGGGGTCTTTTTTTGGGGGGGGTATTTTTTCTGAAAGCATCTGGCAACCCTAGCCAGGAGCAGGGCAGTGCAGGGCCCTGAGTGAGCAGCCAGGTAGGTGGGGCTGGGAGCAAGGCAGCACAGGGCCCTAGGTAACTGCCTCGTTCACCTTGCCCAAGGGCCGGGCCTGGTACTAGCGTACATTGTATTATTCCAATTGACTTGTAAGGTCTAGCATTTTGAGAAACGCATGGGTCAAATTTCATGCATTTACAATATAAATAAAAATAAAAATGTAGCACTTAAAAAAAAAGAAGTCGAGAGTGCAGAACTTACAATATTGGTGCTCTACAACAGGGGGTCTGCAAACGTTGGCTCCCGGACCATCAGGGCAAGCTACTGGCATGCAGGGAGGTTTGTTTACCTGGCACATCTACAGGCATGGAGCCCCTCAGCGTCTAGTGGCTGCAATTCACCATTCTCAGCCAACGGTCGTTGCAGGAAGTGGCGCGGACTGATGGATATCCTGGCCACCATTTCCCACCACTCTTGTGGGCCAGGAACGGCAGGCTGCAGACACTGAGAGCTGCAGGGCTCCACGCATGCAGATGTTCCAGGTAAAAAACAAGCCAGGAACTGAAGTTTGCCAGTTGCTAAAACATAGGATCAGCTTATGAAAGGGTCAGAGTTTTGCCATTTTTATCTATTCTTCTTGGTGGGTTGGCTCCTAAAAAATGGGCTAATAAACAAGTATATACAGTACTTAGTATACTGGCAGGACCGAATTACTAACCAAGAAGTGCTTGATAGAGCTGGTTCCACAAGCATCGAAGCTAAGATCCTCCAGACCCAGCTTCGATGGTCTGGCCATGTTCTCCGCATGGACGAAAGCAGGATCCCAAGGCAGCTGTTTTATGGAGAGCTGGTACATGGTAGTCACAAAAAGGGGCGCCCGAGGAAGAGGTATAAGGATAACCTGAAGACCAACTTGCAATGGACAGGCCTTCAACCTTGACAATTTGAACTAGCTGCTGCAAACAGGACTAAATGGCGTTCCCTTACAAGGAAAGCAGTGACAAAGTTTGAGGACAACTGCCACCAACCCCTCGCAGCTGCATGGGAAAGACGACAGAGCTGTGTTCTCTTTTGTCCTGACAACCGGCGTCCCATGCCCTATTTGTACCCTCATGTGTGCTTCGACCTTTGGGCTCCGGAGCCACTTGCATTTCATTCATGGAAACGCACAACATGTCTTCCTTGGCTCCCACGAGACAAACAACAACAACAGTACTTAGTCCTGCCTCGAGTGCATGGCACTGAACTAGAAGATGTCTTCAAGTCCCTTCCAGTCCTACGATTCTATGAAAATGAATTGGTGGTTGGTCTATAATCACGGCTGGATTACCCAATAGGCAGACTAAGCATGTGCTTAGGGCACCCGCAAAGCAGGGGCAAAAACAGTACAGTATTGTTTTTATTTCGAGTTACATATGGGGGTGGGGCTCCATAATCTTGTCAGTGCTTAGGGTCTCTAAAGGTCTTAATCCAGCCCTGTCTAGAATATACCATTAACGGACGATTTGGAGGGTGTAAGTGGACATCAGGACTCATAGAAGAGCTGAGTAAACTAACGGCACACTAATAATACAATGCCCACATTTTCCTTACTATAAAAATGATACCAGCTGTGATAACATTATATAAACAAAGTAACTTCCAGTGTTATTGATAAATTTTCGAAGTTTGTTAATGAACATTTCTGGGCTGAAACCTGTCATTTGCTAATCATATCTAATACTCATTTTCTTCCTGCAGATACACACAAGATAAATTATCAATTTCTGTAAATCATAATTAGTTGAGAGGCAGCTTTCAATTCCACTAAAAATTAGATCTGTACGGCTCTAAATTAGTAGCACTTAGACACGTTAGGGCAGTTGCAGCTGAACCTTCAACCAAGTCTGGAATCTCAAATTATGGGTCACAACCCTGAGAATCAGCAAGACTTTTTTATTGTAAAATTGTACTGTGTTATCTGTAAGCACTGGGTATTTACCGATGAAGGAAAGTGCTTGAATGTTTGAACATTATGCTCTCTGTTTAGAGACTCAGAAATCAATTTTCCAGAATAAAGGTACTTTCTCTTTTTGATTTTATCTTCTATCATTATTTACGTAGGTCAAACTTCTTTTCTTAGGAGACATTACCCTTCATGAGCTCATCTCCCTTTGCTGCTGAAAATCAACCAAATGCTTATTTACTGACACTTTTGTCTTCTAAATTTTGTTTCACCAGTACTCCAAAATGAAAGAGTAAGAAGGAAGAAAAAAAATAACATTTTGGTCTCCAAGTATGAAGATTCAATCTCTTAGCACATGTATTTGTTTTCATTGGAACTAAATTAGATTAAAAGGGAAATGCTAATGTGACATTTTACTATTATAAAAGGAAACTCTGTGCTAAAATTAGAGCATAAATCAGGCACAAATATTCTTCCAGATAGGCAATCAACTTAGCTTTCTATTTATCCTCCTCTATGCATCAAAAGGATTGTATTAAGTTCTAATATGTGTTTTGTTAACAACTCTGTGTTGCTCCTTGTTCAAAGGTGCTGAAGCAATTATGCCCTGGCAGCACACATTAAGTTCACTGTAGATAAAGCAAGTCATTAGGGGGCCTAAAATATTCTTTTAAAATCAAGATTGAAATATAAATTATGTAGAGTTTGGGATATTTGTCCACATTACATTTCAGATGCAAAACATCACACAATTTTACATTATAGATTATATTAATCTAGGTCTATATATTTCAATTTCAGCGCATAAAACACTAGTGTGCACATTCAAAGTAACATTAAAAGCCAAATGACTATTTGAGACCACACATACACCCACACACACACACACTTCAAAATTATACATCAGTCACGTGAATGCAAACCAGTTCCACAGAGCAGTACTCAAATGCGTATATATGCCCACAATCACTGAGAAGACTAATGCATAGTTCTTGTTGGAACATGCATTTCAAAATTGAGGAATCACTAGTCACCAGCCCTTGCATTCCAAAAGTTGACTATACTAGTATTTTTGCCTAGAAGGAAAGCAAAAATGTTTCATTCCCTCAGACTAATCCAAGAACAACAGAGCCCATCTTTTTTAAGACCCACAAAAAAATCAATGGGAAGAGCTCAGAATGAGATATTCTGTTTAAGGTGCTTCTACTCATCTATTCAGCCTCCCCAAGCAAATGGTGTTGGAGAGAAAAAGTGAAGTATAGATAATTCAGGCAAACAAAATTTCAATTAAATATTTTGGAAAGAAAACAAAAACGTGCTGTGCTGAACCTAATACATAATACAGACCCCAAACCAACACAAAACATTACCTGAAACCTAAACAGGCCACAACAAGCTTTGTGAATTAAATACTACATTTCATGGCATAAAATAATGAAGTGAATTCATAATTAGCATTTTCTTTGTTCTAAATTCAATGAATTTATATCATCCTTCAATACCATTTGACCAAAGCAAACAAAAACATTACTCTCTACAGTGTGATCTGGATATTCACATTTAAAATTGCTATCATGGATTAGTTTAAGGCAATTATTTTACTTGTGGCATTCTTTCGCAATTATTTAAAAACAGAATTCAAATAAGTCTCTTGCCTAATGAGAAAAATGAAATCCTATTAGTTGTGTCACCAGTGTATATTAACATTCTTTTTGTTTAGAAAGGTTACTATCCCCCAAATAAAGGAGAATACACTGCCTGTTAAAATAATTACATGATGACATTTCGGAAAGGTTGGCAAATGATGTGGTTTCAAGCAAGGAAACAAACAAATTTAAGTAGTACTTTAAAAAAATATTATTCATGACATAAAAAGTAAAAGGCATTGGTAATTCTATCATATATGCAGCTTTCATGATCCTTTTCTCCTAAAATTTTCAGTCCTATAGGAAAACTGCTTCCAATCTCAATAGCTCATGGTCCTCTTGCTAAAGAAACTAGCATACAACTCTGAAACCAAACATTAGAACTGACCATTCGTTGTTTTCAAGAAAACTATGTCAACCTCAATCACTGCTTTCCAATTAGCAACTTCAATCAAGTAAACTAGTTCAACACAAAGATTCAAGTGTTTTTCTCTTTTCTAGGTAGGTCTGATGCCTTAGGGTACCGTCAATTATTCCGAAATAACATAGTCCGCGTCTACACAGCAAGCCCGTTATTTCAAAATAAAGTTGAAATACGGGCTTCTTACGTTGACTTCTGTAAACCTCATTGTATGAGGGGTCAGAGAAGTCGGAGGAAGAGTGCTCTCTTTTGAAATAAGCACTGTGTAGATATGCCCAAAGACGAAATCAGTTATTTCGACTTAAGCTAGGCAATTGATATAGCTCAAGTTGTGTAACTTGTTTCAAGTTTAGCTCTGTGGTGTAGATGTGCCCTTACAGTACAGCAGAAGCAAGAGTTACTCAAAGTATGTGTTAAAGCATTAAAATAATCTATAGTGAGAAACTGCAAAAGTTAATGATTTAGTAACGTTGCACTACTCATGACTCCATAGCATAAAGTCACATTGAGCCTTGGACTTAAGTCAAGGATTCTGTCATAAGAAAAGATGAAGAATGCAGTGCATCTTTCGGGGGGAGGGGGGAGGAAAGAGTACTATTTACTCCAAGCACAGGGTACATTTTCCGAGCATTTACAAGTAAAACAGCTTACTGGTCATGGATTATTTAAAAAAATTGTAATTAAAAATAATTAGTACCCAGTGTCAGACTATTTGATCATACTGCAATTACGCAGGTGCTCCAAACTTCCCTGACAGACTAAACTCACTGATATCCCCTGCAGGGGGATACATTTCTGGTTGTTTTGAAGGCTTTTATTTTAGAAGAGTTAATGGTTATTCTTCCCCCATTATTCTTTAGGAAATTTCTTTTTCTGCAAAGGATGATAAATAATATTCAACTACAGATAATTCCATGTAGAAGGACCTTTTTCCAATATGGCTAACATGTTCCATTGTTCTAAGTAGAAATAAAGTCATAAATTTAACCTACAGCTTGGATGCTATTTTGAGAGGGGCATTTATCTCAAATTCTGAACAGAAACTGAGGACACAGGCAGTTCCAAGATGACTACTGGTTTGTTCTTAGTAAAAATAATGGGCCGGCCATTTTGAAAGTCACGTTTCTTGAGAGCTGTGCTTCAACCACAGTAGGAACAATAGTAGCTATTTTGAAAGAGGACAATTTTCCATAAGTTTCTCTGAAAGAAAATGTTTTATGCAGCAGCCTCTGTTGACGGGAACTTTCAGTTATGAAAATTAATGGCAAAAATGACCATCAGTATTAAATATTTCAGGGGTAACTCTTTACAGCAGATATATTTGGAAGAGAGAGGGGACTGGTTTGTTCGTGTGCACATGTACCACAAAATAATGCGAGGCTCACAGAGCTGCCAGTCCCCACATTAAAACAACAGGATAAGATTCAATGTGGCATACGTGTTTTTGTGTTCTAATGTCTGAACCTTTAGAATTTGTGTTTTTCAGTTCCTGCTTGCCATCAGACGAGTAAAATATTTTTTTCTTTCTAAATGAACATTGAGATTCTCACATTCACATGATTCTCAGGCGTTTGAGCTACCAGAAAAACAAGTACTGAAAGATGGAAGAAAAAGTCACAAAGGTTGGTGACACTGGCAAGAGGAAGAGATGAAAAACAGGCCGCGTGTATATTTGCACAGGAAAATATATTTGTCACACTGGCAAAGGACAAGGGGAGTGCAAAAAGAAGAGACAGAAAACTCACTCTTATCTGATCCATAGAACATTTTACCCTAAATTACTGATAGATAATCCCGTTCTTCACCATTTTTAACATGGTTTTGGTGTCTGAATAGAGTGCACCTATTTAAAAAGTCTCAAATGAGAGAAATCCCAGTATTTCTTTTTGTAAATAACATCCAATTCTATCTTCATGAGCCTTGGGATCCATTTTCTCCCATGTGTGTGAGATAAGTGGGAACAACCCTTCCACCCGCCAACTCTAGCTCCCACACACAGTAATACAAATTGTGTGTGTATACTGATGTAAGAAATTTCTGTCTAGTCCCATCAGAAGTAATGGAAAGATAAGTATTACAACTAACAGGTGACAGACAAGTCATTAATATAATGTTAATATATTAACATAATGCTATGAAATATTTTAAAAGCCATTTAAACAAATCTAAATATGCCAAGACACATCTGCTTATGCTTTCAACAGCAAGTGACAGAATTTAAGCCAAAAATGTTTTTTGAGACCTCCTGTCAAGGTCCAACTCCTACTCAAGATCATCGCAACTTCAAGTCACTTCACACAAAAAAAAAAAACTTTACTCCCACACAAGTATTATGTGACAGCGGGGTATTCAGAAGTGTTGTATTGCTGAACAAAATTCTCCTGGGTATCACAAGTACTTGAAGCTGTAAGGCTGGCAGATTCTACATCCAAATGCCAAATTTGGGGGTAAATAATGATACTTGGAATTTGAAACCATGAAAACAAATTAAACCAAAGATAATCGACTAGGTTAACAAGAGCTTCAACTCATTTTTTTAAAAATACATCTGAAGGCTGTGTCTAGACTGCATCCCTTTTCCGTAAACAGGATGCAAATTAGACGTATCGCAATTGCAAATGAAGCGGGGATTTAAATCCCCCCCGCTTCATTAGCATAAAAATGGCTGCCACTTTTTTCCGGCTCGGAGCTTTGCCGGAAAAAAGCGCCAGTCTAGACGCAGAACTTTCGGAGAATAAAGCCTTTTCCGAAAGATCCCTTAACCCTCTTAAGGCTTTATTCTCCAAAAGATCCGCATCTAGACTGGCGCTTTTTTCCGGCAAAGCTCCGAGCCGGAAAAAAGCGGCAGCCATTTTTATGCTAATGAAGCGGGGGGATTTAAATCCCCGCTTCATTTACAATTGCGATATGTCTAATTTGCATCTCTTTTACGGAAAAGGGATGCAGTCTAGACACAGCCATACTGTTTAACAGCTTCCTTTCAAGTCCTGTCAATTGAATTAGTTTTTGTGTTCACTAATGTCCCACCTGTGAAAAGAAAAACCTTACATCTTCATCCTGATATAATGACCAACTCCAAGAGAAAGCCAGGTTATGCCCTTGTTTTCCTTTTCCTGCCCTATCCTTCTGAATAGGCAACAATGTTACATCTTAAGGCTTAGGAAGCGTTTCAGAAACACAGGGTTAAAAGCATGGCTCAAATGTGTTTTGCTGATCGGAGTACTAATCATTTCACCATCAAAGCGCCCCATCATTGCGACAAGCAGGGAGCTGCTCCAGCCCCTACCGGTTAAAGTGGAACCTGCAAGCATCACCTGCTAAAGATGATGCTCAACCTGTTAACTGGTTAACCTTTCACACTCCTAGCCTGCATGCATGTTTTCTTGCTTTGAGCTTTTCTTGCATTATGAGCTTTGCTACCTCATGGAGCGGCTCCATCAGGGACAAATTTTAAGCAAAAATCAAGTCTGCCGTACATATGGCGCAAGAAATAGCGTGCAAGTCCTATATGCTGAGCCACTTCCTGGGTGCAGAACCCCAGTTAAGTCAAATATGGCTCCTCTCTGAGCGTGAAGAAGGCCTAACAACTGCTCTGTTGTTCAACACCTTTGCTTTTTTCCGCCTCACAAGCATCACTCCTAGAATGACAGAAGGTTTGGGGTTCTGACCTGAAAAGCTATCACATAAGCTATTGTTTTACTCAACCGATTCTCTTTGTGCATTCCAAGTCCTATTTGCTTACTTTAATAACACATTAAAGCTCTATTGTTTATTCCTGTTCGTGTCACAAGAGGCACTGCCTGTGTACGAAAGGCATTCTGGTTTTGCTCGTATAACAATGGAATTGTTAACTAGTCCCCTGCTGCAGGACGACAATATTCCAAGTCATCCATGAGCAAATCCATTGAAGAGGGTAGTTGCACTGCTGCAAGTTAGGGCACAGTTGGGACTGTAGAATCTTTATTAACTACTACACCCACAACCCTGCTCATTACAAACATTTAGCCTGCAGAGACAAGCACCCCAATATTAGCAAGTGCCAGGATTAAGCTTGCCTACCTGTTTGGAGTATCAAAGGGATCTCTCCCCCCCACACACACACCCCACCGTAGCACCTCGGACTCATTCAGTGCAAGGCTGAATGAACGTAGCACAGGCCACATTCAAACTGGCATTTTCTAACTTGAGTATTGACTTTGCAACCTTAACGGGGTTTTTTAGCTCGTGGGTGCATAATTTTCTAGAGTTTAAAAAAAACAAAGCAATAAAACAAAAAAATCCACACGGCATCAATTTGGCTCTCCTGGTTCAGCCACCAAGTGGGAACCTGTAGAGCCACCCAACTGCCCTCTGCCACATGTGACTGATAGCAGTAGTCAGTTCTCCTCTGTGTGTGCCAGCATCACAGAGGGAGGGGCAGCTGGCTAGTGGGTCTTATAATTTAAAGAGTCAGGCAGCAATGTTATCTGGCCCACCTATAATTTTTGGTACAACACAGGTTGGCTTTCCAATCTTGAAATCGAGACAGAGGGTGGGAGAAGGATCTTTTTTTAAAACAACCTAGAGAACATATTTGAGGATCTTTGACACAATAGACATAGAACCTCGGTTTCCCCCTCCAGACACTTTTGCAGTCTGTTCTTCGAGCAGCAGCACACTACAAACCATCATTGTTTCAGGAGAACTCACTCAACATATTGAGTTCATTCAACTCCAGAAATAGGACATTTTTGCCCTCAACTTGGAATGGTAGGAAGTTTCATAAAAATCAACAAAGTATGATTTCCACGATACCACAACATAGATTTACATACACCTTTAAAGGCAGATGTCTTTAATATGGAGACCAAAACACAAAGCTTTTCCCCCATGCATTTACAAATCAAGTAGAATGACCCATTTAGACTGAATTTTTTTCCCCCTCCGTATTTCTGGTTTATGTGCGGCTTTCCTCTCTTCCTCCAGAAAGTTCAAAACTGACATGAGTCACGTCTGTCTGACTTGTCAAAAGATAGTGAAAGTTTGAGGAAAATGTTCTACAGATGTTTCTCTGACTAAAAATATCATTTCCACAGAAGGATGACAATTTTCCAGCTCAGTGGCCAAATATGCTGCTCAAAGGCATGTATTGCCAACAGAGATTGACTGCAGATGGTAAGGTTAACTATTCCTTTCTTGTCCCATTAAAACTTCTCTCTACTACCATAATATTTTGGAAATGAATATTATGAAATGAAGCCATTCCAGCATTTCAAATCCAACAACGAAAAATCCATTATAGGTCTTCAGCGGATCTAAATCTGTAACATCCTTTTTAAGAAGATACCCCCCACCCCCCGTTTTCAAATAGATGGGCCATTCCTGTGCTACACATATGAACACTTTTATCTACTGATGAGACTACTTCATGGCTTATGTAATCTTAAAAGATAGATGATGCCTCCATCACAACCAGCTCAACCCACCATAAATCTAACAGAACAATCCAGATGTGTTTATTAAAAAAAAACACTTATCCAGAAACACACCCACACTGCACAATTCCAACAAGTTTGTCCCACAGACTGGGGGCTCACTTGGTAATTAAGCACTAGGAAGAGTCAGCCATAAAAGAACTTAAAGCCAGTGCACCTGAATTCTACTTTTTATATCCCTGCCACGAGTTCCCTGTGTCAATTCATCGAATAACTACCTGCATGGCGATTCTGCAATATGGAAACAAATTAGAGATTAGAATAAACAACAAGAAATGCTGTGGCACTTTATAGACTAACAGATTTATTGGAGCATAAGCTTTTGTGGGCAAAGACCCACTTTGTCAAATGCATGTGACAAGTAGGAGTTTAGATAGCTTACAGTTCTTTTTCTTCTATAGAGAAGTGAAGAGTGCAATGTAAATCTCCCGTCTTGTTTTGACATGCATCTGATGAAGTGGGTCTTTGCCCACGAAGGCTTATGCACCAACAAATCTGTTAGTCTTCAGCCGCTCCCTGAGTTACGACCACCTCAAGTTACGACCACCTCCACTTACAAGCATCCGCACTTACGACCAAAGCGGTCATAAATGTGGATCCGAGTTACGAATGGCGATCTGTGCTTATGAACAGCGCAGTCGTCATGTAACTCTATGGGATCCGAGTTACGAACACTTCGAGTTACAGACCAAGTGTTGGTCCGTAACTTGTTCGTAACTCGGGGAGCGGCTGTATAAGGTGCCACAGAACTTCTCGTTGTTTATGCAGATTCAGACTAACACAGCTACCCCTCTGATACATAGAGATTAGAACGAGATCCAGCCCTTCCAGCCAAAATGTATCTTCAGAAGGAGATGAGAGAATCAGTGTTTATACTGACTATTCCCGTAAAGATACAAGGGATGATGTCTTCACTGCAGCGTTAGCTTGGAGTCACTCAGATGTGAATCCCAAACCCATTCCAATCCACACAAAAACCACATTGCGTTGAGAGGTGCTTTGAACCCCAGCCTTGCTCGCACTAAGGTGAAAACGGGAAGCAAGAAGTCAGTAGCAGCTTGAATGCTGCTTTCACTAGGACTAGTAACCCACCCAATTGGCAGTCAGGCTAAATCGGTCGAGTGCTGCTGTAACCGACACCACCCTCTGGGTGTGGTTCACTGTCCCATGCACTGGCCCTGAGACCACTTACAGAGAGAGGATGAGCCTGCTCTACAACCTTAGCTGAAAGTCAGCTGGCTTTTAGTTCACACTGTGGACTCATGCACTAAGCTCGTGGAATGAGGAGTACAGCTAGTTTGGATTAGGAAGCCTAATCCAAACTAGCTACTCCATGCCGCGTGTAGCCGCGCGGCACGGGGTTCGAACTAGCCGGCATTTAAAAATGGAGCAGGCCGGCTTCATGCAAATGAAGCCTGGGAAATTCAAATCCCGGGCTTCATTTGCAATTGCGGATGACTACATTACCCCCGCTAGTTCGAACTAGCGGGGTAGTGTAGACATACCCTAAATGCACAAAGAAACAACAGCAGTGCTTTGTCAGCATACATCGGAGTTACTCTCCCCAAAAAACACCCCCAAATTAGGGTTTTGCATTGTGTTTAACTTCCAAATGTGTAACCCTAGAATCTGTTGACTAGCATAAACTGTAGTTCTGACTCAAAGCATAAGAAATGAATAAAATATCTGCACATTTTATGCCTTCGGGATATCTTCTGTATTCGCATCTTAAGATGGATACAAATGATAATGAAGTTGTTATACAGCCAGCCAATAAATGTTCCGCATCCAAATAAAGACAAGTAGTGTTTCTGCCAAAACCTGCAGTTTGTGTGGCGCCAAAAAAACAACAACAACAGCAACATTAGACCGGAGAAGAAAAAGGAAAAAACCCTTTCCAGACAAAGTTCCATAAATAAATACTGATACCTCATTGGCATCTACATTAAAAGTCAGATGGGGATGGAAAATACTTCAGAACCAGATACATTTCCTGTTGAAAATGCCTTACATTCCATGACTAAATCACAACCACTAACATGATAGTTCAATCTCACATTCTGCTGATTTTCAAACTGAACTGTACGTGTTGTGGTTTATCAACACCTTGGCCTTAAGATTAAGTGCCCCAGAGACAATTCACCAAGTTTTAAGAGAAAAGAGCAATGGCCTCAATTCCTTCAGGAAGATTTTCCACTTAAAAATACCTTGTAAAATGGGAGGAGGTGGCAAGGATTCCTTAGGAATCAACGTACACATGCTTAAGCATTCAGGCTTAATCGTTATCTTTCTGTTCTTGTGACTTTAAAATATATAGCCATCTAGTTGATCCATTTCTCCTGAAATCAGTAACTTGCATTACAACAGACATTTCTCCCTCCCCCTCACATGCACACTCTCTCCCCTCAAGACTAGACCGAAGGTTCTTGGGTGAGCACCCAGGAGTCAGATGACACCCAGCTAATTAGCAGAGTGCCCACAGCTGGCAGCATGTGTTTCTACTCATGGTGCACATCCACATGTGCCTCAGTGCATACTATTCTGCAATTTATTCCACACATGGACGGAACAAGTTAGAGGGAATATTGGCAGTAGGACAATCACTGTAACCTACACACTTCCCAATTCCAGCTCTTCTAAAAATTTTACTAGGAAAGTTTAAGAGCTTATGTAAGCAGACAAATTCTAATGTATTGTTTTATTGATAGTACTGCCAAGAGGTGATCCTTTGTCAGGATCAGAACCCCAGTGAGTGGGGCGGGAGAAGCTGCAGTAACACACTGATGTTCTCCCAGATGCATCCAATGCACCTTGCCAACCACAACGTATAAATAAGGTCTTAGAAACAAAAAATAGCATTTACACCTTTTGTTTCCCCTTCACTGAGATGTTTAAGGCAGCCTCAAAGTTTATGCAGAGACATGTGCCTTTTAAAGACTTCTGCCCTTCCCCTGCATGCGATTCCCATGGGAACATTGCTGGTTATTCTGTCCTCTCCCCCCGGGTAGCCAGCAGACTGAACCCCTCCAACCCCAGAGCAATGGTTTACACCATGGGTTAGCAAACTGGGGAGCATGCCAACCCTGGGGGGCGTGGAGAAATTCCGAGGGGGGGCACGAGGCAACCCAGCCTCCACCCTCTCCCCCCCCAAGTTTTGCTGCCATTTTTGTTTCTCGGCCTTGGTCAGGTCCTTTTTTATTTTTATCAAGTTTTGCTGCGCGCGGGGGGGGGGGGGGGGGGGGGGGAGAGGTTGAGGGTTTCTCCAAAATCAAAAAGGGGCTTAATGCTGAAAAGTTTGGGAACCACTGATTGACATGAAGAAAAACAAAAATTGAGTGAAGGACCTGAGCAACCCTGGGTGGGTGAGAGAAAGAGAGAGAGCGTGCACACAGAAATAAGCTTGAAAACAGTCTCTTAAGTGTTGTGTACCCCAGAAAATCACCAGTACTAAACGGGGAAAACTGGATCCTTTTCCCCTTTGCAATTCACCTCTAAAGGTGGCACACCGCTCCCCCAATCCTCCCAAATTCATTTCTTTGCGATCCCAACAGCTCTACTGAGGAGACATCTGCAAAACATGGGATGGATAAATTAAAATGCATAGCCTGGAAAAATGGGAGTAAGAGGCTTATTCACGAGTAAGAACTAAAAATGGACTGCAGTAAGTTCTTCATGAAGGTTAATGATCTCTACAACAGTGGAATCTTGATAGGCTATTTCATTCTCTCCTAGATCCTGTCCAGGAATCCAACGCAAAAGGAATTAAGTGTCCCTCTATAGTGAAACCACTTTGCCTAGATATCACTAAAAATACATAAGCCATTCACTTCCCAACATACATTTCTCTGCAGTTATAGCAGTGTCAAATAAAAATCTTCATAGTTTGGCTTCCTTTGTTAAAAAAGATTTCCTGTAAGCCAACTAAATCTAAGAGAAGAAGAGACAATACTCATTGTTCCTGTTAACCTAGGGAGTACCAAAGAAGCCCAGCTAATTAAGCTGAAGAGCAGCAAGGTTGTACTTTACTGTTCACTTGAGTACAGGCAGTCCCCGGGTTACGTACAAGATAGGGACTGTAGGTTTATTCTTAAGTTGAATTTGTATGTAAGTTGGAACTGGTACATATTGTAGGGGAAACTATAGCCAAACATTTCTCCAGAGCTCAGTTTTATTCTCCCACACCTCACTTCCCTCAGTCCTTTATTCTCAAGCTGAGGTGTCTGCTGAGAAAAGCCGCTCCGCATCTCCCTGGTTTGCTGGGGGGGGGGGGTGCTAGCTTCGCGTCTCCCTAGTCTGCTGGGGGGAAGCAGCTAGTGCGGGGTTGCCTCACCCCGTTTGTAAGTAGGGATCTGATGTAAGTCGGATCCATGTAACCTGGGGACTGCCTGTACTAGCGAGCTTCAAAAAACTCCAGGGCATCAACAATGGAGCAAGTTGTAAACCAAGATTTTACTGACGAAAAACTTTTGCAATATCTACTATGCCTGTCACATGCAAATGTTCTTTGCAGAGACAGATGGCCCAGGCTTCTATTAGCAATGAATAATGAAACTTGAAGCAAAAGGTGTGAGATGCTATTTAACCTTGCTTTCCCCCTGCAACACCCTAAGTCTTGAGCAGTACACATTGGATATTTCTGTCCTTCCAAAAAAGGAAGAACAAGATGGCAAGTTAGCTCTGCACCAGTTATCTCGTTATCCTTAAAATCAGATCCAATCCTATTTTAACCTCCTTCAATATTGGTGTGCTGAGCTGTCTATGATAGGAACATAAGCAATATACAGCTGCAAACTGCAGAGTGGTCCAGGTGACCAATCTCTCAAACTTGAAGGCAAGTAGTTCCTAGAATAGCATGGGCCTATTTATGCAATGGCAGTCTGCTTTCTGCACATCTCTTAGAGCATCTATTTCAGTGTTTCTTAAACTGTGTTCCGCGGCACAGCAGACAGTCAGAGGTGTGCCGCGGAGAACAAAAGAGTTCAAAATGGCCACTCTTAAAGGGGTGGGTGACTTTTTTTTTGCTCAATAACTTTCCTCCTGACCTCTTCTCCCCCCCCCCCCCACCCCCCACCCAACAAAAAATGCTTGGTGTTCCTCATAAAAAAAATTATTGGTCGGTGTTCCTCGGTCTTAAAAAGTTTAAGAAACACTGATCTATTCAATAGAAAGGGGCATATTTTGCATATGTCAATTAACACACACTGCACATTGTTTGAGACTAGCTCACTTTGGTCAAGTAGAGAGCAACTGCCTATGCCCCAACTGATAAAATCCAGTCTTCTCTCAATCAGTTAATTCAATAAAGAGTTGTTTATGTAATGTGTAGAACATCTTAGCCAATCAGCCTCCATAGCCAATTACTGCTACTCGCTAGCACCAAGTCATCTTGCTATGAACGTGGGCATGTATTCAGTTTCCAACAGGAAAGGTGTAACCACCGGCACTGTATGTGTGTAATTCAAATACTAGTAAGTATAAAGAATTCCCCAAAAGCAATTAGTTTAACATGCTGATGACCTACAAAGTTTGAGGGAATTTAATTTATAGGATTACCGCAGTAAGTGTATACCTTGGGTTGACCAGGTAAGGAAAGCAAGATGAGAAAATGCCACAAAGCAAGATGAGAAAATGAGGCAAATGTAACACCCTGAAATGCACAGAAAATATTAAACAAAGAACTTTAAATAGGAGACAAAGCAGGATGCTTCCCCAACTGGTCCCCATTTTAAATTATTTTCTTCAAAGTTCTTCAGGAAGAGAACAACTCCATGGTTTTCTTAAAAAAACAAAATAAAAAAACAACCAACTTTCCAGGATAGTTAGAAGAACTTTCAGGAGCAGGGATGTGAATGTGTAGCCGTGTAAATGGTTAACCGATGAGCCTAACTTCACAGTTATATGCATGTTTCCAGTATGAACTTAAAAGCTGGCTTCCCACGCACACCAGTTCCAGGGAAGCTGCCTGCCGCTTCATGTGTAACCACTGAAATTTTCCACGCTTATACAGTTACTTAATTACACACATTTTAACATCCCTATTCAGGAGTTACCTATACACAGTCACCTTTGGGTTTCCATTAACACTGGATAGATTTGGAGAGATCCTATTTCATTTGATCTACAATGTTCTTGCTCACGTCCTGCAGCAATAATTAAGACACAAACTAAGTGACAAATCCTTGCCAACAGCTAACAGACAGCCCTTTTGTTATTTATGATGTACTTGTGCGTAACATTACTTTCATATCATCCTTTTTATTAATTTATACATTGTAAAATGACTTCACATTTTCTACACTTGAACACTGCCAATCCTATATGCTCTACTGTGCGGCACATTTCCCTCCTCTGCCCACCCCAAGCTGACCATTATTCAAAGACGGCATAGGCCCAGCTGTTTTACCATCACGGGACATGGATTCTGCAATATATAAACCAAACCAAGTTTTTTTTTTTTCAAAAGTCAAAGGCAAACACCCTGTAATAAACACAACTCAGTTGTATTTGCCACGAGCACAACTAACATCATGCTCCTTTTAGCTACTTTAACTATAAAATTGCCACCTACATGGTAACTCTACCAACTATTACTGGTTAGTTTCAACTACCTTAATATTAGCCAGACTTAATATTAGTTACTTTACACACAGGCTAAATAGAAAATACCCAGTGTCCAACCTCTGTCATTTGCACTGCAAGCTAAATGGTTCAGAAAATAAGCAGGGAATGTCCACGGGTCAGCAAACTTCCCAGAAATATTTTCTATTACTTATAATACAGTATCTTCTTGTTTTAAGCAAGTGGTCAGAGTATTTCAAGTTCCCAATCGACACACTTTCTCCAACACACTCACATTTTAACATTTCAAGGGGGAAAAAAAACAAAAAAACACTTGCTGCTTTTTTTTTCCTAATTAAGAGCTTCATCACACCTGGATAATCTAGGAGGCTAGCATTTTGCACATGTTACTATACACTGAGATTTCATTAAGCTGACCTATAATGTGTACACAGAAACATCAGCACAGACATCTACTGCACTTGGTATGTGTTAAACCATGGCAGCTTTCATTTAAAAACACTAACAAAGGCATAGGACTGGTAAAACCCACTTCAGATGAGTGGTGAAGTGGGGCTTTTACCCACAAAAGCTGAGGTCCGATACCTTTGTTAGTCTCCACGGTGCCACAAGACTACTCATTTTTAAGGTTACAGACTAACACAGCAACCCCCCTGAGACTTTTCATTAGTAAATACTACCATCAACTATCACAATAAATCTGCTCATTTGAAAATGTCCAGTATTTTAATTCAAAATAACGGTTGGCTTTTAATACAAACTCAGCCACCAGAGTTACATGCTCTGTAACAGGGCTGCACACGCAGCATTGACACGTTGTCTACAAAACTACGTATTTATTGAATTAAGCCCACGGTCAGGCTGGCAAAGGAGGATACAGTTAACATTTATTGCTGCTTCGCTTAAGCCAAGTCTACCCAAGAACTTAGTTCCTACGGTGCTAATCTATCCTGCCACATACAGTAGACTTCCGATAATCTGGAACCTATGGGACCTAGGTGGTGCCGGATTATCAAATATGCCGGACTATCAGGAGGTACTATAAACTGGTTATATATATACACTGTATACATTACATACTGTATATAAAGTGTTCTTAACCCTTTTTATTGTACATACTGTATATAGTATACTGTAATATTTTAGTTTTTTTAAGCCTTTTTTATCCTTTTTGCTCAGTTCAGCTTCTGCCACTGTTACCTCATTTTTTGCTGAAGCTCACTCACTAGGCTCTTGACATTTTGATGCCGGACTATCAGGAGTGCCGGACTATTGGATGCCAGACTATTGGAGTTTTCCTGTACTTGTATGTCTGTGGATACCCTCCTGTCCCAGACTAGAAGTTACCGAACGTGCTTTCATCTTCTCCCTTTTCCAGTCAGGAGACATCTAAGCGCAGTAGGAAAAGATTGCTATGAGGCAGCAGGGTTGCTGTGGACTGTTGGCACACAGAAGGGTACATTTAGACTCCAGTTCCCCAGTGTTTGCACACAAAAGTGTTTTTCTAACCTGGTCATAAGAGCCTCCACTGATTCCACAATCTGCTTTGGAACCCTACTCGAGCCCAACAACTTTTTTCCCCTTAATATGGAACCTGCTGCACGTTAAGCCCATTACTTCTCATCCTACCTTCAGTAGTCAGAGATCTCTTGTTCCCTGTCCTTTAAAAAAAAAAAAATCAGCTTTTTTAAACTTATCTGGTCCCCTCTTGGTCTTCTGTGCTGAGGACTAACTATACCCAACTAAAAAAACCCAACGCTTCTCATAGATTCGGATTTCTAAACATTTTCTCATTAGTGACTCCCCTCTGTTCTTTCTCCAGCACACCCAGACCTTTCCTATTGCGCAGCACGCAGAGTTCAACGCAGTGCTCCAGCTGTAGCCTCACCAGTGGCGAGCTGAGCAAGAGAATTGCCTCCAGGCTATGTCTACACTACGAGTTTTCTCGGCAAAAAATATGCAAATGAGGGACTCATTTGCATAAGTTGCAATGTCATTTGCATATTTTCTGCCGATCCATTTTTGCGCAAAAACAAGCCGTGTGGACGTTTTCTTTCGGTGCAAAAGCCCCTTTTCCCGCAAGATTGGTATTCCCCTGCAAAAAGAAAACATTCACACTGCTTGTTTTTACGCAAAAACCCCAGCGCAAAAACAGATCAGCACAATATGCAAATGAGATTGTGACTCATGCAAATGAGTCCCTCGTTTGCATATTTTTTGCCAAGAAAACCCGTAGTGTAGACCTAGCCCCAGTGTCTTATGTACAGTCATTTATATGCCCTAGAATGATATTAGCCTTTTCCACAACCATATCCAGGGCCAATAGGGGGGCAGGAAGAGGGGGCCCTGGTGATTTAAAGGCCCTGGGGCTGCCGAAAATGCCGTGGTAGCAGTGGCTGGGAAGTTCCTTGTTGCTTTTAAAGACCAATAGTGGCACAGTGCACTGACTGGGGGTGGGCGGAGGAAGGGGAGGGCCCCACAGGCCCCTCTGCTTTTAAAGGGCAGTAGTGGCATGGTGTGGTAGCAGCGGAGGGCACGGGGGAGAGAAGGAGACTAAAGTCCCAGTGTTCTGATTCTTAAATTGCTGGCCGGACCAGTAGCAGCATGAGGCACCAGGGCAGCAAACGGGGGGAGGATGTCGAAAGGGAGGCTCCAGGCTACCTCTGCAGCCCCATCCTTTCACCCAGGGGCCCAGCAATTCTGTCGGCAGCTCTGACTGCATCGCACTGACTCAGACTCATAGACTTTAAGGTCAGAAGGGACCATCATGATCATCTAGTCTGACCCCCTGCACAGCGCAGGCCACAGAATCTCACCCACCCACTACTCGTTTAATTGGTAATCCACTCTAGCTCTGCAGTCCTTTTCAGCTGTCCCACTACCTTGCCAGTTAGTCCTCATTTTGTACCTTGCACATTTGATTTTTCTTTCCAAAGTGAAGCACTTTATACTTGTCCTTATTGAATTTGTCTTCCTGATTTCAGACCAATTCTCCAATTTGTCAAGGTCATTGAATTCTAACCCTCTTCTCTGAAGTGCCTGCAACTTCCCTTCAACTTTGTGTCCTCTACAAATTTTATGAAGGTGCTCTCCACTCCATCATCCAACTCAATGACCAGATTAAATAGTACCAGGCCCAGGACTGACCCCCAAGGGACCCCACTGGATGCAATCTCCCAGTTTGAGAGTAATACACTGAATAACTACGCCGAGTATGTCTTTCAGCCTTAAAGTAATTTCATTTACACAACATTAAACATCAATGTCTATCAAAGGAGGCATGTATCAAAAGCCTTACCCCCCCCCAAAAAAAAGCAAGATGTACTACATCTACAACTTCCCCCCACGCTGCCACTAAGTAGTAAAACTGAAATAAATTAGGCTGGTATTTAATTTGTTTTTGACCAATCCACACTGGCTATTCCTTGCAACCCTAGGTGCTTAGAAACTGATTGGTTAGTCATTTCGTGCACTACTTTTCCAGGTATAAAGTTTGGTTGACTGCTCTAAATTCCCCCTGGCCCTCTTTGGTCCTCCTTTTTAAAGATATAGATGATGCTTGCCTTTCTCCAGTCTACTGGGACCTCTCCCATTCTTCCCCTTTTCTTTCCCCTCAAAGATAATTCCTAACTATTCCAAGACTGCTTCAACTAGTTCCTTACATATCCTAGGAACATAATCTGACTCGGTCAGATTTCAATAAATCTATCATCTCAATATCATTTCATCTGTTCCTTCCCCTATTTTATTTTTCTTCCGGTTATCCTTATTGTTAACATTGTGCTGAATCACCCTTATCCTTTTTTTAAGAAAAGACGATACTGATATCTTTAGCTCTCCCTCTCCACCACATTGAGAGCTTACACTTTTGTCCTTCTCTTGTTTCGAATATATTTAAAGCACCTCTCCTTTTCTTTTAAATCTCTTCCTAACTGCAACTCATTTTGCACCTTAGGCTGCTTGATTTTTTTCCTACATATTTGTGCTCTTCTTTGTACTTCTTTTCCCCAGATTGTCCATGTTTCCACTTTCTGTAGGATTTGTTTTTTGATGGCATTGCCTATAAAAACTGTAATCCCATCTATGGTAGTGGATCATGCTTTTCACTGTACCACACTGGAGTGGAAAAAAGTGGAGAGCTTTTCCCTGGTGGAGTGGACAGATGTCACTGATAATGAAAGGCAGGGACAAAATGAGAAGGAAGAAAGTGATATGCTTTATATTCCCATATCCTTACTTTGCGGAGGGAATTGAGATACAGATTGAACCTCTCTAGTCCAGAACTCGGGTCCAGAAACATCCATGGTCCAGAAGGATTTTAGTTAGTCATTTCTTCACTTATGAATGTGGCTAAGTGGTCCAATAAAGTTTGTTTACATCGACCAGTCCTGGCCCTCAATGTTCTGTGCTGTTGTTTAGATCTGATTTACCCTTAAATGTCTTCTAAAAGCCCAGTAAGCAGTGGAAGTGTTGGTAATGCTGCTAGACAATGTTAACTTCCTATAGTTCGGCAAATTCTCTGGTTTGGAACTGGTCAGGTCCCAGGAGTGCTGAACTAGAGAAGTTCGGCCTGTATTACATTTTTTAAAACTCAGGAAGAGCGCTACAATGGATAGCATGGCCACAGCATTGGTGTGCAGCATCAATGTTAGGATGTAAATTTTAATCAGTTAACCACTGGTAGAAGGCTGCTCCAGCATCACACAGGAAGGCTGTTCCAGCCCTGTTGGGCTACAGGTTAAATCAGTAAGCATCATCCAGTAAGGGTGATGTTTACCCGTTAACCATTGACATCCCTAATCAATGTAAAGTAAAACTCCAATAGTCCGGCATCCAATAGTCCGGCACTCCTAATAGTCCGGCTTCAAAATGGCAAGAGCCTAATGGGTGAGCTTCGGCAAAAAATGAGTCTAAAGGTAACAGCGGCAGCAGCTGAACTGAGCGAAAAGGGTAAAAAAAAGGTTAAAAACGAAAACATTACAGTATACTGTATACAGTATGTACAATAAAAAAGGTTAAGAACACTTTATATACAGTATATACTATATACAGTATATACATAACCAGCTTATAGTACCTCCTGATACTCCGGCATATCTGATAATCTGGCACCACCTAGGTCCCATTGGTTCTGGATTATCAGAAGTCTACTGTACCAGGAGATTCAATGTACTACATTTTTAGATTAATAGTCAACTATATACATGTTTAATGTGGGACTTTCACAAAGCTTTACTTCTCAGATTCATGTTTCTATCGTTTGCCAAACAATACCACATCAAGTATCCATTGAGCCGTAAGAAACTAAGAATTAGCAACACAGCTATAAAGTAGACTATCACTGCAACACATGCAATCAACAAGAAGTAAAACCCAAAGACCAGCCCCTCAACAAAATCAGAAAGAAAACCAGTCTCACTAAGATATGATAAATTAATGGCCGGTGGATGGATCTCCACAGCATCAACCCCAAGCATAGTGGAGACAAGCCCATAGGCTCCCACCCAGGGTGCTGTGCCCATTCACAGCTCAGGGTAGCTGTTCCTGGACAGCATCTCTGTTCAAGAGGTGCAGAAGTAGTTGAGATTGGTCCTGCCTTGGGCAGGGGGCTGGACTTGATGACTCCTGAGGTCTCCTTCCAGCTCTAGGATTCTATGATTCTAAGTCCAGCAGAAGCGAATAATGCGAGCGTGACTATAGTGCAGTGCCGAAGGGGAAAGAGTTAGACACGTACCACCCAGGTGAAACAAGGGATAGGATTGGAGGACTGATGGCACCCGGACTCAATTCGCCTACCTTCTCACTGCACCCTGGACAGGTTGCGAGTCCAGGCTGACTCACAACTCAAGCGTACCCCCGGGCTGAGCCTGCTAGCCAGATTTTAAAGACACCTTCAAGCCTGGATGAGAGGCATTTCTGGGTGGATGGACAAGGGTTAAGAGCTACACCTTGGCTAACTCTGCAGCAAACATATGCCTTAAGAGGCTTTTACCAGGTTGTTTTCTGTGAAGGTCTGAGATCACGACACACATACCTTGTAAAGAATTCAGACTAATTACCTTCAGGGCATGCTGCTAATGCTATTCTCTATCATCCAGCCTCTTCCCCCAGGTTTTGGCAAGGGGAGCAACTTCCTGGAATCCCTTTTGCATTGATTAGTAAGGAAATGATTGGCAGAGACGTTTTTAGGGGGAGTCTTTTTTTTTTTACTTCATTCTCATCTGTTAATGCTGGGATGGGGTCCCCGTCTTGCCTGGAACTGGCCCCTGAGGCTCAAACATACAAACCCTACTAGCCATACCCGCACTCCCAGGCTCTGGTGTGCAAGGGGAATGTGAGGAGTGTCTTTCTCCTTCTCAATTGGGGACCACCGGGGAGGGGGGTCTTCTCACTCGTGTGCAGCCCCACGACCCAAAAAAGGTTCCCCACCCCCGTTAAAGAAGGGCATATATTTTATATTGTGAAAGCACTTAGGCCAGGATAGGTCCAGATGAACTAGTCTGGTAACACAAACGTGCAGTCTTTGGTTTAAAAAGAGTAAATTCTGAATCTGACAGGTATGCATGCACAGACAGAAGGCTGTTCGGAAGGCAGCTTTAGACCAGGCCAGATTTGTTAGTTATTTTACCCCCAGTTGGCTGGTTGTTTCCTACATTTTATATTTACCCATTAAAAAGGAATGGAATGAACAATTAAGAGTGGAGGCCAGCAGAAAGGATGAGAAGTTAGGAGGCACTTGGATCAGAAAGCCCGTCTATAGCCTACGAGTGGATTAGGCGTTTGTGCCCAACCTTCCCCTCTCTGTGTCACTTTGTAAATCCTGACTCACTAAATATACCAAAAACCAAGTATCAAACCAAATTCAGTGGTTCCTTTAAGCTGCATGAAAGTCCTCTGCAGAAACCCCAAGCAACTTCATTAAATAAAAAGGGAGATTTTACCCACCAAAGTAGTGAGCCATGAAGCCCACATGTCACAAATGGATCAAAATGAGCCAACAGATTTAGGAGACGCTCCAGGAACACAGGCCTCCCTCCTCCTCAATTAAAGTCCACTGATGAGATATGCAAGCTGACCTCCCATGAAAGGAATGCTCTTCTGCACCCAGCTTTCATCCAGTAAAGCATGGGAGAAAACAAAAAACAAAACAAAAAACCCACATAAAACCATTAATGATCATTCAACATAACCAAAGGGTAAAATGCCGCTGATGCTATAATCTCACTGCAAAGCCACAATTACAAAGAAGGTAACTACTGTCAATCCATGCACACATTTTGCTGAAGTGCCTTCATTTCAAATCCTTAGGCAAATCTGGAGAATATTAGGGGGATTATACATATAACTACACAGGGCTCTATTGACTACAGACAACTCCTTCCTTAAGGCAAATAAAAACAAATTCCTGTACAAGCAAGTTTTTAGAATCCCATTTGTCATGGCAAATCGAAATGAATAAACTTATGCTGTTAACCTGAACAGTAAGAAATACATTTCTGTATAAATTAAGAAGGGAAATAAAATTCTCTCGGATGAAACAGGGGTTGTCTCTCAGTCTTCTGAAGAGAGGCAACAAACGAAGCAGCATTATGTAGGTTAGATGCTTTCTAAATCCGACAAGCTACACTAACAAAAATATTGTGGGACGGACATGGCTTTCAATTTCACAGGAGCAGAAGAGAAGTTAATCCAGTTCTGATTCCTATCACTTTAGACTTCACTAATGAGCTATTCTGATCATTCCAGAGCCATAAACACTGAGGGTAAAATAATAAATCCTGCTACCTATTTTGATTGTGAGGCTGACTGCAGTGACAGAGGCATAAGGAAAGTATATTTACTTACATTATTCTCTAGTGAAGCTTCTGAACAATACCAGGACAGACTCCATTTCCAAACAGCCTGACATTCAATACTAAGATGTTAAGATCTGACTTACCCGTTTTAACACCATCTCCTTGCAAATTCAGCTCTCAAGAGACTCCTCTGCTGCTGATCCCCTTCCTACAAAGGTGCTCATGACTCAGCTAATTTTGCTCTCTAATCCAGACTCGAGTGAAAACTAAATTAACTTTTCAGTGCCTCAAACAGAAGACACTGCAGCAGAGACAACTCATGTTTGAAAAGAGGACATAAGGTTAGCTGGCTCACCAACGTATTACAGCAAGCATGTAATGAAGCATTCAACTAGTCCCAAATGGCACATGGGATGGGTAAATACACAAAACGTACCATTTCAACACCTAGCCTATAATAACATATCTACCCAACTGAAAATTCAAAGGAATTGGGGAATCCAGGGGTGGAGACAGTACCAGTGTTAAGACGTACTTGAAAAAACACAAGCGCTTCCTCTTTGTTGTAGGCAATACAGCCGCTCCCAGAGTTACGACCACCTCCACTTACGGCCATCCGCACTTACGACCAACGTGGTCATAAATGCAGATCCGAGTTACGAACTGCGATCCGCGCTTACGAACAGCGCGGTCGGCATGTAACTCTATGGGATCCGAGTCACGAACACTTCGAGTTACGGACCAAGTGTTGGTCCATAACTTGTTCGTAACTCGGGGAGCGGCTGTATAGTGAACATAACAAAAATCTTATTGCTCCAAATGTGACTTCCATGTCATCTTTGCCAGTAAAGAAAGTCAGTCTCAGAGGGGTCACCATATTACTCTAACTTTAAAAATGAGTAGTCCTGCGGCACCTTTGACTAACCAAAATATATATAGTATCATGAGCTTTCGTGGGCGAAACCCACTTCATCAGACAAAGATGCTCATCTGAAGAAGTGGGTTGTACCCATGAAAGCTCATGGTACTCAATATATTTTGGTTAGTCTCAAAGGAGCCGTAGGACGCTCGTTATTAGTAAAGTAAGAAGTTCACACAGACAGCACTGTAGACAATGGAGCTCTATGTGTTTTGCCAATCCCACTTTGGCTTTATAGGTATTTTTGCTTAGTGGGTTTCCCCGCCCCCCCCCCCCCACGCATTAGTTATCTTGTTGCAAAATCAATAAGCGGAGGCAAGGTTGTGGAGTATTTGCTGTAGGGAAGCTAAGGACAGTCAGTAATATACCCATCACTCAGCCCGCTACTTTACCCACTTCACAACACTCCCTTTGCTGTGCACGAGTTCCGTTTAAACAAGTTTCATTTTCTTGGGATGTGGCCAACCTGGCCAACACGCCCTCAAATATCGGCAGCCCAGTCATTTTAAAACTAGGGGGAAATACCTTAAACCTCATTTATTAACCAAGTTTCAGGCCTGTGTAAATTATAGCTGAGAACTGCAAGCTCCACAAACCCGAGAATTTATACCGAATAAACTCACGCAGCAACACCAGTATGTCACGAGTACAGAGAGCATACACCGAGGTTGTGGGTACAAGGAGAAGGAAACAGCTTTGCCTTCCCATTACATCAGCTGGAGTTGTGCACACTTACTAACCAACGGCACAAGCCTCAGGACTGTAGAGGCTTCTTTTCATTGTAGCTTGGTATTTTGACAATAGCATTTTTTACAAGACATTTGTCATTAGCAAACTTTAGACAAGGTTAATGAAAGTCCTGTCACTTTAATGTCTAGCCTGCTTTAAATTACAGATGTCATGTGCCACGACTAGAGAAAGGGCACACTGCAATAATACTATAAACTCTCATCTCCTGGGACACGCAGGTAATTGCACAGCTCATTAAAAACGGTTTTAATTATTAATTGACCGTGTCAGAGTTGTCCTTTGAAGTCAACTTTTTTTCCCCTTGTAAGCGTGATGATTCCAAGCTGACCTACAGAACTTCGAGTACAATGCAAAGATCCGCCAGGCAAGGTTTGGGAAACACTTTCTATCATGTATCAGAGAGGTAGCTCGGTTAGTCTCAATCTGCAAAAACAATAAGTCCTGTGGCACCTTAGAGACTAAGAGATTTATCGGAGCATAAGCTTTCATGGGCAAAGACCCACTTCGTCAGATGCATATCATGTATAAGTACAGTGGTCATGGTACAAATGGTGCATTCTTTCCAATATATTCAAGTGATGGGGGAAGACAGGACTCAAAAGGGATTTAGCTTATTGGGAAAAACTGATTAAATACCTTTCTTGCCACTTGAGAGCGCTTAAATCTGCAATCAGACACAAAAGACGACAATGGTGAACATTCTGGTCTTAACGTTTAGTAGGTTTCACATTCCCCACCCCTGTTGGTGCAGAACACTAACCTATTGCCTACCTTGGTATATCGGAATCTGCTCAGAGCCTATTCCGCTATAACTCACAAGTGCCTCTTTCTCTAACCTGTTCTGGACGTGAGTGATTGGCATGAATTTGAGAAACGGCTCAACTCCAAGTGGCTGACATCTATAGCTCTCTGCCTTTCGCCATTCCCATTCCCACGCTCTACCGTTACGAAAGGAGCGTTCTAAATTCCCATCCTACAACACGGGAATTCAGAACAAGCCTAAGAGCCCAAGACAGCAAAAGGAGAAAGGATTGCCAAGCTGTCCAGTTCTGAGAGCGATGCCAGTGGCAGGCTTAAATGAGTAATTTTATATTTATAAGGCAAGACAATTCATAACGTCAGATGACAAAGTGCTAGCAGATTTATCATCAAGTTGAACTTTCAGTAAGGGAATGGAGCTTCCAAGTTCACTCCGTCATGCATTAACTTAGAGGTTTAACCCATCTATTCTTGATCACTACTCAAAAGCAGCTTTCAAGCAGCTGACTGATCAGGTACCTTTTTTTCTTTATTGCCTGGTGAAGGTGGAATGGAGAGGCTTTAAAGTGCTTTTCATTAACTCTATCAAGACTTTTCGGAAGCAGCATCCCCCTCCAGTATCCCGGTGTTATCTATTTCAGAGGGGTAGCTGTGTTAGTCTGTAACTGAAAAAACTTAAACAGTGAATAGTCCTACAGCATGTTAGAGACTAACAAAAATGTAGATGGTATCATGAGCTTTTGTAGGCACCGCCCACGTTTTCAGATGGAGTTATGGGTTCAAGGTGCCGGTGTTATCTACACAGCTGTAGTAACAAGATGAGGAGACTGGCAGAAACATTACTTACAAAATTAGTCTCACATTATTTCTTCCTATTAAGAGCAATGGCCAACAAATTGAGTAAGAAAAGGCAGGGTTCAAGATGAACACGGCAACTCTGTAATCAAATTACAGCATTTTGTTTTGGTTTATTGGTTAAAAGGTAGATTGTGTACCTGTTGCTTACCCTGAGAAATCCCAGAAATAAAAAGAAGTTTCTCTTCAAATGAGATCAGACAAATCAACTCTGTGTTATTACCGACTCCTAGATAATTCAAAGTTAAAAGCACCTGATAGCACAAGATAACGGCAACCGAAAGTAGCTTGCAATTATCCATTGCTCACCTTCAAACCACTATTTAGACAGTAAGGCACAAGGTAATCACATGCCAAACCAGAGAATCCAGTTTAGCGCAACAAGGACATTCTACAAAGGAGACTTAGCTCATTAATTTAGGGGTCAGTACAGGTTGGACGTTCCTGGTCCGGCACCCTCGGGACCTGGCCAATCCCAAATGAGGGAATTTACCAGGCTATGGCCCGAGCCCACCTGCCACCAGGCTCCCCAGAATTTCTGGCCGTGTCACCGGTCCCCCACCCCTGCTGCGGAGTTCCCAGCCACGCTGTCTAGACCTCTCTGTTCCTGGGCTCTCTGATCCAGGATCATCCTTGTTTACATCGTGATGCTTGAGATTAGATTTCCCTTCTCTTCGTTTTGCATCGAGCTGTGGGGTCATGAAATGATGCCAGTCCTAAAACTCCAGCCACGGCACTAAACTAATCTACTGTAGCAGTGAGTTCCCCAGGTTATCCACAACCTGCAATGAAGAGATTTGCTTTGTGCAGTTGCTCTACCATTCTACTAATTGTCCTTACACCAATGAAAAAAGCAAGTCAGAAGCATCTTCCAGTATTAACTCTTCCCAGAATGCAGAACACTAACCCAAATGAGGATGAGTTAGCTGATCAGACCCATGGGACAGAGAACTTAAGTAACTTCTATAGCTATTTGCCACCTGTGTTTGTGACAGACCCCAAGAGACTGTTCAAATGCTCTGTTAGCTGCCCGAGCACAGAACACAAACCCTGGCTACGTCTAGACTGCAAGCCTCTTTCGAAAGAATCTTTCGAAAAAGCCTCTTTTGAAAGAGAGCGTCTAGACCAGTGGTCCCCAACCTTTTCAGGTTGGCGGGCGCCAGGGGGCGTGGCCGTTCGCCCGCCGGGCGCCAGGGGGCGGGGACATTTGCCCGCCCGGGGGCGGGGCCCCCCCCATAGCCACGCGCCCGGGGGCGGGGCCCCCCCCATAGCCGCGCGTCCGGGGAAAGCGCCCCCCCCCGTAAGCGCCGCGGGGCCGGGGCCGGCAAGGGCACACACGGTGCTGCCGGGGCCGGCCATGCGCCCGGGGCTGGCACCTGCCAGCCCAGATTGCTCCGCGGGCGCATGTAAAGAGCCCAGCGGGCGCCATGGCGCCCGCGGGCACCGGGTTGGGGACCACGGGTCTAGACTGCAACCTTTTCTTTCGAAAAAGTGAGCCACTCTTTTGAAAGAGAGCACCAGGCAGTCTGGATGCTCTGTTTCGAAAAAGCCCTGTTTGCATTCAAGAACCCCTTTTTCTAAAGAACACTTTCAAAAAAAAGGCTTTATTCCTCATGAAATGAGGATTACCACCATCAAAAGAAAAGTCGCGTTCTTTCAATTTAATTTCAAAAGAACACGGCTGTAGTCTAGACGCAGGTGAAGTTTTTCAAAAAAAAAAAAAAAAAGGCTACTTTTTTCAAAAAAAACCTGCAGTCCAGACACAGCCCCTCTGAGTCATTTGGAAGAAGAAAGTTTTAGCGTAAAGCAAAGTTTATCACCAAGGCAGGAAGCCCCAGAAACATATTTGCAAGTCTCTCTTATGGCATTAGCAGACGCTTCTGTAATACAATGCTTGAATCGATATGAGTTCAGTCTTTGATACGAAGATCTAAGTACAATACAGTGTGCAATATTCTAATTAAATTGAAGGATGACTATACCAGCCACGTTTCCATTAGCCTGGTTCTTATTTGATTTAGCTGCAATAATGAATGCTGAATCAGATTAGGGTTGTTAAAAGTTACCTGGCTTCTCAGATCGCCTGAAATTAGTACAAAATAACAGAAGACCTATAATAGCTCAAGACATTTAAAAATAAAGCCCATTTATCTTCAATTAAAATTACCTCCACAGAGAAGATAAACATATTAACCCCCTCACCACACCACAATTCTCTACAAGAAGCACATTAGCGAGGAATTAAGTGTCATGAAAAGCAGCTGCATTTCAGAGAATACACAAAAAAAATGTTTTCTGAAAGCATAAGCAACAGTGCATGCAAGACAACCCACATGATTAGCTTGCTGACAGACGCCATATTAGCCATGGGCTTCCATCAGCAATTGTCTTTCCCTACAAACCAGCAACACACACAAGCAGAAGCAGTCAATAGCCTGGAGACTAGTGAAGTGACTGAGCGAGAAAACAGGTACATGGTTTACTTGCCTTGCAGCATGGTAGCGAGATGGAATAATGTTAGAGAGACACAGCATCATGAAGAGTGGCTACCACCCAAGATAACCAAGCAGCCAATTCATTGTTTGAGACAACGTAGTACAATATAGAAAGCAAAGTGTCAAAGCCATATTAATAATCCTTCCACACAGTTTATTTCTCAAAACGTGCACTTTAACATACCCCAAATGTGTACTTTGAAGCTACACCCTCACCCCAAGCACTAATATTTATAGTGCACACTTGTATTCAAGTTAGAAAGCACCTTTACCTGTCTCCTAAAATCCAATACAGGCAGTCCCCGGGTTCCGTACAAGATAGGGACTGTAGGTTTGTTCTTAAGTTGAATCTGTATGTAAGCTGGAACTGGCGTACAGATTCAAACACTGCTGAAACTGACCGCCAGTTAAGACTTACATACAGAATCAACTTAAGAACCCCAGGCGTCCCCAAGTCATCTTCTGCTGAAAGTGATCAGCAGCTGATTCTAGGCAGCCCGGGGCAGAGCAACTCTTCCTGGTGCTTCCTGTAGTCAGCGCTGGTCAGTTTCAGCAGAAGCTGACTTGGGGACGCCTGGGGCAGAGAGTCCAAAACAAAAGCCTGGTCTGCTGGGGGGGGGGGGGAGCACACTAGCTTTGCCCCCCCCCCCCCCCCAGCAGACTAGGGACATGGGGAGCAGAGCCGCAGCGGCAGCGGGGTGCCGCGCCTCTGAGGCTTTGCTCTGGCAAAGCCTCCGAGGCGAGGGACCCCGCCGCGGCTGCGGCTTCAGTCCCGGTGCCTGTGGTCTGCTGGGGATGGTGTACTCAATATAATTTGTCTCAGATGAGTAGCCGTATTAGTCTGTAACTTTGAAAACGAGTAGTCCCGTGACATCTTAAAGACTCACTTCGGATAAGCTTCTTCGTCTGAAAAAGTGGGTGTTGCCCACAAAAGCTCATGGTGCTCCATATTTGTTAGTCTCTAAGGGTATGTCTACACTTGCACCCTCTTTCGAGAGAGGGATGCAAATGAAGACATTCGAAATTGCAAATGAAGCCAGGATTTAAATATCACACACTTCATCTGCATATTCTCATTATGGCACTATTTCAAAATAACAGACGCTGTTAAGACGTGGTTATTGCGAGAAAAAACTCTCTCTCGAAAGAACCCTTATTCCTCATACAATGAGGTTTACCAGTTATTTTGAGAGAAGGGTTCTCTCTCAAAATAAGCACGTCTTAACAGTGTCTGTTATTTCAAAATAGCGCCATTTCAACATTCGCTATAACGCAAATATGCAAATGAAGCGCAGGATAGTTAAATACTGGCTTCTTTTGCCATTTCAAACGTCTTCTTTTGCATCACTCTCTTGATAGAGGGTACCAAGTGTAGACATACCCTTGGGTATCACAGGACTGCTCATTGTTTTCAATATAATTCGGTTAACCAGACTACCCACATGCGGTGTGTAACAGAATTCACACGGCATGCCCCGCAGCATCTACCGCAACAGTAACACACAGCGCATTCAATGGACTTTTGAAATAAGCCAAAGATTTACAACTGGAGTAACTTGCAGGTACCCGTACCTTAACATTTACTTTATATTCAAGATTACAGAACCTACCGAGTCAGCTTTAGGAAGCAGCACTTGAAGAAACTGAACTGGCAACTCCATCTGACAACTAACGTAATTAAGTCCCACGTGGCGAAGAGTGGGAAACTAAAATATTGCACAGACATGAAAATTTATCACCATAATAGATTTTTATTGCAACAATATTGTCATCTTCAAGATCTTGCCTTTTCGTGAAAACGCTCGCAAGAGGAATACGTGCAAGGATGTGAGGACTTAACCGGTACCTGGGAGCGGCTCTAGCGGGGGGGGGGGGGGGGCAGGAGTATCATCTGTCCCTCCTCCCCCCACAGTTGGGGCTGTAGGCTATTTAAACTGCCCCCCAACCCCTGCAGCAGCCATTTAACCAGTTAACTGATTAACCAGAATTTTATATCCCTGACATGCTTACATTTTTTAGATCCTCGCTCACTATTGACAACCATTTGCATATTGCACGGAACCCGTTCACTGCATTCCCGGTGCCAGGGTATTTTACAATCCTGGCAAACTAGTTCAAAGTGTGGTTCTGTAGCGAGGGAGCTGAACTAGGAATATGGCTATCTGGAGAGAAATCCTGCTTTGCCGCAGACATCCAGTGGGCTCTTCGGGCTGGCCCACAAAGCACAGCAATGCCCATTAAAGGGGTGTGGTTTCTAAAGCGCTCCGATGTTCTATGCAATAACTGGTCTGTGCAGACTCTACTGGCAAGAACTAGTTGCCAGTAGAGACCACACAGGCCAGCTCTACCCTGCGCCGATTAGGCCTCAGTTGGAGTATTGTGTCCAGTTGGAGTATTGTGTCCAGTTCTGAGCGCCACATTTCAAGAAAGATGTGGAGAAAGTGGAGAAGGTCCAGAGAAGAGCAACAAGAATGATGAACGGTCTAGAGAACACGAGCCATGAGGGAAGACTGAAAGAATTGGGTTTGTTTAGTTTGGAAAGGAGAAGACTGAGAGGAGACATGATAGCCGTTTTCAAGTATCTAAAAGAGTGTCACAAGGAGAAGGGAGAAAAATTGTTCTCCTTGGCCTCTGATGATAGGACAAGCAGCAATGGGCTTATGTTGCAACAAGGGAGGTTTAGGTTGGACATTAGAAAAAACTTCCTACCTGTCAGGGTGGTTAAACACTGGAATAAATTGCTTAGGGAGGCTGTGGAATCTCCATTTCTGGAGATATTTAAGAGCAGGTTAGATAGACACCTGTCAGTGATGGTCTAGACCACGGATTCCCAACCTTTTTCGGTCCCCGTACCCTCTTGGCTTTTAGTAAACCTTACCGTACCCCCTATTTAATATTAAAGGAAATAAATTCTAGACTCTAGAATCCACAACTTCAACTAACACTACTACTTTTGGAATATTACAATTAGGATAATCTAATTATTTACCAAATATTCCCTGTACCCCTTGACAAGCTTCTCTTACCCCCTGGTGGTACGCGTACCCCAGGTTGGGAACCCCTGGTCTAGACAGTGCTGGGTCCCGCCCTGAGGGCAGGGGACTGGACTTGATGACATCTTGAAGTCCCTTCCAGTTCTAGTGTTCTGAGATTCTAGTTCACATTAATGTAGTGCTGCATGTGGCCATGAATGGTAGGTGAGCTCTTTGCATTTCTGCACCAAGCTTCTTTGGCTTTTGCTATTCTTCACCTTTGTAGGTGCCTCCTCATGGCTTGTGAAACCAAAGTGAGTTACTCTGTAGCCATCTTTTAGCACTCAAGAAGCTGTGTGTAGAAGCCCTTTCTATTCCCTATAAAACGGGCACAGGTAACTTAAAAGTTTACCTGCCTCACAAGAATAGTATGAACATTAAAATGCTTTGAAAGTATCTGATACCACGTAGAGAAGTGCAAAACAGTACTGATTCCATTCTAGTAGCAGGCAAATGTAGCAGAAAGTATAACTCTAAGCTGCTCGTTCCAAGCCTTGATTATTAAACACTTTTAATTCACACTTATTTGCTCGTCTGGTTAGTCTTTTCAGAAGTAGGTGGAGAACAAGTCCGACTTTACCGGTTTAGATAAAATTCACGGCAGACATCCTTATATATGGGATCAATCCTATTCTGTACTTCTGTTACCTTTCACCTGATGCTGTCAACAAATTTTATCCATGTTCCCTGCATTCTTGACATACAAGTGTTAAGTATCACTTTTACAGAGGGTAGAAACCGAATAAATCTTTCCCCACCTCTATTTTATTATGAAAACAACTTCACCATCTTTGTAAGGTAACAGAGTAAATGAAACAGCAAGGGATTATGGCTGCCTTTTGTAATTTTTGCCCTTTGTAATCTTCTCAGTCACCCAGAACAGCATGTGCTATTTTCTAATTAATTATTTCAATTCCCGATTTTATTAGTGGAACTGCATTGTAACATAATTCATCTTTGCACTGTACTGGATAAGATAACAGTAGCCAAAATATATTTTGAAATGGATCCTAGAACTAAGGAAAGATACAGATCTGAAGCAGGGATTTTCAAAAGGGCAAACTTTAGTGTAAAATACATAAAATAGATTAAGTGAAAAGATAACTAGCAGTGACATTCTCTAGAATACAATAAGACATGCTTCTGTGGTTAGGACCATGCAAGGTGAGAACATGTTAATGGCTAATTAAGCTCCTGTATTAACTAAAAGGCAAAATGAAAAAAGCTTCAGTATACTATAGAATCACTTTGTCATACTGACATTAATTCCAGCTGTCAGTATCATTGATTTTCTTAGAAGCCTTTCGAATACAAGCCTCGCCTTGTGATGCTAGAATACCAGTATCACATTTCAAAGTGCAGGCCACCTACACTTGCATTAGCAGCATGTGCATTTCGTAATGGAGACAGGCTATTGTTGGATATGAAGAAGAAGTGATTGTTTGTCTCCACCCCACACCGATAACTAGCACCTTTCTTTGCAAGACAAAGGGGTAAGAAAGCAAATGATGATATTCAGTTTTAAAGGACTTCTAGCAAGAATTTCCCATACACAGTGGGTTTTCCTTTCAATGAGCAAGCCAGGGTCCTCTTGCTCCACTTATCTGAAGAAGTGGGTTGTGCCCACGAAAGCTCATGATACCAACTATATTCTTTTGTTAGTCTCAAAGGTGCCAAATGAACACTTTAAAAAAATTAAGTGAAAGACCAACACAGCTACCCCTCTGAGACTTTTAAGCCTACACAGAAATGGTCAACCAAGAAGGGTTTACCCAGATTACACTCCTCAGCCTTGTGAAGGATGCCTGAAGAATCACAAAATCATCTCTCTTCGGCTTAACTAACCAAGTGGGTTGCCCCCAGGATGTAAACTTCCAGTCAAAAGAGGCAGCAGAAGTACAATCTGGATTCTGTATCACTTCACCATCATCATTTGTATTAATATGGCCACGTACATACACACACCTGAATAGAAATAAAGCAATCTCAAATGCTTTTTAAATGTTAAGCCTGCAGACTATTAAATATTAAAAACACTATTGGGCCCATCTTTTGTGCTTTTTGAATGTATGGTGTACCCATCTCTCCCATTTTATTCAAATTAACAGTGCTGCTTCGAAACACACGGCCCTTGAGCATATAATAAATTTAAATTCTTCAAGAGCCAGGCAGCTGTTACCAACCATGTTTTTCTCCAATGTGTTTAAGTTATTGGACACCAAAATTTCCCTAAGCCTCTATCAATTATGGTAAGTATTAAGTAGCTTCATTTCTAATTTCCAGTAGCTCCTATTTTTCAGTTATCAGCGTCTCCATGGTATAGGATGAATGTAATCAGAACAAAACAATTTTTTTTTTTTAAGAGCTGGCTCACTGCATAGGGGATTTTAAGCACTAGCATTGCAAAACATCTTGCAATCCAGTCTGCTTGCTGCTTCATTTTCAGAGCAAGTCAGTACAACAAACAATGAAAGATTCCAGGTAGAGCTTGTGAGTATTAACAGAGGAGATCCACGCATCATGCAGTAATGAATAATACATATGTATGTGCATACTGAAATGCCATGCAATTCCTATTAGCCAAAAGGTCTTTCTACATCAAGTATGACGAATCTTTGCAAACCTCTGGCCTGAAAAATAACTTGCGGGGAATGTTGTGTGTGTACGGGGAGGGTTAATGAAAATAATGTTTTCATTTTAAGCTATATAAATCCTCAACTGGCACTCCACTGCCCCATGACCTCCTTTTACCCAATTCTTGTTCAAGCTATTTGCTAACGTAATTGAAACCTTCTTTGAGAGTCTTTAGATTTCATTTTGTGTTTTGGGGACAGTGTGGTGGAAAGACGTTTACCATCCATCTTTCTTAACATGCCTAATCTAAATAGAAGACCCAAATCCAAGATTGTGCTTTTGATGGATAGCTCACCTTCTTGGAACAGCAGAGCTTAAATCCTATTATTGCACACTGAAACCTTACAGAAAACCTGCATTCGTACTCATTTTCGTTTTCCTTACCCCCCACTTCTATTACACTACCGTACAATTACAAGTTGATTTAAGTGAGCAGGGATATGTGAAAATGTGTAACAGCGCCCTACACAGTTGCAGATACGGTTTGCAAGAATTTCAAGTTGCAGAACACACCCTCTTAACCCACCACCTCCCTCCGACACCTCAAGTCACTCAGCCGAACACAGCAGGGCTACATCTACACTGGCGCGCTCTCATGCAAAAACTCTTCAGTGCAAGAGTTCTGCAAAAACTCTTCCAGAAGAGAGAGCGTCTACACTGGCATGTGCCTTTGTGCAAGAGCATCCATGCCAGTGTAGGCGCTCTCTTGCACAAGAAAGCTCTGTTGGCCATTTTAGCCATGGGGCTTTCTTGCGCAAGAAATTTGTGTTGCCTCTTGTGCAAGAACAGTTGTGCAAAAGGGCTTCTTCCTGAGCGGGAGCGTCAGAGTTCTGGCGCAAGAAACTCTGATTTCATACGTTAAAACATCAGTTTACTTGAGCAAGGACACATGGCCAGTGTAGACAGGCAGCAAGTTTTTGCGCAATAGCGGCCACTATTGTGTAGACACAGCCCAGCAGTTTTCAGCTATAATGAAGATTCCTCAGCAAAGGAGCATTAAGAGATTCTGAAGTGATTTGTCCACTTTAAAAGAGTCAACATCGTTTCTGTGAAGTTTCTTTTTCATGCAGATAAAAAGTAGCTACAAAAGAGTTCTCTGAAAGTCAATATTTCCAGAACCAAAAAAGTTTCCAGCAATCCCCAAGGAATGTTTTGGCACACCAATTATGTAAGCATAAAGCTTTGCTGCACGAATTCCGCAGCAAGTTTTTGATAGGAAGACAAGGCAAGATAACCCAGTGCAATACAAATTTTAACTCTTATTAGCCATTGCTAGAAGGCACATTTTTCCCTCCGGGAACATACTGCATTAGGAAATTATTTTAATCAGCTCAGATCTGCTTTGTAAACATCATACTCCTTCCAAATAAAACCAGCCAAGATTATATCAAGCTAGCTTTGCAAACGCAAACTTCAACTCTCTATTTTTATACACACAACGCACACACATACCCCTATCCAAGCTTTATGACGCAGCTTAGTATTTTGCAAACAAAAAGCTATGATCCATTCTGTCTGGTCCTTAGAGGAGGACAGCAAATCATTCTCTTTTGTAATTAATGTCCTCTGGTAGTTTACATTCTGCAATTTTCTTCAGAACCACTGGATAATACTAACCACGTATCTGAACTGTGTATATTACTGTTAAATGCAAAATTACAGTCAAGTGAAATGTCCATCTTCGCTGTGCATCTAGACATATCCTTACGTTCTGTTTTACATCTGCTACAGACTTCCTCTGTGACCTTAAGCAAGTTACTTATCTATGCCCCTCTCAATCCCATCCTTAAAAATACTGAGATTTGTGTTCCTCATAGGGCTACTTTTATTGTGAAATCTCAAAAAAAAAAATTCCTGGCTTTTTATCTCCAAGTGCAGAGAAGGTTAAGTATGATTATTTGGCCAACATAGAATTAGTTACCTGCAAGGAGTACTAAAAAATGGTTTTGCACCAACTCTTACAACAAAAATGGCAGCAGTTGAACCTTGGCCTAACCTAGGGGACAGGCCAACTGCTACCATCCTGTAGTCTCACTGCAGACTTCATAGTGGGGGCTAATTATGGCACAAACAGCGCTAATGCTATGAAAGCACTGTTTATTAAATTCAACACAGATGGACAATTGGGCATACATAAACTATATAAAACCTAACACCCAGCTGTGAAATATTTTGTGGGGGAAAGCAGAATATTGTTACACATGTGCTGCCCAGAACTGGACATAATACTTCAGTTGAGGCCTAAACAGCGCTGAGCAGAGCAGAAGAATTGCTTCTTGTGTCTTTGAGCCCGTCTCTCTGAATGAAAAAATAAAAGCCTCTTAAGTTGAACATCAACCCATATTTTGAACTGTAACAGCCAAGTAGAGTTATGGCTCATACAGACTGGCCATGATGTTGGAAAGGACAAACCAAACAGAGGAAGACTTCTTCTATCAGGCTGACACATTTTTTCACCTTGTGACAAAAGCGCTCTCAAAAGTTCAGCCTTAGAGAGTGCTGTTAGGAGACATTTCTAGATGAGGGTGACCTCGCTGATTTTTTCGTACTACAAAGGGTATGTCTAAACTACTTTCTGTTTTCAAAAGAGGATATGAAAATTCTGCAGGAATTTGCATATCTACTTCCGATCTGGAAGTAGCCTGGACACAGTTTTTTCAGGAAAAAAAAAAAACCCTTTTCGAAAAAAACCGCGTAAACCTCATTTTTTTAAAGGAAGAGCATTTTTTCCCCCTGAAAATGGGTTTTTTTTTCCTGAAAAAAACCATTCAGACTATTTTCACTTTTGAAAGATCCACTTTCAAAAGTGAGATCAGAAGAAGATATGCAAATTCTCTTTCGAAAATAGAACGTCATCTAGACATAGCCAAAGTGACACTGGGTAGATACACTGTTCTTCCTGCTGCACAAATGGTGTCCCGCATTAGAAGGCCAGCAGCAAATAGCTAGGTATTAAAGTAATGGACAATCTGACAACAAAGATGAAATTCACTTTTATCGGAAGAAACAAGATATGCCTACTTCCCTCCCCCAAAATACGCTGATTTAGTCAATTACGAACTTTGGTCACATCTTCCAACTCCTCCTCGGCCAATGAAACAGTTAATTAAAATTTTTCTGCCAGTTTAATTCAGATGAAGTCACACACTTCATTTAATAATTTAACTGAGACATGTCCACATAGGAACACACTAATTTCTCATCAGATTTCAAATTCAATCAATTTAAGGGCTGCCAATAGTACAGACACAGGAATGCAAAAAAACAACACAACTGACAATCACTGAAAAATACAGTCATGCTTTGTGAATTAGCAATTGTCTCAAAGCCTGTGAAAAGAAATCAATGTATATCACTGTCTAGAAACTGTTAACCTGCCTATACCAGATTCCAACCATTGAACATACAATTTGGAGGATTCAACCAAATGCATGAACAAAAATAAAGAACTTTTCCATTTGCTTCTTGTTCCTTTTCAAGAGAATACTACTTTTACTGAGAGACATTTTTCCCCATTTCTTTATTACATTCATTTTCTTTATCAGCAACTGATTTACAAAGGACTGTCAGAGTTAAGTGGTGCATGCTGAAAAAAATCTCTCTCATTCAAAAACACCCAGAGTTTCAACATAAGTCCTGAAAGACGAATGAAGTATTTAAGATCAAGACAGAATTATTCCAACACATCAAATGGAAAAATATAGCCTCTGAAGCCCAAATTCAAGACTCATTTGGACCCTCACATGAAAGTACCTTTTAACCCCAGGTTTGAAATTATACTTGCAGTCTAGCAGTGTGATTCATAGGTGCAGTTATATATCAACTCTCCACCGGCATTTGTGTGTTTAAAACCCCAGATAAAAAACATGGATGAATGAAAACTTTAAAAAACTTGCTTTGTACATAAAACTATCAGGCTGTGTCTACACTGGCGCGATCTCACGCAAAAGCGGCCGCTCTTGGGCAAAAACTTGCTGCCTGTCTACACTGGCCGAGTGTTCTTGCACAAGTAAACTGACGTTCTAATGTATAAAATCAGGGCTTCTTGCGCGAGAACTCTGACGCTTCCAGTCAGGAAGAAGCCTTTTGCGCAAGAGCTCTTCCAGAAGAGGCAGGTGTAGACAGGCAACATGAATTTCTTACGCAAGAACGCCCTATGGTTAAAATGGCCATCAGAGCTTTCTTGCGCAAGAGAGTGTCCACACTGGCATGGATGCTCTTGCGTAAAAGCACATGACGTGCTCTCTTCTGGAAGAGTTTTTGCAGAAGAACTCTTCCGCAAAAGAGTTTTTGCGTGAGAACGCACCAGTGTAGACAGAGCATCGGTGTTTGTTTATCCCTTATTGGGATTTGCTTTTAATCAACTGAGTGCAGTTGGTTGGATCAGAGTCTCACTCCTTCATATGCAACGTTACAAAAAACTGTCTTTGTTCACCTCCCAAGCACAGGCTATCACACAAATCTTCCATGAATGCTTCCTGTTTCCTAGTGTCCTTACATTCTGCTACATTAGGGTTCTTGACTGGGTGACAGGAGCAAAGCTTCTGTTCATACATTCTCCCCCATTTCTCCCATACAAAAGATTTGCCTCACCTCTATGTTCCTACTACATACATTTTTTTCCCCAAACAAATACATGTAAAAAGGGATAATACATGGGAGTTGATCTATTGTCAAAATAATCCCAAGTGTCAATGCCAGACTTCGATTACCTCCCTGGCAAGTCAAATGGCTCTTTCAATCTTTTGTTCCTGGAAGACCTGCCTGAAATTAATTTGTCCTAGAAGACTCAGATTTTCTCCCAAGGAACACAAGATGCATTGATTTATGCTCTGCCTTCAACCTAATAATCCCAGCGCCAACATATTTTTCGCCCCCCAGTGTGCAAAGCATCTATCCACCTCCTGGTGCTAAAAGTAACTTGTTACAACCTTAATTTTACTGGGGGAGAAGTACTTCTATTTATGGATGTGGAGAGCCGTTTCTGGAACCAGCAGAGGCTTCAACAACCATCATCCAAATGAGATTGTAAGTAATACGACCAGCAGATATTTTATCAGTGGTTCATCTTCATTTTTATCTGTGTCAATGAGCTCATTTGGCTATCTGTCAAATAGACCTCGGGAATTTAATTCAGTTTAAAAAAAAAATCAAGCTATTAGAACAACTTCTCATTCTGAAACCCCTATATGAACTGCATTCTTACAAGGTTAGCTTTAAAAAACAAGTGACTGCATTGTTTTAAAGGAGCTGGCATCTTTGCACATCCCTGGACAAGTCAAAAATGAAAAGATAAAAAACGGACAGGGAAAAACAGATCATCTTTCTTTTCTCTCTTGTTTCAGCTACTAAAATTGAACGATGGTAAACGACTAACCAAAGAAATAAACCTCAATGTGTTAATATAACAGCAACCCCCATGCCCTTGGCCTATGTCCCTTGAGGCAATAATTGCAGCTGAATTACAGTTTCAAATGCCAGTCGTTCAGCAAACCAACAAGGCACCTGTTCAAACACACACATGTGAAGAGCACACCTGTCACAGTAGGTGACATATAGGGCATTTGGGATACTAACACTCTCCTCCCCATTAATCTGCTTCTTTTAATATGAAAAAGTCCTTGATAGTATATGGACTTCTCGAAATATCAGCCAAATATGGGATTTAGATGAACGCCATCTTAAATTACCCAGAAGATGAAGACAGCACATATAAAATAGCACAGCCTTGGTGAAGTACTAGAAGAAATGATGCCCAACTTTCCAAGGTGTGGGTTGTTTTTTTTTTTTTTTTTTTACTTTGTCATTGCACTATTCTTAAACAAGCCAATTTAGGTAGTTTAAATGTGCATGCACATCCACATGTTAGCTACATTTTTCAAGACACTAAAACAGGGATGGGGAGCTTCAGGCCCAGGGGCTGGATGCGACCCCTGGCTTGCCTGGATCTGGCTCCCAAGGCTCCCCACTGAGCTAGCCCCTTCCACTCCACCGTGGGGTCGGAGTACACAGAATCTACTAGCCTGAGCCCCCGAGGCTCTGGTATGGGAGGAGAATATGGGGAGTGTTGTTCTCCTTCTCAGTCAGGGTACACATCAGTGGGTTGGGGGGGGTTGTTTTTTGGCTTCTCACTTGTGTGCAGCACCCAACTGATTTTTCTGTGGCTCAGCAGCCCCGACCTGGAAAAGGTTCCCCAGCCCTGTACTAGAAGACATTTAGCAATCATGTTAATGCCTTAGTGGAGGAACATCTAAATCCTTTACAACAAACGTGATAGCACAATGATTTTACAATGCTATCTTGTACATTTACTGTAGGCGGTAGTCTAAAACGGAGATTAACCATCCACACTGCAAAAGGGAACATAATAGAAAAACAAGTGGACCTATTATTTGAAGTCAAATATATTTCTTAAGGCTAAGCATGAAACAAGATGCTCCGAGTCCTTATAACCTCTGTTTTTAAGTCTGGCTCCAGAGGGAAATCTCCGTTCACTAAAACGGAGACAGTGAACAGCAATAACCAAGGTAAATAAAAAAAAATGCTGGGTTAAGTTTTAGGCAGGCCTTTATTGCAGTGGTATTTTGTTTTATGGTACGAAGAAATCGCCACTTACTCATCTCCTCGAGCATTACCTACTGCAAAAAGGAAGACTATCCATTTCATGTCATCTCAGTTATGAACACCTTAAGGGGAAAAGAATGTGTGCTAGCGGAATGCTAGTGTGTCAGCACACACTATACAAACCCAAAAGCCAGAGTTTGTTTTCTGCCACTGAAGAGGCGGCAACCAACAGGAAGCTCTCCTGATGTGGTCTGACCCTATGCTATACTCCAAGGCTGCGTCTACACTGGCATGATTTTGCGCAAATACTTTTAATGGAAAAGTTTTTCCGTTAAAACATTTGCGCAAGAGAGCATCCATACTGGCATGTGCCTTTGTACAAAAGATTTGCTTTTGCACAAAAGCATCCGTACCAGTGTAGACACACACTTGCGCAAGAAAGCTCCGATGACCATTTTAGCCATCGGGCTTTCTTGCACAAGGAATTGATGTTACCTGTCTATACTGGCCTCTTGCACAAGAGGACTTATCCCTGAGCGGGAGTGTCAGAGTATTTGCGCAAGAAGCACTGATTTCATGCAGTAGAACATCAGTGTTCTTGCGCAAATACTCATGGCCAGTGTAGACAGGTGGCACGATTTTGCGCAAAAGCACTTACTTTTGCGCAAAATCTTGCCAGTGTAGATGCAGCCCAATTGTTTGGAGACTTTCTGGGCAAGGTGTATAGGCAATTATACTACAAGTTGGATCTCCCTAGTCCAGCACCCTCAGGACCTGACCAGTCCCAGATGAGGGATTTTGCTGGACCAGGGGAGTCGTATCTGGCTCCCATGCTACTGGACCAGCAACTGGCTTCCCAGCCAGCCCCCCAGCCCCACTAACCCCACCAGTCATACTACCCTGCTGGTCTCACTCCTGCCCCTCCCGCTGCTAAGCCTGGAAAGTCTAGCTCCAGCCCAGCTACCAGTCCTGCCGGGACTACCAGCCGTGCTGTGCAGCCTCATCGCGGCATGCCAGGCTACAGCCCCACTGCATCATGCTAGGCAGCCCTCCATGGGGGTCTCTGGTCCTGGACCCATCCGTGGTCCTTTCAGATGAGGGAGATTCAACCTGTAATAAAATTGTATTACGTGGGCTGACAGCTTTCGGAATGAACAAGCAGACATTTGCAAAATAGTAACCACTCTGATGCATCCCTTTCTATAATTTGTTTTAATCCATTAGGTACTGGAAACAGTGAAGAGCTAAAAAACACCTACTGCCAATTTCTGCCACGTACACCCCATGTATATGTCTTCACTGCTATTTTAGACTTGTGTTTCCTTCGACAGAAGAGGCTTTGGAGGAGACCGAATTGTGTGATAGCCTGTGGTTTGGAAAGAAGAACTCTCTTCAAGTTCATGAAAGGAGGGTTACAGAAGTCAGAGTAAGAACCCTGTTATTTCAAAATAACGGGCTTGCTGTGTAGATGCACACTCTGTATACAGTTTAGTTTGTTTTCTTGGTTTCCTTCAATTATATTTTTCAGGTATTTAAAAGAAAGTCTCCAATTTTGCTGCATCAGATTTTCACACATTCGACCACAGATGCTATCCATATATTAAGAGGATCATGCAATTTTCCTTCACTGATGAGGCTTACCATTGAATACTTGTGCACTTCACTGCATTTATGGTTTAAAATGAAATAGATTGTGGGAGGCCATAAAAAGAATGTTTGACACTTTCATAAAAAGGTAACATGATAATCCAACCTTAAACCATTAAAGTCATGGACGCTGGGGAAACAGTTCTGACATTCCATTTGAACAAACCCTTTTACACCTCATTGCTGCAATACAGGGTATCAAATCACGTCAGGAATCTTACGACGTCTCAGATGAAAATCACAGTTTTAACTCTGAATTTTGCCCTTTTTGTTCATTGGCAAACACTTTCACAACAGAAAGGGAGCAACCAAAAGACAATTTTGTTTAGAACTTACCAATTGACATGAAATAACCTAAATCCATTTAACCTTTATGTACTTTGCCTTGCTACATTTGCTAAGATAGGAGAATTTGCTTGGTTTTTTATAACAAGTCATCTTTACTATCAGGGTCGCATTATGACTTTCGTGGGCCCTAGGCACCTTTGCCTTCGTGGGCCCATCCCACCATAATAATATCAATATTAAACATTATTTTTTATATAACTTTAAATACTTCAACATTTTTTTTTCTGTTTTAGGCAAAATTTAATAGATTTTTGTGGGCCCTAAAAGTTTCATTTTTTTCTCGCATCAGAAAAAAATGAAAACATTTTCTTCGACCCTAAAAGTTCATTTTTTCTCTTCTGATTTTAAAATTAAAACATTTTTGTGGGCCCCTTAAAAGTATCGTGGGCCCTAGGCATGGTGCCTACTGTGCCTAATGGATAAGTCGGCCCTGTTTACTATCTCCTTTGAACCCATGTGTTCCTCCCTTCTTCACCCTGTCATGAGGTCATGATACATTTGTGAAAAAGTTTCCACGGCAACAAGCTGACGACAAACAGGAGATTAGGATTTCTCTGCAAAGCAGAAGGAAAAGATGGGTTGCGAAGGAAAAGGCTGTTATTCACACAAACCTCTTCAGTAATAGCTGTGGGAATACAGAACATTACTGACAAAGTAAATTGCTTTTTGTATAAATGTTTTTTTTTTCAAGTTTGCCCCTATGTGGAAGTCTAAGTCAGAACCTTAACATTATTTTAATGTACTATTCTGTATTTAATAATCTTTTGCTTCAGACATTAGTCTGTTACCATGGGAATGACAGCAGCACAAATACAGGATTATAGCTATCAAGCAGAAGGAGAAAAGAAATTATGAATAAGCTAGTTATGTTCAATAATTAGCGGCAATATGAAAAACCAAAATCATGAATTTAGATGGATGCATTTATCTCAGTGTTTGAATACAACATTGAGTGTGTTATTGCTCGAAAATGGGATTCTAACACATTACACAAGTATTTTTGACTAAATAATCCTACTTGAAACTATAATTTATCTTGCTCCTATTCCCATTTTCTCTTTCTACTCATTAACCGTCCACTCTGTAAAGCTGGCTTCTTGCAAGCACAGCAAGTGGGTAACCTCTGGTAAAGCAAGCATCTGTATTTTTGGACAATGTGCTGAGAAAGGCAGTTTGTCAGCAAACCACAATGCCACATGGCTGAGGAATGCTGCTATATCAGGTCAGGACATATGTTCTAGAACTTCTGTGCATAGTCTGGCACAACCAGCACACAGCGAAGAATACAGCTTAGTATTAGCCGGATACCTGTTTCTGTCCTTTACATTCACCTATAAAATCCTTCACTAGTCCCAAAGGTTTCATTGCCCCCCCTTGGCGTAAAGGGACGCACATCTGAACTTGGCAGCCCTTCTCAGATCATTACCATAGATTCACAGAGGAAAACAAAAAGCTTGCAGATTTGCAGACTGCTCCCTGCTAATGATGGAATGAATCCATGGTCTGGTCGACACAGCTCTGCAGTGCAGACTGAGTTACAGCTCACACTACAGCCTGGTGCCATCATGGCCTGTGAATACTCGACTTGCTCCATCAAAGAGATCCCTAGTTTATGTTCATGCAGTCCAGAATCAAACAAGACAATCGTATTGTGAAGTGAGTGTCTTTCAGTCCACACGAGCTGGGTTTACACATCGGGGTGGGCTACAATCTCACCCGTCTGCGCTGTGTAAGAACTAGAGCTGAACAATATCAATACGCCTTAACTTCCAGCAACGTCACCACCTTACAAGCGGTACTCAGATGTCACAGGATTGGGCTCTGTAACACTCCACCATTTTTTGCCTCCATCACACCAGGCTATGTTTGCCCACGAGGGCCATCTGTATAACAAGCCACACCAGTAAGACTTCCTTGAATTGCCAGGAAGCATTTTACAAACTTGGATACCTAGAAGGGTTGCCAGGTGTCCGGTTTTGAACCGGACAGTCCAGTATTTGAGATCTCTCTTCAGGAAACAAACTGAGAAAATATAAATGAGAAAATATAAATGTTGGGATTTTCTAAAGAAGATGTAATGTAGATTGTGATGTAAGTCAGCTGTGCCCAGTATTTTTGTTGAAACCACCTGGCAACCCTAATACCTAGCCAGGCTCCAAGCTTTTTTACCAATCACCCCCATCAGGAGGTTTCAGCAGCTCGTGCAATTTTCCTCACAATATTAGTGAAGAAGAGGAATTTGCCATTTAGACAGCTGGTCATGAATAGGCACCAATTAAAAAGTAAAGAGTTTTTGAATAATTTCAAGTGATGCACTGAAGCAACCAACCAGAGAGGGATGCTAATCAGTTGTCATCTCTTCCCTTAACCCTGTTTTATTTCTAGTGAGTGGCTGTCAGCCAAATATGCTTGGGAGTTTCTCCACTGACTTGACTTCAACAAGAACAGGTCAGGCCATGCCTTTGCCACAAAAAACAGCACTCTCCAATAAGGAAGAAATAAGCCATTGACGCTTGAGGTTCTTCTGATCCAGTCTGAGGTCCCTCCCAGGCATATCTGCTGTGACTAAAATTGCCCTTCCATTGTGTATCTCCTTCTACTAGATGTACTTGCTCAATGGATAAAACAGAGCCGAACACGAGAGAGAGAGAGAATTTGATTGAGGGATCTTGTTTATTTTTTTCCAAGCACTTCTGAGTTTAATCTTAAAATTAAGCATAAAGAACATTTCCTTCCCCCACCCTTTCTTCCAAAGTTAAAGAGATACAATTTTCCTGTAGTTTAAAACAATCAAAAGGAAGCTTTTCTTCACTCAGCACACTGTCAACCTGTGGAACTCCTTGCCAGAGGATGCGGTGAAGACTAGAATTTTAACAGGGCTCAAAAAAGAGCTAGATAGATTCATGGAGGTTAGGTCCATTAATGGCTATTAGCCAGGATGGGTAGGAAAGGTGTCCCTAGCCTCTGTTTCTCTGGAAGTGAGAGACAGGGGAAGGATCACGTGAGGATTACCTGTTGTGATCCCTCCTTCTGGGGCATGAGATATTGGCCACTGTTGGCAGACAGGATACTGGGCTAGATGGACCTTTGGTCTGACCCAGTGTGGCGGTTCTATATTCTTCCTGGCAGGAACATAATTAAAAATGTTGACTAGAAGACAATTATCTCAGACATACCTGGAAAAACACTAAACCCCTGAATGCAAACAGCTTACAGACTTCAAAAGTCTGGTCTACCCTTCCCACTCAGCCAGAGAGCCTCACAGAACTCGAGCTCCGCTTCCTAACCTACTCCATATTTTTCTGATAGCAACGAGCCAGCTCCCTTCGGAGCTGATCAATGCCATTTCTCGGGTGGCAGGAAGGGTCGTTGCACAGTCAAAGAGGTCACTTACCCACACAGGTCTGATAAACCAGTCAAGAGTCTCAGACTAGCACCAGAATGACCACATCAGTTGTTTTTAAAGCTCCATGGCACCTCCGGCATTCAATTACTAGATGTGCTACTGGAACATCTGCCAGTTGGAAAGTATCTCAGAGCTGGTCAGAAGACGTTCGCCCAAGTGTTTCATGAAGACACACTAGAAAGGTTTAAGGCTGAGGCAGAGAGACCGACTGGATGATAAGCAGTGTTCCCTCTATGATTTTCCAATCATGCAAAGAGTGAGTTTTGGCTTGTGCACCAATTCTGAGGTGCACTGGTTTGGTTGTGTGCCACTGTGGCACCCAATTTATTAACACACACATTTCCCATCTGCCGGAGCAGAATCCCGCATCCTCTGCCATGTAGCAGGTCCTGCTCCCAGCCCCAGCTGCAACATGGTGGCCTCACCCCCTGGAGCAGCCCAACCCCCGCTCCAGTGGCTCCCTCACCATGCCATCTTAGCTGGCCCCGCCCACCGGAGCAGTCACCTGCCACACGAATGCTGCTGCACGGTTCTCCAGAGCAGGTGGGTGGGGGAGGAATTCTTTGTGCACAGCCGCACACCTCAGCGAGAACTATGATGATAAAAGTACTAACTTGGGATGTGGAAAATACAAGTTCAAGTCTTTGCCTTTGACGTGATACAGCATGCAAGACTGCTCTGACCCATGAAACTGGATCTCCCACGTTCCAAGCTAGTACCCTAGACATCCAGCTACTGAACGTGTCTGTCATGCACACTTTTCTTTTCACTCCACTGCAGAATAAAAACCCATTTGGAAATCCTTAGAAGTTGCTGCTGAACTAAATGATCGACCACTGGTCAGCTTTACTTACAATTTCCTTCTGAATTCACAGCTGTTGAATGTAAAACACGACCATACAATTGGTACATCCAAGAATTATGTTCACTTACCTAAAAAGAGAAAGATAGAAAAAAGTAGTATTACTATAAGCATTACAACATGGTAGGTGTAAAAGCTTGTGTGGGGAGAACTGAAAGTTTATTTTCAACTCCATGAAACCCATCCAAAGTATCAAAAGAAACCTCAACATCAGCCATGTCACATGCACCTGCTTATTTCTTTTTTTCAAGGCATTCTGTTCCTATCACTTATGGCACCACATTATATATTTTCAAATCTCTGAAGACAAACACCCACTGGCATGCAAACTTAACCAGTTGACTGCTGCACCGATTTCAGAAGAAAATGAGCTAATGTCTGCATAAATGTATGCATTTCAACCTTGAAGTATAAATATAAGCCAAGACTCATTTCTACGCTGAATTTTAATTCTTCAGACGAATCCAGTGGCAGAAATGACACATCTCTCTAAGCGACAGATAACACCTTGTGCTTCTACATTTGGAATCTAAGCAGAGTTTACAGTCTGGGACGCAAACCAAGGAAAGGGAGTGCGTGCCTGCATTTCCCGCAAGCCATGTGTCGAAGCAGCTGGACCTAGCAAGAGTCTAGTTCTTAGTTGCACCAGTCACTGTCCTAAGATCTCAACATGTGAATCACTTCAGGAAATGACACTGAAAAACCAAGATCAAGGAAAACGTCTTCCCACCTCACTACTGCCACAGGCCACAACCTACAATTCTTGACTTCCTTAGAAAGCAAGTCATTGTTCCACAGTGATTCCCTTCATCCACCACAAAGAGGCAAAATGGAAACAAAATTCAAAACCCAAAAAGACAAGAAGTGGGCATTGCCCATATTTGAGAACAGAGTGCATCTCAATAAGTCTTCTGCTGCTTTTGACTTTTTTCCCCGAAAAGGAGAATTTTGGCAGGCTCCTCAGAGGTTGGGTTTATTTTTGGTTTGTATGGGTTTTGGGGGAGGGAGAGTTTGAGCAGGGGGCAGGAAATATTTTCTGTTCATACAAAACAGAGAAGTGTGGATATACGTGACAGGGGAGGGCTCATGTGAGGATTACCTGTTGTGTTCCCTCCCTTTGGGGCATCTAGTATTGAGTACTGTCCACAGTCAGGACACTGGGCTAGATGGACCTTTGGTCTGACCCAGTATAGCCATTCTTATCTGTTACAGAATTGGCCATAAAAATAAATCTGCAATGCTAATTATGAACCGGAAGAAACCTCAGGAGGGCTTCAAGTCCACACGCACTCATGGCAGGACCAAGTGCCATCTAGACCATCCCTGACAGGTGTTTGTCTAACCTGCCCTTAAAAATCTCCAGCAATAGAGATTCCACAACCTCCCTAGGCAATGTATTCCAGTTAGTCGATCACATGGACAGAGGGTTAAAAGAAATTAAAGGAGATCTACTGGTGCCTGGAGAAGTCACTACTGCAATTTCCGAAGTCCTAATCTATGAGATACAAGTTGTTTCTTTAAGAATATTCCAGGATCACATTTTCCGGGGCAGGCAGAAGGAAAGGAGAAAGAGAAGCATATTTAGAAAGTCTTTAAGTGAATCCAACTGCATCTGAAACCTAGGCCACTATAGCTTCAATATTTGTAAACGGCTCTTCCGTAATACAGTTAAATACGTATTTATACATGGGGTTTTAAAAACACTGAAAGTGAAGAGAATATAGAACTTATTATATTTTGGAAAAAAGATCCATTTTGATGCCTCTGTTCGCTAAATGAAGAAAAACCTGAAAGCCATTTTAGGTACATCTCCTGACAATTGCAACGTTGTGTATCTTTGATTAACAGGAAAACTGCAAAGATAAGGGAGAAGCAATAATGTACTGCACCAAGCTTGCTCAAAAATCAGAAAGAGGGAGAAGACCATACCCTTTCTTCGAGGACCAAAGATGACCAACGCTGTAATGCCAACTAAAGTCGTTCTAAATTAAACCCGTTTAATATTTCCCCCCACTTTCAGTTTCGCCATGTGTGTGAAATAGCACTTCCTTTCCATCTTGCTCCTAGACTCATGGTAGGTAGGGATATATTTCTTGCTGGCAGAAGGCCAGATTCAATGGTTGCAGCTGCAGGCGCTGCCTTGTTCAAAAAGCAATTCAGGAAGCATTTAGAGGGCAGAGTGCACCAGACAGAAAGGGGATCTGTAAGCACAATGGAATGATCCCAACACATTCATAGTAGACAAGACATCTGTTCTGAGATCCTTCCCTTAGAAATATGTTGCATTAGAATTTAAGTCAACCCTCCATGCGTTATTCCAGGAAACATACATGTATATGCACTTGTATCAAGATTATTTACTGATAGTTATTATGCCTATGGGCTCATCCTAAAAATGTGATGAGAAACACCGATGGCATAGCAACATGATATTCTAAAGCAGACTTAAATAATCTGCAACTTGGCTTCTCCTTGCATTGCAATTGCCCATGGCATGATCAGTCTGCATATCCCAGGCTCCCAAGAATGATACCAAGTATACTACAACCTCACCAGATCGGCACCTTTCCTGAGCTGCTTGCAAGTACAGAGATGTCAGAGCAGTTCAGGAGCGTCTTTAATTACTTTAACAATGCCTTAAAGAAGTGTTCTTAGTGAGCATGCTAACACTACAGCCCCCTTGACGGCCATGAAAATAAGCTACAAGTGAACCTTAGAGATCAGAACTGATCAGTCGGGATGTGAATGGTTAATCACAGTTAATCGCTGGAGGCTGAAGCACCCCCCTTGCCCGCATGAACTGAATGCCAAGTCTATTCCAAGTGATGCTAAACGAGAATCTTTGACTCACTGCAGAGTGACGGATATCCATCCTACGAGCTTCTCTTTTATGCTTAAAGCAGAATTCTAACTCTGGCTACACATTCAATAGCCTTCTCAAAACTCCAGTTGTATTAATTTCCTCCTCCCAATAGGCGTGGCTGTTTATGAAACAAATGCTCGAGCAGGAAACCCCAAGAGGTGGTCTAAAAGCAACTTTGTATGGTTATGAAGACTGACGGTTTCCCCTCCTCCATGCTGTATGAATTTTGGCTTTATGAATATAAATGTGCATAACTCAAAGATGCTTTAAACAAAATACTTCCGGTAACCTATCAATTTTAATGTTACAATCTGTGGGATCTGGATATCCTCTTTTGGTACATGCCTCATTCCTGTATGTAAAGTTAGAAATATGAAGTATGAACATGTTTATGGTTTCAAATATGCTAAGGAAAGCCATCACTGTCACCCCTTCCCCGCTCTATAAACCTCAATCAACTTAATGACTTGTAAACAGTGTTGTTTGTCCTGTAAGTTCAAACATGATTAGACTAGTAAGACATGTGACCATATCACCTGGTTATGGGATTCCATTTTGATGTTGGTATTTTCCCATGGAAGGGAGAAGGGAGAAATGTTGACCAAAAGATTCCCAGTGTGGGGGAAAGTCTATTTAAGCAATGTGAAGCTATCAGCCCTTTGTCTTTGGCTAGCCTGGAAAACCCTGAAAAGATACAAAGAGAGCCAGAGACCCAGGTCAGGGTAAGAGTCTCTGACCTGAAGATTATGCCTGAATTAAGAACAGCTCTTTAGGGAATGAATCTGCCTTCAATAAGTGTTTTACTGCCTTCAATAAGTGTTTCAATAAGTGTTCTTTAGAACAGAGCCCAAAGAACGAATGGGATGGGATGGATAGATGTGTTTTCCTTCCATTTTAACTTAGAAGCTTACATTGGTCAGTGTTATTACTGGCAACTACTTAAACCCTGCTGTTCGTACTTAAACACTTTTGATTACTATCCGGCCTAGTGTAATAACTGTTACCTAGGATGGGGAGGAAGGGAACAACCAGTGTGCATATCTCTCTTTCATTAACTGATGACAAACATCTTCATGAGCTTTCCCTGTATAAACCTTTCACACGGAGAGACAGATTTATTTAAGCTCTTTTGGGGATTGGTTTCCTGGGGGCTGTGCCCTAGAACTGCATCCACCCAGAGCTGAAGTTGTTCACAGTCTGCATTGTTCTGCAGGGGGAAGGGAGTGACCCCAAGTCTGTGCCTTGTCTGAGGGAGACCAGAGGCTTGAGCCCAGAAGGACAGGGTGGTAGAGAGCCTCAGAGCAAGATGGTGGATGTCATTGGCATAATCAGCAAGGGGTCCTTCTGTCACTGAACCCCATCAGACTCCCCATTCTTAATATAATGTGTTCCCTCCCTGCAAGAGGCTGAAGATTTATAGGAAGAGGTGTTAAGCATAAAACTAGATCTCTCTCTGTGTGGGCAACACCTTAGCTATAAATCAACACAGTGCACAGGCACTACAATGCACCTTTCAGATCGTAATTACACATATTAATTACACATTTAATTATCACACATTAATATCACCTAGATATATCATTACAGCTTATTCATGTAAACCTAATCAAGGAAAGCCAGCATATTTGCATAAAACTCATAATGAAAAAGTACAATGATTTCACTAACAAGATGTGGATAAGAATGCATATCTGTGACAAACACTTTGTGCCAAGAAGAATAGGAAGCGATTTTCTTTTCTGAAGATTATTTCAGGCCCATTTAACACAATCTGTACCACTAAGTTGATGTGCAGTATCCTACACACATCAAGTTCTCTCTGGATAATGTTCCTGACTTCAGATAAAATTTCATTACTATATTTAGTTGTAGAATGGTATGAAATGCTTGCATTGTTAAACTTAATAAAAATTGGAATTTGCAAACTATTAGGCAATCCTCAGTACCAATTTTTCACTTGGTGTTCAACCACCACAACAATTCTACTATAGTCTCCTCACAATACAGCCAACATTACAACCTAATTTTCACCCATAAAACGAGCAATTAAGAATAAGTACAACTGCTTCAGAATTCCTGAGGCCAAGATAAAGAAAATCAGCTTTTATAAATTCACATTTTGCCCTCGTAAAAGAAAAGGCACTGCTAATTGTCGATAATCTGTCACCTCTCATGTAAGTAGACGCATCATAATCTTCTCCTGCTTGGGGTACAAGCAGCACAAATGCTGCTCTTGGAGCCGAGTTTCTTGAAACAGATTGAAAACATCTCCTTAACAGCGACATAAAATGAAGAAATCAAAATGAATCTATCAGCTTAAAGAGTGGGAAAAGTATGGCATATTAATGCATGCCACAGATGGCAGAGCTGGAAACCCAAAATTCTGTTCCCAGTTTTACAACTGATTTGTTAATGCACCTTGGACAAGATGTCCCTTCCCCGCACCATATCACAATGTGCAAAATAGGGATGGAAACCTTACTTCCTGGGGGTGTTGTCTACAAAAAGCATTAAGAACTATAGATGAAAGAGACATGCCCATAAAAATTAATATAAACATTAAACCCAAATATACAAAGGAATGTACACCCTCATTCTGATTCCTCTGTGAAGGATGAGACCCCCCCCCCATCCCCCAACCCCAAGTACTATTATTTCCTACTATGCCACACACAAGAAAGAATTCCCCAAGGGCAGGGCTGGCCCTACCATGAGGCAAATGGAGGCAGCCGCATCAGGAGGGAGGGGGGGCACTAGGACCCAGAGTGTAGAAAATTGTGCCTGCTGCTGGTGCATATGTAGGTAGCAGAGCAGTCCCATGAGAGGAGAAGAACAGGAAGGAGGCAGAATTGAGACCTTTCAAAAAGTTTTGGCCCAAGTGAGGGGACATGGGGGCGTTATTTGAGCTCCCCGCCTCAGATGCCAAAATGTTGTGGGCTGGCCCTGCCCGAGAGTTGAATAGTGCATAGTAATACAGACGATAGTCCCAGGTGAGTAGTGTATCTTCAATTTTTTTTACCTCTTAGAATGTTATTTGGTTTGCCAATATAACCTCTTTGGACACCCTCTTCTGTACCAATGCAATTACCAAACATGTCTACCATCAAACCAGTGTAACCAAGTTCACATGAAGCATTCATTCTACGTGCATAAATACAACAAACAAAATGCGTGTACAAATGTATTGTAAACTTCACGAGTGCAAAAGTTAATCTATAAATGTAAATAGAATTGCTGCCCCTAACATATGAAGAACCTAAATGATTTCAACCGCTCACTTTGCTAACGACAAACATGTGCCAGTTCCTTCCAAAGTACAATTTCTATTAGTTCAATAGGCTTTGTCTCCTTGACAACAGGTAGTACTAAGAAACGTGATAACTGAGCTGTAATTATGAATTTAGCATTGGGTAAGAGGACTCAGAAAGGGATATACAATGACTACCAACAGATGGATGGGTCAGTAGCTACCCGTAAATCTTAGTAATGCTGTATTTTAAGACAACCAAATTTCATCCACAGAGTTTGCTCCATAAAGTAGTTTGGCTGTGTTTGGTTACAGAGGAAAAAAGAACCCATAGTAGGAAATTTAAACAAGCTCCAATCACACAATGTAGTCCTCACTAAGAATTTCAGTTTAATGTTCTCTATTTGTTCATCTGCTATTTTTGGCATTTTATTTAAATGCTGTAGCTCATCCCTCCTCCATATAAGGAACTCAAGTCAAACAATTAATGCATCACTTTTCCACAAGCTAGAGAAAAGACTCCAATCTCCTAACTAATAAACAACCTTAAGTAATATTCTGTGACAGGCGAAGCTCTTATTCAAAGTTCGGCCTCTTTGGTCAATTCTCTGCTGGTTTCTCATTAATCTTTTGGGAAAGTGTAAGGATAAACAACGCACAATTTCTTTCTATGAAAATCATTAAAACCAGGTATAAAAAGTGTGAAGGCTATAAACATGGAATGAATAAATCAGCAGAGTAACAGTAAACATACAGTACAACTAACTTGCATTTTGAAAGCAAAGAAGTAACTGGGACCAACTTGGAATACCACACACAGTTCTGGCTTCCCCATCTCAGAAGTGATAGAGTTGAAATAGAAGAGGTTCCAAAAATAAGCAGTGAATATTAAAAGGCTTGGTGACACTCACAAAACAGAATACAGCTGTTGAAATTCAGTGATGCATCATGACGGTTGTTTAGCATCTCTCCAACAATACTGAAGGTTAAATAGCTGCTTCTATTCATCCTACAGTACTACCAGAGCAAGGAGTTTTTTCAGTTAATTGACAAGGAACACTTAAAACTGATATAACCAAACATTCCCTCCACCCAACGCCACATAATTAACCAGTGAAATTCATTGCCACAAGACCGTAACTCCAAAATTTAAAACGGGCTTGCATTCAACTGGAAAATAAGTTAACTAAAGACTGATGGGGAGCTAGGAAGAAGTTTCCTCTATAGTGAGCTGACGTCCACAGTGGGTTTTCTTGACCATCCACCTTTTGGATCATGACCATCAATTTGAGAAACATGTCCGTCACCCCCCCCCCCAAACCACATGGATAGTATAAGCTAAAAAAGCACACAAGAGACCAGATTTCACGACCAGATTTCTAAGGTGCTACAAGACCACTCTTTTTTTTTTGTTTGTTTGTTTTTTTTAAGTTACAGACTTACATGGCTCTCTCTCGTGAACTTAAGTGTTATGCTGAAGAAGATCCTAAAAACAATGCAAAACTAAAGCTTTGAGCAATGAGTTGACACCACCATGATAGGGATGTGAAAGTTAACCGGTAAGCATCATCCTAAATGGGTAATGCTTAACGGTTCTGGTTACCCAGTGAGGAATGGAGCAGTCGCCCTCTCCCACCCCACCCCCCGTTGCCCCCATTAACTCAGTTAACTAGTTAAACATTTAACCAATTAATTAAATGGGATTTTACATCCCTAATAAAAATACTTTGTGCTTGCACTAAATGTTATCTTTTAATGTCAGCCAAAATAACTACACTTGCATAAACTGTAAAGAGAGAAACAAACACAAGAGCAGGCCTAGATAGTGATTTTTTTCTCTTCAATTTATGGATACACTTTTTTCCTTTAGGAAACTATATAAATCAGATCTCTCATGAGAGCTGAAAAATATTCCTGTTAACTCCTAGAAAGCCAGGGTTTCCCACAGCTTAGTAATTGTGCACTATATAGTTTGGCTGGAAATTGAATGCACCTTTAACGCTTAGCCCCAGAACTTAAAGGAAGTGGTGCTTATATCATACACAACGATAAGAGTTACCGCAGAAGTCCTTTACATCACATGAACTACTTACAGCCAGAATGGTTACTACCACAGTGCAAGAACCGAGGAGTGAAATCTCTAATTACCACCCAGATTCACAAAAAAATTACTCTAGACTCCAGAAAAGGAGTCATCATTTAGGATAAATCTGCACCAGAAATATTCTCTACATTACGCTCTAAAGTATCCTACTGTAAATTACATTTACTGGGCCAGTCTGAAATTGATTTTAGGGTGAGCAACATAAAGATACCGGAGACCAAAGCCAAAGTTTATCAGCTACTAAATGAAAAATTAATTAGGCATACTAGGATTAAGCATCTGGATCAACACTACTTCCCTTAAATGCAGCCCAAGAGAGACTAACAACAGTACTGGAGATTAAACAAAGACTGCAATAGAATTATACAAATGCGATATTTTTCAGGAGTTAGTATTTTAACATAATATTTATGAGACAGACAGTGTCATAATCTACAGAGATAAGACTCGGGGACTTGTTAAATCATAGTTTAGAGAAGGAATATATGAATCAGAGAAAGGAAGATTATGTTCCTAAATGAGTCCTTTAAAAAGGAAATCATGATTAAGAAATAAACCACAAGTGAGATAAAGTGAGTACAGCAAAAATCTCAAGAAAGAAGTGATTCGCTTCAAGGAAAAAGTTCAGTATTTAGTTTTCTAAAAGTACGCAATGATCATCAACAAGGTTATATTTTCTGGTGAGTCAGTAAAACGTCCATGAAACTGACTAAAGACTTGCCTAGTGCTGCCAATTTTACATGGAAGGCACTCCATCCTAATGGTGACAGTATAAAGCACGAGGACATGCTACTCTGAGTCAAGTGGAAACTCGAGAAAAAATTGACACTCCTTTATCCTTATACTAAGTGCTGAAATTGTTCTTTAAAGGAGAAGGGAGCTCTTTCTCCAGCTTCTCTAGCCAAAGCAACCATTAAAAAAGTGTCATTTTACAAGAGGTAGGCCACTCTAGAGGCATAGTGGCATAAGCTCAAAATGGAGGAGGAACATATTTACACATGACAAGTGGGGGGTATAGGATGAAGACACTGATTTCAGACTAACAGAGGGATGGGACTCCACCGTGAATACTTCCACTTCCCTCCAGGGTCTCAAGAGTAGAAATGTGTCCTGGAAGAGTACCACCAAACCCTGCTTTAAGGAATTCTAAGCTTGAACTGCCAGAGGTGAGCTGTTTGAGTCTTTTATAATGGAGATTACCTATCTCCTAGAACTGGAAAGGACCTTAAAGGTCATCAAGTCCAGTCCCCTACCTTCACAGCAGGACCAAGTACCATCCCTGACAAACTTTTGCCCCAAATCCCTAAATGGCCTCCACAAGGATTGAACTCACAACCCTGGGTTTAGCAGGCCAATGCTCAAACCACTGAGCTATCCCTCCCCCTAAACCTCATTCAAAACACCCTTTTAATGGATCTGGAAGCTTGCAGAACTGGGAATAGAAGGGAAAGTCCATTGGTACCGAGTGTCAAATGAATAGGAGCAGAACTTACTGGCAAAAACCTATGAGAGTCTCATGTGAACTCTGGTATAATCCTGAACTAATTTCCCAAATTAATTCCTGTTTGAAACTAGAGAATATTTTTTTCTAAAAAGAGTTGAGTTTGGTTTAAAAAATGGTCAATGATGGAGAATCCACCAATGCCCATGCTAAGTTTTTCCAATGACTACAAACTCAACGTTAAAAAGGCGCACTCATTTCTTGCCTGTGTTTGTCTTGCTTCAACTTTCAAATATTGGCTCTTGTTATACGTTTGTCTGCTAGACTAAAGACCCCTCTATCATCGAATTTCTGTTCACTGAATAGACTCCCTTGTAGCCTGATCAAGTCACCCTGAACAATCAATTGGTTAATGCTCAGGCACCAAAATAATGGCACACACACAACATTTAGAGCGAGCCAGCAAAGCCACCATTTACCGGTTCCTAATAAGGCACAATAGCCAAAGGTAGCTCTGCCTGTCAACAAGATATGCCAGACTTACGCTGACAACTGGGGCAAAACTCCCCTACAAGGTTTTAAGATTGCAGAAAAATCTTCTCCACACAACAGGCTTCTTTGGAAAGCATGTTTTCCACTGGAGATGTCGACTAATTGTGATGGTTGCTGCAAAAAAAAAAAAAAAAAAAAAAAAAAATGCTAATTGAGCCAATCTGTTTTGTTTATCGTTTGACTAGAGAGATGGTACATTTCTACAGAGTAAATCTACTTCAGAACATTTCATTCCTCAGCTAACATATCCCTGCTGTTTTGTCTTTTCTTGTCCATTCGCCTTAGCAAGGTCCAACAATAGACTTAACAGGATCAGAAAAATCCTTATAATGTAAGTTACTGTGCCCCTGGGACTAAGTCTCAAATCAACTAGTCTGATCCTTTTGATCTATGTGCTATGCCAGGAGTGGTTTAGGGTTTTTTAATGTTATGTTTGTGGATTCTGAATTATTTATGCTTGAGTTGTAAATCTTAATGAACCATGTGGTGTTCTTTTTGGCTTACCGATGCCCAGCTATGTCAAAGCCGTTTTTAACTACCTGCACTTCAATAGTGCACTAGGCACACAGTTAAAGTTGTCCACAAAGTAACCTCACATATTGGGAACACACACGTTCTCATCTTCAGATCTTCACGCTAGGTCAACAGGAAGGGACAATTTCATTGCGAGGCTAGCACCATAGGAGTATTCCATCCTTCACACAAAACCGGCTTTGATTAATATGCACTTCGTACTTTCATGTTAGCTTCAAGAATGTAAATCCCACTGGCAAAGCCTATTGGTGGCCCCTCACGACAGACTCAGACTGATAGCTTTGCCAGCTTAACCATTCATTTTGTGCCAAATGCTTCCAGCTGATCGGGTCTGCTGTGGTTTCATCGGACAGGAAGTTTCTACCCATTCCAAGTGATAGCTGAACACGGGACTACTAGCCAAAACAATTAACAAACAAACCGTCTCTCCCCTAATGCCATTTTGGGAAGAACAGAGTGAAAAGAACTCTTTAAAAGAGACCGACTTTCAAGTGTCTGGACAAACAAGGCTCAAATTTGTGTATTAGTTTATTGTACACTTTAGGAAACACATGTAGCTTCATGAAACTAATCTAGCTGACCCAAAATACACTTAAGTCCCCAACAATGCTCAAATCATTCATCCTAAAATAATTTTATGAGCATTTCAATAGTAACATACAAACTAATTCGACATGCGTCCATTTGCACAAATGTTTGCCAACTAAACCATCACTTAATGTAAATAACAGGTAGTTATCAAAATCCTACCCAGTTTCTACTGAAAAAAATCCTTTCCTCTACTATTGTCTGAGCCAATTCCATAGATTTCCATCCAAAACTATTCACGCAAACTTCCTGACAGCAGAGATCATTTCAGAGGAAAATACAATTATAATTTCTGCCAACTACTAAAAATGTCTGGTGATTCAAAAGATCAAACTTGATAGAAAACTACTTAAACATTTCTATACAAAATATTTGAAGTCAGAAGTTCAAAATTAATGCATTTTTACATGTCTGTTCATATGCACATGCCCTGAGGTTATTCTCCCAATCCATTCATCTGCTGCTATCTTCTTGTAACACTTCATCTTATTTGCAATATACATCTGGGCAATTAACTTTGGGATCTTGCTAGAGGCATTATTTCGAAAACAAATGAACACGGTTTTAGAAAGATACCCAGCTAGACTGAAAAGGGGGAACATTTATACAAGTTCACAAACATGTCTGAGGTAAATAACTTACTGTGCTCTACAAATTATAAAAAACTGAATTCCTTGATGGAGCCATCATCTCACAAATCCTGGAAAATGATCAGATCTCAGCAGTACATTACCTACTTGCAAAACATATGGCTTCTCATTCAACCATGTTATTCTCAAGTTACTGAAAACAGGCTCACGTCAGAATGACAATAATAGGATGAGGGGGCCAAACTATTAAGTATCTATCTACATGGCATAATTTCTCGCTAAAAGCACAGAACTGCAGGTTCAAGAAACTTGTGCCAAATTTCTGTACCTTACTGGCTTACAGTGATTCTACTAGCAGCACGTGGCAGTAACATGCTGTGGCGTAGTGGGGGTGCTGTCCGCTCTGTAACCAGGGGTCCCCCTGCACTGTGATGTGTGATTCCCACTGACTCACCCACATGTGGTGATGTAGTGTCAGTATCTTGCTGGTTGCTGTGCTTGGGGTGTGGGCTGTGGGTGACCCCTACTGGCCTCTGCCTGGGAGCACTGCCCAGCAGGTGGGCTGCCTAAGTCATGTAGACAAAGACCCAACCGGTCAGACGAGTCGGAACTAAGAAAGTGAGGGTTCAGAGGAAGGGGAGTTGCTGGCAGAGGAACATGAAGGAAAGAGCCTGGGCTGAGGGGTCATGGACCCCTAACCTAAGGGGTCTGAGGCATCCAGGCCCTGGCTTCTGTAACCACATCATGTCTGTGCTGTGCTGTATCCTGGAGAAGCAATAAACCCTCTATTCTACTGGCTGGTGGGGTCTGTTCTTGCTGCAGATGGGGTGCAGGATTTGGTGGAACCCCGACTGCGCCGTCACACATGCCAATCAAGAAAACGAGAAAAACCAATCTCAAAATGACAACACAGCACTACAAGGTTCCACGAGATGCACTAGGACAGGGGTGGCCAACCCACTACAGACAAAGAACCAAAATAGTGCTGGATATAGCACAGAAGAAAAGAGGAAAAAGTTGGGGGGTGGGGGAAAAAGGCCCAGCCGCCATGTTTTGTTGAAAAAAAAAAAAAAGACGCTGCCCCTTTAAAAAAAACCTCCAGTTTGGGTTTTTGGCCATATCACACTCCTCTTGGCTGGCACCATCGTGCCAGCACCATTTTACTTCGCCAGGCGGCTCACCTACACCCAGTGAGCACAGAGAACTGGGGGCCATTTCTAGGGGCGGCTTTGCAAGCCGCGGGGGAGGCTTCGCAAGCTGCATTTTAAGGGGGTAGGAAGAGCCAGATGTAGCTCATGAGCCGTGGGTTGGCCATTCCTGCACTAGGAGAACTAGGAGATGTATGAACACAACACCGTATCCAAGAAAAAGAGCTGTCAAATCAGGACCTACAAGCACTAAGGACCCAGTGCCTCTGCCAACGAGCACTGTGGGTGCTCAATGCTTATGAAAGCAGTGCCCATAGATTCTAGCCCTGCCAATGCACGTCATCTTGGGTAAATTACATTTAGAAGTATCCACACAGTATTGCAATGAGCCCAGCAGAAGGACTTTGATGAAATTGGCTCTATATAGATGTACAGATAAAGTACTGAACACTCGCAACAGAAAACACAGTGTGCAGCTAGCACTACTCTGGGTATCGGAGTTTAACCCGAATTTTCATTTCTGAACCCCAGTCAGCGGCAAAGGTTTTCCACAGCTTAAATTTCTGAAAGCATCTTCTCTGGGTAGCTCAGCTACGAAATTATGGCCATGTCTTCACTAAGTAGAAGATTGCCGCTGCCGCGATCCATCTTCCCGAGTTCAATTGAACAGGTCTCGTACCAACCCGCAAATCAAATTCAGAGGGCGCCCCCAAGGGCAGTTGGTACTCCTGCTCCTCACAAGAAAGTAAGGGAAGCGGATGGGAACACTTGTTCCCATCGGTCTCCCACTGAGGAGACGGCACGGAAACTCATATTAAGATGCACCAACTCCACCTATGTAATTAACGTAGCTGGAGATGCCCATCTTAATTCAACCTTCTCCTTTAGGACCTCACTGGGGGTGAGGAGAGGGATAGTAAACTAATACTGTCTGTAAAATAATGCAAGTCTACACTACTATATAAACAATCGTTTGATATGTTGGTTGATCATAAGCTCCTTTGGGCAGTTAACCTGTCGCACACAATTCTAAGCATGTGGATGTTGCTCTGCCACTTCCGCAATAATTTTGTTTAGATTTTCAATCAACAAATTGTTCCTCCATAACAGGAGTTGCCATCTCTGATGCACAAAAAACGGGGACAGCTGGGATGATCTTGGGTCCCTAGAACTGGACAGCTGGCAATGCCAGCCGAGCACCCTTGCATTTCATAGACAGCTGCCTCAGAAAAAAAGGGGGGGGGGAATAATCCTGGGAAAAGCTGGACATGCGATACCACAACCTGTTAGGAAACAGACTACACCAGCTATACATTCACTTGAAGCCATACACTTGCGTCATGGTCAAAATCTGAAACTCCTATAGATCCCCAACTGAAGTTCAAGGTTAAGCCCTGCTAGAAACTAGCACTTAAAACAACATTCTTGTTCATTAATTTCCAGGGGTCTCTATTTTTTATTTGTGCTGGGAAAAAGACACGTTGTTCTGTTTCTAGAATTTTAGTTTAAGCTTAGTGTTTCGAACTAGGGATATGAAATTTAGATTAACTGGCTAATCGAATAGTTGATGAAGTTTGCCCTGGGGCTGCTGCTACACTTCAAACGGCGAAAATGCTGGCCCTGTGCTCCCTACGGCATTTCAAAGGGGCAGCACCGCATGGAGCCTGGGGTCAGTGGGACCACAGCTGGGACTCCCAGCTGCCCCAGGCTGCATGCAGCATTTCAAAGCAGCAGCCCACGGTCTGGTCCCGGGCTCCACACAGCACTGCCGCTTTGAAGTACCCTGTCCTCTACCTCTCCTCCCCCTCCCTGATAGAGGCAGGAAGCGCAGGGGGCAGGGAAGCGACTAGTCATGCACATCCCTATTTTAAACACCCTTTTAAATTACGTTTTTTAGCTTGCCATGAAAATAACGTAACTAGTGAGTTACTTTGGTACATCACTTAGCATATTTTGTCATGTAAATCAACTACAAGCTCAGAAAAAGCACAGGTGGCAGCAAGTACAAGGGTAGATGGGGAAATCTTGCATATTCATGAAGAGACTAAACTGCCTAATACTCTTAAATTACTTGGTCATACTTAGGAGCTTTAGCTGGCACCCTCTCAAACTGTAAATCCCAGATTGCCCTATTTCACACTTCATGTTTATATTACACATGAAAATTCTAACGTACGATATTCAAACTGCTAAGGAGACTGGGTGAATCTGAGTCAAAGTTTCTACTACTGAAAGCCTTACAATTTTGTAACCTCCTAGAGAGAAAAAAAAAGTTCAAAATTGTGGTTACTAGTGACAATTTAGGAGCCTCTAATGGAAAATGCAAGGTATTTTATACTCATGCTCTCTAAGTAATGGAGGCCGCTGAGATGCGACCGCCTGAGTTCCAACTCCGCCTCTCCTCCGCATTTACAACCATTTTTGTAAGTGCAGAAAGGGCTGGAAATCTCCAACTTACATCCTTGGCCTGAATTTACGACGGAGCACTGCGCCTACCGTAAATGTGGGTGCGAGTAACAACACCCCCGACTTGCGACGCTTCCTCCGGAACGAATCGCGTCACAAGTCGGGGGCCTCCTACAGTTGAAAAAACTAGGTTTGGTTTTCGAGAGTGGAGGAGAGGTTAGCGTTCTAGTTTCCCTGGCATAAGCAGCCCATCAAAAGTAAAGCATCCTAGAGAAAAAAAATCACTAATATTGACTTTTTCTTTCATTTTAACTTTCTGAAGTTCCAACTCATTCAAAATATAAAAGACATACATATTCTACAAAGAGGGTTTACTATGCATATTACTCTTATGTGATTTACCCCCCCAAGCGTGAAAGGAAAGCCGTTAAAAGAAGAGGTTGCCAGATGTTGGCAGCAGCAGTTTCACTGGACCGACAGCCAGGATTTAAAAGTTTTGTCTCGCTCCATTCTTCCTATGAATTGTAAATCTTCAGGTTGCTGCAGAAACTCCATGCACTAGCACACAACCATCAGGGGTCATCTTTTTCCCTCCTTTGCTTTGTGTGGCAGCACTTGAAACTCCCTGCGGTGGTGCTGCACCTTGAAAAGACACCCCCTCCACAGTTATTCTAGAGCAGTGTCCAAACCACAGCGATTAATCATGCCTGCTTCCTCGGCTGACATTTCGAGGTGGGAAAACGACATCGTAAATGAGCAGAGCTGATTACCTGGGAAAGCAATTCTTCAGGATTGCACAGCTAACTAATAGCTCCATCTGCTACACAAACACATTCCCAAGCCCCAGAAATAGTGTCAGGGCACAGCCAACAGTTTTGTTGTACCTGCCAAATTTCCGATTGTTTGTCACAAGTTGCCACATCTATGGAAAGTACTCCATGCTTTCCTCCAAGACCATGTTAGGAACCAATGGGTTTCGATTCGGTTTAATGACAGGGCAGGAGTTGCAAGAGCAAAAGTCCAATTTGATCATTCATTTTGTCTATCAAAATTGTGACTTACAACACAAGTCAGATTTTTTTGAGGATACAAGTTACCTGATAGCTGTTACTAAGATTTTCATAGTAGGCTAAAGAACTTGTGAGTTGGGCACCTAATTGTACTCTGTGCTTGGGAAGGAAGGTGCGGGGGGAAATCTACTCATCCCTACCCTGTAGAACATACAAGGTACGTCTAGATGACCAGCCTCTTTCGAAAGAGATCATCTAGACAGCCACAAGCATGTCGAAAGAGCGATCCGCTTTTTCAAAAGAGAGCGCCCAGGCAATCTGGACGCTCTCTTTCAAAAAAAAAAAAAAAAAGCAGTTTGCGGTAGGTTTACCAATTTCGAAAAAGCCACCGCATTCTTTCGATTTAATTTAGAAAGAACACGACGGCAGTCTAGATGCAGGTGAATTTTTTTTTTTTTAAAGGCTACTTTTTTCGAAAAGACTGTTGTCTAGACACAGCCTCAGTCAAACCCCGAGCAGGGAGTGGACAAAAAGTTTAAAAAGAAGGACTGTTTCATTTTGTATCACGAATTGCACTTGTTTTGACCAATTTTAGCAGCACCCTCCCCTAACCTTTCACGGGCTTATTCCAGTTACTTAGGTCAAACCAAAGGCTGACCCCTTAGCAAGGTACTAGAATATGAAATCTGACTTCCAAAGGACAGAGCCGCTCTATCCTGAACAAAATTTTGCTACATGAAGTATAGCTGCACGAGGCTATTCTTAGAGAGGCTATAAATGGCACAGGCTGCAGAACAAGCCAAAGTAACCACCTGTGCCGGAGAAAAAGGGGCTGCAGGTTCTCCGCATTATAGTCTCCGACACTGCAAATCAGCAGAAGAGAACTTTGCTAAATCAAAACCGAAGGCATCAGAAGTGGCTGAGAAGTATGCGACTCCCCTCTTTGCCCCGTGCAGCCAGAGGTACAACATTGAATTGAATAGCAAGCCTCAATAAAAGCACATCACTGCCTCTTCCGTTTAAACCAGGATTTTAAGACCATACCGAGCCAAGCAGCATAGTGAACATTTTGCATTGCAGTTGCTTCAACAACAGAGAAGCACCTTTCATTCTCATTATGTTTCCACCTGTTGCTAAGTAACAGCTATCTTTTAGACAGCTCTGGCTATTACGCACAATGTAACCTCTTCTGCTGAACCTGATGTGCGCTGGGCATTAAACACTGGGTTTTTACAATACCCGTAGCTCATCAGTTAAAGATTCTGCTCCTCTTTGGGAAAAAACAAAATATCTTTTGCAAGTTAGGCAATTCTGTATCCTTACAACCAGGAGAATTACCCGTGGCAAGATGTCTGGATCTTGAGGAGGATGTGCCATTTAAGGCTTCAGTGAGTTACACAGATACTTTTACAAGAGCAAAAGTGAAAATAAGCCGGTGGGTCCCGTAGCGGAGCCCCAACAAGAAGTTAGGAGGGGAGGTGCACTAAGCAGCAGGCAGTTGAAAGGGGCTAGCTGGGACCCCCGCACCCAGGGTGCCATTTTGGGAGGATGAGGGGCTGTAGCTATACATGCAGGGCTGCTGATGCTTCTTCTCCTCCTTCCCTTATCAGAGATCAAGGGGAAAATGCAGAGCCTCCTGCATTCCTCCTCTGCCCCTCCTCGGGCAGCTGAGCAAGAGAAAAGCAGCAGGCTGGGCATTTTCCACTTGCACAATGATAGTTTGGGGAAGGGAGAGAGCAGCAGTGACCCAGTATGTGCAGCAGCTGTCCCCTGCCCTAGAATCATAGAGCTGGAAGAGACTTCAGAAAGTCATCAAGTCCAGCCCCCTGCCCAAGGCCGGATCAATCCCAACTAGATCAATTCAGCCAGGGCTTTATCAAGCCCTCCCAAAGTGGTGTCCTTGCCCCTCCCTCCCCCCACACACCCCTCTTGTCCTAAGCCCCCTGCCCTAAGTCCTGCACCCCAACATCCCCTCTGCCCTGGTTCCCCACACTCCCAGCCTCCCGAGCTGATCCCCCAACATTTCAACCCTCTACCCTGAACCCCCCTCCCTCCCACTTCAGGCATGTTATTCAAGTAACTGAAGTCGCAGAACTTAGGTCAACAGCCCACAGCAGTGTAGATAATGCCAAAGTGTCACTTTTGTTTGGTTAGGTGGGAATTTTAATCAGCTTGTCTTTGCGCTCTACAACAATTGCAGGAGATAGTATTGGAAAGACCAGGAAGTATGTATTTGGGTAAACGGAGAGCAGAGACCAAAATAAAAGCTCCAGGACGAAACTGGTCTTAGCACAGCAGTGGGCAACTTAAGCAAGCGAGTGGGTCACATGAATGCCCCTCCCTCTTCCCAGCGGGCCACAAGACGGTCAAAACCAAGGCAATCTCCGGGACAGGTTCGTCTTGCTCACTAAGTCTGCATACCTAGAACGTGCGCCAAATACCGCTTGGGATGGAAAATCCCAGCTACTCAGTTAAACATTAAATTGACCTAACGTTTAACCAGTTCACAGACTACAGCGGGGTGTGGGCTGGGGACCTCTCCTGCTCCCAACCCCATTGTGAGGCTGCTGGCTCCAGTTCCCAACCCACTCTCCCTGCCTGCGAGGCACCTGTCCATGGCGGCTCTGGAACAACCCTCTACCCACAGCAGGGTGGGGTTACCTAAACAGGCGATGCTTACCGGTTAACTTTTCACCTCCCTAGCATGGATGGAACCACAGCAGAGCATTGACTGGATGAAGGGAGCAAACGTGTGTTTGCAATCAATTTGCACTTAACTTCACATGCCCTTGATCTACGAGCATGTTGCTTTAGTAACACATGTTCCAAACACCTGGTCGTAACTCGATTTGTTCGTAAGTGGGAAACACATGGTTTTACACACAGCCGGGCTGTTCATAAGTGCGGATGGTGCATTTGTAAGTCAGGGATCGGCTGTAATGGGGTTAATGGGAGGTTGGTCGTAAGTGCAGATGGTCGTAAGTCGATGCATTCGTAAGTCGGGGACCAGCTGTACTAGTAAGAAAAAAAACCTCACAGGCAGAAACCAGTGGAATCTGGACACTGGCACATGGGCAATGGTAAACAAGATGTCTTGTGGGCTGCCCACCACTGTTTTAGCATCTTCAACACCGGGGCTTCATAACATTATAGAAACACTAAAAAGAAAGTAGGTCACCAGCTCTGACTAACAGTTTGACTCATAGAGCAGAGCTTCCTGAAAAGCACTTAATTACCCAGGAAGATTTCCCTGATAGTTTGAAATGCTTTCCAACATTGCACTTAGACGCAGAACAAGAACTAGAAAGAGATGAATTCCCTAAGCAAGACATCATATTTCATGCAGGTATTCGGTTAACCAAATACTTGAAGAGAAACAGACTATGGTACTACTTAAGAAAAAGCTTCAAAACAAAATAAGAAGAGTGGTGCACGTCCACGCTTTTAACGAAGCACACAATCAAGCAGGCCAAGCGTTCAGCTGAACATCCCCCCACAAAAAAAGCTTTTTTCTGATTAACACCTGGTTTTAGGTCTCAAAACAAGTGTTTGAAAAGCATCCAGTTTAGTAAACTAGTGGTAGAGGACAGACAAATTAAAAATCCTATTTTAAGTAATGAAAGAATTGTCCAAGCAAGACTTAATATTTCCAAAGGGGTCTGTACTACCATTCAAAATTTATAGGGGGTTACAAATGAAAAAAGGCTGGAAATCACAGCTTTACTCGATAAACCAAAAGAGACTCCACCAAACAGAGTGCTAAGTAATCCGTAAGGACCGCCTCCTCTCTCCCACCCACACAGACAAATTCAGAGAGGAAAGCTTTGACCTAATTAGAGCAAGTAAGCAAAGAAAGGTTCTATGCTCCAAAGCTCACTTCACTTCGGAAGAGGAAACCATTCCTTAATATTTATCTTGTAGAATTATAGCCTGGCCTCCTTGACTATTAGTTCTTTTATAAGAAAGTCTAAGACTGTCATGGAGACCTTCAGTAAAAGTCAGACGGCTTGTGGGCAGTTAAGAAAAATTCACGGAAATCCATGAGCCGTCTGACTTTTTTTCAACGTATCCGTGACAAAATGGGAAGCTGAGATGTGGAGGGCTATTCAGAGCTCCATGGGGTCTGTCCACCCTCCGGGGCTCAAAGTCTCAAGGGGTCCCACCACCTGTATGCTTTCATGGAGGACGGTGGAAGCAGAGGGGTCTCATCCCGCAGCTTCTGGCCAACATAGCTGATGAGAGACACTGCACCTCCACGCTGTCACTGGCTAAGACCGAGGCTGCTGGAAGTCGTGCAGTCTTTGAATTTCACAACCTTACTCAGAAGACAAGGTGGAGGAAGCTATCCCTTTGACTCAGTGTTTCTTAAACTGGCAGTTGGAGGTGTGCCACGGAGAACAACAGAATTCAAAATGGCCACCCTTAAAGGGGCAGGCAACCTTCTCCTCTCCCCCCCCCAAAAAAAACCTTTCCCCCGACCCCTTCCCCTCCCCCCCAACAAAAAATCCTCAGCCTTCCCCATAAAAAAAATTGTTTGATGTTCCTCAGTCTTAAAAAGTTTAAGAAATACTACTTTTACTGGTCCAACTTCTGTCCGTGAAAGACAAAGCTTTCGAGCTTCCACACAGCATCTTCAGGCTTTGTGTAAGCTTGCCTCAATTTCCAACAGAAGTTGGGCTAATAAAAGATTATCACTCCCACCTGGTGTCCCTATTACTCTGGGACCACCACAGCTACCACTACTATGGCATAAAACTCCCCTGTGAGTCTATCAAGGGCAAGTTTCACCAGCATTTTGGCAAAGAAACCTAACCAACTACATAAGATGCAGGAATTAACTGGTCCCACGGGAGTGGGGGTTACAAAAGTTCATGCATGCTTGTGAATTCTTGCACCTTTCAGCAATACAGCAGAGGTCCCATGTGACTATTACTTACCCTGAAGAAACAGTTGTGGTATTTACACAAATTAACCACAAAGAATGACCACTGTATCTGTCACTATATCCCTATGAAGACTTAGGAAGTAAAGGGTTCAAAGAGCCATAATGGTTAAAAGGATTAGAAAACAGGCCTTCTGGAACACACCTACACAACAGGACTAAAGCCGAAATAAGCTATGCAACTTGAACTATGTCAATTGCGTAACTTAAGTTGAAATAGCTTATTTCAGCTTTTGGCACTTTCTGTGCAGCAGGAAATCCAAGAAGGAGCACTCTTGCGCCGACTTCCCTTACTCCTCATAAAATGGGGGTTACAAGTTGGAGTAAGAAGTCCTCCAGCTCAACCGTATTTTGACATTATGTCAAAATAACTGCTTCTAGTAGAGATAGGGACTATATTATTTTGGAATAACTTCAGTTATTCCGAAATAACACTGCCATCCAGACATACCCAAAGTGATAAACACGATGAATTATCATCTGAAAAAGTGGGCTGCACCCGCAAAAGCTCATGATATCATCTACATGTTTTGTTAGTCTTTAAGGTACAGGCAGTCCCCGGGTTACATGGATCCGACTTACATCGGATCCCTACTTACAAACGGGGTGAGGCAACCCCACACTAGCTGCTTCCCCCCAGCAGACCAGGGAGACGCGAAGCTAGCGCCCCCCCAGCAGACCAGGGAGACGCGGAGTGGCTTTTCTCAGCAGACACCTCAGCTTGAGAATAAAGGACTGAGGGAAGTAAGGTGTGGGAGAATAAAACTGAGCTCTGGAGAAATGTTTGGCTATAGTTTCCCCTACAATATGTACCAGTTCCGACTTACATACAAATTCAACTTAAGAACAAACCTACAGTCCCTATCTTGTACGTAACCCGGGGACTGCCTGTACTAATGGTCTATTTGTTGTTTTTTACATTTTTACAACAAATTCAATTTATTTATCTCGAAGAGGGTAAAGAAATAGCTTAAGTACTGTCCAATTATCTAGATGGGATACATGTTTAATAATGGGCTCTTCTATCCAGAAAAAGGTAAAACAGGATTCACTGACTGGAAGCTGAAACTAGAAAAATTCAGACTGGAAATAAGGCACATATGGCTAATGGTAAGTAGCCAGTGGAATAATTTACACCAAAATTGTGGATTCCTCCATCACTGTCAACTTTTGTATCAAGAGTGGATCTTTTTTAAAACATCAGCTCGAGGAATTATTCCAGGGAAGGTCTAGTAGTCAGACCCAAGGTACTTACACTGGAGAAATAACACCCAGTAGACACCACACAATGAATGATCGTGGGTAGAATGGCTCAGTTTCAGAGCAGCAGAGTTTTACTATACTCTTTTTCTTACGCCTCCCCTGTTTTCAGTGCAGTGTCAAAAAAAGTTTAGACTTTAACCTTTTCCAGATGGGGACCCATTTTGACAACTCGGGAAGACTTGGCGACCCAAGGCAATTCAAACCCGGGGGGAGGACAAGGGGCGGAGTCACTTGGCGACCCTTTTGCAATGTAATGGCAACCCATATTTGAGTCCTGACCCATAGGTTGGGAAACCCCGGTTTAGAGACAGGAACTGAATCACGACAGGGTGGTGATTTTGCGCACAGAAGAGGAGACTAAGGGGGTAAGACTGTTTTTAGGTAGCTGCATGGATAAACATGAGTGAAAGATGAATGGTTCTAAGGCAAGCCCTGGGGGAATTCAGCCAACGCATACAACAAGTTATACTACAGAAGTCTAATACGTTATGCCATTAATACTCATCAATATCGACTAGCAACATGTACACTGTTTGCAGCAACATATACATGGTTAATCTGCCACAGCTGCAGTATTGCCAACCTCAAAGGCATTCCAAAAATCATTTGTTAGGCTCAAAAACCTCATGAATTAGAGTACTCCGGCTGAGAGTCCTGGGAGTCGGTGGGTTCTGGAGCAACTGCCCCCTTTGTTTCCCTCTATCAGCGAGTCTAACCTATCTATCACAGTGGTATTTCTGGAGTTGCTTAAGTAAAAGACACATCGGGGCCTTGATTTTCAAACAGTGATTGTACAAAGTATTAACACCATTCAACCATGTTTTCTCCTGTGAACAAGCTGCATGAAGAGAACTGCCAGTAGTTAATTGTTAGCACCGAATTCTATATGCAAGATTGAGAGTGCAGTTAAAAAAAAAACCTCAAGCACATTTTCCCTCAGTGACTCATACAAACACTACTCTGCAGGTGTTTGTCACAGACCCACTTAAGATAAAACCACTACAAGTATTAGTATGATGGAATAGCTCTGAAGGATATATAAACAGTATATGATTATACACCAAGATGACACTGACTTCCAATCTATTTTATCAATGCCAGTATATCAACATTGGTTAGTTCCTGCCAATATTACAAACAAGTCCATTCAACATTAAGATGCATACAACCCGAACTCAGAGTTTCACATATTTTGTCATTCTGTACTTCATTCATTTCACTGTGCCTTACTAATGCTGCTAATTTAGTAATAACCCTGCAGTACCCAGATAACGCAATGAGAAATGAACAATACAACTCAATTCACAATTTCCTCAATTTTCTGGATTTATTTCAAATCCTCCTTTTAAAGTGATGTAATGGGTTTTTTTTTAGCATACTGTGTTCATAAACTAAATCAAGATTAGTTACTATGGTATCAAGTTGAACCACTTCAAAAATTAGCCCATTTAACTTGAAAACCACAAATCCAACATCCTGGATTTACTTGGAACTTCTCTTCCATCCAGATTTAATACTTCTGCCTGTTGTAATCGGTCACATTAAGATGAACACAGAAGGGTCATTACATTATTGTAATTAATATAGGAAAACAATGCATGCTAAAGCACTTACGATTATATTACTGTTATCTAGACAAATGATTTGTTTATTTTTATCTTGGACAAGAGACTAAAAATGCCCCAAGAACTGCGATTTGTTTATTTAATTCAAAAGTCACCATTCACTTGGGGATATTAAATTAGCTGTCAGCCACTATTCTCAAGATAAAATAAACTGATATTTTGAAAGGAGCCTGGCGTTTTCTTCCACATTATAGATGGCGGGAAAACAATGAAATGCAGTATTTGCATTTTGTTGAAACAATCTTAAGGAGAGGTGATGAGACTGCCTCCTTATTTTGATTTTAGTTCACTGGTAACTTAAGAAAGAGACTATGTTTCTACTTTGATTCAGTCTCCTTGCTCAATTCCACCTTTTTCTGGCACTTCCCACAATCACTCTGGACTTGAGAACTTATTCTAGTCACCGCTCCAGGCTATTAGAAAGGAAGCCCTTATTTTTCAAAGTGAGGAAAAGAGAACAAGAAAAGCTGAGTAAACCAGATATAGAAACTTGGAGATGCAACACAGGTTTGTTATTTTGCTATTGGGTTGGTTTTTTTCCCCAATGATTGCATGTCATTTGCCTAGTAATGAATAATAAATAACTCCTTTCATGTAACAAAAACCAAGCCACACTTTTGAGATTATGTTTTGAATTTTCTTTAAGTTAGAGAAACAGCCACAGGATTCACACTGTACTGTTTTGGAAAATAATTACAAAGTCTTCCAGCAAAGTTAGCAAAACACACACAAAAAGGATTTTCTAAGTTAAAAAACAAAAACAGCTATTGTAGCCTTAGGATGCAAGACAGACACTTAGAAGTGTGTCCAACAGACCAAGACATACACTGCAATGCCATGACAAAATGAAGTTGTTTATATGCATTTATTTGAATTGTTGCTTCTCAATTCAAAGTGAATCAGGGAGATTCATTCACTCCCCCATATTCCAATGACCTCTGTTTAATATGCAGCATCTCTACTAAAATAGGCAATGTGCATAATCGTCTAGTTTCTAGTAGACTATCTGAAATAATGATTAAGCAACATTTCAGCCCAGTTACCAGCCCCCAGAAAGCAGCCTGCCATGCATTACTCAAACAATTCCGTATCAAGTTTAAAGCTTTTTAACACATGCATAGTTGGGATAAAACATACTGAGCTGCATCTATGGGAAAGCCCCAAACCATTACCACAATGCTACATCCACAACACTCCTTGCTGCAGAGTGAGGTTCTTTCATCTCCCGAAAAGCCATGTAGATAATATTTCAACAATAACCGCACATTTCTCCCTGTGGTATAGACACATACAAAATGCATTAGGAAAAATGCCAATAACCGAAATGCTTTTCTCAGTAGCTCTATTCAAGTGAGTGTCTCGCAGGTGCTGCAGAGCTGTACAGCTCTCTGAATTCGGTTCCAAAGGGAGCTCAAAGTCAATAAGGCTCCTCCGCTATCATCCAGCACAACTAAATCACTCCAAGGGCAAACCTTTTTGAATTAGGTGACCATTTCTTTTGCCCTTTTACCAAAAGTGGCATGCCCTGAACCCATTCAATTCAAACGAACCCACACTTATGGAAGAAACGGGACAAAAGGCCCTAAAAACAGGGAGGACAGACATTTCAGGTTGCAGAGACTACTCTGCAAAAGAAGGAAAAACTAAAAAAATCTTGTTGTGATGCAGCAGTCAGCATATAGATACTTTCCGAGGTGACGTCTACACTATGAGTTTTCTCAGCGAAAAATATGCAAATGAGTCTCTCATTTGCATGAATCACTATCTCATTTGCCTATTTTCTGCCAATCCGTTTTTGCGCTGGGTTTTGGTTCAAAAACAAGCAGTGTGGACCTTTTCTTTTTGTGCAAAACCCTCTTTTCTCGCAAGATCCTTATGCCCCCAAAAAGGAGGTATACTGATCTTGCAGAAAATAGGGGTTTTGCGCAAAAAGAAAACATCCACTCTGTTTGTTTTTGCGCAAAAACGGTTCTGCAGACAATATGCAAATGAGTCATTCATTTGCATATTTTTGCCAAGAAATCTTGTAGTGTAGATGTAGACTAGGAGTCCATGTGCACTCCAAACACTTCCTGCCTGCCAGATGAAAACAGCCCTCTGAGCTTGTTGGACCATGGTCAGGCCATGCATGGAGAATATGGACCAATGCTAGGAGCTGGATTCGTTTGACAGGCAAAAGCATCCATACCAACTGAGCATGCTCAAAAGTTATTTCTCCCTATTTGCTTTACCCTCGCCCACCAAAAGACAGCATCCCTCACTAAGCCCTTGTTCTTTGGCAAGTTTACATGCAAGCTCTTTTTGCTACAGCCCACTTGAAAAAAATCAAATGACTTTTTTTTTTAAAGTAAAACAAAGGGTTTTTTGTAAAACTCAGCTGCTGTAAGGAAAACACACTTTGTTCCCCTTCATTAAAGGTGACCTGCCCCAAAATAAGCTTGTGCTCACACTCTTAATTAACAGTATACAAAGACAACCTGACGTACACTTTTGTTTCCCACCCCCTCCCGCCACAGCCTCTTGGGTTTTTTTCTGCCTACATTAGAAATTCAGGTCTCGCCTGCACTGCAAGGCTACAGCAAGTAGAGAACTTGTCGAATTCTGATACCACTGGAGACTGAAAGCCGGAAAATTGAGCGTTTCAGACAGCTGCTCAAGATCTGACTTCACTTTTTGTTAAAGCCTTTTAAAAAGCCAGTGCCAGGTGAACCATTGGAAGCAATGACATTTGTTAAAGATTCAGTATCCTGCTCCTCCCATTTAAAAGAGGCTGCAGCCCATCCTTCTGAAGTTTCCAGTCTCCTCCAGTCAAAATCAGGTATGGTTAGGCACAGCGTGCTTCACATTTCTAATGTAAACAAGAAAGGGGAACAAAAAACCTTCTATAAACAAGCAAAAAGGGGAAGCACCCCAATTTAAAAATAATGCCAAGCAAAAAGACCAAACAAAAATTTCAATCCACTGGACAAATACTTTGGAAACTTAACACGTGAAACATGGGATTATTACAAAAACTTTTCACCGCTTTAACCAGCGCAGAGATACCAGATGACTATTAATACAGGTATTAATTTTCTGCAGTGTTCGGGACATGGGGCAGGAGAAGTTCAAGACCCTTCTTAACTAAATGCCATTAGAATGAAGTGATCTGTAAACTAGCTGCTCATTACAAGCTTTGTGGTTCTTCGAAGAGGTACAATGGACTACAACACATAATGGTTCAAGGTTCTTCGGAGGACAATTCAGGGTACCTTTTATGTTCTCTCGTGTTTTGTGGGCAGGAGGACAAGGGAATTCTTTTCTCTGGAAATACTCAATTATTTTAATAGGATTACCTTTTAGATTGTCCATGTTTAAAACGGTCCATGGAATTTATTAGCCTGCCAGAACTCCAGATAAAACATCTTTGCAGTAAAATTACTTCAGTTTAAGTGAGGAACTGGCAATAAGTCAATTCCTCCCCTTCTCCCTCTCACCCCTTAGACATGAAACTAAGTTTCTAACAAGAGTTTGTGAATTGAGTGATAAAGCCATAACATGGAGATCTAAACATCTAACCTTTTCTACATTTCTCTCAGAGTCAGAGCTGGAAGAGACCTCAAGAGGTCATCAAGTTCAGTCCCCTGCTCTAGGTAAGGCCAATCCCAACTAAATTGATCCAGCCAGGGCTTTGTCAAGCTGAGACTTAAAAACTTCTAGGGATGGAGATTCCACCGCCTCCCTAGGGAACCCATCCCAGTGCTTCACCACCCTTCTAGGAAAACAGGCTGTTCACAGTAGTAACGGATGGCAGAACAAGGAGCAGTGGTCTCAAATTATAGTGGGGGAGGTCTAGATTGGAAAAACTCTCTCGATACTCTTTGGAACCTCCCTTCAGGGAGTTGAAGGCTGCTATCCAATCCCCCCTCACTCTTCTCTTCTGAAAGGTCTTTTGGGATTTTCTTTTTGGATTTACGAAAACTAGAGAGCAGCAGAATCAATGGCCAATGATACCCCTTATTTAAGTATCCAATGTTAATTAAGAGCAAGATAAGATGTACATTTACATAGATGTTCATTAATTTTATTAAAAATCATGCAGCAACTTAGCTGCTCAAAGACGGTAAACTGACAGTATGACGAAGCATAGTTTTCAAACATAACATTGACATTAAATCAAAAGAATGGACTAATTTTCTTAGCATCACAGTAGAAACTGACTTGATGACAACTGTGTAACTGGCAGCCCTGCCCTGAAGGTCTATGCCCCATTCATTTTAATGTCTGGCTTTCAAGCAGCTACATACTAGTCCAATTACTTGGCTGCAGTGAATTCACATATTTGCACAGGTTCTGAAACAAGCAGAAGGACAAGACGACAGACAAGCAGCGACCGAGGTAAATATTCTGTCTAGGAATTAAGAGAAAAAAAACAAGTAGAAACTAGACCTTTTACAAAAGCACCTTCAATATGCAAGCATTTATTTCCAGAACTAAATTACAATATTGTGTACTGACAGGGGAACCAGATTTTTTTTTTTTTTATAAAAGCTTGCCTGCTTTTGAAGGCTGATATTTGTAAAATCAGAGAGACAAGGTGGGTGAGATAATGGACCAGCTACTGTTGGAGAGAGAAACACTTTCAAATTACAGAGTCCAATAAAAAGACATTACCTCACCCACTTTGTTGCTCTAATATCCTGGAGCTGACACGGCTACAAAAACCACTGCAGGCATCTACAAAAATCAGCCCATTTCATTGGAAAACCCAGTGATTTATGGACTGCAGCATTCAGAACAATTCTACACCTGCCCCTCTCACTACTGACCTGGAAGACTGATGTCAACTGTTTTGCAACATCCAACAGACAAAGCGTTATTTATTTGTGTGTGGTTTTCCTTAATAAAATGCATTGTTTTAACTAGTTACCTGATTAAGCGGGATCCAGCTCCCGCCCCCTCCCTCGCATAGTGGGGGAACGGCAGCAAGAGACAGGCATCATCCATGCGAGGGAGCCAGCTTCTGCTCCTGGTCCCCCAGCGCGGTCCCCCACTGGAGTAGCCTTCCGCCCTGGTGGGCTGCAGACATGGGGCTGCTACAGGGCACCAGTTAACCAGTACCCGATAACCGGAAAGGGAGATACTTGCCACGTAACCAATCAACCGGTTACCCGGTCACGTCCCTAGTTGTTCAGTCAAAGCAGGAAGCAAACATTAACCATCACAATCCTCAGAGGCAGGTCAGGGTTATCCCCCTGTTCACACAGAAATATTAATGTTTAACTATTATTTTAACAGAAGCTAAATAGTGACTATTTACAACTTACCTGAAGAGCTACCAGCAGGAATCTTCCCTAACTTCCTTTGGGAATCTATTCCACGGTGCAAGGAAATCTATGCCAATTATAGTATTTAGCAAGCTTTTGCTCTATTTCCCCTTTCAGGTATTCTAACTAGTACTATTCAAAATGAAATCTTCCTCCCTTAGAACAGAACCCACTCCTGCTTCTCCTATAGTGAAGGTTGCCCAAATCTCACCTCTGCTAGGTCCTGTTCTTAACAGCTAAGGCTGCAGGCTGAAAGTCTATGCTGGGTGTCTGCCAGAGCCTTAACAAAAGAAAGATCAATCAAAAATGGCTCAACCACTTCTAAGAAAAGATGGGGGGAGGGGGAAATGATGTGGTTTGACCCCCACTGAAAAAAATATCCTGGCCGTGGTTTCATTGAGATGCATGAGGTAGTCAGGGGAGGTAGGCTCCAGGCCAAATCCAGACCATAGGATGCTTGTGAACAGACAGCAAAATATTTTATTTATTTACTATTGTTATTGCCGTGTGAAAAATGTAGAGGCAAGGCCCCAACTCCAGAGACACATTAACCAAGAAACATGGACCTTGACAGAAAAGTGGATTACCATTGATCTAGCGCTGCATATTTTGGAGTGAGGGCTTGATGTTTGGCAGAATGCGATCACCCTGGAGTCAGGGATGTGCCTTTTGCTCCAAGTTAGACGCCTCTGAAAGTGTCTCAGTTTATACAAGAGACTTGTTAGTTTGGAAGATGAATTCTCCAGCGATTCCACCTGCACTGAGAAGAATCTACTGCCACGCAGCTCCTTGTACAGATGGGGCTGCATATGGCCTATCCCCCAGAGCATGACAGATGCAGCAGGGGAGCAAGATTTCTCCACTGTGGTACCCAGTAGTCAGGGACGGCAAGGAGACTCTCTCCTTGGCGCTTGTGCGCTGCCTTTTGGTACCCAGAAATGCACAGGAAGAGGGACTGGAGCTACAAAGGCACGCAGCTGGGAGTGGTTAGATAAGCATAGCTGCGGGAGACACAGAAGGGAGACAGAACAGAGGGAGATAAAGGCAGATCAAGGACATAATGGATCTAGAACCAGCAGAACATGCTTCAGCACCTAGAACTAAATTCAGGAGTCCTGTTTCTGCTGTCAGCAAATTTCTATGAAACCCACCAACAAAAGTCTGTGACTCATCCCCCAGCCTCTAGTGACTGGGGCACAAGCACTAGCAGGCTATTATCCTCTACCAGTTACTCCATTAGCTCAATATTGCAGGCTGTTCTGTGAATCTCAAGGTCTACACAGTGCCCATGATCTTTGCTGGGGGTCCATATGATTTCCCCATGATCGATTTTCTGGAGGGGAGGATGGATTGTAGCTTTTTAAATAAGTTTAAAAATTACATCCCACAATTACATTAAAAACTTAAGGCTGCAAAGTCAAATGTGCTCGAAAAAAAAAAATCACAAAATGCCATAATCAAGGCTCTCACACTCAGGCTGTGTCTAGACTACACCTTTCTGTCGACAGAGAGATGTAGATTAAGCACATTGAAATTGCTAATGAAGCGGGGATTTAAATGAAGCGGGGATTAGCATAAACATATAGTTTAACCAGTTAACTTTTTAACGGCATTTTACATCCCTGATTCAAAGGCACACCTGGGATGTGCAGGGAAATGGGTACACTGTTCTCTTCGGGAAAGTCCATTCAAACGCTTCCTTTGTCTTCAGACAAGGGACTGAGGGAAGGAAGGGAAAGCAGCACGTACAGGTATCATCACACTGGCCAGCCACCAAAAAGGTAATTAAAAGCCTCCCCTTGAACAGGTGGACGACAAAACCCGCTATTCATGCCTTGACTGCCAAGCAACATCTTTCACCGAACTAATTGCCATCGCCAGTCAGTGGTATTTGAAAGCATATTTCTGTCCGTTGACATCTGGCCCATTCCCACAACAAAATGACTATCGATCTAATGTGAGCTTCCAACCAAACAGCACAGCCCGGCCTCGGAACAACACAACTCACCCATTAAAGCAGACTGACCAACTACTATATTTAATTGTGGGTTTAACAGAGCAAAACACTTTTGTAATTATGCAGCTTGTTGATCCCTAACATGATCTTATAACCTGTGACACGGCCGTGTTCAGGATGATTTTATGTTTGCTCGAGGTAAAGTGGCATTATAGCAGTATCAGACTGACAGGGGTACATTGCTTATTAGCTTGGAATATGCATGGGGGTACATAGGTGAATCTAAGTAAATGGGTTATTAAGCTTGCTATAGTTAAGGGCCTGTCATATTAGGTTAAGGCTTTGTGGGAGTCAGTTATTAAAGGCTGAAGTGTAGCGGAAATGAGAGCAACCTAAGGAGATAACCCCAGGTCAGATCTTCTGCATTCTCATTCAGACGCACAATCAAGTGCTGTCAAACGGGTCTAGTACACCACAGCATTCTTCTATTCTTCAAGAAGAAAGTTTTGGGGGCTTTCAGCAATATCTGAGCAGTTAAATAGCATCTACCTATAAAAACTGGAAGTGATGTAACTCAGGAATATAATTAGAGACACCCCAAATGCTACATATGGATAGGGCAAGAACTGGCCTAATTACAATAGGGTGAAAGGTCAAATATGGCCAATATTACCATAAAGGGTATAAAAGGCCATGCCCAGTTCCTATTTCTTTGGATTTGTCAGGTCCCCAAAATGGTGCAAATTAAATCAGGACTTACCTTCTGATGGTCTCCATTTACTTTCCCTTCCATCTCTGGTTCCAGAAGTCTCCAAACATACGCACGATGCAATACGGCACGTCTGAACAATGCAGAAAAGCCACTGTCCTGTGCTTATCTTATTCTAATCATTGTGTGTATTGATCCTTTCCTATGATTTCAATTATAGCTGTCTGCATTAAAAGTTTCTCGGTTTCACCAATTTCATCTTCTCAATTAACTTTAAGTAGCCACCAGGGAAAAGAACCTGTTATCTGTGATAAGTTGCTCCCCAATACATAATCTTATTAATGTAGTAATTGTTCAGGCTACAGGCTTCATTATTATATTTATGGCAAGGAGAAAGGTTTTTAAGTGTATTAATGTTTAGGGAGTACCTGATCAATATAGTTTCACTCACTAGTCTTGAACTTGAAAGCATACTTCAGTTTTCTGGAAATTGCAAGTGCAACAATTATTTTCAACGGCTGACGCACAATATTTGAAGAAAATGACTGCACAAATCGGAAAGTGCATAGTTGTGACAATATTCAGTGTAAAAAATGCCAGCTGAATGCAAGACTTATCCCTCAGAAGAGGGTATCGTTTTCAATAAAGCCAATTTCAGTAGAACATTGTCTTTTTCTTTTTAAAAAAAAGCTTATTGAAACATTTTCCACAGAGTCCTGACTCCAAAACACAGCCTTGGTGGCAGGTAAACCCCGCAAATGTTTTACGTGATCAGTTCAAGAGATGATATTCTTTGTCAAGATTGGCAAACTATCCACGTAATTGTAGGCCTCTGCAGCAAGCATCCTAAAAAAATATCTATTTTATTTTCAGTGAGTATTTACCACAAGGATATTTGCCTGCTTCTTTCGCCTCTCTCTCATGTTAATGAAAAAGGGAAATAATATAGATCAAGCGCACTTGTGCTCAATCCCTCAGCAATTTGAGATAGAGATGTAAAGGGGTAACTGTTTAACATTTTAAATGGGATTTTTCATCCTTAATTTGAGGCATGCATGATTAAGCCCTAAGCAGCAAGTTTATAGCTGACGTGGTCCATCTACCCACAAGAAGGCTTGTTAGCGCACTAAGAGGTTTAAATTGGCAGACACACAATTTACAAAAATGTTACTTCTAAGTTTACCAAATGCACAGCTCCTGAACAAGTTAGTCAGAATGCTTGTGACAAAGGCTATTTTAATGGGTTAGTCTTTCATAAAAAGGCCTACATTAGCGCCGGTTTTTTTTAAAAAACAACAGCATCAGATTACAATTACTCCTTCAAAAATACTTTCATTTATCTAAATGCAGACAGGTTTTACCATCTCAGTATTAAATACGACAACATTAATGAGCACTTCTCAAGGAGAACACTGACCAACAAGTAGTATGAAGTAAATCTGATACATTTAAAGTAGTCCCTTTTATAACCCCTAATGGCAAGTGCATCTATTTTATTGAGTCTGTTACAACTTCCCAGTCATTCTGTAAGATTTGCCACGATACAGATGAACATTATTCTGTTACCCTACAATGGATGAAAGCTGTAATCCGCTATCAGGGGCGCCCAGTACAGATCTCTCTGCTCACACAATCATATTGACCTCAACAATATGGGGGAAGGGATAGCTCAGTGGTTTGCACACTGGCCTGCTAAACCCAGGGTTGTGAGTTCAATCCTTGTGGAGGCCATTTAGGGATTTGAGGCAAAAATTGTCAGGGATAGTACTTGGTCCTACTGTGAAGGCAGGGGACTGGACTCAATGACCTTTCAAGGTCCCTTCCAATTCTAGGAGATAAGCAATCTCCATTAATTTAACAAGAGTCCCCCTATCTCGAGGAGATCCTCAACAGGCCTGCAGCTTAAGTGAGTACAAAGCAGAATGGTTTCCCAAGGCAGAATTCGGGGGGCAGGCAGAGGAGCAGTTCTGTTATGCATAAAACAATTTTAAAAGGAACCAACAGACATCTGAACAGGAACACAATGTCTCTAACCCGAGAACTAAGAGCAAGCCATCTAACATCTATGGAGCAGAATTATAATTGCAAAGAAAGGTTACTCACCAGTAAACAAGAGTCAGCATAGAACTACATTGGAGGAAGGACACACTATCATATCCTCACAAGGCCCCTAACTTCATCACCGTTAGAGGATCACACCCATTATTTAAAATTGAAAAATGTTGCAAATCATGGAAAGCCCCATGATGTGTCCCAAATGATGTGCTTGAGAGGACAGAAAGGGTCCTTATAATTCGTAGCACTTACAAAATTACAGCCACATTACTCCACCGACCAACTTCAATGTGGCAGCTTTGGTGGCCAAAAGCAGATGTTATTCCGATGGAATAGGACCTGCTACTTTAGAAAGTCACCCTGGCAGCTTTAAAAGCTTTGAATGCTCTTTTGTTCCTGGGATGTGGTCCGTAACACTGGGGGAGCAAAAAGGAAATCAATGAGTTCAACCAACATGATAATAGCCTAGCATCCAGAGCAATGAAATCGGTTTTCTAGCTCGTGCCAGGAATAGAATCATATAATCGTAGGGCTGGCAGAGACTCAGGAGGTCATCGAGTCCAGCCCCCTGCCCAAGGCAGGACCAATCCCAACTCAATATCCTAATCAAGGCTTTGTCAAGACAGGGCTTAAAAACCTGTAGGGATGGAGATTCCACCACCTCCCTAGGGAACCCATCCCGTTGCTTCCCCACCCTCCTAGGGAAAGAGTTTTTCCTAATATCCAACCTGGACCTCCCCACTGTAACTTAAGACCATTGCTCCTTGTTCTGCCATCCGCCGCCACTGAGAACAGCCTCTCTCCATCCTCTTTGGAACCTCCCTTCAGGAAGTTGAAGGCTGCTCTCAAATCCCCCCTCACTCTTCTCTTCTGCAGACTAAAGAAGCCCAAATCCCTCCTCGCAGTTTGTGTGCTCCAGCCCGCTCATCATTTTGGTTGCTCTCTGCTGGACAGTCCTGTTGGAGAGGGATTCAGATTTCTAGTACAGACACTATCTTCAGAAAGGACATCGCTTTTCCTCAGGTTAATTTTGTGATATAAAAGGCCTGAAGGCTACTGCTGGAGTAGAGAAGGAATTGATGCAATAGTAGTACATGGGCAACTATGGACATGCAAGAAGATACCAGCTATCACAGTAGGACAGGGGCTACCAGATTGCCCTTCAGCTCCAGGGAAACGCCACATCAGACAGGGATATGGCGGGGGGGAGTAGGGGAAAATCTCAGAGCACGAGAGGGGTTGGCAGGCACACCTAGGGAAAAAAATCTGCCATTCTGGAGGGAAGAGGAGGTAAAAAGGCTGACAAGTCCAGCAGCATTTCTTATAGGTACTCAGGGCTTGCCAGAAAGTACAAAAGCCAGAATGGCAGCTCTAATTTTGCACAACCCACGAGAACCCAGCGAAAGACCCTGAAGGGCGACCCTCCTTTTCAGGAACAGCGTCACTCTTCAACCAGATTTCTCCCTTAAAAAAACAAAAACAAAAACAAAACCTAGCACTAATAAATGGGACAAACTACTGACTCTAAAGAACTAGGAGCCTTGATCCGAGAAGGAGAGAAAAACACCCATCTGATGGAAGCATAAGTATATCCTATCAGGTCTGCTGTTTGAAGCCTTTTGCCCATATACATATATTCCTTCTGTCTCCACAGGCTGATAAGCAAGAATCCCTCCACTAGCCTGGAAAGACACATGCAAAAAGGACACGTTCATTTAACCACCAAGTTTTTCTGCCAAGAATTAATAATCACTTCACTTTAAAGGAAATAGTAAGTTTATGAAGGAAATTCCCTCTGGAAACAAAATTTAATACATACTAATCTCAGGCATTTCCTGTGCAGGAACTGTGTTAACCAAATGGAGCTATTTTATTATGTCAACACAAGCAACGTGTTCAACCAGTGTAGGGTATGTCTGGAACCGAAGCTATTAACATGTTTTGTTTTATTTATATTCCTGTTAGTCAAAGAAACAAATAACTTTCATGCCGTTCCTGTTAATTAAGGAAACATATCAGCTGTAGCAGTACCAACTGTAGAAAGCTGCCACATTATCAGCATGCAATGCAAGTCGTTCACCAGCAAAATGCCTCAATACCCATCTTAAAATGGCTGCCAGGAATGGTGTTTAAAAAGTGCAAAAGAAACAGGGCCAACAGACTTAAAGAGCATTTTGACTGCTGTAGCCAGAAGCTTCATGCATTTGTAGTAGTAAGCAGATATTGTCTGCAACTACTTAGTTCTTGAACACAAAGTGGACTGGAGATAGACAAAATATATTATGTTTTACTAGGAAACCTTGTCTGTGTCAGAAGAACTCCTCTGGCTTAAATCTGCAATGGTAACTATTAACTTGAAAGTTACGTATGTATATACAAAACGTATAGCTTTCCCCCCTCCCTTTCGTTTCTATCAAGATAACTCTACTTCCCCCAAAGTATCTCAAGAAAATGTAGTACATTGAAAAATTCCTACCAAGCTTCTATTAATAGAAATAACCAGTAAGGTTTTGATAGTCTACTTTTTTTGAGACTCAAACTAACATTTAAGACTATTACTTCTTAGCAACAGAGAGTACAGAACAAAAGAAAAAAATCTTCATTGAACTCTAGAAAGTATCAAAATGGTGAAGCCTTATCTAGGCAGACTGTCTATCGAAGAATTTCACCAAGAGCTATAGGCACTCACAGGATTTACCACAATTAAACCACTAGATGTTAATACTTCAAATAAAAATAAGGTTTTCATACACAAAGGTAGCCATGTTGCAGAACTGATGATATTAAAGGCTCATATGGCAGGAAACAGCTTTCCTATGTTGTAATGCCAATTTGATTAGCAAGATGAAGATAGGTAGTCTGATCTATTTCAGTATATGTGTCCTGAAAATATTTTCAGGGTTTTCAGTAGACTATACTCAGAGATATGTAAATCAATCATTCTTCTCTTATAAGCAAACAGCCTGAACATTAACAGGCCTTGGACATACACTAGCAAAACTAAGCTATTCTTATTCTAGATGAAAACTTAACATACCAGCCACCACTTTGCCAAAAAATCAGAGAAAAAGCATTGGTATAGAACGATGGCCAACATTTTGCATTGGCAGTTTCCACTCAAGCATTTGGCTCTAAAAATTTATCCAATGTTCCTTCCTTCCAGAGAGTCAGTACAGAGTTAAATAAGAATCTTGTAGAAACCCACAGAAAAATATCTATATAAAAAAAACCACACACAGAATAAGGCTACAGACCATTGGGTAGCTGCCAGAAAAATGATGGAATGCAGTATAGTTTACTTATTTCTTTCTAATGGCTCCAGCATTCCACCTGAAAAATTGGTCCCAGAGCTGTATAATTGGGGATAAAAATTAAATGACAGTTTCCATTTGTCACAATGAAAGCTGATGACTTATGTTTTCCATATAACTGTGCAGAATGAAGTAGATCCTGATATTTACCTGTCCAAGAGGAGGATGAGTAAAAGCTGCCATTTTTCCCACCTGCCCAAAAAGGACTGCAAACAAGGTTTGGTTGTTTTAAAAACAAAGCCAGTTGAGTGTTTGGCACCCACCCAGAATTTTGCATTCTATCATTTTACCTTCCCACATGCTTCCATCTCAGGGTTCTGCCTGAACACAAACAACTCCCATGGAGAAGCTAAAGCAAAGTATCTGTACCTTATGAGTTCTTCTTCACTCTTCTGCCCATCCCATCTTTCCTGTCTTTTTGAAAAGTGACCTGAGGGCACCCTACTGCAACCATTCCAGTGGCCCATTTTTGCATGTTTAGCCAAGCACTCATTAGTGCAACACTACATTGCTTAACTGTCCTCTCATTTAACGTTCAGTTTAGAAAATTCATTCTGCAGCTTCCTTAATTGACCCAAAGACAATGCCTGAAAAAATATGAACATTCTTCTTTTCCCTGCCAAGTGTATTCCCAAAGCCTTTGACTAGGCCAACCTCATTAACAAATGAAACTTCACTTACTGAGACATCAATTAACCCTTTCTTTCCACTATTTGAGGCTACCTTCAGAAAAAAAAAATCACAATATTTCTATGTTTGATTTTTAAACAATCAAACTCCCCATTTAGATAAATTCTCATCTACCAGGAGCAACAGGAGAGCAAAGACAGGTACACATGGCCTAGTTTTCGTAATCTAGTTCGTGTCATTTCCTGGAAATCGTTTGCACTCCAAAGAAGTATATGGATTTCACTTCCACCCCTATACACCATTGCTGTTCTCCAGCGAAAGATTCATTTATCTACCTCTCCTCTTCCCAAATCATGTTCATATGTAAGACAAAAAGATGTTTAAAAAAATTTCTAGTGTAGTTTGTCCAACTTCCACAAATACTCAAAAAAAAAAAAAAAAAAAAGAAGATGATCAGGATTTCTGAACCCCTGACAAAAATACTTGGTGTGCATCTGGGGTACTCAAACGACTTACGTGAAGAGCCTGCCAAAACAACATTTAAAGCAACAGACCTTTTCCAGTCTACCCTACGTTTCAGATAATTTCCAAAACAGAGCCATGCATTGTGCCAATGAAAATAATGAATTGCTTGGTAGAGCACACACGGCTTTTGCTCAGCTTCTCTGCATTTTTAGTCAAAGGTCTAAGCGACGCTACCCAACCAACTTTTTCACTGCCAAAACCAATAACCTGCACTCATTTCCTGAGCCCCCCTAGGAGTCTGAATTACTGCCCATGCTGTACTTAAGGTCAGCCCTGTAAAAAAACTGTTTTTCTAGCAAGTCATAATCAGAAGTGACCTCTCTGCACACCAGTTTGTCTGAAAAACTGGGGGTGGCAGGAGAATGTAACACAGGAGTTCCTGGAATTTTCTACTCTCCATTTCTCATATTTGAACTGCTCTGCTACTGAAAATTTACACACTTGCTGATGGCACTTTTATTCAGAACATGCATGCCTTTAAGCCAAATGTGAAACAGTTATGTCCCAGACGGTCTTAACTTTAGAGATGGGAACATTCTTATTTCATTGCGCACACAGCCTGCAAAACTAAAAAAGCAGCACATAGTTTTGCTTCAGAGGTGGAAGTGTTTGGGCAATTTTATTAACATCCTAAAAAATATCCTACTACAATGGCTATTGACTTTCTTCTCTTATCGATTGCTCAGTGGACCAAGTTTAAAAAGACATCAATTTTTTTTTAAAAAAAAATAGGTTTTAAGATTAAAGAAAAATATATGTATTGCTTTTGTCTACAACGTGCAATCCAGAGTACTCTCTGCATAGTTCTCAGCATTCCTGCTGTTTGTGTAACCTTTCACTTTGCAAAAGGGAAAAGAGAAAGACTTTAGAAAAGGTATCAAAGACTATAAAATACTCAGTGGAATCAAGGAGTTGGCAAAGCTATTTTATCACTTAATAACCAGCTTGTTGTATTTTCAATAGGAATCCCTCTAATAATTTCCAACATATGTTAAGGCTACACCTAGATTTTTAGCACCCCATCTTCTGGGGAAGAAACCCCTTCTATGCTGTGGTTATATTCGGTCATACACCAGCAATTTTAGCTCCCAAACTCTGTTCCACCAATGACTTCAATCCTAGCCACTCTGACAGCTTGCTTTTAAAGGATGCTCAGCCTTCATACCATTCAAACCACAGGGAGGGTTTGTTTTTATGTACAAAGGGTTTACTGCCATCTTGTAAAGGATGGATTTCCAGAAGGCAAATGGACCAATGTCTTGAAATAGCGTTTACACTAACACTTGGCGAGCAGAGCCCTGCAAACACCGATGATTAGAGATAAGCTATATAAACACCATAGACATTTCGTTGCTGAACTAGTATCTTGTAAATCCAATTTCAAATCTTCTCGCTCAAGTATCACATTCTCCCCATTCACCAACAAAAATCAGAACAAGCAGCCTCCAAAACAGCTCCTATTTACAGGGGTTTTAGATAGGAAGTTATGGCCTGCATGTATTACACACGATTCTCTTTCAGTCTGTGGAGACATTAAAAGATTGGGGAAGGACAAACATACCTAGTATCACCAGTAATTGGCAGAAATACAAATATGCAAAGGCACCATTTCTGGTCTTAATGAAAAAGAAGATTTTGATGTATTGTAAGATTTCCATGTATCTTCAGTGGTAGAACTGTAGCTCTGCAGCTGAATTTGCTTGATTTATTCTATGTGCAACAGAAATACCAAAATTATATAAATCCCTCTTCTCAGATGTGAGAATGACTACAGTTCTGAGGACAAAAGCAAAGCAGGGAATAGCACAGCTTTTAAAATGCTCAGATACTGATAAGAAGAAGAGAGACACGAGACAGAAGTGGTGTGGGACTGCTGCTATACTCGTTACAGGTTGGATTCTCAGATACCCTTCTCCTGCCACAAAGACAAGACTGGCCTTTAGAAGCCTTTATGCTTCTGTCCTTCTGAGGACACCAACAGGTTCACAAAACGCAACACATCTGGGGGCAGATGCAGTGGTTTTTACCCACGAAAGCTTGTGCCCAAATAAATGTGATAAGTCTTTAAGGTTCTGAGGCAGCAGCCAACCCCCAGGAGCGGGGCCCACAGACGGGAGCCGGTATGTGCGTGGAGCCGGCTTAAAAGCTCCCAGAGAGCTGGCTGCCATTGTGGGTGTGTGTAACCGCTGAAATTTTCAGTAGTTTCAGGGTTACCCAATTACCCACTTTTTAACATTCTTATTGGCAACAATATCTAAGGGTACATCTAGACTACAAGCCTCTTTCGAAAGAGGCTTTTTTGAAAGAATCTTTCGAAAAAGCATCTTTCGAAAGAGACCGTCTAGAAAGCAACCTGTATTTTGCGAAAAAGTGGCTCTCTTTTTCAGAGAGAGCACCCAGGCAGTCCGGATGCTCTCTTTCAAAAAAAGCACGGTTTGCATTCAATAACGCCTTTTTTCAAAAGAGCACTTTCAAAAAAAGGTGTTATTCCCAATAAAATGAGATTTTCCATGATCGAAAAACTGCTGCATTTTCGATTTAATTTTGAAAGAACGTGGCAGCAGTTTAGACGCAGGTGACGTTTTCAAAAAGAGGTGTCTTTTTTCAAAAAAAAAACCCTGTCGTCTATACACACCCTAAGAGTCTAAAAAACCTCCAAAAGGAATGAAGCCCTTAACAGTCCTCCACATTTGCATAAGAAACGCCCCTCCAGGATTGGACTGCCAACCATCGAGGAAAATGGAGTGGAAGCAGAGATGTTTGCAGAGGCTGCTGAAATCCTGAAATTATTGATATGGGCAAGAGGAATTCTCAAAAGGATTCCTTGGGATAAGGAAAGAGGGGACAGTTCCCTTCCAAATTACCACTTAATGCAGATGCCGCTGCTTTTGTTTGAAATGCTTATTTCTGGTAGCAAGAGGGTGTGTTTCATACCATTCCTCAAACTGGTCAGACCTCTTCTTGGGAAGGCCTCACCAATCTCATTACATCCTCCCTCAAGGAATTTCAGGAATCCCTACATCTTGTGTGCACTTGGCCAAAATATTTGTGCTGCCGCTTCTGAATGCGGAGAATCTGTTACCACCGTAACAAGACACCAAGAGGCCAACTGTGGATTCTTCAGATCCAAGGCTGTGAAGAACAGTTGTCTTTTTAAACATAGGCTCTTTCCCTCACTGAGCAGGAAGGACTAAGAATAAACCATTTGCCTTCCTGAATTTTTTGGAAGCCTTTTTAGATATTGTCCTCACAACATGGCAATGAGCAGAGGTAGGTGGCTCCGGAAGGCTGCAGGAATACTTCCTTGGTGCTTTTCAATGGCTACACACACTTTTCCCTAGGATTTTTCTTGAGGGATTTACAGCAACATTATTTCCTTGGTCTGCCCCCCCCCAAAAAAATCCCTTGGCAATTCTAGAGACAAGCATACGTGGGTCATTCCACTGCTGCTTGGCTGGCTTGCCTAATTAGCAGGGTCATGAGGGTGTCTGCTCCACAAAGAGTCGGGACTTCAGCTCTTGCATGGCCTGGGGAGGCAACTGCTCACTTGTGGATGCAGTCGGTTGGCAGCTGTGACATCACCAAGTGCAAATCATTTAGCAACCTGCAGAATAAAACGCAGGTTCCGAAGTGAGAACCGTGGAAAGGAACGAGTGCTGACGTGCCGGACAGTCTCCCAAAATTCTTTCCAACGTGAACAGTGATGCTCCACATATTTCTTACATTTTCTTTGAGGAAAAACACACTCCCTGCAGCCTGCAAGGCGAAAAGCAATAAACCTGATTATGTAGATGTGTACCAGACTGCCCACTTCACTCTGTGGAGAGGAAGAACTTCTGGCAAGAATGCTGGGAAACCAAAATGCTTGCAGATTGGGTGGAGTGTCCCAGAAACTGCCTGGCGGGGGACTGCCAGAGGGAAACTCCCCCTGGTGCTAGGATTAGTGGATAATCCCAGGGCAAAGGGGATAGAAATCAAGCCCACTAAAACAGCGTTTAATTGTTTTAGGAGAGAAAAAGCAAAATCTTTTCTAACTTGAGCACAAAACGTCAAGAGCAAAAAGCAACACAGCAAGGCAAGTAGTTATAAAGAGGACCCCTGGTGAGCTGTCCGGATGCCTCAGTAGCTTATGTAACAGACTTCAGATTCTTCACAGCAGTTTGAAGAAGAAACTAGAACCAGCCAGAGATGTACCTCTTAAGAACGATAAGATGGCAGTGTTAAGTCCCTGCTGCCCAGGGAGCTAAAGCTTTTTTAGTGTAACACAGCATCCAACGTACTGGGTCACAGGTGTCATGCTCATCCCTCGCTTCTCACAAGTGACTGATACAATCTGGAGGCGCAAAGAAGGCGGATAACAAAATTAACTCGAGAAGTGAGCCACAGCTGTGTAATGGACTCCTAAATTGCACAACTTTAAAAGGAGTTTCATGAGCAGCGCCACATACCAGAGTCCTATTTTCCCTTTCCCAATCTGTTCTAAAGATAACCATAATAAAATGCATTGCTCAGATCGCACTGATAGCGAAACGGCAGTTGGAGACTCAAGGCAGAAGAGGCCTTTTAGATTACTCGGTGCACTCACAGGCCAGTGCAATACGTAGTCAAGCAATAAAGGATGCGCATGACATAAGAGAGCATGATGCAGAGGACAGGATCAAAGAACCCCTCACATTTAACCTCATTTCTTCGGACAAGACACTCCACTTCCCTGCCACATTTTCACCATCTGTTAAGAGGCGATGAGGTGACTTCCCAGAGCTACCCCATAGCATAGGGAGACTGAATTCAGGTTTGTCCAGCCCAGCACTGTAAGAGGTACTGAAATATGTATGACACGATATATTTCACATATTTAAACTGTAGTCAGACTTTCCAGCAAAGCATTTGGTAGCAGTAGAAGTCCTTCCCAAAAGGAAGAGAGGAAGATAATAAAATCCATGCCTGGGGGTAGGGAGGAAGGAGAAATGGGCAGAATATTGGAAATTATCAACGACCTGCAAAGTTTAGTGTGAAATAACTTACACCCTCAGGTATACAGCCGTTCCCCGACTTACGAACAGGTTACGTTCCAAACAGCTGGTCGTAACTCAATTTGTTCGTAAGTCGGAAATACCCCATACGAAGCACTCGAAGCGTAACCAAGCACCAACAACACAATCAACAATGAAAAATAGAAACACACGAAAAAACAACACTACTGCAGCAACAGCAAGCTTTATTTAACAAACATGAACATGAAATACAAAGCACAATGCAGTAATTTAAATACAGTAATGTGAATTGAATTAATTGGATGAGGAATAGGAGTAAAAATCTACAGTAACAACATCATCCACAGATTCATCTTCTACTTCAGCAGTTCCTTTGCTTGTAGAAGGCATTGGTTCAGTATGGGAGGCAGCACTGCTGGGGGCTTTCTTTAAAAAAAATATCCATTTTGGACTGGACAATTTGTTTTTTCTTCTCATTATATATGTCCTTATAGCAAGCCAGGGTGTCCTGAATTAAACGATCCACCTCTGAGAATCTCGCAAGATTAGGGTCCATTTGTTCAAACATTTGCATTCCTTCATTTATTTTGCTGAAAGCTGCAGCCATTTCTCTCATCACAAAGTTTTTGGCGGCTGCTTCTTCTTGGGCTGTTTGTCTCTCTTCCTCTGCTAACCTCTTCGCCTCGAGCTGCATTACATCTTCATTGCTCAGCTCCTCCCCAACCAGTTGGTGTATGTCTTCATTATCCATTTCCAGATCCACTTCTTTCGCCAGCTGTACAATGTTATTAGAAATGTCTTCCAGTGCCTTTTCTTTTTCAAAGCCTTTGAAACAGTTCACAAATCTTTTTAGGATTTTCTTCCATATGCCATTCGTACATTGTGGAGTGACTTCTTCCAACCCTGCAGCAATGTTCCATATGCAATGCAGCGTTCTTTATGCAATTCAGAATGTTGTAGTCCTTCACGTAATGTTTTGCCATTTTCGCATTCCGTGGCAGCTACTGCCTTCGCAAATGTGTTGCGAAGATAATATGCTTTGACAGCAGCTATGGCCCTCTGGTCCATGGGCTGGAGAAGAGATGTGGTGTTGGGAGGCAGAAACACCACTTTCACATCGGAATTTAAGTCATTTAGGTATTGAGGGTGACCTGGAGCATTATCCAAAATAAGCAAAATTTGCAAAGGAATTCCTTTCTCCAGAAAATATGACTTGACTTCAGGGATGAAGCAGTTCATGAACCAATCTTCAAAAAGTGTGTCATCCAGGCTCTCTTATTAGCGCGATAATGGACTGGTAAAGTAGCCGTGCTGATATTCTTGAAGGCTCTAGGGTTTTCAGAATGATAAATCAAGAGAGGTTTCAATTTATACCCAGAAACATTGCCTTCTAACAAGACTGTTAGATGATCTTTGAAAGCCTTATAACCATGCATAGTTTTTGCTTCCTTAGGTATGGAGGTACGTTCGGGCATTTTCTTCCAAAAGAGACCTGTCTCATCAACATTAAAGATCTGTTTTAGAAAATAATTTCCCTCTTATTAGCTTATCCAATTCTTCTATGAAAGTTTTGGCTGCTTTTGAATCAGCACTGGCTGCCTCCCCACTTGCAAACCTTTATAATGTGAAAGTATGCATCTTGAAATGGTTGAGCCAACTGTGACTGGCCAGTGAAAGTTTGGTGATAGTCAGACCCGTCCTTTTTCTTTAAGTCTCCAAAAAGACTACGAGCCTTAGCTTGTATTGTCATGAGACTTAATGGCATGTGTTTTTCAATTTGTTCTTCCATCCAAAGCACTACGAGTTTTTCCATTTCCAGAATGGGACCTGCTCTTTGCTTTGTTAGAATTTTTGATTCATAGAAGCAGACCCTTTCACTACTTCATGAACACAATCACTATCCTTTATAATGGATCCTTTACAGTGGATTTCGGTAGCCCTAACTTACGCAATATGAAGGACACTGTTTGACTCCCTTCGTATTGTCTTACTATCGCTATTTTCTGTTCCAAATCAATAGTTATTCTCTTTCTTTTCTCATCACCCTTATCAACTAGCCCTTTTTCTTTTACTTGACATGATAGCTACAAGCAAACACCGAAAACACAGTGAGGGAATGAAACGTAAACACGCTTCCCAACCGCAGACATGCAAACACAACGTGCTGCTGCGAAGTTGGTTGTTAAGTATGGACGGTCGTAAGTCGGGGAACAGCTGTACTTCACAAGATGGCGGCCAAGATGGCCACCTTTAAAGTGACTAAAGCTAAGTGGCAGAATGGAAATTTGAGGAAACGTGGAAGACTAGGTAAAAATCAAAATCATGTAAGGCAAAAACCTGCTCATTCTGTCTACGCCCACCCTGGTGAAGTATTTCATCGATCTCGTGCTGTACGGCACAATCAAACCAACAGTATGTTCACGCACTACACATTCATTCTGAAATTCCACCCATTGGCAACATCCAAAGCCCATTCCGGAGTTCTGCGTTTGTATCGCCATGCTTTTGCTTTTTCAGGTTTCGATGACTGCCACAGGAAGTCGTTGTCGCTCCCTCCTTACATTTCCCACTCCCAGAACGTGGGGGAGGAGACTATAAAGCAAAGTGAAAAATGTGTCTCTTTTAGGGCAAGTACACATTTCATAGTAAAATGACAGTGCTGTTCCCACTGCAACTACCATCCCACCCTTTGCAAACAAAACAAAAGTTCATGCATGGTTAAGGTTGAAATTTTTAATTGCACAGGTCAGTAAATTCTCAGATCATTTCCACATTAACTGTAATTCCACCTCTGTGTGTATTCCATCTTTCATTATCTGGCCCCAGCACATACAAGCAAGAAACCACCTGTGGGCATTTTAGCATAGAAACCAAGATGGGGTTATGCACTTCAAACCGCATCCGCCTTATTTACCAAGCACAAAGGCCTCTCCCTTCCCAGTATATTAGCAGATTGTACAAGACGCCTCTCATTTTGAAAGACCCTGTAAAGGCACAGGGAAGAATTATAGTTGCTATGAGTATTTAATTGCATCGAAGTCAGCCAATTCAAATGCAATGTCAAATTAATTTAATTTAATGCATCCGTTTTCCTTTTAAAGGGAAAAATAGGAAAATGTACCTCAATGTTATTTTAACGTGCTCCTTATGATCCATGGATTTACTTGCAACTCTACAGAATATAGTCACTTCCAAACAGAGGAAAAATAAGACATTTATTTCATCCTTGTAATGCCTTGCAAAATTATAGGCCACTGAAAATGGGGGCTAGGAATGAAAGCATCACCAGAGCTGGAACTCTAATAAAAATAGCTAATGCATAAATGCACCCCTAACAAGAATTCTTTAAAAAAACACCTGCAAGGCTGATGGGGACAGCACAGAATACAGAAAGGTAAACAGCAAATGAAGGAATAGATGCTGGCAAGAAACTGAACCAGAATTCTCCTGAAACAAAGTGATAAGGCTATCTAACACAACGAGCAAAGGGGTGAAGGATATTTTAAACAGCAGCTGTCAGTCTGAGTGTAACACACACACACCTACTAGGTGTGGTTCACTGTCCCATGTAGTGGCACTTAGACCACTTACATCAGAGAGAGAATGAGTTTGCTCTACAGTCTGAGTTGGGAGTCAGCTGGCTTTTAGCTCAAGCAGCAGAAGCTCATGCAGGAAGCTCCTAGAGGTCCCAGGTTCAATCCCGCCTGTCGGCACTACATATGCACATGATGTGCTTCTGAGCAGTGGCGGCCCGTTAATACAGGCGACCTAGGCAGTTGCCTAGGGCACCAACATGAACAGTAGGTGAGGGCCTTGGAGGTGGGGGTGCTGATTGCATGTTTCGCCTAGGGCGCCAGTTGCCGGCAGCTTGTCTAGGGCCGCTCCTGTGTCTGAGGTCCATGTAGTGGCCACAGTCCAGTCATTCTTATCTTCTAAAGCAAAATGAGACTTGGTAGATTCAGGACACATTGTTCCTTCAACCAGCCCACTACTCAATTTCAGTGCCAACTATAGTCACTTTTACATATATAAAAATATATGCTATAGCCAATGGTTTTATGCCATTGGCCTGTACAATCTAATCAACACCTGGTGACCAAGAGCCAGGTGTTATTGAACACTTTCCTGTTCAACTCACTGAGTAAAAGGGCTCTATGCCTTGCATAAACATTTTAGTGTGCAAGACCAGACTCCTGAAAGGTGGAGAGTCTGGAAAGGCTGAGAGCCACTGGTCTAAGTAGCGCTGGTATACCGAATGATTGGAAGATAATGTGACGCCAATATTTAAAAAGGGCTTTAGAGGTGATCCTGACAATTAAAGACCGGTAAGTCTAACGTCAGTACCGAGCAAATTAGCTGAAATTAAAATAAAGAATAAAATGACAGACACATAGATGAACATAATTTGTAGGGGAAAGTCAACATGGTTTCTGTAAAGGGCAATCATGCCTTACTAACCTACTAGAGTTCTTTGAGGGGGTCAACAAACACGTGGACAAGAAGAATCCAGTGGATATAATGTACTTAGATTTCCAGAAAGCCTTTGACAAGGCCCCTCACCAAGGTTCTTGAGTAAAGTAAGTTGTCATGGGATAAGAGGGAAGGTCCTTTCATGGACTGATAACTGGTTAAAAGACAAGAAACAAAAAGTAGGGTTAAACGGTAACTTTTCAGAATGGACAGAGGTAACTAGTGGGGTCCCCCAAGGGTCTGTCCAGGAACCCATCCTATTCAGCTTATTTATACAGCCTCTCCCTGAGTTACGAATGAGTTACGGACCGAACACTTGGCCGTAACTCGATCTGTTTGTAACTCGGACCCCACTGAGTTACATAGCGACCACGCTGTTCATAAGCGCGGGTCGCGTTCGTAACTCGAGGACCGCCTTTACGACCACTCCCTGGGAGCTTTGGTCATAAATGCGAACGGTCATAACTCAACCGTTCGCAACTCGGCGACCGGCTGTAAATGATCTAGAGAAAGGGGTAAACAGTGAGGTGGCAAAATTTGCAGATGATACCAAACTGCTCAAAATAAGTAAGACAAAAGCAAACTGTGAAGAACTTCAAAAAGATCTCACCAAACTAAGTGATTGGCAACAAAATGGCAAATGAAATGTAATGTTGATAAATGTAAAGTAATGCTCACTGGAAAACAATCTCCAACTATACATACAATATGATGGGGACTAATTTAGTGACAACTACTCAAGAGATTGATCTTGGAGTCATTGTGGATAGTTCTCTGGAAACATCCGCTCAGTGTGCAGTGGCAATCAGAAAAGCGAACAGAATGTTAGGAATCATTAAAAAAGGGATAGAGAATAAGATAGGGAATCTCTTCTTGCGCCTCTATAAATCCACAGTATGCCCACACCCTGAATACCCTGAACACATGCAGTCACCTCAACTCAAAAAAAGATCAACACTATCAATATATTGGTATTGGAAAAGGTTCAGAAAAGGGCAACAAAAATTAAAGAATAAAGAAAAGTCCTTTACTTGTTCCCATAATATAAGAACTAGGGGGTCACCACATTAAATTAATAGGCAGCAAGTTTAAAACAAAAGGACGTTTTTCTTCACACAGTGCACAGTCAACCTGTGGAACTCCTTGCCAGAGGAGACTGTGAAGACGAGGACTTTAACAGGGGTCAAGAAAGAGCTAGATAAATTCATGGAGGCTAGGTCTATCGATGGCTATTAGCCAGGATGGGTAGGAATGGTGTCCCTAGCCTCTGTCAGAGGCTGGGAATGAGTGACGGGAGAGGGATTACTTGATGATTCCCTGTTCTGTTCATTCCCTCTGGGGCACCTGACATTGGCCACTGTCGGCAGACAGATTCTGGGCTAGATGGACCTTTGGTCTAACCCAGTATGTCCATTCTGATGTTCTTATATATATCTACTGCAGCACACCCTCCTAATGTAGACAGTTTACATGGGTTCCCAGGCTGTACTAACAAAACCACTTCTGTGCCAACATAACCAGATCTATACTGGAGTCAGAAATAGTGCCATAAAAGGTCTCACACACCTAAGACTTTATTGGGATGAAGTATATTAGATCAAGCAATCCAGATCCAGGTGTGTGTGGGGGGGGGGGGCAGCCTTGACTTAATTGTCCTTTACCAGTTCTCAAATATTGGATTCTCCACACAGAGACATAACATTAAGATGGCTAGAGAACTCCAAACACTGAGCTCTGGAAGAGACCCCTTCTCCTTTGATTTTCATTCCTGATGCTGTATAGCAAGGATCCATAATTCCATTAATCACTCATCACGTAAACAAAAGAAACCTCTTGAGAGCCAGAGAGCAACATGTACATGCATTTGCAATGCATAAGAGGGATTTTTTTTTTTGCACTGAAACAATGCAATCTATTCAATGTGAAGAGTATGCTATGCCAATTAAATACTTTGGGTTCCATAATTATAATTGCAATAATGAATGGAAAGGAACATTATTGCTTGCACAATGTGGTTTTGTAGTCAATTCAATGATTCAGTTCTTGTCTGCTTTCAGCTAACCTTTTGAGTCTCTTCCTATCAGATTTCATTGCAGTCTGCTTTCATGGTATAATAAAAATATCCCCAATCTAGGTAATGTAAGATGGTAAGCATCCTTTAATTATGCCTACGTGGAACCTACTGAAGAATTTCTCAGTGAAAGCAGAGGATTTAAAATACATTCCATTAATTTAGGCATTAATGAAAATTCAGATTGGCTCATATTGCTATGTATGGACCTCGGAAAGGTTGAAACTATAGATTAAGTTGAACGCTGGTCTGCTTTCTTTCAAAAAAGAAATTCACAATTCCCCTTGGCAAGGAGGTGAATTCCAGTCAGGAAGTCTTGGCCCTCATTCCTCTCTTCGCAGTCCAACAGTAGCTTTGACCAGCTGTTTCTCCGCAACTGGTCAACCTGAAGAAATGAAATTGGGAGAGTCACCAAAAAATAGTTAATTTGAAGCTGCTTAGTGCAGAGAGTTAGAGGAATCCTAAATCCATAGGATTTTATTTTTTGCCACATGTGCATAAGGCTCCTGTTATCCTCATGTCTATGCTTCATTGGGTTCAGTACATTTTGAAAATAAATTACCTCCTGGTACTTCACCAGAATATTTCAGGCTTCCAGAACCCTCCAGAGGAAGGCTAGAATGGCCCCATAGAATTTCAAGCTTTTATTAACCCCTCCAGTGACTTCCACACAAATCAGATTTAGTGATGGGAACAAAGTGAGCTTTCGAGTTTTGCGATGCTGCACCAACAGCCTGAGGTTTCCATCAGCAATGGGCAGGCAAACAGCAAAGTGTGTTGGTGTGCGGAAGCTTCATTTGCGCGTACCAAAAGTGAATTCTTTCCTTTTGCCCTCTTTGCAGTCCTCTTGTCATTGCCATGAACCTGCTGGGCTCTTCTGAATGCCCATGTGATATTCGAGTCAATAGGATGTCTACCTACCTCTCAATCCATCACCTGCAGCATTTTAAGCTGCCTCTCGTCCACACTAGGGATGCAAGCGACTACTCGACTATCCGATAAGCATAAGCTTATCAGATAATCAACTAGTCCAGCCATGGCCAACCCGTAGCTCTTGCCCCTAAAAGTGAAGCTCCTGAAGCTGCTCCTGTGCTCCCCCAAACGCTCCCCTCCCCCCACTCCGGGGCCCCAGCTTCCCTGTCCTTACCGGGTTGGAGCTGCGGGATTTTAAAAATGGCGCCCAAGATGGCGGCCATCTTAAAGGGGCAGCCTTCTTTTAAAAAAATGTTTTAATGTTTTTGGTTTTGGTCAACAATTCCGGTGCAGCTCTTTGCATTTTTTCCACCACTGTATTGTCTCTCTTTGTTAAATGGGTTGGCCACCCCTGAACTAGTCCCTCTCCCCCACCTTGCTGCCTCTACTGCTTCCCCTGTCCGCAGGGGGCAGAGGAGGCATGGGAGTAATAGGGACTGGGTCCAAGCCAGGAATCCACTGATTTCTGGCTCATACCCAGTCCCAGGACACTGTGCCTCTGCTTTTTAAATGAATTAAGAACTTGTCTGCTCTTAATGCATTTAAAAGGCTGGTGCACAGCGGGGGGTGCCTGGCATGAGCTCTTAATACATTTAAAAGGCAGAGCCTCAGCAGGGTGAGCTCACCCCGCTGCAGCTCCCCAGCTTATCGACTAGTCGATGGAAATTCCATCAACTAGTCGATTAGTTGATGAAACTAAATGTAACATTCCTAGTCCACACCCTACTTACCCCCCTTTGCCATTGTACCGAAGTGTCCCACCCAGGACATCCACACATTTCAGTTCTACTCTATACCAGACACTGAAATATACACTTAACAAGCATGGTACATGCTGCACAACGCCCCAGGTAACTGCTAACTCAACTCCCAATCTGAGATACTCATTACAAATGGGTCCAGCAGCTTAATATCTACAGAGACAATAATTTCAGATGTTAAAGAGCACAATGCCCTGGGCTCAGGTCGTATTTTGATGGTGGGATCTCCAGCAGGGCTGGTAGACAAGCACAGCATCCAATTTAGTACCAATCTGGAAGAAAAAAAATTCTACAGTGAAGCAACCCACCATAAGCTATAAAACCTAAAACTCATCTATGTGTGTGTGACAAGGAAAGACAATAGATCTTACAAAGAAAAAGCGTCCAAGTACCAACAAGGTAGTGGTTACAATCATCAAGACCTAATTACACTGCCAGAGGAAGAGGAAAGGAGGGGAGGGGGGCATAAGATAGCATAATGTGATCATCACTTTTTAGACAAAGCAAGTTGGGAAATGATTTCTACCAGTTTGTATGTCAATCAATAATTCCTGTGTTTGTGGCTTCCTATATCGATGAGTGCATTTTCGAAAGAAGACAGCATGAATTTGCTGGTAGGGGTTGGAAGAAAGAATTAACAGTACACAGCAATCTCCTGCTGTCCTCAGAGAGTAGCAACGTGTGGAACAAAGAAAACATTGGGGACACCTCTGTCTATTCAACCCTGCTCTCAGCAGTGCACTTATTCCTGTAGCTCTGCAGCCTTGCCACAATTACAATCTCTTTTGGTCCTATTCTCCTCCATCTTACCACTCCACATATAAACAGAAGAGGCACGGGTTAACTTTTATGCTGTGGTCCACATATTCGGTTTAAATTACTTTGATATTTTCATGAAACAGAAATTTGCAAGATGCTCTAAAGAGGCAGTTCACAGCAAGACTATACTTAAGACATTTCATATTTGAGAACACATCTCCAATAGGACCTCTTTAAAGGAAATTAACTAATGTGCATTCTTAATATTCTAAAGACTTTGTTCATAAACAGACTGCATTCTCTTCTCAAAACATTAGTTATTTGATACTAGTAGTATTGTTGGAAAAAGCAAAACCTTTACAGATTAATCCTCTCTAGTCCAGCACCCCCAGAACCTGACTGGTGCCAAACCAGAGAAGTCAATATTGTCTAATAGCATTACCAACACTTGCGCTGCTTACTGGACTCTTAGAAGACATTTAGGGTAAATTAAGAGCTAGATATAACACCATAGATCACAGAGCTGGGACTGATGGCTGTAAACAAACTTTATGGGACCACAGGAAACTTGGCCACACTCATAAGAGGATAACTAAAATCGTGTCAGACCACAGATGTTGCTGGACCAAAAAATGCCAAGCTAGAGAGGTTAAACCTGTATATGGGTTCTGTAATGTGGAATATGACGCATTTTACTAGACTATAGAAAAAAATAGGTTTTTTTAGTTCAGTGATTTAAAATATTTTAGGACTAAAACAACATTTTAGGACTAAAATATTACCTCGCTTCCAACTCCCAACCTAGAAGGCCTAGTTTGTCTGAGCTCAGGATTAGGAGACAGGTACTCAAATTCTAACCCCTGCCATGACTCTCAGAACTGGACACTGTGCAAACATGTAAGAAAAACAACACCTGGGAAAGTGGACAAGATGGAACAGCACAGCAAAATGTTATGTCTTTCAAAGTCACCAAGCAGGTCAATGGTAGAGGCAGAGATAGTACCCCGTCCACTGAACCTCACACCCTAGGCCACATGGCCTTCAGCAAATTTCAACTCATCTCCATTTCACCATGCCAACCTCAATCAGCATGAATATGTAAAAATCAAATCATGTCAAACCAACCCGAGAGGTTTTCTTAATAAGGTAACAAGACTTGTGGATAAGGGGGAAGCAGTATATGTAGTAAAGCATACAGTCTTTCATGACCTCATAAATTAACTAGAGAAATTCAACACAGGTGGGGCTCCTAAAAGGTGGATGCATAATTGGTTAGATAACTTCTCAGAGAGCAGTTATCAATGGTTCACAGTCATGCTGGAAGGGCATAACAAGTTGGGTTCTGCAGGAATCGGTTTTGAGACCAGTTGTGTTCAATATCTGCATGAACAATTTAGATAACGGAATAGAGTTTGTGGATGATCCCAAGCTGGGAGGGGTTGCAAGTGCTTTGGAGCATAAGATTATTATTCAAAATGATCCAGACAAACTGGAGAACTGGTCTGAGGTAAATAGCATTTATCCATATTGAATGTCATCCTAAGTACTTCACTTCGGAAGGAACAACTACAGTTTCACACACGCAAAATGGGAAGTGACTCCTAGGAAGGAGAACTGCAGAAAGGGATCTTGGGGTCATAGTGGTCCACAAGGTAAGTTTCAGTCAAATATGAGGCAAACATGATCCAAGCTGGAGCGCTCCCCTCCACACACACCTGCCCTCCCCTTTAATATCAGTTAATAGGTTAACCAATTCAACAGGGTCTTACGTCCCTGGCGTCTATGTCCCTGCCCTCCCAATTTAGGGTGAATCACCTGCAGTACGTTACTCCTGCTGTCTCAATGGTTTAAAGAACACTGACCAAAGTTGCAGGCAACCTGCAGCTGTTTGCTGTTCCTTTACAATGAATCAATTAGCGGTATTAAATATTTAACATATTAGTCATATTTCATTGAACAAAACAGTTCCCAAGCAGGCAAAATCGTAGTAATGCAAGACAGGAAGTGGACCAGAAGCATAGCAACACTGAAGAAGGAAGGGGAAAATAAAGTAAGGTGAATGTATATTTAATTGAATGGAAATATAAACCCATTTACAATTGTCTGGCAAAGGATTGCTTGTTTCTCTTCATTCTCCTGACAGGCCCTGAATCTTTAGAGGAAACATTAAATTAACCAGCATAATGGATTTATGCAGCATAAAGCATATTTGAGAGGTTAGTCATTCCATAAAGCATTTTCCCCTTCATTTTCTCAATGTGATGCAAGCTCCATTTCCCTAACAAGAGAGAGGGGTTAACAGCAGGCCAAACTGACATATGCACACCGCAACTTGCTTTTTGGGAGTGGCAGGGAGACAACAGCTGAACCACAATTTTACTGCAGTCAGAGATTGGAGGCCAAGACTCCGGAGATCATTTAGTCCAGCGGTGAGGAACCTTTTTGGGGGTCGGGCCACTGACCAACAGGACAAAAAAAAAAGTCAGTCAGGAGCTGCACACAAGTGAGAAGCAAAAGAAAAAAAAAAAGATACAAACCCTCACTTGATGTGTCAGAAGGAGAAAGACACTCCCCACATTCCCCTCATGCACCAGAGCTTAGGGGGGCCCAGGCTACTAGATTTTGTGTGCTCCAGTCCCATGCAGGTTGGCAGGGGGCTGGAGCACAAGCAAGGTGTCCCCAAAGCTGCAAAGGAGCCCCATGCCTCAGGGGCCAGATCCAGGCAAGCGGGAGGGAGGATATCTGTCCCCCAGGCCTTAGGTTCCCCACCCTTGATTTAGTCTGATCTGTGTAACACATGCCATAAAGCTTCCCCAAAACCATTCCTATATGACAGATCTTTCAGAAACCCATCCAGTCTTGATTTTAAAATGCTCAGTGACGAAGGAACCGCCACAACTTCTGGTAAATTGTTCCTGTGGCTAATTTTAGAAGTCAACTTTCCAAAGCCATTTGCAGAAGAAAATCTATGCTGTGATCGTGTTCAGACTGGGACAGGTGAAGGCACCATTTTAACAGGCTGTGTTAAATCATTGCAAAGGCATTAGGATCCTCCAGTGTGAAGTCCAACATCTAGACAACATGGAACTAGGGCAAAGAGTATAGTGTCATAATATTTAACTAAAGGGTAGGGGCGGAGACTCATCTAACATGTCACAACTCAGATGGGCTGGTACCATACCATTAAGTCTGCTTCCGAAGTGATGGGAAAACTAACCAAAATATAAAACTGATATTACAATCTCCTGCCCAGCCTCGCAATAGGAAGAGGAAGGATTTGACACTACTAGGATAGGCGGCTTCTAAGAACAACTTTCTTCTATAAGCTGTTACAATTCCACCTCAGTACGTTCAGTACCTGGATTCCTTCAGTTTTTAACACGGTACGGAAAGCCATATTTACATCCCTTGTGCCATGCGAAGAGATAATATGCTTCTCTGTCACCTTTTTTCCGTGAAGTCACGCCTCAAGACCTATGGCATCTGAAAGTAGCATGAGACTTCCGGATATAAAAGGTGCAGGCCTTGGTGTCTTGGGCAACTATTTTACTGAAGAATTCTTACTCTGCCTTTGCCATTCTAATTGGATATGTTTGATTATAATACACATCTAATGACTCCGGAATGACTCAAGCAGAAGTCTTTGGTTTTACTCCATTCTTCTATGGTGTTTTAACTGTATCAGACTGAGACTGTATCTTTTACCACAGAAATGTCTATAGGTGAAAGACAAGCTTTTGAGTTTACAGAGAGCTTTGCTCCAGGTCTACCTTGGACCATGAGCTTTGTGTGTGCCTCAATTTCCACACTGTGAAATTAGAAAAACAAAGCCCTCTTTGCATTGCACTATAAAATTATGTAGCCACCAAAAAGCAGCTACAGAATCAATGCACCTTACCTTGGCGGTAACTATATATTTCAACACAGGAAAATAGCACCTTAGAGTCCTGCAGAATAAGCTGGGAGGGGATACAGACCTGTGTGGATTTACACAATCAGTATTTGACTACAACGTAAACCTATAAAAATTCCAACACTGCCGCAGTCTGATCTGTGAAACCAACGATGGACATACTATTTAACATTTCCTGTTGACTCTGAATTAGAGCATCTTTTAATGAAGCTCGCTTCAAAGTCATTTTAAATCCATTTGCACATGTCAACATCAATGTACTCACCATTATCTACCAATTAGTAAGCCAGAAACTATTCTTTAGATAACCTAAAATCTCAGTAAAATATTCAACATGTCATTCATTTACTACAAACTGCCCTATAAAAACAAATTACTGGAACCAGCTGTCACACAGCAACAATAATCTAAGGATATCATGAATTTTAAACCAATGGCTTTTCAGAACATTTCTCAGTGTCAGAACGCAGCCAAATTTATGAGTGTTTTGGACTAGACATTGTATCTGCTGTGCTACTTCAACTCCATCACTTCCATGTTGTTCATCTAGTTGGAGGGGGTGAAGCAACTACTGTGAAAGCTTTATCATCCGGCACTCTGTTAATCAGAAAACTTTGTTAACCGGCATTGCCCCTAGCCATAATACTGTCACATCTTCAGGCGCACAGGCCTGGCTTGGTTTAACATGATGGCTTAACAATTTTTTATTTAAGTTGTACTAATCATCTTGAACTCAAAATAGAAATGTGAGACCAACTGCCTTACACTACAAAACTACCAATATTAAAAACTTGAGTTTTACTATTATTATTCATTGGTTTCTCCTAGGTTGATGAGACCCTCAGATAACTGGATTTTTAGGTAATCGGAATGCCCTAATCCCCAAGCATGCCGGATAACACAGGTTTGACTGTACAAAGGTTTTTAAACCACTAGATCCATCTAAACACACCAGCCCGGAGGCACCTGATGAGTTCTTGTCAAGTTATTCCATCTTAAGCAACACACCTGCCTCTTCCCAAACCAAATATCAACTCCAACAGGTTTACAAAGCTCTCAGGATTTTGACTGTGCCCACTAGCAAGGTATGTAGAAGCAAAGTCAAGTCATCTTGATTTTATGTATTCACATCGTGACAGCACAAATCTCGCTAATGAACCAAATCTCCTGCAATTACAGGTAGAAATCTTATTGTATTTACCTATCTTTGGAAGAGGTTGCACAGAAATCACGCTCTGAAAAGCTATAGGCTTGAGCTTCATTCAGATCTCGAAGTAGAGGTCCCAAAGCGGAGACGTTCCACCAAAAGTGCTCTACTCCCTATATACTTTCCCCTGGGGTTTGAACTAGGGATGTTAAAAATCAGTTAACTGAATAGTCGATTAACCTCATGAATTCTTATCGGTTACTCGACTATTTTATAGTCCCCGGGGGTGGGGTCAGCCCCTTGCCACGCCACACTGCTGCCTCTGTATCAGCTTTATCATTTTCTTTTACAGTAGCAAATTCATTCCTGAATGCATAGCACACACACTACTTACATGACTGCACACATCTGTTGATTCCACACCTGCACTTCAGCAGGACAAGATGGGTTAAGAGAACTTGGACTTCCCCATGCACTGTATTAAAATGACTGCTACACATAGGATACAGTAGAACCTCCAAGTTACCAACACCTTGGGAATGGGGTTGTTTGTAAATGAAATATGTGTAACACAACAAAATGTTGATTGTTCTTTCAAAAGTTTACAGCTGAGTATTTACTTAATACATTGAATCTTTCTAATCTAGCACCCTTGGGACCTGACCGGTGCCGAACCAGAGAATTTGCCCAACTCTGGGAGGTCAATATTGTCTAGCAGCATTACCAACATTTCTGCTGCTTACTGGGCTCTTAGAAGACATTTAGGGTAGATTAGAGTTAAACAACAGCACAGGACACTCAGATCCAGGACTGCTGACTGTAAACAAACTTTATGGAACCGCGGGAAAGTGGACCACACTCATAAGAGAGCATCCGGCTAACTAACTATGCCAGACCACGGATGTTGCCAGACCAGAGTATGCCAGACTTGAGAGGTTCAACCTGCACAGCTTTGCAACTTGATCATGCAGAAGAAAAATACTGTTTCCCCTTTTTTAGGAATGTATTTGTAATACAATACAATGCTGTTCTGAATTTGCTTACCCCTCTCCCCATAGCTGCCGCCTGCTTCAGTGCTTCTGGTTCGAAAGGAGGCATGCAGTTGACTGTTTCGTTGGTAACTCTGATATGTGAATAGAAATTATGCTTGAGATGCACAACCCACTTGAGACAACCCCCAACCAAAGGGATTGTGAGTTTGGCAAAATGGGGAAAACTGTTTTCTCCAAAGTTTAGCCAACACACTGGCTGAAACATTTGTACCACTTGTCCCAATTAATACTTTATACCAGTTAGATTAAAAACTCAATATGAAAATTGATTGACTCCTCCAGAGATTGAGCCTTGAATCAAGCATCATGCCTCAAGTAGCATTTTGTCTTACATTCATTCTGATTAAGCCAGCCACAAATCCAACAGCAAATTAAGGATACAACAGTCAAAAATTATATGGTGCCCAGAGAAAGAAGTTTTTAATATTCTGGAAATGCATTCTGGCAGAAAGATGGGAAAAAAACAACCTTTCAGATCTCATTAAAATCACGTGACCCAATAGCATCTCCAATTGCTGTATGCAAATTGTGATCATGTTATTTATAACAAAATCAAACACAATAGTTCATGAATGCTGAAAAAAAATCAAGTGCCAAGAAAAATGACAAATTTCAAACACTAAAGAAATTTGATCAAAAACCAAGTAGCTGCATGAAATACCATTCCATCATCAACTTTTTAATTACCAATTGATCAACATGTAGACAGTGTTACAGCTTTCAGCTTTTAATTACTGAACTATCAAAATCCCAACCAAAAAAAGCAATCTCCAGAGATGAAATTGTAATGCTTGATTATTCATTGCTACATAATGAATGATTTGTTTTTAAACAAGATGTCAAGTTACCCATGTAATCCATCTGGATGTGTGACTCTGTAAGGCCTATTTTGTCCATACGTCTTAAATCCTCAAGTATCTCTCTTCCTCTTCCCCCACTGGTGAATGAACATTTTCTAAGCATCTATAGCATGCCACAGTGCAGACTGCAGGGGATCTGAACTGCAGAGCACAACATAACACTGCACCCATCGCGTGGGCCCGTAGCTGGTGCAAACTACAAGGTACCTAGTTCATATTAACGTACTCCTGTTCGAAGAGGACTACAGCACCACAAACTAGATGCTTCAAGTTAATACTAGCAGCATCCATACGGAACAGTTGCCTTTGCAATTGAATTGTAGCATGACGCTCTAAGTTCAGAGGTGCAAATCCTCGTAGACCAAGCACTGCTTCTATTTCAAGGGTATCACTGCTTCAGAAGTGGAGGGGGAGTCAAGACTGAGCAAACCTCGCAGTTTTGAATGGGACTCATTTTATCTAAGCAACTTGCTTACGATACTGAAGAACTAGAGATTGTTCGTGTCATTTAATAGCACGAGCAGGGCATGATAACGCGCCTGGGAGAGAGAGCGGTTACCAAACCACCCAAGTCAGCCAACTGCGTTATAAATCGCTTCCACCCCTCTCATTTGTCACACCACTCTGAGTACTGCTGAAGTTCTACCATGCACTTTATAAACGTTCAGAGCAGTTCAGCAAAGTACTTTCCATGTCCTAGAGAAGCCAGAGTTCTTGGTAAGGCTAAGATTGTGTCCTGGATATTTTGAGTAAAAGTCATGGGCAATATAGCTTCCATGGTCCTCACTGACATTTGGGTGTTGGAATTCCAGGGTCCCTGATGCCTGACACACTGGGGCTCTCCCACAATCTGGGGGGCTGGGAGCTGTGCAGTACTCTCCCCCCTCCCCCACCCCACCTGCAGCTTTGGGATGTGCAAACTCTGGGTTCCAACCGCAGTTCCCAGCCCTCATGAGCAGGAGAGGACCCTGAAGTGCCCTAGACTGAAGTCACTCAGCAACTGAACTGTAAACCTCTCCCCTGGGTCCAGTTTCCAGATCTGCCACTCACCAAGGGGGCGAGACAATCAGTAGGAAACCCATTCACTTTGTGTTTCCGTGTAAACGGGTGCCATACCACCCACGGAGTGAACAGGCTTAACGAAGAGCGCTCAGGCTGTGCAGAATTAAATGGATACAGTCAATACAGTGAAATCATTTTTCACTCTCCACGCACTTTCAGATGTAAAGCAAACCAATGCCATACCTTTTCAATTTTTCACTTTCAATGAAAGACTCCAAAATTTACTCCCGACCAAGGTCTCATACAGCTTTGCAAAACACGGTCCATCTTCCGGGCCACAAAAAACAACCCAAATAAGCCTTGGCTAAGACCATGCCACGCATGCAGAGGGGATATTTCCTAGACCAATTTATTGTGGTAATGGCAGAGGTCTAAACAGACAAAGGCATTCTGGAATGAATACTGTGAAGGTGCAATATAATTACTGCTGTTTATCAATCAATATAGCAGCTAGCAGCAAATCACACATTTGTCCCTTTAACACCACTCGTACCTATTAACATGTCTCCCAGCTAGCTCGCTCCATAGAGCCTCACTGACATTCTTCATACATCTTGTCACCAAATCATTACCCTACAGCAGCGGTTCTCAAACTTTTTGGGCTCGGGAGCTCTTTACACGCATAAAAATGTATGCGGAGCCCCAGAGGTCCACTGATTGTACGTGTTGTACCTATCGACGTTTCTAGTTTGTCAACCTCGCGGACTCCCGGGAGATGTCTCGCAGAGCCCTGGGCTCCACGGAGCACAGTTTGAGAAACACCCGACAGTGAAGGAAGGGAAGAATTTGCTCCCACCCCATCACAAAATACCCGAGTCAAGAGACCCTGAAGCTGAAATTTGTTTGATAAATATCAATGCAACACCACTACACCTCTGATTTCGTTTCTATGTGCAAGCCCCAAGCCCATTCTAGTTCCCTTGGGAATCGACTAGCATGCATAGACTGAACAAGTTTAAAAAAAATTCAGTAATCAGCTCATAAGCTGTAAGCACTTGTGACAACTAATATACATCAACATGCTCACCATATTTACAACTAAATCATGTAAATAACAAGCCGGTTTTCCTTTGCATGCTGATAATCTGGACACATGAATGCTAGAGACACCGGAGGACTTCACCTACCAAACAGTGTGTGGCAAATAAACAAACACAGATGGCATGCTGATATGAAATGGTTAAAAAGAAATCAATACAAAGGGCGCAGCGGGAAGTCAACAAGAACAACCCTTGAAATGTTCACTGACCTGCAAGATCAAACATCATATGAAGGTCTAACTTTTATTACTATCCTGAGCAGTGCAAAGCAGCATCTTGCATGCTACAATTTTTAGTAGCTACAGTTGCCATTCCAGCACGCCCATATATTTTGCTGAAAAATAGATGAGTTGCTTCAATATTCAGCCAGTGCTGTTTACTCTCTGTGCACTTTCAATTCCTTGAAGTCTGTGAACCAATTTGAAATAAAGATACCAATTCCAGAGGCATTATTTTCACTAACATCCATTTTTGATAGTTTAATGAGCCGTCCAAAAATTACCCTTTGGCAAGTTTATTCTCAGGTGACTTTTTATAAGAGGTTTAGGTAAGAGATATCCTAGCCAGTTTTCCATAAACCAAGGTTTGAAAAATCATATTTCTTTAAACTGATTCTTTGCACACTCCAAACTAAATAAACCTCCGTCGTATACTGGACTTACATCTTCAACAAAGTCTTGGTCCTGCCAGGAGGGCAGGGGACTGGACTTGATCTTGAGGTGCCTTCCAGTTCTAGTGTTCTAGGATTCTGCGAAAGACCATTGCCTTGAATGAGTGTGAAGAAATACGGTTACAAATTTTAACAGTTGTGTTAGGAAAACCTTTAAGATGCTTTCATTCTCAGTGAATTTAGTTCTGGTTAAAGATGCAACTCTCAGCACTGACGTCCAGAGACAGCGGTGGTGTGGGGGGTGGGGGGAAATCTATACCACTCCTTTAAGTGGTGCACTTAAAACATTTCTCTTAATTTCAGTATGTGACCCTTAAACGCTGAGACAGCCTTCCCTGATCCTCTTGGAAGAGAATCCCATGACATGTTTTAAATATCCTGTGGTAAAGGATCAGTAGGCCAAACATAAGCTACTTATTTGACTGCAGGATTTATACTTGTTAACGTTGATGATTCTGGATCCTAAATTTAAATCACTTTCGACTTTTACAAATTATAATTTAAAAAAAAAGTGCTGCCACCCAGTGCTTAGCACAGCCCTGACCATCTTAAAAATACACTTAAACACGCCTATTAAATCGCCCATACCAAATCAGGGGGCCCAGCAACACCATCAACTCAACGACTATACCATAGCAAGGCCTACAGCACTGTCAAACCAGACCTCTGTAACAAGCAGAATTAAGACCTTCTTCCCGTAACAGGCCAGGAGCTGGTCCCTGACCTTGAATAAAAATCAATAGGAACCAACACAGCCGCCAGGCCAGGTCTACACTGGGTCAGAAAATTGATTTCAAATTCCCAACTCCAGCTACAAGAATTGCATTGCTGGAGTAGACAAACCTTAAATCGATTTTCTGGAGCGGCCCCACAGCAGGAGGTTGACAGGAGAAACTCTCCCTTTGATTTCCCTTATGCCTTGTGATTCTGAGGAGTACCAGGGTCGATGGGGGTGCCCTCAGTGTTTGATTTAGCATGTCCTTCCTAGGCCTGCTAAATCAAACCCCCAGAAGATCAATCTCCAGTGTGTCGAACGTCCAGTAAATATAGACACATATCCTGCCCACTCAAAAGACTGTGGTTAAAGTGAAAAAAAAAATAAAAACCAAATGCAATCTCCCTGGTTCCAAGTCGCTGCCTGGCTGGGTGGGAAAATACCTCATGAGATTTTTCCTCCCTCAAGGCCACTAAAGCTCATGATACCATCTACATGTTTTGTTAGTTTTTAAAGTGCTACCATACTATTTGTTGTTTTTTAAGTTCCTCCCAATAAGCACAGCTCAAATGGAATGATCTTTGCTGGGAAGATGACTTGCCCGCTGTACCAAAGCTACCCATGAATTAGCATGTTGCAACTCACAAAAACTGTATGCCATAATAAAATTGCTCATCTTTAAGATACTGCTGGATTCATTGTTTCTTCTGAAACAAACTAATAGGACTACCCCTTTAAAACTGGTCTATTAGCATCCGGTGCAGTGTGTTATTTTATAGATACAGTCAACAACAAAATCTCAACATTTTTTATCCAGAGAACAATTCCCAAATCCTTTCCATTCAAACAAATCCAAAACAAAAAACCTACATACAAAATTCCAGGGGCATAAGAAGCGTGTCACTTTTCAGACCGGAAACCACCGATGCGTAGAAAAAACAGATGTGTGTCCCACTAAGTCTGCTTCAGAATGCAACCTTTGTTATGGCAGAACTGCTGGATTACGAATGGAAGGCAGGTTACCTTTTAAACCACTCAACATATAGAAACAGCAGCAGTCTACATCAGCATTCTAGCGTGCTCCAGGCAATTACTAGGCAAGTCTTCCCCAAGCAGCCCTCCCCAACGTGCTTCATATGCAACACATGCAACACTCCTGCTCTTCCAGTCAACAAGCACTGTCTCCTGTGCTTAGCTGTGCACATACCCAAGGGATTAGCAGAAGGAACTCTCAGTCCTAGAACACTAGAACCAGAAGGGACCTCGCGAGGTCATCGCGTCCAGTCCCCTGCCCTCACAGCAGGACCCAGTACTGTCTAGACCATCCCTGACAGGTGTCTATCTAGCCTGCTGTTAAATATCTCCAGAGATGGAGATTCCACAACCTCTCTAGGAAACTTATTCCAATGTTTAACCACCCTAAATTTTTCCCTATGTCCAATCTAAACCTCCCTTCCTGCAGTTTAAGTCCATTGCTTCTTGTCCTATCCTCAGAGGCCAAGGAGAACAATTTTTCTCCCTCCTCCTTGTGATACCTGAAAGCCACTATTACGTCGCCTCTCAGTCTTCTTTCCAAACTAAAGAAGCCCAAATCTTTCATTCTTCCCTCTTAACTCCTGATCTCTAGACCTTTAATCATTCTTGTTGCTCTTCTCTGGGCTTTCTCCAATTTCTCCACATCTTTCTTGAAATGTGGTGCCCAGAACTGGACACAATACTCCCATTTAGGACTAATCAATGCAAGTAGAGCGGAAGAATGACTTCTCATGTCTTGCTCACAACACTCCTGTGAATGCAATTTCATTTGAGACCCAAGATAAAGCTCAACCAAGATCCTCAACACGTTAGCACTGATGCACAATTCCACGAGCACCTTTCTTCTTTCCTTCCCTTTGCATGTTAGGAAAAGTACCTGGGGCACCTACACCTCCTTAAATCATTTTCCTCTTTAGGAGAGCAGAGAACAAAACATTAAAATGCTCTCTTGCAATAAACCTAAGAACACCAAGCCTTGCTCCTCCTTACATAGGAAACACACCAATAGCCTACCCAGCATCCACCCACCCAACGCTATCCTCTTGGTTTTGCAATTGGAAGTCAGCAGTATTTAACACGGCACGTGTGGCTTACAAGGTTTCACTGTATATGCATCTGGTTGTGTGAACATACTTCAGATTCCATTTCCAGGAGAGAGAGCATGGCTGAGAGATTCATTATGCACTCAGGACTCTCCTGGGGCAAGTGAAAAGCTACCTCATTGGTTCTGCTGGCAACCCTCTCTTTTATTAGGCTCGACTTATATTTCTGGATAGCAATAAGCAAACCAGCTGCAAGTGGGTGTTTTATTTCTCGCCCACATGAGATTTTACCCTGGTCTCTCAATATAGATATTACTCTGCCTTTTTATCCATTGACGAATTTATTCTCCGCACCGGAATTTACAATCACCTACCTACTCTTTATAGTCAGCTGACAGCAACTGGCAGTTATGGGTTTTTTTAAAAAGCATGAAATTTGTACATCCTGTTTAAAAGATTATTTGAAGCAATTCAGAGTATTTAAGAACTTTAAATCAACTTAAAAGCAGTTACCACAGACAGAGCTCACAAGGCTCAGCTTAAGAGTCACATTAACCTGGCAGAAAGAGACTACTTAAAATGAGTAATGTTTCTTTCACATTTCACTCACTTTCAGCCTCAGAAGGGGGAGGTGGCGAGGGAAGATCATGTGTATTGGCATGGGACAGCAATCATGTCATCGCAAGCTTGGAGATACAGCTTCTGAAGGACTACGCGCAAAAGTGACTGATCTGAGAACTGAGTGAGCTATTGGAACAGGGAGGTCAAAAAGGAGACTTTCAAACGAAGCTAATTTCCTCCTTAAAAGAGTTCTGAAGTTTTAAGTCATAAAGGAGCAGTGAGAAAGCAGTAAGCTAATGCACCAGCTTCAGAGGATTTTTAAAGAAACCAAAAAAAAAGGAACTGGATGAACTTTGCCACCTTTCTATCTAATCCAATGTAAATTTACGCTTTAACACAGGCCAGAAGTGAGCTGTCTCGCTCATAAAAGGGAAATCGCGTACTACTTGTCTCAAGCCATGCTACATGCAACACAGGGCCATCGTGACATCCTTCACATATGTCCATACGTTTTGTTGTCCCATGCTCGCCACGTTCAAGAAATGTAGCGTCACCTATCACAGGTAACTTGACATTTTATATAGATGGAGAGATCAAGAAATGCCAACATCTCAGCAGGAGTGCCATTTTACCCTTGAGACACCCACACACTGCTCAACTGCAAATGAACTTTGCAAATTTAAATTCCAGACCCCCTGCTGGCTCATATGCACAAAGGAACCAGGCAGTTTCTTTGGACTCTGCCTACCATGCTAAAAACGAAGGTGAGAAAAAAAATTAATCTGCCTAAAGAACTGTAGCTGCTATCAGGCTGACCTAGGTTTCCACTGCTAATACGCAAGCACTTCCTACACCAATCACGTTTTTGTTTTGGGTCCCTTCCCTCCCAAAAAACACTCATCTGTGCTTACTCCAAACAATTGTAGCCCAAGTCCCTCACAAGAACACTGATGTCTGATAAAGCCAACATTCACTGAAAACGCGTTAACAGTTGTGATGCTTCTTGATCTGCATTCTACTTAACGCTGTAAGTATGCAGAAAGCAAGAACGATACAGAATGATAGCCCTCAGTATATTAAGCAGAATTGTGAAAATATTCTCAAGGTTCTCCCCTCTCCTTCTCCATTAAGACAGGTGTAGACATAAATGTTTGAAAGGACTGATGACATCTCGAAAACTGGCATTCTATTTAGAAATAGCTTGCATAGTACACGTAATCACTCCTCCTTTCAGCTCATTTACAGATAGTGTCTTTTTTTAAGCAAACACAGCTTTTGGGGGTGCTTTTCAGAGCTCACCCACTCCTCCAGCTGGTCATGCAAGCCTTTTGACATCATCACCATGTCGAGTAGGACCAATTAGCTATCACGGGGATGGGATTTCATGGTGGAAAGATCTCAGGAGCGGAGAATTTAAGTATCAGAGCTTGTTTTCGTTTGAGATTTCACCATAACAAATGAGAGATATACTGAAGACAAGCCATAAAGCTTAACTGTAATGAATGCAGTTAGACTTGGCTGACTAACCTTTCCATTGACTCAATGCAGAAGTTTTATATCCTGTACTTTAATGTACAATGACTTTACTCAAGAACTGAGATTAGTCCGACATCAGCTTCAGGTTTTCATTGGCTTATTAGTGGCACCCTGTGAAAGAAATGCTTAACTGAACCTACATCATCACAATGCTGCTTAAATATCCCACTCACAATGCAACATTCCCAAATGCAAACATTGCTATCTGCGACGTCCATCAAGAAATACCACGTGACATCATTTTACGCTTCAAGAAAAAGTCTTGGTCATTCTTCTAAGAACTTCAACCAATTAATTGAGCTAATCTGTACATAATGCTTAAGCAAATACAACTGTGCAATTGAGACAGTTTTATAGCTGCAGGGAAAACATTGACAAGACGTTGACTATTTTGATGCTATGGAGCATTGCAAAGAATCAAACTGAGCTGACAGTCTACCTGCCCTCAGCAGGCATAATAGAAGGTCAAACAAATGGAAGTTCATGTAAAGGAGACACTCTTTGTGACGAAGCTATAAATAACAAGCGCCACTAGCTTTTCCCTCCCCAATTCAACTCAGTCATGTAGTTTCAGCTACTGTTTATGGATGAAGAGCGACTGTTGCCCAAAAGTTATCCCATGATATATTATGGCAGCTGGGGGAAAAAATAGCTTTTTTTAAAAGCCACATGCCTTTTCAAGGTCACAGATATATCAGTGTCACTAAATGCATTTAAGAAAAGGATTACAGTAATAAAAGGTGTCTAGTGCAGGTTCTACCTCTGCAGTCAGCGTTAGGTACCAACCCCGATCGACTCCCAGGATATGGATTAAAGCAGAAAAAAGTCATTCGTTTCACCTTTACTTTAATTTATTCACCTCCGAGCTAATATGAAGCAAATCTGTTCTATTTAACAGGAGATTGTTTGAAGGCAATTTACTTTCTGGCCTAATTGTAGCAAAACCTTATTTAGCCATAACTCCAATTTTAGAGATTAACACCACAGATATTTTAAGGACACATTTTCCTAGGAGGGAAGCTACTTGGCAACCTCATTTAAAAACAGAAAAGCAGCAACAAGGAACTGCTCTGGCTTGATCCTATTACTCTGATCTATCTTTTGATGCTGTAGACAGACTTATTTCTAATTGCTGGACGGGGGGGATGGGGAGCCAAAACCCGATGCTTAACATTTCCTTACTGCAATCATTGGGGCTGGCCTTGGGCCAGGCAAGCTGGGCCCATGTCCAAGGTGCAATAGTCAGAGATGGGGGACAACTGGGCATGGGTGTCGCAGGACAAAGAGGGTGCAGGGGGCAGCATGGAGGGGAGTGCTGGAAATGCAGGGCTGGGGGCACAATACAGGATTAGTGATTAAAGGGTGCACAGGATGGAGGTGCCAGGGGAAAAGGGTGGTGTTATGCTCACAAGAGTCAGGAGCACCAAAACATAAGTTCGCCCAGAGCGCCATATTACCTTAGGCCAGCCCTGGCAATCACGCCTCTACTGAGAATACATATAGGGTTGCCAGATGGTTGAAACAAAAATATCAACCCCCCCCCCCCCCCAAAAAAACAGGAAAAAATTCTGTTGGAAGGGTGAAAAACGGGGGGGGGGGGGAGTGGGACCAAAGCAAAAAACAAAAAACCTCCAAGTAAGCCAAAAAAATTTAAAATAGACCAGTATTAAAACAGCATGTCCCCTTTAAGAGTTAGTGCAGAGACAGGAACAGGGGAGAAGTTGAGCACTAAGACCCAGGGAAAGCACTGCTTACCCTAGGTCTTTTGGTCGACAGCCATTTTGTACCTTGGGGAACCAGGTCAGCATGGGGGCTGGGGGCGTTGGGAACCAGGGGGGAGTTTGGGGAAGGGGATGGGGGAAGGCCGGGAGCTGAATGTTTATAGGGTTGCCAGGTGCCCGGCATTTTCGCCTCCTGGCCGGGGAAAAATTCAGAAAATATCGGATGTTTTAGGTGCCCAGTATTCTCTGAATTTTTTTTTTCCCCCCGGACAGGAGCCGAAAATACCAGACTGTCCGGCTGAATACCGGACACCTGGAAACCCTAAATACATAACCCTATAGACATCACACTTCGATGACTCAGATGGCAGGCAATGGAAGAATACGCTTTTGTCCTCTAGCACACAGGTAGAAATGTAACCCAAACTGTTAATGAGCAGCAATCTTGAGACAATCGTTACTCACATTCAGGGTGATTTGGGGAGAGAGCTTGCCAACGTCTGTCTCGAGGTCTCAAATGACACGTTGGCCACCAGGTGACCAGAATTATAAGGGTATACTCCTATGCGCTGTTCTCAAACTAGAGCTCTTCCCAGCTCTCAGTTCATCTCAATGGTTTTGGTTTGAATTAGAGCAGTGTTTCTCAACTTTTTTTTTTTTTTATAAAGTATCCCTTTTAATTAAACCACACAATTATAAGTACCCCCAGTTGCTACAGTTTTCAGATAAAAACCCATTTTTTTCTACCATTGCGACACATTTGTTTAAACAACTTAATCATAGCCAGGAGGGCGATGCAATTTTTTGATTTAAAAAGCACAGAAGTAATAAAGCACTGAAAAACTTAAAACAAAAATTCAGTTTTCTCCAAATTTCAGTTGTGTTGACGTACCCCTCAGACTTCTCAAGTACCCCTAAGGGCACGCATACCACTGGTTGAGAAACACTGGATTAGAGCTTAGGAAATTTTGTCTTTGTGTACGGGGGGGAAAAACAAACAAAACAAAACAACTAATAATGGTTTTGAGGATGCAATGTAAGCTCCTGCCTGGGTGAGTCCTTTTGGAGAGGTCCAATCTGGCAGATGTTTGGTGCTAGAAAGGGATATAAAGGGATCTGAACTGCCTGAATCCTAAAGGCCATTATACCCGCCAATACTAGGGATTGAATTCTGAACAGAGTGCCCACCTCCACCCAGGAGAGAGGTATTCTTAATGCCCCTCAAGGAAATGTCAGTCCCTGTAACCAGTTGACCTGGACTCTCCACCCGTGAAGATTACAATCTATTGCTTGTGCTTCTCTCAAAGAAAATGCAGCAATACTCCTTCCATCCTGGCCTCCTTGCATGGCTAGGATTACGGATCAAGAGCCATGTGCTGACCAAACAGCTGATCCTTCTGAAGAGCTCGAATTCCCACAATGCACAGCACAACGCAAATGCGTGCGACTAATGGCTCTGGAGATCTGAGGCAAGGCATTTGCTCATCATTTCATGAAGAGCTGAGGTTCTCTGATTTTTTTCTGTCAACATTATTTCCCTGCCCCATTAGTATGTGCGCTCAGGTTTGTCAGAGAGCAGGCTGAAAACAGTGGGTTAAGGACATTTAATACAAAATCAGTTATGATGCTGATGGTTAGGCTTGTAAAGATGCCCGAACCTGGAGGCAATTTCCACCAATAATACCGATGTAGTTGCCATGACTAGGGATCATAAGGGTATCTACACAGCAGGGCTTAACTCAAAATAAGCTACACAAACTGAACTGTCAACTGAGTATCTTACTTTGAAATAGCGTAACCACAACCACCAGGCAGATTTGAACCTGGGACCTCTAGAATTGAGTACAGGAGCCTCTATCCTCTGAGCTAAAAACCAGCTGGCTTCCAGCCCATGCTGTAGAGGACTCTTGATCTTAACTGTTGCTGTGGTCTAGGTACCACTTGCATTGCTCAGTAACCACACTAGGTCTGTGGGTTTCAATAGCTTATTTCAAAATACGGAGCAGCTACACGGCACTTATTTTGAAATAGAACACTCTTCCTCCGACTTCCCTTATTCCTCATATAATGAGGGTTACAGGAGTCGGAGTAAGAAGTCCTCCAACTTGACAGTATTTTGATACTATTTCGAAATAACTTCCCGCTGTCTAGATGCAGACTAAGTTATTTAGGAATCGTGCTAGTTATTTTGAAATAGTGATGCAGCGTAGATGTACCCTAACTGTGCAAATCTTCGACGAAGACTAGAATGCTTTCGAATATGGTTTTGCTTCTTTTTTTAAATCCAGGAAGTCACTTTTTGCAAAACCATCCCACTATGGTAACACCCTTGTCCTATTTTGAGACAAGTTGACCATTCCTCGGTAGTGTGAGTGAAGTACAATATCCCAATACCTGCCCCCAATATCTAGCCCAGAAATACTGTATTTGCCTAGGAGTAATCCAGCTATAAAGCAATCCACAGAGAAAAGGCAGTGAAGAAGTGTACTCAGGAAGTTCAACATGCAACTCCCGGTTCCAGATGTCCAATAAAAACAGCTGTGAATCACAATTTGTTTGACTATCCAGACAGTGTTGAATTACCAAGAGTTGCCCTCCGGAATTAAGGACTAGCAGTGCTCACGTGCCTCTCGCAACTAAGCGATGGAAAGACCAGACAATGAAGGTGAGAGAAAGCAGTTTACACTAGGGATGTGATGGTGTAAACGGTTAACCAATGAGCTGGGGCTCATTGCTTAACCCTTCCGTTACATGCAGTCCCTCCACCCCCCTGGCTGTTTTTCCTGTATCAGAGGCAGCAGTGCGCAGGAGGGGAAGCACGGGCTTCCCGGAAGCACTAGCTCTTGCCTGCCCCCTCACCCCCCAGAAGCCAGCTCCTCACATGCATCAGCTTCCATGGAGGCATCTCTGCCCCCTTCCCTGCCCTCCACATGGAACTGCTGAAAATTTCAGTGCTTACATGTTTACCAAAATAAATGCATTTTCACCTCCCTAGTTAACACTAGTAACTTGTGTTTGGGACAACTGGGGGTAGTAGATTATGAACCTCAATTTGCACATTTTCAGAAATTTTTACATGGGGAGTCTTTGGCTTGAGGCATGGTATAGTGGAAAAAAAAGCAAGCCTGAGGCATGAGTTTGATCCAACAAAAGGAACAGGTAGGCCCTGTCAAAAGCAGGTTTGGTTGCAAGTCAGTGTCCGGGACATGAACTACTTTGTTAGTGCTGCTATAACACATGGAACATGGAAGTACATTCTACCAAGACAGTACAAGGACACCCAGCCTAGCACACAATAGAAAAGTGTGACAAAAAGTGATGAATACTAGTATTTTGTCTGACATCAGGAGAGAACAAACGAAGAATGACAGGTAGGGAAGAAGAATGCGTTGTCTGAATCTCAGGAGGAAAGTACAAGGGGAGGTAACCAACATGCCATAAAAGATGGTATGTAAGATGTGTATCACTGTCTATTAATGTTGGGATCTTTCACCTTAACGCTTTCTCCAGTGGAAAATCCCAGCACTGACCGGGCTGAGTCCACTGTCAGGGGGCACATATGCCTAGCGATTCAGTAGAGTCTGACAACCATTAGTGTGCTTTGTTTGGCAACACACCTGGTCAAGGCATCTTTTTGCCTTCTCTGGTCTCGTGGTCCTTAGGGGTTCTCTGAGAGTCTGCTGTCCCCGCTATCTGCACAGAGCTGATATAGCACCTGGAGGGAATGCACACGCACAGCCAAACGATCATCGTTTGACAAAGCAAGATACCTGTCAGGACACCACCCCGGTGACTTCTGACCACATATGGCTAACACTGAGGAGAAACATTTTAAACAGCCTTTTGAGATCTAGCCAAATGGCTTTCCTAGAAAGGGAGGTCAGTCCATCCATTACATAAGGAGCAATGTTTTGATCCCAATGGATGCCAAGTGCTACTCTAAAGGAAGAGCTCTTGACTTGCCAATGATACAAGCCAAACTTCTACCATCTCCCATAACTTTCGAAACTTTAAAACTAATGAATTACAGGGTTATTCCATGGATGGAACTAGAGCTGTGCCTTTTCTAGTATCAGCAGTGGCAACTGCTGACATCTGAAAGCGAGTAAGAAAACAGGAGATGAAAAAGGTCAGCTCATCATATTGAACAAAAATCATGCTGTATCAAACTAAAAAAAAACCACACAACTAAGACAAGATCATGCACAGCTTTCTCCACTGAAAATTGGTGAGGCGTTTCCCATTCTCCTAAAGCTGATTATTTTGGCACAAGGAAGCTGCCAAATGGATGCATCTAAAAGGTTCCTCTCATCATCAAGATGCTGTATCTTCAACAGGATAGGAACAAAGAAGGGAAATTCACTGTCACATCACATCCCTAAACCTTTCCAGAGATAACACAATTGGGCAAGTAATATAGTATTAAATTAATGGCTTCTTGTGGCTTTCGAGTGTCTACTGTTTAGTCAAAGATTTCAGAAAGAGAAATAAAAGCTACATGCTCTCTCCATGCTAAAGGGAAAGCAGACTGGTAATCTATAACTGTATGCTCTCCATTACCAAATGGAACATCTTAATACAAACGGCTCCAATCAGGTACAGCTAAGGGTCTGTCTTTCCCTCACTATAGCCATTTGACTTCCACTGGCACTAACAAAAGACAGGGAAGGGGGGGGGGGGAAGAGACCTTTTACTGTCTAGAAAAAAAAAGTCCAGAAAATGATAGCTAAGATGTTAGAATGTTCGCAAGTCAGGCTGCAGCTCACAAATGCCATTTCCGCTTATCCTGTGCCAAAAGCCCAAGGAAGTTACTTACCAGGCTATTGCTAATATTACTGAAATGCAGAGAAGAATCCTGGCTAGAATTATTACGAACGTCTGAGACAGGGGTGGGAACCTTTTTCAGGTTGGGGGCTGATGACTCACAAAAAAAAAAAAGTCAGTCGGGGCCACACACAAGTGAGAAAACCCTGACTGAGAAGGAGAAAAACACTTCCCTTATTCCCCTTGCACACCAGAGCTTGGGGGGGGGCAAGGTAGTAGATTTTGTCTGCTCCAGCCCTGCGGGTGGCTGTCAGGAGGGCTGGAGCCAGTGCGGGCTCCCCAGTGCTGAGCCTCGGGGGCCAAATGTGGCCCCCGGTCCCGAGGTTCTCCACTCCTTGTCTAAGTGCTTTAAGAGAGAGAACCTAACAGCATGTCAGAACATGGCACTTGGACTTAAATACTCTGGATGGCTTCAGTCCAGAAAACAGGCGTTTCAGAAGCTACTGTTGAGTCACGTAGAAACAAAAGCATTTCTACTCCAGTCCGTCAATAAGCTCTTGTAATTAAGCCTCCAATACTTAGACAATGTGTCATTTCTTCATTCCTATTGTGCAGGAGTGTAAAGATGGCAGTTTGTATCTCAGTATTGAGCTCTTAATATGGAAAAGACTGGTTTTGCTGTTTGTGAGTTTATCTTGAGAATTCAATAATCTCAGTGAATTTCCCTCGCTCAAGTTTTAGTCAATTACCGTTTATTAGTCTAAAAACTAGCTGTACATGTACACTAAGGGCTGGATCAAACATTAGGACTTGGGTGTCACTACTTGCTTTAGTGGTCCCATTGACTCTAAGCAGTTCTGTTTACATATCACTAAAATTCCCAAGAAGCGATGATCCCCCAAACAGGGCAAAATCCACACACAGCAGTAGCTGAGTGAAGTTTGAACGCAGCTATGAGGGCTGGATGCGTCCACAGCAGGCGTTTCAGACAGGAAGAGAGTAACCTAAGTCACTTTATTCACTGGAGAAACCTTACATACCCTGCCCTGTGACTTAATTGCCCTCCCTTTCAGCTGCTGCCTAAAACATCTTGCTAAAAGATTTAAAATGGAGCACAATAAATCTGCCCAGCAGAGGCCACTGACTTTAAATGAGTGGGAAGGAATCTCCCTCCTTCAAAAGTAGACATAAAATATTTAACGAGGCCCAAGCATGCACAATCTACACATGTATGCAAATATCAGAATGGGATCTATCCTATCCACTTGTAGCTTCTGGGTCTCACATTTCCACAGCATGGCCAGGGTTGACTACAGCTGATGAATGCAAGATCGAATATTCGATTAAGAGTGCGCCCCCGCCCCCATGCATACCCAGTTCAAATTACTAGATTAACTCAGAAGGGCCTGGGATCCTCCCAAATATACTAAGGATGACCAACACTTGTCTCTGTTTCTTGTGACCAAATCCTCACAAGGCTTTGTTTCCAAGGAAAACCTACTGGCATGTCAAGCTCTATCCCTCCCACACAGCCTTGCTCCGTCCCACGTCTTCTGACAAGTCTGAGGCCCAGTGCACCAAAACCCCAAGCCAGTTGTGGGAGGCTTTCACAGGAAGTTCTGCAGTGGAACCTCCCGTTAACCGTAACAGCTGTTGGCTGGAGCACACAACTCAACCCGTTACTTGTTGAAATTCCATGAAGCTCTGAAATAGTAGGCACCACTTGCAATTGCAACATTCCCAGATAGAGAGTCTCCCCTTTATTGCAGGTTTCTGAACAAAGACTTTATTTAGTGCTGGTGGTTTTGCAACACTGAAGAAATGTACACAATGCTCCGCAAGGAAACAGCTACAGAGTTTTCTGCGTAATGTCCAGTTACCGAGAAAAGATCAGAGAATACGTCCAGCTTTGCTTGAATCCTTAAACCACTACATAAACGTTTACTTATGTGGCTGGAATCCAGCCAGACTGGATGCTTTCAATTTACAGTCCAATTTCTACAAGTCTGGTAAAATCATATCCCCAGAAACAAAAAAAAAGTCATCAAACTTTTGGATGCTGTTCGATTTCTGGGGCACCCTGGAACATTCTACCATATTTTGCTCAAAACGAAAGACACACCCAAAAATTATACAGCCACTTTAAAAAATTAAAGTTGCCAGCATCTGCATGAGTCTGTGTCAAACTAACCTAACCAGAGCAATACGCATGCATATAATGCCACCAAAAAGATAGCAGGAAAGTCATTTTTCATCAAAAGAGGCTAGTAAGAGCATTTAAATAGTCTGAAGAGGCAGCATGCCCGGTCTAAAACAAAAATGGATTTGTTCTATATGGCCTCTGACACACAAGGTCTGATCTATTTTTAGATGTAGCACTAATCAATAGGGCAGAAACTGTGTGCATGCTGCTGTCTCGATGTACCACGACTGCAGGTCTGGCGTGGCCCAAAGGAAACAGCCTTCTTTCTTTACTGAGTCAGTGGTTTGATGTTAAGTGTTTCTTTAATTACACAACCGAAAAAGGAAAGCAGAACACACAAAAGCAGCAAAAGATCCACACACCAGAAACTGAAGCAGACTGTGCTTAAAGAAAAAAAATGTCCCTATGCGGTGGCAAAAGGGTATAAATAGCAGCTTCCCCAAAACAAAATGAGAGCAGCAGCAATGGCTCTTCATGAGCTGTACGGTTGTTTCCAGCAGTGTCATCACTTAATTTGAAACTAATTAGTGAGATGAAGGTGCTAGTGACTAGCCCAGTATCACCATATCTGGTATACATAAAGCCGAGACTAAGGGTAGCCTTCAGAAGATGTCATCGTAATCTCCTTGGTGATTAGGTTCCTAAACCAGATTACCATGTTCACAACCAGTGCTCAAGTGCCTTGAATAAGCCCATATCACAACTGAAGTTGTATTTTCTTTACCAGCCTCTCCTTTGCAACTTCACTTCAGTGTTTGCAAAGCATGCAGGACACTCACCAGAGCCAGAAGCTGGGTACTTTTTCCATGCCAAGTGCTTAGCTCACAGTCCCAAGGAGAGACAGTGGATAGCAAATATTTTCCCCCTGCTTGCATGCAGAAGTTCCCTTACAATGCTGCTCCATATTTACAAGAATCTACTCACCCCATAAAACTCAGTGTGATTATTGAGCAGTCAGGTTAGCTCATGGACTTCTGAAAAGATCTCTTGGCTTGTCCAGTGCTCCCACAGGGTTTATCTATCTTGGCTAAGAGGTAACACTTAATCCTGACCCTTTTTGTCATTTGATACCCCATTGTAGTCTCTTACAAATAGGACAGTTAACCCCCGTTCGTTCCCTTGCTGTAGCTGTATCAATCCCAAGCTATTAAAGACACAAGGTGGGCAAGGTCATCTCTTTAACTGAACCAGCTTACGTTGGTGAATGTTCATCTCTTTCATGAATAAAAAAAATTACCTCACCTACCTCTGAAGTCCTCCTGCCATTTGAGTTGGAAAGTTCTTATCTGAACTACTATGCAGTGTTACTGTGCGCTGTTAGGATGTGTCTACACTGCACCCTTAGCTCAAAATAAGCGACGCAAATTGCGTCGCTTATTTCAAAATTTGGCGCGGTGTTCCAAATAAACCGCTATTCCAAAGCGTCCCTTAATCCTTGTGGAACGAGGTTTACAGGGACATCAGAATAGCGAGCCCATTATATTTCGAAAGAACGGGCTTGTTCAAAAGAGGTGGAATAGCTATTTTGGGATATCAGAAGTAGCTGCAGTGTAGACACTCCCTTAGACAGCTGTTCAGTCCACCCAAGGACTGACTGCAGTTCAATGCTAGCTGAAGTCATTTCTGTATTTTTTCAATTCCACAGAGAAATGGTGATGCTTACGGACGTGTAAAGGGCTGAGATGGTCAGATGAAAGGAGCTAAAAGTAACGCCGTGATGAATCTGTGTGTATCACTATTTTATGGCTGTGTTAAAACTTGGCTGGCCCTATGCCAATTACCTTGCTTGACTCATTCAGCGCACCCATTATAACCTGCCCCAAAGCACACCCCAGTTACAGATTCAACCCAGACAGCGAGATATAGCACCTCCACCATATTGTCCGCTGCCTTGCAATGCAGAAAGGACAGATTTTACCTTAGAATTAGGCAACAGAAAGGGACACAAAGCTGTGCAATCATTACCAAACAAGTATTTACTCCCACGGCATGGATTTTCCTTCCCTAAGTACTGAAACTTCATTATTACATATTAATAGCTTTAAAATGTGCAAACGGGAGGAAGGCCAAGTGAGGGAAATATTTCTGAAGCTTTAAGAGAACTTGACATAAACTCAGCCAGCGAAGAGTTTCTAGTGCTTTACCCCTTGCCTCGGATAATCAAACTTTTAGTGGAGATTAATGACGCTCGGGCATCCAGTAGCAAATTTTCTGTTCTGCAACAGCTACCACTGCGTGGTGCTCTCCAGTTTGTCAGTGAATAATGCCCAATGTACAGGTCAGTCACATCCCTTTTAACTGAACAACTGCCGCATTCAGATCCCCCGTTTTCATTTCTTTTCAATTGCTCCTAATGCTGCTATATTTTAATTCAAAGTGTTAGGTCTATTAGCTGGGCTCCATTTACCAGGCTCACCATATAGTAGCACGGTACAAGCCTTTTGTTTAATAAAAAGTATTTTTTAAATGGTGATTCTAAGCAGGAGATGAGGCATTAAGAGTTTGAGATACAGAAAGAGGGAATGAGATACCACGCTAGGAAAGTGGTTTTATTTTAGCTCGAGTATTGTTTCGTGATCCAATTCTCCAATGCCACGCACTGCACAATTCACTAGGCGTGAAGCTGAAACCTAGCAGGAGCACAAGCAAACTCCGCACTCGCAGAAAACCAGAGTCCATTTTACAATGTCGTTTTTGAAAAGGACAAAAATCCATCTGGCTGCAACACGGCTTAAACGCCATGAACACAGTGCAGTAATTGCATAGACGCCCCAGCGTCGGAAGACATCGGGTGTCTGCCTCTGCAAATTGACTAGAGTCATGCCAAAGTGATATCTGTTTCCCTGGCCTTTAAAAAAACCACTATCAAACACTGAGGCATTCCCTACTCCAAACCCCCCATTCCCAACAAGGAAGACTTGTAGCTCAGCTGCTCTATAGCCATGAGGGGAGACTGGAACACAAATTAGCTCTTCCTTCAAAATGATGTGTTTTTAAATGGCACAGTCACAAAATAACAATCATTGTCCTAACTGGTACTCACGCAGGACAGGATGGTGGCCTTGCTCTGGAGGGCACTGCTTTAAAAGGAGGTACATCAAGTCAGAATAATGAACTGAAAGCGACACCAGTTTTCTCCCCCCGCCGCCTTACCAAGAGGGCCACCGGGGAAAACATGTACAACATACATATGAATAAAGTTCTTTGTTCAAGAGTACTGCCTGCTCTTTTATTCTCCCCCCTCGTCCTAGTATTAGTTAAATTCAAAAGATCACTCAATGGCTCTCTTGTTCCTCCAAAATGTCCCAGTCAAATAATGCTAGCTCCTCTTGTCACACAAGTCAGTGAATGAAGCCTTGTGCGTCTCCAGTGACACACTGTAAATATAAAGTGGCGTTAATGAGGGATATTTTATCAAAGCCAGACGCCAGCCCAAGTCCCTCCTGTGGCTATTCAGTTCAATGCAGAAGAAACGCAACAATAGCGAGGCAGCACTTTGTGTAGAATACGTAGCCCAGAATACAATCTTGTCAAGCCACTGGAACAATACCGTGGCTCTGGACGGCCGAAGTTGCCCCAAATTACCCACCCAATTGTCTGCCAAGATTCGAGTTATAGCTTTCAGTTAAATTGCACGGCTTTCCTGTAAAGCGGGAAAAGAACCAGAAAGGCTTGGGTAACCCCTTTTAGCGGGGTTAAATTAACATCCGTTTGATTTAATCCAAAACCATCACCATGGGAAAAGCATCTAGTCCTGATGAAAGACGCATTGGGTAACGCTGAAGAACTCCTTTTAACAAGGCTCCCATTAACCACAACAGAAGGAAGAAAATGGAAGCACGTAAGCTGTACTTTGATACCAACAGGTTTTCAACTCTACTACAGACTTTCCGGCTTCCCAATTCACCATCGGGGTATCCTTCACGAGGATGCACCGAGAGACTCCTGCCTTTGCAGCATATGGCTCAGACTTATCTAGGTTGATAACCCTTTGATTTAGATGAAGAATTAGAGAACACACACAGAGCCCCTTTTAAACACGAATGCTACGCGATAGCCAGACCCATAAGAAACACAAGAGCAAGAAGCTGCTTCCATGGTAACCAGTAACAAAATTTTCATGTAGCTTTGACATGCACTGTCGAGCCTACAATGGCTTCTTTACTAGCCACCATATATCCCTTTTCAGGGCAGCGATTTCACACTGCAAAATATTTACAAATGTATTACTTTCAGCATTCACTCAATGCTCAGATGTAGCCTATTACTTTATTCTCAGTGAGCAACACTATATATTCCTCATGTTTGGTCTCAAGGAAATCTCTGTGTCCAGTCTCCAGCAGACAGTCTATTGTTCCCTCTAAGATGCACCAGTTTGAAATCCTCACATGCACACACGTTTTCACAACACAGGGTCTTTCACAATGCAGCAGTCCAAACAGGCTCTTTCAAGAATATTTTATTGAGATCCTCAAAACTTGGACATCACAAATAAGTAACAACTTCGAACAAATCCAGGTTTGCCAAATCAATTCATCTACCAACCCATAAATTAAAGATTTAGTGATTCACACAAAGCTTTCAGTGGAAGAAAAATGAGACCCAAAAAAATCTCATTTTATGCACCCGATACACATTTAGTCTATAAAATAAATGGCTCGGAGGAAAGAGAGCACTTTTAAAAAATGCTTTGCATGGAATAATCTTCTCAAGGGCTTGACCTAGCACATTACGATGTATTCAGTTGCATACTATTTACATAATTGTGAAAATAACTGGTAAAAGATAGAGAGGGAAATGCTAGAAGACTTTCATCTCTGCCAAAGAAAAACCTTCAGGCCACAACACGGCAAAGCATTCTTTCTGAGTGAGATGGCGAGTTGTTTGGGGGTGGTTTTTTTCCCTCCCCATCCACTTTTATGCTACTTGTTGCTGCTGTTGTCACTGATACTCAGGTCTCTGCCCCGGGGAGGCAGAATCGGATCTACTCCGCCGGTTTATTTATTGAGGGGAGGCAGGGGTGCAAAGGGATGGCAAACAGCAGGATCGGAAGCGGCGCAGAGTGAGCGGGAGTGATTTGTCTCTCTGCCTTTTGTTATTGAAAGCAAACACTGCCCTCTTCATTCCCAACCTCGCCAATACTCGCAGGCGCTGCTGTGGGGAGAGGGGGATATTTGCAGCACAGGAGGAAAGGCAAGAAAAGCCCCTTGTGTGCGCAACCCCCCGCCGCAACAGGGCTGGGAAGGGGCCAGGAGGGACTCCCGACACTTGGCCCCAGCTCGCCCTTGGAGCGCGCATCCCTGCAGGCGCCGCGAGGAGCTCTCGGGCAGGGTCCCCGGAGCAAGCCCGGCAGGATGAACACACCGCTCCGGACTGACCCTCCGAGCGCCCCGGGCAGAGCCGGAGCCGGGGGAGCCGCCGCCGCAGCCGAGTCACGGAGGGAGGCAACTTCTGCTTGGCGGGGCCCGGCCGGGGGCAGCGGAGAGGGGGCGAGAGGGGGAGCCGGGGGGGCAACAGTAGAGGGGCACGGGGAGCAGCAGGGGGTGCAAGGGGAGATGCAGGGGGTGGGTGCAAGAGATGCAGGGGGAGCAGGGGGAGCCGGAGGGGGGGCAGCAGAAGAGAGTCCCGGGGAGCAGCAGGGGAGATGCATGGCGGGGTAGGGGGAACCAGAAGGGGGAAGCAGGGGGCGGGGGAGATGCATGGGGACGGGGGGAACCAGAAGGGGCGGGGGGGCCAGGAGGGGGAGCAGGAGAGGGCAGCGGGGGGCAGGGGGAGACCAGCAGGAGGGGGGCAGCGGGGATCCATGGGGGCAGCAGAGGGGGGCAGCAGGAGAGGGAAGGGGGATCCATGGGGGCAGCAGAGGGGGGCAGCAGCAGACAGGGGGCCCATGGGGGGCAGCGGGGGGGAGCAGGAGGGAGACGGGGGGCAGGGGAGCCCCCCCACCGCGGCGCGGGGAGGCCGTGGGGCAGGAGCCCCCCTACCTCTGGGGACGAGCGCGGCGGCGGCGAGCAGCAGCAGCAGCGGGAGCGGGAGGACGCCGGGGGCCCCGCCGCCGCCGCGCCCGGAGCAGCCGCTGGGCTCGGTCCGACTCGCCATGTCCGGGCACCTGCTTCGCTCTGCCAGCGCCGCCCGCACCTAGCGACCGAGCGAGCGAGCGCCCGCTAATGAGATGCGCCGACGTCACCGCGGGGCGGGGCGGCCGCGGGGCCCAGCCCCGCCCCCTGCCCGCCTTGCCGCCGCTGGGGCTCGGCCCCGGCCCCGCCCCGCTCGGCGATAAGGGATCGGGAGTAAAGTCCCAGCTCCGGCCCGGCCCGTCGGCGCTGAGCCCGGGGCTGGCGAGTGGAGGGGAACGGCTGCCCCGCGCCTGTGGGCCTGCCTCCTCCAGCCCCAGTGCCTGCCCCGCCTGCCTGCCCCCTCTCCCCTTCCCCCTCTGCCTGCACCCCCCAACCGCCCTCCCCTGCAGCCCCCCTCTGCCTGCACCCCCCAACCTCCCTTCCATTCTCCCTCCCTTGCAGCCCCCCTCTGCCTTCACCCCCCAACCTCCCTCCCCTGCAGCCCCCCTCTGCCTGCACCCCCCAACCTCCCTTCCATTCTCCCTCCCCTGCAGCCCCCCTCTGCCTGCACCCCCAACCTCCCTTCCATTCTCCCTCCCTTGCAGCCCCCCTCTGCCTTCACCCCCCAACCTCCCTTCCATTCTCCCTCCCTTGCAGCCCCCCTCTGCCTTCACCCCCCAACCTCCCTTCCATTCTCCCTCCCTTGCAGCCCCCCAAACCTGCAGCCCCCAACCTCCCTCCCCTGCAGCCCCCCTCTGCCTGCACCCCCAACCTCCCTTCCATTCTCCCTCCCTTGCAGCCCCCCAAACCTGCAGCCCCCCTCTGCATGCCTCCCCCCAGCCCTTCCTTCCCCACACAGGCTGCAGCCCCTGTCTCCCTGTAACCCCACCTCCCTTCCCTGCAGCCCCGCGGCATGCATTGCCCACATCCCTCCCCCAATCCCCTTCTAAGTCTAGCCGCCCTAAGCCCTACAACCCACATCTGCCTGCATCCCCTTCCCACCTTTTCCCTCCCCAATACCTATGTACTCTTCTCACCCCCATATTCCTTCCAAATCACCATCTTCACACTACTTCCTCCAGCATCCCCACACCCCAGACCTGCAGCCTCGGTACTGACCCTACCCCTATGCACCCCAACCCTGGACTCTCTCAAATACATCACCACACCACTTACCTAGCTGCCCCGCCTATGCCTTTCCCCATGCACACAGCCCCATCTCTAGTGCTGAAGATGCAGAATTTACATCAATATGGTATCACTCCATACAACAAGGAAACTTTGGTGGATACTATATTGGGCAATATCTTAACGACTTGGTACCAGACACCCCTATGACCCATGCAGCCGTGTGCGGCTTTGTACTTCTGATAATTCATCCTTAGCGCATTCCCTCAGAGCAACCCGATTTGGTTAAAACCATGCAAGTCACACACTGAGTAGACTATTGATTTAAAATTGGGTTATTTTTATATATGTTGCACCTGTAAATTTCAGTGTAACGTAACCTGATACAAGCCAGTTTTAAAATCAATGTAAGAATGTCTACACTAAATTTTGCCAATTTACTTAAATCCATATTAAACCACATACTTTTAGGCCTTAGCTACAAGGGAAAGTACATCAATTATAATGATCTGACTTCACCTGTGGACACATTAAACTGAAAAAGGCCACTTTCACTTTTAAGTATAACCCTCTTCCCCTCCAGCCACTATAAACTAAACTAGAAAAAAAGCCAGATTTAAGCTGGAATAATATTTTCTAAATAGGGAATGATACCTAGAAGCAAAAATGTTCGACAAAACATTTTTCAGCTAAGAAGCAGATGCAGCTACACCAAAATGTTAAACATAGGGGTACAACAGGAATCCAGCCACTAACACCTTTTTTATTCAAAGGAAGTTTCAAAATTCCCCTTTCTTCTGTCAAAAAAATTAAGTTGTCAAAGCAACATTTAGATGTCAAAACAAAATGTTCGGTTCACCCCACAACCATTTTTCAACTCCCAGTGAACCAAAAGATTTGGTATTTCTACACCCCTTATACCAGTGTAATGAGTTGAAATTCTCACCTCAGGTTACAATGAAGAAATTTTCCCATGTAGACAAAATCTTGATTATACTGGCACAACCTGGGAGATGAACAACCCTGTTGGTAAATGGGACGTGGATGGACACATGGATCCTATGCTATCCACATGCCCCACAATTCTTTTAAATCCCTTGAATTCAGTATCGGGCATTATTGTCTATAGACAAATAGGCCATGTTAGCATAAACACCATGCAACAGTGGATGTGTGGCAGAAGCCATTATAATGACTACACCCAAATCCTTTCATTTGGTCAGTGTGTTATTGCTGGTTATGCAGAGGAGAATTTAGCAGTGAAGGGATACAGGACTGTTGTCTTTTATTCAATAGGGCTTTTAAGATGTTACAATTTACTGTCACAATATTTAAATTCAGAGTATGGTTGCCTGGGATTTGTTTTGTTTTACCCATCAAACAAATCCTTTTTTTAAAAGAACACAGAAGAAAATAAATATTTAAAACTCTTCTCCCCAACTCCAAACAAACAAGTAGATGTTTTTAAACAGATTTTTCTTATTGCCTTTGTATAGAGCCTATTAAAACGAAAACCCTTTGTTACCAGTCTCTGCAGTAGCATCAGTTGGGGTAAATTGGCGATTTAGGTAGAGGCTCTTTGGTTCCACTACTGAAATCGGATCCTATTGTTTAAGGCAAAATAAAAAAGGACGGGGACAAAGGAGAAAAAGCATACCTGGAGATTAGAAAATGGCCCTTCTGTGTCTAATGCTGGTAATTCAGTTGCTACAAAAAGTATCAAGCATACCATACGGCTCTGATTAATCTGTCCATGATTCATAGTTGATACAGAGCAGGATTCATGTTAAGAATGATTTGTAAGAAATAGTGAGAGAGAACTATACAAAAAAATGCAAATCCTGCTACTTGAAAGACAGATTGAGCTTGACTCTGTGTAACATCGCTAGCCAAGGACACCTGACTTGCAAACCAAGATCCAGTCACCTTGACCCTTTAGGCTTACTAAGGAGCAGGAAGGATCTAAAGAGAATTTGAAATGCAGGATCTTTAAGAGAGGCTATTGGAAAATGCCTCAGAGCTAGACAGGAGATGTTAGCGGAGAGAGGGGGCGGCCAGCCTTTAAATATGGCCAGACACGACTCCACTTTCCCAGACTGGTATACCCGATTACACATTACATTGCTGATGTAACCACCACCAGAATGGCCTGTGACCATGGACTGCACCATCACTCCCTGATGTTGAAGATGGCACCAACTGTAAAGGTGGATTGGACTGAGGAGGGAAAACAGGCTCTCCCCCCACTGGAAAAGAAAGGTGCAATTTAAAACACCCATTCGCTGGCCTGTGAGAGTCCCAGGATGAAGCCAAGTAGTTTTAATATATCTGCTGGTCAAACAAGCCTAGATTCCCCAGAGGGAACAGAACAACGAGGCACATGAAGGCTAAGACCCAATTGTCACAAGCAATGCTTTCTAGAGAGTCAGAGAACAGGCTCTCTGTACATTGGAGGTCATTAGACTTCTACAACACACCCAAGCTACCACCTAGCTGAACTCTTGGTGCATTTCAGAGTCACTCAGAAGGGGCTGCACAAACATTTTTAATATTACTTAACTCTCGAGGTCCCTTCCAATCCTAGTAGTCTATGATCTTCCCCTTGGCTGTGTCTAGACTGGCCAGTTTTTCCAGAAAATCAGCCGCTTTTCCAGAAAAATTTGCCAGCTGTCTACATTGGCTGCTTGAATCTCCGCAAAAGCACTGACTTCCTACTGTAAGAAATCAGTGCTTCTTGCGGAAATACTATTCTGCTCCCGTTCAGGCAAAAGTCCCTTTTCCGCAAAGCTTTTGTGCAAAAGGGCCAGTGTAGACAGCTCAGATTTGTTTTCCGCAAAAAAATCCCGATCGCAAAAATGGCTATCGGTTTTATTGCGGAAAAGAGCGTCTATATTGGCACTGATGCTTTTCCACATAAAGTGCTTTTGCGGAAAAGCGTCCGTGCCAATCTAGATGCTCTGTTCCGAAAATGCTTTTAACGGAAAACTTTTCCGTTAAAAGCATTTCCGGAAAATCATGCCAGTCTAGACACAGCCCTTCTGTCTTTCCATTCAGCTGTCTTTGAGCCCCAGATTGTTTTGAGGGGGAAGCAGTGGGAGTAAGAGAACCTCCTGGCCCCTGGTGAGCAACAGTCTGAGGAAAACATGGCCAGTCCTGGAGGGCCAGGTTGAAGTGTTGTCCAAATACAGGCTGCAGTCACTCGCAAAGCCTGAGAACTATGAACAGCAGCAGGTAGTCAGAGATTATGCGCCGCCCAAGCTTCTACTGAAATCAGGCTGCTCAGGTAAGGTTGCCAGATACTGGACACGTGGTATTTTTTGGTTGAGGGGAAAAAAAAAAAAAAAAAAAAGGAACACGTGATAAGCAGCCCCCCCGTTCTGGGGCACCCAGAGTGGTGATCGCAACCCCTCCTCCCAGCTGGGACTCCCAGGCTGGGAGGAGTGGCCGCCATCGGCACTCGGAGCCTGCGACTGAGCAGAAGCCTGGCGACTCCCAGCCACTCCCCTTGCCCCCGCCAGGTTTCTGCGCAATCACAGGCTCCTAGCGCCAATCGTGGCCCCGCCTCCCAGCTGCTTCCCCCGCCCACGCCAGGCTTCCGTCCGGTGCACAGCCAGAAAAATCAGCTCATACCAGACAGTGCACATGTAAATCAGAATACCGGACCGGACAAAGCGCAAATACCGGACTGTCCGGTAGAATACTGGACACCCGGCAAACCTACGCTCAGGCATCAGCTTTAGCTGGACCCTCTGCTCATGGGAGTGTGACACAGGGAAATTTGGTCTAGTTGGTTACCCTGGAAGGGTTGCCAGATGTCCAGTGTTCACCCAAACACACCGCGGAAAAAGGACTCTCCTCCACCCAATGAAAATGAGCGAGTGACTGGGGGGGTGTGGGGCAGGACCTCAGCAAAGTTCAGTTTTCTTTGGTTAGAAATTTGACAACCCTAGGAGAAGGCAAACACAGGGATGTTAAAGGGATGCTAAGAAAGGTGGAGTAGGAAATGGACGTTGTGGAGGAGTTATTAGTAGCAACATTCGGTTTACCATTTAGGAGTTGCTCAGAACAGTTCCAGAGCCTTTGTGGTCATCTGCCTCTCCCCCTGAATGTAAAAAGCAGCCCACAAGTAAAATGATGCCATTGGAAGCATGAGAGAGGATGCAGGAAAATCCTCCACGTTAATCGGTGTGTTAATCACGTTAATTTCTCACTAAAGAAACACACAAAACGGGTGGCAATTTAGTCCCATTGGACTACTCCAACCAAAACAAGTATCGATGGTCCACAATAGGGGGATTTCCAATCTTAGCAGGTAGGTTTGTTCTTGAAGTGATTCGACCACATCCCCTGGAGATTTCGGAGCCCTTAAGTTAACAGCTGTTAAGTTCAGAGGATTCCGTTTGTATCAACCTCTCTCCCACCCCCCACCCCATATTTTACCCCTCCATCCAACAGCTTCCTGAACAGACTTGAGCTAAAGGGACCTTTCCCACCTTTCTACTCAACTTTGGCCAATGGAAGATTAAGCCAAGAGTAGGAGTCAATTTATGGGCATGAGAAAGGGCCTACCAAACAGGTGCCAATATAACTATGTTCATTCAGCCAAAGTTCTTTTCCATTTCCGCAAGTTGGACATCGGTGCATTAAACTCTACTCAATATAGGGTTATCTCCTCTGCTCTTTTCCTCATGAAGTGGGGCATGGTCATCTCCAAATAGTTACCATATCCTTGTTTTTCTAGATAGACCGTAAGTGGTAGATAGGTGAACGTTACCAGACTTTGACTAGGCATGTGAATGGGTAACCAGTCAACCCCCCTCAATGGGTGATGCTTACCTAGTAACTGTTAACAGTTAGCCGGGAGCAATCCCCCTGCTAGGAGTTGGCAGACTTGGGCAGGGCTGGAAGGGGTAGTACAAAGACCACCTGCCTCAATGTAATCAGTTAGACAGTTAAACTTAATGTTTAACTTGTTAACTAATTAAATGGGATTTACATCCCTCTGACACACTTCTGTAGATTTTCCTTCTGTGCAATAATTGGTACCAGCCTTTTTTTTTTTCTTTATTTGAACAACCCTTCCTCTCTCTTTGCAAAAGAGATGAGGCCCAGAGAATTGCTCCTCCAGACTAAGCCCAGCCATCTCTTAATACATTTTGTGCAGTAAATATACCATTGAGTTATTGACGAGTAGGCATCACTTCCATTGGAAAGGAGAACTAAACCTCCCTCTCTCATTAGTTCTTGAATATTATAGTCCTGAGTATCCATTAATAGGAAGGGGATGCCAAATATTTCCAACACTCTTAATTAGATTATTCGAAGCAGTGCTACAGCAAATGAGTTGTCACTTTAGCTTTACCATTCTGTCACCTTCTGTAGAGTCTCAACTTAAAACTGCTCCAGGCAAATCTTGAACCGCGCTGTGGGTTTGGAAAGAACCACCTTTTCCAACTGATTGGGTCCTAGTGTGGATTCACACAAGCGTTACATATGCAAACACAGGACTCTTCCCACACTCCAACTCCTTCAAACTGGGAGCATTCATACCCACAAGCAGGCCCTGGGCAAGCCACTTCCGTTGTCCATAAATCTCAGCTCTTCTCACTTCTGTTGGAATAAGCAGTGGCTCTTCTTTGCCCTTTACATATTGGCAGTAAAGTATTTTGCTCCCTGCACTAGCTGCACACAATGTTAAAGCTGCTAGGGTCATTGCAACTATGTGACTAAACCAGATTTATCCTCCGATTAAGAGGGAGGCTCTTCTTAGTCTAGGATACCGTAGATTGTTCATCTCCAGAAGGACTTTCATGCTGGTAAACAAATCTTGTTTGAAAGACACTGCATATAAACTCCATTTGCCTCAGTATGATTAGGTACCAGAGTATCTTGTTTGTCTAGTTTTAATTACTTATTTTATTCCCTTCCATGAGATATTGTACTTTATGACCCACTGCTGCTCAAGCATCAAATTGAAGGACGACCCATATTAAGTGTAAAGGTTTATAATAATTTAAGTATTCATAGGATGCAGAACAATAAGATGTAGGAAATACAATTTGCATAATAAATATCAATATCACAACAGCTAAAACAAACCATGACAAATTATCTGTCTCTAAATGACCAAGAGATTATGGAATGCAAATTGCAAATCCCGAACTATAGGAAATGACTTCCTTAACTACGTGCTTTTCTTTAAGCAAACACAAAAAGAAGGGAGTTCAGATTTGCTAAGGAGATAGCAGCAAGGCCCCGTTCGAATCCTAATGCATTAACTTTTGTTTCAAGAGGAAAACTATTTCCTCTCATGGAAGTTTAACCTCACATTATTGGTCACAGTGAGTTAGCAGTTTTGATCTTGAAGCAGGAGTCCCACTGGCTGTAACTGAAGACTAAATATATTTGAGAGGACTCAGGTTACAAGCAACTTGCAACAGGAGCTGGCTAAAAAAGGGAGGAGAAGAGTGGTCTGATAAAGATTGGCTTGACCATTTCACCTGTAATAGATATTTCTTAATGCTACAAGGCCCCGCAAAGTCTCCCACTCAAGCAGATCTTCAATGATAGCAGGTTTCTCAGACCTTTCTTTCATACAGCAGCAGTCAGAAAGTCCTTTTCTATTGGGTCCCTGTTTTCTTGAGCCATACACAGTATCCTGCCCAGCACACAGCAGAATTTGGAGAAACCTATAGGGTTGCCAGATACTTTCACAAAAATATCAAACTTGCCAGGAAAAAAATGGATTGAGCAAAAAAAAAAAAAAAGTCACTGCTCCCTTAAATCCCCATTCCTTTCCCCCACTTCTCCCTCCCCTCTTCTCGCCTGACACTGCAGGGGAGGAATGTCCCTTTTTATATGTCCAGTGGGTTTTTTTGCTTGACCGAGGCTGCAAATACCCAACTGTCCAGGCCAATACCGGACACCTGGCAACCCTAGAAACCTATGAACCTGGGGAAAATAGCAAGTAGCTGTAGCGTAATGCCATGCTCCCAACCGATTCTCTACACCAGGGCTACTCAACTTGGGAAGCCCTGGGGGCCAAAACCATTCATGCCGAGGGCCGCTACTTAAGTGTGGTTGCATATACATGCAAATAGATATGCAAATCACTTTTCACACTGATGGGCATGAATACAAAGATTAAGATAAGACTACACAACACACAGGCCCCATTGAAGTCAGTCCTCCTGATAGTAATAAAATGCAATAGTTACCCAATTTCCACCCATATGACAGCACTTTTACTGAGCAATGACAGTCCAGGAATTTAACTACTAAATGCATATCAGCAGGAGACTATGATATTGACTCCTTTTTTGTTTTAGCTCCCATCCACGGGCTGCAAACGAATGGGCTGCGGGCTGCGTGTTGAGTAGCCCTGCTCTATGCTGAGGGCTGTTTTCCCCCCCGGTCAGCTCTCGACTGACTGGACATACACAACAGACTGCTGTTGGTTCCTCTGGATTGGGGTGGGCACGCCAAGATTTGATTGGGGGGGGGGACCATGCCAAGATTTTGGCAAGTGGTCAAGGGCCACACTTTTCTATGGGGGGGGGTGGGATCTCGGATGCAGGGTGGGTGCAGAATGGAGCTCAGGGTAGTGGGTCTGGGAGGGAGTTTGGGTGAAGGAGGACATTCGAGTGCAGGTGCTGGGAGGGAGTTGTGACCTGGGGGGGAGGGATGTGCAAAGGGTTTTGGTGATGACCTGAGCTAGGAAGGAGTGGTGGAATGGGGCAGTGTGTTAGAACATAAGAGCAGCCAGACTGGGTCAGACCATAGGTCCAACCAGCCCAGCGTCCTGTCTCCCGACAGTGGCCAATGCCTGATGGGGTGCAAGATGGGATAGGCTCTGGATGGGAGGCACTTACCTAAACAGCTCCCTGTCAGCAGCCCTGCCAGACCCTGACCTGTGTCCCTCCCCTTCCCCCTTGCCTGCTACAAGCGCAGACTACTCAGAACAGCTGGCTGCTCCTGGTGCTGATGGGGGAGAAGGGGAAGGTTGTGTGTGAGTCCTCCCTCCCCCCCCAGCACATTCTCAGCTCCTATTGGCCAGAAACTGAACAATAGGAGCTGAGAAATGGTGCTGAGTGCGAGGGCAGCACGCAAAGCCTATCCCACCTTTCCCGGTGCCCGGAGGAGAGCCAGAGAGAGCAGCCAGATGTTTAAAGCAGCATGGGGCGGCTTTGTGCCAAACGTCCCAGCAGAGTGGCCCCTGGACTGCATCTTGCCCACCCCTGCTCTAGAACCTTAAGCTGCCGGAGTGATAAAGAAGGGCTGTAGGGCAACCAAGAATCAAACATTCCAAATCCAGTGACTTTCCACCCACCAGCACTTGGAAACAGGAAAGGTAACATTGTCAAACTGTGTACGGGCTGCAATTTCATAACATTTTATAAGTGGGAACAAAAACTGAAATCCGTTCAAGTGAGATAGGCAGGATAAATTCCCAGACTTGAGGATGATGTGGATCACACATGGAATATGTAACGTGCCAAGTTTCCATAGCTACTTAATAAAAAGTTATGAGCATGAGGAATTTCTTGACAGTAGCACTTTTTTTACGCCACTGGCAAACATTCTTCAAATGGGAATTTTTTTTCTACTTCAATTTAGCTAATTTCAAGCACCAGATGGTGTTTTTGCAGTTTATAACCGATAATCAATTGTTTGTTAATGCATTTTTAAAGCAAGAACAGAAATACGCTTAAAAATGAGAATTCCAATCTGTGATATACTTGAGCGGGAGAAAGTGCCAAAACCATAAGGTGCTAAACATATATATAGAGAAAAATACAGAAAAATGGAAAAGAATTTATACACTGTCCTCCCTCATGGAACAAACTAAAGAGTAAACACTATTTAATGAACAACGTTTGCCCTATGAGACTTGTAATGACATAAGGATTCACATTCAGATATTTGGATGAACAATGAGCACTGTGTGATATTTCAGGTTAGTAACCAATCTAGAGCCTGAGAGGTAATTTTTCTATTGACTTTAAGGGCTCCTTTTGACTTAAAGATCTAACCACATAGTACAAGCTATATATACACACACACACACACACACACACACACAGCTGGTATATTTGTGCCTCAGACAGAGACTACTCATTCTTAAAAGAATATTTGCATAGCTCTACAGTGAGAATTCTATTTAACCACTTCTGAAGAGCCTGTAGTGAGAAATAGTGTTTTCATGAATTCCGTAAAAAGTGTTAATTACTTTTTTTAAGTTTCTTGATAAGTAAGCTACACAACTTAAAATGTATTAAATCCAGAGGGATTTTTCCTGCAGATAAGAGCAGGGTAGGCCAAACCATTGTTCAAAAGGCAGATAGAAAGCTAGACACTCAGTAGCAATTCATGGCCTCAGTCCTGCAAACACAGATGCTGAACTTTGCTCTCAAGAATAGCTGGATTGAAGTCAATTGGACTAATCGCATGGGCAAATTTAAGCAATTGCATGAGGATTTGCAGAACTGACACCCAGGTGCACTAGTGTACATAGCAGAGATACTACAGAAATCACCACCACAAATTAAACCGTGATAAAGCCAGACGGTACCTCATAAAATTTACATCATCCAGGTAAGACTAAAACCACCTCTGAAGAAGGTGGTCAGACTTCATCAGAATCCTCAAAGATGTATGCATAGACTACCGTACAATTCAGAGATTACCATGCTTTTATATATATGCCACAAGTCTCCGTTTTTTTTAAAAAAAGAAGGAAATAGAGTTTAATTCAAAATTATGTACAAAGGCCCCCTTCTCTCCCATGTGTTTAATGAAGTTTGGTTGCAGAGATGTGTTCGTACAGAAAGACATTTTACTTTTATTTTTAACCACATCAAAGTGTAAGTTTAAATAACAAACAGCTCATTGTGTGTTGAAGTTGGAAATAACTCAGACACACATTCGTCATTTATATGCATCATTTTCATTAAAATGCGATGAAAGTTCTCTTTGGGTTTGCCACATTTGAGAAGCCATTTTTTATGGTAATATTCTCTGAAACAGATCATTAGGGACATCTTTGACATAAAGCAGGATCTTCTCTTGCTGCGATAATTTTGCTCAGGTTTTTTTGTGGCTTGTAATTTCACCCAAATTCCTTTATGGGATATCTAGGTATTAAAGAATTCCCTGTCCAGAGAGAAATGGATTGAATTCAGAAAGTCCAGATTGCAGGGCTCTCTTCCACTCACTTGCGATGTGAACCTTGTTAGTTCATCTTGAGTTTGTGACTCAGTTTCTCTTATAAAATGGAGATAGAGATTTCTGTTATTTGTGCAGATATTGTAGGTTTTCTTCCATCCTTCTGTAGCTCTGAGTCTCAGATGAAAAGTGCTGCAAAGAGCAACAACAGATGGCTAAGAGATTTCCATTTTCCCCACAAATGATAGTGTTTGTTCATTCATATACTTTGTCAAGTGGAATAAAACAGTCTCTCATGAGAAGCACCAACCCTGAAATTTTCAAAGAGTTGCACGGGGTTTAGCCACACAACTCACATTAAAGTGGGTACGTGGATGAAGCTGGTGTAACCCTTTGAAAATTTAGGCATTTGTGAAAAGAGTCCAGCAAAGGAATAATCAAGTTATAGCATTTCAGACTCAACGGCTCTCCTGACAGAAATTCAAGGGCTTCAAGGATGTGTTTCATTCAACCAACAGGGCTCCCAGGTGGAGTCTGAATGTCTCCTTTTACTGATCTCCAGAGTGAAGAACTGAAGTTCAATCTGTTTAAAGATCAGGTAAAAATGCAAAGCTTCATTTCCTCTCTTTCATGTGGTGTGACAAAGATGTCATTTGCCACGCTCTTCCTCTATAAATTTAGTACGTTAGTTCCAGTACAAATATCTCTCAGTATGTTTTATTTTTCTGGCTTTCACTATGAGGAATAACAAATTTGTTCAGAATGTAAAAGGTATCAAAGAGAGATTCCAATACACAGTGTAGGAAAACTTCTCTCTAGTCCCATTAAAAAAGAAGGAAAAAAAAAAAAAGATGGAGCATCTCATGTTCTCAACCCAAGTTAGACAGTATCACTCAGGAGACAGACCATCTAGGAAGTGCTATTGGTGATTGAATAGGGGGACACTCCCCCCCCATTATTAAATATTTACTGATATTGCAGTAGCACCTGGAGACATCTGTAATGATCAGAGTTCAACAGAGAGTGTGCCTGCCCAAAGAGCTTACACTATACTGAATAAATACCCCAGCAGTGTATAAAGATATGTTATGTTGGTTAAAAAGCCACTTTTGGGTACAATTAAACATTCATTTTGGGGACCATGATTTAATTAGGGGATCTGATACTAAGGCAAGAAACTTAAGGATTTGCAGAGGATCCCAACTACTAGATATTTAAGAGACCATAAGTCTTTTTGCAAGACAAAGATCACTAACCTCAGAGTCCAACCCTCATTCCAATTTAAGGAGCAGGGGTTTTGTACCCCGAAAATTCTCCAATAAAATTTCAGTGCCACAATGTCTATTTTAACTCGCTAGCTTATGTAAATAGTAAAACTACCTTGCCTATGTGAAATTTTGCATCCGTAGCTCTCAAAGTACTTTACCGAGGAAGTCAGTATCATTATTCCCATTTACAGACAGGGGATGTAGAGGCACAGAATTGAGGTGACCTGCCCAAGGTGACCCAGCAAGCCAGTGGCAGAGCAAGAACAATACCCAGGTCTCCTGAATCCCAGCACTCTGCTATTCACTAGCTCATACTGCTTCTAAGTTTGGGACATAAAAATCAGCTAGCGTTTTTTGTTAGTCGCTGTCCATGCACAGTATGTTTCACTCCAGAGGTGGCTGCTTTTCGTTGGAGGCTCATGTTGTGTCTGTACAGTTGATAATCCTTTGAGAGCATTTTTGGATCTGGATTTATGGCAAAGGAAGATGTGGCTCCAGTTCAGAAATGCAACCATGTACTTAACTTTAACACGTGCTTGAGTCCATTCCTATTCAACAAAGCACTTAAACACATGCCAAATCCTATTGATTTCTATGCAATTTAGATACATACTTAAGTACTTTTCTGAACCAAAGTCTCTATCAGAAAGATAGTTGATGTCAAATAGTTGCGGGAGCAATTGATGAATTAAAAACGTATAAAAGTAACATTTATACAATGCTGTGAACAAACCAACTTCAATTCACTTGCAATCTATAGAAAAACTGCAACACGCACAGACACACTGATTATGGGCAACAATGTTTGTGAAGCACATGTGCTCAGCATCCATCATACACAATTTCATTTTGAGTTAGCTACAAAATTTCCCCCCAATACCCCACTTAATATTTGCATTTGCTCTGTCCTTTTCTTTGCATGTTAAGATTTAATTTTGGTTGCGACTGGAAAAAATTTTTAATTTACTTGTAAAAACGCCACCAAATGTGACAATAAAAAAAGTCTTTTGATTTTGGAGAAATCCTATTGAGGAACTTGAAGGGCTGTCATCAGAAAAGCATCAGTCTTCATTATCTGATTCTTTTTCCAATTGGCAGCACTTTATAGAGAACACTGCTCTTTCAACAAAAATGATAAAGGGATACTTGAAATAAACAGAGGAAGTCCCCAGCCAATGAATACCTTAGATTGCTATGGACTGTGACTTAAAGCTAACTCCTAGCAACTCCAGCTTTTTATCTTTTAATAAAAAAGCACCATACAGATGGGATTTTTTTTGCTTGGCTAAGACCTCTGTTAACAAAACCAAACAAACCCTAAAGAACACTGCACAAATACTAGAAGTATAAATGTCCCTTCCAAACAGAGGAAGGAAGTCTCATGCGTGCATTGATTCAAGACTGTTCAAAAAGAGGGATGTATTCCCAAATGGTTGCAACTAACTAAACGCCAAGGTCTCTCGAGATACCTATATCAATATAATCTATATCCATACACACACACGGACTGGTTCAACGGTATTACATTTGTATTTGTGAAATGCCAGCCTGTGCATTTCTGCTTCAGCCTGGTATCTTGAAATATTACAGTCCCAGAACCGGTTCACTGAATCAGTTCAAAGGCCAACCTAGTCTAGTCTGGTTTTTTTGGTTATTTTTAAATTGTTGTTTGGCAGGAGAAAGAGGCTTACACAAGAGGAAAGAGGTTAAATGTAGGAGGGTAAATTGTGATTTCATTAAAAAGATTTCCCTGCAAATTCAGACCACCTTATCAGCTGATGCAAAAAGCAGGAAATTAGGCAGCCAGTAAGGATACAACTTTTGGCACCACATTTTTGGCTCTCAAATTCTGACAGAAGAGTGACCTTGAAATTAAAAATGAACGGTGGAAAACATTGCAAGAGTTTGGTGAAAAATGAGCCGCTACAAATTGAACCAGTGCTGAACCAGAGAATCTGCTGAACTACAGGTGGTCAATAATGTCTAGCAGCATTACCGACCCTTCCACTGCTTCTGGGCTCTTAGAAGACTTTGAGGAGTAACTTAGAGCTAAAATAATGGCATAGAAAAGAGAGCCAGGACTGGTGGTGGTAAACAAACTTTGTGGGATTGCGGGAAACTTGGCCACACCTATCAGAAATGGACATCCGGCTAACTCAAATCATGCTGGACCACGTATGTTGCCAGATCAGAGCATGCGGACCAGAGCAGATGTTGCCAGATCAGAGGTTCAACCTGTTTGTCAAATTTCACAGATCAGCAGAATTTTAGAGGTGCCCAATGGCCTGCAGCCAACTGACAAGGATTTCTCTCAACCACTTCACAGAAATATTGCCATGAGCCATTTTTGCATAGCCATAGGAGGAACGTAAGGTAGCTGGACTTGAGGCTAAACATGGTTTTGTTTCAGCTGGTCAGCCATTCTCACTCTTTGCAAAGCTGTCTTTGGGCAGCTCAGGAGACTTAATCCCATCCATAGGGAGTTTAAAGAAGGGAATGAAAATGAAATAAGCTCAGAGGATGGTCTGAAGGCATACGACAGAGAAAAAAGGAAAGATCTCAATCCAGAAATGTATCCCAATTATGCAGCTGCTTGGCACACTCTGTGCTACACTAGAGAGGCTTGATCTGCAGTATCTCCAACATTTTCTCTTGATACATGCACAGATCCATTCTTTATATACACCGACATTGAAACTGGTCCCCAAAAAGTCACATACGAAGTAGCGGAACACATTGCTAACACTGAAATACAAATTAAGACAGCCCCACAAAAGCCAAGCCCATATTGCATTTTTGCAGCACCTATCATGTGTATTTGCAGGGAGGGGCAGCGGGGGGGGGGGGGTAGTCTAGGATTATGACCGGAGATCCTGGCTGTTATCACAATGCAGCTAAATAATTAATACACTTTTTCTCCACGTTTATTTTCCCTCTAATACTGAATGAAGTTCTGCCAGTCCCTTAGACAGGCGACTCTACAGATTCTATGCTATAAAGATAGCAAATAAAGGGTTTATTTGCATCAGTTCAGATGACTAGATTGCTCAGTAAGACTCACTTCTCACTGATCAGTTATCACTTCTAATAAAAATAACCAGAAAGGTTAAACTACTAGATTTGTTGGAACAAGATGGAATATTTTCAGATGGATTTAAAGAAACTCAACTATTCCCCGGCGTACAGATAAAATGCAAAGCTTTAGTCCATCTGGCTCCCTTGCTGGTCTAACCTTTTTACTGCTGGATAATGAGGAATAGACTATAATTTAGACATAGTATTCTTTTCACAGATCATATTGAGAAGGGAGGGGAGGCAAATCATTTTATAGTCTTGCATCATCTCTCCTGCAAATGAGCAGAGAGCACCCTCTCCATAAAACTCACCGGAGAAGCTATGCCCTCTGCATGTTGTTGTGACGAATTTCAAATCAAGAGGGTGCTTGAATTGGATTTATTACAATTGGAAGACAAGAAATTGCCATCTTTATGAGCCAATGACACGGAGCCTTATAATAAGGGAATGGAGTATCATTTTAAATTTAAAGCAAATTAGATTACTGGGGTCAAATCCTTCTGCAGACTCATCTTCAGAGCATTTTTCTTACATCTGACATCCTTTTTTTCCCAGGTTTCACATTAGCATTTAAGTGTTTTTAAATATGTTTAAAACTCTCGTAGAGGAAGAGACTGTAAAAGTCAGGTCATGAAGATGGGGTGGGGGAGAGTAAGCTATCAATAAGTGCTAAGGAAAGCCACAGGCATGTCAACGAGAAAGCTTCAAAGCTAGCGCCTATCTCCTCATCTGCCTCCCCCACATGCTAACCAAGCCCCATGATCCTTACAGATGCCATAAAGACTGGCTCCTTTTGAAGCTGCCCCAGACTGTGCTGTGTCCCCGGAGAGAATACCTCCCCAGCCAGATACATTTCACATTGGACTTTAATGCAAAGCAGCATGTGGAGGGAGGTCCCTTCCCCGATCTTCAGCCACTCTGACTCATCCTCCCTTTTAGCTGCCCCCACACCAAGATTCTCAGATCCACCCTCTTTGCTCAGGGGAGACAACTACTAACAAGTGGTTCAAATGCATGTCCTGGCTGGTAGCAACCAAGGGCTGGTCCCACCATCACCATTTTGTATTCACCAGAGAACACTAGAACTGGAAGGGACCTCGACAGAACATCGATTCCAGTCCCCACAGCAGGACCAAGCACCGTCTAGACCATCCCTGACAGGAGTCTGTCCAACTTGCTTTTAAATATCTCCAGAGATGGAGATTCCACAACCTCCCTAGGAAACTTATCCCAGTGTTTAACTACCCTGACAGGAAGTTTTTCCTAGTGTCCAACCTAAACCTGCTGCAATTTAAGCCCATTTAAACCTGCTGCAATTTAAGGTCCACTGTGACCCCTAGATCCCTTTCTGCTGTACTCCTTCCTAGACAGTCGCTTCCCATCCTGAAGCAAAATGCAGGACAATGTAGCACTTTAAAGACTAACAAGATGGTTTATTAGATGATGAGCTTTCGTGGGCCAGACCCACTTCCTCAGATCAAATAGTGGAAGAAAGTAGTCACAACCATATATACCAAAGGATACAATTAAAAAAATGAACGAATATGAAAAGGACAAATCACATTGCAGAAGAGGAGGGGGATGCAGGGGGGGGGGGGGGGGAGGAAGGAAGGTAAGTGTCTGTGAATTGATTATATTAGAGGTAGGGAGAGTGGGATGTTTGTGAGTTAATGGTATTAGAGGTGATAATTGGGGAAACTGTCTTGGTAATGGGTGAGATAGTTCAAATGTTTGTTAAGTCCTTGTTGGCAAGTGTCGAATTTTAACATGAATGACAGTTCAGAGGATTCCCTTTCAAGTGCAGATGTAAAAGGTCTTTGTAGCAGAATGCAGGTGGTCAAGTAATTGAGAGAGTGTCCTTTCTGGTTAAAATGGCAAGAAACTGTTTTGTCTTTGTGATCTTGTCTGATATCTGTTTTGTGGGCATTAATCCTTTGGCGAAGTGTCTGAGATGTTTGTCCAATGTACATAGCAGACGGACACTTTCGGCACATGATAGCATAGATTATATTTCTGGATGCGCAGGAATGTGTGTTCTTGATCTTATAACTCACTTGGTTAGGTCCAATAATGGTATCAGCAGAATGAATATGTGGACAAAGCTGGCAACGGGGTTTGTTGCAAGGGAAGGTACCAGGGTTGGTATTAGTGTGGTATGTCCTGTGGTGGTTGGTAAGAATCATCTTGAGGTTAGGTGGTTGTCTATAGGAGACTATGGGTCTGTCTCCCAGAGCCTCTTTGAGTATGGTATCCTGTTCCAATATAGGCTGTAGTTTATTGATAATGTGTTGGACAGGTTTAAGTTGGGGGTTGTAGGTGATGACAAGTGGTGTTCTATTGTTGGTTTTCTTGGGTCTGTCTTGATGTAGATGATTTCTAGGTATTCGTCTGGCTCTTTCAATTTGTTTTTTTATTTCTCTGGGTGGGTAGTTGAGATTTATAAATGCTTGGTAGAGATCCTGAAGCTTCTGGTCTCCTGTCAGTGGGATTAGAGCTTCCCATCCTGAGAGAGACACGGATTGTTCCTTCCTACATGGAGCACTTTTCATTTGTCCTTATTAACTTCATCCTATTTAGAGGAGACCATTTCTCTAGTTTGCCTAGATCATTTTGAATTATGACCCTATCCTCCAAAGCATTTGCCACCTCTCCCAGTATCATCTGCAAACTTTATGTGCATCTTCTCTATGCCAATAGCTAAATCGTCGATGAAGCATCACAGCTGTTGGCGGACAGGTGACTGCAGCACTCTTACCAAAGGCACGCTCGATGTCTCCACAACAGCTGCATGGAGAGGGAGTATCTGTCCAGAAGTGATCTTCTGATCAGGTTCGAGGCAGGTGGTGGGAGATGAATGGAGAAGCTTGAGCTGACACGGACTGCTGCAGCTATTCAGCTCAGACTCTGGAGACTGGTTTTCCTCTGCAGCTGACTGGGACAGATTGCTCCCCCGGAATTCATCAGCCGCACACAGCCTACTCCCTCAGTCTGAGCTCTGGATTCCTGCACTTAGTCCCGGAGACAACTCTTCCCTCGGGGCTGTGCCTGGCACCTTTCATCAACACTCAGAAGAAAAAAAAAATCAAGTACTTCTTCCCTCTGGCTGCATTATCAAGGGTCTCTTCTGCATGGGCGAGGTCCTGGAGAGATGCTGTAGATGTCAGACATACCAAATTGTGCGACGCCTACTAGGAAAATAAGCCTCGAACAAGTAAATTCACATCCTAGAATACCAGCCAGATCAGAATGTCATTTTGTTTGCTTAGAGGACAACCAGGCAACCTTCTGAAAGGGGAGAAGAGTGCACCACTGCAGTGACATTTCAGAGGGCTAGCATATTACAGCAACAATACCTCACCTTGCTTCGCACAAACTTTCAGGAGAGACACACGGACAGATGATTTCCAGGGCAGGTACTGCAGAGCATTTCATAAAGCTAGTGTATTGGCCCTCAACATGATGTTTATGCTAAGAATTGCAAACATTTGAGGTAGAAGAGATGAGTTCAAGCCCCCAATGTACATCTGTGTCAGCAAAGGATTGTTCTCCACATTGGATTTTTGGATTTGCGTCCATGAGAACTTGCTCCTCGGCATCTGATGGTGACACAGATTAATACCCCTTGGGTTCAGGGAGAGATTAGGCTGTTTCTCTGATTTAGGAGACTTTATGCTTGTGTCTGCCATGAGCCCCACATGTCGACAACTGGAGCACAGAGGTAAGAGGCCCCCAAAGGGATACAAACACAACACGTAAAAGGGGGAAAATGTCTTACTTTGCCTGGAGGGAATGTCAAATTAGGTTTAATGTAACTTCAGCTCTAGCATCCAATAAGGACTACACTGACTCATTTTGAAGTCTCGGGTTTTCCTGGGAAGAATCTGTGAGCAAGTTGAAAAGCAGACAGATGCCAATTATTGTGGGTGGTGGGTAGCACCCCGGAGTGCCACTCTCGGGACAGGACTCCGTTACGCAGGATGCTGTACAAATACTGAACCAAAAAGGTGATCCCTTCCCTGCTTTCCCCAAAGCTTACAATGCAACTAGAAAACAGGAGAGCTGAGGAGACAGTCAGGGAACATAAGGAAGCAAGACAATATTGAGAAGCTTCAGGGGGTAGCCAAGTTAGGAAGGGTTTATCCTGTACAGATAATTGCTATCGTTTGAGCCTCATCTGCTTCTTTTTAACTACCCAATCTTCAGCTGCATATAGATTACCAGTTCTGCCTACTTGTTTTTCCCTTTGATATTTTCATTCCCTCTGCTACCCTTGTTTCCCGCCCCCTTCCTGTTCCCCCCCCCCCCCTTCTCCCTTATTTAGGATGTGCAGACCCAAAATAAACTCAAAATTCCAGTCCTCTGAAGAAGTGGGCTGTGCCCACGAAAGCTCAGGATACCATCCACATGTTTTGTTAGTCTATAAAGTGCTATGAGACCCTATTGGTCTGCCTCCTAGGCCGTGGTCTCAGCAGGACAGTGAGGTAGCTGATAGGTTGATTTTTTCTCCTGAGACACTCTGGACTGGTGTGGTTCTGGGTACCCACCTTGTTTGTCTAATGACCAGTCTTGGCCTTTGGGCAAGGCAGTTGCCTTGGGCCCCGGGCATTCAGAGCCCCGGGCTGCCCAGTTCTGCCCACCAAGCAGCTCGCTTGCTGCCCTGGCTGAGCCGCACGGCCGGGCAGCTCCCAGTCAACCACACCGAGCTGCCTTGGGCCCCGCAATCTTTGGCCATGCCTGAATGACACATGCACCTTTGCGTCCTAACCCTATTTATACTGTTCCCTACAAAGAGAGGTAGGGGTAAGACAATCAGATAAAGTAAAATGTATATATGGTATATATGGTTGTGACTACTTTCTTCCACTATTTGATCTGAGGAAGTGGGTCTGGCCCACGAAAGCTCATCATCTAATAAGCCATCTTGTTAGTCTTTAAAGTGCTACATTGTCCTGCATTTTGCTTCAACTACCCCAGACTAACACGGCTACATTTCTATCACTAATCAGATAAAGTGACGCTCTTCTTCCCCATGCCCTCAATCAGAACCTTCCCCCCAAACTACCCTTATCAAAATCACAAGTGTTTAGTCACCTCCCATATGCATCCTCGCCTCGGTCAGCATAAAGCTGCACTTGGAAGTTGCATAAGTCTCCCAAAGTCTTTTTGGGAAAAGATTTCCGCCACCCTAATGCCTGGGAAGTTTGGGGAAGCATGCAGCCTTCTGAGAGCTCATTACACTGGAACCCAAGTGTTCAGCAATTTTACCTTTTGGGTGGCAGCAGGTGTACTGGATCCATGGTAGGAATGGGTGTCAGATCAGCTAGGATCTGCTCCAGGTTTGCAGGATGATACGGAGCCAATCACTCCACCTCTCTCGCCATTGTTACAAATGAGACAAAACTCATCTATCCTAGCCTTTGATTTTCACAAGGGGTATTTGCAAGTTAGTCCTATTCTAAATGTGCCCACGAGGAAGTTGTGGGCCCAGAGGCAAGTAAAAGCAGAAAGAACTATGAAGTGAGACATTCATCCACCAGCCTTTGCAAATATTTTGCTTCCGCCTTGCAATAATGCAGAAAGTATCACAGAAATTGATCTGTAACTTAACAGTTTTTTCATTGTACAAAAAATTTACCCAAGATTGTGGGAAGTGGTGGCATCAGAGAAACATGGCCTGATTGTGTCTCAGCTCTGCCTGCCACAGCTTAGGAAGGGATGTGGACTTTGTTTTCCAATGATTTTTTTTCCCCCCCAATCACCAGATGGAATGTTGCAAACAATAACATTTACAGGGCAATCTCCAGCCTTAAGTAATTGTTATTTCCTGAGTGCTCATGGGCTGGAAGAGATCCAAAAATCCCAGAGCTTGGACACCTGCTTCTGAACATCTTTACAAAATTTCATTTTATCTTTCAGCTGTTTCAGTTACAGTATGTGCACATGTATCCTAGTGGTGTACCGCACATACATGCTTTCTCTACACACACGTACATGCAGATCTTTCACTGTGCATCTGATCCTAATTGGTTTTGTAAGTTTCAGTCTTAACACACTAATAGCTGCAGAGCAAAACACAGCTATTCTATTAGCAAAAGAACAAAGCAGGAACTCCCATGCAATTATATTTTATCTCAGTGGAAGGTGAAATCATTAGATATTAGTGAGGTGCAATGACATAAAAATGATGTGTTAGCGGGGGGTTCATTACCCTGTATTTTCAAAGCCAGGAAGATCAATGTGTTCATGCATCATGGATTAGGTGCATGCTTTAGTCTTCCCTGCTCTCCGGAAACCCAACATGATCTATCGCCAGCCATATATCATTGTTTCAGCATTGCGCACTAATGACAAAACTACAGTTTCCACTTGTCAAGCTGGCCAGCTGCTTTTCTCTGCACAAGACGGGGGGAAGAAAGGAGAAATACTGTGATCTGTGGGCCACACTTTGCAGTGAATTTTCACTTGTCAAACCTCTTATTTTTCTTTAGCTCCATCACTTCTATAATCCAAGCCTTCCCCGGCGGGCCCTGCTCACATCAAGCCCTGTGGCTCTCATGCAGAATTCTGGTGGCTGGGGTAGAAAAGACCTTTCAGGTCATTTGGCCCAGCACCCAGAGACAAGACAGAATTGTTCTGTGCTGCATATTTCTTAGTCATTGGAGCTAGTTTAGTTTTGCGTCTCAGATGATAGGGCTCGTGCCACGTGCTACCACTAGGAACGTCCCTCCTTCCCCCACAATTCAATATCCAAGGGTATGTCTACACTACCACCCTAGTTCGAACTAGAGTGGTAATGTAGTCAACCGGAGTTGCAAATGAAGCCCGGGATTTGAATTTCCCGGGCTTCATTTGCATGTTGCTGGGCGCCGCCATTTTTAAATGTCTGCTAGTTCGGACTCTGTGCCCCGCGGCTACACGCGACACGAACAAGGTAGTTCGGACTAGGCTTCCTGGAATGAGGAGTAACAGTAGTTCAGAATAGGAAGCCTAGTCCGAACTACGTAGTTCGTGTCGCGTGTAGCCGTGGGGCACGGAGTCCGAACTAGCGGAATGAAGCCTGGGAAATTCAAATCCCGGGCTTCATTTGCAACTCCAGTTGACTACATTACCACTCTAGTTCGAACTAGGGTGGTAGTGTAGACATACCCCAAGTGTCCTCTTCCTAACTGCACTACGTTGCTCTTAGCCCCTAAAATGGGCATGCCCATGTTTTGAGAACAGACCCTTCACGTTCTTGCACATTGGTACGTTGCCAACCATCTGTTCTCATCTGTGCTCTGCAGAGCAATTTAAATGCACTTCCTGCCCTCAGAATGGAATCCCTCCCTGAACTTTAATACAGCTTCCCTTCCACTGAGGTGCCCAGAATACTCAGCTATAGGAGGTGCCTATATGAGTAAGTTGATCTAATAATGTTGTCTACCTATGTTTCTGATGTGGCCCCCATTTCAGTACTACCCAGGCACCTCAGCCATTATGTATTTGTCCTCCCCCATGCAAGAAGGCAAAGCTTTTCCCCTTGTTTTAAGGATGAGCAAGATTGATTACATGACTTGGCCATGGTCAAATAGTAAGCCCATAAGAGAGCAAGGAATTGAAACTGGGCTGTTGAGTCCCAGACTGGTACCATAATAACTAGAGCATCCTTCCTCCCCTATTTGCCCGCCCGTCTTGCCTTAAATTGCTCTGCTTAGTTCCCGCATCTCTGGAGAAGAGCAGTCTGTTTTCCCATTAGCACTGTAAACTGTTTGTAGTTACAAAGCTCATAGGAAAAGGAGATATTCTCTGATTATACTCTCAGTCTGAAGGAGAGGAGTGAAAGATACCTCTTCCATCTAGGATTTTCAGATAAGAACATAACTCAGCAGGTAATCATCATGTGATCTCTCTCTTGACATCCATTTTCAGACAAACACAGGCTAGGGACACCACTCCTACCCATCCTGGCTAATAGCCATTGATGGACCTCACCTCCATGAATTTATCTAGCTCTTTTTTGAACCCTGTTAAAGTCCTGGACTTCACAACATCCTCTGGCGAGGAGTTCCACAGGTTGACTGTGCCCTGAGTGAAGAAAAACGTCCTTTTGTTTTAAATCTGCTACCGATTAATTTCATTTGGTGACCCCTAGTTTTTTGTGTTATGGGAACAAGCAAATAAGGTTTCCTTATTCACTTTTTCCACTCCAGTCATCATTTTATAGACCTCTAGCCTATCCTCCCTTAGTCTCCTCTTTTCTAAGATGAAAAGTCCAAAGTCTTTTTAATCTGTCTTCACATGGGACCCATTCCAAACCCCTCATCATTTTTGTTGCCCTTTTCTGAACCTCCACAAGTTGAGAGGCTAGATTCTGCACAATGAGCAAAACCCAGATGGGTTTGGGGGTGCCGACAGGCCCCTTAGAATTGCAGCTATGGGTCCACGTCAGTGGCTCTCATGCTCCCTGAACATTTCCAGTTGTGACCACAGAGGAAACTGGCACAAGAGGAAGGAGCAAGCCACCACTCAATGCCGGACTTTTCAGCCCCGTTCTGTGCATTAAAAGCTTTAGAAGATAAGCAGGCTCTTGTCTGCCTCCAAGTCCAGTCTGTCTGTCCCTACCGTGTGTTCTGTCATCTATTCATGCACTGGCAAACATACAGCAGCTGCCTTCCCTCCAGTGCACCCCTCCATGGAACCTCAGAGTTCCAGTCTTTCTAGAGTGCCTCTGAGTATCTTTGTTTTTTGGAACATCGATTAACTGTGTTTGAAATATAACCATGTGCCAATACTCCTTGTTAGGGACAGATCCCGCTGCATCCACAAAGCAAACGCAGCTATTTCTCATTATTTGCTAATGCTTACAAAACAGCTGACGGTTAGCTGAGCTCATTAAGGCAAACAGTTTCTTTCCCAGCCTTGGATCTTCCCCTGGTAACGATCCAATCCCACAGGTTGGGGGAGATGTCCCTTCAGCACAAAGTGCATTTGGTAGGAATGCTCCTTCCCTGCCTTCAAAGGCCTTAAGCTATTGATATCGAACCTTGTGATGTACATTCACTAAGCGTTTCATCCACGTTCTTCCCATCACTTGATGGCAAGATGCACATATATTGAAATCCTCAAGCATGTGTCCTCCCAGGCATACGGAAATGGTCATTTCCGCATGCCTTCCCCCCAGCCAAGGCCCTATCTCGGTTAACCTCCTTGTGTGTGTAGACACTGGAGTGCTTTTGCTAACACTTACTGGTAATAATGTATTGCTTGTGCACATAATGCACATCCCGGCTTTCTGTAGCACTGGGAGGTACAAGGCAGGATGGCTGCGCTGGCATGTGCAGGTATGTATCATAGAACCCCAGGCTGGAAGACATCTCAGGAGGCATCGGAGTCCAACCCCCTGCCCAAAGCAGCACCAATCCCAACTAAATCATCCCAGCCAGGGCTTTGTCAAGCCAGGACTTAACCTCTAGGGATGGAGATTCCACCATCTCCCTAGGGAACCCATTCCAGTGCTTCCCCACCCACCTAGAGAAATAGTTTTTCCTAATATCCTCCCCCACTGTAACTTGAGACCATGCTCCTTGTTCTGCCATCCGTCACCACTGACAACAGCCTCTCTCCATCCTCTTTGGAACCCCCCTTCAGGAAGTTGGAGGCTGCTCTCAAATCCCCCCTCGCTCTTCTTTTCTGTAAACTAAACCCGCCCAAATCTCTCACCCTCTCCTCGTTAAGTCAAGTGCTCCAGCCCCCTAATCATTTCAGTTGCTCTCTGCTGGACGCTCTCCAATGCATCCACACCCTTTCTGTAATGGAAGGCCCAGAATTGGACGCAATAGTCCAGATGTGGTCTCACCAATGCCAGATCAAGGGGAATAATCACTTCTCTAGATCTGCTGGTAATGCTCCTCCCAATGCAACCGAATATGCCATTAGCCCTCTTGGCTACAAGGGCACATGGTTGACTCATTCAACTTCTCATCCACTGTAACCCCCAGGTCCTTTTCTGCCGAACTACTGCCTAGCCAGTCGGTCCCCAGCCTGTAACAATGCTTGGGATTCTTCCGTCCCAAGGGCAGGACTCTACACTTGTTCTTGTTGAACCTCATCAGATTTCTTTTGGCCCCATCCTCCAGTTTGTCTATGTCACTCTGGACCCTATCCCTGCCCTCCAACGTATCTACACCTCTCCGCAGCTTAGTGTCATCCATCCCCTCCTCCAGGCCATTAAGAAAGATGTTGAGCAAAACTGGCCCTTTCACACCGTCCTGCTGTGCTAGGTCATGATTCAGCAGCTGGTGTTTTTGTGGGCTAATCAGCACATAACAAGACAGAGCTTTCTAACAGCCCCATCAGCTGGCCACCTTGTCCCCTCTGCCCATGCCCTGAGCATCCCCCGTCCAAGAGGAAGCCCAGTTCTCTTATTAGTCAGTCTTGGCAGTGAGAGAATCCCCAACTCCACTCCTCCCCCCCAATTCCCTCTGGCTACGTTAGCAAAACAGCCGCCTCTTGTCCAGACAGGCCAGATACTCCCATTGATTGCTGCAGCCCTTCCACAGGGCATCCTCAATCTGCTATTGACAACACAATGGGCGCTTTTCAGCGGCTCCTTGTTCGCTTGCAACAATGACCGTTGTCAGTTTGATTTTAGCTTTCCTGCCCCCACTTTTCCGCTCTGTACAAAGTTGGGTTTTTTTCTAACTGGCCCATTTCTGAGGGGCCTGCTCAGAACGTGACCTTTAAATGCCAACCCAAGGCCGGGTCATGGCAAATTATACTCCCCACCGCTTCGGAACGTCTCTGCGGCATGAACAGTTTTCAGTTTCCATCGGAAGGGTTGTGAGCATGAGGGCACTGCAAACAACCCGAGCTCATCCAGCCCCCGCCTGCGGTTGAGTCTGGCATTGATCGCAGTGACGTAGTGCTCTGAAATGCAGCAGGCGCGTTTTCCCCAGTGGCCTTCCAGCGTTCTCCAACGCACTCAGAACCGTGGCCACTTTTTCCTTATGCTCTGAATTGCTCCCCCACTCCACGCCACCGTGGAACCCCCACATGCAAACAGGCCAGCCCTTCACGCCAGCGTTGGCGTGTGGAAGGAACTGCACTTTGAGATCCACACCCAAACCTAATTTTTGCAGTTTCTCTATGATGGGTTGAGCTGGAGCTCTCTCTGCCAACTTCCCCATTGGGAGACCAAAGCAAAAAGACTTTCCGATTATATTAGACATTGCTCTAGAAGACTGTTATACCTACCAGTCATCTGTGCCATCCTATCTACCAATGCAACTGGGAATTCCACAGCATGTTCCCTTCAGAAACCTGCTAACCATAGAAATAGACATGTGTGTTCTGCCACAAAGCTTTCAGCTCTCTGCTGTTTAACATAAAAGCATAAGAACAGCCAGAACAAAGGTCTATCTAGCCCAGTATCCTGTCTTACAACAGAGGCCAATGCCAGATGCTCCAGAGGAAGGTTACATCTACACAACGAGTTCTCTCGGCAAACAATATGCTAATGAGGGACTCATTTGCATGTTTTCTGCCGATCTGTTTTTCGCTAGAGTTTTTGTGCAAAAAGAAGCAGTGTGGATGTTTTCTTTTTGTGCAAAAACCCCTTTTCCCACAAGATCCGTAAACTTTTTTTGGGGGGTGGGGGGGGGGGCGCATAAGGCTCTTGCGAGAAAAGGAGTTTTTGCACAAAAAGAAAATGTCCATACTGCTTGTTTTTGCACAAAAACCCTAGCAAAAAACGGATTGGCCGAAAATATGCAAATGAGTCCCTCAGCATTTTTTTTGGCTGAGAAAACTCGTAGCGTAGACATAGCTGGAGTGAACAGAACAAGGAATCATCATGAGTGGTCTCCTGTCATCCTTTCCCGGCCTCTGTCAAACAGAGGCTACGGACACAATTCCTGCCCAACCTGGCTAATAAGTGGGTAGCTCTTTTTTGAATGCTGTTCAAGTCCTGACCTTCACAACATCCTCTGGCAAGGAGTTCCACAGGATGACTGTTGTGAAGAACCTGTTACCGGTTCGTTTCATTTAGTGACCCCTAGTGGTTGTGTTACAGGAACAAGTAAATAACTTTTGCCTAGCACATGCCCAACTACACTCTTGGTTCTGTCATTACATTTTATGAAGTGTGGCAAGGACCCTGCTTTCCCTTGCCAGCCTCTGCACTCCCCCCCCCCCCCATGAGATGGACCGCAAATAAAGCACCCCCAATTAGCCACATCCAGCTAGTCAGCCTCCCCCGTAGTGGAGGTTTAGGCTCGTTATCTTCCCCTGGGGTCGGAAGCCCAGCTCTCCTCCTGAAGCTGCTCACTCCCCTGCCATCTCTAGCTTAGCCACCACTGAGGGTGTGGGTCTCTCCTCTTCCCTCCAGGGAAGGGTTTAAAAGGTCTCAAGTGGCCCTGAAGTGGAATCAGCTGATCCTAGTTGCTCCGAGGGAGCCCTGTCTCAGCAGATCCCAATTTTCCTGAGTCAACCCCTTTGTTGCTGATCCGGATTGATCTGCAGTAACTCACATCTTCTGAATAGTGGGGTGGGCCTTTTCCCCTGCTAGGGCTGCCTTTCCCCATTGTATTGCAGCCCTCTGGTATGACTGTCACAGTGATGTTAATAGTTATATTAAAATGACAATTATAACATCCAGGGTAGGGCAGGGAAAAGGAGACTGCTTGGGACTATTACAGGTTGGACCTCCCTGGTCCGGCACCCTTGGGACCAGACTGGTCCCAGAGGAGGGATTTTGCCAGACCAGGGGAAGTCATCTCTGGTTCCACTCCCAGCGTACCAGGCAGCCCAGCTGTGGGGAACCGAGCCACCAACTCTCCAGGACTCTCTGGTCCTGGAACATCTGTGGTCCAGTTGCCAGACCTAGGAGTCCTGGTTTACGGAGGTTCAACCTGTAGAACTCACAATCGGAAAGGACGCCAAGTTAGTCTGAGGCCGGTAGCCTCAACTTTGAGGACCCTGTTGGGATCAGGGTTCCATTGAATTAGGTGCCACATAGACCCAGGAGCAGGAACAGCCCTGCCCTGGAGGACTTGCAATCTGAAACAAGATGCAACCAGAGTAGAGCAGTAGGAAGGAGCGGGGTGGGAAGCAGAAGGATCACAACACAATTAACATCCAGCCAGTCACCAAAGAGGGGTTTTGTGGGGGGACAAATTAAGAATTAAACTAAATTTGATGCACAATAATGAAGACGGGTGTGTGTGTTGGGGGGGATGAGGGGGACTTGCCGTGTGGATATTGATTGAAATTGTCGCAACCTCGGGAAGTATGAGAAAGCCCTGCAAAATCACTTTCTCCTGAGAATTCCTGTAAGTGTGGCTGGCTGACAAGGACAGAGCCAGCAATCTAGGGGCACTTCTATAAGTGTCACTATAGGGACAAATGCAGGGGAACGCGGGTGTTCCATGCTGCACGACATTAGCTCAGACAGCACGAGCAAAGGGGGGCTCTATTAGCCAGCTCCTCGCAAAGTGGTGACAAATAAGCTGTGTTTCTTTAAATCACTTGGCAGATGCGCTTTGCCCTTTCAAAACATAAAGCCGGAGTCAGCACAACACTAATGGCGCTTTAAAAGTATCCTCCATTATCACGTCCTAGACAGCAGATATTAAGCAAGTTGAGCTACAAACACCTTCTCTAACTGAAATGTGCAAATACCTGCTGCATTCTAGGCTGCCTGGCTGAGGAGACGACACTTTCCGGTACTATGAGGTTTGCTTCCTGTTCTGTTCCCCGCGCTGAAGTGGGCAGATGGCTATTTCTGACCGAGTTTTGCACACTTGGAGGTGAAGGCGAAGTGAAGCTTGAAGGGTCTTAACGCTGATCGGGAACGTCTCCCCTGGCAGCTACCCCCAGCTACATAGGCACTGTATTTCCCCTTCCTCCTGCTCAGCATTGTAAGAGCGGATTGAAATTGCTCTACCACCAGGCAGTCACGTTCCTCTGAATGTAGAGCACAGGCCCTGGCCGTCAGCTGGCATTCCCTGTGCCCAGCCCGGGAGGAAGTGGGGTTGGTCCAGGGATGGCAGAGGTTGTCCAGTGGCCAACAGCTGCTCCCCAGGGCAGGCCGAGGTGTCTGCTGCTGCCTGCCAGTGACTTCCCAGTTAGGTGCTTGCTGCCCCCCTGTGGTCATTCCACAGTATAACTCCCTCCTACCAGATCCCTCTCTTTGCATCTTATGAGAAAGTTCAATTTAAGACACATCCCATTGTCCTGGCACAACCAAACCTCAACTTTGCTTTAAGATAAGGTAACAGGCAGCTGCCTACCAAACCTGGTGGTTCTAGCTCTTATTGTTTCAGAGGAGTTCTTGAACAAACAGACTCAAAGATGGACAGATAGATGCACATTTCTAAAATATGTAGGTAGATGACCCACACCCTTCTGATTCCCTTTCTAGAGGAGCTGAACATCACAATTTTCTCTATTTAATCCATGGGCAGAAAAATGGAAATTGAACAACATTAAAAATGTAGCAGTTAACCATTGATTCCCGTTAGGTAAAGTTATTGGTTCTTCACTTACACACACTGCTATTCTGCCCCACAAAAATCAATTTTCCATTGCACAAGAAGTGGTTTTCAGTTCCCAAATGCGCCTGTAATCCTAGCTCTTTATGGAGGAGGGAGGAGATTTTCTTCTTACATTGCGTGCCGTGTTAAATGAATATTTCACAACAAATAGTTTAATTGATGTTTAGTCATTTTCCTACAATACCTAAGCAAGTGCCAATTTCCTCATAATTAAGGAGTTCAGGAGTTATGGTGAGATTTAAAAAAAAATCTGTGGCTTGATTGCATTTCTTCGCAAGTATTCAGAATTTGCTATTCCAACTGTACTGTTAGTTGCTGCTGGCTTCTACAATTAAGGTCTTCTCTTGGTTCATCTGCCTAGAGAATTTGGGACTCTACACTCACTTAGGTATCAAGTAGGAAAGCCTGCTTGTGATTCTATTTTACAATGTGACTATTCATAGGTGAAGTGATTGTTCAAGATGTTGTATCCTGATTATCCCAGTTAGCTAATGCAACAAATCAGAATACAGGGGCTAGGGAGGTGTGAAAAACAAGAGAGAAGATTATTCTAGGACACTTCAGAATAGACAGAGGAATTCAAAAGAAGGTGTGTTTGTACATGTGGAATATTGTTCAGGAAAGAGTGGGCCAAAACAATATTTACAGATGACACCGGCAAAGAGGAAACAATTATGCCTCACGCACCCATGCCATAGCAAGCTTCAGAGAGCCCCACTTGTTGTTCTTTATGTGCTGTAAATGTGGAACATCTCCCAGCTGTGCTCTCTTGCTTAGGGGCAAACAAAGAATCAATTCTGGCCGAGAGACTCCAGAAGTCCTTGATAGGACAGGGAGTGACAGTAAGGCGAAGAACAAGCGAACATCGTAGAGTGAAGAAGTATGGCAGCGGCTGATCTTCTCCAATATGTATATGTATTTCATGTTTTATTTTGCTCAGGAAAAGTTGCTCCGGATGGTTGGTTGGCACATTTATTCACTGCAGGAGTGGTGGGGTTAGAACATAAGAACAGCCACACTGGGTCAGACCAAAGGTCCATTGAGCCCAGTGTCCTATCTGCCAATGGTAGCCAATGCCACATGCCCGGGAGTGAACGGAATCAAGTAATCCCTCTCCTGTCACCCATACCCACCCTCTGACAGACGCTAGGGCCACCATTCCTACCCATCTTGGCTAATAGCCATTGATGGACCAAACCTCCATGAGTGTATCTTGATCTTTCTTGAACCCTGTTAACGTCCTGGTCTTTACAACCTCCTCTGGCAAAGAGTTCCATGTGCTTGTGAAGAAAAACTTCCTTTTCTTTGTTTTAAACTACTACCTATTCATTTCATTTGGTGACCTCTAGTTCTTACGGTATGGGAACAAGTCATTAACTTTTCCTTATTCACTTTTTCAACACCAGTCATGATTGTATAGACCTCTATCATATCCCTCCCTTAGTCTCCTCTTTTCTAAGCTGAAAATATCAGTCTTTTTAATCTCTCTTCATACAGGACCTGTTCCAAACCCCTCATTTTTTGTTGCCCTTTTCTGAACTGTTTCCAATGCCAATGTATCTTTTTTGAGATGAGGCGACTACATCTGTATGCAGTATTTAAGATGTGGGGCATCCCTTGGTTACGTAGCATAATGTTGCATAGCACTTATGTTCTCACTAACATTCACATTAGAAATCCTGCAGAGATTCTTATGATGTTCTCCCGGGGCAGCTAAAAACCCTGAAATCCAGGACTTTGACAGGGTTCAAGAAAGAGCGGCTCTGTGTGAGTAAGGGTGAGCTTTTACTGGAGATTAAGGCAGTGAGGTATCAGACTCCAGCCTGTCTACATCAACCTGTCAACTTCTCAAGACTGAGTGTCTTCATCTTGGCTTGGAGGTAAGGATCAGTGGTCCCCGTTCGAGCTTCCCAGAGACATCGCTAGAGTCTTGACCCTCTCATTGGGCACTCACAGAAATTAAGTTTGCTGTCCCCTAAGAGAAAGTGTACACACGAGCCTTGTGTGAACTAAGGACTCGTCTCTCTACTGCAACAAACAGTGATGAGAACAAACATCGCCACCTCTGGTCATCTGAAGTGGGCTGTGCCCACAAAAGCTCATGATACCCTCTACATATTTTGTTAGTCTAAAGTGCTACCAGACCATTTGTTGTTTAAGTTTATCCTGTACAGACTAACTCGGCTACCCCCTGAAAGTGCCGAGATTGTTCAACTTAGTTTTACTATAAATCCAGAGCGGATTTAAATGATGCTAAGCAGAGGCAACTAACAGACAATGGCTACAAAGCAACACTCACTTTCCAGTGACTAAAGCTCGGTTCTAGAATCTCTTTGCCTAAAACAGTTTCTCACTCACAGGAAGCGGCCAGCAGCTCCGGCCCTTCAGATGAAAAAGGATCCAGTATTCACAGACTCAGAGGGCGTTATTCCTTATGTCCCCTAAGAGAGCGTGAGAAGGAGCAAAAAGACAAAGTTCATTATCTTTATATCAAGAGTTAAGAAAGATTGCAGAAAGTTACATTATTTCCTCCGTCACTTGTTAGCTTGATTGCTGACTTAAACGCTACCCCTTATCAAGCCCATCCGACATCTAAATCCACTTTCCTGTGTCCTGGAAAGATGTGATCGATGTACTGCCTCCAAAACGCTTTCTAAGAACCTATTTCCAGCACACACACCTAATTGTTTATACATCCAAACTCATATATACATGGCAAGGATATTCACGACCAGCAAGTCACCATACTCAGTGCACTTCTATAGTACAATAATAGTGTACACACTCGATTCAGTTGCTTATTCTTTGGAGTTCTAACACCCAGTGCACCTCCTCAGATGTCTGGGCACTGTCACTTCTAATTTCCCTGGTGTCTATAAAATGCTGTTCCGTCAGACTGAATCCCCCTGGAGTTTCTGGGCCTACAACCTCGGGCAGACTGAACTCCATGACCTCTACTTCTTCCGCAGAGCAAGAATTGAGTTGCTTTGCTAATGCTATGTCAGTCCTCCAAAGCTGGTCACCTGTTTTACAGCGACTGCTTGTGTCCCACTAGTGACAACAGCCCTTATTCCCCATCTTCGTTTTGTGGCTCATTTCTCCCACGCCTTCTTTCCTCAAGACAAATCAAGCCACTTTCATTAGCCTGTGACATCATACATGACACCATTTTTTTTTGGACACCACCACAGCTCGGACTTTGCTGAATGCCTGTGTCATCTCAAGGATCACAGACTGCTGTGCCGGCTCCCTGCTTGGAATGCTGCCTCAGTCTGGTTTTCCCTTCCCCTTTCCAGTGGCAAAGAACTCCAGGATACATCCAGTTTATGCTGACTGCTGGCAGCATTGGAATTGCAAATATTCCATCAAGAGGCGATCAATCGTGCCACACATCAAAAAAAGGAGAAAGGACACACAAAATCCCGGAAGGTCAGGCTATACATCGGCATTTTAAACAAGCACCTTAAGCCAAGACTCGATTTTGGGCATCTTTTTACATTCCAAAGCCTCCAGGAGCACAGACTCGAATACGAGGTACTACAGCACTCTATAAATATCTACAGACAAAAATAAAACACAGCTGCAGCTTTGGCAAGGGCCTGCTTTTCTTTTGTGACTCCAGTTCTTTGCCTCCCTTGCTGGCTGGGGATTCTGGCCACCCAGCATATTTTAAAATTAATCCACACGGCCTGCCTGCCTCCTTCGCCGCTCCTAGATTCCTCTCTTCCTTAATGGTGCGTGATGAGTCATTCTGGAGGATGAATTTCTACCTGCGATTTTCAACACTCCTCTTCATCTTTCACATTTGATTTCACTTCCATGGTCACATGCAGCCTCTTCGTGGACGTGTTCTACCTCCCCTGAGACACGCTGCACAGCACTGGTGCCAGAATCGATGCATGGAGGATACATCCCCCCTTCCCTGGTCCATGAATTAAAATAAATCTCACTGCTTCAAGTTAAACACAAATACTCCATCCCCACAGACACTGTTCTCTTCTTTCCTAGCCCGGCATTGCTAGCTGAAGGAACTCAAAGTGAGAGAGCAAGCTAAAGAAAGACCCTGGTGTAAGTGAGCTAAATATAAATGAACAAAACACAGCATCTGCCAGGTCAGAAGTTGGGCATTAACTTTTCCTGCCTTTCCTCAGAATAAAGGATTGCTTTCAGAAGCCCCCTAAAATGTCCTATGGACATTTGTAGTGTTTGGCCAAAGTGGGTGGATGGGGGGGACAAGATTAGGGACAGCCACATGGATTTTTTTAAAAGCTCTTTGTCTGGACCAAAAAAGGCTACATTTGCACTCATTCTGTGTTAGGAATACTATAGCACAATCTTAATGAGGCTTAATGTGGGAGGAAATAGCTGTCCTAAAAATAACATGGAGCCCGTGAAGTAATGACATTATTAGCAAACTCCAGAGTTGAGAGATTTTAAACACTTTTGACTAGACATTTTCTTTTAGTACAAGATGTATCCTAGAGATCTATTATGCTTGTCAGCCGAAGCCGGGGTTACAGAGGACGAATTAAAGTGAAGCCCAGCGATGCTTCCTGTAATCAGGTTTTCGCATCGTTGGCACCGACGCGGTTTCTCACTCTGATCTTACAGTTCTGCCTCAGAAGCAAACGGGTCTTCTTCGCTGGAGCCATGTTACAGCTTTAACTTCATGCCAAACAAAAAGTTGGGGGTGAAGGCAGAGATTCCAGGGACGCCGAAGAAGAGCCAGTATATGGAACAGAATCGATCTTTGGAAACCCCCCACAGCAGACCCATTCACCACTGATTTTAGAATGGAGACAGATTATGTCTACACTGCATGGCTCCGTCGACGGAACCATGTAGATGAGTTCTGTAGACATAGCAAAATGAAGCAGCGATTTAAATAATCGCCGCTTCGTTTACATCAAAATGGCTGCCACGCTGTGCCGATCAGCTGTTTGTCGGCACAGCGCAGTAGTCTGGACGCTCGGCAGTCAACATCAAAAGCCTTTGTCGACCGCCTGGTAAACCTCATCCCACAAGCCATAACGGGGTGGTTGACAAAGGCTTTTGATGTCGACTGCCGAGCGTCCAGACTACTGTGCTGTGCCGACAAACAGCTGATCGGCACAGCGTGGCAGCCATTTTAATGTAAATGAGGCGGCGATTATTTAAATCGCTGGTTCATTTTGCTATGTCTACAAAGCTTATCTACGTGGCTCCGTTGACGGAGCCATGTAGTGTAGACATACCCTAAGAGGAGCCATTGTTTCAGAAGCTTTCCTTAATTATAGAATCCTAGAACACTAGAACTGGAGGGGACCTCGAGAGGTCATCGAGTCCAGTCCCCTGCCCTCACAGCAGGATCCAGTAATGCACCTCGGCCTTCTCATGAAAAGCAAGAACAATGAAAGACAAGCTCTTACATGGGATAGCCAGCTGCGGCCCTTTCAGAACACACATCCGACAGGAGACCCTGCCCCCTGCCTCAAGTCGGTGGTTTGCTAAAGTTTCCCTGGCCATAAATGGCACAAGATTTGTGGCTACCTGGGTCACTGCTTTTCTGGGGTGGGAGAAGGAGGAGGAAAGATAAGAAGGCTGGAAAATAGAACAAGCCACCCACACACATTTTTGTTACCTAAATAGAAAATGACTGGGCCTCATTATTCCCAAATTAAAGCAGGCTAAGTCAGAAGACCGATGTTGGGGTGAGCAGAATGACATTGGTAGAAAACTGGTCTGAACACAAACAGGACCTTCCACTTCTCTGTGGCAGTTCTAGAGGTTTTGTTCAAATAACCGGTATACTTCCAGCTCTAAATATTACTCCTCTCTCCAATTTTAATACTGTTTTCCCTCTGTGGCCCATCATAGCCAGACACACATCTTGTTCCAGGACTTCACCAGCACCAGACGGGGCTAAAAACATCTGCGGGACCCCAGGCACATGCTGTTAGAAGAGGCACAAGAGACCTGCCCACCTTACAGGCAAGCCATGTGTATGCGTGAGAACTACAGAACCAGTGAGAGCAGCCTGAGGATGTGAAATGCTTCTCCGTTGTACGTACCCACACAGCTTCACCTGGGGAACAAAGGAGGTGGGCAGTCAGGAGGGAATGTTATGAATTGTTAGTTTCAAATGTCTTTGGGCAACTCTCCTCGGGAGCAATAGGAAAGAAATGCCAGCTTACTGGTCACAGTGAAGTGAGAAGCCCCAGACGTTGTGTCACACACACACACACACACACACACACACACACCCACACACACCCCCCCAACCCAGACCCGCACCCACCACAGCCCCTTCGTGCAGTGTGCCACCCACAAGACAATACCCATAGTGATCCCTTCACTTGGACCCCGTTTTGGTTCCCTCACCTTTCCCATCTCTCCTCTGCCCTCTCACAGATGTGCTCAAGCTTCCAATAGTGCCCAGATGTGTCCGGCAAGCCCATGGCTACTCCGAGAAGAATTCCTATGTGGCAGGGAAAGCCAAGGACCAATACAAGGAAAAGGGACCTTAGTTTTGGTTTGGCTCTGAAGAGGATGTACAAGCAAACACAGGGTATATGCAAATGTATCCATCTGGACCTGAAATTCCCTAGGATAAGTGAGGTAGTGCCAACAGTCCAAGCTAGGAGCTGGGACTTCTGGGTTCTAGCTACATCGGATTCACTGAGGAACCCTGAGCAAGTTGCTTTGCTTCATGGAAGGGGCTGAGAAGTGAGAATAACGAGGAGCAGTGACTAGCTGCTGGGGGCATTGGTGAGTTTAATTTCGATGTCTGTGAGGCTCTACAACCCTCACATGGAAGTCATAGAAGCTCCACAGAGCAAGTGATGTGTGTGTTCCTGGAGAAAAATACTTAGAGGCCATCGGGTTCACATCAAGCCTGTGAGAAACTAGCAGTGCTCTCCTGCTGTTGGTGCAATAAAGTACAGAAGCCCTTATTTCTCTTAATTAGGCCTGATATTTCACCCGTCATGTTGTCAGTGTCCTCCGAGGACGGTGATAAATAGTGCTTCTCATCTCATGTCCTTGGGGGACGCTTGCTATTTATTCCTGTGATGGGCAAGACATCACGACTAATTAGGAAAAATGGTGGCCTACTGGCACCCAGACAGAAAAACGATCCGGTTCTTAGTTCAGAGGGAGATTGTCAGTCTGAGAATTCAGTGATTGTTTCCCCAGGCACTAGCCACTTGCTCTTTGGCCCCACCTCCAGGTTGTAAATGGCTGTGTTTCTCCCCTGAAAGCTCAACGTGCCAAGGGATGAGGTGGGGGAAGTAATCTCTTACTGGGCCAACTTCTGTTGACGAGAGGGGCAAGCTTTCAAGCTCTCCCTCCATCCTGGGAAAGTGTCAGCCAACCACAAGGTCGACCAGATCAACCTTCTAAGGGACCATTCCCACCTCTGCAATCACTGAACAAAACGAAGGCAGTCGAGGGTTACACATGGCTGTAACAAATACGTTTGTAACTTCAATGCATCTCTTTGTGAATCTCTACCAATCCTCATGGAAGAGACACTGGGATGCAGCAGATTTCCGTCTTCCTCCCCATCTTCAGAGCCTCACAAGGCCTAGTTTAACATAGTACCAAGGAACGGGTGGCCTGAGGAGTAAGTTTCCTGAAGCATATACTCCTCCCACCACCTCTGCCACACATGCTGGGATAAGGAGGATGCCATCTATGGCCAGTGTTTAAATGGGCAATGCTTCTGGATTTGTAAATGTTTCCAATTAAAAAGGAAACAAAATCTGTCGAGAAGTTGCTTCTATCAGAGGAAAGCTATCTGCCGCATTTCTCTGGCGCCTGGTGCCCTCACAGACAAGATGGAAACATAGAAAACATGCACAGATGTCAACTAGCGCTAATGATTTCTAACACTCCCAAAAGGCTCTATAAATACAAATGAAGCTTGCAGAACCCAGAACCAATGCGACTTACTAGGGGACAGGAGTGAGGTAGGGATGGGGACAGGGAAAGAATCGTAGAACCATAGAGCTGGAAGAGATCTTAGAAGGCCATCAAGGCAGGACCAATCCCAATTAAATCAACCCAGCCAGGGCTTTGTCAAGTCAAGACTTAAAAATGTTTAGGGATGGAGACTCCACTACTTCCCTAGCTAACACATTCCAGTGCTTCCCCACCCTCCTGGGGAAATAGTTTTTCTTAATATCCAACCTGGATCTCTCCCACCACAACTTGAGACCATTGCTCCTTGTTCTGCCATCTGTCACTACTGAGAACAGCCTCTCCCCATCCTCTTTGGAACCTCTCTTCAGGAAGCTGAACGCGGCTATCAAATCCCCCCTCACTCTTCTCCTCTGCAAGCTAAACAGACCCAGCTCCCTCAGCCTCTCCTTGTAAGTCATATGCTCCAGCCGCCGAATCATTTTGGTTGCCCTCCACTGGACCTTCTCCAATGCATCCACATCCTTCTTGTAATTGGGGCCCAGAGCTGGACACAATACTCCAGATGTGGCCTCAGAGCCGAGTAAAGAGGAATAATCACATCTCTGGATCAACTGGCAATGTTCCTCTTCATGCAACCCAATATGCCATTAGCCTTCTTGGCTACAAGGGCACACTGTTGACTCATGTCCAGCTTCTCATCCACTGTAACCCCCAGGTCCTTTTCTACAGAACTGCTACTTAGCCATTCAGTCCCCAGCCTGTAACCATGCTTGGGATTCTTCCGTACTAAGTGCAGGACTCTACACTTGTCCTTGTTGAAACTCAGATTTCTTGTGGCCCAATCCTCCAATTTGTTTAAGTCACTCTGGACCCTATCCCTGCCCTCCAGCATATCTACCTCTCCCCCCAGCTTAGTGTCATCTGCAAACTTGCTGAGGGGGTAATCAATCCCCTCATCAAGGTCATTAATAAAGATATCGAACAAAACCGGTCCCAGAACCGAATCTTGGGGCACTCTGCTAGAAACCGACCACCATCCTGACATTGAGCCATTGATCACTACCCGCAGTGATCACTTTTGTTCTGAAGATTCCTTTGTTCCTCCAATTATAGAGGCAACACTCGTGTTACTAAATATTGGAGGTTTTGTTGAAGCCCATCCCCTGCAATATCCCATCCGGGTTGGGCAGAGTCAGAACCCTTCACGTGTGGAAACAAGTGAGGACAAAACTCCTGTTGTTGCCATCACGTCCGAACGTTGCCCAGGAATTTTGCAACCTATTGTGCACTGTGATGTTGGGTGAAAGTTATTTCTTTGCCAACTCTGGGCACCAGCCCTTTCTAAAGAAGCTCTCAGGTGTAACCAGGGCAGGAAATAAAATCTAAAAGGATGGGTGTGTGTGTGGGGGGGGGGGAACCTTCTGATAAATTCATCAGTTCTCCATTTGGCAAGTTTCAGAACTGGGAATTAAAACCCCCAAATCAAACAGAAAAAACACACAGACCGCAACCACCTTAGGGTTAGGCACCCTAAGTAGCAGATGAGTACACCTGGAGTGGAGAAGTCTCCAGGCTACCACATGAGCTGGTGGAACGCCACCAAATGTGAATTCCTCAAAGCCTGCCAGATACTATTGGGCTACATAGGGGAACCCAAACTTTCGCATTGTTCTAGACACAGAACTCTGCCAGCGTGCCAGCGCTGCCAGCATTACTTGCGTTCCCGCCCACCCTGCAGTTGGGCTCGTGCCTAATCAAGAGTGTCACTGCTCCAGGGAGCAGAGAAGACAGGGATGAAGAGATTCTTGCCAGGCTGCCAACAGAGCAGGTGAAACAGCTGGGTGCGGGAGTGATGGAGATTTAGAGCACCCAGCAATGGTATATGGACTGGGAGCTGCTGTTTCATTAGTGGCTTTGTGTCTTCAAGAAGCAGCAGCACTCTCACAGCTGAGCCCATGCTGCGATTACAGATCAGACATGCACTCCGTCCGCACAGAATTGCACAACTGGCTATTGCAGAGAGCAGACTTTGGGCTGCTAAAGAACCCATGAAACTGGAGACGCGCTAGGGAAACGGTCCAAGATGATTGCGCCTCAGAGGCTTTGCCTTGTTGAATTATAAATTACGTTTCAGCCACTGGAAGGCCAAACGTGCCTCGGAGCTACAGGACAGAGCCGTTCTCAGTCCCAGGGCTCACCCCATCCCTTTGGCTGAGGCTGACGGAGCAGGAGCCATGCAGCCACATGTTCAAAGTGTCTCCATTGTGTGTGTGTAACGCTGCTACAACGAGGCTACGTCTACACTGCAGGCTTCTTGCGCAATAAATGTTTTGCAGAAGAGTTCTTGCGCAAAAGGTCTTCCACAAGAGCGCGTCCATGCTGCCATGCGCTTTCACACAAGAGCATCCATGACAGTGTGGACGCTCTCTTGCGCAAGAAAGCTCTGATGGCCATTTTAGCCATAGGGCTTTCTTGCGCAAGAAATTCATGTTGCCTGTCTACACTGCCTTCTTGTGCAAGAGTTCTTGCACAAGAGAGCTTATTCCTCGCGGGGAGAGCAATAACTGTTCCGGAAGAAGCCCTGTTTTCCGACGTCGTGCTGTAAATTTACTGGAGCAAGAACGCACGTGCAGTGTAGACGCTCTACAAGTTTTTACACAAGAACAGCCATTCGTGTGCAAAAAGCCTGCAGTGTAGACATAGCCTGAGAGCGCAGGCGGGATTTGAACTCAGGATCTTCCATCAAACTCTTACAGCAGGAGGCTGTTCGCTACATGGACCAGCCATTAGAGGGACACAGTTTGCTCAAAAACAAAATATGCATGAAGAGCTTCACGGCTTCCCACCTCCACCCTGGTCATCTAAGACAGCGGTTCTCAAACTTTTCAGGCTCTGGAGCCCTTTACATGCATAAAAATGTATGTGGAGCCTCAGCGGTCCACTGATTGTGTGTGTTGTACCTATCGATATTTCTAGTATGTCAACCTCGCGGACCTCCGGGAGATGTCTTGCGGAGCCTTGGGGCTCCGCAGAGCAGTTTGAGAAACATTTATCGAAGATCTCACACCTTCCCTCTTGGCCCTCCAAGGTCAGTCTTGATTTCCCTTCCTCTCTTCCATGCTTCCTCCTCACGCCTAAAGCTGCTTTCTAGTATGCCCACCGCTCCCTTCTCTGCCTGTGTACGCCAAGCCAGGACCATCATCCTTCTGCCACCCAGCATCCTGCACGAGAAAATCCCAAGCGAACACCTCCCTCTGGGTGCCAGGGATGGTTGTGGTCTGCAGTTTATGCCCTGGTTGATCCTGCAGCAAGCTCCAAGCAACCTGATCTCAACACTTGTGCAGTGCCCGGTATGACCCAGCCGTCAAATTGCCAGGCTCAGGGTTAGAGACGGCATTTTGCCTTGCTCAGCACCACCCAATCTGGTGCTTGAAGTAAAACAAGCTAGCTTTGCAGGCTGTGTCCTTAGGTTGGAGCTGGTTGATGAAAACAAAGTGGGGACAGGTTGTTTATTTTGTTTTTGTTTTTTTTAAGAGGGGGAAATTTAGAAAAATTGGTTCCCTTCTGTCTCCCGAGAGACCCTGTTTAGTTTAGTAGAGCTGGATAGGATGCCTGCTCTGTAGATGTTTTTTCATACAGTAGCTGGGTAAATTAAATTAATTCTATTTACTCTGCGTTTACAGGCTCACAAATAAATCTCAGGAAGCATTTTACTGAGCAAGGTAGGGAAAAATGTATTTTCTGGGCCAAATACAATAAACAAGAGCACAAACCTTCTCATGATTGCTTATTAGCTAGGGGGAAAGGGAGCAACTAATCCATGTAGCTGGAATAATGCTACAAGCCGTGGTGGAATGCAGCACTCCCCCCCCCCCCCCCCCGATTCGCAGGTAACAAGAAGGAACACACAAAATGGTCTTTTTTATTTAAGAAAAAAGCTCCCCCAAGTCTTTCCCTGGGACGGATACTTGCAGCATCACATTCATTTTAGTTTCGCACGGGGGCCAGTTCAAGTTATAGCCTCATGATCCTCCCCGTCTGATGGGAAGGTGGTATTTAAGTGGCTAGTGGGTTCTGTTTGGACTGAGTTCTGCATTGTCGCAAGATGCATTAGGAGGCGATCAATAGGCCTTTACAATAGAAAATTTACCGGTAGGCCGGGGCGGGGGGGAGGGATTAGGGAAAACAGAGAAACCACGGGGACCACAAAGCAAAAATGGGCACAGGGAAGCAGGTGAAAAGGGAGTCTGTGGCCTTTGCCAAATTTCATCAAGGTAAGATCTCTGCTGAAAGCAGCCAGCTGCTCTTATTTAAAAGGCTACATTAGTCCATAGCCATGATCCAATCCACTAGGCCTTCGAGTAGGATGGCCTTCAGCCCAGATTTTTTATGGGTTTTAGGTGCTTAACTTCCAAAGATTTCTACTGGATTTAGGGATCTCTTAAAAAAAAAAAAAATCTACCAATGGGGGGAGGGGGAGGAATCAGAAAGAGCCTCTTTGGGCTAGGCTATTGCACAGAATAATAAACACTCTCAGTACTAGTCTTGCCATCCCTCCCCTCAAAAAAAGTCACAAGATCAGCTTAGAATCTCAAGTGTTTAACCCCCCCCCCCCCCCACACACACATATTTTAGGTTATTGAGGCTGAAGTCAGGCCCATACTCACAACCTAGTGCCCACAGTCGTGAAGGGCGTCAAAACGGGTGTTTCGTGTGTTCCTGGCTCCAGGATCTGAGGCGTCAAGAACACCCAAAACAATGGGACGAACTGTTGAATGGCCACGGTACCCAAGAGCTTACCAGCTACGCAGAGCAGGCAGACAGCAGGAGAAAAGGGCCACAGTGCCCAGAGTATAACTCCATTGAACTTATTTAATTCTTTAGGGGATTAAAATCATGGACTACTAGGACTGGAAGGGACCTCAAGAGGTCATCAAGTCCAGTCCCCTGCCCTTATGGCAGGACCCAGTACTGTCTAGACCATCCCTGATAGACATTTATCTAACCTACTCTTAAATATCCCCAGAGATGGAGATTCCACAACCTCCCTGGGCAATTTATTCCAGTGTTTGACCACCCTGACAGTTAGGAACTTTTTCCTACTATCCAACCTAAACCTCCCTTGCTGCAGTTTAAGCCCATTGCTTCTTGTTCTATCCTCAGAGGCCATGAAGAACAATTTTTTCTCCCTCCTCCTTGTGACACCCTTTTAGATACTTGAAAACCCCTATCATGTCCCCTCTGTCTTCTCTTTTCCAAACTATACAAACCCAGTTCTTCCAGTCTTTTTTCATAGGTCATGTTCTCTAGACCTTTATCAGAGGGAGGGAAGCAGAGGGCAGATCACAAAAGCTGGAAAAGACCTCAAGTCCTCCTCTAGTCCAGCCCCCTGCTCAAAGCATGACCAACCCAACTCAATCATCCCAGCCAGGGCTTTGTCAAGCCGGGATTTAAACACCTCTAGGGATGGAGATTCCACCCCCTCCCTAGGGAATCCATCCCAGTGCTGCCCCACTCTCCTAGGGAAATAGGGTTTTTTTTTTAATATCCAACCTAGATGAAGTTGTGTGGGACAAGATGCGAGTCAACAGCCTATCTGTCCAGAGTCAAAACTAAGCAAAGTCATGACATTCTCAATGTCCAAGGGACCCGCTGGCTCTAATTTCTCAGTCCATTGCAGCAGGCTCCTTCTAGGAGTTTCACTTGTCCCTCCGGCTACATGAAGGAACGGCGTGAGTGAGTGACTCTAGAGACAAAGGTCTCTATTAGCCCTACGCCCTCAATGCTGCAACTCCTGATGAGATGGGCTACTTGTATTTGAGTTAGTGCTACTACAGGAAGAGCTTTTATAGCCATATGACTCGAGTCATTTTTTATAAGGACATGTCTCCTGACACACTCTAGATATTGTGTGTGGGTGCGTGTGAACATTTTGACTGCCGCCTTCTGTTAAAAGCGGCAAGGAATGAAATAACAGGGAAGCCCAACCGATCAGGAATGTGATGCATGGCAAAACTTCCAGGTGGGGCCCAATGTGCTAATATGAAAGAGGTGTTGCCGGTCTTAAGAGAAGTCATTGGTTCATAAAGCTGGAAGGGGGACACAAAAAAATGAATAATCAAATCCAGGCTCATGCTCTGAGGCAGGACAGGCCTAACCCGTCCCAGACAGCTTAGTCCAAACCTCTTCTAAAAGTCTCCGTCTCACAGGGATTCCACAACCCCATTAAAAGCCTCTTCCAGAGCCTACGGGTGCATTGACACAGCAGCACTAGCTCACAATAAGATAAGACAATCTGAGCCATGCAAATTGCATAGCTTATTTTGAGATCACACACAATTTCAAAATAGACTGCTATTCCGACAAGTTCCTTAACGCTCATGGAAAGAAGTTTACCAAGATGTCAGAATAGCACGCCTGTTATTTCCATTGCATTTTGAAATAGTGTTTTCCACATCTTTACAGCACGCCCGTTATTACGGAATACCAGACGTATCTCGAAATAGCGCCGCACTCTAGACATACCCTAACTAGCTTTAGAATTAAACATTTTCCCCTTCAACATCTAACCTAAATCTCCCTGGCTGCACATTAATCCCATTACTTCTTTTGTTCTGCCTTTCGTGGCCACAGAACAATCGATCACACTCCTTTATAGCAGCCCTTAACATATTTGAAGACTTATCAGATAACTCCTTGGTCTTTTCTAAATTACGCCTTTAACTTTTCCTCATAGGTCAGGGTTACTAAACCTTTGATCACTTTTGTTCCCCTCCTCCAGGCTCTGAGTTGTTGTTACCATCTTTCCTCAAGCGGAACGGCCAAATGGGACACAATTGTACCACTGCAGGTCTCAGCAGCGTTGAATAGTGCGCAACAAACTTGTGCAACATCCCTGCAAATATAACCTGAAATAAGTTTTTTGCAACTGCATCCCCTTGTTTACATCGAGTGGGGGTTCTAGTGGATCACACGTTCAGATGCTTCCGGCAGTACTACGCTGGGTCACTTATTCCCCATTTTGTAGCTGTACTATGACTATTTGATTGACTCTTCCCGTAGGCAGGACTGACCCCGTGGGACCCAACTAGAGACACCCACACCGCTGACAGGCCCTTTAAATCACTGTCCGAGCCCTGCACTGCACACTCCAGACAGCGCTAAGGGTTGCCTGGGGCAGGCATAGAGCATGTGGGGGGAAGCTAACCTTAGCTCCTCCCCTTCTGCCTGGAGCGCCACCCGTTCTGGGGCACAGAACTACCCCCCACCTTGCTGAGGGGCCCGGCAAGGCGGTCAGACCCACGAGGCATAACGGGGAGGTCGACAAATGCCTTTGATGTCGACCACGGAGCGTCCAGATTACAGCGCTGTGCTGCCAAACAGCTGATCGGCTCAGCACGGCAGCCATTTTAATTTAAATGAAGCGGCGATTATTTAAATTGCCACTTCATTTCCCTTTGCCTACAACCCTAATCTACATGGCTCCATCGACAGTGCCACAGAGGAGAGAGGAGAGTTCTGTTTGGGGGGAGGAGAGGGCAGGAAAGGGAAGTGGGGCAAGAGGGTCCGGAGCCCTGTGGAGAGGGGCAAAAAGGGGTAAGGGACGCAGAAGGGAACCAGGGCCCTGGTGAGAGGGGGCAGGAGAAATGGGGAACTTGCCTCTCTCCACCTTCCACTCTTACTGCGTAGCTGGCAGCCCTGCTGCATTGCTCTCCTGCTGATGCTGCCATCCGGACCTTGCTCCATGAGGCAGTCCCCCCTCCCGTGGGGCAAGTTCTGGGGCCAGCAGCACGTGACACCAGCAGGAGAGCGATACAGCCAGGCTGTGGAGACAGGGGGTTCTGGACCCAATCTGGATAGGCCTGGATGTGGAGGGGCCGGGGCCTGGATATGGAGGGGGGCGGGCCATGGCCCACTGGCAGCTACCCTCTGCTCTTTTGCTATATGCCCGTACCAAACCGGCTTCTGCCTTCATATTCACAGCCAACTATTCCCCTTGCTTCAGAATCAAGACTAAAACGGTTTCCCCTCCCACTTACTCCCCTCCACTTTCTGAAACAAAATGGCGCCAACACATTCCGATGAAGCGTAGGAAAAGGTGTTTTGCCACTGCACTCGCCGAGAGGTGCAGGAGAAACCTCTCGGTTCTCTCCAAATGGAGCTTGAGCCAGCTGCTCGCTTACACACCCAGATATCCACGGATTTCTTTCACTTATCTGGTAAAATCTTTAGGGACAGCGCCCCAGCTTGCACAAATCTTCTCAGCTCCTAATGAAGAGCATTTTGGGTAGGGTAGGGCACGTCCGAACCTGTAGACTTCTCCTGGGGTTAAAACGTCAATATTTTCCTTCCTTGCTGCTACCTTCTTGTAAGAACAGCATTTGGACAGTGACAGAAAAGTACCACTCACAACGAGCTGAATTCACATGTAGCCGGTAAACATTTGTGACTCCTTGCTGAACACGGTCCACTAGAACTGACTGGAAATTGGCTCCCTCCCACCCCCCGTTGATAACACTTTTCTAAAACCATCATATGATTTTCCACAGCAAATTGTTTTTGTCAAAGCACCCGATGTTCTAGACTATGGGCTGAAAATCGTTAGCTCCTCTCTTGTGAGGGCAGACTTGTCGGTAGGGCAGTTAGTGAAGGTGTGGCCAGGCAGGATTCAAAACAACTCTTCCCTGTGTAAGTTAGTTTTCCTGAGAAAACTCAGCTCCGATGAAGCATCTGGCAAAAGCCCTGCTTTTAAACCAAATTTTTCAGATGGGCTCCATTAAACAGACGGGCAGATGAGTCCTTCCCCACCTGGACCAAGGTCACACAACTAGCCCCTGTCTCCAGCAGAGCTAGAACTTGGGGGCGGGGGGGGGGGGGTCGCTCATCATGCAGACCCTTGTTCCTACCATATTGTAGAAGGAGAATGCGGGAAGCTACCGCATTTAGTAAGGGGAGAGTTAATTTTCATTTTTCAAATCCAAAATCTAGACACTGAATCAATACATTATATACCAACAATCACGTCTTCCCTTACTTCAAACTTCAGTTCCTAGACTTCAAGCTTTTATGTTTTGGAAGAGGTCAGTTGCTGGTTAAAAAAAGCAATAAGCAGCACATTATAGTCAAGGTTAGGTCTTTTGTTATTAAAAAAATCATTTAGTCTTTGGCACAACTGCTCCTTCTGAAAAAACACCACTGCAGCAGGCAGAGAGATTACATTAAGTAGTTAAAGGTTCCCAAAAAATCACGATTGACAGGAATCCATCTTTTGCCAGGTTCCCCAGTTAGAAAAAGGACGAAATGTGGATGCCAGATGTTTTTCAAAGGTGGTATATGGATATAAAAATGTCCTTTATAGCATAGGTTTGAGGTCTCTTGATCATTCCTCAATTCCCAGTGGTAAGGTTAGTTTCCATCTTCCAGTGATGCTGATCAAAGCTATTCCTGCAAACAAACTTCTGGCAGATATTTTTGTCCCAATGCTAGGACTGGTCCATCTGGCGCACAGTCTCCCAGTGCTGAGTAAACATTAGACAGCTCGAACGCCAGCCCTGTTTAGCAGACCAGTGTTATTTAGCCGATGAGTAAAGTGGGGTGACATCACAGCTGAATGCTTCCTTTTAGGCACCGAAATCCATATTAAGACACCTGATAACTCGTCTGGTTTTCCAGGCACTGAGTAAGTCCTGCAGAGAAATGTTGGCTGTTCTGCCCCTTTGAAAGTCACTCCAGTCATTTAGGTGACTAACTTTTGGCAAGTGAGATTGGAAAATTTTTCCAGCCTGGGCAATTTGTCCCAAGGTAACACGGTCAGTCACCAACAAGAGAAACCAGGTTCCCGTCTCCATCTCTGTGTTTGGTAGAGTGCAAAGCCACCATGTTCACTGGAGAGAACTTCCACATCCAGCCCGGTATGCTGTCTCCAGTAGTGGCGAGCATCAGTTGCTTCTAAAGCTGGTGCAAAAACCCTTCAGTAGGCAAGTGTGGGACAATCGGGTCTCTACATTTTCCTTCTTATCCCTAACAGATTCACCCCTGAAGCCTGAGGGGTTACCCCTTCTAATTCTTCATTAGCACTCACGCTAAATCATGGGTTCCCAAACTGGGGGGCGTGCTCCCCTGGGGGGCATGAAGAAATTCCGGGGGTGGGGGAGCATGAAGTGACCCAGCCACACACACCTGTCAATCCCATGCCAAGTTTTGCTGCTTTTTTGGGGGGGAGGGGAGTGGGGCTTGAGGGTTTCTCAAAAATCAAAAAAGGGGCCGTGATGCAGAAAAGTTTGGGAACCACTGCACTAAATGCTCAGTCATGCTCAGAATGGTCTATGCTAGCAACACAAGCCGCCACAGAACCTAACTGTCCCTTCTCCATTTGACTTTTTTCAGAGTGCCTTATTGGGCAGTATCACGGATGCCACGAAGGGCTGGCCCTTCCATGAGGTGAACTGAGGAGGCCGCCTCAGGTGCCAGACCGTGTGTGTGGGGGGGTGCCAATAGGACCCAGAGTGTAGACAATTGTGTCTGCTGTAGGTAGCAGAGCAGTCCCATGAGAGGAGTAGAACAGGAAGAAGGCAGAATTTCAAAGTTTTGGCCCAAGCGAGGGGACATGGGGGCGTCATTTGAGCTTCCTGCCTCAGGTGCCAAAATGTTGTGGGCCGGCCCTGATGCCGTGCTTCACAGCAGTGGCTTTCTGCAGGTCTCCCCCTCAGCTTCCAAAGGGGCCGACAAATCACGTGTGTGTGAAGCCATGTCACTAGTAATGATGCAGCAGGGCCTGTCTGGTCCGCTCCCCGCCTGCAGTGGGAAATGTCACCACTTTAATGTACCCCTCTTTCGCCGGGAAGTACAGCGACTTCGTGGGGTACGTGCAGGGAGTTCTCATCTACAGGTGGATTTGATAATCGGCCTGGTGTCTGCAGCAAGGCAGAGATTTTCTTTGGCGATAATCAGGCTCCAGGAGCTGTGCCTTCAGACCATGGCCATGCAGTTTAAGTCTGGCTGCCGCTGTGAGGCCAGGGTCTGAGCAGCAAGCCTGACAAGACGGTTGGGAGGACCTGACGGAGCTCTGAGCTCCTGAGTTTTCTGCCCATTTTGCAGCAGGCGCCAAATTTCAGGGCCACACTGAGAATTAGTAAGTTGCGCTTGAAAGAGAAGTGGCAAGGGAAAGACTGGAGTCAGGGCTTGGGACCGAAAGAAGCCCCTGCCCTCTGATCTGACTTAGTCCAGACATGTTGACTTCCAGGGTGAGCCACGGGCCCTGTTGATTTTCAGGAGAGGCCGGGAGAGGGAGATACGGGCCGGAAGACAGGAGGAGTGCTTGCATTTGATTACCGACGACTGCTTGTTAGAAAGAGGAGAGCAGGCTGGACCATCTCGGTAGGCCAGCCACCTAATGTCTCATTGCAGGGTGACCAGTGTGGGGGTTAAGGCACCTCTCTGCCTGTCCTGGTACCACAGACTGTGCTTAGGGTTGCCAGGTGTCTGGTTTTTTAACTGGACAGTCCGGTATTTGAGGGTTCTGTCCAGGAAGCAAACTGAGAAGATACCGGACATATAAAACGTGGGTATTTTCTAGTTAGGTAAGTTTTATCATTACGAGTATTTGTACATAGTTGTGTACTGCCTGGCTGGTAGACACACTCATGCTGCGTGTGAGTGTCCGAGAGCCAGGCAGTACGCAGCTACGCGAGGGGGAGTAGGAGTGGGTGGGGGGCTAGATGGAATCCCGGGGACGGACTTGCTTGTGCTTTGCCGGGACCGTGCGTGGGATGGGCAGCGCCCCAGATCTGCATGCGGCCGCGTCAGTCCCCTACCTGCCGGCTGAGTCTCTCCCCCACTCCCTCCCCCCTGGCCAGCCCTGCTCCTCCCAACCCTCTCGCAGCCAGTCCTGTTTCCCAACAGCTGGTCTCCCCCCTACCCGACCAGCCCCACTCCCCCGACCCTCTTCCTGCCAGCCCTGCTTTGCGCTGGCCAGTACCCCACCCCCGGATCTCTTACGACCAACCCCGCTGCTGCTGACCCACCCTCCCACCTCCTCTCAGCCGGTCCCTCCCCCCCACATCTGAGACCAAGTGTGTCCGATATTTTTTCTGAAGCCATCTAGTAACCCTAGCTGTGCTGCACCCCAGACGCAGTACACAGCAGGCCTGGCTCCTAGATGGGGGGAGCACACAGGGCGCCGTGCACTGCCTCTACTCCAAACACTAGCTCTATACTCCCACTGGCCGCTTCTAGGGTGCAGCATGGTCTTAGCCGCCCCCCCCCGCCTCCCCGCTGCACCGCTGACTGGAAGCCGCTCAAGGGAAGCCCCTCCTGCCCCAGCCCTGAGCTCCCCCCAAATCTGGAGCCCCCTCGTGCACCCCAAAGCTCTCCTCAGCCCCACTTCAGAGCCCACATTCTAGACAAATTATGGTGGGTGGCAGACATCAACCATTTTCCCCAAATGGGTCAGGAGAAAAAAGTTTGAAAGCTCCTGCACTAGGGTACTCACAGCCACGCAAGGAGAGCTTTATTATGCTAAAGTTGAAGAAAACAGTCAAGTTAGTAACTTTTCTCCCCTGTTTTCCTACCTCTCCCCTGTGCCACAGTGCCTGGCTCAGCCCTGTCCTGACAGAACGACCCAGGGTCCCTCAATCGGAGCCTGTTCTGGAACGCCGCAAGGTTCTCATTTCCCTTCCCAGTCTTCCCACCTCATCAGAAAAGTCACACTTGGCACAATCGGAGTCCCTGTGTGAGCCTCTTCTCTGGCTGCCCCCCTTCCCCCAGTGGCAGGGAGACGCGGTAGACAGTGCCCTAGTTTTAGGCGGACAACTTTAACTCTTCTGGAGGGGGGCTTGCGGCAGAGAGCTGGAACCAGTCCTAAAATCCCGCTGTGCTTGCTTGGCTTCTGTTCAGCCAGCCCCCATGCGCTCATTTACTTCATGACTCCAGCCCATGAATCAGGCACCCCCTGTGGAAAGCACAAACGCAGCAGCTGTGCAGCAAAATGGTCTGCGCATCTCCTCAGGGGAAGCCATGAGCTATGAGCACGGTTCGGTCACCGTGCTGCACGCTTGGCTTTCAGAGCCCTGGGCTTGGCAGCCGTGCTCTGAGTTAGAGCTTGGCCTTGTTCCTGGACTCATTCCTGAACTCCACTTCCTTCTTTAGGGTGGAACAAACAACACGTCTGGGGAATGGCCATTCATTACAGTAAGCACATGAGGGCATGCCTGCGTATCAGGCACACAGAGATTAAGGTTCCACTGTGCTAAAGGCAGGCAGCTGTCCTAAAGCATCCCCACCTCCTTGTGTTACAAAACGAGATGGATGGGACACTCAGATGCAATTACCAATGGAATCTCAGAGGAGAACAATTTAAAGAGCAGCTTCCCAGACAGAGAGGAGAAGTTCGTGTTTTCCAGATGGGATGCAGCAAGATGAGATTCAAAACTCAAGTTTCCTCCTCCCCGCAGTTTTTAAACAGCCCCTTTTATAGCCAGAACACCTATTGGTATTCTAGAGTCCCTAGGGGCTGGTGGCTCTGTGCTAGGTGCTGGACAAATATAAGGATGCACCCCAAAGAGATTACCACCTAAATTTATGTCAGGGGATAACTGGAAGAAAACAGACTGGAGGGGGGAGTAAAACGTAACATCTGTGATTGGATACGCCAAGCAGCTAAGCACCCGCAGTTCCGGTTGACGTCTGCAAGAGCTGAGTGCCTCTGGAAAGCAGGTCATAGGATCGCTGGATCCATTTCTGAATGGTAGCCACCTCTGGGGAGGTGATCACACAGAGCAGCACCCAAAGAGAGGGGAATGTTGACCAAGAATCTAGGGCTATACCTACTCTCACGGCTTCTTGCGTGAGTACTATGCAAGTGAGACTAAGCGTGGAATATTGCCGAGCCTCATTTGCATACCTAATGAGCCACCATTTTTGCAGAAGAGGTTCTTGCGCCAGAAGGAGCTGTCTACACTGCCCCCTTCTTGCGCAAAAAACCCCTCTTGCGCAATGCCGTTCTTCCTGAGAATAATCGGCATAACGGCATTGTGCAAGTGAGGTTTTTTTCGCAACAAGGGGCAGTGTAGACAGCTCCTTCTGGTGCAAGCGCCTCTTCTGCAAAAATGGCAGCTCATTAGGTATGCAAACTAGGCTCAACCATATTCCACGCTTAGCCTCATTTGCATATTTCTCGCACAAGAAGTCGCGAGAGTAGACATAGCCTAGATCTCAGTCGAATGACCACACGTCAGACAGAATCTCTGTGGCTCTTAAGATCACACTCTATCCCTGCCAGTTCAAGTGGGTCAAGAAGCAATAAACCATCCTGTCTTTCATGAAACATCTTCCCCGGGAAGCATCAATGTTTAATTTTCTGATCAAGTGTTTTAGCCCACTCACCCCGTTCCCGGTGCTTTATTTTTTAATGTGGTTTCAATTTTCAGTAGTAAAGTGGAAAGAAACCACTCAAGAGAATAAACTCCTCAAAGCTTTCTGTTGGATTCCCAACCCCCCAAAACTAGTCAGCCAAATAAAGATTGGTCAAAGAGAAAACTTTCCATGGAAAAAATTGTTGAGGGTGGAGGGGGAGTGGAGGAAGACCATCTTTTGTTGAAAGGAAGTTCCACCAAAAACTTTGACACTCGTTCTAACAAATTTGGAACCCGTGTTGATTCTCAAAGGCCAAATTCAGAACTTAACAATTCCACTGAAAGATTCATTTTGGCCCAAGCATCCCAGAGATTTCTGGTTTTGTGCTTATTGTGACCTCCCCTCCCCAAGGGAGTTTATCTTCCCAACAAGTTAGAGCACAAAAGCTCCCTTATCTCAAATCTAGGGTAAATATCAACTGAATGATAGTGGTAGGGGGAGAGGAGGAGAGCAAATTCCTTCAAGTCCTCCCGTTCCCACCTTTCAGCCTCTACATCAAAGGCAGCTGTTTGGTGCAAGGACAAAGAAACAAGATCCAAGTCAGCAAGAATTTGAGTTCTCTCTCTCTCTTTTTTAATAAGACCCATTGTACAAATGAACGCTGTAATGAAGAGTATGTAAGACAAAAACTTCCCTTTGAAACAGGAGATAAAAGTGCAAGGGATCACATGAACACAGAAAGCAAGTCTAGCACTTCTTTTCCAATTACTGTACATTTCGTTGCTCTGTTTTGTTGACCTCGCTCATTTCAATCAGATGTCGGCACATTCCGTTTTACCTGGTAGAAATCAAAACCTGGAGGGCTCTGATCTTGCTGCAAAGAAGCCTTTTGTTAAGTTTGGTCTGGATGCTAGACAGGTAGAGTTTGCAAGATGCTTTTCTAGGTAAAGTATTACAAGTGTATGCCACCACCCCATAAAGGAGCAGTGTTTACCAGGCAGCATTGAGGGGTTGAGCCAGGGAGGAAGTAAACTGCTGTGTTTCACGACAACTAGAGGGAGAGTCAGGAAATCAGGGGAGGGAATGATTGACACGAGATTATATTTAATAGCATGGTGGTTTTAAGTGTATTCAAGTAAAGCACTGAGGAAGGAGGCTGACTAGTCTAATCTCCTTCGACAGGGAATAGAAACTAGATTTGGGGTGCTGAGTCATTAGTCCAATTTTTAAAAAAAATAAACCCATATTGCAGCCATCATCCAGGGATAAACAACTTGTCTTTCTATAGAGCCGAGCACCATGGCGGCCGAGCAGGCTGGTGCAGCCCCCCGATGGCTTCGGGATGCCTGTGTCTCTGATGTGTGCTTGTGTCTCAAGCAAGCCAGCCCTCCGGCGTCAATCCTGCTCGGAATCACTCTGGACCGGAGAGTGTCTACTCACGCCAGGGGAGCATGATCAGCACTGTATGCACACACAGCTCTTCCTTTGCCTCCGTCCTGCCTACCCTGGATCAGCTAGGCACGACAGCAATGCCTGCTCTGCAAACCAGAAGAGTGGGGCCAGTCTGCTGCAAGTACCATGGCCAGGCTGTTTCTGCAGTCTGTAGCAGAGATGGGCCTTCCAGTTCAGGAAGAAGGGCTCAGTGCACAAAGCCAGGCTAGAGCCCCAGTTATAGGGGAGAGCTGGCTTGAAACTCAATAGACAAGCTGCAAGATGAAAAATCCTGAGCCAAGCCCTTTTGAAGGGCCATATAGCTGCACCGGAAGATCAAAGGCGCGCGATGCAAGGAGCTGCCGTTTAAAAGAAAGTCATTCCCTGCTCGTTCCGAAGGATGCGCTGTGGATTCATTAGCAACCCTCTGGGAGAAGGGTTTGATTTCGCAGCTTAGCTGAAAAAAGGGCATCTCAATTACCCCAAGGCCCTGGAACAATTCTGCTGGGGGCCAGTTGAGGGCTGACAGAAAAATCCCTCCTACTAACTGAGCCGTGCCATTCCCCGTAGCATCCCGGATTCTCCTCGGAGGTCTGTGATCTGAACACTTATCAGGCTTGACTGTGTTTCAGCTTGTATCTGAAAAGATCATAGCCTGAGGTGATATGGCTTCAGGCCATATTATTCCTGCCATAAGGGCAGCTAGGGGCTCATACATCAAATGCTTTTAAGGAGAAGTGTATAGATAATACGGCAAACTGAACCAAACCCCTCCTGAAGTTAGAAGTTAGGGTAAGTTCACCTCCTCTCACCATTTATCTCAGATCCCCCTGCTGAGGGCTCTGCATGCAGAGGTTACCGCCAGAGGCAGAACAGCAGAAATACCACAAAAAGGGCTGTAAACACCACAGGGGCAGCCTAATTACACAGAGAGGTGGATTTCCAAATTGGGATAAGCAGCAGCTAGACACGTTCACACAAGGCCAAAGGACACACTTTTCTGCTTTGATGATTTGGAGGGCCTCTTCCAGCCCCCACAGCTGACAGGTTTGTTCTTTGAAAAGTACATAATGGAAGATAACCTTCAGGATTACAATTCATTGGCACCAAAAACAAGAGGGATGCAAACACAAGGCCACAAGGATAAGAACGTGAGCTGGGCCAGGGAAGGAGATGCAACAAGCTAGAAAGTGGATACCGACTAAGGGCACGTCTAAGCTACTTTTTTTCCAAAAGAGGATATGCAAATTCCACAACAATTTGCATAGATGTTCCGATCCCACTTTCAAAAGAGGATCTTTCGAAAGCAAAAGTAGTCTGGACGTGTTTTTTTCGGGAAAAAACCCTTTTCGAAAAACTGCGTAAACCTCCTTTAAGAGAGCGGCTTTTTTTGAAAAAGGCCCCCTCCCTCAAAAAAACTGCATCCAGACTTTCACTTTCAAAAGAGAATCTTTTGAAAGTGAGGTTGGAAGATAGGCTATGTCTAGACTACGTAGAATTTTTGAAAGAATATGCAAATTCCATAGGCATTTGCATATTCTTTCAAAAATTCTACGTAGTCTAGACATAGCCGAACTGTGCATTTCTCAGATGCACCCTTCAAGGCTAGAGGGGATCATCATGATCTAATTTGATCTCCTGTCCATCGCAAGCCACAGACCCTCACTCCTGTAAGACACCTCGAACCTCTGGCTGTGATAGTGAGGTCCTCACATGTTTTCAGCACTTCAAGATACGGAGGCTCTGCCAATCACACCAGTTTAAACCTGCAAGTGACCCATGCCCCATGCTGCAGAGGAAGGCGAGAGCTCCCCTGGGTCTCTGCCTAATCTCCTAGCAACAGCAGTTACACGGTCAACCAAAAATAACTACTTCAGGAGTGTGTCTTAAAAGATATTCAGACCCAGCTGAAATATTTCCAGGTCTAATGCTTCTCATCAGCGCGTCTCAAACCAAGGCATTTTATAGGAGCTGGACAAGGATCCGCCTTGCTTGGCAAGAGGGGAAGCTAAAGCGCTGAGGCAGCGTGATTGGTCCAGGTCTAGAATCGAGATCTCAAGTCAATTCCAAGGCCTGTCCCAGACTTCCTCCCAACCCCTCTTTCTGCACTTCACTTCCTGCATCTGCAAAGTGGGAAGGCTGCAACACAAACACAACCACCCCCACCTGACGACACTCAGGGAAACGTGGCTTGTTCAGGTCTCCGGTTCAGAATGAGCCATAGTTTTGAAATTATTCAAGACTTGCGCCAATTCGACTGAATGGCCTGGTTCCTCCCAGCAAACTTTTAGTTCCGGTCTTGTCGTAGTCCTGTCCCATGCACTCTTCCCTCTTGGTGCAAGAGCCTTCCTATGATCTGAAACTGGTTCCCTAGTTCTTACACTATTCTTTATTGGTTCGTACCACCCACCACATTGCTGTCATATCAGCATTCCTTCCAGCAAAACAGCCAACAAGGTGTTTGTTATGCATGGTTTAGTCTCTCATCCTCTCCCTGTAACCATCAAAGCACAGGGGAGAACTTTGTAAGCCAGGAGTGCTTTGTTTGAGTAGGTCTACCCTAAACCTATGCCATGCTATTTTTCCATCAGAGAAGGCAAGCTGGAAAAGTGCAGCTTACACATGGAGTGGAAAGTGGTAATGAGGGATTGTCCTTCGTTCTTGTGAGTGCAGAACAAATTCATACATCAGGCCTTGAAAAAAAGCTGTCTCCCCTCCACAGATGCCTCCTCTTTTCAACTTTTTACCTCCACTTCTTGACTTTGCTCTACTTCTATGGAATAGTTCACTTGTACAGTGGAAGACCAAATAAAGCTGGGATTGTGTTTCTACATAAACATAGATGTGAGCCAACAGACCGTACAATGCCCATGAGGAAATCCAGATCATAAAGCATAGGATGCAAACAGGACACGTGAATTCCCCTTAATTGGAAACATTTGCTACGGCAGCTCTTGCACGGGAACACATTGATTTTCCAGGATGTTTTCTCGATCCCCTAGACTGGTTTCAACACACCCAGGTTCCAGGGCTGGATGAATTTATCACCGTTCCTGACCTGAAGCCTAGACAACATACAGACCGTTTAGGAATTTGTGTGTATTTGTCTCTGCCATCTGACAAACCTCTCCTGAACACTTTTCCATGGGATAGCTGGATCTTCCCTAGCTAAAGCTACAATTTGCTGGCCAGGACAATAAGCTATCCCTTGGAAGTATTTCGAGTATCTTGTTCCAATAGTAAACCTGGGCTCCAATGCAAGGGATGCACACGTCACTGCTCAGGATGGATTCTGCAAGCAGTGTTGTGTATAATTTTCATGGCTTGGTGGATTCAGAGGAAAAAAGAGGATCACTGTTTGTCCTCTTCTGACCTGTGTTGCAATACCCTTTACTCTTACACTACACATCAGCATCGTTAGTTCAATATTAATTCCATAGCCGCCTACAACTTGGGGCTCGTCAGTGACCATTGGGATTTCACACAGACTGAGGAGACTGCTCCACCCCAGAAGTGCAGCCTTCCTTCCCCAAAACACAAGGAGCATCTTTGCTAGCAGTAAAGAGTCCTTCTGAATGCAGTAAAAATTTGAAAAATGAGCTTGGAACAGCAATTAGGAACGGCCACGTCTAGAAGGAAGCATTCACAGAGCACCCCCAAAACATGCAGAACAATGCATGATATTCTATGGTAATCGTCTAAGCACACAACAGGAGGATTTTGACTAGTAAGCTAGAATGCCCATACTGCAGATTTTTATTACATGTGTGTCAACACATTCATAGATCAAGGGACCAGAAAAGAGAAATAGGTCACCTTCTATATAACAGGCCATAGAGTTGCATTGAGATACACATACACACACTAGTCTCAATATGGGCATATGGGCACATGTACACACCCACAAAACCTGTACACACCCACAAAACCATTATGTCACTTCCCCCCTCCTCTAGTTTTTTCTCCCTACTCATACTAGCATCCTAACAAAGAAGCAGCTACAATGCCTAGATCCTTTTTGAAGGGCAGAGAGGTATACAGAGCAGGATGTTGGGGTCTTGATGGAATAACTCTAGTAACTCCCCATGGCATTCAATACCGTAAAATAAAGCAGCCGGCTGTTCTGCTTGTCAGCCTCAGAGACCATATGTATCTAAGACATGATTGCATTATTTCTACTATACTGCAGCAGAGCTAAACAGAAAGCTGTAATAAACTACCCTCAGTATGTCCCTTAGCGCCGCGAACAGAGCCAAAACAGATAAACAAAATAGCACGCTAAGAGCATCCTGGCCTTGTGATGGAGATCTGTTCTCTAGGAAGCAAGGACTCCGGACTTCTTAATCATCCACTGATTTCCACAAGGGCAGATCTTTTTTGTGGGTTTCTCTTCCCCTACGTTGGGGATAATTAGATTTGGGTCTGGCCATAGCTACAAAGCAGGGTGGATTTTAGCACAGGTAGGCTTTGGAAATCTATGAATAGAGAAGAACCCAAGATGGATGTATAAGATCGGAGTCAATGGCTTGGTTTGATATAGCTAGATGATAGTTTTCTGCAAGAATCTTAAACAGCTTGTGTTCTGTCCCCGTCGCCCTGGAGAGGCCAGAGTTGTGGACCCTCGGACTTGTGATCAGTTGTGTATACACCCACAAATCTGCAACTATGCCATGATTACACCTCTGCTGGGTGGACTGCAAGTTAGAAAAGTGATTATTAGTAGACCAACTGCAAACAGAATTGCACCATCCTTCAAATATAGGTAGGAATTTCCTTCTGCCATGAATATTCATGCCAGGAGTTGCACTGAAAGTGAATTTTAAGCTTGTGCATGTTTGTAAAAAAACTGAATTCGCTTGGTGAGTGCTTGAAAAACACGGTCTTCTCACGGACCGCGGGGTCCAACCTCGGACCCTTCACCACCAGTTGGGCCAGCTTGCTCGATAATGCATGGCACTTGGTGAAGGAGCTTCATGAAAGACAAGTTGCATGATTTCTGGTTAACAGTTCTCTTTGCAGAGAGGAAGAAGGAAAATTTGGCAAATTCATTCATAAAGGGTGAGATTTTCAAGACTGTTTCGTGGCATTAAGGTCCCAAATCCCATTGGATTTCAATGCAAGTTGGGTGCCTAACACTCTTAGGCTCCTGTGAAAACCCCAACTTCTAATCTCCTCTCAGAGCAACAGTTGTTATTCTTGGAAGAGCTCATCAGGAAAGTTCTGCTCCTGTCGGTTACCAGCTTGACTACCAGTCATTTGGAGTTGGAAGGCCGCTCCAGAGGGGAGGCGGTATGTGTGTGGTTAGCAAATGACTGAAGTGCCCATACAGTGAGTAATCTGTACGCCTTTGAGTCTGGTTCCTTCTTCCCTGTTCTACTCAGAGGCATGTGAATCACTGAGACAGAACTCTGAAGGATGAGCTACTCTGATAGGATTAAGCAAAAGAAAACTTGGAGCCCATCTTCCACACCTCAATTGTCAATTAAGTAACAAACAACCTTGCATTCTGCAAACTCACTCCAATCTTTCTTACTCAGGATACAGATTTGTGGCAGCGCCTGAAAAGTCCTTGTTCAGCCTTTTTAATATTGGAGCAAAGCAATCAAATCAGATACAATCTAGCATAAGCTGGATCACTTGCTTGTCCCAAGGATGGAAGTTTATTAGTCTGTGGCTCATATCAGAGTTATTGTGCTGCGTTAAATTTATTGGTGCTCTCTCACCTCATTAAATACTTAAATTGGCCTGACAAGACAGGGGGGAAAAAAAAGGAATTCTTTTAAACACTAAAGGAAGCTGGCAGTTCAATGTCCCCACTCACCTTTAATGCAACAGCCTACACTCTAAGGAAAGGACGGGGCATAGAATGAAAAAAAAAATTATGCAGATAGCACAGTTAACTCACTAATGTCCTAGTAGGAAAAAACATGCTGCAGTCACTGTCTCTCAAAAGCACAGTGTGACTTAAAACCTCGAGGGCAGTGGTTCCCAACCTTTTCACTAGTGTGGACCCCCAATCACCTCCCCAAACTGTTCATGGGCCCCCCCAATGACCCCCCATCAATTGTTCATAGACCCCCCCCCCCCCAGCAGAGCCAATTCTAGTAGGCAGCGGAGTATTTTCTCACTTTTCATTTACTTATCCTGTTTGATTAGACATTCCACTTGTGGATTCTTCACTCTGCTCATTAGTCTCTCTTCAGTGAGCCTGATTTCAACCATGCATCCATGCTGAGTGGATGGCTAACGTTCGTATGCTTCAAATCGCCATGATCATCATATAAAGGCGCCCCGACAGATTTCCAGACAGCAATAAACATTATTGGAAGGTATTTAATTTAAAAATAGAGATTGTAACTTCGCAATTTATTGAAAACATATTTTCTATAATCATTTTTTCCCCACCAACCTACTGCAATACCCCCATGGACTCCCAGGAGTCCGCAGACCCCAGGTTGGGAACCACTGCTCTACGGGAAATTTGTGCCAGTCATTCCATACTATTCTTCTCCAAGCCACGGGGCAGGTGGGGTGAGAGGGAATGGAGGGAGTGACGGAATGGATGCGGTTTGTCCAACAGGATGAGGATTTCTGCTACCTATGCCCCAAGACTAAGAGCATCCCAATGCCATTCGCATGGCATCTGTCCCAGGTTTTACAGGTGATGGTGAGTAGAATCTGCCTGCTCCTCGCTTTCCTCTGAACCCCAGCTGACAGAGCAGCTCTGAGCATTCTTTACATACAACCAGTGTCCTCAAAGCACCTTGCTAACAAGGTGGGCACGGGGCCAGCAGCGGCAAGACCGCGAGCACAGTGACACTTTATATTCTGAGTGCTCCAAATACATAATACAGCACTTAATTTTGATTTAGTGGGACAGCAATAGTAGAGTGGCTGCAGAAGACCATTATCCTGTGACAGTGTTCTGTTCCACTGATGTTATCGCTCCATTAATTAAATTTCAATTGACTATTAATTGCAATAGATATTTATTATGGACACTATCGGTTACAAAGTAATTATAGGTCAATGACATGCTTTATTCATCAGTTAGTATTTATATTTATATTTCACACACATGTACAGTTGGTATATAGAGAGCCCCATGCGGGTACAAAATTTGTATCTGCAGCTGCAAAAATGAACCGCGGGTATCCACATTGCAGGTGTGGATACCAACAGATAGAAAGCAGATATCCATAAATTTGCAGGGTTCAATACAAAACTTGTATCCGCATCTTCATCCATATGCATAAAAGGGCCACAGATATCTGCATCCACACTCATGGATGCAAATACCCATAGATATAAAAACAGTGATCCGCAGAATTGCAGGGCTATAATTATATCATATGGGATGGGTCTATTTTCATTTACTCTATACACATATACAGGTGAGGATTTTCCAACACCGTTATCTCTGGCTAAGTTTTTCAATACTCCTCAAGTTAAGTTCCTACTTTAATGTTTAGGCACCTGCTTACTTGGCTTGATTTGCAAGAGATGAGGCCTCACAGATACAGTAAATATCTAGAAATTGCAGACTAGAAGTTCTCCACCCTTTTGAAAAATCGGGCAAACAGCAGAGATCATCAGATGAAATGGCAAAGTGTTAACCAACCATTTAGCCTACTCTTGAATCATTAAATATGGAAGGAAAGATCTCATTGGAAGAAGTCAGAAAGCTGCTCCCCGGCCACTATAAGCATGTCCGCACACATGCGCAAACCCCATCCAAATTAGAGGTTGGGACCAGAACCAAGCACCTAGAAATCAATAGACAAGCTCCCATTGATTCCAATGGGCTTTGGGCTAGGTGCCTGGCTTCTAGATTTACACAACATTCAGTGGTCCTTTCCTTGGCCAATATACTGAGGAAAGTTGCCAACTGTCTATACCAACCAAGCGAACGCCTCTACTTTTAAAGGGGGAGAAGCATGAACAATCAGAATCCGAAGGAACATCAAGAGGTCATCAAGTCCAGTCTCCGGCACTCATGGCAAGAACCACTTCGATCCTTCCGGTCAGACGTTTGTCTAACCATTTGTAAGCTTGCATGACAATGTTCTACCCACCTGCCAGACAGCCATCTACCTACCCCTACCTTTAAAGGCCCATCCCGAATGTTAGATGCATTAGTGGTCTTGTTTTGTGACAGCTCCCAGGAACAGAAGATGCTCCATTAAAAAAAGTTGAACTAAGTGTCTTCAACCACACACTGCAGACATCTCCCACCACGTTTTTAGAAAGATGCAGCAGGCCTGATTTCCAAATTAGCCAGCCAGCCATCCACCATATAAATAGCAGTTACTTTATTTAGGGTCATGTTACTAATCTGATTCTATTAAACCTCCACTGTCTAAAACTCAGGCAAATCGATCCCAAGTCCCCATTAAGGTTGGGATAACACATTTGGAAGACTTTAGAACCAACCAACCCTGAACTTGTTGGCAGTAGATGAATCCAACTTTAAAAGACCGCGAAAAGAAGAATTTCCTTCTAGTTTTCATGCCGTTGCTGTAGCATGAGTCACACTGGATCTACAGCTACCAGCTATAAGACATAGTCCTTGAAGCCTGAGTTTGCAGAGTAATCCAGATCTCAACTGAAGCAGATTTTTATTTGTAAAAGCAACTCAGCTTTCCTTTCTGCAAGTTAAGTGACTAGATTGTTCCACACCCAAACTCCTGGGACCGTCTTGGAAATCTGACCCTTGGTGTCAAAACATCACCAGGGGAGCTGAGCTCTTTGGAAAGTCTGTGCCCCTCCCCCACCCTGGGTGCAGATTGGGAGCATTTGAAAAGTGGATCTCGGTACATTTTAAATCATGTGGCCCTGAGCTCATTCTGCTCAAATCCAGAATGCACAGCTCTGGGTCTGAACTTCGCTGCTCATGCTCATTTCTGTAAAGTCATAAAGTGTGGAAAAAAATGAATCAATTTGATTATTAACGCTGAACTGCCCATGCCCTCTGCTTCCAATTTTACAGCTGTCTCCACCGTGGGCAACTCCCTCTACAGCCTCCATTCCCAGCATCTTAGGTTCTCTCTCTCTCCTCCTGCTGCTCACCTTCAGTGCCGTTAGTCTGACTCCATTCATATTAACCAAGTTGTTATACATCATGTTTATCAACGGCATCCTGTTCAAAAGCAGCAGCTGAACGTTATGGGGATGGGTGCTTTAAGAATACTTAATGGAGAGTTCAGAGTCTTTCTTGGATGACAGATTCTGAAGCAGATGTCAAGCCAGCTAGACTTCCAAGAGTCAAGTTTTTCCTTCAGCACAGTGACAGTCCGGGTATCACTCACAGTGATTAAGGAGCTGGGAGGCCAGTCATAAAAATCACAGATGGAACGGATACATCAAGGTGTCATTTTCACAGAGCCATTTGCTGCAACTAAATGACAGAGGATTTGAGGCATCACAAACAAAACAAAGACCCACCATGAAACCCAGTCCCTTCTTGTGTAGGATTGCTGTTACACAAGACACTTAATGCCACCTTAGTTGATTCTTGGTGAGCTTCTGTCTCATGAATCAGCTTTTTTAATAGCAAGAGAACAAAACACCACCCCACACTACACTTTGTCTAGAGCAGTTTTGTTGGGCAAAAAGGTGCCTTGGTTGGGGAAACAAGGCACCTTGGTACAGCTAGTTACTGCTCTGCGTAACCCTCCTGAATCACATCTGCGTCACCAACTGACAAGAGCAAGTTATTCCTGCTGACGGCTCGGAAAGGCAATATAGCTGTGACCGAGGGACCTGGAGTCTTACATGCACCTCGTGCATCCTTTCCACCAGTGCTGGCTCCATTCGGATTCCAGAACAGTTCTTCTTGGTGCCGCATATGAAAGGAGCGGCATCGTCAGGTACAAATCTGTAAGAACCCAGCTTGAGTTTCAGATCTCAGGACTTGTTCAAGGGAACACAGAAGGTGGGTGGCCGAGCCGAGGCCTTGGTTTGCAAGGAGTCGAATGTGTGCTTATTACGAAGACAGTAAGCAGTTTCAGGCAGGGATCAGCTTTCATTTGGGTCTTTCTGCAAAACCTTTGCACAGAGGGGAGCTGACTCTTGACTGACTCTTCTAGACACCCCCTAACCATTTGCACACACTTTAATGGATCAGTTCTAGGCCCATGGTTAGGTTTGCAGATTAGCAGAGTGCCCATGGCTAGGTTTGTTTCTACTGGTGGTGCACATTCACAAAAACCTCTGTGCACATAGTTTTATTCTGCACATGGCTGGAAGAAATCTGCACACGGCTGGGAAAGATTAGAGGGGACACTGCCTAAGACTATTAATATCATTGCCAAATGAAACATTTTCTATGCTTCCAGAATCATGAATCACTGCTTGTAGAGATGCGTGTCTCGGCTTTACACCCATGTGCGTGAAGAGTCTCTTCATATTTTTTTAAACATGCAGGTAGCGAGCTCTTTGAAATAAAGATATGCCCTTAAACAATAACATACTGCAGGAAAGAGGAATTTCATCTCCTGAACAATAGCAGCATGCTATCAATGTAGGTCTATGATTGTGTCATAAAAAATAAAATACATACTAGTTAATCAAAGAATTACAGGCACTTAAGTCATCCCTCTCTGGCTTTGCATAACTCCACACACTGCCAGCAGCACTGTTGTCAACCACAAGAGACCATAATAGACATCAAAAATTCGCCTTTAAATTTATTTTCTGTAAAGACTGGTCTTTTGAACTGTGCTGGTGGAGGCTTAAGGGTACAACAATCTGTCTTTTTTTGGACTCTCCCTCTCTTGTGGGAAACGCTGATCTGTGGAGCTCTGTGGGGAAGAGAGCGACAGCAAGTCTGTGTGTGTCTTGTCAAGATACCTGTCCTTTTCATGGATCAGTTCTCTTATCAGCCGCTTGATTAAGACATTAAAAGGAAGAAGGTGAAGGAAGGTTGTGCAGCAGAAAGAGACTGCCGAAGTTCCCCTCCTCCCTGCACGGTATGAAAGAAACCTGGCTGTTTGAGCCGGGTCCTGTCACTAGTGTGGAGGGGCAGGCGTGGGGTGGTCCGTTCGAACGGGGCTGTCCTTGCAAGTCACAGCACACGGCTGGCCACTTGTCTGCATGGAATTTGCTGCTTCACATGAGCCAGCCATGTCCAAAAGCCAAAGCAGAGAGAATTATTCATCAGGGGGCTGGGTTTTGCTGTTGGTTTGAAATCCATCGTGTGCACACTGGCAAGAAGCTATGGTTGAAAGACCTCGGCTCCCAAGCCAGCATTTCGGAGCCCACAAAGAGGCCGATAAGAGCAAGCCTGTAATCAGAGGCCAGTGGAAACGTTCTGTAATGACGGCCTGAGAGGCACAGCTGAGCAGGTCGGTTCTGCACTGCAAGGAAACAGGCCGGCCCCAAAGCCAGCTGTGGGGAGAGCAGCATGACATTTACAAGAGGCCTACAAAAGCCCAAGCCATCCGTTCCCGGGAAGGCAGCTGTGGTATTAGGTTAGAGGGCCACAGGGCCTGTCGTACCCTCCAACCCTACATGTGTCACATCCTGCTTTAGGAAGCATTCCTTTGCTTGCCACAGGGATGTGCTGAACACGGGCAGCAGGGGGTGGGCATGGTCAGGCTGGGAAACAAAAACAGCCTGCGCAAGAGGACTCGTCCCTTCCCAGCTGTTGACCGGAAGGGTGTTAAATTGGCTGCAGAGCAGCAGGGATATAACTGGCAGAAGGACAAACTGCGCCGTCAGACATGAGACGGTCACTCTAGAGAGGGACTTACTGAGCAACTGCTAAAAATTGCAGCCTGTCCCAGTGCCCACGAACCCTGCACGGGGGCATCTCTCTACAGGACTTGAGCCATTTTGAATGAGTGTTAACAAGCATGAGTCTCCTGCAGCCTAGACCAAAGCAAACCTATAGGTCGGGGGGGAAGGGTTTGAGTAGCTGTTCCACTAGACTATACAACGGGGGGGGGGGGGGGGAAGGGAAGGAGAGAGAATAATTTTTGCTGTGGGAAGAGTCACTCCAAGATTTTGGTAAGTGATCAAGGGACACACTTTTCTAGAGGGGATGCCGAGTCTGGGACAGAGGTTGGGGGCAGAAGGGTGCTCAAGGTAGAGACCTGGGATGCAGGAGAGAGTGTGGGAGGTCAGAGGGAGTTTGGGTAGAGGAGGGGATTGGTGTACAGGGTCTGGAGGAAGTTGGGACCTGGGGCAGGAGGGTGCAGAGGGGTTCTGGTGGTCACCTGGTGTTGGAGCAGGGTGGGTAGCCTGCGGCAGGGAATTGGGGCACCAGCAGCTCCCTGCCTGCCAGTCACAGGCTGCTCCCTGTGGCTCTCTGCTCTGGGGACAAGGGGAAAACTTTGTGAAGCTGGCCAATAGGAACAGAGAAATTGTGCTGGGGGTGGGGACAGCTCCTGAAGCCTCCCCCTCGCACCCAGAGCAGAGCCATGTGAAGAACCCAGCCATTAAAAGGGGCATGGGGCTGCCGTGTGCCTGAAGGTCCCAGTGAACAGTTTGTTGGGCTGGATATGGCCTACAGGCCGCATCTTGCTCATCCCGCCAACACCCCCCTCATTAGTAAACAAGTTTAAAAGGTGATTAAGAATGAAAGACCAGTCAGAGCCCATAAGGAAACATGCTGGGAATCTCAGGAGGCCACGGTCAATGGTACGTGTGCCTATTACAGAAGGTCAGAATCACAGAACACTAGCACTGGACGGGACCTCGAGAGATCAAGTCCAGTCCCCTGCCCTCATGGCAGGACCAAGCACCATCTAAGCACCTGACAGGTGTCTAATCTTCTCTTAAGTATCTCCAGTGATGGAACTTCCACAACCCCCCTAGGCAATTTATTCCAGTGTTTCACCATCCTGACAGCTAGGAAGTTTTTCCTAATGTCCAACCTAAACCTCCCTTGCTGTAGTTTAAGCCCATTGCTTCTTGTCCTATCATCAGAGGCCAAGGAGAACAATTTTTCTCCTTTCCTTGACACCCTTTTAGATCCTTCATAAACATGCCTCTTTTCAAGTAAGAGCCTACAACAAACACCATCCCTGCCCCAACTTCTCTATAGAGTGGGATTTTACATTCAATACTTCATGTTAACAAAAAGCTGCATCAATATGAAATTTATATTCACGGTTCCCATATGAGAGTCAATGGTGGCTCATTGTTCAAGTGGAAAATGAGAAGGGGGCATCTTTGTATTAACCAGGATTTGAAGGGCCTCTTTACCCCGCATTGGGCAAACATGTGCTCCCACATTGTAAAAGTCTAGCGTGGACCAAGCGGTATCCACTTAAAGTGTGCCATACCTCCTCATCTGCCTTTGCCTGTCGCAATGTGTGTGTTAGCCCTTCACCCAACACATTCTAGCGACATGTTTGGAGCATAGTACGGACACAGAGGAAGCAATTTGCTCTCAGAAAAATTGAGGCAGAGCAAGGGAAAAATCTCAGAAGTTTAACATTCCCTGTACCAAACTGCCCAAGAGCCAGAGAACATAACATAAGAACGGCCGTACTGGGTCAGACCAAAGGTCCATCTAGCCCAGTATCCTGTCTGCCGACAGTGGCCAGCACCAGTGCCCCAGAGAGGGTGGACCGAAGACAATGATTAGTGATTTGTCTCCTGCCATCCCTCTCCAGCCTCTGACAAACAGAGGCCAAGGACACCATTTTATCCCCTGGCTAATAGCCTTTTATGGACCTAAAAAGGGGCACGCTGTGTGAAGACGACAAACTCCAAGCAGGGAAGCAGCAGCTCAGAGATCTAGGGGCAAGCCAGCTTTGAGTAACACTCCTGTCAGAATGCAACACTGCCTGATCACAGCTGCCACCGCTCACATTGCAGACCGGCCATGAGTTCACCACAAAAACCCACATCAAAGACTCTTTCCCTCACTCCTCTGCCTTGCCTGCTCCCCATAGGAAGCGGGAGGGGAGGGGATGGAGAACTTGGCAGAGCTGGTTCAAGTCTAACGTAGGATTCCCCCAGGAGAACGCAGCGGCCCTACTGGAACACACACACATTAAGAGGGAGAAGATGCACATCATGCAGAATGTATTTAAAGCCTTTAATAATTCATATTTTGATATGCAGCCGCAGTTAAAGTGGGATCCCTCGGAAACCTAAAAGCCTTTCTGATTGCACAGCCTCAACTCATCTTCATAAAAGGTTCTCAACCAACCTCTCTTCTCAGCATCAATGGTTATGAAGAAAAACTAATCGCTACAGCTGGTCGTCATTGAGAAGTCACTTCATATTTCACAGTGCAAGGAGCTATGTTTAATGGGACACATTGTTTTTCCCCTAAGCAGCTGGAAAAACCCTAGACATCATATTAATAATGTCAAGTTTTATCGGCTCTCTCGTTTGAAATATTAAACTTCTCAGGCTCTCGCAGCTGAAGTCAGAGGCTGTTAAGACATGGACAGTTTAGAGAGTTGGAAAACAACAAGGTGTGTCAGATGTCTGTCGAGTTGCAGTGGGTGGAATTAAACAAGCGAACAAGCAGTTATTCCCATCAAGCCAACAAAAGGCTTTTCCAGTCAGAGCATTGGATTTGAGTGAGAGGGTATGTCTAGACTACATGCCTCTGCCGACAGGGGCATGCAGAATAGGCTACCCGACAGTCAATGAAGTGGGGATTTAAATATCCCCGGCTTCATTAAAATAAAAATGGCCGCCGCGCTGTGCCGGCTCAGCTGATCATTGGCACAGCGTGCGAGTCAAGACGCGGATCGGTCGACAAGGGAAGCCTTTGTCGACCGCTCCTGTAAACCTCATGAAAGCTTTGCTAACTCTTCTTTGAAATGGGTCCTTGCTGTCATTAATAAATTCTTAGGCCCCAATCCTGCAAAGACCTCTGTAAACAAGGTTTACAGGAGTGGTCAGCAAAGGCTTTCATTGTCAACCGATCCGCGTCTTGACTCGCGGATGATCAGTGCAGCATTCCTGGAAAGTTCAAATAAAACACTGGTCTGTTTTCAATATTGAAAAAGTTTCCAAACAGGAAGCCCAATCCACACTGCCCAGAGGTTCTAGTAAGGACTCTTATTTTATTATTTAACTTTGAACTCAGGCCTTCCTGCTAAACGAGGCTTTCAAAATAGTCCAGGGCAAGTCCTCTGGAGGGGTAGCAATTACAGCTCTAATGAATCTCTGTGCACTGAGAAACAAATACACTAAACACTGCAGCAGATGAGTAGAAAAGCTGCTAGTTTGCATAAGGAGATTTTTATGCCCAACTAAGGCGTCGAATGTACATTTCCCTGAAATGCTCAGGTAACATGTAGCGGTGATGTCATGTTCTCCTACACGCCTGGCACGCCTGTAATTTTCAATGCAAGTTCAGTCCCTAATCTGCAAATGTGTTACTTGCTATTCTGTGCATATGCATGAATAAAGCCAACTGAATGCATGTCATTTTCCCATACTGTTTGACAATACTTGAGCTGAAAGTGTTTAAGGGACTTTCCATTAATTTATTTTGTATGATTGCCTGACAGGAATCCATTTAACTCACTAGAATATTGCCCAGTATACTTGCACACGCTCAGTAGTGCATTTTAATTTGTATGACATGAAGTAACCATATTGGAGCATGATTATCACGAGTAGGGATGTGAATGGTTAACTGATAAGGGTGATGCCTACTTGTGACTTGGTAGCTTGGCTGTGCTGGAGAGGTTGCTCCAGCCTATGCAAGGCCAGATCCTCACCTGTGACAGGACCCCAGCCTGGCCGGAGCAGTCCCCATCCATGGCGGGTGCAACTTGGCTGGAGCAGTCCACGGTGTCGTAAGTGGGAGGCTCCGCAGGCTGGCCGGAGCAGCCCACTGCGCCACTGACGGGGGCTGCTCCAGCCTGTCTCGTCCCACTTAAGCAGTTAACCAGCTGAATGTTATGTTCAACCAGTTAACTGATTAAACGGGATTTTACATCAAGCGTTTGAGGACTTCCTCTGCCAGTTCCATTTATAGCTTCTAGAATATGGTCTCATGACTATGGCTTTCTATTCCAGCTCCATGTCAGAATGCAGCAGTTCTCCAAAACACACATCTGCATTTGTGTTGCGCTTTCGATCAATAAACCTGTTACTATACAGGTGGAAGATGTAGTTTTTCTGGAGGAGGGGGATTTGTTTTAAGCCATTATGGGTAACTAGCCTCCTGAGTATTCCACTTGCAAAATCCTCTCTCTGAAACTCAGTCTGATCTTCAACTAGTTCCTCTGTGGGGACCAAATCACTTTAAGTACTATTGTAAGCAGCAGGGTAGCCTCCTGGGATATTGCCTTTGAATACTTGTAATCTAAACGTCTTAGAAGCATTTTAGTAACTCACCAGAAAGATTCAAGGTATTCCTGCTGTCATTTATGCATTTCCAAGACATCTAGTGAAGGCCATGCTCTTATTTGTCTTATGTTACCCAGTTCAATTGTGAGCCATTCAGTATCTCTGAAAATTGCACTGGAGAAACTGCAAGAACAGCTCCGCTTATATCCTCAGCGTTCCCCCAATTTAAGCTGCTCAGAATCATCTGTACAGGCATCCTTGGATAGTCTGTATCCCTACCTACTGTCCTGCCAGCTTCTGCAGTGAGGGTCATAGGGCCCGGCCTTCAAACAAAAATAGTGGTCAGCAAGCTGAAAAATATCGCCCCTCCCCCCCAATGGGTTTAATTTTTATGTAGTTCCATTTCCCCTTAAGGTGCAAAGTACAAGCCATTTGCACTGAGGACCAAATCCTAAAACTATTGTGAGAATTGACAAGATACCCTGCTTCAACAAGGCCATAACCAGACTGAGGGGGTTTGGTCACAGAGATCCTTTGGCGACAGTCACTTGGGGTGTGTCTAAACTACATGGCTCTGTCGATGGAGCATGTAGATTAGGCTGAACGGCAGAGGGAAATAAAGCCGCAATTTAAATAATCACGGCTTCATTTAAATTTAAATGGCTGTCGCGCTGAGCCAACAAACAGCTGGTCAGCTGTTTGTCAGCTCAGCGCGCTAGTCTGGACACTCCTGCGCCGACCTGAAAGCAATTTATCGACCTCCCCGTTATGCCTCGTAGGATGAGGTTTACCCGGGAGGTCGATAAAGGGCTTTCATGTCGACAGGGGAGCGTCCAGACTGCACCAATCTGCTGGCAAACAGCTGATCGGCAGAGCGGGGCAGCCATTTAAATTTAAACGAAGCCGCGATTTAAATCCGACGACGGAGCCATATAGTCTAGACGTACCCTTGATGTGCTCAAATACCATTAAGCCCACCTTTCTGGGTGCCTCCTTTACTCGCTTGATGAACCGAGCCCTCCAGCCTCCTCCAACACTGACAGACATGGTCATAGCCTTCAGCAGAGTAACACAGACACTGAGATCAGCTCAGCTCTGGGAAGACTCAGTCAAACGGACTTGACAGCACTCAGATCAACAGCCCCAATGGGACCAGAACCGCCGATAGATCCATCTTAGCCTGTATAAAGTTTTATGCAGAGCAAGTTCATATTATCCACCCTCCTGCTCACATAAAGAGAGATCTATACAGCTACTTCCCTGCCTCCAGGTAATTATTTACACTGGGTTTATTTATAAACCCAAGTGATTTTATTAAGTAGGATTTAAGTGGTTACAAGTAAAGCAGACAGAACAAAGTTACCAACAAAATGAAACAACAGCCCATGACTTGCATGTAATCATTTACCCTAAAAGTATCTCTAATAATCTTCTTTCACAGACACAGCCTCCCAGCCTGGCTTTATCCTTCCTCCTGTTCAGTTTTAAGTCCTTTTGGGTGGTCTGACATCTGGCAGCAGCCCGTTCTCTTCCCATCTTTATATAGTTTTTGCCAGAGGCTGGAAACCTTTGTGTTCAGTTTAAATGTCTCACTTTCCATAGAAAAGTAACAGTATTGAAAATGGATCCCAGCATCAGGTGACATGGCCATATGTCTTGGTAGGACCAACCGCAACCCCTCTGAGGCTTACAGATCCCTGTCCTTATCAATGAGCCCTCAAGTTTCTAAAATCCACTCTGCCAATAGTGACCAATACCAGGTGCCCCAAAGGGAGGGAACACAACAGGGAACCCTCACGTGATCCCTCCCTTATCACCCACCTCCAGAGAAAATGGCATGACAATTGGATATCTGGACATTAGTCTAAGGACCCCTCTTGTCTGTTTATGCTGCTGCAATTTTTGCATTATTTCGACAGTGTGGCAAGTTTTTTTTCCAAAGAGATCTAATCCATCTGGAAAAATATCTGAAGATCATGGTAATCTATAACCCACTGCATCTGAGTGCCATTCATTTATGCAGGGGAAAGACAGGAACAATTGCCTGTTGCGGACAGGGACTTTTCCAGCTGGCCTGGACCAGCCTTGGGCACCCTGCAGCTCCTCCCCCTTTAATCAGTTAACTGGTTAATTTAACTAGTTAACCAATTAAACAGGATTTTACACCCCTATTTCATTCACTATCAAAATGGTCATTGAAGCGCAGACTGGTGTTGCACCAAGTACAGATGCAGTAAAAAAGGGACAGTTCTAAAAGGAAGTAATATAAACCCAGCCGACCTTTACACTTTCCATAAGAGGTCCCTCTACCATTCTCACTAGATCACTCACGGCCGAGAACGCCATCACGCCATGCCTCGGGAGGGGCACTACAGTAGCCAAATAGTCCATGACAGTAGTCCAGCCCTTCTCCACACATGGCAGCTATTGATAGACGACAGACTGACACTGCTAGTAATTTATACAGCGTTCGTTGCAAGCACAGGATTGCTCCAGAAAATTAAACAAATTGAACTGCAGCGAGAAAGTTATAAATAAGCAACTCGCCTACTCAGGAGGTTGATCCTGCCACCTTTAGGAAACAAACATATGGAACATTTCAAGCTTTTCCAACATGGGATTTTAACTGGAGGGTTACACAGCTTCCTCAGAGCTCTCCTCATGGACACGAGCTTGGTGTAATTAACATGGGGCAAAGTTGCTGCAACAGGCAGTAAACTACAGCTCTTAGACGCCTTGCCTGATGAGGGCTGCTTGAGTGAGACATAAGGCCAACTATGGGAAACTCGAGGTATTAAAGGCAGTCCAAGATGCCCCAGCCCTTCTCAGACGGAGTTTAGAAACCCATGAATAAAATTTTACAAACAAAAATAGAAGCCTTCTGGAAATGCTAGAGGAATCTCCCGAAGTTATGTAGCACAATCTTGATATCACCAGTAAGCAGTGTCTGCAGAGAGTTTGGAGAACAGTCAAAATAGACTCAAGTGTCTATAGGAACATTGTGAAACTGGTCTAAGAGGAAATAACTGTTGCATGCTAAGTTCAGTACCTCATTGTAAAGTTTTCAAAGTTTGCACTGAGTTTTGAACATTCAGTTATGGGAACAATGACCAAGGTTTTCAGAAGTGGCTAGTGACTTTGGTTTTCTAAAGTGCGATATCTTAAAGGGCCCCCGTTTTCAGAAAGTGTGACGCACTTACTCTTAGAAAATCAGGCCTATTAAAGGCGTCTTGGTTTGGGACTTCCAGAAGCTGAAGCAGCCACACGTCACTGGCCACATCCGATAAACTTGGTCTGCTTTCAAGAGGGGCCTCAGTTGAACTGTTTACTGGCATGCACCAACCTATGCATCTGTGCCTGTAAATCAGGCAGACTGTGCTTGAAGCTCATGGGGTTTTGTGCTTGCAAATAACTACAGGCAGAAATCTGTGCATGCAAAATTGGGAAAGTGATGTTATTCAAGTGTTTCTGAAATTAAAATAAGCCTGAATGAACAGATTTGGGCAAGAGGTTGACAACAGAGGAGGGCCCAGGACTTTGGAATTCAAGAAATACGCTTTAAATTGAGTGAGCACCTTAGAGGGGCTGCTTTGCACAGATCTCCTGCTCAGACTGAACCCTGAACCCCTTTACATCTCTTCTGCGGGAGGCTACACCTGGCCTGAGATTTGTTTTGGGGCCATTAGAGACACTGAGGCTGTGTCTACATTGGCAAGATTTTGCGCCAAAGTGGCCGCTTTTGTGCAAAATCCTGCCACCTGTCTACACCGGCCACGAGTACTTGCGCAAGAACACTGATGTTCTAATGTATGAAATCAGGGCTTCTTGCACCAATACTCAGACGCTCCTGCTCAGGGATAAGCCCTCTTGCACAACTGCTCTTGTGCAAGAGGCCAGTGTAGACAGGCAACATTAATTTCTTGAACAAGAAAGCCCGATGGCTAAAATGGCCATCGGAGCTTTCTTGTGCAAGAGAGTGTCTACACTGGCACGGATGCTTTTGTGCAAAAGCACATCTCTTGCGCAAAGGCACATGCCAGTGTAGATGCTCTCTTGCGCAAATACTTTAATGCAAAAACTCTTGTGTTAAAAGTATTTGCACAAAATCTTGCCAATGTGGACGTAGCCTTTTTGAAGTAGGGATGGTGCTAATTGGATTGACATTTATCCCCTTGCCTAGTACACGTCTAACTGTAACCCTTTTCCCAACAACAGCACTGGTTGTGTGTCACCTCCCTCTCCTCCTCAACCAGCCTCCTCAGCACCCTGAGCACCATCCTTGAAATGCTTCCTAGACAAAACCTCTCCCTTTAACAAAGCCCTTCTAGTATGACCTTACTGTTGGCACCATGCCCACCCATACTTGTGAATTGCTGCCATGTACGCCGCGGGAGCGGAGATGCAAGATCTCCATGGCAGAGACCCTTGTGGTTTTATTAAATTCCGTTCACATGTGGAACACTCTCCCGCTCACTTTCCTCTTTCTAACTAAGCAGTGTGGTCCAATGACTCATGAAAGCTTCTCCGAGGCTTAGACTCGCAATATGCCTTGTAAAGCTCCTCAGAAGACTCATTTCAAGAGCCCCCAACCTTTTAATAACAATTTCTTCTGCTATCTGAACGCTTCCTAATGCATCCCCTTCTGCCCCTGAAAATCTAAATCCCATTTAAGTTAATGCCCTTCATTTTCATTTATAAAGAGAGATACTAAATAATTATTTCCTATCTCGGCTGTTTCCTTATCTCTGTCCTAGTAATTCCTCACTGTCTCTTTCATCATTTGTCTTCAGCGTAAGAAACTTTTCTGTTAGTTAAAATAGTCTGTTAATTTTCTTCTGTTTCTTTCATCTCGCTGCTTCTCTCCTTACCTGCCCCCTCCAGTGTCCAAGGCCCTCCAATGTTTTTCATGCTTTCTCTTGATCATTTAGATCCTTACATCCTTCCTGTGTTTATATATTGGTTTGTAACTCTATATGTAAATTCCAGCAAGTCAGCCCTTCAAGTTTCCCCTTTGATATCAAAGTAGCCCTGCCTTGCTGAAATGTTTTGTATAAACAGTCATTCTAAAAGGGACTGCTCCATCTTCCCCTCACAGGGAAGTCGCTAAACAAGCAGTCAGTCAAAGATGTGTCTCCGAGGACAATTTGATGGATCTGATTAAAAGAAAATCTAGTTCTACACAGGAGACCAACTTGACATCTCTTTTGGGGAGTGGAAGTTATTAGAAGACGGACAAGATCATGAGACACTACTGCAGAAAAAAAATTAAAGCGTACAGCCAAGTAGGGTTTTGAAGTGGATTAGACATTTATATGGATAAGCACATCCAGCTAACTGCTAGAATTCTGATTGCTAGCTAACGTTTGCTTGCGTTACTTACCTATCTATTTAAAAATGAAGAGGAGAAGATGACTGTTAAGAGGTAGGAACACTGGCTGTCATCAACAAACAAACTTCAATTGCAGCTAGAATTTACCAGCGGGGACAGCTCAACATTTGGAGCAACAGCGTATGCCGCAGTGTAAATGAGGACCGGTGTTCTGTGCTGTGCGCTCATGCAGCCACGCAGGAAAGAGTAGTCAACTGCTGCCCAGCTGATTAGCAGAGCACCCACAGCCAGGCGTTCTGTTGCTAAGGGTGGTGCAGATTTGCACCAGCCTTGGTGCACGTAACATTATTCTGCATGGATGGAAGAGATTAGAGGGAACATTGGGGACTACTAGGAATAGAGGCATGGAGATAAGAACACTGGGGCCTGTCTCCTGTGCTGCTTGCACTATTGCTGCCCATGAGTCATGGCTAGTGTAGGCAAAGCCTTGGATCTGAGCCAAGGAGCTGAGTGGCGAAGGGGTTGTTTTAGAACTCACTCCCATCAGCTGAGTAAAACAAACCATGTGTGTCTAGCATGCCCTTGATCGCTCAAGGCTGGATTGGCCCAGCCCCTGCATTGGATACAAGGAGTACGGCAGAAAGGGATCTAAGGGTTCTAGTGGACCACAAACTGAATATGAATCAGCAGTGTGACGCTGTTGCAAAAACACACACCAAACATGATTCTGGGATGCATTAACAGGAGTGTTGTGAGCAAGACATGAGAAGTCATTCTTCCGCTCTACTCTGCGCTGGTTAGACCTCAGCCGGAGTATTGTGTCCAGTTCTGGGCACCGAATTTCAAGAAAGATGTAGAGAAATTGGAGAGGGTCCAGAGAAGAGCAACAAGAATGATGAAAGGTCTAGAGAGCATGACCTATGAAGGAAGGCTGAAAGAATTGGGTTTGTTTAGTTTAGAAAAGAGAAGACTGAGGGGGGACATGAGAGCCGTTTTCAGGTATCTCAAAGGGTGTTCAACTTGGCCTCTGAGGATAGAGCAAGCAGCAAGGGGCTTAAACTGCAGCAAGGGAGGTTTAAGTTGGACATTAGGAAAAACTTCCTGTCAGGGTGGTTAAACACTGGAATAAATTGCCCAGGAGGTTGTGGAATCCCCATCTCTGGAGACAATATTTGGTCCTGACATGGGGGCACGGGACTGGACTCGACCTCTTGAGGTCCCTTCCAGTCCTAGTATTCTATGATTAAAGAAGAATAGTAGAAGGAGCTTCAGGGGGTAGCCGAGTTAGTCTGTTACAGAAAAAACAGCAAGCAAATGGTCTGGTAGCACTTCATAGACTAACAAAACATATAGATGGTATCTATACTAGTAAAAGGCTTATTCTCCAAGTCCTGCTGAGATGAGAATCCGGCTGTACTCCTGATAGGCCTGGTTGCATGGGTGGGGACCAGAAAAGACCATTTGTCCTTTATTCTGCTTCTGAGACCCTGCATGTATGTGCTATCCCTCCTCAGGGTGTCAAAGGGACAATTTGCCACCTTGGCTTACATCTCACAGGCTTGCGCCAACACTTCATCTGCCTTTTGACATGGTGGTTCTTCTAGGCAGGGTCACTCTCCTCTGGGTTTGGCAAAGGCCTGCCACCTTTATCACTTTGTCCTCCCTCCCGCTCAAAGCCATGGAGGTACTGACCACTATTCATCCTGTTTTCTTCCCTCCTCTAGCACCTCCACTGCTAATAGTGACATTAGGCTATGCTGCTCCAATTTGTGGTCTGTAGATGCCACTTCCACCTTTCAAAACAGCACTTGGGCGTCCAGCACTTGGTGGAAATATTCACTTTAATAAAACCAAGCTTGCTTTCCTTTCCACTGGCGATCAAGGCCAGACATCCTGTTCAAGTTTAGTGTCTGAAGTAATTTAGAAGAAACCTTCAAAATTCTGAACTTAATGTGACAATGATCCTTTAGAGGAATCACTCCTCAAAAATTACTTAAATTTACTAGTGTTACAAACACCAAATACCAAACATTGCTAGCAATGATAGATTGTTATCTGTAAAATGCTGTTTTATCTCTTAGCTCACTTTATGCACTGACAGAACATTTTTGTTCTTACTCTATATATTCAGTTTCCGCTTTTTTATAGACCATAGGCCCTTGTGTGCACACGTGTAAATAAAATAGAAAATAGGAATGTACAACTGATCGTAGAACTCAGCAGCTGACATCTGAAATTGCTTCTAAATGCACTTCTTGATACTGATTTTGGCCTTTTCATCTTCTCTACAGTCCTAAAAGACAAACATCCTAAGCTCCTGTATTATGCTTTTTGCAGAAAAAAGCCCAAATGTTATTCTGACAAACATTCTGACATGAAAAAATTAGATTATTAGTAATTACACACACTTACACAGTGCTGGTAAGAAAAGAAATTAAAGTCTAACATTGTCTAGTACAGAATTACCACATACGATAAATAATTTTGACTACTGATTCATCAGTGGAATTTGCTCAGAGTACTTAGAATATAAACCTCTGCTGCTTAAACAATTGTGTAATTAGACAGTTTGTCATGCCTGTAATTTTTGTTCCCAGAAAGGAAAAATACAGCTTTTTTTAAATTGAGGAAAGTAGACCTTATTTCTGCATGTATACTATGCGATATTTAGGCCAATATCCTTGTTTTATTGCCACTTTTTCTTAACACGCTATCGCAATCATTACATAATGAAACTTCAGGCTTTTGGGGAGCTACATAGGACTGAGGCAGACACAGAGTAACCCCCTTGCCAATTAAAGAGATGATTTGGAATTAAATCCCGTGTTCAGCAGCCCGAACTTCTGCTAAAATGCGCCTTTCGCACTTTGAGGAAGGGGCGACAGAAGAGTTTTCCTAGCCTTGTACAGGATAGGTATTTTAGACCAATCCCCAATGAAGGTCAGTCTCTAGGATACTCTTAATCTGGAAAAGAGGCAGGGGAAAAAGTGAGGTAGCAACAGTTGTAGATAGTTATTTAAGTTTGTCAGGATCAGAAAGGACTGAGGAACTTCAGAGAGACCTAAAGAACCAAGATAAATGGACAAGAAGATTTCAAACGATATTCACTGTGGATAAATGCAGAGCTATGCACATTGGAAGAACACTGAAGCTTGTATCTCTTACTGGCTTCTAAATTAAAGACAGAGCTATGTAGCCCTTTAAAGACTAACAAGATGGTTTATTAGTCTTTAAAGGGCTACATAGTTCTGTCTTTTGTTTTAGCTAGACCAGACTAACTCAGCTGCATCTCTATCACTACTCTACATGCATGGCTTCTAAATTGTTTGCATCAACTCTGAAGGACCTAGGTGCCATTGTCAAGTGCTGAGGGCAGACGTCTGTCTACGTGCCGTTGTGGTCAAGAGGCTAAGATGTTGCAATGCGTATGGGATGGGCTAGTGACCCCAGAATTAACAGCTTAACCCAGTGGCTGTGAAAGCAGCATTGAACTCGGGTGGCTTTGCCCATGCCGGTGAGAGAACCTGGCTCCTTTGGCGAGGCCCTGCTCAAATGGCCCAACAGGAGATTGGTTTCTGATGGCAACCACGCAGTGATGTAAATTGAAAGTGAAAAGTGAACTCTTCAACCAGGTCCCTGCTGGGTGCCAGGTAGAGGAGCGCCGGCTGATTACCTTGATGCTGCTTCCAGGTCACCGCATGGGTTGGAAGTTTTACACACCCGTCAGTGTATATACAGCTCCTCAATAGCAGTAGAGACGATTATCAGAGAAGCAATGAGGAATCCCCCTCCCCCTTCCTGCCGAGTCTTTAACAGAGCTAGAAGTGAACCTTGTGAGCACCAGCCCTCTAAGGAGGTTTACGGTGTTCGCTACAGCGCAGTCCTGCCAAAAGGGGGACAAACACCTCAGCCGTGAGACTGGGCCTAGCAAGGGAAGGACAGAGCAGGAGCAAACTCAGTTCTTTAACTCTTTAGAGCCAAAATAAAGGTGAGGAACTCACCAGCCAGAAACACGTTGGCTGTGTCGGAGGATGGTCGGTTCCAAGACGTTGACAGCATCTACAGGAACGTCGCTCGTGTGCACACTCCTCGCCCTCCAGACCCCTGAATGGGAGGCTGGAAGTGCCGCATCCATGAAGGAGGCTGGAACAAATTCAGAGCTTTTCAGCCACTAGAGGAATTATTTGGACAGGGAGCCAGGCAGGTAGAGAGAAGTCGGTGGAGCAGTCTGTGGAGGGAGATGGTCTTGGCTTATCATGGTGGGAGGAGCCTGCCATCGGCCTCATTTGGCCATTTTCAGACACTGCAATGCCCCCACCCTTTCCATATGCTTTGTGGGTGGGGAGTGAACCAACGGAAGATGTTGCTAGCTGAAGTCTGAGTGAGATATTGCTGCCTTTCCTGCCAGTCTGCAGCAGCATAGAAAGACTGAACATGGGGCCCTATAATCCTTCCAAGGTGCCTCAGTCTAACCGTGCTCCATAGCCCTCTCTGGCTTCCCTCAATGCCAACCACCTCCCCTTTCAACGGCCTCTCCCCCAACATGCTGCATCTGGGGACCTGCCGAGAACTTGTCTGCTAGAGCATTTCCTCTCCCAGCAAGATGTTCACGCAATGAGAAAACCACACTAAGAAGGGGCCCGAAACACCCAAGGAAGGAACCACGAGGAAGATTCTCAACGGCTGAGACTCTTCCATTGCTTTGATTTGGGAATATCGATGTTTGAAGTCAGGGTTCCCGAGAAGACGGGATGTATAGCCACGAGCTCAGGATAGACCAAGCAAGTGCTGGGAAGTTTGACATTTGTCAGTGCCCATCAGTCAACGCCTGCAGGAGCCCCTGCCGTGCTAAGCTCGCATCTACACCCGCAGCTTCAAAGCACTAATGACAGCTGATTTGTAAGCCTGGGGTTAGCCCAGCTCTCTCAACACGAGCTGGCAGGGGTGTTCCTGCCTGTGCAAAGTGAACCCCACGGAGCAAAGCAGCTAGACAAGGGTAACAGCAGAGCTTTTGGAATGGGCTCCATGCTTACCATCCTTGTGTTTGGCTGGTTCTTCAAGCTGCAATGCTTCCCCCTTCCCTGTGTCCCCTGAACATCTGATCTCACAGGACTCCCCACTATTCCAGTCTTCCTGCCCCACAAGTACCTGCTAGCCTTAGTCCTAACCTGCTGCCTCCCTTATTACTCCAGTGTAGCTATAACTCTGAATTTTGCTATGCCAAATTCTCCCCTCTTTCTAGGGGGCAATTTTATTGGGAACACATTTATGAAATGAATGCGCAAGAAGCATCCAACACCAGCCACCCTGGATGGGCCATTTTTACAATAGCAGAGATTTACCCATTTTGCATGCTATATGCAGCCTGTGAAACTGACCCACCCCAGTGGAGTTAAAAAACACATTCAAATGGTTGTGATCTTAATGTGGATATGACCAGAGTGCTGCAGAACAGTTAGACTAGGGCTTTAACCCGCTTGGATCACTTAGACTGGGTGTGTGTGTGGAATCTCTGTTACATGGAGAAATAAAGAAGGAAAATTACGTAATACCCATCCAGATGTCAGTAAAACCCACGAAGGCTGCAGGCAAGTGTTCTATTAAACTTTGAAGTTCTGTGATTTTTAAAGACTCATCCACGGAACTCCCAAGTCTCTTATAACCTGGTTTTTATTTTCAACAATAAAGAGATTCCCCAGAAGTTTCCCCATGTAAACAGACACCATAAAAGAGACAGATGTTGATTCTGCAGTGCTAACAAGGAACGCTGGTCTCCAGCAGGATAGCGGGGGCACAGAGGTGAGGAATTATTGCTCTATCAGGGGGAGATTCGGGGGTAGGAGATTGTGTGTCTCTGGAGCAAAGGTTATTTGGTATATTCTGAGATTGTGAACAACCTTGGTTTGCTCTAGCTGTGTCTAACATCACAGAGAGAGGGAGGCGGCAAAGATTAGAGGGAAAGGAGCAGGAATGTTATGCTGAAATCACACGTCCTCCTACCTGTGCAATTTAGGTTTGCAGACATGGAGACCATCAGTAGCTGCAGCAGTAAGGACTCAGCTGGTAATGAGGGAGCTTGTTCGCCAGCCTGGCCTAAAGCTTCAGTTGTTAGGCAAGGTGTATGAGTCAGACACCTGCCCACACACTTATCACACTGCATGCAGGTGAGCCAGTGGCATGCAATGCAGAGCTACATTCCTCACTGCAGCAAGGCCGCCTGGGCACGCATGAGTGGACAAGGATACAGGTGTGATGCAGATCTCCAGCTCCAACTGCTCTGGGGTACCTAGCCAGCAGGACCCCCATGCAGATATACATGGGCATGTGCATCCCCCACACCCACAGTTGTGTAAGCACAGAACTGTGTGTGTCCAGTGGCAAGAGTTGGTTGTTTCAGGAAGGCAGAGATAGCTTTGGTTTTGCTCAAAGACAAAAACCATCAATATAGGCAAACGTTGCACAGGAGAAGGTAACCTCTTCCAAACACCACACTCCCCCATGCTTCTCCGACAACTGGCTGCCTTTCCCGGGGTGCCAAGCAAGATCCAGGCTGCGCTGCATGAGGCGCTATCTGCAAACATGGCCCGTGGCCCAACAGTGCCTGCCCTGAAAAGCATACAGTCTCAACCGAGGCGAGTTCCCAATACAGAATGGAAAGCGACTGTCTAGGAAGGAGTCCTGCAGAAAGGGATCTAGGGGTCAGAGTGGACCACAAGCTAAATATGAGTCAGTGTGACACTTGCAAAAAAAGCAAACATGATTCTGAGCTGCATGAACAGGAGTGTTGTGAGCGAGATGTGAGCGAGATATGAGAAGTCATTCTTCCCCTTTACTCTGCGCTGGTTAGGCCTCGCTTGGAGCATTGTGTCCAGTTCTGGGCACCACATTTCAAGAAAGATGTGGAGAAATTGGAGAGGGTCCAGAGAAGAGCAACAAGAATGATTTAAGGTCCAGAGAACAGAACTATGAGGGAAGACTGAAAGAACTGGGCTTGTTTAGTTAAGAAAAAAGAGAAGAGAAGACAGAGGGGACGTGACAGTGGTTTTCAAGTACCTAAAAGAGTGTCCCTAAAGGAGGAGAGGGAAACATTCTTCTCCTTGACCTGAGGATAGGACAAGAAGCAATGAGCTTAAACTGCAGCAAGGGAGGTTTAGGTTGGACATTAGGAAAAACATCCTACCTGTCAGGGTGGTTAAACACCAGAATAAGTTGCCTAAGGAGGTGGTGGCATCTCCATCTCTGGAGAGATTTAAGAGCAGGTTCAATAGACATCTAACAGGGATGATCTAGACAGTGCTTGGTCCTACCGGGAGGGCAGGGAACTGGACTCCATCTTTTAAGCTCCCTTCCAGTGCTAGTGTTCTATGATTTTCACAGATAGGGAACTATGGCTCAGAGAGGTTAAGTAACTGGTTCACATGAGTCTGTGGCAGAACGAGGAGTTGCAACTGGCTCTCCACAACCCCAGTCTGGTACCTTGACAATAAAACCGTCTCTTCCACGTCGCACCTCACCATTTCATTCCCACCGCCCTGCTGAAGGCCACTGCTGTTCCACAGCTGGCAGAGGGGAGGGCTTTCTGGGCAAATGCCAGCTCAGAATGAAGTTTTCCTTGGACACTGCAAACTGCCTCCCTCCCCCCGCCACTCTGAAAGAGACCCCAGTGCTCTGCCCCAGTGCACGTTACATGTGCACTTGCTTAGAGTCTATTGCCTGCCCTGCCGCCTGGGAATGGGCTGCGGAAGGAATCCAGACGTTCGGCAGCAGGGAGCCCATTTTTGCAAAACCAACTACTTCCTTGTCCCCAGCTGCCTTGTCCCTGGCCCCCGCTGGAGTCCTGAACCCGGCCATGGTTCATCCTGTCCCAGAGGGAACGTCTGTGCTGAGCACTTCCCTCTCCTGCAGCCTGCTCCAGCGCTGAGCAACAGCACCATAATGAAAACCGGCAAGCGAGGGGGGAAAACAAGCACTGGCTGCATTTCCCTCCCATGGCAGGCGCTGGAAGAGGAGGCCCCGGGATAGCCGGGACAGGACTGTTCAAGGACTGTGAGCGTCTCTTGCCCAGCAATCTTGTCCCACTACGAATGTTCTGTCTGGGGATTGCTGCTGGGGTTTGTGAGGGGAGGACCCATGGAAAAGGCCTGTACCAGGTAGTGCATCTGTAACTGCCACCGGGCGGATTTGAACCTGGGACCTCGGGAGTGACTATAGGAGCATCTACCCTCTGAGCTAAAAGCCAGCTGGCTCCCAGCCCATGCTGTAGAGGTCTCTTCATCTTAACTGTTGCTGTGGTCTAGGTACCACTTACATCGCTCAGTAACCACATTAGGGCTATGTCTACACTGGTGGCTTCTTCTTGCGCAAGGGTTCTTGCGCAAAAAGTCTTCTGCAAGAAAACGTCCACACTGCCACGTACGAGCTGTGCTTTTGTGCAAGAGCGCCCATGGCCGTGTGGATGCTCTCTTGTGCAAGAAAGCTCTTATGGCCATTTTAGCCATAGGGGTTTCTTGTGCAAGAAATCCCTGCCAAGCATCCACAGTGCCCTCTTGCGCAAGAGCTCCTGTGCAAGAGGGCTTACACCTGATAAAAAAAAAGAGCGTAGCTCTTGCGCAGGAAGCCCTCTCTTACCACGCCGTACTGTAAATTTCCTTGCGCAAGAGTGGACGGGCCGTATGGACGCTCTGCAGATTCTTCCGCAAGAATGGCTGTACTTGCGCAAGGAGCCACTAGTGTAGACATAGCCTAGGTGTGTGGGTTACACGTCAACTTAGGGACATACCAGCCTCCGCTCTGACAACACCCAGCACCTGCGGTCTCGGAGGAAGAGGCAAGAAATGCTACAACGGACTACAGGCTTCTCTCAGTCAAGGACAGAGACCACACAGTGCCTGGGCAGGCCCCATTGCTTCGCGCTTCCTTTGGCAGTACCGACCGCCTGTGCAACACTGTAGTGGGGAAGAGAGACTTTCCCGCTAATGTCTACGAATCATCGGGGACCTCCCGAGGCCACAGACGGAACCATGGTGCTGTAGCGCAAGGCATGCTCACGATGCACCTGTACTGCAGCCCCTCTCCCTGCTGCCATCAACACCCCTCAGTTATGTTATAGGCCCCATAACCATGCCAAGAGTCTCCATTGGTGGAAGTGGCGAGGCGTTGCGCTTCCAGAGCTGGGGGTACCTCAGCACTGTTCCTCAACAATTCTGAGCATCTGTGGAGAGACGTGGGTGGCCGTTGTCAAGCCCTAGCTCGCCATGGCTGAGTTGCAATACTCCGGTCTCCTGTGGAAGCTTCCTCCGCCATTTGACTTCCATTTCCTGCAGCAGCAGATTCCGCAAATTAACATGCCCCTCTGTGTATTGCCGGGTATGAATAAATTAAACTTCGACACACGTCGGTTCTGCATGAGAGAAGCAGACTGAATGCTTCATAATTTCCAAGAACTTCCTCCCTCCTCTGACAGAAGCCTGATAGCCAATAATTAAAAAAGGGGAGTCCATCTGTCTGCAGCGACGAGGGCACAGACGCTTCAATGGGAACACATTTAAGGCGCTACTCAAGAAAGGAGACGTTATTTCAGTTCCCATATTGCAGCCACAACCCGTGATGCACTATCAATTAGGAGCAGCAATAATTACAAACGGAAAACTGCAAACCTCAAAGTAGATAATGTGTTTCCATTAGATTAAGTAGTCATAGGAATCAAAAATAAAACCTATACTTCAGCTAATTAAACCCACTCACCATCTGATTAAGATGTGTTGTGATACCATGGAAAAGTACCCAAGAGTTACTGCAAGTAAACCCAAGTGGATATTAATATTATATTCCCTGTCAGAGGGAATAATTGATCTGCGTAAAGGTTAACCAAAATAATACTACAAGCTGACAAACTGTCAATATCAAAAGCGACGAGAGTCCTGTGACACCTTATAGACTAACCGATTTATTGGAGCATAAGCTTTCGTGGGCAAAGACCTGTGCATCTGACGCAGAGGGTCTTTGCCCACGAAAGCTTATGCTCCAAAAAAATCCATTAGTCTATAAGGTGCCACAGGACTCCTCGTCGCTTTTGCGGAAATCAGACCAACATGGCTACCTCTCTGATACTTGTCAATATCAAATCATTTGCTTTACAGAGCAGCATTATGAACAACGAATGGATTAAAAATTGTACCCTTATAGTAGTCCAGTTAGTCTCCCCTCTTCATGCAGTTCTCAGCCTGGTTCCCAGGGGGCTACATGCTAGCTCTTTTAGGTATGCCTTCTATTGAAAGTGTCTCTTCCTTAAAGAAAAGTTTCATTTGATCCCCCTCCCAACACAATAAGAGTACATCTTGTGTTAAAAATGGGGAGACTGAAAATTTGTGTTTGTCACTGCAAATCTTAAAAAAAAAAAAGCTTGCAGGAAATTTTGGAAGCCTAAAGAAAAAGGTTTCCTGAAGAAAAACAGTATTTCAAATCTACCTCTGCCATGTGACTTGTATCTGGAAGGCCAACAGTGAAAAGTAGCCACTCTGTTAGGAAACATGTAGGGACCAGATTTTTAAAGGCTGTTAAGTGCCTAAAGATGCAGAGAGGGGATAAATGGATTTTTTCCTCCCAAAGCACGTAGGTGCCTAATTCTCAATGGAGAACCTACATACTCCTGAAGTATTTGGGCTTCCTCAAACAGCCAGTCACCTTGGTGCCATGTCTGGACATCACTACTCTAATACTGCCTGCTGCATGGAGTGGGGATGTAAAACCCCATTGAATCAGTGAACTGGTTATATGTTCAGCCTCCCCTCCCCAGGTGGGCTGGGAGACAGCAGCTCTGTGAGGCCGGAGCAGCCCTCTGCTCATGGCAGACCACCGGCGAAGGGCTGCACAGTTAGTCACCATAATGGGTGATGCTTACCCAGTGATCGGTTACCTGTTGGCAGGTTGAATCTCCAAATCAGTGGCTCATTGCCTGACCTTGCCATCTACTCCCAAGACAGGGAGAACCTAGGTCAGCTGTGCCAAAGGGCTGGCATCATGCTACTGTTACTCATGATGACTAACAACTTGCTTCTCAAGCAGTCTGGCCGAGTACAAGGGGACTCATTTGTGCAGTACAGCACTAGTCAAGAGGAGGAAAGGTCAAGTCTCGTCTGAAGCTGCTAAGAAACAGCTGTTGTCTCAGACAGGACCAGATTGTCATTCCGGTACTCACACTGAACAGAGCTTTACAGCAAGAGGGGCTTCCCTTTGGCCAGCTATTTCTGGATCATGCACATGGGCTGTGGGTGAAGGTAGGTCTGGAGGAGACAAGCCCCCAACCCCACCCCCACACCTTCTGTCCAGTTCCCCCAGCATCACGAGGAGGTGGGGTAGCACGCAGCTCCTGTCTCCCCAGCCCTGGAACACTGGGGAGGGAGGGTGGCATGGGTCCCAAGCCGCCCGATCCCGGAGCACACACCTCCCCACCCTCCGTAGGCATTCTGGGGGGCAGAGTATGGGTGGGGCCAGGCTGGCAGTTTGGGAAAGCAATGCCTTCCCCACCTAGCATACCCGCCACCCACAATCATGGTGCTATTCCATGAACAGGCATGTCCGACTTACTCTTGTTTTGGAGGATGCTTACTGATCCTCCGAACACCTTGTTTGTAGGAGTATCCCTCTTGGGATGAGGCTACCCATGAAATACTCACTGGTGAATCCAAACAGTTGTTTAATATTCTCCAATATTGGCTGAAGAACTCTGTTTCCGCAAAAGCTGCTGCTCCCTAGCTCTGTGGCTGGACGATTTGCAAAATATGAAGGCAGAGGGCATGGACACGGACAAGTAAAACACCTGTACTTTGCAGTCAAAGAAAGCTTTGGGTTCCAGTTTTGGTTGTTACTGTGGAAACCAGCCTAATACTCATATATAAAAAGAATGAGCTCATTAATTAAAGAAATTAAAAGTGGAGATGAAACCTTGGGGAACAAAACGTGATAGGTTGTTCTCTATTTAGCTTCGTGTGTATTTAGGATTCTCAGTACAAATATTATCTGTCAAGTAGCAGGCAACTAAACCTATGGTCTTTAGCTTGTCAGACGGTCTTTCAGCACCTGGGAATGTTGCAGAGGGGCAGCTCTTTCTAATCACCGCTAATTAGGCAAATACTGAGTAACAAGCTTGCTCCCCACCACCAGGAGATACAAATAGATCAGCAAAAGGTTCTCAGGGACACCAGACTGACAAGACCCATGTCATACAAGTTGGCAAAGGCTACGGAAAGCCGAGCATCTGCTGAATGCCCCTCCTAGCCATTGAGTATCAACTGGAAAAACGAGTCATCAGGTGACTTGCTCTGTGCTTTGACCACAGAGCCTGGCTTGCTGCAGACAAGATGAGGGCTGGGAATCAGGAACATCTGTCAGAGCTTGGGAAGGTGCGGTCAAAGGATGGGCAGAGCTGTCCGGTGTCTAATCCTTCGTAGAAGTGACCCCTCCATGGCAGCTTCCAGCTAGACATTCCAATCAGTCCCTAACGTGCCTCCCTTTCTCCCTTCATCCTGCTTTCACGGGCTGTGGGGAGAGGGAGAAAGGTCTAGTTCATTTCTATACTCTCTCAAGAGACCATTGGCATGTCCAGCAAGGACTGTGTCCCACGGCTGTCACACTTGCCCTGGTGCCCAAGGAAAACCCTATGCGCCAGACTCTGCCAGTATCTAGCCTGTGAAATGTAGGACTAAGTACAGCACCTAGCCTTTCATTTGATGAAAGCGTTATTTGCCTCACACACTTAGTCAACAACAGCCCCACAAAACCCCTCAGGTTGTGTCTGAAAAAGTCCAGAAGGCTGTGTCAGATAGAATACATAGTTACACCAGCTTCTCTTAAACCAAGCTTGCTGGCTTCCCTTACTCCTGGCAAAAGCAGGCATACCAAGCACCAGTAGGGGGCGCCCTCTGAGCTTGATTTAGCCAGTCTTAGATTGGCTACATCGAACTCTAAGATGGAGCGTGGCAGCGGGAATCTTCCGTTTAGTGTCAGCAAGGCCTTAGACTCACAGATTGTAATGGTACCGAGGCAGTTCTTGGCTCCCTGTGGTAACACATAAGGGATTTAATAGCCTAACACTTTCAAAAGGGACTTAGGCACTTTGGAGCCTTAATCCCTCAGACTTTGGCTCTTAACAGGGATTTAGACACTAGTGAGACAGTTTCCCAAGTCAGCTATGCATTGCAACACTGAGTGTAGCCAGGCCTAAATATTTTGGCAATCTGGGCCTAAGATACTGTTCATATACATACTTCTTACCAGCTTTGCACCCAAGACATTCACGGTGATGCTCGAGGAAACAGCATACAACATGAAATCTGGTTGATATGACATTATACAGTTGTTGCCATGAAAACTGCAGTTTCCTGAACGCCTCTGTCTCTTGTGTATCCACCATTGCTGACGCTTGTACTTCCCAGACCAGCGATAACAGCTCATCATTAAGAGCCATTGGTGCCTGAATAGACCTTTCCTGAAGAGAGGAGTAACTACATCCTAGGGGAAGCCAGCTCTCCAATTTTCCATGGCAAGGGGTTAGAGGTTTGCAGAATGGAAAGCTACCAGGCAAGACAGGCTACAGCAGCAGCCCATTATAAAAGGATTCAGAAGAGGAAGTTTCAGGGAGAGACAGGAAGTTTGGGTCGCAGCAGGAAAGGGAATGGATTGGCCAAAGTCAGAGAACGCTCTGGAGGGAAAAGCATCTACATCTGAGGTCCACGCTACAGATTAATAGGAGAACACGGGACTGTCAGACACCCCTGACCTCGGCCCAAAACATGCCCTGGAGCGGGGAGGAAGCCAACGCAGGGAAATCAGTGCCGATATTTGTTTGTTTTCGTAAAAATCTTTGCTGGCCCAACACAAAATGTGCAGGCTGAGCTACGTCACCTTCGAGTCCTGCGCAAAGTCTGTGTTGCTTGCCCAAGCGTGCTCTACTGTAACCCAGATGGCTCAGACCTGCCTCGGCGTCTGGGAGAGGGTGTTGATGGCTCTGTTGGGGTGCCGGGCTGGGAGGAGTCCGCCTGGTTTCCAGGGACCTGAGCAGTGCCACCATGTGGTCTCAACTCTCACGAAAGGTGCAGAGCCAGGAGCTGCACCTAAAGCACATGCCTAGGGACTCAAGACTGGGTCTGTTCAGACTCAGGAGGCTTAAAACAGATGGGATCCAACAAGGAGACTCCCCTGCGACTGCCTTGTGAGTGGCCAAGAGGGGGCACTTGACTGGATTGGACATTCATGAACCATTAGAGCGGGCCCCCAAGCTTCCTGGAGTGCAAGACTTTCTTCTGGCCCAGTAAATCCTAGCTTTAGAGCCCCACCCCTCGGCACTGCTCCCCCAGGATGAGCGACACTCCCCTACCATGTGGCGCTATCTTACAGGGAGGGTGTTCGCCGCCCTCCACCACACCAGGAGAGATTGTTGTATAAGCATCTTCCATTTGGCATCCCTGGGGCAACGACTGGAGCGCCCACAGAGCGCGCTTCCCTTGCCTGGAGGAGGTGGCTGCCAGACTCTTCCGCTGCTACGCAGCCAACACTTTTTTAATTGAATAATTTAAACATTATTGATTTTTTTTCCCTGCTGCTGGGTGGAAATGAAGCCCCAACCTCAGGCAGATCTGACGTGATTAAAAAGTAGCTCTCCCCAGAGCCCTGCCAAGCCCATTCCTCTCCGGCGTGGGAGGAGAAAGCTAGGAGAGTACGCCAAAAGTGCGCCCGGGTGAGGGAGGAGGCCGCAGTCACTAACTTGTTTCCCAGGAGCCGCATCGCCTGCCGCTTCAGGTCTTGTCACCCGACGGCCTCATCTGCGAGAAATGGGGCTTCTTGGTAATTTGCTAGGGTTGGTCTGAGCAATAGGGGAGTCCATGAATGGGGAAGCTGATGGAGCAAGGCCAACAAACCCCCTCCACATCTAGAGCAAGACACCAGGTGCATGCACCAGTCTTACAGCCTGCCAGAACACGCAGTGGTGGGAGATAGCAGCCCAAAGAACATCAGCTCATTCGCCTCCTGCCAGCACCCCAAACCAAAACATGATCCTGGGTCCAGGAAGCAGAGACCCCTACCTGTGTTCAGCTATGGCAGCAGAAGTCAGCAGAGGGGGAACAGGACCAAAAGGTTCTGACGCCCACCTTTGAGGGCTAATACCGATACCGAAAAGCACAAAAGGCAGCCACCCGTGTGCAACAGATGCTGGTCATGTGCCTTCAAGTGCTGCTGTGAAAAGCTCAGATACAACGAAGGACCGGAACAGATTTACATTATGGGAGCAGCCACAGCGTGCTAAGTGCTGTCCGCACACAAGACTCTTCCAGCACCGAAGATCTCAAATATAAAGGTACAAATGTAGAGCAGGAGAAAGGTAACAGCCATAATGAACTGAGCCTCAGTTGCTCCTTGTGCTAGCTCAGTCTTGGTTAATTTCTCACAGCAGAAGTAGATCGAGGGATGTGCAAGAGAAAAGGGTGCAGAAGTGTTTTGCACACGCCTGCCTCGGTGACCCAGCTGTGGATTATGCACCGTGTCTGACTAAGCATCTCCTTAAGAGATGAGGCTCCTCCACATTAGGCATTTTTACACCGATATCGTTATGCCAGTGCAAAATCTGAGCACAGATGTGGCTTGAAATGGGGTTAAGCAGTGACAGATCTTGCTCTACACTGCATCTGTTGAGTTATTCTGTGCAAAAATCCCTAATGAACTCTCGGGATGAGCCTACCAATTTTCCTCTCTCAGGGGTACACCAGGCTTCAAACCCAAGGCCCACCCAGAGAGACAGAAAGGCTCTGTGGCCACCAAAGGCTCAGCCTTTTCCAAGAAAAGATGAGGCAGGTTAAAAGAAGTGCTGCCAAAGGAGTGATGCACACTGCAGTGCCAAGAATCTAAATTTAAGGTGCACTTTAATAGTTTCACTATTGATCTGTGGACGGTAATTCCACTTTGACATTGGACAGGGTAGCAGACGGAAGAAAGGAGCTAGCACGTTGTAACCAAGGTATCTGTTGAAGGCAGAGGATTATTTGAATTGTAGTAGCACCTAGCAATCCCAAGCACGGATATAGGACCACTAGGGTGTGGTGCTATACAAAACCAGGTGGTGTCCAAGGAACTACACCTGGGTAGAGTTGCTTTGATACCATGGCAGCTGGATGGAATTAGGACTTTGGAGGTCCTGGACTCTGTACGCGGCACCTACGATTGATCCTTGTGTGAACCCAGCAGGAATCATGTGAAACATCTGGCAAGTGATGCGGTGAGAGGGAGTTAGACCTCCTCTGAAACATTTCAGCTGTGCCTAGACTGGCAAGTTTTTCCGCAAAATCATCTGCTTTTGCGGAAAAACTTGCCAGCTGTCTACACTGGCCGCTTGAATTTCCGCAAAAGCGCTGACGATCTCATGTAAGATTGTCAGTGCTTTTGCGGAAATACTATGCTGCTCCCATTCGGGCAAAAGTCTTTTGCGCAAAAGTTTTTTGGAAAAAGGGCCAGTGGAGACCGCAGAGATTTGTTTTTCCGCAAAAAAGCCCCGATTTTGAAAATGGCGATCGGGACATTTTTGCGGAAAAGTGCATCTAGATTTTGCAGAAAAGCGTCTGTGGCCAAAGTGCTTTTTGCAGAAAAGCGTCCTGCCAATCTAGATGCGCTTTTCCAAAAATGCTTTTAACAGAAAAGTTTTCCGTTAAAAACATTTTCGGAAAATCATGCCAGTGTAGACGTAGCCTTCAAGTAATAGTTTCCCCGCCTAGGGCAAAACTGCATGGACTTAAACGCAAAGCCTGTCCAACATTCACCAAAATGTACGTGAACCTTCCTGTGGATTTCAGGACAAGTTTTACCCCGTTTCAGGTGGAAGAAATTTGACTGTAGCGCAAAACAAGGTCAGAACATGGCAATTTCAAGTGAATTTCATTTTAAGTTTTCCAGTGTCTGCAAACACCCTAACCACAGTAAATACTAGATATAAGGATGTGTATATGCCAATAGAAGAACCATGAAACCTCTTGAGCACGGAATGCACCCACAAAGGAAGAATGAAAGGCTACCCTTGAAAGATTAAGTTATATTTATTTTTGGTTGGTTAATACTTGGAAATGTTTATGGGATTACTATTTTCCAAGCCCTGCACAGACCTTATCCAGTAATTACACTCACATTGTATTAATCGAGTGCCTATTTTACAGATGGGGGAATGAAGGTAGCAATGAAGTAACATGCCCCAGGTCACAAGAAGTGGCAGAGATGGGCTTAGAACTTGGGTTTCTCTCAATTCTCAGTCCCACGCACAAACCACAAGATAACACAAGAGACATCTTGAGTCTACCAGAGTTGGGGCTCAACCTTTTTAGGGGGCCATATCCCTTTCAGGAGTCTGACTGGGCTTGTGTACCCCCAAATTTCATCTCACTCTAAAACCACTTACAGGACTCATGAAATCAAATAAAAATACAAAAAAGTGCCACTGCATGCTTACCGAAAAATTGCTCATGTGCTCTTTTTAAACCATGTAATTATAAAATAAATCAACTGGCATATAAATATTGTACTTGCATTTCAGTGCAGTGTATATAGAGCAGTATAAACAAGTCATTATCTGTACAGAATTTGAGTTTGTACTGACTTCCTGAGTGCTTTTTATGTAGCCAGCTGTAAAACTAGGCCAAATCTAGATGAGCTGACATATTCCTGAAGACTGCTGGGTACCCTCGGGGTACAGCTCTTCCTGTTTGAGAACCTCTTCCCCACAACACTTCCCACTTGCCAGATTCCTCCCCAATCTTCCTCCCATTTCTTTCCAATGCACTAGATACACTTGGAAACAAACTCAAGCTAAGGAAGACCAGAAGATTAATCTCTTATTTAACAGCTATTGGTGAATTTAAAATCGTTCTATAGACTGCTCCGGGGGACCACAAGTATTCTTCATGCGACGCCCGAAGTCACGAAAAACTTAACTCTCCCTCAGTGCCCAATGGGCACTGAGGTTTCCACTTTAGCCTTGTAGGGTTCAGCCCAGCTTGTCACCCTTCAGGGCACCCAGCTCCATGGAGGGGGTGAGTGAGAGGACAGATCTGGAGTCAACCTGTGGAACTCCTTGCCAGAGGATGCAGTCAAGCCCTTCATCACACACTCCTTTTAAAAAAATGTGATTCCAAGCCGGAACAAATGGAGCATTTTTCCATCGGGAATTTGGTGCAGCTCCCATATGTGATCCTCTGGGTGTCTGCCCATCCCATTCTTCCCACCAAATGCAGTAGTGCAGAGAGGGAACAATGTGAGACCCAAAGGGCAAAAGCTACACACTCAGCTGCCCAGGAACTGGGTTGGATTTCCTAATGGTGCCAAGTGCCAAAGGGAATGGGTCACTTTGTGCTCATCACGGCAGTGGGTGTACGGGCTGGGGGCTGCATCAGCAGGCAGCCATCTTGGAAAGAGGCAAAACAACAGTGACCAGGTGGGCCATGGGCATGAAAATAGACCCTAGGAGGAAAGCAGTGTCAGGAGAAGGAACCAACAGGATTGGAGGCGGGGCAAGGAGCAGCCCCCAGCCGCAGTAGCAGCAAACCACATCCACTGCAGAACAGAAATGGCTGCTAGTGATGGCACATTGAGGCTCTGACAACAGGTAATCCTCACGTGATCCCTCCCCTGTCACCCATCTCCCGAGAAACAGAGGCTAGGACACCATTCCTACCCCTCCTGGCTAATAGATTCATGGAGGTTAGGTCTATCAATGGCCGTCTAGCTCTTTTGTGAACCTTGTTAAAATTCTAGCCTTCACCGCATCCTCTGGCAAGGAGTTCCACAGGTTGACTCCAGATTTGTCCTCTCACTCACCCCTTCCATGGAGCAGGGTGCCCTGCAGGGTGATAAGCTGGGCTCAACCCTACATGGCTAAAGCAGAAACTCTTGCTCGATGGGCACCAAGGGAGAGTGATCTGAGTCCTGAGCACCTATCCCTGAGACTTTTCTTGTAGTGAGGTCACTGAACAGGAAGTGAGGCAGGGACAGTAAACCTGCGGACCTTTGACCATTGGCTGGGGTACTGTTATCCCCGGCTATTATAGAGCACCAGCAGAGGCAGACCAATCCCTGCCCCGAGGTGCATACACTTCGGCAACCCCAATTGGCAGATATTTGGCATGAACCTCAGTATCACCAGAAGGGCCTGATGTGCCAGGTATCACAGACACTGAATCGTTGCACTGGGCAGTGGGCTGCCAGACACCCCCTCTCGTATAAGAGCAGTAGAGCGGTGGCACATCCACAACCATTTGCACGGGAAGACACTAAACTTCAGAAGCCAACGGCTCAACCCCTCTGATGTATTTTACTGGCCCCATTATATGGAGGAGAACACTGAGGCCCAGGATGGTGACATCATTTGCCCAAAATCACATCATCAGAGATAAGACTAGTTCTAAACCCCAGCCCAGAGTTGAAACTCTTCCACCCCAGCTGGCAATAGAACCAGGAAACCCAACTCTTACTCCAGAACACACTCACCTCCCCGGGAGCCACATCAAGAGTCCTGGCTCCTAGCACCCTTCTCTAGCATCCAAACTGCACTCTTCCCCAAGCTCAGCTTCCAACAAGGCACTCACAGTTGAGGCTTTAAAGTCACAGGAAGCAGGTAACACAGGCTGTAAGGGCCAGGCGCAGAGTAAAGCGCTGTACAATGGGTTACTCTTTGTTTGAACCCCAGGGTGGTTAAAGGTTAGACTTTGCACCTTGCCAAAGCAGCTGCCACGGGCTGTTTTTATGGTTCGCCATACAGAGCGGTGTACTGGAATGCTTCTCATTCCCTGTAAAATGAAGCCAGGCCCATCTCTGGCAGGCCAGGTGGGGAGGAAACAGGGGGTGGAAGACAACAGGCAGAGGAAAGCAGAGAAGAGACAGAACACAGAGGGGGAGAGGACAAGAATGAGGAAGGAGTATGGTAAGGGACAGGCGTCCTTTTGGGATCTCTCTGCACCAGTCCTGTCTCAGCCAGTGCCTCCTGCTGGAATGGGAGGGGATAGATTATCCCAAGCCCCTGAATCCACCTTGTCATGGCTCTTCAAGACTCATTTTTTTTTAAATTGCAAAATCTTACAGAGCTATTAACCTCAAAAGAGGTTCAACATATGGCAGAGCAAGTCTCCCTCTTACCCTAATTACAAGGCTTGCAGTAATGGGGCTGTCTTTTAAGTTACAGCTGCTGTGCTTTTGGCTTTTCACTAACATTACAGCCTATTAAAGAGCGACATTAAACGCATGCAAATTGCCAGAACGCTGAGCGCTTCAGACCAATGAGAGGATGCGTTTAAGCAGTAGCGGAAATATCCCAGGGTCAGGCTCGCCCTGCTGAGAAGACCGTATGATCCATCAATCAAACTCCACTCATTAATTAACTAATTCATTAAATAACTTTATATATGAAGGCTCATCAGGGTGGAACATTGTGTTGACAGCAACGTCCTGCCAGCACTTAGCAGTACCAGCGCTCCCTTTCCTCCTGGCGCAGTTCAACAGGCTCACGAGGAAGGCTAAGCCACGGTGAGCACTCACTCGTGCACTGGTGAAACATGGCCCAACCCGCCTTTTGTTTCAAAGCCCAACCATCCTTTCCCATCCACCAGAAACTTTAGCCCAGTAGGTACATGCTTTGCTGCAGAGCAGAATGCAGTAAGCAGGTGGGTTGCCTCCAGTGGGAGAGTGAATTTTAATCAGTTGAAAGTTCTGGAAAAAGTTTACTTGCAAGAGCAAATTAAATGTACTGGGTGATTTCCTGGGGGCCATGGACATGGCTACCCGCTAAGGTAAAACTGAAGAGGACCTTTCTCTAATCCACCCCATGAGAATGCACGAACTCCCAAGTGCTGTCCCTTTCAAAATGGCTTCTGCCTCTCAGCCTTGTGGCTGCTAAAGCACAGCCCAGTTCCCACCGACAGAGCCTTACAGCCCTACTTCACACAGCAACAGACCCCACATCTGCAGCACCCCCAGTCCAGGTTTAACTCACCCCTGTTTAGGGGAAAGGGGGCACAAGGTAAAGGCCATTACAAAAGCAGAGTGTCTGTGCTTACCTGAGCAACCAAGACCAACATGCAAAATGCCTCTGGAAATAGCAGAACTGGGTCAATTCTGAGACAGGTCACTTTGTGGCAGACTTCAAACTCTCCTTTCCCAGTTGCTGTCCCCCTCCCCCACCTTATATAACTTCACCTCCCACTCCGCCCTCTTTGGCCACAGCTGCCACAGATACAAACCCACAGCTGAGAGCACTGGGCCAAGACTGCAAACACCGGCCGGCCCTGCAGGGTTGGAGAAAGCCGAGCCCTGCCCCCATTAACAATAATACATGTTCCTGAAAGAGGGGTGAGCTGCGGGAGGGAGCGTGCATTAGTCTGTCTCCTTGGGGGAGCTGTGCTCTAAGACCAGTCACAGGTGCAAGGAGTTGGATGGGACTCATGTCTCTTTCTCGTTTTCCACATTGTAAAGGGGTTCCATCATGTCATAGCTGAGTATGAGCTTACCTCTGTGCAGTGGATGGAATTGGGAAGACCAGATGGAGTTCCACTGGCAAAATTCAACGCCTACCAATCAATGTTCCCTCTAATTTTTTTCCCCATCCATGTGCAGAATAAATTGTGTTATGTGCACTGAGGTAGGTGCATATGTGCACCACCAGTGCAAACACATGCTGATGATTGGGCACAGTTGTGGATGTTCTGCTAATCAGCTGGGTGGCACCTGAGCCTTTCCTGGATGGCTACTTAAGTGCTCAGCTTACAAGGAACACTGCCCCCAGTCTTGGCAGGGTAGCAAGAGTTGGGGGGTGTGCAGGGTCCTCTGCAGAGCTCAGGACAGGGACAGTAGAGGCTGCTGCATGCTGGGCTGGACATGCACAAGCTGGAGGGGAGGAGATGTTGGGTTTCAGGGGTCACAGGGCAGATTGATGGAGGTGGCAGCTGGAATAGCAGAGTGCAGCAGGTCAGGAATCTGTATCGCAGTGAGTTCAGGGACAGCAGCTTCCCACCTTAGACCTGGCTCCAACAGGGCTATGTCTACACTGGCAGGGTCTTAAGCAAGAACAGCTGTTCTGCAGAACATGCACACTGCCTGCCCACTCTTGTGCAAGAGCTATGCTCTTTTCTAATAAGTATAAGCTCTCAAGAGCTCTTGTGCAAGAGGGCAGTGTGGACGTGCGGCAGGGGTTTCTTGCGCAAGAAAGCCCTATGGCTAAAATGGCCATCAGAGCTGTCTTGTGCAAGAGAGTATCCATGCTGCCATGGAAGCTCTTGCACAAAAGCACATGGCCGTGTAGATGTGTTCTTGTGCAAGAACTCACCAGTGTATACATAGCCCAGCGGTTTACTTGTAACTTCAAAGTTACTCAGTTTAATAAAAATCTGTACCCAGCAGCTACAATGAAAACAGGAGTTGCCCTCCTCCCCAGCCTCCATCTAGGCTTTCCCTCTGACTCACTCAAGCATGTGTCCTGTGCTGCTGGGGTTGCCTGCTCCATCCCTCTTAGTGCCACTGAGGCCAGGCCTTGAGACCTTCTCTCCCCGGGGCAGCTCTAGAAGGTGACCTGCTGTGCTAATGTGGCCTAATCGCAGCCTCCGAATCAATCTGCACTACATGGGCACCCAACCCAGATGTAGATCTGAGCCCAGGATGCCTGTGCCCTGCTATTGCCCACGGAGGTGTTGCTTGGCACTAGATTAGCAGCAGGTGCTGCTGGTCAGGATGGAGGTGCATTGGCAGAACTAGATGGACAGGAAGAGCTGAGGATGCTGCCCATCAGGAGAGAAGCGGGCTGGCCAGGCAGGAAGAGAGAGAGAATGGGTGCATCTGTGCAAAGCTCGCACCCTGGTTGCTCATGCTGACGCCTGACTGGGGAGACAAGAGAAAAGCGGAATGGAAAAGTGATGGGAGAAGGAAGGAGTAAAAGAGCGAGCAACCTGAACGGAAGGCAGGCCCACATCAGAGATAGCAGAGCTCATGGAAATAAACCTCTTCTTGAATCAGGCAGACAGGAGAGCTGCTTTGCTCTGAATTGCTTGGGTGGAGGAAGACGGAAGAGGCTGAGAGCCTGCCAGAAACGAGGGCATCTGACAAGCAGGAACGTTGCAGGAGTAGCATTTATTTACTGTGCTGCTGTTCAGCTGCAAAGCCAGTAATGCTGTGACTCATGAAATGTTAGCATTAGCCCGTAACCTTTTGCATTGTTTCCTTTGAGTGTAATAACGTGTTGGCTTTAATTTTTCCATCTAAAAAAGGACACCCCCATGTCCCTGAACGAAGAGCCTCGTGCATTGTCAGACGGTCTGTATTCACCTGATGGCGTTGCATTGTCAGAACACGTCAGGAGTTTGATACTAAATGGGAGGATAAATTAAATAGTGGCACGGAACTGTCTAGGAAGAGGGGAGCCATCTGTGTGTAAAGCTGAGTCCTTAGGCAGCTGACTAACATGACTTCCACATCGTTGGGGAAGCTGGCCCTCGCAGCTAAAGGGCAGGCCTGGTTGCATCAGTCTGCTTTGTATGTCATTTCCAGCCACTGACTTCCTAGGAACAGAACTGCCAGCCTGGCACAGACTAATGAGCCGTCTTTATTATCTGTATTTTTGTAGGCCCAGTCATGGGGCAGCAGGTCCCCACCGTGGTAGCTGCTGTATGAACGCAGAACAAAAAGCTGGTCCCTTCCCTAAAGAGCTTCCAATTTCAGTCTGAGACAAGAGACAACAGACGGGGCGGGGAGGATGTAACAGGAAACGGTGAGACGAGGCACTATTCTCAGCACACCGCCAGCCAGCTATTGTAGACCGTAATCTACTTTCCCGAGTGTCCAGTGTTGGCAGCTGGGTGGAACAACCCACATATACAATTCACTTAAACGTGTAATACTATACCACAGTGGGATGGGAAAGGAATTCCCAGCAACCTCAACTGGGCCGATGCCTCTCCAGCCTGTCAACCTTCCGCTAACTGCTCCCGTTATAAAGCCTCCATGTTGCTGGCACTTGAGAAATGTTCTGCTTCATGGTTTGCCAGAGGAGCACCTCGGTTTGTTTTCTCTTCAATAGGACGTGCTGTCATTTTGAACTGCAGAAAACAGAGCAATATTGTATTCCAACATTCCTGCCAAAGCATTTTGTTACCTACCATCTCTGTGTTTCTGCACTCAGTATAACAGAGACAGCAAACGATGAATATATGATAGTTTAAAAAAAAAAAAAAAGCAGAGAGAGACAATGCAGGCTGCTCCCAAAAAATCAGGGTGACCCAACCTCAGCTTGCATTAGGTTTTCCTGGCTACAGACTGATTCTGATCCCATAATTCCCTACAGAGTCCCTTAGCCTGCAAGTAGGACTAGGAAAACCACTAGAATTTAAAATGACAGATCACAATTTTAACACAGGTTTCAATAAATCACATTTTCTGTTGCTAGAGGGTGGCTGCAGAGTCTTTGCTTAGAGACAAATGAGAGCGGTGTGGCTCAGTATTCACAATCTCTCTTCAAGGAGCGATGAATCCAAAATATCAAAGCAGCAGGGATATAGGCCTACCTTAGGGAATGACTTGGAAATAACTCCCCTTATTTCAAAATAACAAGCGGAGCGTCCACAAGACCAACCCTGTTATTTTGAAGTAACAACTCCTGCTTGTCTTGAGGAAAAACGCTTATTTCGAAATTGTTATTTTGGGAGTTATTTGAAATAATTTCCTAGTGTAAACATGCCCTAGTACCAGCTGCTCTCCATCTTTGCTTATTCTCGGGGTGTGTCTACACAGCAGGACTTGCGTAACTTATTTCAAAACAGAGAGCGTCTACACAGCACTTATTTTGAAACAGAGCACTCTTCCTCCTCTCTGTAAAATGCATGAGTATGTCTGGAACCGCTAGAAGTCCTTCAGCAGAGAGAATCTGATACCGCCTGTGTGTGACAGAGATCGCCTGGCGTGGTTCGGTGGAAATCAGTCACTGGTTTGGTCTTGCGCATAGCCTGGTGTAGGATGATAAAAGCAACACCGCGGCATTATCGTCTGTGCTGCGCAACGAGACAGCTCCCAGAACCTGGGCATCAGGGATTCAGCCCTGAGTTTGTGACTGTGAAGGTGAGCGCTTGTAACAGAAATGACTGTTCCCCAGTCCAACAAAGCAGCGCCTGTCTGCAGAGATCTCGCTCCATTCTGCTGTGTGTCAGAGCCGTGTGCTCTCCTTGGAGCAATGGATACACAGCATGTCAATTACCCAGAAAAGTTTCACTTAACCCTCTCTTTGTTGAACGACAATGTACCTTTAAAAAAAAAGATCCAGAGCCATTTTCAGTATTACAGCCTTTACTGCCTAAACCAGGGGGATTTTCTTCTTGGAGTGAAAATTGATTTGGAGGTTTCCATTAACCCACATTAGCACAGCAAGGCCGCTTGCTAGGGCTGATTTTGGCAGTGAGTCTATTGTAGAGGAGACTGCGTGTTTTCAATGCCTGACATCAGTGGCGGTAAGTGCAAGGGTGACTCCATTAGGTTAATACCATAGGAGGCATACGAGACATGGCATTTTGGAGATTTTGGAAAAGATTAGATGGCATTTTACTAGTGACCGCGGAATATAAAGCATTTCCTGCAGCTCCTTCTTAAAGTAGGGGCTTTTGAGAGTCAGAGGCAGCTGAGACGCACTGATATAGCCTGAGCAAGTCTCCCTTACAGAACCCAGCTAATGCATGCTAGGGCCTCCCTGCGCCTAACAGTATGTAGCTCTTATATAGCACTTTTCTCATTGGTAGATTCTCGAGGGCTTTACAAAGGAGGACTGAACCATTATCCCCATTTTACAGATGGAGATATTGAGGCAGCAGCGTGACCTGCCCAAAGTCTCCCAACAGGTCACAAAGAGAACACACGTCACCTAGATCAGTGTTTCTCAAGCTTTTTTATAAAGTAACCCTTTAAAGAAATATATACAAGAACCCCTCTTCTTTAAAAAAACAAACTAATAAGTATCTCCAGTACCTACAGTTTTCAGACATGCCATTTTTTTAATACCATTGCAACATATTTGTTTAAATGACTTAATCATAGCCAGGCAGGTGATGAAATTTTTGGGTGTAAAAAGTACAAAAATAATAAAGCGCTGTAGAACTTACAACAAATTCCATTTTCTCCAAATTTCAGCTGTGTTGACGTATCCTGCTGATTGCATGGGCAGAGGTTGGCAAGAATGCTTATTGGTGTGTGTTGGGTCAGAAGACGATACCCTCTCTCCGGTTGGGTAGCACCTTATAGCACAAGTTCTTTGCCTTCAAAGGAAGTTTTAGCGGAGTATGCTGCCATTCAGCACAAATACCGGCATCAGAATCCGGTCCTTTGCTATGCAGGCTCCTACCACAGACTAGCCTAGGAGCCATTGAACTCATTTCATCTGTGGTCTAACCTAGAGCTGGATCACCTAGATAATACGTATATTCACAAACCCACTAGCCTGCGGCACATGGAAAGTACAATGCCTGATTTACTGCAAAGCCCCTTTTCCTTCAGCCGCCTTTCACATGCTGGTTGATTCTGAATCACCAGTTCTTTTTGTGGGGGGCAGGCACTGTCAAGGAGTGGCTTGATTGATATTGTGATGAGACAAATGCACCTTGGCCCTGCAGTAATTGTGCTAGACAGAGCTGTTTAAATACCACCAGACAGAATATTACTCAAATTAAAATGAGGCCTTAAATGTCATTATTTGTGTCATTATTAATAGCCCCTAATTGTGTTCTCTAATCATCCTGAAATTATGTTAGTATTAATATTCACATCAAAACTGCCTTGGGAACAGAGAACTTCTTAAAAAAATTATACCATATGTCAATTCCCATGAACGTGAAATGCTTGTTTTTTTGCGCCTAGCAGATGAAAAAGTGAGACGGGAAGATATAAATTTGTTTTTTCGTAATGTATCTATAGGTATTTGAAAATGTTCCATCCCTTCAACTTCCTTGTTCTGTAGCTCCATTCCCTGGAGACGTGATTCTTTCGGAATGCTGTGTTTGGAAAAACCAGCCAGCAGAGAATGGCTCATTGCTTTGAGTTGTGAGAGAGAGACCCAAGCAAGAATTTAGTAAGGACTGTGATACTAAGGCAATTGCTATATGGCAATCCTCAAAGAGCCTGTTATGGTTTGGTTTTGAAATGATTATGGGGAAGCTCATTGTTGGGTGATGGAATTCTGACATCAGAGGTGACTCAGCCAATCAGACCCACTTACACTTTTGTTTATTTGCAAGGTGATATCTTACTGGACACAAAAGTGTAACATAATATTTTGACACGATCAGCTAGGATTAAACAAAGACTGAATGGCTAGCCAACTAGAAAAGCAGTTTCTCCTCCGTTGGTGTTCACACCTCCACATCAGTTGCTAGAAGTGGGCCTCATCTTCCCTGACTGAATTAACCTCGTTATCTCTAATCTTACTCTTCATTGAAACTCTTTTCTTATTCCTGTATATTTATACCTCCCTCTGGAATTTCCACTGCATGCATCCAACGAAGTGGGTCTTTGCCCATGAAAGCTTTTGCTCCAATAAATCTGTTAGTCTATAAGGTGCCACAGGACTTCTCGATGCTTTTGCAGATTCAGACTAACACGGCGACCCCTCTGATACTTATCATAATATTTGTAATTTTCCTAATTTAAAAAAAAATATATGTATATATTCTATTCTATTTTTTCCAGCAAAAGAAAGTCAATCTTCATGAATACTGCTGGGTGACTGAAATTGGTTCCTAGAAAGATCATCATCTTCATTATTATCTAGCATTTTTATTGAGCACTAACAGGACTTAATCCCAACAGAGTCCCAATGTGCAAGACAATGTACAAACATAGACCCTATCCAAACAACTTACATTCTAAAGGGTTACACTTATCAGACAAATGGCTGAGGAGAGAGTAGAATATCAAAAGAACTGAGGTGCTTTAGCACAGACTAACAGTGTGCACGGTACCATTTTTGGTAGATAATCGTGTTTTCTATTCAACTCAATTTTGGGGATAAAGTGTCTGATTTCTGTGGACTAGTTAGACTTTTTACTGAAAATCCCAAACCTCCAAACCAAAAATGTTTGGCCAACATTGTTCTGTTTCTGATTAAAATGTCAACAATTTCCCATAAAAAATGTTGACGAAAATTTTTGTTGAAACAACACCAGACATTTTCTAACTAGCTCTATGCAAGAGTGTATAATGCTCAGACCTCATATTTGTAAAATAGCCAAGTTGCTAAGTTCCAAAATATTCTGCCTTTATCCAATATAACTCAGGGCATTACAATATCTTCAAGGTATGTAGAAGTGTGTTTGTGTGAGGAGACAGGAAACAGTTTTGTGAGATCAACTTACCAGCACATTTGCATTCTGGGCCTCTAGAAAGGGACGTACAGGTAGCATAGAAACTGAAATTACATGGATGAAGCTTTAGAGTGAATCTGCGGTTGGAGAAAGGAGGTCGGTCTCTCTGCCCCTGGATCTCCTCGTTGGGTGAGAAAGGAATTCATTTTCAGGGACTCTTCAGACTTTGGCCTCTCTACTCAGACTTCCAAAGAGAATGACAATTGGCTACTATCATTTGTGGACACTCATCTCATAAAGATGGGTTTTACCCACAAAAGCTCATGATACTATATATATCTGTTAGTCTCTAAGCCCTGGTCTAAATTAGGGCTTTATTTCAAAATACTCCCCCTCTTGGTAGAATTAATAAGCGGAACAGTGTCCACATTACCAAGCCCGTTATTTTGAAATAACGAGTCTCTTATTTAGAAATCTGTACTCCTGCTTTCCCTGGGGAATAACGCTTATTTCAAAATAGTATTTCGAAATAGCGTTAGTGTGGTCACTCCAGTGCCGCTATTTCAAAATAACTATTCCCCAGACTAATTCAGACTAATTACTCCCCAGTGCTTCCTGGGGGCTCTAAGTCGAGGTAGCGCATCCATATTAACAGAGCCTGCCTCAGACTAATTTCGAGGTGTCCCTGTAGTGAGGACACGCTATTTTGATTTTGTTATTTGGGGAGTTATTAAATAGATTTTAGTTATTTCAAAATAGTTTCCTAGTGAAGACAGGCCCTAAGGTGCCACAGGACTACTCATCAATTTTAACATTATAGAGTAACATGATTACCCAGCTGAGACTTTTTAACATGTTCACTAGGTATTAAGAGACTTCCAACTCATCCCCTGCACGGCTATTAGACAAAAACACTGTAGGTATTATTCCCCTCACCTGGACTATCCATGTACATGTGATCTTGAAATAAAAGGTTTTATTTTTCACCAATCCCTGAGCCATCCAGACATCCAAGAGCCATGTTTTAACTGAATGTAAGCACAAGAAGTCAGTGACAAAGCAGGGAATACAACTCCAACTCTGATGCTAGTCCTGGTTGGAACATTTTTGTCCCAACAGTGTGCTGTTAGAAAATACAGTTTTTACTAAACCCACTTTTTCCCCATGAAATCGCACTGATTTTCACAAAATTTCATTCTGAAAAAAACAACTTAGAAAATGCCAAAATGCCCCAGTCCTACAAGTGTGTAACAAGAGGTTTTGATTTTTCATTTCAAAGTGACGTCTCAAGTTTTCCTTTGTTTTATATTACCTGTTTGAAAGCGAACTAAACCAAAGTGAAACATTTTGAACGTATTGAAATCAAACATGCTGAATGACCTGACTTTTTTTCTTCCAGAATTTCATTTCACACTTTTTTGGGGTGAAAATTTGGCTTTTCAGCCCAGTTCAGGATGAAAACTTTTTACAAGCTTAAAATTATTCCTGGGGTGGAAAAATACATTTTCTGACCAGGTCTAGATCATCTTTCCCTTCCATTTGCTCCTCAGAACACCTGAATCTGATTAACCTCACATGTTTCCTGGACTTACAGCACTAGCATACTTCCATTGGCCTCCATGAAGCTGATCTGGATTTATCCAGAAGTGAGAAAATATAGCTCAAGTGTTTTATGTTCCCAGCCCATCAACTAACAGCATGGGAACTCTTCACCAAGCAATTGAGACAGATGATCTTGCAGAGACAGGGTCATTTGACCAGAAGAACTGTATAACTTTTCAACCAGTCCTGCTTCCGTTCACCGTGCACCATTCCCCAAAATAGGGGAGCCTCCCCACCCCTGCATATTCTCCACAATGAGATTAAAAAGCAAAAGGAAGATGTTTAATGTTCTACAGGTGTTGTTGCCTAGCAACTGCCCCCCTTTCTGCCTCACAATGGATCAACCCCCCCGTAGCACTCTAAAAATCCCATCCTTGCTTAACTCGGGTGCTAGAAAAGGCACCGACTGTCGCATCCATTTACTATATATTTGAGAGTGTTTGTCTGTCTGTGTCTGTCTGTCTGTCTGTCCAAGAAGTCTTCCTAAAGGGTAAGCGCTAGGGCCACCAAATTCAGTAGGCAGCTTCCTCTTGTCATAACTAAAAGCAAGGGCAGGGGTTGATTGTGCCAGGACAATGGGATGTGCCTGGAATGGGACTGGTTCTCAGAAATGCACGCAGAAAAGAGATAGAATCACCAGGCAGGTGAAAGGGGCTGGCTGGGGACATGCCTCCTTACCCCATCTGGGACTGCCCTAGCCCCGAGCCTCCCAGACATGCCCCCCGCCCCCCACTGGGACCCTTTAGGGATGTCAAGGAGGCTGAAGCACCTCCCCACCCCATTTCACCTATGGACATTGCTGGCTATCAGGGAATGAGGGGAAAGTGCACAGTTTGCTGCATTCCTCACTCTGTGGCTGGAGAATGCAGGGGACAGATGAACCTGGACCTGCCCCTACCGGGGGACATACACCCCTCCCCCGGCTGTGCCCGTTGGAGCTGCAGTGCCCATGGAGATGTGCTTCTCACCTGACTCCAAGCTTCTGTGGTGAGAGAGGGCTGGGGTAGTTCTCTCTCCCCAGGGAAGCCTGCAGACTGAGCCCCTCCTCCCCAGCCCCACTCCAGAGCAACGATACAAATGCAGCACGGACATTTTCCACTTTCTTTTTCAAAAACCAAAACGTAATTGAGTTAAGAACCCAAGGAAAGCCCTGTAAATATTCTAGTTTGCTAGAACTGAGGAAAGTAAAGGGTTATTGCTGGTGCTTTTGGTCCCTTAACAAACAAACCCGTAGGGCAGAGATGGGGAAGCTAAGACCCAGGGGCCAGATGCGGCCCCCGGCTTTCCTGGATCCAGCCCCTGAGGCTAGGGGCTCCCCGCCAGCACTGGGGAGCCCGCACTGGTGCTCCAGAATCCCTGCCATCCCCCCCATGGGACTGTTGCTGAAGATGCGTGCAGCGGACCACCCCGCGTTGATGTCTGAGAAATGCCCAAAGTGGTTGACAAGCACCTCCAACACCATGGAGAAGTTCTCCTTCCTATTGATGTACCCTGCTGCAAGGCGGTCGGGTGCTGAAATTGGAATGCGTGCATGATCTATCACCCCTCCAGTGAGGGAAAGCCATCTCTGCAAAGCCATCCATTCCCAGAGTCACGGTCCTTCATAGCAGGATGCGATTTATTGCCCTGCACACTTGCATTAACGCAGCCCCAACGGTCAGCTCCCCCACTCTGGATTGATTTGCGACCAACCAGTAGCAGTCTGGCGTTGCCAACTTCCAGACAGCAATCATCACACACTTTTCTACAGAGAGGGCTGCTGTCTTTTTAGTGTCCTTGTGCAGCAGGCTTAGGGCCGGCCCAGCACAGGGCTTGAGGGAGGTGGTTTTATGCAGTCTAAAATTCTGTAGCCACTGTTCTTCACCCCACACTTCTGTGTTGGGTCCCCTAACCCCAAAACAAGTCTACCCTGTGCATCTGCTCTGTGAATGCCACACACAATGTAAAGTTGCTGCTATCTATATCACAAGAATGATGAAAGGTCTAGAGAACATGAGCTATGAGGGAAGACTGAAAGAATTGGGCTTGTTTGGTTTAAGGAGAAGACTGAGAAGGGGCATGATAGCGCCCATTTTACAGATGGGGAAACTGACACACAGAGCCGCACTGGTGTGGAGACTCGATTTCAACCGGAGCAAGGTGCTTTAGTGCCTTTGAACATCTGGGCTTCAGTGATTTACGCAGGGCCGCCCTGCATATTTATGGCAGAGCAGGAACAGACCGCAGGTCTCTCAGAGGCCACACAAGCACTCTAACCACTCTGCTGAGCTGTCCCTAGTCCCGTGTGATCAGAGCATTGACAACCATTGTATCCTGAAGGCAGTACATTCCTCCCCAGGCCTACCTATGAGGGGCAGATGGGTTTGGTGTGCAGTCCCCTTCCCCCGGCTGTCACTGGAGGCAGGCAGATGCCCCTGCTCGCCTGATCTGGAGCTGTCTGTCTGTCCACCATGCCTTCCTACTAGTGGCCTCATTAGCTAGGGGAAAGCTGCTGAAGTCAATTTCTAATATGTAACAGGGAGCAGCAGCAAAATCAATATCCCTGCAGAGTCATGGAGGGGAGGGAAGGGACACAGGGGCAAGTTGAGATAATTGATGAGCTTAAAAATGCTGTTCCCAACATCTGTGCTCATGTTAAATACATAATTGTGCCCATCAAATTCTGATTAACTTGGTGAGATGCTTTTCATTTACAGCTCCTTTCCCCTCCCACTGCATCACCTGGGCCTCTGAGCTGCTGGGCCCAGACAACCTCGTGTTCCACTAACAAGGACATCTAGCCAGCTGCTTGTGCTACAGACAGTGGCTCTGTGGGTTGGAGGTGGGTTTGAGTCACCCCCACAACTGTCCGAATCTGAGGTTATCCCCAAGAGCGCCTGTAATCCTAGAATCCTAGAGCTGGCAGAGACCTCAGGAGTCATCGAGTCCAGCCCCCTGCCCAAAGCAGGACCAACCCAACTAAATCAACCCAGCCAGGACTTTGTCAAGCCGAGACTTAAACACCTCTAGGGATGGAGACTCCACTACTTCCCTAGGGAACCCATCCCAGCGCTTCCCCACCCTCCTAGTGAAATAGTTTTTCCTAATATCCAACCTAGACCTTCCCCACTGCAACTTGAGACCATTGCTCCTTGTTCTGCCATCTGTCACCACTGAGAACAGCCTCTCTCCATCCTCTTTGGAACCCCCCTTTGGGGAGTTGAAGGCTGCTCTCAAATCCCCCCTCACTCTTCTCTTCTGTAGACTTAATAACCCCAAATCCTTCAGCCTCTCCTCATAGGTTATGCGCTCCATCACGCTAAACACTTTTGTTGCCCTCCGCTGGAGTCTCTCAGGTACGTCCATATCCTTTCAGTAATGGGCGGGAGAGGGGCGGGGGCAGAATTGGACACAATACTCCAGATGTGGCCTCACCAGTGCTGAATACAGGGGAATAATCACTTCTCTAGCTCTGCTGGCAACGCTCCTCCTAATGCCCCCTAATATGCCATTAGCCTTCTTCCCTACAAGGGCACACTGTTGACTCATAACAAGCTTCTCATCCACTGTAACCCCCAGGTCCTTTTCTGCTGAACTGCTGCTTACCCAGGCGGTCCCCAGCCTGTATCAATGCTTGGGATTCTTCCGTCCAGGACTCTGCACTTGTCCTTGTTGAACTTCATCAGATTTCTTTTGGCCCAATCCTCCAATTTGTCTAGGTCACTCTGGACCCTATCCCTGCCTTCCAACATATCTACCTCTTTCCCAGTGTAGTGTCATCTGCCATCTTGCTGAGGGGCAATCCATCCCTTCATCCAGGTCATGAATAAAGATGTTGATCAAAACCGGCCCCAGAACTGACCCTTGGGACTCCCCACTTCATACCAACCGCCAACCAGACATCGAGCCGTTGATCACTACCAATTGAGCCTGACAGTCTAGGCAGGGGGAGAAGCTGACAGCTGGTTTGGACAGCAGGTTTCCCTTGAAATGAATGATTAGGGAGTCTAAACAATAGAGATTTGCTTGAACGTGTAACTTCCCTGGTCTTAATGTAGCAAAAAATCCCAACTTCCCTGGTCTGTGAGAGTATGTCTACACTACCCCCCTAGTTCGAACTAGGGGGGTAATGTATGCATACCGAACTTGCTAATGAAGCCCGGGATTTGAATTTCCCGGGCTTCATTTGCATAAACTGGGCGCCACCATTTTTAAAAGCCGGCTAGTGCGAACCCCGTGCCGCGCGGCTACACGCGGCACGGACTAGATAGTTCGGATTAGGCTTCCTAATCCGAACTATCTGTACACCTCGTTCCACGAGGCGTACAGATAGTTGAGATTAGAAGCCTAATCCGAACTATCTAGTCCGTGCCGCGTGTAGCCGCGCGGCACGGGGTTCGCACTAGCTGGCTTTTAAAAATGGCGGCGCCGGCTTTATGCTAATGAAGCCCGGGAAATTCAAATCCCGGGCTTCATTAGCAAGTTCGGTATGCATACATTACCCCCCTAGTTCGAACTAGGGGGGTAGTGTAGACATACCCTAACTTCTGTTACAGAAGCACAATAGGCTCCTGTTGTTAGCTACATGCCTATGGACAGGCATGTATCTCCGCTGTCATCCAGCTTAGCAGTTATGACTATATTCCTGAGTGCTCTCCCCTGTCATCTCCATCTCATGAGGGCTGTGTTCAGAGAAGAGCCATGTGAAGAATTAAAGGGCTGGAAAACATGCCTTCTAGTAAGTGACTCCTGGAGCTCAATCCGCTTAATTTAAACAAGCAATTACTGGTCGACTTGATCCCAGTCTGTACGTATCCACGTGGGGAACAAACCTTTAATTAAAGAGGGTCCTGCAGCATCAGACAAAGGCACAGTGATATCCAAGGGGGTGGGAAAGGAGGCTGAAACGAAACACATTCAGACTAGGAATAAGTTTCTCAGTTTTGTCTGTGCCCATTATGAACCATCGGAACGTCTTACCAAGAGTTGTGATGGAGTCTCCATCATGGACAATTTTTAAATCAAAATTGGCCGTTTTTCTAAAACATCTGCTCTAGGAATTAATACGGGGAAGTTCTAGGGCTTGAGTTATACCTGGCTTTACAATCTGTCATCCTCACAGCCCTTCCTTAACTTGTTCCTTTTCAAAGTCTTCTAAGAGCGCATCTCCATTTAGTGGTAACTCCTTTCATGGGTTCTTTTTATTGTGGGGATCCACACTCTGTTGCTTATGAAAATATCCAAGGAATTGACAGGTTAATTCTCCTGGCCCTATTCTCTTTCTTTCTCAATTCATTCTCCCCTCCTTCTGTGTTTTACATTGAACCTATGGTAACATAGCTGCTTTCAAAGAGACTCTTTGATGTATTTAGCAATGTATATGTCCAATGTAAGCGTTCGTGTCTATGAGCCCAGCATCTGAAGAGAGTGCACCGGGCATAACTGGATTTGGTGGTGAACTGCTGTTGTCAAGTTAGACATGTGCAATGTTTATATAGGCCCTATAAATATAGGGAAATGGGGAAAAAAAGCAGATGTAAAATTTTATTTCAAATCTGGCAGACTTTTCCCATCAGATTATTGCAATGATGAGAAATTCAATTTTATGGATTATGGCAGCTCCTAGAGTTTCCAACAAGATCAGGGCTCCCTTGTGCTAGTCCCTGAACAGACACCCTCTGCCCCAAAGAGCTTACAATCTTAACAGCAAGACAAAGCAAAGGTGAGAGGAAAGACGTGTCGGTATCCGGATTGCACAGATGGGGCTGTGGCACACAGAGTCATGCAGCCGAGATCACGCAAGGAATCCATGTCACAGCTGGGAAATGGATCAAGGTCTCCCAAGTCTCTATCCAGTCCCATCTCCACAAAAACATCCCTCATCTCATCTCACAAAAAATATTAGTTGCAGCAACCTTACAGTAACAGCCTAGACTGTGTGCCTGGCCTGGGCTGAGGTAGGTGAGTCTTATTCTACCTGTTGAGTGGTGGCCTGTCAATACAGGCGACCTAGGCGGTCATCTAGGGCATCAAGGATAATGGCCGTTGAGGGCTTTGGAGGTGGGGGTGCCGATCGTGCGTCAATCGCGCACCAATCACATGATTCGCCTAGGGCGCCAGTTGCCGGCAGCTCATCTAGGGCCACTCCTGCCTATTCTACAGAAAGGAGTCCAAGGAACAACAGAGGAAATGTTTTGCCTGAGGCCGCACTGGGAGTCAGCAACAAAATCTGATTTCTCAGTTCCCAGCAAGAACGATTGTGGCCCACCATCTCTTCCTTCTGCCTATGAGTTGTCATCCTGCCACGTGGCAGCTGGCTCTTTACTTCCCTGGCCTTTAAGTCTTCGAAGGCTTGGGGGGATCTCTCCTTCCTCTGCTGCGATATTGCATGATCCTATTTTCCTTTTTTTCCTTTTCTCTAGCAATTTTTTTGCCATATAATTTTTTTTTTTGTTTTTGCATTTTCAGCTGGCTTGTCATATTTCCTACTGGATTGGGTGTTTAATTAAAATCATAATTAAAACTGATCTCCTCATTAGCATGCACCTGCTCTGCTGCTCACATCCCGGCATTCCATTATCCGCTGAAGATGTCAAGTCTGACAGGCGAGAATGAGACCCCGGCCATCAACCCCTGACAGGACTTCCCGGCAACAACATCTGGCGAGCTGAACCCCCTCTGCTGAAGTATTTGTGGGTGGGAGGAGGCGGTGGTGGAGAAGGATGGGGATGTGGTTGCTAGAGAAACAACAAACAGTTAGCACAGAGGCACCTGCCAGAGATGGTTTGAGGTTTGCTGTCTCCCAGCTCTTCCCGTCCATAGGCATGTAGCTGATAACAGGAGCCTATTGTGCTTCTAGGTGTGTGCCACCTTCCCCTTTCAGGGGATGGTACAGTGGGTCTTTAGGAGCTGCCTAAAATGAAACACACAATATAAGAACTAGCGGTCACCAAATGAAATTAATAGGTAGTAGGTATAAACAAACAGAAGGAAGTTTTTTTCTTCACTCAGCACACAGTCAAGCTGTGGAACTCCTCGCCAGAGGATGTGTGAGGGCTAGGACTTTGACAAGGTTCAAAGGGGAGCTAGATAGATTCATGGAGGTTAGGTCCATCAATGGCTAGTAGCCAGGATGGGTAGGAATGGTGTCCCTAGCCTCTGTTTCTCTGGAGGTGGGTGACGGGGGGTCACGTGAGGATTCCTGTTGTGTTCCCTCCCTCTGGGGCATTTGGTATTGGCCACTGTGGGCAGACAGGATACTGGGCTGCATGGACCATTGGTCTGACACAGTCTGGCTGCTCTTATATTCTTATGTACACAACCCCATCCACACAGAGGGACTTGATTGTCATCCCTGAGTCTCTGGAAGAGGAACCGGCTAGGCCATTTCCCTACATCCCTGTGAGCGATGAAACAGCAAAGCCAGTAGGATAGGACAGTGCTCATAGATTTCATTTCTTGCTAGAGAGTTGGGTAGCAAAAGTTGCATTTAACGTGCACTTCCCATCATGGGACGAGGAGATAACCACAGACCCCAGGTGGCACATCAGATTTCTACCCTGTGTCTTAGCTGGGCCTTGGAGCCGCTTGTTTCAGTGCAGTCCTTTATAGATCTCTGAAATCGGAGGAGAGGAGATCGTGTTGGCGGGGGAGAGGTTGGTTCACCCAATGATGGGAATTGCACCTTAAATCCAACTTTCGCTACCCAACTCTCAAGCAAGAAATGAAATCTGCAAGCACTGTCCTATCCTACTGGTTTTGTTGGCTCATCGCTTGGGATGTAGGGAAATGTCCTAGCTGGTTCCTCTCCCAGAGACACAGGGATGACAATACAGTCCCCCTGTGTGTATGGCGTTGTGCACATAAGAACAGCCATACTGAGTCAGATCTCAGTAGATGTGAGCTGGAGGATGGCTGCTGGTTTTCCTCAGGTTATGTTAACTGAAGCAACCTCAGAGCCACCCTGGATAGCAGACGGTGCAGTTCTATAGGTTATAAATTGCAGTAAATAAATTACAAACCACATGACAACTGGATCGAGCCGTTAGCCAAGGGGGTTATGGGAGTGTCACCCTACCCTGGCGCATTAATTGTGGTTCCTGTTGCTGCGGGCAGGGCACTAGACAGGATGAACCATTGGGTTAGGTGAAGAATGGCCTGCATCCAGACTGGCAAATCTGCTGATTTTAAAATACAATTCATAGTGCGCTGGGTGGAAATTCATTTTATCCCCCATAAGCAGAGACAGGCCTGAACCAAAGCCCGGGGGCCACTCCCCTCAAGGCCATGGTGGTGCTTGAAATCCTGGTTGAGAACTGCTCGAGTCCCCGCTGGCCCCATGCTCCCCGCTCACACTTTGCTTTTGAAATGTACAAGAGCTCCCTCTGGGGCTCTTGTACATTTCAAAAGCAAGGCCCACGGGGCCAGCGGAGGATTGCTTGAATCTCCTGCTGGCCCGTACTCCCCACGGCACTTCTGCCTTTGAAATGTAGCAAGAGCCCTGCCGGCGCTTGCTACATTTCAAAGGCGGAGGCGCCCTTATCAACAAATCGAATATTCCATGCAAATTCCATCGACTATTTGATTAGTCGATTAAACTAAATGTAACATCCTTAGTTTTAGGTATAGGAAGAACCTCTGAAATCCAGGACTTTCTGGTCCGGCAACATCCGTGGTCTGGCAAGAGGACCGATGTTGCTGGATCAGGGAGCACTGGCACCTGGGAATGCAAACCAGCTGGGATCCCCATCCCTGGGGAGCTCCGGACAGTGGGACTGGCAAGCTCTAGTAGGGTGGGGCAGCAGTAGCAGGGCAGACAGGGTGGGGCAGTAGCGGGGCAGCCAGCAGCAGAAGTGGGGCAGCCGGCAAGCCCTGTTCCTGGGGATTCCTGATCCAGTGGAGGAGAAGAGGGTCACAGCGGCAGGGAAATCCATCCCCGGGGAGCCCCTATGAGTTGGAGCCCAGTAGCAATGGGGCTGGAGCAGAGCCAGCTGCAGGGAGGGGGAGCATCCTGGGAGGCTGGTAGCAGGGGACCTCCCCGATCCAGCAAATCCCTCTTTCAGGATTGGTCAGATCCCAAGGGTGCCGGACAAGAGAGGTCCAACCTGTACTTCAAGGGTGCTATCATGTCCCCTCTCAGTCTACTCCTTTCCAAACTAAACAAACCTTTTAGTCTTCCCTCGTAGCTCATGTTCTTTAGACCTTTTATCATTTGTGTTGCTCTTCTCTGGACCTTCTCCAGTTTCTCCACATCTTCCCTGACATGTGGTACCCAGGATTGGCCACAGTACTCCAGCTGAGGCCTAATCAGCGCAGAGTAGAGCGGAAGAATGACTTCTCGTGTCTTGCTCCCCACACTCCTGTTCATGCATCCCAGGATCATGTTTGCTTTTTTCACAACAGCGTCCCACTGTGGACGGATGCAGGCAGATTAAATCCCTTGGAGTACTTGGTTGTCTTCTGAAGAAAGAAAATAAATGGGCAACATGAAGAATTAACATGGCATCTTTGGGAGGCTATTCCTGCCCTTCCTATAACAGCAACCACTTAAAAACATGAACACACAAAAGGAGAAAGGACGTGGAGAAAGGCTGCTGTTTGCTCTCCTGCCCTCCCCATTCGCATTAGGATTACAGGGAAGGAAGATGTGCTTAATTACAGTCTTATCGTTTTTATGACAAGCTCCTGGCAGTGATGCTGTGGGTTACAGAGCAGAGGAATTACTGAGTGTGAGATTCAGACGAGCTGAGCACGACACGCGATGACTGGTGCAGCTTTTCTCCAGATGTGCAGGTTGCTAACCCCAATCGTGCGCCAGTGAACTCTGGGGTTAGCAACCTTCAGAAGGAGCTAAATAGCAGATCTTCCAACGGAGGTGAAAAACCCCACACCCTTGACTGACACCGTTACAGCAACAAAACCTCCAGTGAAGCTGCAGCTATGAGGATGGAAGAGAGCGTCAACGGACAGTTAACATCATATGGGGAGGTAGTGTTTCTATAGCAACAGAAATATTCCTGTCAGCATCTACACTAGAGGTATGCCAACGTAACTGTGCCAGTACTCTGTACTGTAGGCATAGCCATAGAAATGACTGTAAGGGATCTCAAGAGGTTGTCTAGTTAACTTCCCCTCCTTGAGGTAGAGTTAAGTATACCTATAGCTGCAGTCTCACTGCATCCATATTAGGGCATGGGGAGTCGGACCACTTCACCTATGTTAGCAGAATTAAAGCAGCAGAATTTTTGTGTCCGGATTCTCTCTACATCCTCTCCTTTCATTAATTATTATTGAGATTATCTCAGTGGCTATTGTGTGCAGCAGGAACTTAAAAACGTCTCTTGCTCCTTTGTCTGCACTTTGAAAATCATAAAGTTTCTAAAAGACTATTTCTGGGGAGGGGGCCATAGTCGATGAGGAGTTTCATTCCCCTGAACCTGTAACATCTCAGACCGGTGGATGGAAGTTCAGCAGTATTCATGAAGTGACGAGTCATCAGAACATACCCACCATTTTCAACCTTCTCCCTATTATTCCTTGAGGATCCGCTGGGTTTAAAGAACACCCACTAGCCTTCTCCCTTTATACCTTTCTCTGCCACTTTCTCCCATATTGGAAGTGTGTTCAAACCCAATACACATCTCTGCCCTCCCACCTCCTAGGACTGATTACCAGATTTAGAAATTGAGATGCTATCATGAAACATATTTACAAAAGTGGCTTTTAATAAAATCATAAGGAGACCTTTAAATCTTCCTTCTATAGTTCTTATTGACGTTTCAGTTCTGTTCATTTGTCATGAGTCTCATTGGGGAGGGCTGATAACACATTGCAATTTGTGTGTAGAGTGCAGAATGAATCTGTGAGCATGTGCAAAAACAGTATCTCAAGGGGAGTGTTGTCCTTACCTTGTTCGGACTTATAAGACTGAGGCCATCAAACGCTGGATACAATGACCTTTTTACAACAAGAAGTAAAGCTGATGAAAAACCAGACCTGGAACTTACGAATCTTTGGCTCTTCCAAAGTTCTGTTGATGGTGAATACCTTGCTGGTTTGAGAGAGGGAACCATATGGGCTATGGTGGCCAATGGGTGAGGTGGTTTATGCTGGGACAAGGTGAAAGTGTAATGTTTTATACAGACCCATTGTGCATTGGGAATGAAAAGCAGACATTTCCAGTTCATTGAAGGACCTGAAAAATAGACTAAAAAAACAAAGCCAAAAGCTGACCAGATAGCAGTGTGAATTTATCCACCCTTCAAAAAGACGATATCCAACGCTAATAAGGAACAGGACATTTGAATGTTAGAAAGAAACACTGTTAATGGCCAGATAGCAGCACAGAATCCTGGTGGGGGATATTATGTATGTGGCTACCTCATTAGTAAGCCTGCTGGGAATAATACTGTTTAACAAAATGAGTGAGCAAGGGATTCTGCAGTTTATGTGGGGTTGGAGAGAACAGCAAGTTGGTGGGCTGACGGAAAGGGAATGTTGGATTTTGAGGGCCAGATTCTCAGCTGGTGCAAATTATCTTGGCTCCACCGAAGCCAAGGGACCTTTGATGACAGCCGAGGATCTAAAAAAGGTGGCCTCAGCCTATTCATGTGATATCTCTGATACTACAAACCAAAATCAGGGAACCAAATCCCGAGGTTCTTAACTCACACAGACTCCCAGGGTGCATCTAGACCGGCAAGATTTTGCGCAAAAGCGGCTTCTTTTGAGCAAAAACTTGCCAGCTTTCTACACTGGCCACTTGAATTTGCGCAAGAGCACTGACTTCGTAATGTATAAAATCAGTGCTTCTTGCGCAAATACTTTCCCGCTCCCCGCTGGGGGGAAAAGTCCTTTTGCGCAAGAATACTTGCGCAAGAGGGCCAGTGTAGACAGGGAAGAACTGTTTTGCACAAAAAAGCCCCGATGGCTAAAATGGTGATCACGGCTTTCTTGCGCAAAATCGCGTCTAGACTGGCCACGGATGCTTTTGTGCAAAAGTACTTTTTGAGCAAAAGCATCCGTGCCAATCTAGACACGATTTTGCAGAAATACTTTTAATGGAAAAACTTTTTTGTTAAAAGTATTTCCGCAAAATCATGCCAGTCTAGACACAGCCCCAGTATTTGTAAAGAAGATTTCCCCGAGTGCAGATTAATCAAGGTTGGGTCAGGGAAGAATTAAGCATGTATACTGACATGTTTTGTGACAGGGGAGGAAGGGAGATATCACACACAGGTACACACGCTCTCGGAGAAAGGATGTCGGAAGTAAGCCTGAAGCTAAGTGCTGCATTTAGAATTTAGAGGAATTAAAAGATCCATTTTTCACTCGCTCTAAGTAAACATTTGTCATTTCCTTTCTAATTACACAATTACGTAAATGTATGATATTAGTAAATGGAAGCCTGAAGATGTTCAATAAAGAATCACTTAAGTAAATAAATGCTGGAAAGCAATTATGTCGCTGGGTTTAAAGTTGAAAAAAAAAACAATGTCTGTTTTTGTTCAGCAGAAAATGCAATGAAAGAGAAAACAAGGAAAGGGAAGGCCTACAAAACATCAAAATAGATACAGACACAGGATTAAGTAACACAGAAGAATTTATTTTAGTGCTGATGATTCAAGGGACAGGAATTATGCCACTGCAAGTAACAGACTGTTCTCCAAAGGTTACCTTCAGACTTTGCAGAATTGCTTTGCTTTGTTTCAGAAATCGAGGAGTAATTCCTGCAATCAAGCTGTCCAGCAGAGCCTCAAGAACATGAGGAACCAGCTACAGGGTGGACTGTTAAGAATAGCACAGAAACCTCTTGGTTGGGAGATAGGTACTTAGGCTGTGTCTACACTGGCCCCTATTACGAAATAGCCATGCTAATTTAGAACTTTGGAATAGGGAAATCCGCAGGGGATTTAAATATCCCCCGTGGGATTTAAATAAACATGGATGCCGCTTTATTCCGGTTTGGGGAAAAGCCGGAAAAAAAGCGTCCAGACTGGCGAGTAGGAATAAGAGATCCTCCAGAATAGGGCTTTATTCTGGAGGATCGCACCAGTCTGGACGCTTTTTTCCGGCTTTTCCCCAAACTGGAAAAAAGCGGAATCCATGTTTATTTAAATCCCCCGTGGATTTCCCTATTCCAAAGTTCTAAATTAGCATGGCTATTTCGTAATAGGGGCCAGTGTAGACACAGCCTTAGAGTCCAACAACCAGTTACCAAGTGTAAATTCCTTAGGCACTAAAAGAGCCTTAGCATGGACTCACAAACAGTTCCCTCTGGCACTCTGAGCTGTCTTGACACCCAGGTGAGCCTACCTTTTTGATAAATGGTCCCTTATATCAAGTATTACAATATCCAGGTTACTCCCAATCCTGAAAGGCCAGACAGTTATCCTAGGTAAAGTGCATTTTAGGTCTCGTACCAAAGACAACACTTGCAGCCAATCCTAAAATCACATAATATATAGGAAAAGGAAATACAATCAACAAAGTTAATGAAGTAAATGTAGCTACACACAAATGAGCTCCGATCTCAAGTTTAAAAATTAATAGAAGTTTCTATAATTAGCAAGCTTCACATTTCTTTTAGGCCTAACCCAGGCTAAGCACAAGGTTTTCTTATGCCTAGAAAACCTTGCCCTGTAGATTACAAGCAGAATAAAGATGCAATTCCTCCAAATTAGGGGGGTTTATTTCCTTCCCCCCTTGTACTCTGAGTTGCAAACTGAGCTTATGGGAGGAATTTATTTGCATGGCTCATCTTCACAGTGGATTGGGGGGGAGGGGGAACGTGTAAACACAGTAAACAATGTTTTTTATTGTCTTTAATAGTCCTCACTAGTCCTTGTGTCAATGGGCCTTGTTAGACAGGATGTAACATTTGATGCTGGAGGTCAGCATTCCACTCAAATTAATGGGCAACCCATGGTCCACATGCCGAATGTGACCCATCCGAGTTCTTTGTGTGGCCCGCAAAACATTTTATCTACCATTGTCCAACGCAGAGTTGCCAGATTCTATCGGTTTCTATTCGCATCGTTTTTCTCCATCCGATATTACTAAATTGACATGCACCAAAAGCTGGGGCACGTGCAGTGCGATGCGTGCTGATTGTACACGACATCGACAGTGAGAGCCATGCGCTCCCTCTGCAGCCAATCCCAGCACTGCTACGGTTCAGTTGGCACTGCCCACATATTGCAGGTGCTCGAGCACAGTGAGCAAAACGACCCTAACCCATCTTGGTTACAGCAATCTTGCTGCCTGGTGAGATGCGGGAGGGCCACTCCAGAGGAATCCCGAAAATACTCCACCGCATCCAGGGAACGCGTTTGCTCTTCCACTTTTTTTGGTGGAAGAGCAAACATGCTCTTTTAGAAGCCCCTGTAGCCCTTGTTTTACGAGGAAGAAGGGGGCTTCTGGAAGAGGGTTTTTTCCCAACATTTGGCCCAGTCTAGATGGGACAAATGTCAAAAAAGCCTCTTCCAACAAAAGAATCGGAAGAAGGTACGCAAAATGAGCTCCGCATTTTGCGTACCCTTTTCCAACAAAAACTTGTAGTCTAGCTGTACCCTTATGGAGGCTGACAATGCAAATGCTCCAGTACTACCTGGTAACATGGAAGACAAATGTAACAAGTGGAATTCATACGCGCTGAGACTTACAAGTGCTCCGTACATTCCAAACACTGAACATAGTCTCAAAATTCTAATGCTTATTCTCACAATACCAACTCGCAGGTGTGCCAGCATGATTCCAGCCAGGGAACTGTCAGTGTTCAGCTGATGCACGGGCACCTTGGTAGGAACTGGCACCTGCTCTGCCACACCTGGATGCACCTGTCAGGGATTTTTTTAGCATTTCCTCCATCTGTCGGACTTGAAAATAAACTAAGGACTGATTTCCAGAAGGTTCGTAGTCTAGTGGTAAAAGTAAGAGACATGGGGTACATCTACACTGCAACACTATTTCGAAATAACTAGCGTTATTCAAAAATAACGGTCCGCATCTACACAGCAGGCAGTTATTTCAAAATAATGTCGGAATACGGTCAAGCTGGAGGACTTTTTACTCCGACTTCTGTAACCCTCATTGTACGAGGAGTAAGGGAAGTCGGAGGAAGAATGTTCTATTTCTAAATAAGCTACGCAATTGATGTAGTTCAATTTGCATAGTTTATCTCCAGTTAAGCCCTGCAGCATAGACACACCCTTACAGCCAGAATTCCCGAGGACTCACAATAGCTCAGTCAATGATTCACTAGGGGACCATCAAGTGCCTCTGTTTCCCCTTCTGTTTAATAATGAGGCTGCTAATACTTAACCAGCTCATTGCCCTCTCAGTCACCAGTGTTTAGCTCGAGAAGGCCCCCAGGGAGCCTGACGTGACCATTCAACGTGTGTAGAGCATCCCCACCCCCAGCACCACAGACGTTCAGTGGGTGATTGTGGCTGCCCCAGGCAGTGTTGGTCTTGGCACAACACCTGAACCCCTTGCGCTGTCTCCAGAGGTGGCTTAGGAGCCCAAAGTTAGGCAGCCGTCCCAGCCTGGTGAGGCTGAGAGAATTCCTGGCTGTGGCAGAGGTCCTTTCATTCTGTCCACCACAGAGATAGAGAGCTGCTGAGGTTGTCAGCTGCACCAAGCGTGTGCAGCACATGGCTGGGGGTTCGGTGCCTCATGAGCTCACTGCCCGGAAGGTGTGCTAAGGGACAAAGTGTTATTGCCGGGGCCCTGTCTTGTTTCCTTCCAGCCTCGGCTGAAACCAGGATGTGCAGAGACATGAATGGCACTAAAGTTCATTGTTCTTCCCTCACCTCTTTAGGTTGTTCCAGTTGAGACCTGGGTTTGTGCCAGGGGCTGTCCTGGCAAGAATGGGATGTTCTCAGACAGGCTCGGTTGCTGGCATGTGAAATCTAGCAAATCAGAGGCACAGAGGAAAGAAGGAAAGGTCTTGGGTGCAAAGCACAGGCATAGCGCTTGACTATGGAATCTGTACCATCTAAGGCTACGTCTAGACTACAAGCCTCTTACAAAAGAGGCTATTTAGAAAGTATCTTTCGAAAAAGCCTCTTTTGAAAGGGAGTGTCTAGACTGCAATCACTTCTTTCGAAAAAGCGATTCTCTTTTTCGAAAGAGAGCACCCAGGCAGTCTGGATGCTCTCTTTCGAAGACGCCCTGTTTGCATTTAAGAACGCCTTTTTTCGAAAGAACGCTTTCGAAAAAAAGGCATTCTTCCTCATCAAATGAAGTTTATCGTGGCTGAAAAAACTGCCGCGTTCTTTCGATTTAATTTCAAAAGAATGCGGCAGCAGTCTAGAGGCAGGGGAAGTTTTTTCGAAAAAAGGCTACTTTAAAAAAAAAACCCTATAGTCTAGACACACCCTAAGAGGGGTGCTGGCATCAGAGTTATGGGGCTCAATACTCTGAGGTGCGGAGCACAGGAGCCCCACACAAGCACACTCATAGCTTTAAGGACAAGCAGTGGCATTGGTTGCGGTGGAACAATGCTTACGCTTGACGTTAACCACGTGTTTGAAAGGTTAGGGCTAGAGCACTCGGCATGTTACAGGACCGGATCCCTGGAAGAATGGAGAACGTCTCGTCCACCCCTCCTACTGGCTTACATGGAGCTGTACAGCATTGAATTAGGCATGCAGGAAAGTCTACATCTCCGCTTAATGTTTGCCTAAGCAAGGAGCTAAATATTCATTGAGTAATTAGCCAGTTCAGATTAGTGGTATGAAAAGACAATTCCTTCTAATTACAAGGGACGTCAGTTAGAAGATGCCACACAAGAATGTCAGTCGCAATGGAAAAGCAGCCATAAAACAGTATAGGGAGAGACGTTGTCCTGGCTTTGATTCACATTCAAGAAACCAAAAAACATAAACACTCCGACAAATCCCCCACGTTGCTTTAGACCATTAAATATTTATCAGAGCCGAGGAAATAAAACTCATGTAGTGTTTCAGGCTAGTTAAAATCTCTCTTTCTTCTTAATTCCTCTTGCAATTGCTTTACTGTTTGCCTTCCCCGGACTGCGGGGATTCTGGTGCCTGCAGAAATGGCCTTGTACAGTGTCTTCTCATCTGATCTGGGGAAAAGGTAGGGAGGAAAGCTTATTGCACAGGACTTTCTCTGTCAGCCACTAATTCCAGGTCCCCCTTTTCCTTCCTTCATTATTCTGGTGTCCATGGTGATAATAACCTATCAGGGGAGATACAGGCTGTAGAAATCTCTTCGGCAATGCTTTCCGTTAACTCAGAGATTGTGCCAAGGGTTTTAGAACTTTGTCCAATCAAGGCAAACCCATTCAAACTCCTTCCGTTCAAATCAGAAGTATGCTTCTGTGGAGGGGTGGGTTGCTGGGTCAAGGTGCTGTCTTGGGACTTTAAAGTTTCTGGCGGAAGCCTCAGCTGTTTATGACATCCCACCAGTGTGTGAGCTGCTCAAATCCAGGCAGATATCTGGTTCTTCACGAGGAGTACCTCCCTTGGCCACTGTTGGGATCTAGAAACAGGCCATGATAAACATGGAAATGCAAGGCCTTGGATCAAGGGATCGAACAGCAGGTCAAACATCATAAATTGAATTTCAGTCCTGTTTTGGGAGACTGGCCGTGACAGCTTTGCTGGCTTATTGGGAACCCAGTTGTCTGGAGCCTCTGTAGGGTCACCCAATGGGCAAAGTCTTGACTGGGTCGTGATTTAGACTCTCAGGGCAAGATTCAGCCTTATCCTAAGATGCTCCCGCTCCTCTCGAAGCCAAAGAAGGCTGTGCCTAGAGGCTGCCAGAGCTGGCTGCATTGTAAATTGCTGCTGAAGGAAGCCACTGGCAGAAGGTGCACTGGTGGTCTGAGTTTGATTCGTACTGTCTGAGTCTGATTCGTACTGTCTGGGAATGCCTACTGGATAGCACTTCTGGCCTCTCTGCTGGACACGGGGAGTTCACAGGGGCTTCAAGACCCTTTACTACCCACAGCTCCCAAGAGGGTAAGAACTGTCTAGGAGAGAGGTGCAGAAGACGGCTCTGAGTTCATGAGAGGAACTTGGCTCTGCAGACACCATGCGGCCTGCAACATGGCCCCACTTCCTGTGCAAATCATGTAGGAAAAGCTGCACATCTCCACAGCGTGGGGAATCTCAGCACAATCTATGCAAATTGCACAGGGGTGCGTGATTGCCAATGCACAGCAATGCCTTGGTGACCTGCCAGACCTAGGAGCCTATTTATAAATAGCCAGAGGGAAGGCATGAATGCCAGCCACTGAACTGTGCCAGCCTTTTGTCACCAGCCAGTCATCTCTGTAGCTTTTTCTGTCGCTGGAGAAGACGTGTCATTGGTGGAGCAAAGGGGTGGGGTACCCCTGGGGGAAGGCTCTTCCTTCTTTACCTGTCTCCAAGAAGAAAAGCTGAGCTTTATATTATACAATTTCACATTGGGGATAATTGCATTAGGGTAATTGCCACCACAGCATTATTTTCCATTCCTAGGAGGGGCTAAGAAGTAGGCTGTGTGTATTGTGTCTGCGTTAGCAGATTAATAATTACAGTCTTCTGGAACATTGCTGGTTTGTATAGATTTGCAGCTGCTGGGTCATTATGATGCAAACTTGAAGATACCCTATAGGAACAATGTACTGTGCTATATATATATATTGCTTCTTCCACTGCTTGTCTGCGTGTTCTTTGGATTTTCATCGGATTCACAGCATGCTACAAATAGAAAACATTTACTACTTGGAGAAATCAAAAGCTGGAACACTGCAGAATGACAGTGCACTGTTGTGATCCAAGTACCTCACAATCGTGAGCCTCACCACACCCTTGTGAGAGAGAGGAGATATGTAGAGATCACTCTGTCCACCACTATTGTATCTCCACCAGGAGCACGGTGCTACTGACTCATCCTTTGCAAAAATGCCATGGGATCTGTAATGGCTGCAAACAGCGAGGGGGTATCTGGTTTACGGATAGACTGCACCTTCTAGCACACACATGGTGCTGATGCATGAGAACTTGGAAGCTGAAAGAGCAACAGCCCTATTAAGTTTCATTGTCCCAACTGGAGTAAAATGCAACCAGCAAGCTAGCACCATCAACAGTGAAGAGCCAATTAGATTTGTGAAATGATTTCAATTTGCATGATCTAAGGCATAAGGCCGCTGAGGAATTGTGTCAAATTTAAGAGTTTTGTCTTCCTTGATGGTGTCTCTTTCACATAATGAATATTTATATCAAGTACGCCATCTAATTTATGACACAGAAAAACAATATTGTATTTCTCCTGTGGAGGACCTCAAGGGATTTAATATAGGATTTCAAAGTAAAGTGAATATTGTTTATTCATGTGCAATTTAATCTTTATAACGGAGTCCATGGAGACGGCGTAACTTATTTATGGGGCGGGGTGGGGGAGCCAGTGGTTAGTATGAGCATAGGAAAAATGAAGATGGAGCTATGGACATATTCATCACTCTGTTCCATCACCGCATCAGGTTAGGTGACTGGAGAGAACTTGGCATGAGCCACTGCCTAAGAATTGGATCCAGAGCTCTTTGAAGTCAGTGGCAAGACTCCCATAGACATCCCTGGGCGTAGGGTCAGGCTTTAAGCAAACAGCAAGCACTGTTAACGGTGTGGCTCTCCTCCTGGCTCAGTCAGCATGGCAGGTTCTATTGCAGCTCTCCCTACAACACCCAGCAGAGAAAATTACAGTACCGGCGCTGTATACTTCCAGCCACTCCGCAGAGGAAATAAGATGACAGCTACATCTGTAATGCCCAGTGGAGAAAAGGAGACCACTTGTGGGTTTTTTTTACATATGCAATTCTAGTGCTGAGCACTGTTTGGATTTGCTCCTGCAGCTGCCTCTGTCATGCAACCTGTTCCAGCCAAATTGCAGTTCCAAAAGGGAATGTATAAGCGCAGCTCACCTTTGAACGGAAGCAAAGGGAATGGAATGCCTTGAGCATGCTGTCTCCCAAGGAGTTCTAAGCTGCTCTCATGCTGGGAGAGAGGGATTATACACACCCACTAATCCACACTATATCCAGCTAAAATACAACACCTAGTGTACGTCTAGACTACAGGCTTTTGTCGGTAGAAGTTTTGTTGACAGATACTATTGACAAAGGTTCTGTCGACAAAGAGCATCTAGACGACATCCAGTTCTGTCAACAAAGCAAGCTGCTTTGTCGACATGACAGTGTAGACACAAAGGACAATGTAGATGCAGTAACACCTTCTGCTGACAGAACTCTGTTGACAAAAGGCGTTATTCCTCGTAGAATGAGGTTTACCGCCGTCGACAAAACTGCTGAGTTCTGCTGATTTTATGTTGACAGAACTCAGCAGCAGTGTAGACGCAGGTATAGTTTTGTCGACAAAAGTCCCCTTTTGTTGACAAAACCCTGTAGCCTAGACATACTCCTATAGTGGAGGGATGGGTTGGAGGTCATCATTTGAATAGCTTTTCCTAAACTATTAATTCTCATAAAGATCAGTCTATCCATCCATCCATCTTCCCACAACAGGCTTGCTACTTTATCATCGGATGCCCTCCAACTCGTTTTTATATTGGCCACCTACTTTCTCATCACATTTCAATAATCTCTCTCTCTCTCTCTCTCTGATCCCTCAAAGTGAATAAGATTTCCCCTCGGATGCCTATAACTGATGAGTGCGTAGATGAGAAATTAGGCCAATTCTGGCAAAGAACACTCGCTGGCAGTGGCTGCATATGAGATCTCTATCTCCAGTGGTGCTGGTAAGGTGCATGCTCCTTACGTCGGGCACTCTGATCTTCTTCATGGAGACGTCGCTTGACCTCAAAGTGTCAGGCACAGTTCTTGATGGTGGTCTTCCAGGTTAGCCGATCCTTTCCCTGCCTCGCCCAGGTGTCAGCATCAATGCCGCACTTTACCAACGTGTTCTTAAAGACGCTTCCTCTGCTCACCACAAGCCCTCGTCCCGGTTCTCAGCTGACGGTAGAAAATCTGTTGAGACAAGTGAGTGTCAGGCATCCTGACCACATGACCTGTGGGTGACTATTGCCTCGATGCTGTGAGTCAGCTTCTGTGAGGACGCTAACGTCGGTCCGTCTGTCCTGCCACGTGAGGCCCAATATTCTCCTCAGGTACCTTTGGTGGAATTTCTCCAGATTCCAGTAATATTACACAGTCAAGTGGCATCTTTCCTTCTAAAATCACACAAACAAGTAGCCTGTTGCGAAATCCTTGCTTAGTCCTTTCATAGATAAATCTCTCCCTTGATGTAACTGTCGGGGAGGTTGCTCTCAAGATGATACCAATTTTTTAATTTTATCACCCCTGCGTGAGCCTCCCTTGCCATGAAGGGCTACGTAGTGTGACGGGTTAGGTAGTTGGACCTCTGGTCACTTTCCAGGGAGTTTTCTTTCCTTCTGTGATTCACCAATGTTAACCCATGACAGAAAAAAAGCAGCCACTGCTGTTTTGTTACTAGTGAAAATAAAACACAATTCCGGAGATAAAGCAATGCCCTACATTAGTGCTGTCCATGAGCTCTGCCTCGATAGCTGGTTAGGGGTTTACGGTAGGCATTTTTGGAGGCTTCCCAGGACAGATTTATCTCTTTTTTGTCAATTTAGACTGTGAGGCTTCATCTGCATACACTGAGGCTGTGTCTACACTACATGCCTCTGTTGGCAGAGGCATGTAGATTTGGGTTGTAGGCAAAGGTAAATGAAGCCGCGATTTAAATGATCGCGGCTTCATTTACATTTACATGGCTGCCGTGCTGAGCCGACAAACAGCTGATTAGCTGTTTGTCGGCTCGCCGCTAGTCTGGACGTTCCCCCTGTCGACATCAAAGCCCTTTGTCGGCAGCCCCGTTATTCCTCGTGAAATGAGGTTTACCGGGGCTGCCGACAAAGGGCTTTGATGTCGACAGGGGGAACATCCAGACTAGCGGCGAGCCGACAGACAGCTGATCAGCTGTTTGTCGGCTCAGCGCGGCAGCCATGTAAATGTAAATGAAGCCGCGATCATTTAAATCGCGGCTTCATTTACCTTTGCTGAATAAACAAATCTACATGCCTCTGCCGACAGAGGCATGCAGTGTAGACGTACCCTGACAAAGTTACGGAGGTTTAATTGCAGGTGTGACTTTAAACTGTTCATAGGCCTATTCTAGTTTACCGTAAGTCAGCGGGGAATGAACACAAACCAAACCATCTTGGCAGTTCCAACCATTTAACTAAACCAGCTTTAAAAATCACACCCAGAAGGAAATCACAGCATCTTCCTCGTGCAAAAGCTCCGGGGCAGGAACCTTGCCTTCCTCCGTGTCTTGTACCCCACGGCACGTGCTGCCAGTTCGTGCAGGAATCCCCGCAGGATGAGGGACGTTGAGATATGTCTGCACTGCGAGCGTAGCATGTCTGCCGCTGACTCGGGCTTGCAAGGCTGGGGCTGCTATAAAATTGCACTGTAGATGTTTAGACTGGGGCTGAGGGCCCCGGCACTGGAACTCCACAGGGCAGGGCCCAGATCTTGGGCTCCAGCCTGCACCCAATGTCTACCCTGCAATTTTTAGCTGCAGTCCTGTGATCCAGAGTGAGCTGTCGCTGGGCTTTGCGACTTGGCGCGCCAGGGTTTGTATCGAGGTGTAGACTCATCCTGGGAGCGTGGCAAGCTTCTGTACAAGTAGGACTGACTTGTTTATTTCTGTAATGGTGCACCCCAGGCCTTAAGTGCCCTGACCACAGGAATCATAGAATCATAGACCCATAGAACTGGAAGAGACCTCAGACGGTCATCAGGTCCAGCCCCCTGCTCTAGGCAGGACCAATCCCAACTAAATCAACCCGGCCATGCTCATCTCAGCCATGATAAAAGAGCTCCAGGTCACTCCACAGGGAAAGCCATTGCAAGCAGGATTCAGATCCATACAGACGCCCCATCTTCCCTCACCAAGCCCACTGCAGGCAGAGGGAGCCCGGCTTGCTTTGGCTCTGTCAATGCAACCATGCTTTGCTCCCTCCACGGAGACCGTCCAGCCCTCCCGGTGGTGGGCTTGTCAGCTGGAATTTGCAACCCGGCGCCTGAGCCGAAGCCGCTCCCTGCACCCAGCCGAGGATCTAAGTCTGAGCCAGTGAAATGAACAGAGCCCGGCTTCTCCGCAGGGCGCCTCTTTATAGACCTAAAACCCCTGGCGCTCGGCTGCATTTGGCTGATTAAAATACGTCTCTTTAAGATGTTGCTCGCTGTACTAGTAACAAACACCGCGCTGCCAGTGAGAGCTCTGCAGCCAATTACTCGGCTCTGATCAAGCCGTCTGCAGCTTATTGCTTTGTTCCCCGCCGGAGAGTCTAAGGATCTGTCTATACTGCAACAGAACAGCTGCGGCTGGCCTGCATCAGCTGACTCCGGTGGTGGGGCTGTCAAAGGACCCAAGATCCCTCATGAGACCCAGCATCCCGGCTCCTCCCTGAGCCTGAGTGTTTACGCTGCAGTGGTGAAGCCTCGTGGGCTGAGCCCTTGGGGCCTGACTCAGCTGACACAGGCCAGTAAAGGGAGGCAGGAGGAAGAAAGTTTTCACTTAAGTTTCCTTTCCTCTTCAGGGAAGCCTGGGACGGATCTCTGGGGAATCCCGCTCAGCTGTCACGTGTCCGCTGCCAATTTGCCCCGAGATGTTTCCTCTTTGAGTCCTTCCCATCCCCTCTCACGCTCAGCTTTAAGGCTCTCTCCTCCTCCAAGACTGAAGTCATAAGGTGTAGGTCTTGCACTCTTCTTCCCGGGGCTTAAGTGGCGAATGCCCAGCTCCCTTCACTTGCAGGAGATGCTAAAAGTTGACTCAGCTCTCTGGAGCAGATGGGCGCGCACTCACCTCACCACCCAACCAGCTGCTAGCACCCAGCTGACATGGGAAAGTAGAGTTAACCCTTGGAAGGCCGGAACTGTCCAGGCTGCCTCGCAAAGGAGCGCATAGGGCAGGGCTGGCCAACCCACGGCTTGAAAGCCGCAGGCCGCTCTTTCCCCCTTAAACGGTGGCTCACAAAGCCTCCCACATGGTTCATGAAGCCTTCCCTGTGCTCCTAAAAATGGGCCCCTGGCCCCCGGTTCCCTGTGCTCACCCTCTGGTGTGGTGAAGCAAAATGGCACCGACAAGATAGCACTGGCCAATGGGAGCCTGATGTGGCCAAAAAGCCAACCTGAGTTTTGTTTAAAGGGAAAGCATCTTTTTTTTTTGCTTAGCAATTCTTTTTTCCCTCAGCCCTTTGCGCTATATCCCCAACTATTGTGGCTCTTTGCCTTTAAAGGGTTGGCCACCCCGGCATAGGGAAGGATATGAATGTAGAAATCCCTGCTGGCTGCAGAACACCACCTGGTCCTGCAGAAATCCAGTTGTATTCTGTCTTGCCCATCTGTCCCAAGCACTTGGCTCCTACTGGCCTAGGCTTCCCACTCAATCCCCACATCACTTGTAAAAGCAGAAGACTGGAAAAGAAATGTCATCGCCGTGAGGTGATGCCTGAATCTCATGTCTGATGAAACACTCTCCATACGCCCTTAAACTGCTCCATCCCAGTGGCATGGAAAAAAAAATTGCTGCAAGGAAAAACAATTAGAAATACAATTAGTATTTTAAGAGCCAACTATAAATATTTGAGTTCCTTCTCTCCAGGGGAGAGACAGTGATGACAGCTCTCAATTCCTTGTATTGACAAAGGAGGAAACAGCTCATGAAACCGGTCATTTGCTGGGGATTTTTATCTATCAGTTCTGAGTGGGGAAAACAACAGAAGCACGAAAAATCAGATTAACTGTCAAACCTTCATTCACTTCTGCAACATCAGCAATATGTGGTTACTGCAACACTCTCCCTCACATGCACCTGATTAAGCACTTACAGAGACACAAAGGCGTGTGTCTATTTCAGCCTGGGGAGGTGCACACAAACCGGGGCGTCTGAAAGCAGACATAAGCACACACACTGGGGCACACAACCGCATAACTACAAAGGTAGGCAGGAGCTGAGCGTGCAGTGCCCATGTGAATTGATGGGATAGTCCCTGGTACAATAGAGATGACCTTTTACTGATTTAAAAGACTGGTAAAGTGCTAAGAACAGACATGTGCTAGTGACTTAAAAGACATCCTATTCCTTCTTCAAGAGGGACTGAAAGACTTTGATGTGTCAGGAGAGGTGGGCAGGTTTCTGGGAGTCTCCCAGTTGGAAGAAAAGTTAAAATGCAGGGTTGTGTTTTGCCATTTACACTAGCTGCTCCTGCCCTCTTTTTGCAGCTGATGTGATCTGTGCCCGGCCACTGCTCGGTCGTTTGGGCCGTGCTTCAGACATTGTGGGTATGTCTAGACTGCATTCCTCTGTCAGCAGAGGGATGCAAATGAGGCAGGTCCACATTGCAAATGAGGCAGGGATTTAAATATCCCGCGCCTAATTTGCATAAAAATGGCCGCCGCGTTTTGCTGACTCAGTACTTTGTCGGCAAAAAGTGGCAGTCTAGAGGGGGATCTGTTGAGAAAGAAAGCCTTTTTCGACGGACCCCTTATGTCTCCTGCTCCATATCATCCGCTTCTCTCTCTGCTGTCATCTAAGGGTATGTCTAGACTACATGCCTGTCGCCAGAGGCATGTAGATTAGGCTACCAGACATAGGAAAATGAAGCGGCGATTTAAATAATTGTCGCTTCATTTAAATTGACATGGCTGCCGCGCTGAGCCGACAAACAGCTGATCAGCTGTTTGTCGGCTCAGCGCGATAGTCTGGACGCGCGGGTGTCGACATCAAAGGTATTTGTCGACCACCCAGGTAAACCTCATCCCAGGAGGCATACCTGGGTGGTCGACAAATACCTTTGATGTCGACACCCGCGCGTCCAGACTATCACACTGAGCCGACAAACAGCTGATCAGCTGTTTGTCGGCTCAGCGCGGCAGCCATGTCAATTTAAATGAAGCGACGGTTATTTAAATCACCGCTTCATTTTCCTATGTCTGGTAGCCTAATCTACATGCCTCTGGCGACAGAGGCATGTAGTCTAGACGTACCCTAAGTGTCTGCAGGTGTAACTGTGCACATTGTATGTGCTGTCAGCCTGTGATTCCCAGGCACGTACCCCTGGCACGGAGCACGGCCTTCTTGCAGAAGACATGACCCTGACAATGTTCTGTAGCCTTCCCTTTATTCCCCGGCTAGCTTGGCACCTTTGCCGTAGGGCAAGTGCCTGGCCAATTTGTTAGTGGGCACTGTGCCTTCTGAACAGATGGGCATGAAGGGAGCAGCCAAGAGCGCATGGATGCAGAGGGCAGAATGTACCACACTGACAGCACTGACACAGCTGGAAGGGCTTTGGGCTCCTTCACAGCTACGGGCCAGGGGAACGCGCTTCCTTTCCACCAGTCCGGCTCCGAGCTGCATCCGTTTTCTGAAAGAGACCCAGCCCAGCATCAGCAACCAACCCAGGCGAGGGGCTAGCCCAGATGACTCCCAGGCTGGGTTGTTTGGATGGACAGTGAGATGGGGGAGTGGTTCTTCTTTCATTCAAGGCCAGGCAGGTTGTCTTCCACTGGCCTGAAAAGCCATCTCTCAGCAGGGACATGCTCACAGTAATTGAACAAAGCCATTAAGATTACACATCAGCAGTGATTTTTCTAGGGAAGGGGCAGCATTGATCTGTCTCTGCCATTGAGAAATGAACTAGTACTAGCAGCACCATTTTAACATATGAATTTCTGATCAATAGCCTGTTCTCATTGATTCTTTTACTTGCTGTAATAGGCTGATTAAGAAAAATACAGCAGCAAAACCAAGTGCTTTCTGCTAGCCAAAGTAGTAGCTTAGTCTCCTTAGTTAAGTAAGAATCAATAGCAATATCCATGCATGCATGTCTGTGTGCTTGCATGCTCGCATGCTATACCAAGGAGAGACACACACACACACACACACACACACACACACACACACACACACATGCAACAGTGTGCCTGTCTTGCAGCATCACCTTTTCTACAGCATTTCACCATTTCCATGCCAAGGCAAAACCACGATGCACAGAAATTGCACAAAAATTCTAGCTGATGAGGAAGAAATTTAGCGGAACATTTTCAAAGTCCAGAGATGCAAATTTGCTGTGAGGTTCAGGGCTTTCTTATTTCATCCAGAGAAGTCCATTTGTATCCATTTCTTCATCTGTCCCTCCATCACTACGCCTCTTCCTCTATCTCCAACTTTATCATTGCCAGATAAAAAGAGAAAAAAAGTGACTTTCCCCCCCCTTCTTAACTGTATTCATTTTGAGTTAGAACTTACTTTGGCTGACCCTTCTGCATCTGAATCTCAATGTCCTCTATATTGAATCCTTCCTCTGAAATTTATTAGATAGCATAGTATTACCCTCATAAAAATACAATAAATGGCCCTGTTTGCAATATATGCCATAATGATTCTAACCCAGTGGCATTCTTGGAAAGACCTCTTTAGAAATAAAGTGGGAGAAGAAATCTAACGGAAATCTTTTGGATAATTAGATTGCTGGAGTGCAGAAACCTTTTGAATCATTTAAAAATCAAAAGGGACCCAGCCTTTAAATCATAGGTTAACACTGCTTTGGTATGGTTGCAAAATTCTGCAGTCTTGCCATAATTTTCTTTGAACTGTGTGTATATTAAAAATCACCAGTGACTGCTTAAATGCATGTCTCTTTTATGTCTTTCCCTTTGCTTTCTCGGCTGTTAAGAAAAGTCGATGGGCTTGCTTACGATAGAACCTTGGAATAAACCAGGAGTTACTCCACAGGTGTCAAAACATGGCACCAACTTAAAACTGGTGTAACTGGAAGGGGAATCAGGGCCAGTGTATTTGACTTTCTCCAAAAAACATTTCCTCCCTAGAAATGCTGGGTCTTACTTTGTGTCGTGTAACCTGTGGTAATCCCAAGCACCACATGACCTGTGTGGCTTTATGATAACTACATGGCGAGATCTCTACTCCTCCTACTAAGGCTATGTCTACGCTTGGAGCTGGGGGGGTTAATTCCCAGCTCAAGGGCACTCACTCGTGCTAGGTCTCATCAATCTGGCACCCTAAAATAGTTGTGTACCCATGGCAACACAGCGCCTGTGTTGTAGAGGGGCTGAAATGGCTTTCTTGGGGTTTTCCAATGACCTGTGCCCCTTCTCAGATCCGAGCATAAAAGGTCTTGGGGACTTGGTCCAAGGCAGCAGGGGGTAGATTGTGGGAGAGGAATCATCTACCACGCTAGGCTGATGTACTTAACAACAGCCTCGGGGGGATGTAATTTACGTGAAGGGATACTCTGGCCCCTGGAGCTGTACCTGACTCTGGGAAAGTAAAGCCATCTTTGCTCCACCTCATCTGGGGCTCCGGAGAGGCATGGCACAGGATATGGCTGCTCACTCGTACCACAAACTTTATTCCCATCGTGAGCTGCATTACAGATCTGGGTTTTTCGGGTCCAGTGCATGCCCCTCTCCTGGCTAGAGAGGGCTTGTGACATCGGGGAGAGATGGAATTCCGCCTGCAGACACAGGCTAGCAGTTTGAGTAGCAGCGACGACGCTGGCATCCCGGGGGCCAACTCATGCCAAGGAGACCATGCCTCCTCAACTGAACACTGACACGTCCATGGCTGCAGTCGGCCTGCTCCCCCACACGTTCCTATTATTAAAATCGGTTTTAGAATTGTAGGAATGTGTTTCAGGCTTAGAGTTTATGGGATACTTGTACAGGGTTGCAGGCCCTGACCTCACGTCGATACAGTCTCCCACATTATAAGGCCATATTGGCGCATTTGTATTGTAATTCTCTAATTGCAGATCATCAAGCAGGAAAGAGACATTAATTGGGGTGAAATGCTGGTCTGCCGCAGAATGTTTCATGCTGTCCAACAAGAAAGGCCCATTGACTCCAGACCGACTGGTCTGGAACATTAACGACAATAAAATACTTTGTTTTTATTTCCCCGCCCAACTTACGAAGCTGAGACATGCACACACAATTCCTCCCATCAGCTGACTTTGCTTCTCAGAGCACAAAAGCCTTGGAGGCTGGGCAGGAATTAAATATGAGTTAACAGTGTGACACAGTTGCAAAATTCTGGGAGGCATTAACAGGAGTGTTGTGAGCAAGATCCGAGAAGTTATTCTTCTGCTCTACTCTGCTCTGATTAGACCTCAGTTGGAGTACTGTGTCTAGTTCTGGGCACCGCATTTCAAGAAAGATGAGGAGAAATTGGAGAAGGTCCAGAGAAGAGCAACAAAAATGATTCAAGGTCTAGAAAACATGAACTACGAGGGAAGACTGAAAGAACTGGGTTTGTTTAGTTTGGAAAAGAGAAGATTGAGAAGGGAAAACCACTGAGAAGCGGTTTTCAGGTATCTAAAAGGGTGTCATGTGGGGGGGGGGAGAATTGTTCTCCTTGGCCTCTCATGATAGGACAAGAAGCAATGGGCTTAAATTGCAGCAAGGAAGGTTTAGTTTGGACATTAGGGAAAACTTTCTAACAGTCAGGGCGGTTAATCACTGGAATAAATTGCCTAGGGAGATAGCAAAATCTCCATCTCTGAAGATATTTAAAAGCAGGTTAGACAAACACCTGTCAGGGATGGTCTAGACTGTTCTTGGTCCTGCTGTGAGGGCAGGGGACTGGACTTGATGATCTCTAGAGGTCCTTTCCGGTTCTAGTGTTCTATGATTCTAAAACCCCAGTAAGAAGGAACTGTAGATCTCTGCTGCTTGGAATACACCAGGCAAGGTTTCTAGGCACAAGCAAAAGAATGCCATTGCTTATTCTGAGTTAGCCCCAGGGGCGGCCTGAGGCGGGCTGTGGCAGCTGGCGCCCCAGGTGGAACGAGCGATCGGCGCCCCCGTCTGCACAGCCGTCAATGGGGTGACATCATCATTGGGCGCCCCGGGCGCCCCATGATGTCATCAGCTGGCGCTGTCGAAGGTGGTGCCCTAGGCGACGACCGAATCGGCCTATAGCCACAGGCCACCCCTGGCTAGCCCTAATGGACATCTAGAGCTTGCTGATTAGAGAAGGCGCCATTGTCTTTTCAGACAGAAGATTGGAACACATTTGTGTATGTATGTGCGTCTGCTTTCACCTTGAAAAGAACTGTCTTGCTGCCTTTTCAAGAAATCTTCAGGTAGTTTCATTTAGGATTGGCTACATGCGTATTTGGTACGAGATGTAAGCTGCAACTGATCTGGGGCAAGTAACTGGTCCTTTGGGACTGGGAGTAACCTGAATAATGTGATTCTAGATGCAAAGGACCATTTTTCACAAAAGTAGGCTTGTCTGGGTGGAGAGACAGATCAGAGTACCCCTTTGTGACTCCATGTGTAGGCTCTTTTAGTACCTGAGGAATTGACACATGATGATTGGTTATTGAAATTGAAGTCTAGAACTCCCAACCAGTATGGGTTCCTCCCAGTCTGCCCCGCGGCTGGTAGTTGCTTTCTTGGTCTGCTGCAGGACAGCCTGACAGCAGTTAAGTAGAATCAAACAAAGTGGTGTTTCTTAGATGTTGCAAGCAGAGTGGTGAAGTGAGTCAGTGAGAGACAGCAGGCGATATAATCTTTCTCACATATGAAAGGTCTATATAAAGACACCAGAAAAAAAAGGTGGGGGGGAGGGAGAACAAATAGACAAACACGGAGGGGTGGAGGGTGTTGTTCTTTTCTTACATATTGATTGAACCAAACTTTGCAAAAACTTTGAAGGATGCCAGCTCTTCCAAAAGCCTTATTTTTTCAGGATTTGGGACACTCTCTGGAAAGGTCAAGAGGCAACACTGAACTGACATTGAGAACAACCCAAACTGGGGCAAACTGAAAGTTTTAGAACTTGTGCTCGAACCTGCTGACCTCCCTGGGTCATATTTTCAAAACCACCCAAGTGATTTAGGAGCATCAGTCCTGTTTTCAAACATCACTTAGGTATTTAGTCAACTAAGAACCAATGAAAGTCAATTTCAAAGCCAACTAAACATTTTCTGAAAAATTTCAAACACAATAAAAAATCTTTTTTACACATTTTCCCCCAAATTTGTTGCGCTTAAACTAATGGCCACAAGCTGCATGAATATGAAGGGCACATAAAACTTCCAGGGAAATCCTGTCTGGGAAATTACTGAAGAAAACTGGTCAACGAGTCAGAAACAATTTGAAGAGGTGGAAATGTTGCTTCAAACTGCTTCATTCTCTGTTGGAGGCATGAGAAAGCAATATGGACCACTGTGGTTAAGCAGGGATGTAAAAGTGAAAAACAAAGAAAAAAAGAAAAAAATCCTTTAAACGATCTGGTAAAAAGAAGCACTTTGAGCTCCATAAAAATAAGCAAACTCATCTTGGAAAGCAAGATTCATCATGGGAAAAGCAAAGAAATACAGGTTGATGAATTGCAGGGAATCTTTCAACTAAAAAGAAAGGACTCGTCAAATATATCTGCCACTGACACACAGCAAAAGGGAAAATGGATTCAATTGAAAGCCATCAAACAAAAAAACAGCCAACCAACCAAAACACCCAGCAAACCTTAGAGTTGAATTGGAGATGGGAGGCGTAGGAAGGTGCATTAAGCAGGTAGAGTTGATGGTTGTTGTTTCCTTTTTTCTGGAGACAGAAGAGAGAAGAAAATTGCCATGATGACATCTCCTAGTCTGGGAAGCTGAGAGCTGGAATGAGAGCGGATGGGGCATCCAGGTCAACGCAGCACGAAGCCCAGAAGACGGAGGGAGTATGGACCCCTGTGCAGCAGTGGGGGCTGAGAATCGGGACTGCTGCAGGAAGAAAAGCATCTTTAAGGTTGCAGAGAAAGGCAGAAGAAGAGCGTGGGGCTGGAAGCTGAAGCCGATCATATTGGAATGAGAAACGGACACGATCGCTGGCCAGTGAGGGTGACTAGCCACCAGCAGAGTGTCCCAGCCAAGGCACGCTCCAACTGTCCTATGGATGGGACAGTCCCTCCGAGTGACAGGAGCCCGCAGAGCCCAGGGCGGCCTGTGGGACTACTTGGGGGACATGATGAGGGATGGCTCCCTCCCCCGCATTCACTGCAATGGTAGGAGCAATGCACGCAGCAGTCTGCTCCATTCCCGCCTTCTAGCAGCCGGGTTCCTGCAGCCGCAGTGAAGCACGGGGCCCCGGGCTGGCTCCCGCCCGCCGTGCTCTGTGCCTCTCGGCCTACAGGGCTCCACTGCCCGCCACCGCGGGGCGAGGCACAGCAGAGAGGGGCAGAGCGGAGCAGGATGCCGGGTTGCTCCAGCTCCCGCTGCCACAGTGAGCGTGGGGAGGCCCGAGCCCTGCTGCCGCCCCACCCCAGGCTGCCCAGGCAATGCCCTGGCTGGCAACGCTCTGGGGAGGAGGCTCTGAGGAAGGGACGGCGTGGGGCAGGGCGGGGTGGGAGCTGACGTCAGAGTTCTGCTCCTGGCTGCACGGAGTGCAGTGGGTGGGTGGGGTGGGGTAAGTCGCTTGCCCTAGCTGGGGCAGACTGGCTGAGACCTATGCTGGACACACCAAAGCAGGGTCTCCGTTGGCCACAGGGAATGCTACATTGACACTTCCCCGTCCCACCAAGGACTTCCCACCTTGCTTCTACTTCACTCCACCCAGTCCCCGTCGACCCCAGGCAGTGTCCCTGGGGACTGGACCTGCTTCCTGTAGCACCACTCCTCCGGCTCCTGGCTAGCAGCTGCTACACGGCATGCAAGCCACACTGGCACGTGCACCATCTGCGTTTGAGCAGGACCGGTCTCGCTGATGCAGTTGCAAAGGGGAACCCCATTGCTCGGGGGGCTTCCCACTGTGGGTGAATTCTGGGCCTGGGAGCAGTCGGGCTCCCCTGATTAAGGAAGAAGAAGATGGAAGAGGTTAGGCCCATGGGAGCCCTGTGGGAAAGCGGGGAGTGAAGGGAGAGAGGGGGGAAGTTACTTCGAGAATTTAGTTCCTGCTCGGTGATTCTTCCACTCTTGGGCTATGTCTAGACCGCAGGTTTCCTTCAGAAGAAGCTTTTCTGGAAGAGATCTTCCAAAAAACGTCTTCCAAAAGAGAGCATCCACACTGCCAAAGCACATCAAAAAAGTGATCTGCTTTTTCGATAGATAGCGTCCACACTGAACGGACGCTCTCTCGCATTTCAGCTGTGATTGCTATGGATGGAAGGGACACCTGTGCTTTTTCCTCTTTCCTCTTCTTCCTAAAGAGCTCCCTCTTCCCCATCCACACACGCCTTTTTCTAAAAGAGCTCTTTCAGAAAAAGGCTTCTTCCTCATAGAAAGAGGTTTACCAATGTTAGAAACCCCCCTCTGTTCTTTCGATTTGCTTTTGAAAGAAAGCGATTGCAGTGCGGACGTAATTGACGTTACTCTGTAGTGTAGACATAGCCTTAATCTTTTAGAGACTCGCAGCCTTTTTGCCAACCCGGAGCTGGGGGAGAGGGTAGGATGCAGGGGGTATGACGAATGCCATCTATGCTATGGGAAGGGACAGCGTTGGATGACTCACTCAGTAGCTGAGGGCTGTAGCGGATTCACATCCTTTGTAGATCAGGCACAGAGGGAGGTGAGAACACAGATCTGCATCACTGGATTTCCTCCTGACATCTCCTTTTGGAGATTAAGACCAATCCGTTAAGCTAGAGAACATCTCCTGCGAAAAACTCCCCCGACCTGGGATGAGCCTCCACTGCCCACTCTGAATCTAGCCACATGCCATTGTCTGAGTCATCACTGGCTTTGCTTTCTGCTGACTCAGGTGTATCCTGGGACTCTCCAGTTTACTTGGCTTTGACTGACTGTTATTTAAAGGGAAAGGTCTGTAACCACGCAGGGCCACTGTAGGAAGTCCAGTCACTCCTTCTCTCTATGCTACTGCGCCCCCCTTTCGTCTAGTCTATTTACAATGTCTCCTCACCAGCCACGGGCGGATGGTAGCCCCGGCGGGGTAGGGGGACTCGGGCCCACCCACTCTCCCGAGTCCCAGCCCAGGGCCATAAGGCAGGGAGGTTGCTCCCCTCCCGCCAGTGGATGGGGTGATGACCCCTAAACTCACCCACTCTTGGGTTCTTTGGCCCCGCCCTGGGCCACTTCCTAACCCATCAGCCGTCTTCGACCTCACTATGGCAGCGGGGCCCTGCATTTGCCTTGCCTGGTCGGGCCCTCGGCCCCTTTCTCTTGTGCCAACGCTCTCCTGGCTTGCCTCTCCTCCCCTCCGCGTGGAGAAGTCTCATCCCCTTGTCCTGTGGCTTCTGTGCCACTTTTAAACGCCCTGCCAGCTTGGTGGGTGATGTCATTAGCTGGCGCCTCCCTCTGGCACGCCTTATGCTCTTGGTGCCCAGTCTGGTGGCAGCGGCTGGCCTGCAGCCGCCTCCCTCTCGGGGAGTGCAGGGTTGCTCCACCCTGTCACAGCCACTGTAGAACGTATTTTGAAATGACTGAATTCTACTTAATGACTCTGGATTTCACACATTTGAACTAGCGTGCCCAGGCAGGCTCCGTTAATGGGAACGTGCTCCCTCGGACGGAGAGCCCCAGGAAGCACTGGGGAGTAATTAGTTCGAATGACTCTGGGGAGGAGTTATTTTGCAACAGTGGCACCGGAGCGTCCACACTACCGCTATTTCGAAATAACGATTTCGGAATTAGCGTTACTCCAGGAGTACGGATTTTTAATTCCGCGGCCTATTATTTTGAAATGCGGACACCCTGCTTATTAATTCTACCTAAGGGGGGTTGTTTCAAAATAGCTCCTAGCGTAGACCAGGCCTTACTGTACAAAAACAGGCTTCTCTGTGTAATAAGAACATGGGATTGGATCAGTCTAGAAGTCCATCTAGACCAGTGTCTGGGTTCTGAGTGTAGTCACCACTAGTTGATTCATGGGATACCTTGAGAACCCTGCAATAGGGGAATTTGGGATAACCTAACCCCCCTCTAGCTAGCGATGCACTGAAGTCCTAAGCAGGAGGTTTACTATCTCTTCCTGAAGGTTTGTTAGCATTAATTACGCTAATTCTGGAGTATCTCACAAGCCGCCATTGCACGGAGAAGATGATGTTTATATCTGCCGGCTGCGTATCATCAGGGTTGCGCCCAGAGGTGTTTCACTACTCCCTGGTGTCTCGTTCCAATGGGAGAGGCTAGATTGTGTATGTACAATGGTGAAGAGATAGCACAGTGCAATTCATGCTGAGTGAGTTGTTTGAGCAAGATGGAAGAGGCCAGTTTCAGCTCCAAAAGGAGAGCGATTGGGTTAATATTCCACAAAACGAATAGCATTCCTGATTGCCTCCCATTCAAAAGTAAGTACCAGATAACCCTTCCTGGGGCTGTACAGAGCTACACCGAGATCGGATCAGCCAATCAATGACCAGACACGAAAATCACTGTCTTCCTCATAAATTTGGCAGACTCACTCTCTGGCCAGCTGCCTCCTGCTTCCCAGCACAAAGCTGCGCTTTGATCTGTTTTGCAGTTTGAAATCCCGCCTTCCATCCATTATTCACCCCCATCACCAGAGCCCTGCGCCTGGGTCCTGATAGGAATGGAGCGGCTGCACCGCAGCCTTCTCCAGTGGCTGCTCCCTAATTATTTCCTGTTCACATTCTGGTGACAGCCCCATATAATGCAATAATGTTTCGGAGCAAACAGTATACACACAATAAACGGCTTTCAGCTTTGGTAAATGCTTTAGCTTTTGCTTTGCTGTTTACCTGACCTGGCAGGCATTTATTGCTCCTTCAGCTACTCACTTCTAAGCATTATGGCTTAATTACATTTTAGGAAAGTGGCATTTCAGAAATATGGACTTTGCAGTTAGAGTCCGGGTGGGGGTTTGCTTGGGCCCAGTGTCTATACAGGCTAGAGCAGTTTCTTTGTACTCTGTGTCCTGGAGTTACATGATAGAGTTGAGATGCAAACCCACAACAGTGGGAGAGGCATAGCCGAGAGATGAAGATGCAGTACGGTGCAGCTATAGTAAGACAGGAGCTGCAGAGGAGAAAGCTCCTGCATGTTATTATGCCCACGGTCTGATCATGGACTGTAATGATCCATAGACAACAGAGCTCGCAGGGTTGCAGAAGTCAGCCTGCCTCCCCCACTGAGCCGGTAGGAGTCATGCTTGCATCAGGTTCGTCTCATCTGCACATACCTCCAGTGGCGTTTTAAGAGGAGCACTGGGAAAATTTAAAGAACCCCAGCCTCTTCAATAAGGGTCAGGAAACTTGGAAAAAGGGATGAATGGGAGGATGGATTTGCACGGAGTCTGTTTGCCTTCAGTGCTGGGTGAGAGGACTCGGGTTATGCATAGATCTAGGTCTTGTTAACCCTGGAATAAGCCAAAGTAGAAAAATTCAAATGTAGTCTAGCGGCTAGATTTCTTCCTCCATTCCCCAGGGCAGGACTCCTATCCTGTAATTTACTCTGATGGTATGTGGAAATGAAAACAAAGGGAGCATGAAAACAAAAGCTCTCTGCTCTGCAAGGCCAGTAATCGAAAACTCCTGATGCTAAACAGAAATGAAAACATTAATGGCAAACACCTAAAGCAAATGCATTCCATATGCACAGGACAGCTATTGGCTGAAGAACACAAATTTCACCTGAGTTACAGTGGGAGGAAAATGAAAAAACCCCAAAACATTACAAGGGTGAAGAAAGTGGATTTGCTTCCTGCTCAGTCCAATCCAGCTCTCTGTCACTGGTAGCTCTATTTAGCTCTCTTTGACTATGTCTACACTGCAGAGCTATTTCGGGATTCCGAAAGTATCCCAAAACATCTATCCCGCATCTTAACAGCACACCCATTATTTCAAAATATGATGGGCTCGCTGTTCTAGCATCCCTGTAAACTTCATTCCACAAGAAGTAAGGGACTCTTCGGAACAGTGGATTATTTTGTAATTTGTCAGTCTAGACAGGGCCAAATTACAAAATCAGCCATTTTGAAATTGACTCAAAATAAGCTACGCAATTTGCATTGATCAAATTGCGTAGGTAGGTTATTTTGAGCTATGGGTGCAGCATAGATGCACCCTTAAGGTGTGTCTAGACTACAGGGGCTTTTGAAAAAAGTGGCCTTTTTTCGAAAAAACTTTCCCTGCGTCTAGACTGCCGCTGAGTCCTTTCTAAATTAAATCGAAAGGATACGGCATTTTTTTTTAAAGTACTCTTTCGAAAAAAGGCGTTCTTGAATGCAACCAGGGCTTTTTTAAAAGAGAGCATCCAGACTGCCAGGGTGCATTTAAATTTAAATGAAGCGGATATTATTTAAATCGCCGCTTCATTTCCCTTTGCCCACTAAACAAATCTACGTGGCTCCGTCAACGGAACATGTAGTCTAGACATACCCTTACAGAAAAAAAACAATAAAAGCGAGCCGCTTTTCTGAAAGAAGTGGTTGCAGTCTAGACGCTCTCTTTCGAAAGAGGCTTGTAGTCTAGACATAGTCTTAGTGTGCTATGGGCCCAAACAACCTGCTACACTGGGTCAGGGTATGTCTATACTACCACCCTAGTTCGAACTAGGGTGGTAATGTAGGCAACCGGAGTTGCAAATGAAGCCCGGGATTTGAATTTCCCTGGCTTCATTTGCATAAAGCCGGGCGCCGCCATTTTTAAATGTCCGCTAGTGCGGACTCTGTGCCATGCGGCTACACGTGGCACAGACTAGGTAGTTTGGACTAGGCTTCCTAGTCTGAACTACCGTTACTCCTCATTTCACAAGCCTAGTCCGAACTACCTAGTCCATGCCGCGTGTAGCCGCGCGGCACGGAGTCCGCACTAGCGGACATTTAAAAATGGCGGCGCCCGGCTTTATGCAAATGAAGCCCGGGAAATTCAAATCCCGGGCTTCATTTGCAACTCCGGTTGCCTACATTACCACCCTAGTTCGAACTAGGGTGTTAGTGTAGACATACCCTCAGTGATTCCCACATTGTCTAGGTCCATCATGTTAGAAGCAGGATAACCCCTGGCCATGAACTATACATTAGAACAAAAGGGTGCATTGTACAGGAGGTTTTTGTGACAGCTGAATATGGCTAGTACTCAGTTCACCTCTGGCACAGTTACACCTGTGAGTGATAGGAGGTGCTATAAAACCACGGGGTCAAAGTCTTCCCTGGAGAAACCCCTCTGAAGTGAAGCATAAACCTGATCTCTTAACAGAGGGTGCATAATCTGCTGTCTTCCAAGCAAGCAAAACTCAGCAGTTGCCATTGAGTTTCAGCTCTATGTTTATTGATTCAAACCCTGGACACACAAATCAAAGGAGTGCCGAGCCCTGTGGGAACAAATGGACAAACGGTTCACAAATCCCCTTATCATGCATGGAAAGTCCCAGATAGTCCACATCTCTGAACACACATGTGTTTATCACAACCTCTAGCATCATTATCCTGCTCTGGGTTGGACGCTTATGCTCAAAGAACTGTTAGTCCTTCTGGTGCCATAGGACTCCTCGTTGTGTTTGCAGATACAGACTAACACAACTACCTCTCTGAGAATTAAAACCTGACACAGTCGGGCTTGGACAAAGTTCACACGGGGAATTCTGGGAAGGTTGGTGTAATAGCGTGCAGCTTGGTATTATTTCGGTAGCTCCTTGAGGTTCTAAATAGGACAGCCTCCAGTATGCAAAGCACTGTACAAACAGATAATAAATTGTTCCTACCCCAGAGAGCTTAAAGTCCCAAAGGGCTGCCTCCCAACGCAAATCTCACTTGGGAACTTCAGTTTGTTATTGGCGTAAGGAAAATATGTCTGAGCCTTACAGTGAAACTGAGGAAGGGGAGAATAGATTCCACATACTGACAGTGCAGTTTGAAGCCAAGGAAATATACAGCTAAAATTTAGCCCTGGTTTATACTAGGGAGCTATTCTGAAATAAGCCCCATTAATTCAAAATAATAAGCGGAGTGTCCACACTAACAAGCCTGTTATTTTGAAATAGAGGGCTGGTTGTTTCAAAATCTGTACTGCTTTCCTCGGGGAATAACGCTTATTTCGAAACAACAAATGGTCTGGTAGCACTTTATAGACTAACAAAATATGTAGATGGTCATGTTCGTCTATAAAGACCGTTTGTTGTTTTTTTTTCTGTAAGGGTATGTCTAGACTACATGCTCTGTCGACGGAGCCATGTAGATTTGTTTACTGGGCAAAGGGAAATGAAGTGGCGATTTAAATAATATCCACTTCATTAAAATTTAAATGGCTGCCGCGCTGTGCCGATCAGCTTTTTGGCGGCACAGCGCTGTAGTCTGGATGCTCCGCGGTCGACATCAAAGGCATTTGTCGACCTCCCCGGTAAACCTCATCCCATGAGGCATAACGGGAAAGTCGACAAATGCCTTTGATGTCGACCGCGGAGCGTCCAGACTACAGTGCTGTGCTGTCAAACAGCTGATCGGCACAGCGCGGCAGCCATTTTAATTTAAATGAAGCGGAGATTATTTAAATTGCCACTTCATTTCCCTTTGCCTACAATCCTAATCTACATGGCTCTGTCGATGGAGCCATGTAGTCTAGATATATCCTAACAGACTAACTCGGCTACCCCCAAAGCTCCTATTTCGAAACAGTTAGTTTGGGAGTTGTAATTTTGAATTTAGTTTATTTCAAAATAATTCCCTAGTGTAGACATGCCCTAAAAGATTAAATCCCCTAGCTGACAGCTATAGAAGGCTTGTTTACTTTTGAGACCAAGAGAGGACATTTCTATTGTGGGTTAAATAACAATGCCAAACCCTAACCTGATGCACTGTTCACGTGCTCTGAATTGACCTTTCAAAGCTCTTGCAATGTGTAAATCCAGGGCACATCAGCTGATTATACTGATGGAAGGGAGCGACTATTGTTCCTGTCAGTAGATCATGAGAGTCCTGCTAACACACTCCAAAAAGAAAGGGGAGTGTGGGGGGGCACAGAGGAAAGCAATATTCATTAGAATAGAACATTCAACACCATGAATTATTGCGTTGATTGGAGGAGACACCATCAATTCCTCTTATTAAACTTCTTGATGCACAATGCAAGGCAGCGACTAATTACTTAAAAATAATATACAGAATGCAGCAGGAATACAGACTGTCTTGTTCGCAGGCCCTAGGGAAATCAGCCTAATGCCTAGTGAATGTTGGACAGTGAGGGTTGGGTTGTTTTTCTTCAATGGTCCCTCAATGACACCACTGGGACAGTGTAGAGCACTTAGTGTTTTGCTTTCGTTCTGTATGGCTCCCGTATTTTTTTTTAATACAAATGGCGATTCTTTATAGGACTCAGCTGCCCTATGTTGGACAATGATGGTTCAGGGGTTAGGATATTAACCTACGAATAAGGAGATCTGTGTCTTATTGCTTGCTCCACCTCAGGCTTCCTTCATGACCTTGGAGAAGCCACCTAGTTACTACAGGCCTTAGTTCTCCATTTCTGAAAAAAATATGCCACCAAGTGGGATTAGGATGCTACAGTTATGGGACTCAAATATGTAAAGAAGATAGGTTAGTGTGTGAGGGAGAAAAGCTCTCCTCTCCCTGCCCCCTGTCCTCATGTTGCCTTTCACTGGCTCCTTATAGAAGCACAGGAAAGGTAGCATTTACACTGGAAAACATGGGATCTAACTCTGCCACTGACCACTGAGGGTGGATTGAGGGAGGTGGCATTGTTCCTCTCATAGCCGTGGTCTACACTAGGGCTTTCTTTCAAAATAACCCCCGGCAGGTCGAATTAATAAGCGGAGCGTCCACACTACCAAGCCCATTATTTCAAAGAAATGGGCCACTTATTTAGAAATCTGTACTCCTGCTTTCCTCAGGGAATAAAGCTACTGTCGAAATAATTCTTTCGAAATAGCGGAAGTGTGGATGCTCCGGTGCTGCTCTTTCTAAATAACTTCTCCCCCGAGTCATTCAAACTAATTAGTCTCCCGTGCTTCCTGGGGCTGTAAGTCGAGGTGGCCCGTCCACATTAACAGCCTGCCTCAGACTCAATTCGTAATGAGGACATGCTATTTCGATGTTGTTATTTCGGGAGTTATTAAGTCGATTGTAGTTATTTTGAAATAGTTTCCGAGTGAAGACAGGCCCATACTCAGCCTCTCCAATCTCCCCTTTGTGCTTTGAGCAAAGTTCTCACCACCCAAAGGTGGGCCTTGAGCGGTGACGGGTGGCATGACAGAGACTCCAGGCCCCGCCCCCGGCCATGAACATCATCGCCCCACCCCCCTTCGCCTCCCACCATGGCACTCGGCTGACTTCTGTGCCGCTCATCCGGGCCGCCACAGGGGAGCCCGAACGGTCGCTTGCTCCTCCACGGTGGCCCAGTGGTGCTCAGAAGTCAGCCGAGCACTGCGGTGGGAGGCGAAGGGGGGCGGGGCGGGGCAGGGCGGTGACGTGCAGCGTGACAGAGGCTCCAGGCCCCACCCCCTGGCCTTGAACAGATCCTGGCCGGGGGGGAGGGCAGGGGGACGAGGGGGAGGGGGAGATGGAGGACAACTGGGAGGCTGCAGGATAAGTGCTGGAGTGAAGGGAGGCAGTTGGAGCTCATAGGCAGCCGCTCAACCGGGCTGCTGCGCGGGAGCAAGTGGTGCCATTTGGGCTCCGCGCTTCCCATGCAGGAGGAGGAGGAGAAGAGAAAGAGAGACAGAGAGAGAGGCAGGAGATGGAGGAGAGCTGAGAGAGAGAGAGAGAGAGAGACGGAGCGAGAGACCAGAGGCTGTGGTGTAGACGTGCTATTTCAAAATAAGCTATTTTGGCATAACTATTCCGTAATAGCTTATTTCGAAATAGCCACGTATTGTAGACGTACCCCAAGGGACTGGATTTCTGGCCCACCACAGAGCCTGGGACCATAGCGACATGTGGAAGAGAAGTTACACATCTTACCTCACCCACATTGTCATTCTAATATCCTGGGATGAACACAGCTACAGCGAGGCCTGTAAAAAATCTTCACTACATTGGCCGTGCCATTTTTTTTCTCTCTTGGGCTGTCTACCTTCCAAAGCTCTTCCCCCACCCCAGAGAAATCATGTTCCTGATGGTGAGCGAGTACAGTGGTGTGTCCCAGGGCAGGCCCATACACGGTGTGTGTGTGTGTGTGCGCGCATGCGCATGCGCAAAGGGTGCACAAGTATGGGGGACGATCCCCTCATGGTTCTCCAAGTAAGCATGCTCCAGCCAGAAAAGGGAAGGCAGGAGCAGCGTGCTAACCGAGCCAGCTGGGGGCTGAGTTCCCTGCTTACTTGGGGGCCGTGGCGGGTGCGTTCACACTCTTGCAGTCCACATTTACAAAAAAAGCTCCCTCTCCTCCAGAAATTCCTGCATAGGTGCCTGCAGGGACAACTGTGAGACAAATACCTTGGTTTGTAGTAACTCCACAGTAACCACCCACACCCTCCCGAGTAAGATAAAAGCGGAGTCCATCTTATAGTGGCCTGGCCCACTGAAGCACAGCCAACGAAGAACACAAATTGGATTTTCTACATGCTGGTTCTCTCTCTTTTTAATAAAATAGTCTTCTTCTTTTTTAATACTTACCAGAATTAAAGTTAAATGTGAAGTCGAAACAATAAGACACAGAAATCACAGAAATAACTTAATTAAGTTTTTAAAGATTTCCATGCTTGAATAAATTAGCCTCTCTGCAAATGTCACAACAGTCAGAAAAAAATGGTAATCAATGGAGCACAATACGACTCTGCTCTTTATTTAAATGAAAGCTCCGGTGGTGCATTTCCTTTCACCGCTTTTCCCCCTCTCTCCCTCCCCTTCCATCCTGAGGGCTCCAGGGGAAAAAAAAAAACCTTCAAAAGTTGACCATCAGCAATTTTTATCACTGAAATGATCAGGAGAGATTTCATTTGCTGTTTTACCAGCCAGTTCGGGTTTGCACATCCAAATTTCCTCTATCGCTTCTCAGAGAAAACTGTGAAAACTTGCTTCATGCAGTTGACAGAAAAAAAGTCCAACTCCCTGCCCAAGGCAGGACCAATCCCAACTAAATAAACCCAGCCAGGGCTTTGTCAAGCCGAGACTTAAACATCTCTAGGGATGGAGATTCCACTACTTCCCTAGGGAACCCAGCCCAGTGCTTCCCCACCCTCCTAGGGAAATAGTTTTTCCAAATATCCAACCTAGACCTCCCCCACCACAACTTTAGACCATGGTTCCTTATTCTGCCATCTGCCCCCACTGAGAACAGCCTCTCTCCAGCCTCTTTGGAACCTCCCTTCAGGAAGTTGAAGGCTGCTCTCAAATCCCCCCTCACTCTTCTCTTCTGCAGATTAAACTGACCCAACTTCCTCAGTCTCTCCTTGTAGGTCATATGCTCCAGCTCTCTCATCATTTTGGTTTCCCTCTTCTGGACCCTGTCCGATGCATCCACATCCTTTTTGTAGTGGGGGGCCCAGAACTGGACACAATACTCCAGATGTGGCCTCACCAGAGCCAAATAAAGGGTTATGAAATTGGTACCCATTTGATGGGTGTATCAGCCTCAGATGGCACTCTCACAACGTTCTCAAAGGAGGAAGGTGGGAGTTGGTAACGGGGTTCCTTCATACAGACTACGTCTACACTGCAGGCTTCTCGCACAAGAAGCTTTTTGCGGAAGATCTCTTCTGCAAAAACGTCTTGTGCAAAAGTGCATCCACACTGGAAAAGTGCATGGAAAAAGTGAAGCGCTTTTGCACAAGAGAGCCTCCAGAGTGCATGGATGCTCTCTCAAAAGAAAACTGATTGCTATTTACAGAATGGCCACCAGGGTACCTGGGCTTTTTTCCATTGGCTCTTTTTGCGCAAAAAAACTCTGTTCCCTGTCCACACCGCCTTTTTGCACAAGAACTCTTGCACAAAAAGGAGTTATTTCTTGTAGAAGGAGGAATATCTACACCGGAAAAATCCTTCTGTTCTTCTGTTTTACTTGTGCAAAAATGCACCTGAGGTATGGACGCGCTGTGAGTTTTTGCACAAAAACAGCTGTTTTTGCACAAAATCTCTGTTGTAGTGTTGACCTAGCTGCAGTTCCCTTCTGATTCTAAAAAAAGTAGAGGTGCAGTGGTAGGCAGTTCCTAGTCTCTGGCCCTTGGTCTGCACCAGGAAATATGTTCCAGAAGCTATGCACCTTTAGCTACGTTAATTGCGTAGCTGGAGTTGAAGGATCATAAGTCGAATTATGGTGTCGTCCACCCGGCAGGAAGTTGGAGGGAGCACACTCTCCCTTCGACTTCCCTTGCTCCTCGTGGAAGCAGGACTCCCCGCATTGACGGGAGCACCCCTGCCAGTTTGAATTAGGCTGTCTTCACTAGACCTGCTCAGTCGAACCCTGAGAGATCGATTGTGCCTGCTTCAATCTTCTGTGGAGTGTAGAGGTGGCCTAGGTGCCTTTGGAAATGCAGAAGGAAGGCGTCGCCGCTCTTAAAACTTGGGGGCTAAATTGACAGAGCTAGGAACGGAAATTTTCTAGAGTCATTTCTCAAGCACGTAACCAGCTTCCCACCCTGCACCCTAGTAATGCGCCTGAATATTGCCAAACACAAAGGGGCTACCTCTGAAAGAGAGAAAGCAATTCAATCTACGTGGCTTTTTCAGCTCTTGGGCCCTTTGTGAAGATTGCTAAAGAGAGGGCCAGTTGCAGTGTCCCCAATGGGAGGGGGAGGGAAAGGAGGCCACTGCCCCAGGATCTGGCAACTTAAAAAAAGGCTAGGACAGGGTGTTTGCCCTGCACTGGCCCTTTAAGGGCAAACCCCCAGCCCTGAGCAAAGGCTGAGAGTAAAGCCCCAGCTGAGGCAGTTCTGCTGGGGGCAATATAAAGGAGTCCTTTCCTGGAGGGAGGGGAGAACTGATGGCTGCTCTAGCTGGAGAGCAGTAGGGACCTGACTGCCCGGGAAGCAGGAGGTTTCCTGGAGGCAGAGCAGTGCAGGGGAAGGAAGGCAGAGCTGGGGACGCTCTGGCCAAGCAAGCCCCCAGGCTGCAGGGCCTGAAGCTACCGGGGCTGCGAGGGGCAGCCATGGTAGGAAGGGGCAACAGGTCCACCCCCCTTTGCCAGGGAGGAGTGGCCATTACAGGCTGCAGTTTGCCCCAGAGACAGGGGCTAGATGAAGACTGGCAGTGGGTCACTGAGGCACAGTGGATACAAAGGAACTGGAGAAGAACTGGAGGCCCCTGGGGAGGGGAGAACCCTGGAGTGCACAGTGGAATAAACAACACCCCCCCCCCCGGAAGGGGCGCAGAGAGACTGGTGTGGGCACTGCCGGAGGGCCGTGTCCTGAAGAGGACGCTGTGGTCAAAGAGGAACACGGGGAGACACCAGCTCTGGTCCACCACCTCTGCTACCGTGGCCGCAGCAGGTGGATCCCTGGTCCTTTAAATTGCCACTGGAGCCCCTTGCAGTACGATTCAGGCATCACCCCCCGCCCTTCCACCTTGCCCAGGGCCTGGCAAAGTCCGTCACCAGCCCTAGCCAGTTGGTTTATGACATCGCCCCCTGTACATCTGAACATCAACAAATTCCGCATGGGAAACCAAAGAGCCAGAGCTGAGAGGAACTTTCAGTCGCTTCTTGCCTCGATCAGACTTGAACCTGCAGAGTAGAAAAAAGGCACCACATTCTAGCCTCCTGTTAATTTTGTGAGTGATCCAGGCTGCTTAGGGAAAGATTCTGAGATCTGAAATGAACTCTCAGTGGTGCCAGATGGCACCTCAACCCGCCCCCCCCCCCTCGTCTTACAATCAATCCCCCTAAATATTAACTTTCTAGAGAGGTATCTGCCTAGCTGTAATTTAGGTCTATTTTGAAGACCTTAGGGTATGTCTACACTAGCCCCCTAGATTGATCTAGGGAGGCTAATGAGGGTGACCAGAATTGCAAATCAAGCCCAGGATTTAAATATCCCGCACTTGATTTGCATGTTCCTGGCCAGTGGCCATTTTAGAAATTGACTAGCCCGAAGCAACTGCCCACATCAGTGAAACGGGATTCCGATTTAAAGCCCCTAACTTGAATTAGGTGGTAAACCTCATTACAGGAGGAATAACAGCTAATTCGATTTAGGGCTTTAAATCGGAAGCCTGTTTCACTGCCACGTGTAGACGCAGGCAGTTACTTTGGGCTAGTCAATTTCTAAAATGGCCACCAGCTGGGAAAATGCAAATCAAGTATGGGATATTTAAATCCCGGGCTTGAGTCGCAATTACGGTCGCCCTCATTAGCCTTCCTAGATCGATCTAGGGGGCTAGTGTAGACGTACAGCCAGACACTTCAGGTCCATACTGGTACTGTACTTCTTGATTTGCTAAGTAAAAGGAGAAAGAGGTTAACTCTCAGGACAGTAATCCCACACACTTCTGACTGTACTTTCAAGGTAGAACAATTCTAAAAACAACAGCGGCAAACAAACCGTGGGCTTAGCTGTATTGCCATGAAACCAAAACAGGAAACCAAACCTAAGCTCTCCCCTATGGCATGGATAATAGAAGAAGTATATTTTCAATCCATTTGCAATATACTTGGATGATATAAAGGCTAGCTAGTAAGCTGCCTTTCTTTCCTGTTGGAGTTAAATTTTGGAGCAGAGTTTCAATTGTCTTTCAGATACAGAATGACTATTGCTTTCTAATACACCAAATTAGGCATGTAGGAAATTCCTCCAGTGCCATGTTGAGTATCCTAGAGGAAACAGTGGCCAGAACTAGAACCCCAGGAGGACGAAACTTCCTGCCAGATTAAAAGGGGAGAGCAAGGACATTGCTTCTTGGACTCGGCAGCCAGTTAGGTTTCCAGCCCCACAAACGGTTAGCTAATGGCTCTCGCCATGAATCCCATTACCGATGATGTCATGCGAAGCTCACAGCCCTGAGGTAATGTGGTTCTGAGGATCCCATGGGGAAAACTTGGGGGAAATATCAGAAGCTCACAAAGCAGCAGAAGGCCTGGCAAAGTCAGGGGAATGAAAATCCGAATCAGACTGAAAGCAAATGTGCCAAACAATTAACGTTTTCCTAGGGCGCTGGATTTTACGTCCGTTGGGGGCAGTGTATTGTTTGCTCTTGATAGCTCTTCTTTTACAGTATTTTTAATAGTGAACTTGGCACCGAGGAAAGCCAATGGAGAAAGGAGTGCCAGGACATCCAACTAGATGATCACAGGCTACTCCCTCCCAGTCTTATAAGACAAGCACGGCTACAGGGCAGGGACAGGCAATGGCAGGTGTCTACATACACTGCTCTGAGCCTACTAGGTATTTCAAATATGTACAGAGTGCCTTGAAAGGTGTGATCCAAAGTGCACAGAAGTCAATAGAAATCTTTCCATTGACATCAGTGATCAGATTAATGACAATAGCTCCCGCGATGCCTGGCCTTTCTGTTGATATTAGCCCCACGCTTCTCACTGAAATTGACAGCAGAGCTCCCATTGACTTTAATAGTGCACGATCGGCCACATTGTCAACAAGGGAGCTCGTTAATTGCAGGTTGGCTGATAGGTCGTTGAAGGTGGACACCTTCCACCGGCACTTGCGCTGTTACTTGTACCTCTCATAGCGGAAAGACAAAAATTGTCTTGTGGGGAAAATCAATGAAATTATGAGCTATAATTAAGGCTACCCTTGGTCCAAAGTGTTGGTGTATTGGGCAAAGATGACAGGCAGCAGTACAATTTGTGTAGTGACAGAGAGGAAGTACAGAGCAATGTGATGAATCGCATTCATCGGTGTTTATAACCAGAGCATGCTGACACTCTGGAAAATAATCAGGAGAATGTTGCTAGTTTCTTGAGGTCCAAATTACCAATGCTGATGAAAAACAGTGTCAAAATTGCAAAATGCTAAAAAAAAGCATCCTCGGATGAATGACTCTTGCTTGGATTACTCTATAGAAATACAGGCGTATCTATATCTATAGCTATATCTATATCTATCTATATTGAAACTTTTTTTGTGCCAGTTGTTGATCTAAGAAACTTATTTCAAGTGTAAAGAAATGCCTTGTGTCCTTCAGCTAGCTAGCTTTAGTTTCTGGTCCTTTATTTTGCGTTTAAATTTAGATTCCAAAGGAGAGAAACTATAGATTTTCTTCCCCTGCTGGGCATTGTTTTTTAAAAAAGTTGTTTTGAAAAAGCTTCAGACAAACTGTTTATCTGAAAGGCAAAAGGTTGGAAAATTACACTTGTCTTAATTGAAGATAAATCTTTCTTCCTCTTGCAAAATTTGGGTCCACTGTTATTAATGGCCCCTTTGGAGCTGTGCCCAGAACACAAAGATATCATCTTCCGATCCAGGTTCTGAGGTTGCAACTGATCCCGAACAAATGTCAGAATTATGTAATAATTATTTTGTGAAGTCTGCCAATGACATGCCTGTTTGCCAGGCTAAGAAGCATCTATTTATCAGCAGGCTACAATGAAGAGGTCTGGTTATTTTAGATGGCTTGTCTGGCAGGAATTGGTTTCTTTTCATTCTCTCCATGTTTCAGGGGAGCACATTCGATGAATTCAAATCAAACGAATGACCATCTGGGACTGGTGGCAGATCCTGACTGGGAGATAGTGGTGTTCCTCCCAATTCAGGTCAGAGACATGGCCAATAGAACACTATCCTTTATTATTTTGATCACAGTAGCTTGTAGAGTCCCCACTGTGCTAAGCCATTGTGTATGTGTCTACTTGCCTCATGTGCTTACAATGTCAATACACAAAATGTGGGAGGGGAAACAGAGAGCGATAAAGTGACCTCTCTCATGTCAAAAGCAGAGCCAGGAACCGAACAGAGTCTCTTGATTTCTACTCCAGATCCCGGTCCATTAGACTCTCCTGGTTTTCACAAGAGTTGCAGAATAACTTGCGCATAACAAAGCTGGCAGCGTCCAGCTGCTTGGAGTGAAAACCAGATTTATCCCTCTGGCTGGGTCCTAGGGGAGCCGTCCCCTGACAATGGGTCAAGAAACAGCATCAAGCATCAATTCTCAATGGAGCGCAGGCCCTGTTGGATCTAGTCCAGCATATTTTAGCAGACCTGGTGGGATGAAGGCAGAGTATCAAAATGCTGTGGTGTAAGGAGCTGACCCTGCATGCGCACAGAGAGCTGAGACATCACTGGAACCTGCAGTTTGGACTTTCTATACCAGAAGCATCCATGAAAGGTCCAGTCTGAAGCCTTTAAAGTCAATGGATAACTTTGCAGTGGCTGCAGTGAGTGCTGGATGTGGCCTGAAGGAAGGAAATCCTCTAGCAATGTGCAAGTGGACAGTCTGTCTGTCCCTTACTGGAGTCGGGAAGGTACATTGTGACTTCTTCAGTGGGACTGCTTACATACTTATAGTGACCCCACATGCTCTAGTACCTGCCTGAGTCAAGGGTTGGGGGCAGACGGAAGAAAGGGAGAAGATCACATAGGTACGAAGCCACCGTATTAAACTGGGACCTATCCTCTCTGTGGGAGCATGTCTGATTTCAAGATGAGGGCAAAGTCTGTGGCACTATAGCAGGGCTACTCAGCATAGAATCATAGAAAACTAGAACTGATGAAAGGAGGATTTCATAGAATCATAGAACTGGAAGGGACCTCGAGAGGTCATCAAGTCTAGTCCCCTGCCCTCAAGGCAGGACCAAGCACAATCTAGACCACCCTGATAGATGTCTATCTAACCTGCTCTTAAATATCTCCAGGGATGGAGATTCCACAACCTCCCTAGGCAATTTATTTCAGTGTTTAACAACCCTGACAGGAAGTTTTTCCTAATGTCCAATCTAAACCTCCCTTGCTGCAGTTTCACAGAATCACAGAACACTTAAGCCCATTGCTTCTTGTCCTAGCCTCAAAGGCCAAGGACAACAATTTTTCTCCCTCCTCCTTGTGATACTTTTTTAGATATCTGAAAACAGCTAACATGTCCCCTCTCAGTCTTCTCCTTTACATGTGGCCACATGTGGCCCGTGGACCGTTTGTGTCCTGCAGTGCTGATTGGGTTTACGTGGGGTTCAGCACGTGGACGGGAGCCAAAACAAAAAAGTAGTCAATATAATAGACTTCTGTTGATATGCATTTTAGTAGTTGCATTCCTGGACTGTCATTGCTCATTAACAGTGCTATAATATGGATGGAAATCGGGTAACTATTGCATTTAATTAGTATCAGCAGAACTGACTTAAATGGGGTCTGCATGTTGTGTAGTCTTGCCTTAATCTTTGTATTTATGCAGTGCGAAAGAAGCTATTTGCATATATTTACATATCTAGTTGCATGTCTATGCAACCACACATAAGTTGCGGCCCTTGGCACATGCTGTGAGTATCATTGTGGCCCCCGGAACTTCCAAAGTTGAGTAGCCCTGCTCTAGAGGATGCATGTGCAACCCTGGTGCCATGGCCTTCTGGGAAAGGAGTCTCGGTTGACACACTATGGGCGGTCCTCTCTCAGCATCAGCCACAGGAAGCGTCGCTGTTCCCGTCTCCATCAGTGTACACGTGCGCTGCTGCTCACCTCTGGGCCGCGTACTTCCCGGGGAAAGCGGCCCAAAGCCCTTTACAAAACTGTCTGATGCATGCCCCGCAGCTGTCCTGTTTGTATAACCGTTCACAGGAAGCCTTGCCTTTCATTTCCTTAATCTTAAATTGCATCAAAAAGCCAGAGATTAGAGGTAAAACCACAATAAAAGCCTGAACAAAAGCCTGTGCCCAGATTGGATCCTCACACCTAGCTTTGCCTTAATTTTTTCTTCTCTTGTCTGACAGACGCTCAGTCTGAACCTTGGGAAAAAAACCCTCAAACCTTTAGATTAAAACACTATTTAGAAAAGGCCATGCCAGTTTGAAATCACTTGTGGCTCATACATTAAACATCAAATGTACATTAACTCTGAATTATGGTCATGAAAAGCAAATCCTTTAATACCGGTTTTTGTGTTCCACTGGCTGAGCTTAGCATTAATGGTCCCTTTCCCTCCTCAATGGAATACTTCTTTTCTGCCTTTTATTATTCGTCAGCATTTGCTGATGTTCAAATGTTCATGCTCTGGGAAGAAACACATGCACAAAAGCCGGGAGAGCCATCTCAAATTTTGGTTGGGCTGCTTATTCGTCCATTACCAGCACCTTCAAAGATTTTTCAAATCCAGTTGCCAGCTGGCTGGTAGGAGAAGATGTTCTCGTAATAAGATTTCTTGCTCCCTGTGAGCCTGGAGAGTGATACAGCTGAGAAAATAGACAATTAACAAAGTCTTTTCCTCAACATACACACATACACATGGGTCTAGAAGCAGGCTGATCATCTGCTCCAAGGTTTGCAAAAAGAAGGCATCAGCAGCAGAAAATTCCGGCTTGTGGTTTAACGTGGTCCTCGCCAATAAAACTCATCACTGAAGCTTCTAAGGAATTCAAAGCTTATTTATATCAATGTGAATCTTTGCATTGACTTCGGTGGGCTTTGAGTCAAGCCCTCAGTGCGGGACAGTAAGGGTGTGTCTAGACTAGTGGACTTTTGTCGACAAAACTATACCTGCGTCCACACTGCCTTTGAGTTATGTCAACATAACGTCGACAGAACTCAGCAGTTTTGTCAACATATGTAAACCTCATTCTACGAGGAATAACGCCTTTTATTGACAGAGTTCTGCCGACAGAAGGCGTTATTGCATCTACACTGCCCTCTGCGTCCACACTGTTATGTCGACAAAGCGGCTTGCTTTGTCGACAGAACTGGATGTTGTCTAGACGCTCTTTGTCGACAGAAGCTTTGTCGACAAAACCCTGTAGTCTAGACACACCCTAAATGAGAATTGCATGGACAGATAGCAGAGAATATTATTATTAACCCCCCTGATTCTCGATGTAGAGCCTAGAGCAATGGAGGTGGCAGAGCTAAACCGATTTATTATAGCCCCATGCATGCAAAATCTTTCAACTCTGGAATATGCTTATGGTGGACTTTCAGGGCATGCTGCAGAGGTTATGTACCTGGTCTCTTCTTGAGAGACAGAGCACAGTGAGAGAATGTCTCTGATTTTATGTGGTCGGGGAGTACTACAGTTTTGATGGTGAATTAGCTCTGTATTACTTCTGCAACATGTCTCTTCACCCTAGAATTGTTTTTGCGCATAGGAGCTTGAGCCAAACACCTTGTCGCCAGCACAGCAATAAATAACACACCCAGCCCTGCATCATCTCTCTAAACTAACGCAACAAGTAAAGGAAACAATAACGTAAGTGACAATGAATATAAAGAAATCAAAGCAGCTTCACTGTTTGCGCTGTCAGACGTTTTTTTGCTTGAGAGACGAGGTTTAAAGAAAAGAAAATGTTGTCTTAAAATGGCACCTGGAAGGAAAAGAATCAAACGTTCCACACCAAACGGACATAATTAGTTCCAGGCACTGAGTCGGGCTTTTATGTTTTCTGCTTTTATTTCAGACCATTATTGAAAGTTGTCAGAACTTGTCTTGCTTTTCTTGTATTATTATTAATACTACTAATGTGTAAATAAAGTGCCCTGGGAATGTTCCTGCCATGCAGTGCCTAATCCTGAGAGATTAATTTATAAATGCAGCATAGGGTGAAGCTGACTCTCAACTACTGCAAATTGCTGTCGGTTAGAACCAAACATGCCATACGCAGCAAAACAACCAGGCATCCGACAGTTTGCTGTGAGACACAGAGGACTGCAGCCCGGTAAGATAATAAGAATCAGATTTTTACATTTGTGTAGCATCTTCCATCCCATCGATTCTGAAACATTTTGCAGACGACACATTCAATACCAGCTTCCCTCCACCTTGTTCCATTATCATTGTTCTGAGTTCACAGGGAGAGACCTATTCTAGGACTAAGGAGTATGAATGTAATCGAGATCTATTAATTACCTTTATGATGTTATAACTTGGACCATATGACGTGGTTTGACCCACCACTGTGGCGCCTCCTGCTGGCTGTCTTGGAGATTCACTTTGTTTACCAGTGCACCCTCTTCTGGTAATATCTTGCCACCATCACTTCTGCTCCAGGGGCCTGCATAAATCCCACGAACACAGCTAACCGTGGCCGACCAAATCAGGCCTGTGGGCAAATATTGCCCACCCCAACCCTAGACCAAATGACACACCAGGTGAGGAGCATCTTTGACATCTCCCCTCCATTTGTTAACATTTTCAATATCTTATTTTTCTATTTGATGCACGATTTCCAGGTATAGTTTATCCCCCCAATGTAAGATGATATATTTGCACACTAGGATCAGTTACTTGCTATGGACTGATGAAGCCCCACCTCTTATATCCCTGCGAGGGCCTGGCTGACGGCATTCTGGGGGTTTGAGGAAAACATTCTTAGAAAGTCCGGAAGGTTCCATGAGATCCTACAAAGGTCCAGAACATTCCAGAAAGCTAATGAAAGACGAATCCACTTTCCAAATGCCTGAAACATTTTACTACAAACATTTTATTTTCCCTTTTGTCACGAACAACAAACCAAAACAGCACCCTCTGCCTGGCAACACACTAACTGGTTGCCTGTTGCCAATGCTTGTGATTTTATTGTGAGTTGCTAGATAATTGACATCTTTCTCAAAGCATAAATCCCATGATTTGGTCATGGGTCATGATCACGTGAGATTCTTGTGACGGATTAGTTTCTATTCCTCATGGTTTCTGAGAAGTTTTAAAACATGAATCCTAAAGGCAAATAACATTATAATTTACATTTTCCTTCATTATTCAAAAACGTCCTCCTCAGATTTAAACCAGTCTCATGATTTTCAAAGGCTTGGGGTGAATAGTATTGGGAGGGGAGCGCGGCTTGGTCTGGTTATGATTACGAGCTAATCAGGGTGGCTACGCTATTGCAGGGTGCCAGCCTCCTTGCCCGGGTACAGTAAATTTCTGATAATCCGGCACCTTGAGGACCCGGGGGTGCCGGATTATCAGATATGCCAGAGTACCGGAAGGGGGGCTATGAGGGGGTCTGGGGTGGGGGGAGGGGAGTTGGCAGGGAACTGCGCCATGTGGGAGAGGGCGGCGCTGCGGGACCAACCCGGCAGCACCCCAGCTACTCTGCCCCCTGCTTTCCCAAGTCAGCTGCTGCTGAAACTGACCAGCGGTGGACTTGGGGAAGCCGGGGGCAGAGCAGCTCCAATTGTCCAGCTGGCCGGAGCACCTCTGGGTTCTAGTTGGTGCCGGACTATCAGGAGTGCCGGACCACTGGATGCCGGACAATCGGAGTTTTATTGTATATGGACTGTCACTCGCAGGGCTTGAGAGAGCTATTTTTAGTGCATTATGAGGACACTGCGGCACTGGGGCAGGGTTGGGCACAAACTTATCTACCCCCTGGGTCCAAGCTCTGGTTAGCTGGAGAATCCATTGGTTCTACAATGTCCTGCCCACTATCTTTAGTTTGCTAGATGAAGTCTGTTCACCAGGGCCAGGAGACTCATTTGTAGCTGCCGAGGAGACGCACTGGGAGGGGATGTCTACACAGCAAACTTATTTCGGAATAACAGCTGTTATTCCGAAATAACTATGCGAGCATCTACACAGCCATTCTGTTATTTCAAAATAATTTCAAAATAACGGATGGCTTATTCCGACTTCTGTAAACCTCATTCTATGAAGAATAACACTTGTTCCAAAATAGTTATTTCGGAATAGGGGCAGTGTAAATGCTCCACTTCTGCTATTTCGAAATAGAAAGGCCCTAGCGAGGGACTAAGTTATTCCTCCTGGGGCTCTAAATTGAGATAGCACGTCTACATGCGGGAAGCCTGCCGTGGATTAATTCTGAGGCTTCCCTGCAGTGTAGACATGCTATTTCGAAATAAGCTATTTCGGAATAACTATTCCGGAATAGCTTATTCTGAAATAACCACGCAGTGTAGACATAGCCTAAGGGAGCCTGCCTCAGACTAATTTTGAGGCTTCCCTGCCGTGTGGACATGCTATTTCAAAATAGTTATTTCGGGAGTTGTTATTTTGAAATAAGTGATTTTGAAACGCTTTCCTAGTGGCCTCAGACCCCAACTCCCGCTGAGATAGAGAGTCTGGAAGAGAGAAGTCCTCAAAAGCTCAACTATCACAGCCCTTCACGGGAACCAAGGGATCCCATAGTCAGGGGACGATTGGATCCCATAGTCAGCAGGACGATTGGAAGGCCCCCGGTTCCCCCTCCCGGTTGCCATATCACACCTACTGGACAGGAAGAAGCAGCCGGAAGGAGCCGAATTGCTCCCTGCTGCTTAGCTTTTGTCACTGTGTGTCACGGGGGAGCAGGTAACGTGTGTGTGTGTGTGTGTGTGTGTGTGTGTGTGTGTGGTGTCATGTATTCTCCTGTGTGTATACCTGCCCAGAACTGGTTATTGCGTTGGTCGTTGTGTGACTCACATTTTTCGGAAGGTAGCAACAGAGGCAGCAGTCGGATATCAGCCCTGTACCCCATCTCGCAATGCCTGCCCTTCCCCCTCCTCGCCTGCCCCAGCCGGCCCACTCAGACCCAGGCTTATTATTGCTCTGGGTTTCACACTTGAAATTTATATTGAACAGGAAATATTAGCAGGAGGAAATGGAAGAATCTCACTGATTATCCCTGGCAATTACAGCGGAAACGCTCTACTCTTATGATTTAAGGTGCTCCCTTTCGCTGCTGCTGCTGACCTGCTAATCACTCTCCTGCAAGTTGCTCTGACGGGAGGGAGGCGACAAGGGAGGAGGTGGCGGGGGAATTGATCAAGAGGTTCCTCAAGGGACCTCGCTGTGTGAAAGGCTCTGCTGGCAAATTCTCATCCCTCCTGTCTTTCAGTGTCGCAAGCTATAGGTTGCTGAGGCTCCGCAATCCCTGCCACCCAGCACCCAGGGACCAAGCACAACAAACGCCAGCACCAACCCTGTCTAAGATTCATATTTAAAAGTCTCCAGCTGGAACGTTGCTGGTGATTTTAGCCCAGCCCCCAGGACGGGGAGGTTGTTCCAGAAGGAGGGTGCATGAGTGCCAGGAGCAAAGTGGCTCAGGTCAGCTCATCTGCACCTCTAGAAATGAGTCGGTCAATTTTCCCGTTGACATTTTGCCCCCTGAAGAAGAGGGATATTTCAGCCTTCAGTGGGCTGGAAATTTGGAGCAAGGTCTACATTTTGTCACCTGCCCATTTCTACTTGACATTAAAGGACCACTGTTACAGGCAAGTCTCAGGCTACGTCTAGACGGCAGGCTCCTTTCGGAAGAAGCTTTTCCTAAGAGATCTTCCAAAAAAACTTCTGAAAGAGAGCGTTCACACTGAACGGACACTCTCTCGCATGTCTTAAACTGCAGCAAAGGAGGTTTAGGTTGGACATTAGGGAAAAGTTCCTAACTGTCAGGGTGGTGAAACACTGGAATAAATTGCCCAGGGAGGTTGTGGAATCCCCATCTCTGGAGATATTTAAGAGTAGATTAGATAAATGTCTATCAGGGATGGTCTAGACATTTGGTCCTGCCATGGGGGCAGGGGACTGGACTCGATGACCTCTCGAGGTCCCTTCCAGCCCTAGTATTCTATGAGTCTATGTCAGCTGTGATTGCTATGGATGCAGTGGCCACCAGGGCACCTGTGCCTTTTCCTCTTTACTCTTCTTTCGAAAGAACTCCCTCGTCCCCGTCCACACACACTTTTTTGCGAAGAAGTTCTTTTGGAAAAAGGCTTCTTCCTCATGGTAAGAGGTTTAGCAATGTTGGAAAACTCCCTCAGTTCTGGCAATTATTTTTTGAACGAACATGATTTCAGTGTGGATGTAAGTGAAGTTTTTTCCAAAAAACTGCCATTTTTGTGAAAAAAGCTCTGTAGTGGAGACATAGCCTACGACAAAGGAACAGAAATTGTCTTCTTAGCTCAGACCAAGTACCTCTAGCTCAGTGTCATACCTCTGACATTGCTAGCACCAGCTAGGTCGAAGCTAGGTGCAAGGAATTGTGCAGTAATAAGGTAATCTACCCCCTCCCTGGAAAGTATTTTCTATCTAGAAATAGCTTCTGCCAACCCCACCCACACAAATCATCTTTGAAACAGGAGGGCAACTTTCACATTTGTAATGAGGGTTGATCTACATTCAATTGATTCTTCCTCCACTGGAAAACAAGTTTAAGTTGTCTTTCGGCTCCATCTGGTTCTGGCTGGGCAACAAAAATTGCAAAACACAAGAAACATCCCTTCTCCATGATTTCAAGGTCCCCCTTCCTAGACCTGAATGATTTGGTAAGTTTGGAGATGAGCCCAAATGTTGGTACCTGTTCTCTGATCCAAACTTTGAAGTTTCCTGTGCACATAAGCAAAAGGGTTATCCTGTCAGCCCCGTGTCAAGGGCAGACCACAAAGATGCCCACAGCCTTCTAGTTCCTCTTTTCTTTTTGCAGGAGATGCTTCCTCTGCTCATGTCTGCAGACGCTTTCTGCAGCAGTCTGTCCCCAGTACCACAGCTCCTTGGTTTTCTCTCCTTTGCTAAATCCCGGTTCCCACGGCGAGACTTTAACCTGATTTATTTTTTATCTTTTGAGCATTTACTTTCTCATGTATAAATATTGAGTTGTGTGGGGGTTGGAGCGAGTGCTCCGTGCTGAGGAGTGATGACAGCAAAACTCCAACTGGGTTATTTTTAACCACAAACTAAAAAATTATGGGGCTCCCAAGATGTTTTCCAACATCTTTTTTTTTTTTGTCAGAAAGGACATGCACAAAAATATGGCCTCTGGCTTTGCTGAATTCTTTCATGGCCCTTAACTTGTGCTTAAAGTGAAGGAAAGGAATGATTATTTATAAATAGTAGAAATGTTCACTCCGTGCATTAAGAATGCAGCCCTGAGCTGCTAGAATACACGATAAAATATTACCTTAATAATGTACTCTGGGAGACCAACATGTAAATGGTAACAGCTGCTTTTGTGATGACCACATTACAAATTGTTGCAGCCTTGATCATTAATATTGCATTGGAACAATAACATCTTGATTTGCAGGGAAAGCTGCAGTGTCTCATTATTTCACTGAGCGGGGTTAGTTCCTATCTCTTTAAAGGAAGTTAGTAACATTCGGGTTACATTTCCAACTTTGCAAGCAAAGGGCTGAAAATAAAAGCCCTTAGTAAGTGGAATTGGTGGAGCCAGAGACGTTTAGAAATCATTGTCCGTAGCAGGAGGTCAGAAGGGTTTGGAAAATGACAATAATTTTTCTTTTAACGGGCTCCTTAAGAAAATGCTTTGTTCTATATGTCATTAGCCTTCTGTCTGCAAAACAACAGACTGGCTTACTTTCGTCCTCAGTGTTCCAAACACTCAGATTGTCCTACAGATGCCTTCTGATCAAGTTGAACCTCTCACTAGACTAGATTATGGCAGCAGGCATGTCTCCACTAGAGGGCAGCGATCGATCCAGTGATAAATCGATGGCCAAGTGCTCTCCTGTCAATTCCGGTACCCCACAAAAGCGAGAAAAGTCAGCGGAGTCGACAGGAGAGCGCTGAAGGGACTGCAGGGAATAGATCTACGTGCGTCGATTTCAGCAACATTATTCACGTAGCTGAAGTGGCGTAACAGAGGTCAACAGCCTGGGGTAGTGTAGACGAGACTGGAGACTGTGCCGCTATGCAAGACTCCTTCATACCGCCCACAACGTACAGACTTGTGCAGGCTACTCAGAGTAGGTGCGTGGGTACATGGGGGTAAGAAGCACCGAATTTACTGTCCCTTCAGAGCAGGTGACTGGGGAGTAGTTACCTCTCCTGCCCCATGCACCAGCCAGCATGGGAGGTTATTTGCAGCTGGCATTGCTCACAATTAATTTTTCACACCTGGCGGGGGTGGATAAAACTAGGGAGCAGTGAGAGCAGTGAGGAAACTAACTCCCAGAGCTGCAGTTCCTGCCCTGAGATGCCCCTTAGTCGAGCTCTGTCCTTGAGACGTGATCTAGTCCACAGTGTATTGTGGACATCAATGTCCAAAGATGCCAGTCTGGTATTTTTGCCTACACTGAAAATTCACTCACACTCTCAAACAACCTTCTGCCCCCAATCCAGGAGAAAAACAATGAAACTGACATGAGCAAAGTTCTCCTTCCCATTGGTTTGACATGTGGTCCCCCTGAATGACCGAGTCTAATCAATTCTCCTTTTGAGCCTGCTGCCTGCTTCATTCCAGCAGGAATAGCAAGGACGCCTTGTAAATAAGGCAAAAAGAAAAAAAAGTGTTGTTTGGAAGAGGAGGGAGACTTCCTGGGGAAAGATTGCATTCTGTGTTTTACCTTAATGAACGACAGTATTTATTACCAAAGACGTTTGCTCCTCAGAGTGATACACTCAGAGAATTTCATCCAGAGCCTGTTGCTTTCCCAGGTACCAAATGCTTTGTAATTGCTGCTCATAAATGCAGTGGACAGGATTGCCAAGAAAAATAACTCCTAGCTGTAAATCTTAATAATAAAATCAGCAGACCTTTGCTTTTCTATTTGGACACAATGCCCCAGAGAAAGTGGCACAGTACATGCCTTTTCTAATGCTCTCAGTCCTTCTCCTCTCTCTTTCTTTCTCTGCTCCAAAAATCCAATGCAATTTATGAAGGAAAGAGCTTCATGACAATTTCAAGGAGGAGAAAAGCCAGGAGCTGCTTACAGAGGGTTGGGGAACTCGCTGGGCATTCACAAGACCAGTGCCAGTTTTCAGGGCTATGTTCAAAACGTTGGGACCCATAACAGATCCACACATGCGCAGATGCATGCATTGGGGTCTGCAGCATCCACAAGAGTGCACTCAAATAGGGATTTGTGTGTGCAGATTGGGAAATTACATACCTACCTACCCATTTGTCCAGGTGGTTACCAGACTTAAAAAAATATAGGATTTTGCAGTTGTAATAGGCATATGCACATATTTTACTGATCTGCCCGTAATACCAAGGTTTGGATACTTGAACCAGAAATGCACTTTAGACAAATTCCTCTGAAAACAGCAATGGGTGAACCTCGGTAAGTTTGGTTGAAGATGTATAGGATTGATGATAGGCACAGAGACCAAGATATTCAATACTGGTAGCGATTGTGTGTGTTCAGCTTAAGTATCAGAGGAGTAGCCATGTTAGTCTGAATCTGCAAAAGCGGCGAGGAGACATCTGATGAAATGGGACTTTGCCCACGAAAGCTTATGCTCCAACACTTCTGTTAGTCTATAAGGTGCCACAGGACTCCTCGCCGCTTGTGTTCAGCTTGCGATTCTCAGAAAATCCTGATTTTCATCAGCATTTTCGAAAAATCAGGCTCCTTTGAGGTGTTTCCACTTGGCATCCAAAAAGAGGCACCACTATTCTCTTTTGAAATGTATTCGAGAGACTTTTAGTGCTGGCTCACTGGCTTGTGTCTATCCCCGGACAACAGTGGCCAAGCACTGTTTTGCCAGCTTATCGCTGTTCACATCCCTATGTGAAATAGGGAGAGTTGCCTTGTTTTGTTTTCCAGTGGACAGCTCTAAAACAAGCCCTTTCACAACTCTCAGGATTAGTGGACAATCTCAAGGAGTCTGTTCTACAAAATTAGCTTTTTTTTCATCAAAAAAAAAATTCTGTGTGAAATGTCCGACGGTGTTGAATTTGCGGGGTACGGTTTGTCGTAAAACACCCTCAAAAGTCGAAAGAAAAATGTTGACAAAACAAAGCAAAAAACCCCAACCCATTCCTTTACCTTCAGGCTATCATCTGCTTTTGCGGAAAAACTTGCCACTTTCAAGTAGAAATAAGGGATCTTCCGGAAAAGGGCTTATTTTCCGGAGAATCGCGTCTACACTGGCGCTTTTCTCCGGCAAAAACCCCGAGCCGGAAAAAAGCGGCAGCCATGTTCATGCAAATGCCGCGGGGGATATTTCAATCCCCCATGGGATTTGCAATTCCGAAGTGTCTCATTAGCATCCCTTTTCCGGAAAGGGATGCCAATGTAGACACAGCATGGGGCTACGTCTACACTGGCATGATTTTCCGAAAATGCTTTTAACGGAAAACTTTTCCGTTAAAAGCATTTTCGGAAAAGCACGTCTAGATTGGCAGGACGCTTTTCCACAAAAGCACTTTTTGCGGAAAAGCATCCATGGCCAATATAGATGCGGTTTTCCGCAAAAAAGCCCCGATCGCCATTTTCGCGATCTGGCCTTTTTTGCGGAAAACAGTACTGTGCTGTCTACACTGGCCCTTTAGCGCAAAGGTCTTTCAGAGAAAGACTTTTTCCCGAACGGGAGCAGCACAGTATTTCCGGAAAAGCACTGACGATCTTACATGAGATCGTCAGTGCTTTTCCGGAAATTCAAGCGGCCAGTGTAGACAGCTGGCAAGTTTTCCGGAAAGGAGTGCCAATGTAGACACAGCCTCAATGTTTTTCCACAGAAGCAAATATAAATATTCTGATTAGCTCTACTGACTGGCACTCTGGTGCCTAAAAGTGGCCATTCCAGGGCAGAGTTGAATCACATAGAATCATAGAGCTAGAAGAGACCTCAGGAGGTCATGAAGTCCAGCCCCCTGCCCAAAACAGGACCAATCCCAATTAAATCAACCCAGCCAGGGCTTTGTCAAGCCGAGACTTAAACACCTCTAGGGATGGAGATTCCACCACCTCCCTAGGGAACCCTAGGGTGCTTCCCCACCCTCCTAGAGAAATAGTTTTTCCTAATATCCAACCTAGACCTACCCACTGTAACTTGAGACCATTGCTCCTCATTCTGCCATCTGTCACTTCTGAGAACAGCCTCTCTCCAGCCTCTTTGGAACCTCCCTTCAGGAAGTTGAAGGTTGCTATCAAATCCCCCACATGGGTAAGGTCAGAGAAAGGTTTGCCTACAGTTTCCAGACCGTCCGTGTTCTGAGGTTGATCAAGGATTGCAGTCTTCCGAGCTGTCAAGCCAACGCCTGCCATAGGAAATACAGCACTAGAAACCCTGTTGTTAGAGATACATCTGTCGTATGAAACTTGTCATCCAAACTTTTCCCTTCCCCTTCTCCTCCCCCCCCCCCACACCTTCCCAGTACAAAAACTTGCATGTCACAGCAACTTTCGAATGTCAGAAAGCTGTCTAAACTTGAGCTGACAAAAGGAAAAAGCAGGAGTCCTACTCAGACAAGTTCTCCTGTCTATAATGACAGCTCAACAGACATGTGAGAGAGCTCCTTTGATAATATTTAATATGGCTTGGCTATAATGATGTCATGTCATTTGCGATGATACCGAATCACTCAGGGAGAAAAAAAAAGAGTACATGGCATGCCTATCAGCTTGCAAGTGGAATGAATTATAACTTTTGACAATGGCCATCTTATCTCCCGCAGATGGTCTCTTCATAGAATTCCCCTACAAGATTACCAGGGTATAAGAATGTAATGGTAGGAGCAGTCAATAATTCAAGGGTTATTGATTGAAACCAGCTCTTTCTTCTTTTTTAATTTATATTTTATCCATTTTTTTTACCTGTTTTATTTTTTTAGTCATTTGAGGACTCCGGGGCTTTTTCTCCTGACAAAGGCACCTGCTGGGCAAGATTGGCTCATAATCAATTTATAATTTTCCCCCCATTCTTTAAATTGTAGGGATAATTCACAGCGCACTTATGAAAGTGGAAGAACTGATAGTGCTGGAGAGAGGCCAGAAAATGGAGCCAGCTTGGACTGTGCGAGATGCTAGCAATGCGTGGCGGTATCCATTAATGATGGCCAGGCCCTGCGTCTGGGTGTGGAGAGAGGAAACATTTTATGCTTCCCAGGCTGCTATGTGGCTTGGAAATAGGAGCATCCCCATCACCGCATTGTGCACCCTGGCGTGTGTGAATGTGCACCACCAGCAGAAACACAAACCTAGCAGTGGGCACTTGGCTGATTGGCTGGATGGCAGCATAAGCACGCAGCTTACAGGGAGCACTGATAATGGCTCACCTGGACCCATCGTCTGGGCGACTCACTTCTCCCGCCTCCGTGCCTTTCTCGCCCCTCCAATCTTTCTGTCAGTCTTGTCCGGGGGTGGGCAATCATTTTTGGCCGGGAGCCACTTCAAAAAGTTTTGCAGAGCCACCGGGCCACCTGGAAGGGGTGTGGCCTAAACCAGAAGGGGAGGGGCCAGTATGCTTCTGGGCTACCCCACCCACAGACCATGATTGGTCTAGAGGTGAGGGAGCCCCTTTGTCCCCCTTCCTACTAGGTACCAATGCCGCGCCCTGCTGCATGCTCTTTTCAGGGCGGGCGGAGGCTTCGGGCGCTCCCCCCGCCCACAGGCCAATCAGAGCCTGGGGGCAGGGGAGCACTCGAAGCCTCCTCCCACCTTGCAAGGAGCATGTGGCACTTTGACGTGCAGCGTGCTCCTTGCAGGGCATGAGGCAGTTTTGCATGCTCCCCCTCCCCCCCCGGCCCCAATTGGCTTGGAGACGGGGAGCGGCAGGGCCTCTGCGGGCTGGATCAAGGCCTGTGGAAGCCCTTTTGCCCACCCTGGTCTTGTCCCTTCGGGTGAGGCAAGAACTTTCGGTGATTAGGCACCTGCCCAGCCCCTTGCTAAATGGGGCCTTCTTCTTAAAGAAACAGCAGCACGAGGCAGCGGAGCATCTACAGAGAGGTAACAACTCTGCCCCTCATCCCGCGCTGCCTGCAGCCCATCGACATTCATTGCACTACAGGCAGCTCAGAGCCGCAGCACGGGACCGTTGTGTCCTTCATGCTGCCCATCTCGCCTCCTAGGTTAATCTTAGAGGAACTCTGTGAGCCGGAGTTTTTACACCTGTCATTCCAGTTGCTTTTTTCAACTTGAAATTTTTAATCTGGTCCAGGCCACCCAGTCCCTCGAATTTACAAGCCAAGGGACACTGTTCCCCTCTAGTCCAGCGGTTCTTGGCTTGTTTGGTCACATGGTTCTGACTCTGCAGCGTTCCTAATGAGCTGTTAATAATTTGGCCATTACCTATGCAAATTAAAGGAGCAGATTCAGAGGGTGTGCTCTTCCTGGAGAGAAAGGCTGCTCTCTTAGAGCAGTAAGTAATAAATCATTCCAGTGTTATTATTAAATAGCTCTTCTCCCAAGACCTACCTCTCCACCCATCTCTGCCGCTCCTTCCTGTGTGAGCAACACTATTTATAACCCCCCCCAGGAGAGATGGACAAAGGAGACATAAAAAGTCTGGACGGCCGTTCTTTCAAATAAGAGGAGCAAATTCAATGGAACAACCAAAGCCAACCGGAGTCATGAAACGGCTGTGTGACACGTACTGTGCGGTACACGATGAATGTTCCATACTGGTCTATGGGAGAGCTTGTTTCTGAATTCCCAGCTGCACTCACTGATAATTGCACAGTGCTTTGAGATCCACAGTCTCACTACACGGCATCCTGGTGTGGCAGGCCAGGGTGAGGCAGACACATGTCCAACTGGCCTTCCCTTGGTCCCCTCCTCCAGAAAATTTGGCAAGTCACACCCATCCTTTCTCGGGATGATGGAGGCACTGGGATGAGGCAGCTACCCTGTAAGCTCTGGGAGAAGCAAGGCAGCATGGGGGAATCTTCATAAAGATCTCTGAAACTAGGTCAAACTTGCAATGGATGGGGGTGATCACTGCCCTGAAGCTAAAGCCGAGCTCTCTGAATAACATGCTGGGATCCGCAAGCCTGCTCCTACCTGTCTGCACAGCTGTATTTCTATGAGCACAAGCAATCACGCTAAGGATAGTTTAAAGGATGGCTTGATCCCAGTCATCTCTTTTCTTGAAACCCGGCTAAGTCACAGGAATTTATATCTAACACAGTGTTCCTCTCTTTTCCTTTGCAGAGTTTACCTATACATCTGTTGGTCTCAAGTTGCACTGTGACCGCTATGAACCCTCCAGCGCTTTATCAATAAACACAATGAGATAAATGAGTGGAATTTCACCTGATCTTTCCTCTTTTCATAGAAAAAGGGAATGCCATCGATTTAGCCTTCTCTTCGTTCATATTATTTCCTGCCTTTTCCACTCTTTTCCCTACGCTAAGTTTGTTGATGCTGATTGATGACTTGCTAGCCAATATAAAAAAGACGCTAAAACACCACTGGACAGCTTAACAGCCTTTGAAATATAATTGTCTCTCTTGCTGGACTTTTGCAGTAGCCACAGAGTGCCAGGAAGGTCAGATTTTAATGAAGTGTTGAGAATTAAACTGAAGAAAGGAAACAGAGGTGTCCCAATGTCCTGGAATGACTTCCGAGCGACTGGCCCTGAGAAAGGAAGAAACAATTTTGTTTATTAAATGTCCAGGGCTTTTTTCGTTTTTACAGACCTGCTCTTGGATGGATAGCCCAAAGTTCTGCTTACTAGCTTGAAGAAAAGGGATACTAGGAAGTTTTGCCTGCAGCACAAGTATTTCAGGACTACGGGCATGTCTACACTAGGAAACTGTTTTGAAATAACTACATTCAAAATAGGAACTCCTGAAATAACTATTTTGAAATAAGCTTATTCCCTGGGGAAAGCAGGATTACAGATTTCGAAATAACCAGCCTGTTATTTTGAAAGAATGGGCTTGGTAGCATGGACGCTCCACTGATCATTTTGAAATAAGTGGGGTTTATTTCAAAATAACTCCCTAGTGTAGGCAGGTTTTGAAAGGGTCCCCCCCTACAAGTGACATACCTATCAGAGCAAGTCCCTACTCCCTAGGTCGATGCAGATTATAGCGATGAAAGTTGCATTTTGCAGATGTCGTTTTTGTCACTGGGAGATGCAGGGTGGCCCCTTTTGCCAGTTTTCCATGTGTTTCTGCTGGAGTAGCTATAGGAGCTTAGCTATACTGGCAAAAGCCTTTGTACTGATGCCTGGACCCTGCGTTTGTTGCCACATTGAGTTAAATATGAACTGGATAGGGTGGATCTCCACCAGATCCCCAGGTTTTAACATTGCTGCATTGCCCCCAGCTCAGTTCAGTACCATCTGGCATGACTGGGAGCGTCTGCACATGAAAATAGCAGGACTGGAAAAGCAGGTGGTGCTTCCGGTCTGGATTTAGGCCCATGGACAAGACCTGTTTGGACTGCCCAGGACTGGAGGAGCAGGGGGACTCTAGGGCAGGATGGACTCGGGCGCATTGAGAGGTGTGTGACGTCCCAAAATTGGAACCACTTCAAGACAGTCCGGCTGAGAGTGCAAAGCAAGTGCCACCCGAGTTCTGGGACATTGGATTGCAAGGTAGCCCCTGTGCAAGGAAGGAAAGAAAGAAGGGTGGGAAGGGAGGAAGGGAGGAAGGCAAGGAGGGAGAGAGGGAAGGAAAGAAGGAAGACAAAGAGAGAAGGAGGGAAGGAAGGGTGGAAGTCATGAAGGCAGGAAGAAAGGAGGGGGGAAGGCAGGAAGGAAGGAAGGAGGGGGAAGGAAGGAAGGAGGAGGGAGGGGGGAAGGCAGGAAGGAAGGGTGGAAGTCATGAAGGCAGGAAGGACGAAAGGAGGGGGGGAAGGAAGGCAGGCAGGCAGGGGGAAGGCAGGAAGGCAGGAAGGAAGGAAGGAAGGAAGGAAGGAGGGGGGAGGAAGGAGGAGGAAGGAAGGAAGGAAGGGGGGGAGGAGTCATGAAGGCAGGAAGGAAGAAAGGAGGGGGGAAGGAAGGCAGGCAGAATGGAAGGAAGAAAGGGGAAGGAAGGAAGGCAGGCAGGAAGGAAGGAGGGGGGAAGAAAGGAAGAAAGGAAGGAGGGGGGAGGAAGGCAGGAAGTCAGGGAGGAAGAAAGGAAGGAGGGGGGAGGAAGGCAGGCAGGATGGAAGGAAGGAGGGGGGAAGGAAGGAAGGAAGGCAGGATGGAAGGAAGGAGGGGGGAAGGCAGGCAGGCAGGCAGGATGGAAGGAAGGGGGAAGGAAGGCAGGCAGGCAGGATGGAAGGAAGGAGGGGGGAAGGAGGGGGGAAGGAAGGAAGGAAGGCAGGACGGAAGGAAGGCCTGTAGAGGAGGGATGAAAATGAAGCTTTGAAGAAGTTTAAGACATTGCCTTGGGAAGGAACAGCTTCCCCCCAGGGGGCAGGGACAGTTCGGCTTATTTGGGTCTCTTGCGCGCTGGTTACTTTGGGCTCCTTTCACAGGGGAGACAGACACACAAATGGAAAACAACCAGCCTGGTTTCTGGCAGGGTAATTGTTCCAGGCAGTTATTTATTAATGCAGAGAAGCAACGTGTCCCCAGCTAGCGGGGCTCGCGGCAGAACGACTGTTAGGAAGACGCAGGTTATGGGTGAGGCCGGGCTGCTGTCAGTCTGCATTTGCCTAACGCTGTGAGAGTCTGTTAATTGCCATGCTCTGGATGCGCCGATCTGCGGCCGAGGGGCCTGGGCGTGGGGGGGTCCCTCTCTTGTGCGGTGCGGATGCACCACTGGAGGCAGGACAGAGGGGAGAGGAAGGGGCCCTGGTGCTTCCCACCCCATTGCTCCTAGAAAAACACTCCCTGCTCCTTAGGAACTGAGGGTCACGTTCCCGTTGGAGCAGCTCCAATGCAGCCCAGCAGACCGATGAAGGCGAGGGCAGAATTCAGCCCCGTTTGGTTTCTCTCGCTGTTTTCTACACCTCCAGTGCTTCAGTTAAAGGGTTGGATTTTTGCCTCCGGCTTTGGAAGACTGAATTGCTCCTCTGCTTGAGCCGTTCTGTGATGAAGGCTTGGACATGCAGCATCCAAACCCACCTGGCTCTTGCGAATCTGTGCACCAGGAGCAATGTGACTCTCCAGGTCACTCTCTGTAGGATCTGTCTACGCTGCCCTCATAAGCCTGTGGCTGGCCTGGGCGGGTGACTTCGGCTTGGGGCTCAGGCTAAGGGGCTGTTTATTCACCGCGTAGATACTGGGGCTCAGGCTGGAGTCTGGGTCCAGTATCCTGCGAGGTGGGAGGGTCCCAGAACTCGAATTGCAGCCCCAGCTCCAATGTCTACACCGCCTTTAAACATCCCTGCTACCCGAACCCTGCATGCCCAAGTCAGCTACGTCAGGCCAGCCACACCACAAGGTATATCCCCCGTGTTGTCATACCCAGAGAGGACCTATGGCGCTGGGCAAACACCACACAATACTTGGGGACTTTAGATTTTTGTCCTGAAACAAAGAGGATCCTGCTGGTTTTGGTGGCTTTCCTCTGTGGGTGCAAACATCCCACGGATTGACCCTCAGGCTGGACCACGGACTTTTGCCTGAGTCCAAGAGCCAAGATTCACAGCTACCGACAGCTGTTGCTCTCTGCTACTGTGATTCCTTTTTGCAGTGGGGCCTCTTGAATGTGTGAAAAAAGCTCGAGTCCATAGCTCGGGAAGAATCTGCCTCCGGTGAATATGATTTGAAATATTCAGCTATGCAGACTAAATCCCAAGCAACGAGGCAGAATCGTTACTTGCCAGGCAGGAAGCTCTGGGCCTTGTTCTCGCTTCTTAGCTGTGTCACCCCAGTGATTCCAGCGGTAACACCACCATGAAAGGGAAGACACACATGTAAGCTATTCCCCTGCCCATTTCAAACCATGATGGAGAGGAAACCCAGGATAGGGTCCAGAGTGACCTTGATAGATTAGAGGATTGAGCCAAAAGAAATCTGATGAGGTTCAACAAGGACAAGTGCAGAGTCCTGCCCTTGGGACGGAAGAATCCCAAGCATTGGTACAGGCTGGGGACCAACCAGCTAAGTAGTAGTTCTGCAGAAAAGGACCTGGGGGTTACAGTGGATGAGAAGCTGGATATGAGTCAACAGGGGGCCCTTGTAGCCAAGAAGGCTAATGGCATATTAGGTTGCATTAGGAGGAGCATTGCCAGCAGATCCAGAGATGTCATTATTCCCCTTTATTCGGCTCTGGTGAGGCCACATCTGGAGTATGTGTCCAGTTCAGGCTCACCCCACCTCCACCCCCCACTATAGAAAGGATGTGGACGCATTGGAGAGGGTCTAGCAGAGAGTGACCAAAATTAATAGAGGCTGGAGCGCATGACCCATGAGGAGAGGCTGAGGGATTTGGGTTTGTTTAGTCTGCAGAAGTGAAGAGTGAGGGGGGATTTGAGAGCAGCCTTCAACTACCTGAGGGAAGGTTCCAAAAAGAATGGAGAGAGGCTGTTCTCAGTGGTGACGGATGGCAGAACAAGGAGCAATGGTCTCAAGTTACAGTGGGGGACGTCTAGGTTTGACATTAGGAAAAACTATTTCACTAGGAGGGTGGGGAAGCACTGGAATGGGGAAGCACTGGGATGGGTCCCTAGGGAGGGGGTGGAATCTCCATCCCTAGAGGTTTTTAAGTCTTGGCTTGACAAAGCCGTGGCTGGGTTGATTTAGTTGGGGTTGGTCCTGCCTTGGGCAGGGGGCTGGACTTGATGACTCCTGAGCTCTCTTCGAGCTCTATGGTTCTATGAACTCCACTGCTGCTGCATCTTGTACTAAGGGCCTGTCTACACTCGGCAACGATTTCAAAAGAACTAAAATCGATGTAAGAACTCCCCAAATAACAACATCGAAATAGCGTGTCCTCACTACAGGGAAGCCTTGAAATTAGTCTGAGGCAGGTTCTGTTCATGTGGACACGCTCCCTCGACTTCGAGCCCCAGGAAGCACGGGGGAGCAATTAGCCTGCAAGACTCTGGGGAGTCGTTATTTTGAAATAGCGGCACCGGAGCGTCCACACTCCTGTTATTTTGAAAGAACGATTTCAAAATTAGCGTTATTCTTCGAGGAAAGTAGGAGTACAGATTTCAAAATAAACGGCCCGTTATTTCAACATAACAGGCGTGGGAGTGTGAATGGGTCACTCGTTAATTCGAGCTAAGGGGGGGAGGGGAGTTATTTTGAAATAAAGCCCTAGGGTAGATTCGGGCTAACGGACCCAGTTCTGTACCTACCAGCTGTTGCAGTTATATCCTATGTGGATCTAGCCCCAGGTCTTATGGAGGAAACTCCTTGCAGAGCCCATGAATACCCACGCTGAACTAATCCTGGAAGGATACCTCTGTCTTCCCACTCGAGTGACCGAGAGGCTATCGCAGAGTTCCCTGTCTGGATGCAAGGCAGCCGGGGGCTGGATTTCAGCCTCAGTTCTGATGGGTCAGAATCCACAGCAGCTCCACTGACTTCAGTAACGTTGCCTCCGTTGATGCAGGTGCGAGCTCAGGATCCAGCTCAGACCTCCGAACCGGACCTGAGTCTCCCACATGGCCCTACGCAGCCTCAGGACAGCCGATGGCTAATAGAATTGGAAAGCCCAAGGGCTGGATCCTCTCCCGTGGCTTATGAACCAAATTTATCCCCAGTGTAACTACTGATTGTGATGGCATTAATCCAGGCATGCACTCCTCCTACGGGGCTTTAGAAATTGCTCCCATCTCTCCTGCAGTCATTTCATGGTGATAGCAATAGGGAAGCAAAGCTGGTAAAATATAAACTTTCTGTGAGCACATTCCTCGGCATGACACGTGTCAGCGGCAGACACAGTGAATAAATCCATTTTAATGGAATTATCCATTTCAGTTCCCAACTTAATTGAGCTTTGCCCTGTAACTTAGCACAAGAATGCCTCTGTTAATTAACCCCATGCAGGCTGCAGTGTTTTACCAGCACTTACAAACATATTCAAAGTTTGAGAGCTGTTTTCTGGGCAACATGATTTCTCCTGGCTTGAAAAATCCACTTTCTCCTGGTGCAATGTGCCTATATTTGTTCGGCCGAACTAGGTCTGAAACTGCACAATGGTGAATCGACAGACCCTGTCAATTGCTATTTATTAGCAATTAGGATTGAGTTTTTTACTTTCAGGGTTTTATAATGGAGAACAAAACCCATACAGAGTAAGGATTCTTGGAAAATGAGGCCCCCACTCAGCTGAGACTGATCCAAGGTGAGCCAGAAAGATAGGATGAACCTGGAATATGATTGCTACTCAATAAACCTTACAGAAAAGAAATGAAATGGAGACATTTGGAGTAGTGCTCTGTTTTGGCACCGTTACATCAATGCTTAAGATCTGAGACTAAAAGACAAAGTTATTGGAACCCAAATTGACTATAGTGCTTTTTTTATTAAAACATAGCCTATGGTAAGAGTTAACAGGGATGAAGAAAAAAAATTAACTGGATGGAATTTGTATTTTAAAAATGTTACGAATTTTTTTTAACAATCTCTTTTTAATGAAATCTGAAATTACTTCATTAAAATAACACTGTATTTTTTGAAAAATATAATCATTTAAATAAAACATTACATTTTTCTTTCATTTTCCAAAACAACCCTCCACTGTAATTGAATTAAGGACCCAAGGAACTCTGGGTAAACCTGCAAGTAGCTTATAAAATTCAATATTTTGTTCACCAGGTGCATTGCTTGTTTACACCCTACATTCCACTCCAATTATGACATGAGACTTCTCAGCTGGACCGCCTGCGGTATAATCACCAGATTTCACTTTTCTGGTTCTCATGATGCAGTTGTGGGCCTAGACGGAAGGGTTCCTTTTTATTCATCGTAAAGAGCAGCTTGTACCTGCACTGCCCCAGAGGCAGGCCAGGGAGCAAATTGTGACTCTGCGGGGGACTCCCCACTTATTCCATGGAGGAAATGTGATACTGTTATGGGTCCCAGCAGCACTGGTTTCATTCATCCTCCTCCCCGCTCTCCTTTGTGGGAGAGGGAGAAATTGCCCAGGGAGCTTGTTTCTTCCCCCAGCCCCAAGCCCTGAGATGCCCGAACCGCAACAAACTTCTGCAGCAGAGTGAAGATGCCCTAAAGACTGTGCAGGAGAAACTCCACAGCCAGCATGTGCTGTGCTGCCCTTTCTGCACCTGATCCGTAGAGAAGGCCCGATTGTTACACCCCTGCTAGCCAAACTCTAGCTGCAGCGACTCATGCTTTGAACATTGGTGGTCTCTTTACAATGCCACATTTGTCAGCCAAGATAGCCACTGACACCCCAGCAGGTCAGGCAAGCCGTGCTTTTGCCTTCAGGCAGAAAAACACCTCCAACTGTGGGCAACTTTCTCAAAGATGGCATCACAGGCACTAAGGGATCTGCTAAGATCTGAAAACCAGCCTTTTGCTTAAGTCATTGAGGACGAGTGGTTTAATTAGCTCAGCAAAAATTCCTCCTTTCTCTTTTCCACTTTTGCTATTCATATTTTTTTCACTATCTGATAATGCAGCATCGCTAATTCTTTCTGGCTTTATCACGAATGGCACTATAATGAAAAAAGGTGAAGGATGCTTCTGGCAGCTTTTAATTACCCCACTGAGGAGGTAAAAGAACTTTATTTTTTGCTTCCCTTCCCCCCAACCTTCCTTGGCCCAATGGTAGAACGTGGCACCGTATTGTTTTCTAAAGACAATTTTCCTGCTGTAATGGAACATAGAGCTTATAGCTAGGTGGCTTACTCGCTGACTCCTCTTGCATGTGGAATGGGAGCATGCCTAGTTATTAGCAATACAATAGAAATGGCCCTCAGCCAGCAAGTTACTTAAACACACCTCTAACTGGAAGCAGGTGAATATTCCTATTGAAGTCAACCAGACTCCTCATACATATTAAAATTAGGCACGTGCTTAAGTATTTTGCTGAATCAGTCCCTAATCTGGCCAGGGTCCTTAATCTGGGGACCTCACTCAGGCTTTGTCTACATTATGCGGTGGATTGATGCTGCAGCGATCAATTCACTGGCCATCAATTTATCATGTCTACCAAAGATATGATAAATCTATCTCTGAGAGCATTCCCGTTCTCAAGGTTCGCCTGGGACTGCAGGGTGGTGGGTTTGAGTCCCACCCCTGGGACGGACGGGACGGGTCGGGACAGGACAGGACAGGACGGTGGGGGTGCCAACACCCAGGCTGCCCTGGTGGAAGGTGGAATAAGGGACACTCTGAAGGCAAGGTGATGGGTTGTGGCCTTGGGGATAGGGCATTTGCCTAGGGAAGGCAGAGTCCTGCCCTCCTTAGGACAGCCAACACCCAGGCTCCCCTGGTGGAAGCATCTCACCTTGTTAGAGTACCAGTGTCAAGAGAAGGAAGAGCACAAGACGCTGCGGTAAGTATGTCAACTTCAGCTATGCTATTGCTATTTGTATAGCTGAAGTTGATGAATGATGCAGGTAAGTGTAGACAAGGCCTGAGACCCACGTCTCATTGGCTTCAGTCAACTTCACTGACTACAGCAGGAGATGCAATTAACTATGTAAAACCCTCAGGGTTTGGTTTAGGGTATAGTTGTATGTCAGTATAACATGTGCATTGTTTTCCCATAGATTTAAGTAAGAACAGAATTAGGCCGTAACTTCCCAGGTGTAAATCAGCATACATCCATATTCTCGTAGCCAGTCCTGTACTACTAACTAAAGATGTATTAACTAAGAAAAAGAAAGGAGGTAGCCGAGTTAGTCTGTTGCAGAAAAAAACAGCAAGCAAATGGTCATCAGCTCCGGTCATTTGAAGAAGTGGGCTGTGCCCACGAAAGCTCATGATACCGTCTACTTGTTTTGTTAGTTTATAAAGTGCTACCAGACCATTTGCTTGCTGTTTTTTTAAGAAAAAGAAATGTGGGTTCTTTACTAGGTTAAAGCAAGTAAACATATAGACACAAATGCAACAGTCTTAGGTTCCAAAAGGTCACACTGGCTGCTATAATGTGCAAGCTCTGGATGTCCATTAGCACTAACCTGAGCGGAGCTGCTTGGCCCTTGTTAGGCTGAGAAATATTGAATTCCAAGCAGCTCAGTGATGCTGATTCCTCCTTGATGGGATTTGTATGTCTGACTCCCGGCATTAAAGCTGTACTAAGAGGAGAGCTTGTGCATGTTCCCTTTTCATGGGTGGGGCAAGCAATCAACACAGCCTATTGCCCCCTGATGTTCCGCAGCCTAGTGTCTATAGGGGTTGGTTTTTTTTGTTGGGGAGGAGAGGACATCTTGTGTGGTGAGTTATCGTTTCACACTTGGCAATGCTTCTCCCCCGAGTGTGGGGTTTTAGAGTGATAGCAAACACCTTTCCAGTTATAAAGCAAACACTTAACTATGACCCTACACCAGGGGTCTCGAACTCCCGGCCTGCGGGCCAGACCTGACAAGAAGGATTGCACAATCCAGCTTGGGACTCCCATTCGGTGGGGGGGAATGTCCATGACGTTAGCCCCGCCTTCCCCTCATTGCCTTCCCCTCTCCCCCAGTGGCGCCCTGTTCCCGAGCATGCAGCTTTGGGGATAACTGGGGGGGAGGATTGGTGCCACATGACAGCGATCGTGCCCCCTACCCCATGGTGGCAGGAGCCACAGGGGAATCAGAGCGCACTGCGTGGGGGCACTCACACCACTCCGCTTCCCCCGCGAGCATGACTGTTGCCGCCGGTGACCCCCAAAGCCGTGAAGTGATGACAGGAAGGGGTGGGACATGGATGCCAGTAATGGACAGCTCTCCCTGGTCCCCCCCATCCTGCCAGGAGTCCCAGGCTAGATTGTACAACCTCTTCATGCAGGCCTGGAGTTTGAGACCCCGCCTTACCCTGCGGGATACAGATGTTACCAAGATTAATCCATGTGGCCTCCTACAAGCATTTCAGAATCACTCAAACACAGTCGTGTAACTCTAATGTACTGACACACGGGTGAGACACACAGGCATCGAGCTACACACTTGTCAGTGTGCACTGCCACCTTGGCACGAGCTGGTCTGCCAGTGTCACAGTCATAACAAGCAGGAGTCCGACTTCTGAGCTTTTAGACACTGACGGGGTGAAGCTCTGGTTTCCCAAATGGGGACATAATGCTGTCCACTTATCCCTGGTGCTCGTGTGGAACCGGAAAGTTAACAAATAAATCGGATATTTACAAGGCCCCGTGTTTATAACAGCATCAGCAAATCCATAAATCAAAAGCAACTGGGCACTGAAACTTCTTTGCAGTAAATCACAAGCCTGGTCTTATAAATAAGGCATCTCAGATGCGTATTGATCACACCGACTAGGAAATCAATCGAGTTTCTATGGCAAGGGAGGAGGACAAGGGAAGGAATTTGGTCACCTGCACCGATGTTTCTGAATGGAGCAGGGGAATCTGCTTTGTAATAGATGGGGAGTTAAAGTACTCCGAAGTAGTAATTCGTTTTTAATTTATTTCCTGGCTTTTATACATTGTAGTACATCTTGCAGGAAGGGTCAGTCACAGGATGGCTTAGCAACTCACTAAAGCACACTCCTGGAAGTGGATTCTAGTATTATAGCAGTTTTATACATTCTTCCCCGGTGAGTTCCTAAAACCAGCGAAACAGCATTTCTCCGGTCTCCTGCCAGTGAGGTCACGTCTTCGTTTCTGCACTCCCGCCCACCCATCCGGCCGACATGAACATAGGAATCAGCTGCCCTTTGGAAGAGCCGAGGAAATGAATCTCACATTAACTGGGCAAAGCGCTTCAGGTTCCTAACTGGCGAGTCCTCTTTGTCTTCTCCCCCACCTCTCAGTGCAGTCTTCAGAGCCGATCTCCAACCACTACTGACCAGGAAGAACCTAAAAATCAAAGAGTGGTCCTGCAGCCCCTTAGCGACTAACCAAAAAACTATAGGCTGTGTCTAGACTGCATCCCTTTTCCGTAAAAGGGATGCAAATTAGACACATCGCAATTGCAAATGAAGCGGGGATTTAAATCCCCCCGCTTCATTTGCATAAAAATGGCTGCCGCTTTTTTCCGGCTCAGAAAGGAGGAATAAGGGATCTTTCGGAAAAGGCTTTATTTTCCGAAAGATCCGCGTCTAGACTGGCGCTTTTTTCCCGGCAAAGTTCCGAGCCGGAAAAAAGCGGCAGCCATGTTTATGCAAATGAAGCGGGGGGGATTTAAATCCCCGCTTCATTTTCAATTGTGATGTGTCTAATTTGCATCCCTTTTACGGAAAAGGGATGCAGTCTAGACACAGCCAGTCAGTATCATGAGCTTTCGTGGACATAATCCACTTTGTCAGATGAGTGGAGCAAGAGGCACAGAGAGGCAGCACAGAAACCCTATTGACTAGGATAAGATCTGATGTTGAGGGAGTTCTTTCGCCTTCCAGCGAAGATTCTGGTGCTAGCCACTATCAGAGAAAGACAGGACAATAGAGCTATGCCTAGACAGCAGGCTTCTTTCGGAAGAAGCTTTTCCAGAAGAGATCTTCTGAAAAAACTTCTGAAAGAGAGCGTCTTCGCAGCAAAAGCACATCAGAAGAGCGATCTGCTTTTTCAAAAGTAATAGAGATGTAGCCGTGTTAGTCTGGTCTTGCTGAAACAAAAGACAGGACAATGCAGCACTTGAAAGACTAACAAGATGGTTTATTAGGTGATGAGCTTTCGTGGGCCAGACCCACTTCCTCAGATTGAACTGTGGAAGAAAATTGGCATGACCGTAAATAGAGTGTCCGCGCTGAATGGACGCTCTCTCGCATTTCAGCTGTGATTACTATGGATGCAGTGGCCACCAGGCACCTGTGCTTTTTCCTCTTTCCTCTTCTTTCGAAATAACTCCCTCGTCCCCGTCCACACATGCTTTTTTCCAAAAGAGCTCTTCAGAAGAAGGCTTCTTCCTTGTAGAAAGAGGTTTACCCATGTCAGAAAAAACCCTCTGTTCTTTCGATTTTGTTTTGAAAGAACGTGATTGTAGTGACTTTTTTTTGGAAAAACTCTGCAGTGTAGACATACCCTGGGCTAGAAGGGCCACTGTCAATAACTGCTGAGATGGGCCAGACCACTGTCAGAGAGACAGATTGCTGGGTTAGCTGGACCAGCGCTTTGTCTGATGCAGTCTGGCAGTTGCTTTGCTGCTGTGTTCCAGGCTCTCGGCCCTTCTTGCTTCCTAGTGTAACTGCTGGTGAGTTGATCACTATGGCTTGTGCACTCATTTGTTCATCATGATTTCCAGCACTGTTCCCTCCCAGTATTGGTTACCACAGGGAAGAGCTCTCTGCACAACCAGTAATGCCTGGTGGATTCCTTCCTCCAAGGGACTCTGGGGCAAGAAGCTTCTTGTGAGACAGTCTGTGCTCTGCTTCTCACGGAATCTTGCTTCATGTGAGTCTTGATGGCCAGTATTTCCCCCCTGAGAATGGGTCGAATCATCTCAGAATTGCACCTAAGAGGCACTGATAGGGTTGCCAGTTACCTTCATAAAAAATCCCAAACAGGCAGGGAAAAAATTGGTTGAGAAAAAAAAAAGTAGCTGTGCCTTTAAATGACCGTGCTCCTCGCTCCCCCCACCCTCACAGAAGCTGCCGGCCATCTTTTTGAGAGAAAAAAAGGCCGCTGCGCCTCTAAATTTCCATGCTTCTCGCTCTCCCCGCCCTCGCAGATGCTGCCAGCCATCTTTCTGAGAGAAAAAAAGGCTGCAGCACCTTTAAATTACCGTGCTCCTCACTCCCACAGCCCACACAGACACTGCCGGCCATCCGTATGGGGAATACAGAAAATACTGACATTGTACAAGTTCATCTACTTGGGCAGTATTATGGGCAGAGATGGAGGAACAGACAAGGAGATCAATGCTCAGAGAGGGAAAGCAACAGCTGCATTCAAGACTCTTTGTCCCATATGGAGTTCACAAATAACATCTATGAAGACAAAATTGCGAATCTTCAACACAAATGTGAAGTGGGCACTCTTATATAGATGCGAGACCTGCCATCCTAAAAAGTCTTCAAAGAACAAGCTACAGACATTCATAAACAGATGCCTGAGGTCCATCCTTCCCATCCAATGGCAAGACTTTGTCACAAATGAGGAGCTTTGGAAGAGAGCAGGACAAGAACCACTTGGCGTTCAACTCAAGAGAAGAAAGTGGGGATGGCTAGGCCACACTCTCTGAAAACCGTTATCTAGCATAGTCCATCAAGCTCTCCCATGGAACCTGCAAGAAGAAGGCAAAAGAGGAAGACCTAGGACTACGTGGAGAAGATGTACTGAGATTGTCTTGAGACAAAACGTCTAGCTGACTCCAGGAGTACCCCAGTTGTTGTCCTTCAGAGTGAAGTGGAGGACACTTGAAGATGACCTATGCTCCACTCGGAGTACAAGGGTTTAGGAAGAAGATATGGTTTCCTATTGAGCATTACTTTATCATGGCTCCTGGGGAGTTGTTTCTTTCTGTTGACTGTATGGTTTCCATTCTTAAAAAAAGGAGGGACCCACCATTATCCTCCTATTTTCTATTCTATTGTACTTATTGGGAAACCAAGGCACAGAGAGATGAAATAACTTGCTTAAACTCAAAGCAGCTGCAATGCTGTAGTGACGATGCTACCTACATCAAAGGGGGACTGTCTCCTGTCAGTGCAGGTACTCTATCTCCCCAAGAGTGAGCAGCAGTTTTGCTGGGACAAGACCTGCCATCAACATGTCTAAACATGCTGTCTAAACCTGGGGTTCAGTTGGTATAAATGCATCACTCGGGCGTGCATTCTAGGGCTGAATGACATAGGTCTACCAAATCCCATTCCTGTGTCTTAATGACCCACTCTGGCTTCTGCTGTCAAAATCCCCCGGCTTCCCACAATTATTCAAACCTCTTCTGACTGCAAATCTTACGAGCACATTAGATTATTGGTTTTCCTGCTTCCAGTTGCAAATGGACATGTAACATGTGCAGTCTCCATGGTGACGTTTTTGCTGGCAGGGAAGTGAGTGTTTTCCCCTCATGAAAAATATTGATGAAAATATATTTTGTCAAACACTTTTTCAAAAGTTTTTTTGGGTTTTGGTTGAAAAGCAAAAACATTTTCTACAGCCAAAATCAAAAAAAAAAAAAAAAGAAAAAGTTTCAGATTTCAGGGTTTCATGTTTTTTAAATGAAAATCCACACACTTTGGATTAAAAATGAAAAGTTTTCACAAAAATTTCCATGTGATCAAAGAGACGTTTATTAAAATTTTCAACCAACTCTTCTTCCCTATCTGACTACAAGTTTAGGCCATTGAAGTCCATGGACTATTCATTGTGCATAATATTAAGCAGATGCATTAATCTCCACAAGATTAGGGCATAAATGTTTAGGAAATAGCAGCAGATATTTACAGCACAAAAATCATAATAATTAAAAATCTTTTGTGAACATCTTCAAACAACAGAAAGAACCCATCAGTGCCGAGTGATTACAGGAAAGGTGCAAGAGAGATTTGATAGCAAAGCTAGTCTAAAATGGGAACACATTTCATAATCATTTTCTTGATCAAGTCAACCAACTTTTTCATTGAAAAATCATAATTGGGAACATTTTGGCCAGTCCCAATAGAGTAAATGAGAAAATGTTCAGGACTTCTTTCAGATTGCTTCATATTTGACTTGGCCTGGTCATCCTTAGCATACAGCCATCTTAAAGCTCTTTCCTTAAGAACTGGTAACTGGCTCTGTGGATATGGGAAAGTCAGTGGATGTGCTATACCTTGACTTTAGCAAAGCTTTTAATATGGTCCCCCACAATATTCTTGACAGCAAGTTAAGGGAAAATGGATGGGATAAACGGACTGTAAGATGGATAGAAAGCTGGCTAGACTGTTGGGCCCAATGGGTAGTGATCAACAGCTCGATGTCAGGATGGCGGTCGGTTTCTAGCGGAGTGCTCCAAGGTTCGGTTCTAGGACCGGTTTTGTTCAACATCTTTATTAATGATCTAGATGGAGGGATAGATTGCACCCTCAGCAAGTTTGCAGCTGACACTAAGCTAGGGGGAAAGGTAGATACGCTGGAGGGCAGGGATAGGGTCCAGAGTGACCTAGACAAATTAGAGGATTGGGCCAAAAGAAATCTGATGAGGTTCAACAAGGACAAGTGCAGAGTCCTGCCCTTGGGACGGAAGAATCCCAAGCATGGTTACAGGCTGGGGACCGACTGGCTAAGTTCTGCAGAGAAAGACCTGGGGATTACAGTGGATGAGAAGCTGGATATGATCAACAGGGCACCCTTGCAGCCAAGAAGGCTAATGGCATATTAGGGTGCATTAGGTGGAACATTGCCAGCAGATCTAGAGAAGTAATTATCTCCCTTTATTCTGCTCTGGTGAGGCCTCATCTGGAGTATTGTGTCCAGTTCTGGGCCCCCCACTATAGAAAGGATGTGGCTGCATTGGAGAGGGTTCAGCAGAGGGCGACCAAAATGATGAGGGGGCTGGAGCACATGACCTTCAAGGAGAGACTGAGGGATTTGGGCTTAATTAATCTGCAGAAGAGAAGAGTGAGGGAGGATTTGATAGCAACTTCCTGCAGGGAGGTTCCAAAGAGGATGGAGAGAGGCTGTTCTCAGTGGTGACCAATGGCAGGACAAGGAGCAATGGTCTCAAGTTACAGTGGGGGAGGTCTAGGTTGGATATTAGGAAAAACTATTTCACTAGGAGGTGGGGAAGCACTGGGATGGGTTCCATAGGCGGGGGGGGGGGGGGGTGGAATCTCCATCCCTAGTGTTTTTTAAGTCTTGGCTTAACAAAGCCCTGGCTGGGTTGATTTAGTTGGGGTTGGTCCTGCCTTAGGCAGGGGGCTGGACTTGATGACTCCTGAGGTCTCTTCCAGCTCTATGGTTCTAAGATCCCTCCTGGGAAGCCTACAGAAAATTGCCCTAGGACAAAGGCTTGACCAATAAGATCTAATTCTAAGTCTGTTGAAGTCTATGGAAGTCTCATCAATGTGCTCTGGATTAATCAGAGGAATTTATTTTTAACCTGAAAAGTGTTCTTTTATTGATATTGACACATTTTTCATGCAAAGTTGTTGGTTTGTGTAATTTTTGTCTATTTTTTTCATTTTCTCCTTTTCAAAATAAAACAATAAAAAAACCTTCCAGAACATTTAATGTATGAAATAGACTAAACACAATTCCCTGGATGTATAGAGGCTAACACAATCTCATTTTGAAAACATTTCTTATTTTGAAAATAGAAAACCAATCGATAGAAATTGTCAAATAAATGTTTGTAAAAACAAAGTCCCGAGGAAAAAATGTCCAAAAACAAACAAAAATGGAAATGAAAATGACTGAAAACTTTCAATGTATTTTAATTTTTTATCAGATATTAAATATGTAAAAGCCCTCTTTCTTACTTTACTGTTATCTCATGTTGCCATTAAATAAATAATACTGTCTTCCCACCTCTACACGGCCTCTACTTTGTGTGTCACTTACCTGTCACATCTTACCTGTAAGACTGTGACCTCTTTGATTCAGATACTGCCTTCATATTACTTGCTTGTACTGGACATAGTACAATGGGGCCATGAACTGAATTACTGATGGGGATTCCCTAGGAGGTAAGAAAACACAAATCAATAAACCCATACATGTGAAATAATAATTTACACAATCCCCACTGTAGGGGTATCGAGAAGTCCTATGACACCTTAAAGACTAGGGGTGCATCTACACAGCAGGTCTTAACGCGAAATAAGCTACACAAATTGAGCTACGTCAATTGTGTAGCTTATTTCGAAATTGGGAGCATCTACACGGCACTTACTTTGAAATAGAGCACTCTTCCTCTGACTTCCCTAATTCCTTGTACAATGAGGGTTACAGGAGTCAGCGTAAGACGTCTTCCATTTTGTACTTTGACACTATTTCGAAATACCTGCCTACTGTGTAGACGCAGACTTAGTTATTTTGGAATAAAGCTAGTTATTTCAAAATAGTGTTGCAATGTAGACGTACCCTAACGGAGTGATTCAGTACAGTACTTCCTCATTTAACACGTGCCCGCTTAACATGTTTTCACGATAGCACAATTTTTTCTTTTATGGAATGTTTTTTGAATTACACGACCATCCCCGGAATAACACAATTTCCCCAGCCAGCCCATCGCCGGTGGCTGCGCAGGGCTTCCCCCACCTTCCTGCAAAGCGGTTGAGGTTTCGCCACTTGCTGCGCCATTCCCCACTGACTCCCCCTTGCTGGACGCCTTGTCTCCTCTCCTCCACCCCCGCTTGCAGGCTGGTGGCTGGGTATAGTGTTAAATGAGGAATTACTGGATAGGCTTTTGAGGGCAAAACCCCCTCTTTGCCAGGTGAATATGATGAAGTGGGTTTTGCCCACAAAAGCTTATGCTTGAATAAATCTTTAAGGTGCCCCAGGACTCCTTGTTGTTTTTGCGGCTATAGACTACCATGGCCACCCCTCTGAGACCTGTCACTATCGGGGGTATGTCTGAACATGTTTTAAGTCAGACCAGCTGGCCGCAACATGGACAGCATTTGAGAAAAAGGCGACTAGATTTTGATTGGTCGTATGAAACCACTCATCCTGGATTTTCCTCCCCACTTCTTATTTTCAACAGGGATCCCTCCATGTTGGTTCAGTCCCCACCCAATGAGTCTATTGTTGACCCCGGGCTGGATATGGCCGCTGATCCCAAGGATTATCCCAGCTGGGGATTTATTCCCTAAATCGGCAGTGAGCTTGGCAGAGCCAGGAAAGACATGGGTGATTATTTTTAGTCTCTTGTTCCTCTGACTGGATTGTGCATCACAAAAGAATGCTAATGCTCAGTGTCTTTATGAAAGCACTCGAGTTCATCAGCTTTGCAAAGAAGTGAAATTAAATCAAGATTTAATTGGGATATGCATGTTTTATTCATGGTACTATCCGCAGGAGAAGCCAGACAGCTGAAGGTAAAGAGGGAAAAAAAATCTTTTGAAAAGTTGTTTCTCTCTGATTAAATAGAGATAGTTTCCCACTTCAAAGGAAGCGCTTCTTTAATGTATTTTAAATGCTTGAATGTGCATGATGCCTCTGTGCAGAAGGCTGACAAGGGCAACATGGGCCATCTCCCATTCCTGCTCACCATGGCCTCGAAGGCAGGTTTGCTGCCCCGGAACAACATGCCTGGAATGGCCTGCAGCAAGTCATAGGTGCGCTGAGATTGTCAACGACCTTTGTGTACGATGGCAGAGAGGCTGGGCTGGACACCGTGGGACAATACAAGAACCCTGCTGAACTTGTGCCCCAGTCTTAAATCTTTCCAAAATTGCAGCTCTGCCAACAGTTTCTGCGAAAACGGCACCTTCTTACTGCTCTGAGTCTGAGTCCCTGACTGAACTCACAGTCCGTTTGGCCTGCAGAGCCAGCGCAGCTCAGAGAGGAAGAGCAGGGTTGTGTCCATCTTCGTGCATCAACAACACAATTATTTACTCCCTTCCAGCCAGAATCCTGTTGGTGGCTAGTGAGTTTAGCCAGGTATCACTGAGCTCAGAATTAAAAGACTAGGGCTACATCTAGACTGGCATGATTTTCCGCAAATGCTTTTAACTGAAAAGTTTTCCGTTAAAAGCATTTGTGGAAAAGAGCATCTAGATTGGCACGGATGCTTTTCCGCAAAAGCACTTTTTGCGGAAAAGCGTCCGTGCCAATCTAGACGAACTTTTGCTCAAAAAAGCACCTATCGCCATTTTTGCAATCAGGGCTTTTTTGCACAAAACAAATCTGAGCTGTCTACACTGGCCCTTTTGCACAAAAGCTTTGTGCAAAAGGACTTTTGCCCGAACGGGAGCAGCATAGTATTTCTGCAAGAAGCACTGATTTCAGACAGTAGGAAGTCAGTGTTCTTGCGGAAATTCAAGCGGCCAGTGTAGACAGCTGGCAAGTTTTGCCAGTCTAGACACAGCCAAGGGGATTGGAGGGTAGTTGTGGAGGGGCTACAGTCGCACGAAGAAACTTTCTTTCATGTGGCACATTCCAGCTTGACTTTCAGATCTAGGCTGAGAGGAGAACATAAGGACACCAGAACAGCCAGACTGGGTCAGACCAAAGGTCCATCCAGCCCAGAGTCCTGTCACTGACAGTGGCCAGTGCCACTGCAGAAGGAGTGAACAGAACAGGGAATCATCACGTGATCCCGCCTCTGTCACCCATTCCCAGCCTCTGATAAACAGAGGCTAAGGACACCATTCCTACCCATTCTGGCTCATAGCCATTGATGGACCTAACCTCCATGAATTGATCTAGCTCTTTTTTGAACACTGTTAAAGTCCTGGTCTTCACAACCTCCTCTGGCAAGGAGTTCCACAGGTTGTCTGTGTGCTGAGTACAGAAAAACATCCTTTTGATTGTTTTAAACCTCCTTCCTTTTAATTTCATTTGGTGATCCGAGTTCTTATATTATGGGAACAAGTAAATAACTTTTCCTTATTCACTTTTTCCACACCAGTCATGATTTTATAGACCTCCATCACATCCTCCCTTAGGGTACGTCTAGACTACATGCCTCTGGCGACAGAGGCATGTAGTCTAGACATAGCCTTTTTCGACGGACCCCTTATGTCTCCTACTCCATATCATCCGCTTCTCTCTCTGCTGTCATCTAAGGGTATGTCTAGACTACATACCTCTGTCTCCAGAGACATGTAGATTAGGCTACCAGACATAGGAAAATGAAGCAGCGATTTAAATAATCGCTGCTTCATTTAAATTTACATGGCTGCCGCGCTGAGCCGACAAACAGCTGATCAGCTGTTTGTCGGCTCAGCACGATAGTCTGGACGCGCGGGTGTCGACATCAAAGGTATTTGTCGACCACCCAGGTATGCCTCCTGGGATGAGGTTTACCTGGGTGGTTGACAAATAACTTTGATGTCGACACCCGCGCATCCAGACTATCGCGCTGAGCCGACAAACAGCTGATCAGCTGTTTGTCGGCTCAGCGCGGTAGCCATGTAAATTTAAATGAAGCGGCGATTATTTAAATCGCCGTTTCATTTTCCTATGTCTGGTAGCCTAATCTACATGCCTCTGGCGACAGAGGCATGTAGTCTAGACGTACCCTTTGTCTCCTCTCTTCTAAGCAACAAATCCCAGCCTTTTTAATCTCTCTTCACATGGGACCTGTTCCAAACCCCTCTTCATTTTTGTTGCCCTTTTGTGAACCTTTTCCAATGCCAATGTATCTTTTTGAGATGAGGCAACCACATCTGTACGCAGTATTCAAGATGTGGGTGTACCGTGGTTTTATATAGAGGCAATAACATGTTCTCTGTCTTATTCTCTATCCCTTTTTTAATGACTCCTAACCTTCTGTTTGCTTTTTTGACTGCTGCTGCACATTGAGTGGATGTTTTCAGAGAACTATCCACAATGACTCCAAGATCTCTCTCTTGAGTAGTTATAGCTAAATTAGTCCCCATTATATTGTATGCGTAGTTGGGATTATTTTTTCCAATGTACATGACTTTACATTTATCAACATTAAATTTCGTTTGCCATTTTGTTGCTCAATCACTTAGTTAAGACCAAAGTAGACTGTGAAGAGTGTCAAAAAGATCTCACAAAACTATCTTGAGCAGTTTAGTATCATCTGCAAACTCTTCCAGGTAGTTAAGGCTGGCAGTTAGAAAAGAAATCTTTTACGGCACTGCTGGGAGACAAACACGGATTTCGTTTTCACGCCTCATGTTTCTGAGTGGAGTAAACACTTGATGTTACTTTTCCACGGCTTAATTCTCTGCTGGGTTCCAGCCCATGACGGAGACAACCATTTCTCAGCTGTTTTTTCAGAGCAAGGTGCTGACGTAAACAACCAAAGACTCTGGACCTAAGCTCTGAAGCTTTGCCTCTTTGGATGAAATCCAAACTCCAGAATGCTGTGGGTGGAGCGGGCTGAGATAGTAACGTGCCCAGGAAGAACACCCGTTGTTCATTCACTTTGCACTTGTGTGAGTGACAGCAAATGGTGCCAGACAATGGTGGATCAGGTATGTAACTAGGCAGCATGCAAAGGACAATTAGTAAAAGCTCGGGAGTGAGACCGCATGCAGGCGCTTGCTCTGTTTTCCCCTGTATTGTGTCGGATTAGCGCTAATAATGCTGCTGGGGTGATGGACACAGCTGCTTTGGTCTACTCAGAGCTCTGTCAAATGTACAGTCTTAGATTACAGTATGATCATGCTGAGTGAACATTGCTAATGGAGCTGTGCGTACCCCCCTTCACATTTTAATGTAAACGCTGCAAGTCTTACTTTATTTCTACACGTTCTATTCTTGTTAGCAAGAGCAGGGAGCAGGAGGAGACAAACCCAGCAGAGAGATGGGGAAAGGAGGCTCTAGATGTGGGACAAAGAGCAAAATGGAAGGATGGTTATAGGTATAGAGTAGGGGTGAAGTAATGGGGGGGATGAAAACTGGCAGGGAAGCGTGGGAAGGGGAAGAGATGGGGGATAAGGGAGACAGTGGAAGGAAAATGAGGCTGCAATGGATCACGGGCGTTTGCTGGGATTTCGCTTTGGAATCCCCAGGTGAGTGTGTGACGGAGGCATATCACTTGCATGCAGAGCAGAGGGGACTCAGGGTCCCTGGGTGTTACTGGTTTAATGAGGTGAAGGGAGAGGGCGTTTGTTTTACAGAGGACCAGCATGGAACTGAGGACCCCGGCCGGTGGCCTGAAGGATGGGGACTCTAACCACCGGTGACCTGGAAATTGGGAAGCCCAGTTCAAATGACACAGCTGGTTCTGGCCCGTGGGAGGCCAGAAGAGAGGACCCAGATGCTGTGACCAGCTGGTTCCAGTCGAAGAGGCAGAGAAGAGAGGGGCCCAGACAACCTTGTTTACCTGCACAGAAGACACAGGACAGGGGAGGAGCAGCTGGGGCGATATATCGGAGGCTCGGCCGGAAGGAGGGGGATTCTGCACTGTGAAGAGGAAGCAAGCAAAGCCCTCCGGGATGCAGGGCAGACTCAGACATGCTGTGCTGTAGGAGGCCAGGCCTTCAGGCCCGAGAGTTCCTGAGCTGTGCTCAGTGCTCAGTAAACCCTCTGTTGTACACTGGCTAAGAGCCACTCCTGTCCAGAGAACAGGGTTGCACTAGTCCCGCCGGGAGAGCAGGCCCCAGGCCTGCAGAGCGAGTGAAATCCCAGAGGGGGCTTATGGCGAGAAATGGGTGAGCTGAAGGCCCGGAGAGATGCAGTCCCAGGAGGCAGAAGGGGCTTAACCCCGAGGGAGAGTGGACCCCAAAAAGGGCTGTTACACCAGAGGAGGTGACCACCTTTCGCTGAGTCCCTGACTGTGGGAATCCCTGAGCAAAAGGGTCCTTGAGAGCGCTGGAGAAAAGGCTGATGTCAATGGACCCAGGGTTCCACTGGGAAACATTCCTCACCTCTTCCTCTCCTGCTGCTAGTGTCCTCGTCCGTTCAGGTGCTGGATGCACAAGGGAAATGCTTCTGTTATTGAGGATACAGGTGAGGGGCTGAGAGGGGCAGAATTACAGTGGGGGAGTCGGAAAGACCAGGATACAGCAGGCAGAAAAATGACGGGACAGCAGGAAGGGGGAGAGTCTGGCTTAGACCCGGGGAAAACACCAGCTCTGGTGCACACACGCAGAGGGTGCGTCTACACTGCACCGTTATTTCGAGATAACTAGCATTATTTCGAAAGAACAACGTGAACATCTACACAGCCCTTCCGTTATTTCAAAATAATTTTGAAATAACAGGTGGCTTTTTCCGACTTCTGTAAATCTCATTCCATGAGGAATAATGCCTCTTCTGAAACAGCTGTTTCAAAATAAGGCGCGTGTAGATACTCCACTGTTGCTATTTTGAAATAGCCCCTCACCGGGGCCATTCTAAGTTATTCCTCCCCAGTGCCTCCTGGGGCTCTAAATCAAGATAGCACGTCTACATTGGGGAAGCCTGCCTCAGACTCATTTTGAGGCTTCCCCACAGTGTAGATGTGCTATTTCAAAATAAGCTATTTTGGCTTAACTATTCCGGAGTAGCCTATTTTGAAATAGCCATGCAGTGTAGACATACCCAGACAGGCAGGGTACGTCTAGTCTACAGGCTTTTGTCGACAGAAGTTTTCTCGACAGATACTGTCGACAAAGCTTCTGTCGACAGAGAGCGTCTAGACGACATCCAGTTCTGTCGACAAAGCAAGCCACTTTGTCGACATGACAGTGTAGACGCAAAGGACAGTGTAGATGAAATAACGCCTTCTGTTGACAGAACTCTTTCGACAAAAGCGTTATTCCTCGTAGAATGAGGTTTACCGCCGTCGACAAAACTGCTGAGTTCTGTCGATGTTATGTCGACAGAACTCAGCAGCAGGGCAGACGCAGGTATAGTTTTGTCGACAAAAGTCCACTTTTGTCGACAAAACCCTGTAGTCTAGACATACCTCCCCACACACACACACAGAGGAAGGCAGACCCTTGGAAAGGAGGAACATAATACAGAAGAGGCACAAAAGCAAGACTTTGAGGCTACAGGGAACTTTCTGCTTCCTTTAAAATTAAAATCAGTATTTAATCCATTGCAGCACCGCAGCTTGTATAATGGGGGAAGCAAATCTATATGGCAAGGTTTGTGCCATTCCAGGTGGGAATTTTTGCATAAAGGGCCTATTGTTCATTGGCTGTGCCTGGCAAAAACTACAATTGGAAATCAGAAGAAAGAAAGAAAGAAAAAAAGCAGCAACTCTGTAACGGGTGCCCTTCAGAAGCAGCCCCTTTGCATTCGCCTTTTCGTCAAACTGCTGCCTTGGGAATCTCAGATCTTTGTTAAGAAAAGGACATGCAAAAAGAAACATACGTTCTCTCGGAGACTCATTACTCAAACAGTTCCAGACCCAGCGTACGAGTGACGGTGACTTTGGAAGATGGAACAATCTTATCTCCTGGGTGAAAAGGACCATTTGTTGTTTACTGTCCAGGAGAGAAGACTCACAATAGACACAAGGGGAACTTGCAGAATAGCTATGCAAAAGTCGTTGAATGGGCTGAGAAGAAAAGAAAAAAACACCCTCTTCTGAACCAGTGACATGTATTTGGATGAGAAACAACATGTTCCCCAGTGCAAAGCTAGCAAGGTGGAATTAATTAAAAAAAACAACCATCTTCTTGTCCGTCATGTTTGAGTGTCATTTTCTGGCTAGTTCAGTTTGTGACCAAACATAAATGGGGTCCTGACTGCCTGGGTGGTGAAGGAGCTGGGAGAAACAAAGAAACTGACTGGAAATTCATTCAGCAGCTGTTGTTAGAACTAACCCATAAAACCCACCTGAAGGGACCGCTCCAGCATGCTTAAAGCGACTCCTGCAGAATTTTTAGATGCACAATTCGGTTTTCAACTCAACAAGTTGCACAAAGGGCGTCTGTTTGACCCCCAACTGGAAGTTTTCCATGAAAAGCAAAGTTGGCTGAAAATGGGAGTTACAGGGAATCGTGGGAGTCGTAGTTTGTGTCTCATGCCCCCTTGCTTCTCTAAGGCTATGTCTACACTCGCATCTTTTTGCGTGAGTAATATGCAAATGAGGCTAAGTGTTGAATATTGCCGAGCCTCATTTGCATAACTAATGAGCCACCATTTTTGTGGAAGAGGCTCTTGCGCAAGATGGTGCTGTCTACACTGCCCCTTCTTGCACAAGAAAATCCCTCTTGCGCAATGCCGTTCTTCCTCTCAAGTAATAGGTGTAACGGCGTTGCGCAAGAGGGTTTTTCTTGCGCAAGAAGGGGCAGTGTAGACAGCTCCGTCTTGCACAAGAGCCTCTTCCGCAAAAAAGGTGGCTCATTAGTTATGCAAATGAGGCTTGGTGATATTCAACGCTTAGCCTCATTTGCATATTACTCACGCAAGAAGACGCGAGTGAAGACATAGCCTAAGAGTCCTAGAATCCTAAAGAGACCCCAGGAGGGCCAAGCTCAAGGCCAGCCCACAACATTTTGGCACCTGAGACGGGGAGGTCAAATGACGCCCCCACACTCCCTTTTCTCCTGCCTGCCTGTTATGTCTCTTGTGCCCTCCTTCCTCCAGCCCAGCACTCCCCCATCTCTGTGCATCTAGGGCAGAGAGAATACATCTGCACCAGCAGCAGACACAATTTTCTGCACTCTGGGTCCTAGTTGCGTCCCCTCCCCTGGCACCTGAGGTGGCCACCTCAGTTTGCCTCATGGTAAGGCCAGCCCTGGCCAAGCTCCCTAGCTGGACTCCATCTCCCTTAATGGACCACAGCTAGGGACTCCCATGGAGCACAGCTGGACTTCTCTACTTCAAGTCTGTGGCGGAAATATTTTGGTGTTTGAGGTTTCCGTCAAAGATAGAAACGTTGGGTCCAAACTTCATTTCTCAAGCGAGGGAGCAGGAGTTGTCTGGGTGCCTGGGTGGGTTTCTATTGGATTTCTAGGCAACTAAATTACTTGTTTAGTTTGGAGACTGGAATGACAAATTCTGGTTCACCCAGGGCATCAGCTTGTTGGTTTCTGTGCTGTCTGGAAGAGGCATACTCCAGACTCCAGAGGCAAACTAGGCTGGACAAAGGCATGAATCTTTACTGGCATATCTTTAATCAAAAGAGATTTTTCATCCCCCTCCTCCTCGCCATTGTTGAATGGCACTTATTAATGACAAAAGTTCCTGTGGTTTATAATTACCAGTTCAATGAGTTCATGAGTTCTCTGCTAATTATTATAATTAGCTTTCACTGCGTGCGAATAAGGAGTTTAACCACAATATGAACAAGGGGAGGATTACTACAAAGACCTGACTGGAAAGATTCCCTCCTGACTTCCAATGAGACTTATTAATGAACAAGACTCCTGCTCTTCTGCCTTCAGTCTTGCTTCACTCCGCAACTGGCTTGAAAAGTGTCCAGAGAGTTAAAAGCACTAGTATGGTCCATAAAGTGCCAGCACTGGAAATATAAACTAACCCAGTGCTGCTTAAAATAGGACTCAGCTTTAAACCCGTCGACATAAGGAAATTACAAGCTAAGGAAGCCACAGACCACTTGGCACTGAGGAGAAAGGCGTTTGCTCTCAGTTTGCTCAGCTCAGCCTTTTAAGACTGTCTTGCAAGGAATGCTGTGAGTTGCCACGTAGCAGCTGTGAATACCCGCTGCCCCCCTTCGGCCTCTTTATAGCTGCCCACGCTGTTGGCCAGGCTCTGCCTGCGCTGCTCAGGGAGTCATCTAAGATGGCTGGGCTACAGGAAGGAGAGAGGAAGGAGAGGTACAGGGAGGGCAATCCAGAGCCCCCACCACAGCAAGGATGCCCATGGGTAGGCTCTCGCATGCAGAAGGGGGCAACTTGGCTGCATAACCACAGAACGGGAGCCGTGGTCTGTCACAGCGCCAAATTTCAAAATAAAGCGCTATTCCGGCGTCTTCCTTATTCCTCGTGCAACAAGGTTTACAGGAAGCCAGAATAACACGCCCGTTATTTCAAATGTATTTCAAAATAACGGGCTTCTTGTGGAGACAGGGCAGCACGCTATTTGGGGATAACATCCGTTATCCCCAAATAGCACTGCTGTGTAGGCCCAGGGATTAAATTTTTGCTAAAGTCTTTCCTCCAGAGAATTCGCAGCAAGAGACAACAGGCTGAGCAAATATTAGAAAACTATCAATTTTCAGCCTTCCCCAATTTGCGGAAGATGAATGGATTGACATCTCAAACACGGTGAGATCTCGCTGGCAAAGCTGGATCCAAGATCAGCACCATGCAACTTCTCTTCTAATTTCCAAGTTCAAACGTCTACAAAATATTTATCTAAAGTACAGAGGGGCTCCAAGAGGCAAGCTGTGCAAATAATTAGTTATCTTAAGCTGTTTCACACCTGAAACAGAAGGGTTTTTTATTATTTTTAATCACATCTTTGTGGAACCGAGGTAATGACTAAGCAGCTTGTGGGAACCGTCAAGCAGATCAATATTATCAGCAGAAAATGCCTTATGACACCCATGTAAATCTGTCTGAGATCTGAAACCCTAACGTGAAGGAAGTACAGTCACAAAGAGAAAGATTTAGGAGAAGTGGATATTCCCTGCAGCTGGGAACAATCTGTGCAGCCTCTCATCTCTAGGACTATGTCTTTACTGCGATGAAAGGTCTGGGTTGGCTGGGGTGTTTTGTTTGTTTGTTGTTTTTTAGAACAAACATGAAATAGCCATCTCAAAGTGAAATCCTAGTGGAGACAAAGCATGGATAGTTTCTATCTCAGGGTATGTCTACACTACAGAGCTATTTCGAAGTAACTTAATACTAAATAGTGAATTCGAATTCAGCTAATTCGAAATAACGCATCTATACACAAAACCTATTTCGAAATAACGTTTTGCTATTTCAAAATAGCACGTCCACACTGAGTGGACCCTGAACCGAAGTTAAGGCTGGCTGGAACCAGTGCTGGCAGGGCATCATGTTAGGACTTAGAGTGTGGGGCTGCTGCCTCAGGCTAACTGAACTCGGTGCTTAAAGGTACCCTATCCCCACCCCGGACAAACAGTTCTCGGGGTTCCCCGCTTGTTTGTTTACCTCGATGAGGGACAAAAAAGCAGTCCTGTCTTGGAGTGCCCTGAGTGCCTGAACTTGGGACACCACAGCACTCCGCCACATGAAGCCAGCGCTGCCCCTGGGCACGCCGGTGCATCTCGTGGGGTTGTTGCCATCAGCCTGGCTGCACTTGCTGCAGGCTGCCATCCGGGGGATCTATTGGAGGGGCTGTCAGGATCCAGGAGGCCCGGAGGGAGAGCATCCACCCCTCAGAGCCCTCGGAGTCTCCCCAGTCCTCCCCACTGGGGGCTTGTTCCCCATCCTTCGCTCACGTCCTTCCACTTACCCCTCCCTAGCGTCCCTTCCTGATGTCAAATAAAAGACATGTATGTTTAAAAATGGAATCTGGGTTTATTGAACAAAACTGGGGTGTGGGGGATGAACCTCTGAGGAGACTGGGAAAAGAAGGTGGGAGAGGGGAAGAGAGAGGGTGAGAGAGGGGAGGGGGAAACCTGGGAGGAGGGAGCTGGAAGGGGGAAGCCAGGAGAAGAAGGGGGAGGGGAAGCTCAGGGTTGTGGGTCTCGCACAACCCAACTTGAGTTTCATGCTAACCTGCTCCTGGGTTCACATGTGGCCTTTGGTGGCCAGGCTGGCAGCTATCCTGCTATAGACGGCCGCATTCCTCCATCTAGTGTGGAGATCATGGATGTTGGGGGCATCCCCCCCAAACCTGAATAAGGTCCATTATCTCCACCATGGACCCGGAAGGCGCCCGCCTTCTCCAGCCCCTGTCAGGCTCCTGGGAGCTGGCAGCCTGCTCCTGAGGAGCGGTGGAGGGCTGGCTGCCAGTGGCTTGCTGGCTCATGTTTTGGGGCCACTGGGTAAGGGGCCCCAGTGGCCACTGCTGGCTCTGGGCTGGCAGGCTTGGAGCTGGCACAGGCACTATGGCCAGGGTCTACCCCTTTACTGGCTCTGGGGCCGGGGGAGAGGAGAATAAGTTTTCCTGGTTGTGCCCAGAGTGGCCACCAGGGCTCCCAGGGAAGGGCTGGAGACCCCCTATTTCGAATTAAGTGTCTACACCGCACTTAATTCGAAATAGCTATTTTGAAATTGGTGTTACTCCTCATAGAATGAGGTTTACCAAATTCGAAATAAGGGCTCTGCTATTTTGAAATAAATTCGAAATGCGGTTTGCCTGTGTAGACGCTATTAAAGTTAACTCGAAATAACTGCTGTTATTTCAAATTAACTTTGTAGTGTAGACATACCCTCAGTATATCCAGTTAAGCTCAACTGCGTACCCTTCCCATGGGGTTTTCTATGACTTTCAGTGGTAAAGTTACTGTCCAGTTCACTACAGTGTATCCATCCCATGTCATTAGTGATTGAAAAATGTCAGTGAAGGTTGCTAGGAGACCAATGTGAAATGAGGTGTGTGGGTGGGATGGGGAGAGTCCTTCAAGTCGTAGGAATCTGCACGGAATGCCAGTACCTCCCCATCTGGTGCCAGCTGCCTCCCTCTTTAAGGATTAGCGGTGGTGGGAATTTAAACCTGAAACATTTTTCAGCTGAAAGTTGGTTGACACTGAAGCTGTTCACAGAAAAGGGTTGCTTTCGGTGAGTTTCCCATTAAAAACATTGAAATTGTCAGAACATCGTCCTTCAACATTTTTTAAACAAAGCCCTCCATTTTTTATATGTGAAGCAATTTTTTATTGAAACAAGTAAGTAAATTCATAGCAAAATGTTAATTAAACAAAGCAGAAGATACTTTGGTTGCTCAGACCTAGATTTTTTTTCCCCCAAGCTTTCAGTTCAGGAAAATTTGAGATGTTGACTTTGCTGCAAAAAATGTTGAGATTTCAGAAAGCTTTCTCCTCTGGAATTAGGGTGCAAAGGAAAAATGTTTCCCACCTACTTGTACTGAGGATGAAAGGGCTGCGGAGTCTGAGAACTACGAAGAACGCACTAGGGAAGACAACTGTGTCTGTGTCTCACTATGTTATATTCAATTGTTTTACCCCCTATGAGAGTCTTACACACTGGCTCCTGCACACACCCAAATATCTACATTGTAATTAACCAGCCCCTTTAGCCCAAGCCAGGTGGCACAGGTTTTTAACTGCAGCATTGGCATGCCTACTTGTAACTGATTACCACTGAGTGTGGTCTAGGCAGAATGCACTTGCTCTGTTGCTGAATAAATTAGAGAAATGCCCAGGTGAAACACACCTCCTGTGCTGTGTCATGCACCCAACTGCAGGCCTAGTATGTAACAGGTTTGTCGTCTTCTTAGCAAGCAATTTCTGCAACTCTCCAACTCCCAGTGTGTTCAACAAATTACTAACAGAACAGACTAATATCACCTCCTCTTTCTTATCCAGCACGTCTCATCCATCCATCTCAGGCCAGGTCTACACTAAACCCGGAAGGTTGGTGTAAGAATGCAACGCCACTTACATAGAATACACAGCTGGAGTCTGCTTACCTTAAACTGATCTTGGTGCCATCTTCAAAGTGAAAGACTGATGGGAGCAAACATTCACCTTGGCTTCCCTCACACCACGTGACTGCGAGGAGTACCGGCACCAACCAGAGCCTTCCTCAGCATTTGATTTAGTGGGTCTTTACTAGACCCACTAAATCAAATGCTGGAAGACTGATCTCCAGCACAGGAAGTGGAGACGTGGACTCAAATTACTTCACAAAGGAGGTCACAGCCTGTATAACAGATGTGGAAATTGAGGCACAAAAAGGGGACGGTGCTGGCCTAAGATGACTGGCTGTAGTGCTTAGAACAGAGTGCTGATCTTCCTAAGCTTGAGTCTGCTGCTCTATCCACTCTGGCACACTGTCTCCCAAATAACCGCAGACCAGGAAGTCTGATGGCGTCTGCGTTGTTAAAAATGATGTCATCCTGTAACATCACTTCCAAAATGCACTTATAAAATACTTCTATTTTGTTTCCAGCTTAGCTATTAGCATTAGTGATTTATCTATGAAATCCCCAGGGAGGAAATTCTTTCAAACGTTTCAAAGCCACAGACAAAGCTAAAAACCACATCATAATACATTTAGCAAGTGGAAGTGCAAACCACAAAAAAACAGTGCAGGAGATAGGGTGGTGTGCATGTGTGACAAGAGCCCATTCCACTTCTGGGAAATGACTGGGAACAAGGAGTTTCAGTGAAGAGAATTTTCTGAATTTCTTACTTCCCTCTTGCAAATAAATCCCCAATTAGCACAAGCATCGCTATGGGGGTGCTAGGTTGCTCCTCTTCCTCTCTCTCTAAGCCTTCTGGGAAATTCCTTTGAACATTTGCAGTCTTCGAGCGTGGGCCCTCAGATTTGTTAGACATGGATAACTTCATAATTTTTTTAAAAGGGGGATATTATCTCCCACCTCCCAAGGGAAGGGGTAGAGGGAAAAGCCACCGATTCAGAGAGGCTGAAGATGGGACGGCAGTGCCTCATTATTTTTTTAAAAAAATTAAAATATACAGACAGAAATGTGCTCTTGCTTTATAACTGAATTCTGTCCTCTAAATATTTCATTTCCGACTAATGTATGAGCCAAATGGAAATTTTCAAGCAAAACTGCGCTACTTAGAACATGCTAAATTATTGATTCAGCCGGGCAAAAAAAAAAAAAGTGTGTCGTGGCTGTAGAGTTTGCACACTGGGGCCATTCTGGGCACCAATGGGCAGTGGGCATGACAGCAGTAGGATCTGCCCACACTCCCCCTTGGAAGGCTTGGAAAAGGGGGTGGGATTGCATGCTGGATTCTGAAGAGGGAATGGCAGAGGTTCAGGGGCTGCTCAAGGAAAGATTTTTAGCTGGCAACGAGGGCCATTCTTTGACTCAGGAAGGAAAAGTGTTTGCTTCCAGCCCTGTGTTCTGGCTACGGCGCTCGAACTGCAAAGCCCTGTTGCACCAACCTGCCGGAGGCCAGAGAAAGTGGCAGATGTGACCCATGTGCCAAGTCCTCCAGATTCGCGCGATGTCTTCCATGATCCAGGGACAGGGACTGGCACCTGCAAGCCAAATTCGAGAGCTGATCTGAGCTTGCAGTGTTGCTCTCAGTCCCTCTTTCCTGGCTCGCCACTTCCTCTGGCCTCACCAGAAGACAACAGTTCTACCTCTTGCGTGTGGCTGAGGCGGTGGGGTCATGAGCGGGAGATAAGAAGCAGGTTTCTGGCTGCTCTGTTTCTTGCCACCACCAGAGCGACTGACGCAGGTGAAAGGTGAGCTTACAAGTGCCCCGGCCAACTGCGCTTTCAGAGGCCTGGTTTGCCTTACAACATTGAGGGGTCTGAAAAATCCACAGCCCGGAGTTCTGTAGCTCTGCCAACCTAACCCTGGTTTAGGCCCAGCGAGGCCAATGGAAGAATGCCTGGAGAGACGATATTCCTGCAGAGATGAAAAAGCCCTTCCATGGCTGCATGATAGGCCCGTATTGTGGACAAGGCCAAAGTCATGGCATCCGCCTCTCTGACGTCTACCCACTGGCCCCCTCCTCTGGGACGGAGTGAGGCCGGGTAATGAAATTTTGACGTCTATTGGTACACAAGCGCGAGCAGCTAGAAAGATGAGAGCTTCTCTCCACCACAAAGCAGCTAACTAAACACACCTGTGTTTGTGGCATGAGCAGGAAAACAGCTCTGGAAAGCAGAGGAAGGAACAGAAAATAGGAAATCAATGGCATGTTGAGAATGGGGAGAGCAAATTAATCCTTGGCATGCTGCTGCTTACTGCTTCGGGATGGCATTTTTAAGTGTCTATGAACTAGATTTATACACTTACGCAGGGCTGAAAAATCTCCCGGATAAAGCAGGTTAACTGTGGTGCCATTTACAAGGAGAAAAACTTTGGCCACTGTCACATGCAGAAATGGACTCCAGGGGCCTGGTTTTCCTCTCATGGAAAACTATGAGCAAGGTTGGGCAAATACTGCTCCATGGTAGGTCAGCAGCAGCCAGTGAGTTCAAACGCAATTACAGCCATGTGCAGTCAGGGTAAGGAGAGAGGTGTGCCAAGTCCAAGATGAACCTGAGGGGGAATAGTCCTGGTGTGTTTTGATTAAAGGTTTCTTCTGTGGCTGTCACATTCTGCTAAAAGGGAGGGGATAGGTTATATGGCTTGAGAATGTTAAAACAAACAATTTAGTCCCCGGCATTGTCCCTTCTTTCAGAGAAAACCCAAATCGCGTTGGTTAGCAGTGTTCCCTGCCACTCAAGAGAGATTCAAATGCCACCCCGCTGATTAGCAGAGCATCTAGGTTTGTGTTTCTATTGGTGGTGCACATTCATACTTGCCTTAGTGCCCATAAAAATTTATTCTGCACATGTATGGAAAAAAAGCCACACCTCGATAGAAAAGATTAGAGGGAACACTGTTGGGTAGGGAAATATTTCATCAGGCCAGCTGAAAGGTTTCCACTGACATTTTTTCTTGGCAAAACATGGGTTTTGAGGGAATGAAGATTTTTGCGGCTCATGTCAGTTGTAGTCTTAAAGTTTTCATTTTTCCATCCAAAAAAAGAATTAAATATTTTGTCAAAATTTCAGGTTTTGATAGTTTGGAGAGCAGGAGGAAATCAGGCTTGGGCGTTTTTCAGCTGTTTTTTGTTTGTTTTATTTTCAGTTTTCTGATGAAAAAACTGTCAAAATTTTCCACTGAAATTTGACAAAAAAAGTCTATTTATCATTTTCACTGAATTTTGCCATACAAAAGTTTTCTGACTCCCTCTAGTGTTTTACATGCCTATATCTGTGCCTTCAGCATCCACACTCCTGTATCTTAGTTTGAAAAGTTACCAACCTCTCCTCATTCAAATCACTTCTAATAAACCAGTTTTCACCCATGAGCCGTGGTTCATGGCATTTATTTCCACCTCCTCAAAAATTTTAGCCTCCAATCTGAGATGTCAGAATGAATTCTGCTTTCATTTTGCAGCACCTCTAGGCTAGGGGTGGACAAAAAAGTTGAGCCATCACCTCTATATTTATTTGTCCCTCCTCAGGTATGTGTGAGGGCCTCTTCCATTGGCCACGCATCACTGTTCCCAGCCAATGGGAACTGCAGGAAATGGCACAGACTGGGATACTGCTTCCTAAAGCGCCCATTGATTGGAGACGGCTATCAACGGCCAATGGGATCTGCATTCGCCCACACCTGTGAAGGCGCAAGTAAATATAGAAGCAGCGGCCCGCCAGGGACTAACTCTGAGAAACTTAATGTGGCCTCTGGGCCCGTATTTGCCCACCCCTGCTCTAAGATATAGGTACAAGGATTGTTTGGGGGGCAGGGGAGAGTTCCCGGGCCTCAACACAATTGTCATTAAATAAATCGTAGTAACTAATAATATTCCAAGATCTGTGATGGATGGAGCAGGAGAGCTGGAGGTGAATCTACCCAGCTCAAGGTATCCTCTCTCTGTTTCTTTTTTTTTTAAAGTTTCCTCTAAGTTTTATGTCCATCTCAAGTTAAGCTGTCTTTTTTACACAATCCTAATCAGCGCCTAGTATGACTTACATGACTGTCTTCGTAACTGTTACTGCTCTTTATTACCTAGCCTAGGGAGTTAAAAGTCCCCTAAATCCCCATTTTTTGGACGTATGGTTGGGATGTTTCTCTTTGGGTTCCAGTCCAGTGCATAGCCTCTGACTATCTCTCCTCGTTAAACAGAAGCCCTTGGCTTGATTCCCTGCACTACCACAGACTCCCTGTGTGACCGCTAGTAAATCACAGTCTCTGTGCCTCGGTGTCACAGCTGTAAAGAGGAGATGACAATTTTTCCTCTGGCTGGACAGGAAAAGCTTTGGAGCTGGGACTGTCGAGGTCTCAGTTGTGGCTTTTAGGCACTTGTGTAATATAAGGAATAAAGGTCCCAGTAGGCAATGCTTTCGGTCTTTTCTTCTAGTGCCAAAAAATGTCAACGGTTCCTCCCAGAAAACTGGCTAAGCCTAACTCCAAGTCGTCTCTTTCATTCAGCGTCCCAGGGTTAACATTTTGGGTTTGCCTTTTCCTTTTCTGCTTTTGAAAAGTCAACAATCGGACCCTCATGGCTGTGATCTGTTTGTACCACAGGGGTCTGCTCGCCCCCTGCCCGTCGTGGGCAACAGGCCTAGCCCGGTTCGCATTTCACATCCCTTTGCTTTTCCACAGTGGCACGATCGCTGGCTCCATTAAGAAAATGAAGCTGTGCACATTGAGTGTGCTGTGAAATCATCTTTTCTCCATGTCCCCTGGAAAACTAAATGCTACAAATAAATAGCACAACAAGGTTCCTGCAAGCTTTGTGTCCCGGTCTGGGCATCACATTTCAAGAAAGATGTGGAGAACTTGGAGAAGGTCCAGAGAAAAGCAACAAGAATGATGGAAGGTCTAGAGAACACGAGCTATGAGGGAAGACTGAAAGAATTGGGCTTGTTTAGTTTGGAAAAGAGAAGACCGAGGGTATGTCTACACTACCCTCCTAGTTCGAACTAGGAGGGTAATGTATGCATACCGCACTTGCTAATGAAGCCCGGGTTTTTGAATTTCCCGGGCTTCATTAGCATAAGCGGGGAGCCGCCATTTTTAAATCCCCGCTGCTTCGAACCCCGTGTAGCGCGGCTACACGGGGCTCGAACTAGGTAGTTCGGACTAGGGTGCCTATTCCGAACTACCGGTACACCTCGTTTCACGAGGAGTACCGGTAGTTCGGAATAGGACCCTAGTCCGAACTACCTAGTTCGAGCCCCGTGTAGCCGCGCTACACGGGGTTCGAAGCAGCGGGGATTTAAAAATGGCGGCTCCCCGCTTATGCTAATGAAGCCCGGGAAATTCAAATCCCGGGCTTCATTAGCAAGTGCGGTATGCATACATTACCCCGCTAGTTCGAACTAGCGGGGTAGTGTAGACATACCCCGAGAGGGACGTCATAGTGGTTTTCAGGTATCTAAAAGGGTGTCACAAGGAGGAGGGAGAAAAATTGTTCTTGCTGACCTCTGAGGATAGAACAAGAAGCAATGGGCTTAAACTGCAGCAAGGGAGGCTTAGGTTGGACATCAGGGAAAAGTTCCTACCTGTCAGGGTGGTGAAACACTGGAATAAATTGCCTAGGAAGGTTGTGGAATCCCCATCTCTGGAGATATTTAAGAGCAAGTTAGATAGATGTCTATCAGGGCAGTTCCCAACCTTTTCCAGATTGGGACCCATTTTGACAAATCAGGAAGACTTGGTGACCTAAGGCAATTCAAAAACGGGGGGAGGAGAGAGGGCAGAGCCACCTGGGGAGACACTTGGCGACCCTTTTGAAATGTAATGGCGACCCATATTTGGGTCCCGACCCATAGGTTGGGAAACCAGGTGGTACTAGGTCCTGCCATGAGGGCAGGGGACTGAACTCGATGACCTCTCGAGGTCTCTTCCAGTTCTAGTGTTCTATGATTCTATTATTTATACCTGAGAAGAAATTATTCTCTGAATAATATCTCCATCCACCCATCTACCCGCTCAGGCCATGTCTACACTATGGCATTTTTGCAGAAGAGGAAATCCAAATGAAGCGCTCATTTCCAAATCTCACGCTCTCATTTGCATATTCTCTTCCTATCCTTTTTGCGGAAAAAAACCGCAGTGTAGACAAGGCCATTTTTTGGAAAAAAACCCTTTCACGCAAGATCCTATACATCTCATTTTTTGAGGAATAAGGGACCTTGCTCAAAAGGGGTTTTTTCCCCCTAAAATGGCCCTGTCTACACTGCGTTTTTTTCCACAAAAACGTCTTCTGCAAAAAGGATCGGAAGAGAATATGCAAATGAGAGCGTGAGACTTGCAAATGAGCGCTTCATTTGCATTTCCTTTTCTGCAAAAATGCCATAGTGTAGATGTAGTCTGAGTGCAGTGGCAGTAAAAAGGCAAATAGAATGTTAGGAATCATTAAAAAAGGGATCGAGAGTAAGACAGAATATCTTATTGCCTCTGTATAAAACCATGGTACACCCACATCTTGAATACTGCATACAGATGTGGTCGCCTCATCTCAAAAAAGATATATTGGCATTAGAAAAGGTTCAGAGAAGGGTGACAAAAATGATGACATGTTTGGAATGGGTCCCCTATGAAGAGAGATTAAAAAGACTGGGACTTAGAATAAAGGAGACTTAGGGGGCACATGATAGAGGTCTATAAAATCATGACTGGTGTGGAAAAAGTGAATAAGGAAAAGTTATTTACTTGTTCCCATAATTTATAAGAACTAATAGGTAGCAGGTTTAAAACAAATAAAAGGAAGTTTTTCTTCATGCAGCGCATAGTCAACCTGTGGAACTCCTTGCCAGGGGATGTTGCGAAGACCAGGACTTAAACAGGGTTCAAAGAAGAGCTAAATAAATTCATGGGGGTTAGGTCCATCAGTGGCTATTAGCCAGGATGGGTAGGAATGGTTTCCTTAGCCTCTGTTTGTCTGGAAGTGGGTGAGAGGGGAGGGATCACGTGAGGATTCCCTGTTCTGTTCATTCCCTCTGGGGCACCTGGCATTGGCCACTGTCAGCAGACAGGACACTGGGATAAATGGATCTTTGGTCTGACCCAGTCTGGCTGTTCTTATGTTTTTAAGTTCTTATCTGTGATCCCTCATCCTATATCTATCTAGTGCAGCTTCAGCTAGTTTTTTTAAATCTTCATCTACCTTTGTTTTTAAATTGCCCTGCAATATGGGAATCAGATCTTCCCTATAAAGGAATAACAAAGGAATCTATGAGGAGTGATCATATTGTGAGAAAAAATTACCGGGGGCGGTCGGCTGCAGTCAGAGCACTGTGTTTTCCTGACGGCCCAGATCTAAATATTTATAAGCGACTTTTGAAAACGCCTGACCTCCGTGAACCCCTTCTGATGAGCTGCCACCAGAAACAGCACAAGAGCAGGCAGGGGCACTCCGTGAACATCGCCTCTGCAGCCTTGCACTGAGGCCTGGGATGCACTTGCAAAGGACAGAGGCCTCAGGTAATTGGAATGCTGAATGGATTCGTGCCTATAACTGAAATGGGGGAACATCAAGCCTGCAAAATTAAGTGCAGATTCAATTAGAAATTTCACTGAAATTTCAAATTATGGCCATTTTTAAAGCGACAGAATTATACTGTGTTACAGAGAAAGTGACAGGTAATTTGGGACACTAAAGATTTCTTGGACTCTGTAGTTAATGGGGAGTTTAGCACCAATTCCTCTGTAATTTGCACTTCTGAGAAACTGCATTATTATAAAGTCAGAAATCTCTAGCTCTTTCAACTCCAAGATCTGCCAGCTTAAGATGACCAGAAATTGAGAGGGCCTGAGTCCATAGGTCAACCATTTCAATATCTGAGGCAGCGTGGCTTCCAAAAACTGGCATTCCAATTGAAGAGTTGAAAATTGGAGGTGACATTCAGAAGTCTCTGAAAATTATAACCCTGACTTCCTCCCTGAAAAGCTTATCTGAATCCTAGCTTATCCTTTGATGAGGTTACTGAAAAAGCATTCTGTTCAGAGTACTTGAAAGATAACAGGCAATGCATGTGAACCAGTGCACTTCTCCGCAGGGAAGAAACACTATTGATGGAACAAGCATGGGGCACTAATTAAATGGTCCGAATTATGCGGGGCATCAAAATCTTGGTATGTCGCGCCTTTCTGTCTACATCTCTACACTCACAGAGGTAAGGTGTGGGCTGTTTTTTTTCCATCCACCCAGTCCTAGAAATAAAAGCCCCAAATTCCCAACTTTTCAACATCATAGGGTCTGATTCAGTAATGAACACGCCTGCAGTGCCAAACGCTGGACATAGAAACTGCAGGCTCGAACATGTTACCAGTTTAGATTATTGTCCATCTCTTCGTCTGTGTGCATGTCTTGGTTTTAATTATTCCCAAGGGTGAAAATCTCTTGGGAGAAAAATCAGCTTCTCTGATCTCAGCATAAAGACTGGTGTCCTCTGAATATCTCTACAACTTTCATTAATTAAACAAATTCAATGTTTCAAGGGAGATAGAAAATGGAGGTCCTACCTGCTTTTGCTCATTAAAAATCCCAGAAGAACAAGTGAATTAGTGGCATCCTAGTCCAGAGAGTATTTAAACATATACTTAAGCCCATGCCTAAATCTCACTGACTAAAATGGAACTTAAGCACATGCTTAAAATGAAGCGACGACTAAAGTGCTTTCCCTGATGAGCTCCTTGACAAGAGAGAAAAAAGAGCGAACCAAGTTCATGGAAGATAACTGGGCTCAGGTTACTCAGATCACAAGTGAGTCCATTTTTCTTAGTGATATCTTTTGGAGGCTAAGCAAGCCAAGAAAATGACCCAAATATGGTATTTTGAAGGAAAATAAAGTAGCTTATTTTATAAACTAGAGTGATATTTGAAGCTCATGAAAAACAAGATAATGCATATAAAAATAAGATATTATGGTAAAATCAGTATTAATTATCAGGAGCAAAAGTGCTGCACTTGAAGCAATAAAAGTTTTAATATTCTAAAAGAAAATGTCTCTCGTAAAAGGCTAACATCTGGGCTCTGTGCCAGAATCCCATTGTAGGAATGCAATACCGCTGCCGCAGAACCCTCCCCAAATAAATATCCACACAGCACAGCGCTAATTTGGCTACTATAACTAGGGTAGGAACAGTGGGGGGGAGGGGGAGAGGGAAAGTGCTATTCCAGCAATTTACCTTTTTAATAACAGTAAATTATTCTCTACATAAAGCTACTTTGTAAACCTCTTGTGTGCTTTACAAAGGCTATTTACCATTTCTTGCTCACTTCACAAGTCTGAGGTTTTTTTAAGGCAGTTTAAACATACATAGTGCATTTTTGTCGCTCATTGCTCCTGCAAAAGCCCTCAAATCCTTTAATTTATGGCAAGGCAGAATTATACTATTAATTTTTTTACATTTTGAATTTTAAATAACTTCTACTGCTTAATACAGACTATAAATAAGATGCAAATGTGCTCGTAAGTCCAGGCCTGCAAATTATTTGTAATTAAATGCAAAACAACGTCAAATTCAGGATGGGGGAGTCAGTGCAACATTTTATAAGAAACCCTTAAGTGGGCTCATTTCTGTGAAAAAGTTTGGCAAGATAAGTACTATACATTCTTCAAGTGGAAAGGGATTTATTTTCAAGAGAAGGCAACTTTCCATCTTCATATCCAGCAGTTGGAGGGGCTTTGTGTGTGAAGATTCGTATTTTGCATAAGGGAAGATTCTGAGGGGTGCAAAATCATACCACACGGCAAAAGTCAAATTGCATGAAATTAGAAATTTAAAAATGATGTTTGAATGTTGCACAGATTAAATCATTCTTCCAACTATACTGCATTATGCAAAGAATTTGAAGACTTAATGTTTAAATTTAAAAAATAACACCAATTTTGAAGGGGATATAAAATCTCATGTTTCAGGGTTAAAACTAATCTCTTATTATTAGGGATTAAGATGAGACTTTCATGTGACGCAGATGATCCGACATCTGCCTGCAGCAGATTTTCTTGCACTTATTTTTGAAGCAGCTAATATTGGGCACCGTCAGGGCATGTCTACACAGCAGCTTTATTTTGCAATAACAGATGTTATCCTGAAACAACAAATAGCTCATCTACACAGCAAGCTATTATTTTGAAATAACGTTGAGCTGGAAGACTTCTTACTCCAACTCCTGTAACCCTCATTCCACAAGGAACAAGGGAAGTCGAAGGACAATTGTTCTTCCTTCAGCTTCCTGCTGTGTAGACAGCGCCAAGAGCCACATAAAGTTATTTCGACTTAAGCTATGCAATTGATGTAGCTGAAGTTGTGTAGTTTAATTCCACTTTAGCCCTGCTGTGTGGGCGTACCCTCTGAGACAGGATACTGGGCTAGATGGATCATCTGTGTCATCATTTGCCTTCTTGTTAAGCACTCTTAATACTTCAGGAGGGTGGTTGTTTTAGCTAAGGAGCACACAGTTCCTGGACTCTTTGGGTGCGTCTACACAGCACCCAAAACTCAAAATAAGCTATGCCAGTGTTTCTCAAACTGTGCTCCGTGAAGTCCCAGGGCTCCGCGAGATATCTCCTGGGGCTCTGCGAGTTTTACAAACTGGAAACATCGATTGGTACAACACATACAATCAGTGGACTGCCGGGACTCCACATAAATTTTTACGCATGTAAAGGGCTCCAGAGCCCAAAAAGTTTGAGAACCGCTGAGCTATGCAATTTGTGCTACGCCAATTGCGCAGCTTATTTCGAGTCTATTTCGAAATAGCTTATTGCGTCATTTGGCGCTGTCTACACAGCCCCAAATTTCGAAATACAGTGCTATGTCAAGCCGTCCCTTACTCCTCGTACAATGGTGCTTACAGAGATGGCGAAAAAGCGTGTCGGTTATATTTCGAAACAGCGGACACATTCAAAAGCTGTGGGGTAGCTATTTCGGGCTACCTCTGCTATCCTGAAATAACTTTGCTGTGTTGTCATAGCCTTAAGCACAGCTCACTTGTTCAAAGTTTTAATAACTCCTGGCTGGGTTTGAACCCAACACCTTAGACCAGCGAGCCCCTACGCAGAGATTGGCATCTCTCTGGCTACGTCTAGACTGGCATGATTTTCCGCAAATGCTTTTAATGGAAAAGTCTTTCCATTAAAAGCATTTGCAGAAAAGAGCGTCTAGATTGGCACGGACGCTTTTCAACAAAAGCATTTTTTGTGGAAAAGCGTCCGTGCCAATCTAGATGCTGTTTTGTGCAAGAAAGCCCCGATCGCCATTTTCGCCATCGGGGCTTTTTTGCACAAAACAGTTTTCAGCTGTCTACACTGGCCCTCTTGCACCAAAGCATTTCCGGAAAAGGGCTTTTGCCCGAACGGGAGCAGCATAGTATTTGCGGAAGAACACTGACAATCTTATATTAGATCATCAGTGTTCTTGTGCAAATTCAAGTGGCCAGTGTAGACAGCTGGCAAGTTTTTCTGCAGAAGCGGCTGCTTTTGCGGAAAAACTGGCCAGTCTAGATGCAGCCTCTGTATTTATCTGTATATAAACACATTATCTATTTTATTATGAAATACTAGAGGCCCTGATCCTGTAAACACTTCCTCACATGAATAATTTTATGTATGCTAATGACGCCTTTAAAATCAGTGGGGAAAACTCATTTGTGTAGAGTTGCTTGTGTGCAAAAGAGTTTGCAGGATTGGGCCCCTGGAGAGACTAAATTTAGAAAAAAAAAAGTGACTCCATCTGAAATCATTTGTTCTAAAGCTAGTTGTGTTTCTTAAATCCCTCCCCACCTACACTGACTATAATTGTTTTCTGGTTCACTGCTTCCTTGCTCCCACCAGTGCCTTCGGCATTCCTGTCACTGCAGCATGAGAGTAGCTGGTGTTCTGAGTGCTTGGTATCACACACATTGCAATACTATAGATTTAACAGAGTGTATTTTGCAACTGCTGGAAAAAATTGGAAGTAACTTTAAAATGGAAGGTCCATTTAATCTGATTGTGGGAGAAGATCAATGAACCTAATATGTCTACAGGGAAATGATGCCAACGGCAGATATTTAATTGAAGAAAACCTGGAAAACAATAAGACTGAGAGGTTATGGAGCTCAGCAAATTATGGATGCTCAAGGAATGCTATACAGGGTGCATCTACACTGCATGCTTATTTCAAAATAAGCTATTCCAGAATAGTTGTTCCAAAATAGCTTATTTCAAAATAGCAAGTCTACACGACAAGTATGATCCTCCCCCATACTTTTGCACCCTTTGCACCTTTCATACTCCTTCCCCCCCTCCCCTGCAATGGGCCTACCCTGGGACACTCCACTGTACTTGATCACTATCAGAAACATTAATTTCTGTGGGGTGGGGGAAAAGCTTTGGAAGGTAGATAGCTGGAGAGAGGAAAAAAAATGGCACAGCCAATGCATTGAAGATTTTTTACAGGCATCGTTGTAGCTGTGTTCATCCCAGGATATTAGAAAGACAATGTGGGTGAGGTAAGATGTGTTATTTATCTTCCACATGTTGCTATGGTCCCAGGCTCTGTGGTGGGCCAGAAATCCAGTCCCTTGGGGTACATCTACACTACCTGGCTATTTTGAAATAAACTATTCCGGAATAGTTGTTCCGAAATAGCTTATTTCAAAATAGCAAGTCTATACCACAAGGAAGCCTCAAAATGAGTCCGAGGCAGACTTCCCTAATGTAGACGTTCTATCTCGATTTAGAGCCCCAGTAGGCACTGGGGAGGGATAACTTAGAATGGCCCCAGGGAGGGGCTATTTCAAAATAGCAGCAGTGGAGCATCTACACACGCGTTATTTCGCAATAGCTATTTCAGAATAAGTGCTATTCCTCATAGAATGAGGTTTACAGACCTCAGAATAAGCCACCCGTTATTTCAAAATGATTTCAAAATCATGGAATGGCCGTGTAGACACTCGCATCGTTCTTTCAAAATAACGCTAGTTATCTCAAAATAATGGTGCAGTGTAGATGCACGATCCAGATCCAAAAGTCAAGGAAATTTTGTGCTGTCGACTCAAAAGCAATAGGTCAGATGGAGAGGTGTGTCCGCTGGAAGGGAATCACGCATTTACACCTGTGGAGAGCAGACTCGAATCTAGCCTGCTGTGTCACTAAGCAAACAGATAATCTGTCTCCTGGACCCGTGTTCAGCCCTGTCAGAGTATCTTAATACCAGCCAGCAGGGACAAACTGATGGGCTACGTCTAGACTGGCATGATTTTCCGGAAATGCTTTTAACGGAAAAGTTTTCCGTTAAAAGCATTTTCAGAACAGAGCGTCTAGATTGACACGGACGCTTTTCCACAAAAGCTCTTTTTGCGCAAAAGCGTCCGTGGCCAATCTAGACGCGCTTTTGTGCAAAAAAGCCCCGATCACCATTTTCGCAATCGGGGCTTTTTTGCGCAAAACAAATCTCAGCTGTCTACACTGGCCCTTTTGTCCGAACGGGAGCAGCATAGTATTTCCGCAAGAAGCACTGATTTCTTACAGTAGGAAGTCAGTGTTCTTGTGGAACAGCAAGCGGCCAGTGTAGACAGCTGGCAAGTTTTTCTGGAAAAGCAGCTGATTTTCCGGAAAAACTGGCCAGTCTAGACACAGCCGAAGGGTGCAGAGAACAGCATGGAGAACCATCATGGGCGAGGGCTATGGGGAACTGAGACACAGAGAAAGAGGGCTGGCTTTCTCGGCTGAGTGTTGCTAGGCAGCTACAAAACAGGGAAGGGAAGGAAGAGAAGAAGGGATCTGGGATGAAAAATGGGGAGGAAAAAAATGAAGCTAGAAGGATCAAAGGTTGGGAAAACGTTCCATGAATTACCCACGACAAGCTGCCATCTTTAATAAATCTCTCCCTGCTTGCTTTACCCCCAGACACACATCGCCTAAGCGCTCACCTGTTATGTTACACTGGCTTTTAACAGTGTGATGGCTGATGGACTGTTCTCCCTGGCTGTAGTGGCCACAACAACAAAGCTAAGCAGCACTTCAGGGAAATCCTTCAAAAGGCCCTTGCCTTGAAAACGCTGAACATTATTTCTGTGGGCTCTTAAACAGAATAATTCATTAGTCAGCTAAGAACAATCAATATCCCGCTCCGACAATTTATACACTGACTCTGTTTACCCAGTAGACCCTCTTTGATAATATTATTTATGATTCTAAATAACTCCATCGGTGTTCAATAGAGTTGGGAGGTGCCTATGGGAGCGGGGCACAATCAAATTATGAAGACATATGGTTTACTCAGCACTGGAAATGTTCAAATGTGTTTCATTGCTGTTAGCCTTGCAACGGTTCCTACCCCAATCAGTTATACAACCTTTTTAATAGCCTTTACTATGTGGGAACACTTCTTCAGGGAGAGGGCTCTGACTCAGCCAACTGAGAGAGGCCGTCGTAAGGGGCGTTTTAATGTGGCTATTTCAGGATTCTTAGAACTGAAAGACACGATCAGTCCAATGCATCTCGGACTGGAACCGCAATTAAGCTTTTGTGCTGCTTAGGATCTAAGGGGAGGGAGAGAGACTGGAAAGAGGAGGAGGTTCTTTGTGAAAATGACAATACCCTCCATAGAAAGGAGAGGCAAAACAGCAGAGCACTAGCTCAAAGCCACCCTGGTGAGAACATCCCAGAACAGAGGCCAATGAACTCTGCATCGACATGATGGATTTATGCCCCAGGAGTGTGTTAGGTGCATCTTAATACAGGACTTGTAAAATACTCGGACTAGCCACATACTGAGTGTCATTGCGGAGCGTTCTCTGAAAACATCTACTCGGTGTGCAGCAGCAGTCAAAAAAGCAAACAGAATGTGCGGAATCATTAAGAAAAGCATAGTGATTAAGACAGAAAATATCTTATTGCTTCTATATAAATCCATGGTATGCCCACATCTTGAATACTGTGTACAGATGTGGTTGCCTCATCTCAAAAAATTATTTCTTAACATTGGAAAAAGTTCAGGAAAGGGCAACAAAAATGTTTATGGGGTTGGAACGGCTGCCATCTAGAGACATAAGGACATAAGAATGGCCAGACTGGGTCAGACCAAAGGTCCAGCCAGCCCAGTATCCTGTCTGCCGACAGTGGCCAATGCCAGATGCTCTGGAGGGAAAGATCACAATAGGTAATCCTCACGTGATCCCTCCCCTGTAACCCTCCTCCAGACAAACAGAGGCTAGGGACACCGTTCCTACTCATCCTGGCTAATAGCCATTGATGGACCTAACCTCCATGAGATTAAAAACTGTGAGTCTCCTCTTTTCTAAGCTGAAAGGTAAGGGGGAATATGATCGAGGTCTATAAAATCATGACTGGTGTGGACAAAGTGAATAAGGAAAAGTTATTTACTTGTTTCCCTAACATATGAACAAGGCGGTCACCAAATGAAATTAATGGGTAGCACATTTAAAACAAACCAAAGGAAGTTTTTCTTCACACAACACACAGACAAACTGTGGAACTCCTCGCCAGAGGATGTTGTGAAGGTCAGGACTTTAACAGGCTTCAAGAAAGAGTTCGATAGATTCATGGCGGTTGGGTCTATCAATGGCTATTAGCAAGGACGGGCAGGAATGGTGTCCTCAGCCTCTGTTTGTCAGAAGCTGGGAATGGGTGACAGGGAATGGGTCACTTGATGATTCCCTGTTCTGTTCATTTCCTCCACAGCACCTGGCATTGGCCTCTGTTGGAAGGCAAGACACTGGGTTACATGGGACTTTGGTCTCACCCAGTGTGGCCACTCTCATGTACGGTATCACCAGGGGTTAAAAAGACCAGCTGCTGGCTTGTGCCACTTAAGCTTGGTGGGCATGGGCTGAGGGGGTAGAAAATGCCAGTGTAGACCCTGGGGTCTGGAGTGTTTGCAGTGTAGACCCTGCCCTGGCATGCTTGCAAATGAAGCAGTCAAGCTAGACAGAGTAAGGAAGCAGGAAGTTGTATTAGCCTCATTTTGCAAACAGGGGGCTGAGAGACCAAGCGATTTCACCAATGTCCTATCGAAAGCTTGCAGCCGATCGGAGAAGGGAAGCCAGCTCACTGACATCACAGCCCAGTGCTCTTACCCGGCTCAGCCTTCCCCTTTCCTTGCAAAGAGAAAGGTTGTTGTTCTTGTGAGCTCCACTTCCCCCTACCCTGCATTCCTGGGCGCCTGATGTTGCCGGAGAGGATATTGGATGCTGGATTATGCAACTTTCATCTCCCAGCTCAGGATGGCGTGTTTCTCCTCCATAGTGTTTGCAATGTCTCGCCCGTTCCCATCCCTCTGTAAACTCAGCAATCAGCCAGGCTGGGCGATGGCTGTTCACATGCTGAGGCCTCTGTGTTTGCTGAGCTCCTTGTTGAACAAATTTACAGAGTAAACATTCTGGGGCATCATCGATTGCACAAATAAATAAATAACGGCACAACAAAAAGCCTTTTGTTGTCTCTGTCTCACTGAGTCTCTCCTTCTTCTGTCATTCTTTGTTCCCCGTCCCTGATCCCTTCAGGTAATTAAAGATCCCAGTGCACTTCTATTGTACAGACAAGGGTTTTAACCCCAGGGTCCTGGCCAAATTCCACTCTAGGAAATTACACTTGGCCTCACGAAATTCCCCTTCGGTGACGTCACCTGGATTCAGCATCCTTCTCCCCTTCCTGTCCTCAGATGCTGGCTGCTGTGGCTGCTTCGTGCTTCCCCCAGCTGAGTCAGGAAGGAGGGGCGAGTGCTTTGCTCCTGCCTGGCATGAGAGCACCGCTTCTGATAGACCCAGCGTCCCAGTAAACCATGGTGGTCGTTTTCAGTGCCTGGGGCCAATCTTCAGCCTTCTCAGCTTTGTTCTTCTCCCAGGTAGCCGTCAGGCCAGCATGGACTTCTGCTCTCCTTTCCTCGTCCATGCAGTGGCTCTGAGATTCCCCTGCCTGGGGGGGTCAGATGGCCAGTTATTATTTGACTGCCTCCCGGCCTTCCACTTGGACAAGAATGTCAATGTGTGTAGCAAACAGCCTCATCGGAGAGGGGCAGAGCTAGCTACTCAGTTACTAAGATTGCAGGCCCCAAGCCAGGTAAGTCCTTGAGCACGGGCATGAAGAAATGCGTAGAGTCTGCTCTCCCGCCTCCCTCAGGCTACAAAGGGGTTAAAACAGCCTTTGGAGAGGGCTGGGGCAAGAACCAATCAGAAGGTGGTTTGAGGCAGCCAATCAGGGCCCAGGTGGGCTGTATAAAAAGGGCTGCAAAAAAGATGGCGCCTGTCTCTCTCCTCAGACCGGGAGGAAGAAGGACTTCCTACCTGTCCAGGGAAGTGCCACTGGGGCGACCTGGGGAGCTCCAGCCTGATCACCTCCCAGGCTGTGGCCTTTACACAGCGAGGAAATAGGCAGAACCACTCGCCAATGATTAGAGTGTTCAATTTAGACTGCAGTTTGCCTCCGAGGGAATGGATTACTCCATGGGATGTGAGTGTGGGGGATAGGCAGCATAGCCAGCACTCCCAAAGGAGAGGAGCCCACGGTGTGCACCACCAGGGGGCAGTACTTAGGAGAAGGGGGGCTGCAGCTTGGCAGGGATGTGGGTCACAACACGGTAGCGCTCTGGAAGGAGATGGGCAAGACGCGGCCAGCAGAGGGTGCTCCTGGATGGCGACACTAACGGCCAGCAGGAGGTGCCACCGCAGTGAGTGGGACCCTGTAACACAGTCCGGTGCTGCAGACTGTCCTCTGGGAGGTGGTGTTCTAGTGAGGCAGGCTCATCCGTTCAGTGGAGCCTGTGCCCAGCGATCCCTTGACTCCCACTTTTTTGAATGTTCCGAGCCTCTGCATTTCATAGGCAGTAGGTCAGAGAGAACCGTGATCGATTTCAGGGCCCCCCAAAATGGAGACCCCCCCAAATTAATCCAGTCACTTGACTGGGTGCTGCTCAGGAGTTCTCTATGCAAGAAACAGGGATCAAACCTAGATCACATCTCCCCCTGCCCCAACCCTTGCATTTGAAGCCATTAGCTAGAAGAGGAAAAGGTGTGTCGCAGATGCCCATGTTGAGACTCCTGTTTATGTGAAGATGCTGAGAAATCAGGCCCCTTGAAGATTGCGAATGGCACCCCCCAACTCACTGGTCAGAATCCTGGCCTGGAAACACAGGACAACTTCTGTGCAGCCGTTCCCAGGGAGAGGAATGGTCTCTTCCGAATGCAGCCCTCTCCCTGTCCATTATGCTCTCCTGGGAGGCAGGGTCCTGTAGAAAGGCGAGTAACTTCAGGCTGCCTGACTCAGATGAGCTCCCTGTGTCAGAAAGCCCTTGGGTATGTCTAGACTGCATCCCTCTGTTGGCAGAAGGATGCAGATTAGGCAGGTCGACATTGCAAATGAAGCGGGGATTTAAATATCCCGCACTTCATTTGCATACAAATGGCCACCATTTTTTGCCGACGTGGCACTTTGTCTGCAAAAAGCGTCAGTCTAGCAGGGGGATCTGTCGAGAAAGAAAGCCTTTTTCGACAGATCCCTTGCAGGAGGCATAAGGGATCTGTCGAAAAAGGCTTTCTTTCTCGACAGATCCCCCTCTAGACTGCCGCTTTTTGTCGACAAAGTGCCGCATCGGCAAAAAATGGCGGCCATTTTTATGCAAATGAGATATTTAAATCCCCGCTTCATTTCTATTGGCAGAGGGATGCAGTCTAGACATACCCTGTGATATTTCCTTCTCAACTGTTTGCTACCTCACAATACATTTCACTTCTGGTTTATAATATAATCCAGTGTATGAAATTGCTAACTGGGAGGGAGTAAGAGGCTGTATATTCCTTCCCTCGCATAGAGGAAGGAGGCAAACGTCCTGTGACTCTGGGTTGGTATCCCAAGGAGGGGTGAGCATCCGGGTGCTGGAGTTTTCCCAGAGCTGTTCTCAGTGTCTGTTCCTCTGCAGCAGGGGAGTGGCCCTACCTGCGTGCTTTGTTGGGGGAGCCTGGAGAGCCCAGGCTTTAGAGAGCCCAGGCTAGCAGAACAGGCTGACTCAGTGGTATCTCGGCACCTCAGGTGGCGTCCCCAGGGTCCTGACCCAGCCCAGGCCTCTGTACCAGCATCCGACAACAGACGGAAAAACACATGGCCCGCCAAATGTCCCTCGCTGCTGTCGCTCCTTCTTGCACAACTACAGAGAAGCGTAGAAGATTAGGGTAGTGTGTTGTGTTCCTGCTGAAAGAGAAGGGGGTCCCATTCCAATTCCTCTTTTGCAGGCGCGGTTTAAATAACACGCTGGGTAATATACTTCTCATTCCTCCCGTTTAATACCCTGCACTCCTTAAATGGTGCTGAATCTAACTGAGTGGTGGATAAACATTAGTTTCACAGCTCACAAAGCAGAACTGCTGGCTACTGGCAGTCTGGATGTAATGAGTTCCTTTTCAGACCCCTGGGAGCATTTAGAATGGGTTCGTCTTTCCCCAAGCTGCCAGTCAAGTTGGTACCAGGGGGGGAAAAAACACTGTTAATCTATTTCCCACCATCCCATCCATAGCTGAAATCCCTTCGAGCATGTAACAGTTTTATTTTAATGTGCCATCCTGCCAGCACATGGACAGGAGTGGAGAGGGCCGTTCAGCGCTCACCCAGCCGAGCGACTGGCAGAAACCTGTACGCTTGGCTTTCGATGGCTTTTAGAGGCTGAACTTTGGCTGGAGATTTCCTAATTTGGTGGGAGAGGCAGGGACGAGAAGACTAGATGAAACAAACAAGGGAAAAAAGTTTTCACATTTCCCTTTTCACCCAGGCTTGGCACTGTCAGCCCCTTCCTCGAATACTCCTTAATTAAAAGCAGATTGGTATTCTAGGGAGAAAAACTAATTTAGCATCCAAAAGTAGCAAAGACTGGCTGCCAAGCAGGCTATCACCAGTGGCCAGAGACATCTCCCACTGCATTATGCTTTCACGGGGACTCTGAATCATTTGTCAGGCATGTTTCCCAACACCCAGCGCTTTAGAACAAATTAACTAGCACAGATGATGTTGTGGCAAAGTGGGAATTTTCTGTAATGTTTTCAGGAATGAGATGCCTGACAGCCGCTGGCTTGGCCAGGGATTGCGATGACTGCTCACAAGACAAAATTTTTGTGTCACGTACGTTAGGGTGGTATCGATGGATCGTTCAAATTCTGGATGCAACTAACCCATATGAATGGAGGACAACGAGACAATGGAAAGACAATGAGACAAATAGATTGACAATGAGAATCCGAACTGAACAAGGGGTACCTGTCCCGGCAAATCTTGCCGGAAGAATACGTGAATTCAGCCCGGGTCTACAGGAGGAACACAATGGATCAAGAGGTGACACGGTGCTAGGATAAGAGTTGGCCCTTAGGCTATTTCTAGACTGCAGGCTTCTTTTGGAAGAAGCTTTCCCGGAAGAGATCTTCCAGAAACATTTCTTTTGAAAGGGAGTGTCTACACAGCAAAAGCACAACGAAAAAGCAATCTGCTTTTTCGAAAGATAGCGTCCACATTGATTGAACACTCTCTTGCATTTCATTTGTGATTACTGTGGATGGAGTGGCCACCAGGGCACCTGTGCTTTTTCCTCGAGGCGTCTTCATTTTACTCCCAGGCTGCGTCTAGACTGGCAAGATTTTGCGCAAAATCTTGCCGCCTGTCTACACTGGCCGCGAGTATTTGCGCAAGAATACTGACGTTGTAATGTACAAAATCAGTGGTTCTTGCGCAAATACTCTGATGCTCCCGCTCAGGGATAAGCCCTCTTGCGCAAGTATTCAGCAACGTTAATTTCTTGCGCAAGAAAGCCCGATGGCTAAAATGGCCATTAGAGCTTTCTTGCGCAAGAAAGCGTCTACACTGGCACGGATGCTTTTGCACAAAATATGTGCTTTTGTGTAAAAGCATCCGTGCTAGTGTAGACACTCTCTTGCACAAATACTTTTAACAGAAAAACTTTTCCGTTAAAAGTATTTGCGCAAAGTCATGCCAGTCTAGACGCAGCCCCAAAGTGTAATCATTACAGAGAAAATACACAGGTTGGACTTTTCTGGTCTGGCACCCTCGGGACTTGACTGGTCCCAAATGAAGGGATTTGCTGGACCAGGGGACGTCCCTCCTGCCGTGGTCTGTGCTGAGGGATTCAACCTAGCCACACTTCTGCTGCAGCCCCCCCCCCCCCCCGCTAGAGTGGGGCCAGGATTGTATGACCTTCCCTGACAAGTCCAACCTGCTCTTAAAAAATTTCCAGTGATGGAGATTCCACCCCCATCTTCTCCCCCCACCCCAGGCAATTTATGCCAGTGCTTAACCACCCTGATGGTTAGGAAGGTTCTCCTAATGCCCAAATTAAACCTTCCTTGCTACAATTTGCTTCTTGGCCTAGCCTCAGAGGGAAAGGAGAATAATTTTTCTCCCTCCTCCTTGTAACAACCCCTGATATGCCTGAAAACTAGTCTCGTGTCTCATTGTGTTGATTTTCCGAAGCATGGGAATAGAAGTCATAGGAGTTGGGTTCCTCACTTCCTCAGGGTCCTTTGAAAATCCCACCTTTGTTTCTTACCCTCTCTAACCTTGAAACACTTCAGGAGACATTTTCCTCCAGGGACTTCTAACCCACCTTGCAAATTGAAAAACTCTCAAGTCAGAGAGTTGCTTCAAAGCCTACAATGTACCCAGAGGCTTTGACTGCAGCCTCCCATTGCTCTTCTCCCCGGAGGTGCTTCGGATGGTTTGAAATGCATTTTCCCGTGGCTCCTGCAGGCCTTAGGTTATGTGCTTTGATGATCTATTGGCCCTAAGATTTGCCACAATTGCATGTTCACTTATAATGAGGTTTGTCTAAATCTCCTTTAAGCCCCATTGGAAAGTGACAAATCTTTGATCTATTCAGTTCCAAAAAGGCAGTTGTCTGTACAGCTGATTACAGTCCAAATCCAAATATCCGTTGAGGATGTTTTCAAATCAGATACACAGGTGGACATCAATCACCAACCTAATCCTCAGCTGGTGGAACACAAAAATATAACCCCGCCTTGCCTTGTAAGCACAGCCTCATCAGTCTTGGGATAGACAATTCATGGATGCATATAGTGAATAGGCAGCAACAGGAGAATGGGAGCAGATGAAATAGCAGCACTTTGTAGTGAGGGACAAATCATCACTCGTTTCTTTCCCCGTCAAGTGTAACACCATTAATCACATGGTGGCAATCATCCAGCTTAAAGACGGATAGGATATCCTCCCCCAGATGCCTGTGTGTGGCCTGCCCACTGTGATCTGCACAGATGATGGTGCATGCAGGGCGGGGGGACAGGTGGAGAGGATGTGGCATATACAGAAATGCTGCCTTTAAAAGTGTGGCACCAAAGCTGTCAGGTTAATCAGTGCACCCAAAAGTAACAAGCACTGACTGGAAAAGAGCTGGGTGGGATTCAAAGGTGGAAAGTGTATTGGAAGGATTGGCATCAGGAGCGCGGGGTGTTTGTTGGACAGCTGGTTGCCAATTTGCCAACAAAATGTTTTTTTCCTTTGGAACAAGAAAATGGAACCAGTGTTAACCCCTCCCTGATATGGAAACCAAACATTGTTAAAAAGCTTTGAAATGGTGAAAGCATCCTGTTTTGACATCTTTGAAATGAAACATTTCAGGTTTCGGTTCCAAATAACGCCACCCCGCCCAAATTTTAGTGGATTTATACTTTTAAAAAAAGGTAAAAAATAGAAAGGTTGCGATAGAAGCAAAATATTTTGACTGACCAAATCTGAACAGGGGGTGTGTGTGTGTGTGTGTGTTGGATTAGCAGTTTGTAAAAACGTTCCAGGTTTTGACTTTTTGCCCTGATTCAGAATGGGAATTCCCGTAGGAAGGAAAAAACGCTTCCCTTCCAGCTCTGTTATTAATGCCTACATGATGCATCTCTCAGAATGTAAGGATATCCTTCAGGGGAGGGCTACAAGGGCATGTGAATGGGGAAAGAGTCTTTTTCTCTTAAAATTCCTCCAGATCCTGCTGCGTGTATCCCCTCGTAGTGACAGGGCTAAAAATATTTGCTAGGATCATAGAAATCAGAGACGGAAAGTACCTTTGCAGACTCAGCCCATTTATCTTCTGCCAGTACAAGGTTGCTTCCTAATAGACCTACTAGCATTTTGTCCGGTCTAATTTTAAATGTCTCAATAATGAGGCTCCCTCTGTTTTCTGTTAGTTGTTTTTCCTATCACTACTGCCACTTCCTCTGCTCAGTGTGTAAGTTACCTGGTTTGTACATACACCGAATCGATCTGCCTGTCTTCTTATGCTGTTCCCATCATTGCAATGTGCTGTCAAATTGGTATAAGTTGCACAACTATCCTACTAAAATGTATTGCTTGGCCCATTTACACACAATGTAGGACTTAGTCCATCCCACCTCTTGACATTGGAGAAGCATCTGCTGCTACAAGATGTGAATTTAGACCAGTGTTGTCAAGGGCGAATGACAGGAGTACGTCTACACAACAGCATTACTCCGAAATGACATAGCGCGTCTACACAGCAAGCCTTTATTTCGAAATAATGTCGAGCTGGAGGACTTCTTACTCCGACTCCTGTAACCCTCATACGAGGAGTAACGGAAGTCGATGGAAGAGTGCTCTTCCTTTGACTTCCTGCTGTGTATACAGTGCGAAAAGCTGGGTTAAGCTATTTCGACTTCACCTATGCAATTGACGTCGACTTCAGCCCCACTGTGTAGACATACCCAGGGAAATATGGGAACAGTGGTATATAAGTAGGAAGTTCTTTACAGAGCCAGACTAATGACAATAGCAGTTTTTGGAGTGGGGGGGAGGGGGAGGGAAGGGGAGAAACGTGTTTTTTTCCTGTGCTAGGATCTGTTTCTGAAGTGGGTAACCAGTTTCTCCAATCCACAGCCACTAAAGTGGTTTGTCTCCACTTTGCAGCAGGTATGATGGCATGCTACAGTGCTGCCAATGGGAACATGAATAGTTGTGGATGATGTCACCTCTATCAATTATTCATAGGCTGAGCAGCATGTGAATTGGTCAAGAGGGGCCCCTTGAAGTGCAATTAACAGCCCTGAAGTTATTGTAGAGCGTTATCCAAACAACATTAACTACTGCCGAGCAATGACGACAGGGTCTGCAGAGCAGGTGGCAAGAGGCTTTTGAACGCTCCCATCTCTGCTCAGCGTCTCCGTTCCAAAGTGATCATTAACTAGGTGGAATCAAGAGCCCTAAAGGTCACCGCACAATACACATTGTTACTGTCTTTTAATGGATTTTCCCAAGACATGATTATTTCTGAAGCGGAGAGTCTGCAGCTGTTAGCAGAGAGATAGACAGACAGATGCTTTCTGAAGAGCAAACTTGAGTGTCCCACAGGTGAAGAATTTAGGAGCTTGATTGAATATTAATATTCTGTGCCCAGGGGCCCCACAAGTAACTCACAATCATTCAGAGAGCTCCATTTTTCATTTAGTGTGAACTCAGCAAGCAAGGGGCCTGGTTTTCAGAGCTGTGAAGAACCTGCAGCTGCCATTAAGAAAGGGAAGGATGGTCTAGTGGTTAGGGCACTGTCTTCAATGAACTGAAACCTGACTTCAGTTCCTTTCTCTATTACAGACTTCCTCTGTGACTTTGGGCAAGACACTTAGGCCATGTCTACACTAGGAAACTATTTCAAAACAACGTAATAACTCCTGATTTTACAAAATTGAAATAGCATGTCCCCGCTACGGGGAAGCCTTGAAATGAGTCTGAAGCAGGCTCTGTTAATGTGGACATGCTACCTCAACATAGAGTCCCAGGAAGCACTGGGGAGTACTTAGTTCGAATTATTCTGGGGAGACGTTATTTTGAAATAGCAGCACCGGAGCGTCCACACGACCAGTATTTTGAAATAACGATTTTGAAATAGCCTTATTCCCCAAGGAAAGCCGGAGTACAGATTTCGAAATAAGCAGCCCTTTATTTTGAAATAACAGGGTTGGTAGCGTGGATGCTTCGCTTTTAAATTCGACCTAAGGGGGAGAGGGCATTTCAAAATAAAGCCTTAGTGTAGACGAGGGCTGAGTCTCTGCATTTCAGTTCTCCATTGGTAGGATACCAATGGGAATATGAATAGTTTTGAATGATGTCACCTCTATCAATTATTCATAGGCTGAGCAGCATCTGAATTGGTCAAGAGGGGCCCCTTGAAATGCAATTAACGCTATTAACTATTCATAATACCATTGACTTGTGAGTTTAAAGACTGAGAGACACTTGGGCTGTGTCCAGACTCCATGCCTCCGTCGACGGAGGCATGTAGATTAGCCAGATCGGAAGAGGGAAATGAAGCCGCGATTAAAATAATCGCGGCTTCATTCAAATTTAAATGGCTGCCCCGATCTGCCGATCAGCTGTTTGTCGGCAGATCGGGAGAGTCTGGACGCGATGCCCCGACAAAGAAGCCTTTCTTCATCGACACAGGTAAGCCTGGTTTCACGAGGCTTACCTGTGTCGATGAAGAAAGGCTTCTTTGTCGGGGCATCGCGTCCAGACTCTCCCGATCTGCCGACAAACAGCTGATCGGCAGATCGGGGCAGCCATTTAAATTTAAATGAAGCCGCGATTATTTTAATCGCGGCTTCATTTCCCTCTTCCGATCTGGCTAATCTACATGCCTCCGTCGACGGAGGCATGGAGTCTGGACACAGCCTTGGTTACCAGCCCAGCCCCACTGGAAAAATTTTCCGTTAAAAGCATTTTCGGAAAAGAGCGTCTAGATTTGCACGGATACTTTTCCGCAAAAGCACTTTTTGCAGAAAAGCGTCCATGCCAATCTAGACGCGCTTTTCCGCAAAAAAGCCCCGATTGCCATTTTCATGATCTGGACTTTTTTGTGGAAAACAAAGCTGAGCTGTCTACACTGGCCCTTTTGCGCAAAAGTTTTGCACAAAAAGACTTTTGCCCGAACGGGAGCTGCATAGTATTTCTGCAAAAACACTGACAATCTTACAGGAGATCGTCACTGCTTTTGCGGAAATTCAAGCGGCCAGTGTAGACAGCTGGCAAGTTTTTCCGGAAAAGCGGCTGATTTTCCAGAAAAACTGGCCAGTCTAGACACAGCCCCCTTGTTTAACTCCTTTGGCATAGGAGAGACCTGCCTGGTCCTTGATGGTTATTCCAGGTCTGTGTGAAGAAGTTTGCCCATCATGAACATCATGAGCGTCCACGCCAAGTCTCTGCATCCATAGCGGGTGCAGTTCTAGGCAGGGATGCCAAAGTTTAACAGTAGGTGTTCCCCTTCATGGGGGATGCTTATCAGGTCTGGTTAACTGGTGGGGGCTGGAGCAACTCCCCACTCGCTGTGGGAAGGGGGACACCTACCGTTAACCTTTGGCATCCCTGCCTAGAACTGCGCCCGCTATGGATGCAGAGACTTGGAGTGGACGCTCATGATGTTTCTGTCAAGAAAGAAAGCCTTTTTCGACAGCTCCCTTATGCCTCCTGCAAGGAGGGTTACAGGATCTGTCAAAAAAGGCTTTCTTTCTTGACAGATCCCCCCTCTAGATTGCTGCTTTTTGCTGAAAAAGTGCTGAGTCGGCAACACGCGACGGCCATTTTTATGCAAATTAGGCACGGGATATTTAAATCCCTGCCTTGTTTGCAATGTTGACTTGCCTAATCTGCATCCTTCTGCTGACAGAGGGATGAAGTCTAGACATACCCTAAAGGAGAAGAGCTTCACCAGGAAACACGGAAGGGGCAAAGGCCCACCCCATGACAGAAAGGCAAGAGCATGGGGACCAGTGCAAATTGGAACCCACACAGCCCAAAGAGCAAGCCCTGAGCCTAATCTCTGGCCCACAGAGGAGGCCTGAAGCCCTTGCTGGCCCATTGAATTCAAGTGGAAGCGCAGCCAAAGAACAAGGGATGGTTTTTCTGAAAAAACTTCAATTAAATCCACACTGCAATCGCGTTCTTTCGATAGAAAATCAAAACCAGAGGGGTTTCCAACACTGGCTAACCTCGTTCTATGAGGAAAAAGCCTTTTTCCAAAAAAGCTCTTTCAGAAAAGGCGTGTGTGGACGGGAATGAGGAAGTTCTTTCAGAAGACGAGGAAAGAGGAAAAAGCAGAGGTGCCCTGGTGGCCATTCTGCCCATAGTAATCACAGCTGAAATGTGAGATAGTGTCCATTCAGTGTGGACGCTATCTGTCGAAAAAGCTCTTTTGCTGTGTGGACGCTCTCGTTCAGAAAAGCTTCTTCCGAAAGAAGCCTGCAGTCTAGACACAGCCCCTGTGTGGAGCACGCACTGACAAGGTCTGCCAGTAACACCTGTGCAAAGGACTCAGCTCAGAACAGGGGCATCTGAACCCCAGACCCCTGCACTCCAAGTCCATAGGCCAACTACCGGAGCACTACTTTCACTCCTCGTGGCACACTGTGAAAGCCCTCCACCAGGTCCACTTCACGACTCGGTGAGTATCTCTGGATTATGAAGCACAAACAGTCACAGAGGAGAAAGTTTGCAATATTAAGGTTTATCCATTTAATTTGGTATCATCTGCAAGTGTTGCTTTGGTAACGGAGTTAACTCAGGCTACGTCTAGACTACGGGTTTTTTTCCGGGATAGTGGAAGTATCCCGGAAAAACTCTGCCGTGTCTAGGAAACACGTCTGCTTTTCCGCTTTTTTTTACGGAAGGGCAGACACCTTATTTTGGAAGCCCTGTCTTCCTCCTCCCATGAGGAAGAAGGAGGAGGATTTTTCAAAATTTGGTCCCGTGTAGACAAAACTATCGGAAAAAGGTATGCAAATTGCGGAGTGCATTGTAGTCTAGACGTAACCTCAGTGGGGTTCCACACTTCTTGCCTTTAGTCAGTTCCCCCATTGGCTTCGCTCTCATCAGATTTGACTGATTCTTCATTAGCACAATTGTCATCAACACCAGCTGTGTATTGACATTTCAGTCCAAGAAAAACATTCAGTAGCGGATCAGGCAGCTCCCCAAAAGTTTTGCACTTGGCGCTATCAGTGTATACCATCTGCAGAGGCGCCATGAAGTCAATGATAGCTAAGTGACTCATCAGATACTAGTAAAATGTCTCAGAGGGGTAATGATGTGAATCTGTAAGGGTACATCTACACAGCAGCATTATTTCGGAATAACTGATGTTATTCCGAAATAACATAGTCTGCATCTACACTACAAGTAGTTATTTCGACATAATGTCAAAATGATGTTGCGCTGGAGGACTTCTTACTCCGATTCCCGTAACTCTCATTTTACGAGGAGTAAGAGAAGTCAGAGAAAGAGTCGGACATGTAGACAGCGCCACATGTTGAAATAAATTGTTTCGAATTAAGCTACACAACTTGAGCTATGTCAGTTGTGTAGCTTATTTCAGCTTTAGCCCTGTTGTGTAGACGTGTCCTAACGGACAGAGGCAGACGAGTACCCAGAAGACACCTACTTCAAGATAGCCGCAACAAAGAAAATAACAGAACACCAATGATCATCACCTATAACCCCCATCTTAAACCTGCCCCTGCAGTAAATCCCATTGCCAACTCTACCTGCATATCTATACAAGTGACACCATCACAGGACCTAACCGCATAAGCCACAACATCAGGGGCTTATAGAAATGCACATCCTCTACTGTGCTATATGCCATCAAGTGCCAGCAATGCCTGTATTGGCCAAACCAGACAGTCTCTATGACAAGGATTAATGGGCGCAAATAAGACATCAGAAATTGTAACACACAGGAGAACATTTTAACCTCTCTGGCCATTCTATAATGGACTTAGAATTGAACTTGTAAATGAACTCCAGTTCAGCTGTCTCCCTCTGTAATTGGGTAATAAAAGTAGCCATCCTTCTACAAAAGAATTCTATCAACTTAAGCTTTAATAAAGTCTTACCTGGTTAATGCCCTGCAAAGACAATTTCCCCTGCCTTTGATATTTGCATCTCCACATCAAATACCATGAATGAGACACATCCAGCCTGACTTAATTAGCTTCATTACACTGGTCCTACAATTGACAGGTCACTTATTTTGCTGTTATATATTCCCCAGATTCTGTAACTGCCACTCCAGTTCATCTGATGAAGTGGATTTTACCCATGAAAGCTCATGACCTAATAAATTTGTTAGTCTCTAAGGGTACATCTACACTAGCCCACTAGTTCAAACTAGGGAGGCTAATGAGGGCGACCGAAATTGCTAATGAAGCACAGGATTTAAATATCCTGCGCTTGATTAGCATATTCCCGTCCGGTCGCCATTTTGGAAACTGACTAGCCCGAAGTAACTGCCTGAGTCTATACGCGGCAGAGAAGTGGGATTCCGAGATAAACCCCTTAATTTGAATTACCAGACCCCCCCCCCATGGCTCCCGCCCCCCCTACCAGGCAGACCGCTCCTCCCACCCCCAGCAGGCCGCCCATGCTATCTCTGCCTCCTGCCCTCCGGCTTCCACATCCTCTCACCAGACCGCATCCCGCCCCTCCAGACCCAGCAAGCCACATCCCGAACCCCGCACAGCTCATGCCCCTGTAGGCTCCTCCTCCCCTCAGATAACCAGAATTTTTAGGTTATCAGCACGCCCTAATCCCTGGGCATGCTGGATAACACAGATTTTTCTGTAATGGGCTAGCTGTGTAGACTCACATTCTGTTATTTCGTAATAAGCATGCAGTGTAGACCATAGCCCCATTCCATTGTCCCATTCTCAGGGCTGACAAACAGGTAGGATGGGCAGGAATGGTAGCCCAAGCCTCTAATAGCCATTGATGGACCCATGAATTTATCTAGCTCTTTTTTTAACCCTGTTAGAATCCTGGCCTTCACAACATCCTCTGGCAGGGAGTTCTACAGATTGACTGTGCATTGTGTGAAGAAATACTTCCTTTGGTATGTTTTATACCTGCTGTCTATTATTTCATTGGGTGACCCCTAATTCTTGTGTAATGGGAAGGAGTAAATGACTTTTTTCCTTATTTACTTTCTCTGCACAAGTCATGATTTTATAGACCTCTATCATATCCCCCCTAGTCATCTCTTTTCCAAGCTAAAAAGTCCCCTCACATGGCAGCCACTCTTCACAATGAAGTCATGACATTTAACTCAGCATTTGGGAACAGCTGATCTAGGCACCTAAATATTTATCCTGTTGGCTCAGGAGTGTTTATATTTGCTTAGTCACTGCCTGGTAGGTGAACTGAAAATTCAAACTCCTCTACCACTGAGATGCATTCCTCACTTAAAACAGCTACGCATCACCCCTATTCTCCACCCACCCCACTTAAAACCATGGCACGATCCTTAGGAGTTTAGAAAATATCACTGCACGGTAACAGGAGTTTTTACAATGATGTTACAGCTGAACAATACCTATTATATTCAATGTAGTATAACTGCACAGATAATATTGTGAACCTCATCTTATAAAGTGAGCCCACGGTAAATCAGTCTTATCCATAGTAATGTTACCATGAAACTGTAGGTAGCCAAGTAATGTTGGAGTAAACCATGCTGAGATATTAGCTACAGCTTTATGTTACCATCTGTGCTGTTACTATATTTTTACTATAACAGCCTTCATGCTGTTAATGTGCACTTCCATGTACATTTGATATAACCTTTGCAATGCAACACAAACCAGAACTATATCATCAGAAGACTGGAAAGAACTTAATTCTAGTACTGCCCCAGACCACTCTGATATATTTAGGTATCTTACTGTTAAGTGACCAGCTGGGCTGTGTCTACACTGGCGCGATCTTGCACCAAACCGGCAGCTCTTGCACAAAAACTTGCTGCCTGTCTACACTGGCCGCGTGTTCTTGCACAAGTAAACTTACATTCTACTGGCATCTTGCGCAAGAACTATGATGTTCCCGCTCAGGAATAAGCCCTCTTGAGCAACTGTTCTTGCACAAGAGGCCAGTGTAGACAGGCAACAAGAATTTCTTGTGCAAGAAATCCCTATGGTTAAAATGGCCATCAGAGCTTTCTTGCTCAAGAGTGTGTCTATGCTGGCATGGATGCTCTTGCGCAAAAGAGTTCTTGCGCAAGAAGCTGCCAGTGTAGATGTAGCCAAGTGTATTACATTTTTAAATATCTATTAAATTTCCATCTTTATTGAGATAGGCAGACATTTTGTGTTCAGTTCAATGCAGACTGAAGAAATACATATCACATGCTCTTACCTGGCAACTTTATTTTAGATTAAGAGAAGAAGAAAAAATAAAGGCCATTCTAAATGGAAGCGCTGGTGTGTTGTTTCCCCCAACCACCTTTAACTGCAGGAAATCAGCAGAGCCGAGCAAATAATTTAGTGTGAATAATTTATTCAGTGAATTTTGATTCTTTGCCCACAAGCTGCTTATGATTTTCTCAAAAGTATTGGTCCTATGAAATTATTCAGCAAACCTGTTTCTACAAATCAATCCTGGCCTGTAGCATGTTCACTAGCAGTTCATAGTGAGTATTTGACATCCAGCATTTGAAATTCTAGTTGCTTGGTTAGTTTCAGTTAGACACATAGGTCTCATGGCATTTATTCTGACTGGATGAGAACTCATGGATGAAAACTCCTACAGGCTAAATATTGTTATTATAACTATGATTTAGGTGCCTAGATCAGGTGTTCCCAAATGCAGAATTAAATGCCATGACTTCAGTAAATGTAGAAAGTGGGCCCATGGAGTATAAGTTAATTCTAGCAATAGTCCTAATGTAACCTTTCAGATTGAAAGCTGTTTGGGATACAGACTGCCATTAACTAAATGTTTGTATGACACCGGCATAGCTCAGGACTCTGGATGACAGTCCATAATAATTATAAATAATGAATAGCAACCATACTGTTTTTACCAGTTGGTTTGTTTGTGGAAGAATGGGAGGGGTGAGGAATTATGTGGCAGTCTTTGCCAAAACATATGACAATCTGCCTCCAGTTTATCTGGCGTCCTGGCATTGTAAGCATTTAAACTGTAAACTAAGTTGCATCTGTTATTTTTGTGACTCATGTTCTTTTGGCTGTTCACTGTGCAACTGCGTTGCACTGATCCGCCATATATCACTGCTTTTCTGTAGGATAGCTACCCGGATGGTGCTCTCAAGATTGTAAACAGAATGATTCACACACTGGTGGCAGAAGCGAAAAGCAGAGTGGTTCACAGCCCCAAAAGCAATGCCAAGATTTTAAATGGAACTTTGTAACAGCAAACACGAGCTGAAGATTCTAAAACACAATGTGTCATCGGTGGGTTCTAAATCAGGGTAGATAACCTGTAACTGACATGCTCTGCGGTTGGTTTTCTATAGTCTCCACATCCTGCCACCCACTTAATATTTGGTGCGCACTACTTATTTATTTGTTGTAAACAGAGATGGGAGCAGATTAACAGCAGTCGCCAGAGTTTCTTTCCATATGTTTTGCACCACCAAACAAACAAACAAACAAACAGGTTTGATTTCCTGATGAAAACAGCACATTGTCCAAAAATCTAGATTTTGCTTAAAATAAAAATGAAGAATAGATGTTTCTGTTGTGTTTTGGATTTTAATTACAAAGAAAGGAGGCACTGGAGGAGTATGTATGTAAACTCTCTCCTCTTGCAATGTCAACCACCCAAACACATCAACATCACTGAGTTACCACAGGAGAACAACCCATTTTGCTGGTATTTTGGTGATGGGAAGCGGCACTGTTAGACTTTCTAGGTTCCACTGTTGCCTGGCTGTGTGAACTGGAACAAATCACATGACCTCTCTGCCTCAGTTTCTTCACGTTTATTAACCTTGCTTAATTCACAGAAGTTTTATCAGGCAATTTTTATACAATACTTTGTGCTCTTTTGGTGTATGGCACCAAGAATTGCTGAGTGTTGATTATTGTACTAGGGTTTAGCATGTCTGATATTGATTGCTACTATTATTGTCCCATTTCTGCTCTTAGCTGTCACTAGTGTGCTCAGAGGCACACAGGGAAAACACAATGATTTTGAGTCTTAAGCTTCCGTCATGTTTGAATAATGTTTATTGTTATTGGGACTGGTTCATCTGTCCCTTTGGTATTGGGGACTGTGCTTTTGGGGGCATGTATACACTGCACCATAAACCCAGGTCTGTGGGAGTCAGGGTTGTGGGCTCACTGTTCCAAATGCGGAACAGTGTAGTGTAGACATAGCCAAAGTGGGGTGCTGAGAAACACTTGTTATGCACAGGTTCTTAGAATTAGATATGGCATAACCAAAATCTCTCTTGCAAGCCCCTCAAGTTCTGGGTGGTTAATGAACTCCACAGTCCCATTTAAAAGAACATTATAATTAATCTATAGATCTGTTGCCACTATACCACACTTCGCTACTTATGGGTGACACACTTGGCACCTACTGGAATAGGTAATTCAACTTTGTATTCGATATTCTGCATGGGGAGTGAAGTACTGTGTTTATAAAAAAAAAATCTCCATATTAACGTCTCATTGCAAATCATTCCACTGTCTTTCTTGTACTAATACTTTGATTCCCACTGTTGTTTGTTGCAGGGCATTCAAATTGCAGCCACTACACAGAAAATAGCCTGCATCCCATTTGTGAATCATCTAAACTTTGTTATCTTGTTGTCCATCGGAGCTATTGTACGTGCCGTTAACGGCTCGTGCCAAAAAGAAGAATGTTGACTTTTTGTTTCCAGTGTTGAAAGCTCTGGTGGATTCTATGCAGAGATTTTTTTTTTTGTTTAATGTTGAGGACAGAACATCAATGTAAAAATAAAAAGGGCAGGTGTACAAGCTTGTTTGTGAGAAAGAGAGGCTTAAAATGTCCTCTATCCCTAACTGACGTGTTTGCTCTTGGAAGCTAAATGAGCTAATCTGACTTATGAATAATGTGCATACACAACTTTCATTTTTAAATGAATCCATACATTAGAGCATGAGGCAAGCAAAAGGTGGGAGAACAGACAGGCTGGGGATGGTATTTTTATGCTTTTGTGAATCATTATCGTACACAATATTTTCCTTCACTGCACTGTTGTGTCTTAACATTCTTCTGCAATGAAATCCATTCGGCTGTACTGGAAGTGTAGGCACTTTATAGAAAATCTTTAACAGTGCTGGCACAAATGGATAGGTCTTATTTCCTCTCTGCAGTGTGTGGATTTGTGAAGGCATTGCCAACAAATATTTTTTTTAAAAAGCACTACCGAAAGGCTTATGGGAATGAAAACAAGGATATGTACAGGAATACACACTAAGTAAGTGCCCCCCCCCCCAGCAAAATTCATAGTCAGCATCAAGTACACAGATATAAATACAGGAACACACACAAGGCACCACACACATGCACACAGACACCACAAAAGATGCACAAATATACATGCATTGAAACATGACCAAACACACACAGAGATGCACAACAATGTGGCTACACATACATGCACACACGCTCCCCAAATACTCCACCCTGTGCATGTAAATACCACACAATGAGCATAAATTCTCCTGCGCTCAACTGTATGCAGAAATGCACTTGAATAGACATCTAAGTACATGTGCAAACTGATACACAAATTCATATGCATCTATACCCAGACTATGTCTAGAAGAAATCTTTCCGAAAAATTTCTTCCGAAAGAGCATTCACACTGCAAAAGCGCATCAAAAAAGTGATCTGCTTTTTCGAAAGATAGCGTCCACACTGAATGGACGCTATCTCACATGTAAGCTGTGATTCCTATGGATGGAGTGGCCACCAGGGCACCTGTGTTTTTTCCTCTTTCCTCTTCTTTCAAAAGAACTCCCTCTTCCCCATCCACACACGCCTTTTTCTGGAAGAGCACTTTTGGAAAAAGGCTTATTCCTCATAGAATGAGGATTACCAATGTTGGAAAAACCCCTCTGTTCTTTTGATATTTTTCCGGAAGAAAGCGATTGCAGTGTTGATGTAATTGAAGGGTTTTTTTGGAAAAAGAAAACGTGACTGAAGGGTTTTTTTGGGGGGGGGTTCCAAAAAAATTCTATAGCGTAGACATACCCCCCACATGCATATGTACACATTCCTACACCAAGAGGGAAATAAATAGGTTTCTTATCATCATTTTGTATCATGGCTGTGATATCTGTTTGTTTGGGTGTTTTTTTCTTATTTTGCTGGTTATTGTTTTATTTTATTTTTACATTTAATTAGTTGAGCCAGCTGGTTGGATTTCATGAGAGTTATTTTTATACTTGCATTTGTTGTGCTAGCATGACCGGTATATTCTCTGGCTACGCTATACCTCCAGACCCCACTGTTGTTTATTTGTATGAATGCCGGTCAAGGTACTGTTTAGTTTTAGTAGCTGCTGGCTCTGCACTGGTGATTTCAGCCAAAGACAGCTGGACTCCCGCCTGTGCTTGGATGAGACTAAATACAGACGAGTGATATGTTTTACCCTTCATCCTTCTCTTCTGGACTGGAGCCGGGAGTGACCTTATACTTTGCAGATTATTGTCCTTTGGAAATGGGATGAAAATCAGAGACTCCGGTAAGCAGAAGAAAGAGATTTCCAGCCAGCATGGCAGGACATAGATTCTTTTCCCCTGGTGAAAGATTCGAACCAGCTGCAGCATAATCACTCTGCCTGCATGGATGAACAATGCTGATTTTTTTTAATCTAAAAGGCTAAAAATTCCTCTCCTCCACCCCCCACCCCCCAAAAAAAGAAGAGCCCAGGAGAACTCTGTGGCTATAAGTGCTTAGATACATTTTTGGAAAGGCTCTGACAAACAACGCTTCTTCTGCTTTGGCTCACTTAGCACCATCTTCCTCCGAGCGAAGTGAGCGCACAACGCAAAAGCACACAAGATTAACTGTGGGCCCAATTCCAAATCATTGAGATCAAGGGGGTCTTTTCACTGCTTCCTGTCCTTCATTAGTAAGAGAATCTGCATAGCTCCTGTAGGTGTTCAAAGAAGGCTGCTTTCCAACAGAATCTTCCTTTGCATGTGTGGTCTGAGGGGAGTACTCCGGTTACTAACTTCACAGGCAAGATTGTGATGTATGTTACACACTCCGAGTTACGTACAGCAGAGTTATGAACTGGCCACTCAACCCCCCACATCACTTAGAATTGGCAGTATGCAATCAGGCAGCAGCAGAGACAAAAAAAACAAAACCAAATCCAACAAAAACGACGAGAAGTCCTGTAGCACCTTATAAACTAACAGATTTATTGGAGCATAAGCTTTCGTGGGCAAAGACCCACTGCATCAGATGCATGTCCAACAAAGTCAATGACTAAAAAATCATATGGGAAAGTGGCATTGTTTCTTCTGCATAGTAACATTTCAAAGCTGCATTAAGTCATTGTTCAGTAGCAAACTTTTTAAAGAATAACCCATAAGGTTTAGTTCAGCGTTATGAAGGACCCCTCTCCCGAGGGCTGTTTTGCCGTTTCTCCCCAACCACGTCACTTTCGTTTCTTTCTTCCCAATCTTTCCCCCAACCACTTCCCTTTCATTTTCTGCTTGTGCTTTAATAGTTAACCCTCTGTGACCCATCAGGGAATCTGAAAAGTTCCTTGTTGAAATTCTGCCCCCTCCGCTTTACCAAGTAATGGGATGATTTCCCAGTTACGGATGGTTTAACCCCCTCCTCCACATTGAATGCTGCTAATACATGCCTGCCAGAAATTAAGAGGGAAAGCCTGATCCCACAGAATCAGTGGCTCCCATCTACGTGGAATCAGGATTCCACCCTAGTTATTCTGAGAACACATGAAAATACTACTGAGTTTGCCTTTGAAATGGGCCTATTTACTGCAAATTCAATAAGGACGAATGTAAAGTACTCCACTTAGGAAGGAACAACCAGTTTCACACATACAGAATGGGAAGCGACTCTTTAGGAAGGTGTACTGCAGAAAGGGATTATAGTGGACCACAAGCTAAATATGAGTCGACAGTGTGACACCAGTGAAAGAAAAAAAGCAAATAGTCTGAGATGCATTAACAGGAATGTGGAAAGTAAGACACAAGAGATAATTGTCTGGCTCTACTCTGTGCTGATTAGGCCTCAGTTGGAGTATTGTGTCTATTTCTGGGCATCACATTTCAGGAAAGATGTGGAGAAACTGGAGAGGGTCAACAGAAGAGCAACAAAAATGATTAAAGGTCTAGAGAACATGGCCCTATCAGGGAAGACTGAAAGAATTGGATATGTTTAATCTGGAAAAGAGAAAACTGAGAGGGGACATGATAACAGCTTTCATGTACCTAAAACGGTGTTCCAAGGAGGAAGGAGTATTCTGCAATTATATGAAATGTCCAGCCTGTGCAAAGCATTGCCGTATTCCTTGAAATGTTTCTCCGATCCCAGTTCCAATGACACAAATGGATTTCTAGGCCAATCTGTTTATACAAGGGCTGGTTCTGCCCTTTGAATGCCAGCAGGAGTTTTGCTCAGGTCAGTTGCAGTGTAAACTTTAGAGGCACTTCGAAAATGCCAATTATTTTTTTTCTGGCACATAATGTTTTTGATTGTTATATCTTTTCTAAAGTTCCAGTGAATATTTTTGTTTTGTGTATTTTTTACTGAAAAAAAAACCCCAAAACAAAACAGAAGTCTAAAAAGTTTTCAATCTTCAAGAATTGTTTTCTTTAAAAATTGTCCAGTTTGGTAACTAAAATTACGGACACATTTTTAAAAGTTGATTGTTTTTTTTTACTCTGGTGAAAAATTCACCTTCTCCCCCAAATGTTTCTACAACAGTATTTCAACCATCTCTAATAAGTGTTTCTAGCAAGATCATGAATATAAGCTTGTTTGCCAAGTTGGATTCACTGCTCCCTTGATTATAGTTAGAAAAAGCTTTTTAAAATATATTGGAAAAGGAAATTAATAGCTTCCCCAGTTGTTCATGACAACCTTGGGAGCTTTGGGGTTTATTACAGGATGAGTAGAGCCTCACATGAAATATTCGCAAATACAACTCTACACTTAATTCCCAGCAATTGGCAAGGTGAATCTCCCCTTTCTCTGTTCACAAATTGTCCGTGAGCAAAATCTTCTTGTTTTCTCAAATTAATTTGTCATTGTAGCTGTTTAGCTAATAATCAGTTCTTGGGCCAGCCAAGGCTTATGAGTTCTTCGTTGTAAAAACTGGTTCTATTCCAAATTTCAAACTATCTGAGATCATTTTGAGTGGATGCACACATCACATGGCATCATTTCTCTGCTCTGATTGGATGTGTGCGTGACACAATCAGATTTCTGGTGTGAACGCTTGTATTTATGAGCTTAAAGTTCATTTCCTGTGGGCACTGGCTTAAAAATTGCTGTAACTGTGAAAGATTTCACCAGCCAACTTATTAACAAAGATATTCACAGAGACCAAACACAAAGGGAAGAGTAAACAGAGCCTCCCAAACCCTGTTGACAATACATCCCTGCTGCTGCCTCGGGAGTGAAGAATAATTTGATACCAAAAAGCTTTTTTATTAAAAAAAATAAATCTCTGCTCTTCTCAGTTTCTCTGGGAGCTGGAGAGAGACATTCCGAAGCTTCCCCGGGAAACTTCATCTTGCAGGGGTTTCAGTCCCTCTGAGAAAGCTTAGCATTGCTAGATTGCCAGCCCTGATTCGAGAATGAAATTCATGAGCCGGAGGCCATTCGATGGGAAGCACTCCTTGCGAAAGTGGCTACGCTCTTTGGTTTGGAGCAGAGTGAACGATTTTTACCTTCCAGCTGAGGAAAGAAAAAAAATCCAAAGGAGTGCTCCTCCCCCTGCTATGCTCCATCCAGCCCCAAAGGCAGGTTAACCCCATGCATATGGTCTATACACCCCTCATTATATACACCCCCAATTAAGTTCTTTGCTCGCATCAGCTGTCAAGTATTTAAGTAGCACATTGGCATTCTACTAGCCCGCTACCCAGGGACAGATTTCACCCATCCTTGTATTTCACCACTGACTTCTTTGTTGGGAAAAGATAGCTCAGTGGTTTGAGCATTGGCTTGTGAAACCTAGGGTTGTGAGTTCAAGCCTTGAAGGGGACCATTTAGGACTCAGGGATGAATCTACCAAGGGATGGTACTTGGTCCTGCTGTGAGGGTGGGGAGTGGACTCAATGACCTTTTAAGGGCCCTTCCAGCTCTATGAGATGTACCTCCCTCCATATATTATTCCTCTTTATTTGGCTCTGGTGAGGCCACATCTGGAATATTGTGTCCAGTTCTGGGCCCCCCCCCCACTATAGAAAGGATGTGGATGCACTGGAGAGGGTCCAGCGGAGGGTGACCAAAATGATGAGGGGGCTGAAGCACATGACCTATGAGGAGAGACTGAGAGATTCGGGTCTGTTTAGTCTGCAGAAGAGAAGAGTGAGGGGGGATTTGAGAGCAGCCTTCAACTTCCTGAAGGGAGGTTCCAAAGAGGATGGCTACAGGCTGTTCTCAGTAGTTACAGATGGCAGAACAAGGAGCAATGGTCTCAAGTTACAGCGGGGGAGGTCTAGGTTGGATATTAGGAAAAACTATTTCACTAGGCGGGTGGGGAAGTGACTGTGTGTAGTGTGTGTTTGGGGGTTACTTGTTGTGTGCTGAGCTTGTATTTGTCTGTTGGTTGGTTGGTTTGTTTGAAGAAGTGTGTGCTGTGGTCAGCAGCTGGAAGCTGTGAGCTTCTAAAGGTTTGAAATCTAGAAGCCTCTGTTAATTGGCTGAGCCTTAGTCAAGGGGCGGGGCTATCAGGCAGGTCAAAGGTTTATAAAGCAGTGAGTCAGTGACCAGGGAGCTTTGCGACCAGGAGCAGCAAACAGGGAGTTTTGAGGGGGAGTTGGGAAGGGGACAGGGTACACTTGCCATTCTTTATAGTTTAGTTTAAATGGTTTAATCAAAACTTCCTGATTTAACTAGAAAGCCTATCAATAACCTAGGTAGCTGTAGGAGAGAATGCAGGCAGAAGCCCAGCAGCAGAGTGGGGGCTATCCTGTTTATTGCACTCAGCGTAGCATGTATGATTACCTGCTCTGTGGGCGAGTGGCGTAATTATGCATTCGGTGCAAGGAGCTCCTGGCCCTCAGAGACCGCCTACGGGTTTTGGAGGCCAGGGTGGCTGAACTGGAGGAGCTGAGGGAGGAAGAAAGGTACATAGATGAGGCTTTCTGGGACACTGTAGAATTGTCCCACCTCTGGTCAGACAGTCCCTGTGCTGTTAAGGAGGATGAAAGGCTCAGGGAAGGAGAGCAGTCAACAGGAGCAGAGGGAAACCTTCCCATAGTTGGGACCCTCCTTCCAGATGTTGAGGTATCCTCTCGCACTGAGGTTACCTCTCTGGGGGACGGAGCTCCAGTCACTAGGAAAAGGCAGTTGTTAGTAATGGGAGATTCGATCATTAGAAATGTAGATAGCTGGGTTTGCGAAGACCGGGAGAACCATATGGTGACTTGCCTGCCTGGTGCAGAGGTTGTGGATCTCTCGAGGCATCTAGATAGATTTATGCTTAGTGCTGGGGAGGAGCCGGTGGTTGTGGTACATGTAGGTACCAATGACATAGGGAAGGGTAGCAGAAATGTCCTGGAGGCCAAATTTAGGCTGCTAGGGAAGAGACTGTAATCCGGGACCTCTGTGGTGGCATTCTCAGAAATACTTCCAGTTCCCCACGCAGGGTCAGGTAGGCAGGCAGAGCTTCAGAGTCTCAATGCGTGGATGAGATGATGGTGTACGGAGGATGGGTTCAGCTTTATACGGAACTGTGGAAACTTTTGGGATAGGAGAAGCCTATACAGAAATGATGGGCTTCACCTAAACCAAAGTGGATCCAGACTGCTGGCACTTAGTTTAAAAACTACTCTGCAACCTTTTTAATGTTAAGAGATGGGGGAAAGCCAATTGGTGCAGAGGAGCACGTGGCTCAGACAGAGATGTCTCTTAGAGGAGAGTCTATTGATAGAGATTCTCTAGGTTTTAGTCAGGAGGAGAGGATGGAAGAGGATAAAGTATGGGCCAGATCAGATGAAAAACATTCACATAAAAAAGAATCTGACACATCAGAAAGGGCAGACAAATAAACAGTGACAAGTTCTCAAAGTGCTTGTACACAAATGCTAGAAGTCTAAAAAATAAGATGGGTGAACTAGAGTGCCTCGTGTTAAAGGAGGATACTGATATAATAGGCATCACAGAAACCTGGTGGAGTGAGGACAATCAATGGGACACAATCATTCTGGGGTACAATCTATATCGGAAGGACAGAACAGGTCGTGTGGGTGGGGGAGTGGCACTATATGTGAAAGAAAATTTAGAATCAAATGAAGTAAAAATCTTAAATAAATCAACATGTTCCATAGAATCACTATGGATACTAATTCCCTGCTCTAATAAGAATATAACAGTAGGGATCTATTATCGACCACCTGACCAGGACAGAAATAGCGACTATGAAATGCTAAGGGAGATTAGAGAGGCTATCAAAATAAAGAACTCAATACTTGTGGGGGATTTCAACTATCCCCATATTGACTGAGTACATGTCACCTCAGGATGAGATGCAGAGACAAAATTTCTTGATACCTTAAATGACTGCTTCTTGGAGCAGCTGCTATAGGAACCCACAAGGGGAGAGGCAATTCTTGATTTAGTCCTGAGAGGTACGCAGGATCTGGTCCAACTATAACAGGACCGCTTGGGAATAGTGACCATAATATAATAACATTTAACATTCCTGTGGTGGGAAGAACACCTCAGCAGCCCAACACTGTGGCATTTCATTTAAAAAAGGGGAACTATGCAAAAATGAGGAGGTTAGTTAAACAGAAATTAAAAGGCACAGTGACTAAAGTAAAATCCCTGCAAGCTGCATGGACACTTTTCAAAGACACCATAATAGAGGCCCAACTTAAATGTATACGCCAAATTTAAAAACATAGTAGAAGAACTAAAGAGCCACTGTGGCTTAACAACCATGTAAAAGAAGCAGTGAGAGATACAAAGACATCTTTTAAAAAGTGGAAGTTAAATCCTAATTAGGTAAATAGAAAGGAACATAAACACTGCCAAATTAAGTGTAAAAATGTAATAAGAAAAGCCAAAAAGGAGTGTGAAGAGCAGCTAGCCAAAAACTCAAAAGATAATAACAAAATGTTTTTTAAGTACATCAGAAGCAGAAAGCCTGCTAAACAACCAGTGGGGCCCCTGGATGATCGAGATACAAAAGGAGAACTTAAAGATGATAAAGTCATTGCGGAGAAACTAAATGAATTCTTTGCTTCAGTCTTCATGGCTGAGGATGTTAGGGAGATTCCCAAACCTGACCCATCCTTTGTAAGTGACAAATCTGAGGACTTGTCACAGATTGAAGTGTCATTAGAGGAGGCTTGGGAATTAATTGATAAACTTAACAGTAACAAGTCACTGGGACCACATGGTATTCACTCAAGAGTTCTGAATGAACTCAAATGTGAAATTGCGGAACTATTAACTATGGTTTGTAACCTATCCTTTAAATCAGCTTCTGTACCCGAATGACTGGAAGATAGCTAATGTAATGCCAATATTTAAAAAGGGCTCTAGAGGCGATCCCGGCAATTACAGGCTGGTAAGTCTAATGTCAGTACCTGGCAAATTAGTTGAAACAATAGTAAAGAATAAAATTGTCAGACACATAGAAGAACATAATTTGTTGGGCAAAAGTCAACATGATTTCTGTAAAGGGAAATAATGTCTTACCAATCTATTAGGTTATGTCTACACTAGCCCCCTAGTTCGACCTAGGCAGGCTAATGAAGGCATTCGAACTTGCAAATGAAGCCCGGGATTTAAATATCCCTGGCTTTATTTGCATGTTCCCGTCTGGTCGCCATTTTGAAATCCCACTAGTCCGAACTAACTGTCCGTGGCTATTAGCCAGTACGGATAAGGAATGGTTTCCCTGGCCTCTGTTTGTCAGAGGGTGGAGATGGATGGCAGGAGAGAGATGGCTTGATCATTACCTGTTCGATTCACTCTCTCTGGGGCACCTGGCACTGGCCACTGTCGGCAGACAGGATACTGGGCTGGATGGACCTTTGGTCTGACCAGTATGGCCATTCTTATGTTCCAGCACTGGGATGGGTTCCCTAGGGAGGGGGTGGAATCTCCTTCCCTAGAGGTTTCTAAGTCTCAGCTTGACAAAGCCCTGGCTGGGTTGATCTAGTTGGGATTGGTCCTGCCTTGGGCAGGGGGCTGAACTTGATGACCTCCTGAGGTCTCTTCCGCCTCTATGATTCTATGTACTGCATGAGTTAATTCACCCTAGCTCTGACAGTGTGAAAAATCTAGCGATTCCAATGCCCTGCCGGTCAAAGTGGACCCTATGGATGAAATGACAGACACAACTGCATTTTCTCCCTACATCGGGGTGGGAACCTTTTCTGTGTCAGGAGCCGCTGACCCACAGAAAAATCAGTGGGGGGCCACACACAAGTGAGAAGCAAAACAAAAAACAAAACAAACCCTTCACTGATGTGGCCCCCCTCCTGAGAAGGAGAAAGACATTCCCCACCTTCCCCTCCCACACCAGAGCGTAGAGGGCCCAACCTAGCAGATTTTTTTGTGCTCCAGCTCCACTGGGGAGGCCAACAGAAGAAATTCTTCCATTGACTTCCTTTACTCCTCGCAACCCGGTGGAGTACCAGAGTCGATGGGGGTGTCATCAGTGGTTGATTTAGTGGGTTCTTACTAGACCCACTAAATCAAACCCTGGGAGATTGATCTTCACAGTGTGGCTCTCCTGGTAAGTGGAGACAAGCCCTCAGACAAGGTCAAGTTTAGATCAGATTTAAAGGAAACATCCCAGCAGGGGGTGGGAGGTGTACCCAGGGTGGGCATGGTGGGGCAGTACCAATGGAAGTCTTCACACAGAGATCACACAGTGGGTTAACGGGGCGGGGGGGGGGGGGGGGCTGGAGCACCAATGCAGGGACCCCTGAGTCTCAGGGGCTGGATCCAAGGAAGCCAAGGGCCAAATCTGATCCAAGGGCCTAAGGTTCCTCACTCCTGCTCTACGTGAACCCATGACAGACGTCGTTTGTGAAGTATCCAGGTATTTGTTTATCATACAGAGCCTCTGTCTGGCTGTCCCACATTAATCACTCATACGTTGCCTCTCTGGCTGGCTCTCAACGCAATGGGTGGTTGGCTCGTATCTCTCCCTTGAGAGCAGCTGTGTGCAATTCCTTAACTTCTCCCCGCAATAAAATTGAGTTGTTGGTTTCACAAACTGATGATCATATTCCATCCCGGCTTTTCAAGGAGAGTGACAAATGGAGATTGGCCCAGTATTGTTGGCTAGTCATTTCACTGCTTTAGGATTGTACCAGGTAATATTTCCTCTGCGCTTAGCCCGGGTGAGCCTGCATGGGAAATACTGTTTACAGTTAGAAGCTTCTAAAAAAGGAGCTTGAAAATCAAGTGGAAACAAAGATAAGAGGTTGGAAGGTCTGAGACGAGAAAATGATAAAGGGACTTAACTTATGGAGCTTTAAAGAAACAAGGGGGCATAAGGGAGTTGAATAGAATAAGACAGAGGTATAGAAAGAATAATAATTTTATTTATAAATTGCTCCACTACAAGACACACAGTGGCCCAGACAGACAATTAAAACACAATAATAATAAACAATAATAATTAAAACATCATAAAATGTACAATATAAAAAGCAAACAATGTTCTAAAAAGCCCATGAAATCTGGGAGAGGAAATAAAATAAAGGCAAGGGGGAAAACCTACTTGAAGTGACTGAGGCAGTATCACAGGCATTAATGACTTTGCTGTTAGGTCAACTTTCTCCCATGGTGTAAACCTGGCCTAAGATACACTTTGTGAATAGCGTAGCTGGAGCTGACGTCATGCCTCAGTTTGAATTTCTACAGCATCCCACTGCGGAGGCCAACAGGAGAAGTTCTTCCGTTGACTACCTTTACTCCTTGCAACCCGGTGGAGTATCAGAGTCGACAAGGGTATCATCAGCGGTTGATTTAGTGGGTCCTTACTAGACCCACTAAATCAAAGCCTGGGAGATTGATCTTCACAGTGTGGCTCTCCTGGTAAGTGGAGACAAGCCCTTAGACAAGGCCAAGTTTAGATCAGAATTAAAGGAAAACTTCCTATCAGGGAGTGGGTGGTATACCAAGGGTGGGCATGGTGGGGTAGTACCAATGGAAGTCTTCACACAGATAGCAGTGTAGTGAGGTAGTCGCCAAGGGCAGATGTCTGAAGCCCAGTAACATTCCCAAGCTCTGTGCTCACAGCATGGACAGTGAGATGCAAAGAGAAAGAAACACGCGAGTTATGTCAAAAGCCCAGCCCCGGGGACTCAGAACTTGAGCCTAGGAACAGAAGCTCCCTGCAATAAGCAGGCCGGTGCAGTTGGGACGTTGTAGGTGAGTGGCCTTGCAGATCTGCACCCACTCTGCTTGTTTCTGTGGAAAAGACAAAACTAAATATAAGGCTTATCACACACACACACCCTGCAACAGACCGATGGGCCATCTCACTCAGTACGGCAACTCCCCAGCAGGTGTCACCCACGCGTCTCTTCTCCGCCTCCGAAAAGTGCACCCCGGTGCCAGCTGCCACCACCCTGCTGGAGGAAGGAGTCTCTTGACCTCTCTGCGGTGGATCACGTCTTGACCTGATGCATGAAGAGAGAACGTCATTCCAGGCGGTGTATTGCCCAAGGCTCTCACCCCTACATGGCTGAGGTATCCTGGAGAGAATAGGGCATTGTGGGCCCTCTTGGTCACACGGGGATCTCTTGCAGTAGAACTGGTTGCTCTTTACCTGTAGGAAGGGACAGGATCTGGGTGTGTGCGACACACGACACCAACACCAGCAGCATGGGTATTCCCTGTGTGCTGCCAAGTACCTGGCTGTGAAGTGGGGAAAAGGCATGGCATTCACTCCTATTTGGGTAAGCTGCCCACGTCCCCCTGCAAATGGGGTAAACAAGCAACCTACATCTAGAGGAGCCAATGAGAATGGCTCCAATGCTCAGCCTGGTTTGGGGAGAGTGTTTCCCATCGGGGAGCGGAGGAACTGCCATGGCCAGTCTGACCCACGGTTCCTCTAGCTGGGTGTCCCTTCTCTGCTAGGGACCAGCGCCAGCTGCACCACTGAAAGGTGCCAGGAGCTCTGCCGTTATGGGACAACCTGGCCTGAGGTCAAGGTTGGTCCAAGCGCCGAGTCTGGGCAGGAACGAGCAAAGCTCTTGTTAGCTCATAATGCACAATAGCCCTAAACCTGTCTCATGAAACTGCTTTGGCAGGTGAAAAGGAGCCAAGTCTGAGCATTTCTGCATGGCTCATTTGGGCAAGCGTATAGCTTTCTTCTCCCAGATGGAAAGGGCCGAGCCTTCCAGCTTGCATGGGAACTGGCCATAGCTATTCCAAATCATTTGAGTGGCTAATCTGCTCGCTCTTTACCCGACACTGGTCACATTTCAAAAAACAATGGGCATCCCGTCTGAAACCAGTGGTGTTCCTTCAGGCGAGGTTGCCTTGGCACATGTGGTTCCACGCTACAGCACAGCTTGGGCTGGCATGGCGAGGGCAACGCACCCTGATTAAAATTGCAAAGACAAGTGCAAATTTTTCGGTGTATAGTCCATGGAGTTGGGAGTCAGAAGATCAGGCGAGTCTAAGAACATCAGAGTGGCCACACTGGGTCAGACCAAAGGTCCATCCAGCCCAGCGTCCTGTCTTCCAACAGTGGCCAGTGCCTGATGCTCCAGAGAGAGTGAACAGAACAGGTAAAAAGCAGCTGATGCCGCCCACACAAACCTAGCGTTCTTCTGACAGGTAATCTCAATTATATTCCACTTATTTGTCACATCTGTTAGCTCATCCCTTTGCATTGCAAGCATGAGGCGAGGTCTAAAGAAGAGCCAGTACTAAGGAAACGGGGCAGGTAAACAGCAAAGAGGGGTGAGGTTTGGGGACTGCATGAATTCCTGTTCCTGCAAAGAACCCCGGGCTGACGCAGCATACAGAAACAAGTTCTGTGCAACCCTGCAGCTCTGCATTTTGACATGTGTTATGTGTGGGGATGACTCAGACCAGACGCCGCATGGGATAATGATGGGAATGGTTCATAGCCAACTTTGGGGAAGCCGACAAAGCTGGAGTTTACTGTACCTGCTGGTAAATAGTTGGAGAACCGTGGTCCTGAAAAAGCCAATTTGCCCTTGGAACATTAGCCATCCCTCTGGAACGCCTCTTCTCTCAGTGACGCTGGCCGTGGGTGAGGGCTGCAGCAGGGAGAGGGCAGAAAAGATGCATCCTCGGACTGTGAGACGTCACTCGGACAGAGAGCGCGACGTTGTTCTATGGTGACGGTGACGTTTCAATGCCCTTCAGCAGTGCTGCCTGGCACGAGGGGTCAGAAGGCTGACCGGGAAAATGCTTTTCAAATCACCCGGGAGTCAGGGATTGTGGGGAATTTGTTCTCCTCAAACCCACTGTCTTTGACCTAAAAATAAGGGCCTGGCTGTGCAGATTTTAATGCGGGGTGTGGGAAGGGGGCTTGTCGTGCATGGCGTAACAGGCCAGTGCGGGAGGAGGAAAGACCCTGGCTCTGTCTCCCCTAGCATTCCCCCTCACCGTGTCTGATGCATCAAAGGAAGGCGGAAATGTAACAATTCATAAACGTGCCTGGACAATTGTGGTCAGGGAAAAATTCCTGCCTGACCCCTTCTGACATTAACTTCATCACAAGCTTGGCCTGGCACTCTAGTTTGCTTGCTTAGCTACCAATGTTATTATTGATTGTAAAATTAAGCAGCTGCTTTTGAAATCCAGCCACATTTAACTTTTTGACCTCCATTGCTAATTCCACAGGCTGCCAACATACCGGGTGAGGAAACATTTGCTTCCATTTATTCTAGATTTACCGGTTAATATAGTTTTCTTACTCCAAGACAACAAACTAGGGACTGGTCAGTTTTCATTCTATTCTCCATAATCTTAACTTTCCGAGTTGAACACTTCCTGGCCTTTTCCTTTGCCAGGCTAAGTAATCCAAGTTTGTATATAGGTGTTATCATGCTGCCGATTAGGCAGGCTTAATTTTGTGCCAACAATTTTTGCACCTACAATGAATAACAGGGGAAACTGGGAGCACTTAGACATATTACTACTCCATTGCACCAACAAATCATGTCAAAGTACTACCAGCTATGCCCACAGTTCATTGCACCTGCTTTTATTTGTCAGTGGAAAATCATGACCATAGGTCTGACGGCCTGTCTGAAAATCAACCCCCATTGTCTGCAAAAGGAGAGAGAGAGAGATTCACACACAGACATCAACACACAGATTTCGAGGATGCATTTGTATCACTTTTGGTTCTTCAGAGGTAAACAAATAGATTGGTGTTGTTTTTTTCCTCCTTCTGCGGCAGAGCTGGTGTGCGGGGTCTTTTGTAGAGAGAGGCCTTTAAAAGCTCCGGGAAGCAATTCCAACATTTTCTATAGGTGCAGACAGATAATTGAATGCTTTCAAAGAGCACTGTGAGGCAGGAAAAGTTCAATTTTGCAGCATCGTGTTCCCTGCACGGACTGAGCTTTGTGCTGCGGTGCGTTTTGTGTTTGTCGGGTTTTGTTTTTGTGTTTTGCTCGCCTCCGTTCCTCTGGCAGTTGAATTGCTGTCTGTGTTATTGCGATTTGTCTCTAGCAAAGCAGGGAGGGTCGGGAAAGAAACGGCCTGCAATCTGACCACAGACTCTCCACCAGGAAAGCAGGAACTATTTTTTCATCTAATCTGAAATGGAGGAAAAGAAGCCTTTTACGGGGCCCTCTGAGGCCGGTCCGAAAGGCTGGCTGCTGAACCGACACAGCCACAAAAAAGGCAACTCAGGCCATTTGGGGGGGTTGGTTTTGAATGTGTTGATTCACAGGCAGGACTGGAGTGATATTGTGGGAGCAGAGAGGGGATTTTCTTCTCTCACCAGTGCTTGCTGGCACAGCGATTAGGTCTGTTTGGGTGGGAAGGGAAAAGCTGGAAATGAGCATCCCAACAGCCTCCGGTAGCTCACTGCACCCCAAGCCTGGAGCACCGGGAGATGGGGGAGGAGCACAAGCAGGGGAGTGGATGTTTACTCTGACCATCCAGCCCAATTCACAGCCCTCTCACAAAACCCCAGCTCCTCTGAGCCTCTGGGGTCCATGTTGGGACTGGCACAAACTGAGGTACAGGAATTATTCTGGGCATTTTTCAGGGTCCACACGGCTCGTCTTGGGTCAGGCGCTGTGTTGCTTTGGAGCACTCAGCCCCCTCCTCCTCCTGCTGATGCCTACACTACTGTAGCAAACACAGAGGGAAACAATTCTGTTAAGTCCTCGCTAGCCCGTCCCACTGCCGAGTGCAGATTCCGCGGGTCCCAGGCAGCATCTCCTCACCTGCTTGCACAGAGCTGAGGCCGTGTGCGGTCCACTGCTTCTGCAGCATGGTGTCCTGCACAGGCCCACGGTCCCCACCGGAGTGACAACGCAACAATGATCCTGAGACTGAAGCATCCGATTGGGGCACAGAGGGTTTGGGCTCATCTCCCAGGACCCTGCGGGAGGCTGCGTAAGTCTTTCGTACCTCGGTGTGGTGCCCCCTCTATAAAATGGGAGTCAGAATTCTTTTCTCCTGCCCTTCCACTACCATGTCTGGTTAGGTCACAAACTTTTGGGGGGCAAGGATGGTAATTTGTGTGCCATGTTGGTGTTCCTCACTGCACCAACCCCTGCTTAGCATTCATCTCAGAACAAGGTCTGTCCAGGAATTCTGAGCTTGGTGGGATGTCTCTAAGGACCAGCCTGGATTTTGTGATGAGATCTGCTTTGCAAAGGAGGGACTCATAAATATATGGAGCTATACCTATCTCAGAGCATGGGATCTTGAGAGGTCATTGAGTCCAGTCCCCTGCCCTTATAGCAGGACCAAGTACCATCCCTGAGACATTTGCCCCAAATGGCTCCCTCAAGGATTGTACTCACAACCCTGAGGTTAGCAGGCCAATGCTCAAACCTCTCCCGCCATTATCTTAGCATAGCCTATATCACAGGAAGGTGACATACTTGGCTGTTCGTCGCACACAGCCATGCAGAAAGGTAATTTTAGCTCGCTAGTATAAATGTTTCCTTTTTAATATCTGCAAGGGAAGAAGCAGCAGCAGGTGTGTCTGTGGGTGGGAGGAAGAGCTAAAGTACATGTTCAGGTAAGCGCTGCCAGAGGACAGCCACAAACAGGATGTTGCAAGGATACAGTGACTGGCTTCTAAAGTCAACCAATCAGAAAGTAGGATCATTCCCTATTTTAGCCCCCCGCTGTGGGGTGCTGGAAGGGGGATTCTCAGAAGCGTTAATGGGTTCTTCCTCTTTGACATTTTAGATCTGGTAGTTATTCCCTACCTGCTCAATCCATGCAGTTTATTTCTGGACCAAGGAAAAGACTGAGGGAAGTCTTGTTTCTGCGGGAAGTGACACTGCTTATACACATTTCGTAGGCCCTGTGCTGGCCCTGAAATGTCTGTGAGAGTTTCCACCGAAGAAGACCATACAACAATAAAATGTATTGTATTTAAATATTCCTAAAGTCATTTCAGTCTATTTAAATCTTAATTCATCTTCTCTAAATCTCGTCTCACTACATTAAAGTGATGTACTGACAGAAAAAAATGAATGACATTACGAAAGAATCTTGCTGGCAATTGTAGTCAGAAAATCTTCCCTCCCGGCCGCCCGCCCCATTCCCTTTCTCCTATTGCGTCCCTCTTGCTTTCTTAATCTTCTAAGATTATTCTTGGGTTCCTTGAAGAGACTTCAAACTGCCTCCTAAATCTTTTCACTGCAGCTAATTTAATATGTGCCAATTTCAAGATGTATTGGTGAAGAATCAAGCTTGAACTGGGGGAATGAGGCCTGTTGAAGGCAAGATCTTCTATTTAACCAAAAGGGTTGTACATCTATTAAGGGCTTCCAGGCACATGCACACACAGGTCCAAATGGAGCAGCTTCCTCCCCCAGTCCCTCCCGCATCCTCTCCATTAAGAAATTTCAATCAGTTGATATCTGAATGCTGGACGCCATCCAATTTAAGCATTGCGTTGGCAGCAGGCCTCAAGTTTCTACCAGTGAAGTCCTGAGTGGCCAGGCTATGAATTTATGCATCACTTTCCCATTCCTTCATGATTTATCATTTCCAGCATGCCAGAGAAGTCATATGCATTAATCATCTCAACTTTTAAACCTTCTCCCTTAAATCATTTTTCACACTGGGGCCCATTTGCTTTGCACACTGGACGGCCCTTCTCTGTTGCACTGGAGATCTGCATTGCAATCAGAGAAAGTACGATAAGCTGGGGCAATTAAGGCTGTGTCTACACCGGGAAGGTTTGGTGACAATAGTGCTGTTGACATGCAAAAGTTGACAAAAGCGAAAACCGGTCAAACCAGGTTTTCTGCTTCCCACTGTTGACATTTCATGTCCACATTGCAAGCTCCCCTGTTGACAGAGCAAAGGGTGGGTAAGCATTCCATAGTTCAGTGTGGTGGGAAGGCAGAGATGATCCCTGCACTTCTTGGGATTCCCTCGTAGCTCTGGGAGCTCTCCATGCTGAGGAACGTCAAAGCAGCCCAGCCGTCTCTCCGGCCCTCCCCTGCAGCAACAGTCTGCCTGCCACTGTGTTCCTAGCAGGGCAGAACAGGTGCATCCCAATGATTTTCTATTTGTTTGTTCCCCAAATGGAACAGCTCACTCAGCTGTCAGACACTTCCTGGAATTCTGAAAGGGGAGGGGGGGGCGTAGGCCTGCAGGGCAACAGAGATCACAAAACACTGAGCAGAACCATCAAGGCAGGCATTGTGGGATACTGGAAGAAGCCAGTTCTCCTGAAAAAACAAACAGCAGAGTCCACACTGGCTCTTTGTTGACAATAAAGGGAGAAAGAAAGACAAAAGTCTCTCAAAGGGGTGGAAGTTTTTTACTGCCAAAATTGTGTGTTTTTTTCCCAACAAATTTGCATTACCATGCAAATGCTCTCACTGTTTTGTTGCCAAAAGGCAGTTTTTGGTGACAAAATGTGTCAGTGTAGACAAGGCCTAGGGCTCTGTCAAAAGGTGCCGTTTCTTTCTGTTAAATAGGTAGGTAGATAGTGGCAGAACTGTCCCTCCTGGATTGGTTGCTCTGTCTGGTAACAGGGAACTTGGCAACAAGGTGAGGATGGAAAAGCACAGAAAGGGGGAAGCTGCTTTTAACAAACGCTGCAAGTCTGAATCAGAAAGCTCAGAGCCAAAGACCTAGAAGCTCAGGGCAGTTTAGAATCATCTCTGGCCTGGAACAAATGCAGCAGAGCGGCTCTGGATTGAAATTGACACACGGCAGCAGAGAGGGCAAAATTTGACCTGACTTGTATAAGCGCTCCGGGAGGGCGGGTATGTGGACACGTGCAAAGGAGAGAGGAGTATGAACAAGGATGGAAACAGCCTGCAGTTCCTCTAACCTGCCTGAAAGCCGAGCTAGCAAGGGCTCTTTTCTCTTCATCTCAAGCTGCACATTTGGTTAGCTTTGGATGGGATCACTAGGCCGTTCCTGTCCATATTCCATAGGCAGGCAGTCAGGTGGTGCCTGCAGACAGATGCTTGTCCTGCTTTTCTGGAGAGTTATTTCCCAAGGCAGGGCTGGCAGCCTGTTACCTGCTGTGATGGCATTTCAGAGATCTCTGCGTTCCTGAAGATCCATTCCACCCCCAACGCCTCCCGCATGTGAATTCCCTTGGCAGGGGCAGATTGTCCTTTTCATAAGGGATGTGCAAGGCAAACAAAAAGCAGGTGCCTGCAGAACTCTCAAACAACAGGGTACGTTATTGCAAATGCACGAGTGGTGCATTTTTCTCGGCCTGACACACTGTATTTCCCCTGTCGGGGGAGATGTGCACTTTGCTGTAGTACCACAATCGCTTTTCTGTATTGCAAATTAGATCCGGTTAATTAGGTGTAGAAGAGGAATCAGTTTTGAGGACGGAAGTCTCCTGGTGTCTCTTTATAACCAGCTAGCCCGCTGCCATTTCCAACCTGTTTGCAAACCAAGAGCCCCCGAGCAGGCAGGAGAGTGTGATGCAAAGAGCCCATGATTTTCTGGTTCTAATCAGGTGTATTCTCTTGGTCCCAGCAGCTCAGAGAATTGTGCATTATCCATGTATCCTGCGGTTAAAGGAGCCATTGACATGAGCAACAGAAAAGATCTATCTGGCCCCACTAGTCTTACCTCTGGGGACTAGAATTGGATTGTTGCCCACAATGTATTTTACACTGCTCTATCCTGCCGCCTTCCTATATATTTTAGAAATGTGTGTCCCTGTCTGTCCATCTGTGCGTCGATTTGTTCAAGAACTCCTAAACGGTAAGAGCTAGGACCATCGAATTTGGTATGCAGCTTCCTCTTATCATAACTTCAAGCAAGGTCAGAGTTTCGTTGTGCGAGGATAATGGTATATGTCTGGAATTGATGATTTCTTATAAAATGGAAAGGGCAGGGTCTGGCAGGAGGGAGTTATATTGCAGAATGACCACAAGGGGGCAGCAAGGAGTCAGAGATGGGGACCGGGACAGCTGTAACCCCATTGGGCCAAAACAGGCTGTCTGTTATATGTCTATTTGTCTGTCTGTCCCCCAGCAGGAGGACATGTACCCCTCTCCAGACTGCACCTTGGACAGTGGCTTTGGATAAGCACTTCTCACCTAGCCCCACGCTGCTGCAGTGAGAGAAGGCTGCAGACTGAACCCTTCATCCCCAGCCACACCGCAGAGCAGTGGTTGAAATGAAGAAAAACAAAAGTTATTTGAATTAAGCACTTGAGTAACACCAGGTACATTTTCTAGTTTTTTAAATGCTCCAAGCTATGGATGCTCCTATGAGCCTCGGTCATCGGCCCATACTCAGCATAGGGAAGGCACAGAATCATAGAGTCCCAGGGTTGGAAGAGACCTCAGAAGGTCATTGAGTCCAAACCCTGCCCAAAGCAGGACCAACCTCAACTAAATCACCCCGGCCAGGGCTTTGTCAGGCTAGGTCTTAAACACCTCTAGGGACGAAGATTCCACCCCCTCCCTAGGGAACCCATCCCAGTGCTTCCACACTCTCCTAGGGAAATCGTTTTTCCTAATATCCAACGTAGGCCTCCCACCATTGCTCCTTGTTCTGCCATCTGTCACCACTGAGAACAGCCTCTCTCCATCCTCTTTGGAACCCCCCATTGGGTAGTGAAGGCTGCTCTCAAATCCCCCCTCACCCTTCTCTTCTACGGACTAAACAGACCCAACTCCCTCAGCCTCTCCTCCTAAGTCATGTGCTCCGGCCCCCACATCATGTGGGTTACCCTCCGCCTCCGCTGGACTTTCTCCAATGTGTTCACATCCTTTCTGTAATGGGGGCCCCAGAACTGGATGCAATACTCCCGATGTGGATGGATGCTTTTGCGAGGTTGCTAAATGGACAAAGTTACCAGCGTTCCCTCTAATTATTCCATGTGCAGAATAAATTGTGTTACGTGCAGATGTGTACCACCAGTAGAAAGACATGCTGCCAGCTGTGGGCACAGTGGGCTCTCTTCCAATCAGTTGGGTGGCACCTAAATCTCTCCTGGGCATCCTCCCAGGTGCTCAGCTTGCAGGGAACATTAAAAAACACGTGTCCCAGCAGACCATTCTCGGCCAGAGCTCAGCAGCTAAACATCAAAGTATAGAGTTTAGCCGGGTCGCACTCCAGGAGCTTGGTGCCCTTTTGCTGCATGGGAGCAGTTTGTTCTGTCCACGGTAAAGGTACCAGCGATGGAAAGGGAGACATGTCAGTGCACGAGGAAGTCTTCCTGCTGCCCAGTCGAATTCAGGAGCAACACCTGGAGCAGGGTGCTGGACTGACTGCCATATATCACCATATACTGGTATTCCCACACATCTCTTCTGCCCAAATCTCTCTCCAACTCCTGATCCCACCCCCTGCCTTCTCCCTCGCTGTGCGTCAGCTGTTTCAGGTTCAATGAGAAATCCTAGCCTGCAAGGCTTACTGGAGACTACCCAGGGCTAGGCTCAGGCTTACAGCCTGGTGTAACATATGCTGCCTTGCAGCTGAGTCTGAATCATCGCACGGCTGGGGCGAACGTTTCCCATCCGATGCACCGACGTCCTCCTTCATGCTCCGGGGGCTCCGTGCTCCCCATGTGAATGCAAGAGACGTGGCTGAGCGCAAATGTAAGCAATGTGCAGATTCGTTTTGACAGCCTCCAAAGGAGGGCAAGAAAAGGGAACAAATCCACCTGGATCTGGGCAGCTTGCACTGCATCGATGACTCTTTTTAAAGAGCCAGCCGCTCCCAGACTTCCAGATTCCACGCCGGTGCGGAGCAGGCTCTGCCAACGGTGCTAGGCTCCCCCACACTGTGTTGGAATTGCAGGCCCAGGAACTCTGTGCACTGATCCTTGGCCGACAGAAACGTAGCTTAAAAATAGAAAGAGTCAGATTGAAAAGTGCTAAGAAAAACTCTCGGCTGTGGGTGTGTATTTAATGTGAAATATTGTTGAGACAGCTCAGAAAGGCGTTGCCTGTGCTTTGGGGGGGTTGTGTAAGGTGGATCTGCCACCTTTGGATAAGAGGAAGCTAATATCACTGTTTTTCCAGTGTCATAATGGACAAGGAAGAGAGGGATTCTCTTTGTTAGCATGTGGGCACTAAAGCCAAAGTGGGATGCCCAAAATGCTGTCAGCTCAAATCACAGAAGGATTTCCCGAGAATTAGTGATGACAAATTTCTGGGTTCCTCTCAAATACGATAGTAAGTTTCTGGGATAGAATCATAGAATCATAGAGCTGGAAGAGACCTCAGAAGGTCATCAAGTCCAGCCCCCTGCTCTAGGCAGGACCAATCCCAACTAAATCAACCCAGCCAGGGCTTAGTCAAGCCGAGCCTTAAACACCTCTAGGGATGAAGACTCCATTACTTCCCTAGGGAACCCATCCCAGTGCTTTCCCACCCTCCTAGTGAAATAGTTTTTCCTAATATCCAACCTGCACCTCTCCCACCACAACTTGAGCCCATTGCTCCTTGTTCTGCATCTGTCACCACTGAGAACAGCTTCTCTCCAGCCTCTTTGGAAGCTCCCTTCAGGAAGTTGAAGGCTGCTATCAAATCCCTCCTCACTCTTCACTTCTGCAGACTAAACAGACCCAAGTCCCTCAGCCTCTTCTCATAAGTCATATGCTCCAGCCCCCTAATCATTTTGGTTGCCCTCCGCTGGACCCTCTCCAATGCAGCCACATCCTTTTTGTAGTGGGGGGCCCAGAACTGGACACAATACTCCAGACGTGGCCTCACCAAAGCTGAATAAAGGGGAATGATGACATCTCTGGATCTGCTGGCAATGCTCCTCTTAATGCAACCTAATATGCCATTAGCCTTCTTGGCTACAAGGGCACACTGTTGACTCATATCCAGCTTCTCATCCACTGTAACCCCCAGGTCCTTTTCTGCAGAACTACTACTTATCTGGTTGGTCCCCAGCTTGTAACTATGCTTGGGATTCTTCCGTCCCAAGTGCAGGACTCTGCACTTGTCCTTGTTGAACCTCATCAGATTTCTTATGGCCCAATCCTCCAATTTGTCTAAGTCACTCTGGTCCCTATCTCTGCCCTCAAACATATCTACCTCTCCCCCTAGCTTAGTGTCATCCGCAAACTTGCTGAGGGTGCAATCCATCCCCTCATCCAGGTCATTAATAAAGATATTGAACAAAACCGGTCCTAGAACCGAACCTTGGGGCACTCCGCTAGAAACCGACCGCCATCCTGACATTGAGCCGTTGATCACTACCCACTGGGCCCGGCTTTCTAGCCATCTTCTATCCGTCTTACCGTCCATTTATCCAATCCACATTCCCTTTACTTGCTGGCAAGAATATTGTAGGAGACCGTATCAAAAGCCTTGCTAAAGTCAAGGTATATAACATCCACTGACTTTCCTACATCCACTGAGCCAGTTACCTCATCATAGAAGCTAATCAGATTGGTCAGGCACGACTTGCCCTTTGTGAATTCATGCTGACTATTCCTAATCACTTTCCTCTCATCCAAGTGCCTCAAAATGGATTCCTTAAGGATCCCTTTCATGATTTTTCCAGGAACCGAGGTAAGACTGACCGGCCTATAGTTCTGTGGATTGTCCTTCTTCCCTTTTTTGAAGATGGGCACTACATTTGCCTTTTTCCAATCATCCGGGATTTCTCCCTGTCTCCACGACTTTTCAAAGATAATGTCCAAAGTCTCCTCAACGACATTTGCCAACTCCCTCAGTACCCTCGGATGCATTAAGTCCGGACCCATGGATTTGCGTACATTTAGCTTTTCTAAATAGTTCCTAACCTGTTCTTTACCCACCAAGGGCTGTCTATCTTCATACCATCTTGCGTCACTTATCGCGTTAGTCCAGGAGCCCACCTTGTCCGTGAATACAGAGGCAAAGAAAGCATTGAGTACTTCAGCTTTCCCCACATCATCTGTCACTAGGTTACCTCCTTCATCCAGGAAGGGCTGCACACCCTCTCTGATCACCTTCTTCTTGTTAACATGCCTATAGAAACCTTTCTTGTTATCCTTCACATCCTTAGCCAGTCGCAATTCCATTTGCGCTTTCACCTTCCTGATAACCCCCCGGCATTCTCGAGCTATATATTTAAACACCTCCCTGGTCATTTGTCCAAGTTTCCACTTTTTGTAAGCTTCCTTTTTGTGCTTAAGTTCACCAAGGATTTCCCCTGTAAGCCAATCCGGTCTCCTACCATGTTTGCCTCTCTTGCTACGTGTCGGGATGGTGCTAACCTCCATGTGCTAACCTCCTCATCTCTCTCTCTCTCTCTCTCTCTCTCTCTCTCTCTCTCCCTCTGGGCCTGCATACGTGACTCAGTGGCTGTGCATGCGGTTGTGTGCGAGTCCATGTTTGATTGCTCCTCGCCAACATGTCCACAAGAACAGTGCTGACACACGCATGATGGCCTGACATGTCATGTGATTTGTTTGACCGGCCATGTGACCAACCATTCTCTGGTGAGCCCAATTTTCTAGAGACACTCTGGAGAGAAGCCTCACACCCACTAGGCATGTGGGTTCACGGCATGGCTTGGCCATCAGCAAACCCGGTAAGATTGGAGCGGCGTCTCCTGCAGCTCCAGCCCTTACTAAACCTCTTTAGCCTGCCACTTTGCTGAACAAATCTCCTTGTGAGTTTCCCAGTAACTCTCGCTCTCATACCAGCTCCCTACACTGTGAGAACAGCCTCCCGCCCAGCCGTCCCAGGGAAGGCATGGGCTTCAGCACTGGCACTCTACTCTCTGGCCACACGGAGTCACAGAGGAAAATATAGGCTGGATCTGCCTGGTCTGGTACCCTGGGGACCTGACCGGTCCTGAATGAGGGAATTGCGCCCTTGTAGCCAAAAAGGCTAATGGCATCTTGGGGTGCATTAGGAGGAGCATTGCCAGCAGATCCAGAGAAGTGATTGTTCCCCTTTATTCGGCCACATGTGCAGTGTTGCGTCCAATTCTGGGATCCTCGTTGCAGAAAGATGTGAACACATTGGAGAGGGTCCAGCGGAGGGCGACCAAAATGATTCAGGGGCTGGAGTACGTGACCTATGCAGCGAGGCTGAGGGATTTGGGCTTATTTAGTCTGCAGAAGAGAAGAGTGAGGGGGGATTTGAGAGCAGCCTTCAGCTCCCTGAAGGGGGGTTCCAAAGAGGATGGAGAGAGGCTGTTCTCAGTGATGGCAGATGACGGAGCAATGGGCTCAAGTTACAGTGGGGGAGATCTAGGGTGGAGATTAGGAAAAACTATTCCCTAGGAGGGTGGGGAAGCACTGGGATGGGTTCCCTAGGGAGGGGGTGAAATCTCCATCCCTAGAGGTTTTAAAGTCTCGGCTTGACAAAGCCCTGGCTGGGATGGTTTATTTGGGGTTGGTCCTGCCTTGGGCAGGGGGCTGGGGGCTGGACTCGATGACTCCTGAGATCCCTTCCAAGGTTGGGATTCTGTGAATTTGCTGGACTAAGGAAGGTCCCCTGTTACTGGCACCCCAACCCGCTGATCCTTCCTGCTGCGTGGTTGCTACCACCCCATCCGGCCCCTCTACATCTGGCCCAGCTGGCTCTGGCCTGATTCCCCTATTGCCAGCCCTGACTGGGGCTTCCGTGAGTTCCCAATTCTGGGGCTTCCTGGGCAAAGAACATCCATGGTCCTGCCAGACCATGGATGTTGCCAGACCAGAGGGTCCTGCTCCAGGAGGTACAACCTGCGTCTTGCTGGTAGGACCAAGTTCTCCACTTGACCATTTCCAGGAGCATCTGGGGAGCACGCAGGGCAGAGGCTACTGCTCAGCTGTGAAAAGCATTCTCCAGTGGGCCTGCCCTTATTACATTGCACGGTGCCACCCAGGCGTTTAATATCCGATTACACAGACAGCACGCGCCTGCCCTGCTCCTGGTGTCCCTTACGACAGAGCCAGGTTTGGTCAGCAGCCAGTTGCTGAGACTCACCTTTGAGAATCCCTCCTGTGCCTCAGCCCTGCACTCCCCATTCACTTCCAAGCCGCGAGCAGAATGAATTTTTCATTCCTTCATGCTCCACTTTTCATTCCTTAGGTGCTGGGGATGGCTACTGTGACGGCATTTTCAGAAACCCCACCTGCCCGACGCGGGCAAGTCAAATAGAACACAGGGCTTGGATGATTGACAGGGAGTTTCGACAGAGGGTGGGAAGCAGCCTGGGTGTAAAGACTCTAAGCTGCACTGAGGTCTCCCCTGACTCCTTCCAGGGAAATCTAGGTGGATCCCAGGGGCTGGAGGTGTAAGAATTCTAGGGAGCTTATCTCTCAAGCTCTAACCTTTGCAAGTGCTGAGTTTTGGCCCAGACTTTGAAAGGGTTAAATCCTGGATCCCAGCATTGCAGAAGGAAGCATTTGCAACCGCTGCATCTTTCTGACCTAAATCGGCAAAGGAAGTTTCCTCTTCTGAAGTCAGCCTGTTTTTACCGGTGGTATGTTGCTGTGTTTCTCAACCTTTTTTTATAAAGCACTCCTTTAAAAAAATTATGAGTACTCCCGGTACCCACAGTTTTCAGACACACAATTTTTATTTCTACCATTGCAACACATTTGTTTACGCAACTTAATCATAGCCAGGTGGGCGATGAAATTTTTGGGTGTAAAAAGTACAACCATTATAAAGCGCTGTGAAACTTAAGACAAAAAATCAGTTTTCTCCAAATTTCAGCTGTTTTGACGTACCCCCCCCCGACTTCTCTCAAGTACCCCTTAGGGTACTCGTACCACTGGTTGAGAAACACTGATATGTTGGAAAGTCCCCTTGGATGCTTCAGGACAGCCAGCTTTCACATCAAGGAAACCCCAAGAAAGAATCGAGGCCTTGAGTTACTCAGCATACACCAAGGCGCCCCAAAAGATAGTGCCCTAAACAGTCATTTGTGTTTGATCCAGAAGGGCTGGGGATGAAGCATAAGCAAAGGATATGCAGCACACATCTACCTGGATTTTGCTTGGTTCGGTTGCCAGAAGCGGGTCTTGAACCTAGAATTGCCCTGCTCAATAATTCCTCCCCTTCCTTGGTGTTTGCAGCCCTCAAATGCCTGTAGATTGCTATCAGAGATGCAGTTCACCAGAATTTACTCCAGCTCCCGAGATCTTAGTCTTACAATGCCCCTTTGTAATCCAGCCCAAACCTGACTGGTTTTCCACCGGCTCAAATTCCCCTAGGTGCTAGCTGAAAGTTAGCACCTGCGACTCAGTGTTATAGATTCCGCATGGGAAGGTTTACATTTGAGTCTGATACCTGAAAGTACTGTGGGAGAGATTCACATGGAAGGTCCACACATCGCTCTCCCTGCAGGCATGTCACTTGGAACAGAGGAAAGAACTTCTGCTTACTCACTTGCTTAGGCTCTCTAAAGCTTCAGCCATCTACCTAGATTAGGGCTCAACAAGCTGAATTTCTGCTCCAGGTAATGCAGCTGCGCCTCAATGAATAAAATATGGGTTTTTTATTCTGCGGCACCCAGAACAGGAGCTCCGAAAATCAACCTGTTTCTTTTTGCTTATTCCGTGTGTGCTTGGTTTTGACAAATTCTTGCAAAGCGGGGAGAGTCTGTAGCTCTTCTTGGATGAGCTCAGCTGGTCTACGTTGCTGATCAGGGTGCTCTACCAACAGATCTGAAGACATAATTCCTGCCCTACAGAGTTTACAGTGAAGAAAAAAGATCACTCTAGCACAGATAAAGCTTCTGTTGATTTCTCTGAGCAGCACAGTGGGAGGTTTGGGGGAAAGACCAGGAACCTCAGTAACTCCTTGGTCCGATACCCTCGAGACCTGACCTGTCCCAAATATGGGAATTTGCTGAATCATTTGAGGTCCCCTTCCACCAGCCTCCCAGGACACTACCCCTCCTCCCTCTGGCTGGATCCACTCCAGCCCTGCTGCTACAGGGCTTGGGGTTGGCTCTGGCCTGTTGCTGCCAGCTGGCTGGGGCTCCCTAGGGGTGGAGCACCCAGCCGCCGTGGCCCTGCTCCAATCCTGCCCGGCCTGGGCTTCTTGGGGATGGGACTCCACAGCTGTCCTGCTTCTGCCAATGACACCATGAACTGTATCCCACTCTTTTCCCTGGTCAGGTCATCCAGAGAAGTGAAAGACTCTGACCATCAGCTAAGCTAAGCCTGAAATCCACCCCTAAGAGAGAGAGCAAGGGCCAACAGCCTCCGTGTATGTGAAAAGATCTCAACTGGTTTGCAAGATCAGAACAAGCTTTCAGTTAAGAGCAGCGGTAAGAAGACATGACGAGTGCTTCTGTACAGAACCTAGAGATGTGTGTACGGCAACATTGCCATAGGAGAATGGATTACCCTAACCCTAACCCATTCCCCCAGGCAGAGACTAACCTCCTCCACCCAGGTCTGTTACCTAATTAGTAGGAAACAATTTTGGCTTAACGGCACGTTATTCCAAAGATGCTAAGTGCCTGATTTAAGAATCCTTTTTACATCTGTGCAAAAGTGCCAGAAAGATGCACACGCTGTATTAATATGAGATGGAAAATAAGCTAAGTAAATAAAGTCTAACTTGGATGCTACGGCCAGAGAAACTTCAGGGGCACCAGCGAAGTGGGGAGGTATAAAAAAATCATGTTAAGAGTTATACTTCTTGAAACAGAGGCAAAAATCCACTTCTATTTATGGTAAACTTTGAGCGTGGTTCATTGGATTGAGATAAAGGTGGTGTTCTTTTACTTGCCATAAAGTATTGAAGTAATACTTGGGTAAGCCTTATACATTGATTGTAGTAATTGGGAACCTGATAAACTGAAACATTGCCCTATTGATTGGCTTTCAGTTGCAAGCTGGATTTCATCATTGCATTGTGTTATATTGGATTAGTTATGGGAAATTAGAAGTATAATTAGCTGGTGAAATATTCGCCAGGCTTCATATTTGCTTTTTCTTTTAATAATGAAGCCATAAAAGTACACTAGACTGGTTCTACTCTCTAAGCCTCAACTCTGGAAAACCACCTTTTTAGAGGTAAAGGCAAATGCCCTGAATAGCTCCTGGACATAGATTTTAATTATTCAATTCCTACAGTTGGTAAGGTTTTGGCTCTGGTTCATCTCAGAGTGCTAGAACCAATAACATTTCTCAAGTGTTATGGTGCTGCCTCAGGATATGTAGGAGAGCATGATAGATATAATTAAATGATAAGTGTGTATGTGTGTAAGTATGGGGGGGAGGGGTACTTACACTAGTTACCATACTTCTTTGGTGCTTAAGTTTGAATTTTGGGCAAAGTTTCCAACACAGGAATTAAAAATCCCTATTTTAATGTACCTCTATTCAGCAGCATGAGAGGTACCAGGCAACTGATGTAAATGTTGGTGCCTACACTATGCATAATGCCATGTTTCTATTGCTTTAATGTGGATCTTCAAACACAGGGACTTGTGAGAGATGATTTAATTCTTAATATGAAGTAGACATAAGGAGATTTAAAAGGATACCTATCAAACATGCCCAGTAGAACTCATAAGGATTACTTCTTCTGAGTCCACATTCCCTGTTTGTCATACTTAGATTGCTGGTTTATAATTTCAAAGGTTTTAGGTGAGTCAACAGCAAAAAATAAGGCAGGGAACAGTCAAAGGTATATTCCCCGCTAGCAGCATGTAACTCAGTTTATGCTTGAATTACAACTGCTCAAGCTATTTGTGAGGTACAATGTTTGTATAAATGCAGACTCTTGTGAACCAGCCCTTATTTATATGAATGTGATTGCTGTTTGTAATTATTCACCACATAGTTTCTCTGAATAATTATCTACCTATTCTATTCCAGCCAACTTGTTCGCTCAGAATATATTGAATTTGTAATATTCAGTGCCTATGGTATGCATTGTCACACTGTATTGTTTCTACTCTCTTTGACTGGCTCAAAATTTTTAACAGTGGGATAATAAATGACAAGTGATGTTCATAATGAATTTTTGGTAGAATAATCAATTCCTTAAACTTTTTTGGATTTGCAAAAGTCTAAATATCTGTTAACGGTCCATATACTCATACATAATGAATACTATTGCCCCATGACTTTTAGCATATTGAACACGGTATTTTTATTTGGAAAAATATTTGTGAATTATAATTCTTGCACTAATTGTCTACCGTTCTAATGTATTTCCCCTGGTGGTGTGATGGGATATTCACTCCCACACCAGAAAGGAAGGGGTTAAAAGTGGCCTAGGGAGGCTGCACAAGGGGGCAGCCAATTGGAGAGCAGCTATACAGAGCAACCAATCAGGGCCCAGTGGGCTCACATAAAAGGGAGCTACAGGGGAGAGCAGAGTCCCAGGACTCTTAGGAGAGAGGACTGTGTTCTTAATGAGATGCAGGATGGTAGCATTTTGGACAGAGTGTTTCTGGCAGGAACTGGGGAAGAAAGACGCAGCTTCAGGCTAGCTGCTAGATGTGCTGGCTGGAGAGAAGGGCAAAGAAGGTGCCAGGACCATGGAGAAGTGACCAGGGAACTGAAGCAGCTCTGGCAGATAAGTTAAGGAGATGCAGCAAGAGACTGCTACTCAGAGGGTCCTTGGGCTGGGACTTGGCAGCGTGGGTGCATCGGGGTCCCCCCTACTCACTTCTGGGGACATGTCTGGGACTATAGAACTGGAAGATACTTTCCTTCCACTCCCCACTTCTCCAAAAGGGGGATATTGTGGATGGTGTCATGACTACAGGGCCGAGCCATGAAGAAGATACTGCAGGACTGAGACTAGGACAGGTCTGCAGGTAGAGACAACAGGAGTGGGCCCACCTGGAGAGGGCACACCAGTTGGCGAGGCTAATCCCCAGGATGGCCAGCAGGAGGCGCTGCTGCAGTGGGTGAACTGGGTCACAGGTGTGTGTGAGAATGTGCCTGTGAGCATGCGTGTAGGTGCACATGTCAATGTGTGTCTCTGTGTGTTTGTTTCCTGGCTGACGGGATTACAGAATCCTTAGGATGGGGCTGCAACACATGACGCTCCCATTACCGGCTTAAAAACCCGCTGATGACTCTTGGGAGAACTGTGACTACCATTTTACTTAGCGACACATCTGCTCCCCAATCTCCTGGGTGTCTCTTCTTCTCTGTCTCTATTTCTACAAAGTTATATGCCCGAAAACGGAACTCCTTTCCTCACGCTCCTCGCCTCCTGTTGCTCCTTCCCCACTGGAACCCTCCCTCCCTCTTCCTGTGACCTCATAGTGAATGGCTGTGATGTCAGAGAAGGTTCAGGCCTTAAGTGGGGAAATAACCAGCAGTGAGAGCAAACACTTCATAAAAAACACTCCCAACGATGACGGCAAAATTGTTCCTAAATTGAATGTTTTTCCTAGATTTTCCATGTGGTGTCTGCAGCACTTTAAAATTATCCTCTCCCGGGGGGCTTCATAAAAGCCGTAAATACTCTGAATTGCTTTCCAAGCTAGCCTTATGACAGTTCAGTTCTCAAGAACATATATATGCTAATATGCAGCACCATCATTATTTGGGAGACCGAGGCTCAGATGCTTTTGTGTCTAGGAAGAAAAGATTGCTGATTGCTAGTGTTCTGCGAAACGCGCGACGCAGCCAGTCTGTGTCGCTCACAAAGAGACATTTTACGATACATTCCAGTAGCGCCTCCAAGTCACTGAGTCCCAGCACCCAGGTTTATTTAGAGAAGGCATCACATTTTCATAAGTGCCTCCATCCCATTTTCACACCTGACCTAGGGGCTTACATCTCATGGAAAGTTGAGGGGAGGTAGGTGCCTGTCTTGCTTAGGCACTTTTGATCCAATGGAGCAAATCCACGGTTGGATTTGGCCTTGTGGGCAGGCAATAAACAGTAGGCTGCAAAGGGAGAGTTGATAGCCCTAAGAATGGCTATTCATGTGGCCTCACTTAACGAAGCAGAAGAGTTTGGGTATTGTTATAACTATTTGTTAATTTGTATTGTGGGAGAATGCAAGCAACTCCACCCAGAGGCGCAATGGGTGAGCCTACCTCAGCTAATTTTGGTGTATCTGGCTACCTAAAAATAACCACGAAGCTCTGGCAACAAACAAGATGCTTAGCTGTGAGGTAAAATACTTGCACATCCAGGTGAGACGAGGGAAATTTGCGTTTTATTTCATTTCATACTGGTTTAATTTTCCACACCCTGCCCCCTCCCTCACACCAAAAATAAAAATCCTCCCCCTCCAACATCATAATGTTAATATGTTAAAAGGCCTGATTTGTCATTTAGAAGAGCCCATTTTGGCATGGACATCAATCTATGCCATGCACAATGCTGCTGGACACGCCGTTTTTCTATTCAGAAACAGCTGTTTTGTAGAAAATCGGACATCTGTGGGGAGCTGAACTTCCCCTACATGAATCAGGCAAAAAGCTTTGAGAACAATATCCCACTAATTCGTCATCGCTCTGTGGGCGCGCTGCAGCCAACTGCCTTTTAGGTGCCCTCGCCATTAGGTAATAGCAGAGATACGCGGTCTCTACCGAGAACTGCTCTGGTGGTGTAGCTGCATATTTAGTCGTTTTAATCAGTGTTAGTGTTTTCTTTCTTCAGCTGTATTTGGAAATTGAGTTAAACAGCCCAGTGCTTTGCAAAGAGCACAGGTGATAAATGTGATATGAAAAGCAGTTTTCTGTGTAGGGGAGCAAGCTCTAAAAGACACACACACACACACACACACACACACGCAGGCTGAGCTGCACTGATTAATATATGATTCGTATGCATGTTTTTATGCACAGACACACCTCAGAATGATCTTGTTCTGTATCATCAGCATTATAGTGCAACCAAATAGAAACAAGCTTATTTAAAGACTGCCCGCAACATGCAGTGTAGCACTTAAAGCACATGCCAGACTTTAAACACTCGAGAAACTCTACTGGTGTCAATGGCTCGAGATTAAATTAGATGCATACATATGTTTTACTGTACTAGCATGCTTTCTGTGGGAGTACCTCAGCCGGAAACAGCAGGAGCTTTATGGGAGGAGGAGCCTGGTGTGTAAACTTCCCAGTCCTGCTTTTGCAGCTCCAGGCACTGGGAGAGTTTGGAAAAGCTGAGCCAACCCTGAGCTCTGAAGCGTGTGGAGTTCATCCAGCCCCATCCTCAATCTGGCCTCTTTTACCCATTCTTTTATACAAAGTAATAGAAGTAAGGACTACAACCAGCCCTCCCACAAATTCCCTCTGGGAGTCACCCTGATGTGGATTTGCCAAAGTTACCCTGCTGTTCTTGGGAGGTGCTCCTGTCCTTCCTCCCCGCCTTCGCCTTCCCCTCCCCCCCCCCCAAAGCTGTGGGATCTGACAAGCCCTGAAATCTCTTTCTCTCACTTCTCTGCTTTGATACCCCGTGGGTCACTCCATGACTGACAATGACATTCCGAAATGGATCACCCCATTCTGAGGCAACATTGATTCCCGCCAATCCAACCTTCAGGTTCTGCTGCCACGTGCTGCTGAGGCATCAGCAGGATGGAGGAATACAGACTCTGCCACCACACGGAAGCTCAGGGCACGGCCGTGGGTTTAACAGGCACAGGACAGCTGTGGCGGTGCTCCGGGTACCCTCCGATCCTGCACCCCGTCTACAGCAAGATGAGACTCTTCCAGCCAGTAGAATTGAGAGGGTTTATTGCTTCATCCAGGATACAGCACTGCCTGGGTTCTATGTGGGCATTGAAATGAGGGGCAGGCAGCCTCAGACCCTTTGGGGTAAGGGTTCATAGACCGCTGAGCCCCCAGCACTCAGCTTAGTCTCTTCTCTTCATGTTTTCCCAGACAAGGCTGCCCACCTCCCATCCTTTGTCTCTCCCCTTGGGAAAAGCCTTGTTATCTCCTCAGGCTGGGACTAGGTGTGTGGGCCAGTACACATGTGGGTGAGCCAGTGGGAATGACACCTCACAGAGCAGGGGAACCCCGGGTTACAGAGCAGACAGCCCCCCCCCCCACGTCACAGTGACACAGCAAGCAGAACCCTACTCGGGTGAGAAATACACTCCATGAGAAATACACTCCTACCGGGAGATGTTTGTAAGCGAACCTCCTCCCCCCACCACCTCAGGCGTGAGTGTCCTTGAAAGACAACTGTGCAGCCCTCAAAGAAAGCAAGAGGAAAACCAGAGCTTGGGTGTGTTTGGTTTTAATTCTGAGGAACCACGAGGGGGAGAGGCGAAATGAGACGCCAGGCTTTCCACTGGGGACACCAGACTGACAGATGCAAAACAAGCCTTTAGCAGATTAAGATAACGGGATGCAAAGAACTCCCCTTTGCTGTCATCTGGGAGAGGACTGCTTGTGCGGCTTCTGCTATCTGAGGAGTGTGTGTGTGTGTGTGTGTGTGTGTGTGTGTTCATGCACGCTTGTGAGAAAGAGTTGGTGTGTGCAATATAGTAACTGATTCTTACAAGAGCAGACCTGGACCAACGCAAGTACAATGATTCCCACTGAATCGTGTGGAAGTCTGAGAGCCTGAGTCCCATTTATAACAAAAAGCCCCCAGGTGTGAAGTGAAATGGGTCTGAGTGTCAATACCCAGTATGCGAGACATAGGGCCAGTGTGACTCCCACTGTCATTGGAGAAGATCCAGAAGAGATTTCCAGGCTGAGCTGGAATGGACTCCTCGTCCAGACTGACACCCACCATTACTGAACCAAGCTTCACAAGGAACCCAGGAGCTCACTAGGGCTGGCAGGGTTCCCCTTGATGGAGATGAACCAAGTGGGAAGCAACTGTCAAGGAGGGAGTCCTGCGGAAAGGGCTCTAGGGGTCATAGTTGGCCACAAGCTAAACATGAGTCAACAGTGTGACACCGTGGCAAAAAAAAGCAAACCTGATTCTGGGCTGCATTAACAGGTGTGTGGTGAGCAAGACACGAGGAGTCATTCTTCCACTCTACTCTGTGCTGGTTAGGCCTCCGCTGGAGTATTGTGTCTAGTTCTGGGCGCCACATTTTAGGAAAGATGTGGAGAAATTGGAGAGGGTCCAGAGAAGAGCAACAAGAATGATGAAAGGTCTAAAACACATGACCTGTGAGGGAAGACTGAAAGAACTGGGTTTGTTTCATTTAAATCGCAGCAAGGGAGGTTTAGGTTGGACCTTAGGAAAAACTTCCTACCTGTCAGGGTGGTTAAGCACTGGCATAAATTGCCTAGGGAGGTTGTAGAATCTCCATCAATGGGGATTTTTAAGAGCAGGTTAGACACACACCTGTCAGAGATAATCTAGATGAGTGTTTCTTAAACTTTTTAAGACCAAGGAACACCAAACAATATTTTTTTAAAAAGGAGGTCGGGGTGAAAGTTATTGAGAAAATAAAACGTCGGGAGGAAAGTTATTGAGAAAATAAAACGTCGGGAGGAAAGTTATTGAGAAAAAGAAAAGGTCGCTGCCCCTTTAAGGGTGGCCATTTTGAACTCTGTTGTTCTCTGCCGTACACCTCCCACTGCCTCGTGGCACATCGGTGTGCCATGGAACACGGTTTAAGAAACACTGGTCTAGATGGTGCTTGGTCCTGCCAAGTGCATGGAACTGGACTTGACCTGCCAAGGTTCCCTCCAATTCTGGGAGCTTATGATTCTGTGCTTGGTTGTTATTATTGTTTCACCTGCCTTCAGGTGGGACCTGAAAGCAATTGTGAGAAATGAACCAAGGGGTCTGTCTGGCTCTGCTCTCACTTCTGCAAGAGCTTCTGCATCCTCTGGCAGACCTCACTGCGTAGCACCTAGGACACGTTCTCCACTGCAGGCAGTCTGGGTGCCGTGACAGGTGAGCAGCTCGCTCACGGAGGGTGAAGTGCTCCCCGGAGCATGGAGATAGCCCTGGAATGGTGAGTGGATCTGTACTAGCTGGCTGCGGCGAGATCCTGCTGAAAGCACGAAGTGCCAAGGAAATCTCACCTTTGGGCCAAGGGTGGAGTTAGGTGGTTCATAGGGTTTGAGCTGCTCCTTGGCACTGGAATGTGTTTCACCGAAATGCTGTGGGGAGTAGCAAGGAGCAGCCTTTGTTAGCTTGACTGGGGCAAGGATATCCTTGGAGACTTCTCACAACTGAGATAGCCCAACACATCCTACAGCAACAGGGCACCGGGGAATTTCTGCCCTCCTCTTCTCCTCCACATCAGCATCCCAAAGGGCTACCCACCTGCAGCCTTCCTCTCTCCGATGTCCCAAGCAAGGCCAGGATGCATTCCAGAGCTCAGACTGCTCTCTTGGGACCCAAAGGACGAGTGTAAGAAAGTCAAACAACGCCCGCGTTTCTTCTCTGTCAGTTTGCACTCCCAAGGCGAAGCATTAATATGCATTGCTCCGACGTGCTGTAAGTCACTTGTGTGAAGTGCTGCATCTAATTGATTTGAGATGCATCAGCCAAGCCTTGTGACTGTCTCGGCCGTGCCTGTGTGTAATAAGTGCAACATGCTGGAAAGAGGGGAATTACTCTTGACACTGGGATTATATCTCTGCCAAAGGCATCAATATTCTATTAAAGATGTGTGATAATATAACACTAATTATCAATTGAGGGCCCATTAAAGGGAGAATACAAACAGCAATCCGATCTCACCTTTCAAATTAAAAACCCACAACGATTTTCTGTTCCCTGTGCTTTATTTTTTTAATTTTTTGCCTCATGCATAGTTCAGTAACCCAAATGGCAGGCAAACACCTTGGAAATATCTGTCGTCCCCCCGGGAGCTGGGGAAAAGATTCCCCAGGACTGGCCTGTTCCAAGGGAAAGCTGTCTCATCTTCGCAAGCTGAGAACAGTGCAGGAAAAGTCCTTGTCTGCTCTTATTTGCCTACTTGCCTCAGGGCAACATAATAAATATCCTTGATTAAATTATAGAGAAAAGCACAGGCATGTGAGATGAACTGGTACCAAACCTCTCAAAGGCCTCAGTAACTATAAATCTACCCAAAGGAGGGCAACATTTTTCCAAGGTGAAGCTGTGGTGTATTGAAACCTGAAAGAAAAAAAATAAGCTATCACATTAGGATTAAAGTGCTTCCTGGTTCGGCTTGCAGGTTACAGGTCTCCGTGGGCGTTCTGAGGTGAAAAGCCACCCCAGAGCAAAGCGGGTGAGTTGGACCTCTCTGCTTCAGGAACAGCCTGCTTTGTCTCTCTCTGCTTGTGGTTCCTGTGTTGGTAGGGGTCTGGATTTTAAGAAATAAGGTCACGTTTTGTTCAACCTCTCAGCCAGCGTGTTAGTTGAGGATTTTATTGAACTTCTCTCTGCGTGTGTATGTATTTGTGTGTGTGTGTGTGTGTGTGTGTGTGTGTGTGTGTGTCTATGTCTACACTATGAGTTTTCTGGGCCAAAAATATGCTAATGAGGGACTCATTTGCATGAGTTGTGATCTCATTTGCATATTTTCTGCCAATCCATTGTTGCGGTAGGGATTTTGCGCAAAAACAAGCAGTGTGGACGTTTTCTTTTTGTGCAAAAACCCCTTTCCCCACAAGATCAGTATATCTTCTTTTTGGGGGCATAAGGATCTCATGGGAAAAGGGGGTTTTGCGCAAAAAGAAAATGTCCACGCTGCTTGTTTTTGTGCAAAAACCCCTTTTCCCATGAGCGGCAGAAAATATGCAAATGAGATCGCGACTCATAGTGTAGCCGTAGCCTCTGTGTGTGTGTGTGTGTGTGTGTGTGTGTGTACACCTTGAATGTAAGTGAGGCTAGGGCAGTTTTGGGTTATAAATTAGCTTTAAGAAAGAGCCATGGGAATTGAACAAAGGTGTGAAAAGGAATGGGAAGCAGGGCTAGTCAACAGCATAATTTGTGTAGTTATCAGCTGGCAAAGATTATTGTGTGTATTGCGGTAGTGCCTGGGGGCCCTAAATGGGATAAGCCCCGGTTATGTTACGTGCTGTACATCTACATAGAAAGTGACTGTTGGGGCATATTGGCACTAGGAAATTATTTCAAAATAAGTAAAATCCAAACAATAACTTCCGGAATTACAATTTTGAAAAAGCATTACTTCCCGGGGAAAGCCGAAGTACAGATTTCGACATAACCAGCCTGTTATTTTGAAATAGTGGGCTTGGTAGTGTGGACACGCCACTTATTATTTCGAAATAAAGGAGGGGGCGGATTTCAAATTAACTCCTAGTGTAGACCAGCACTCGGTTCCTGCACTGAAGAGTTTAGGTCAAAATATAACATGTGAAATAGGGTGAGAAGGATACCAGTGGTGGAAACACACAGCTGCATAGATGAGCGGTGGACACCATGAGAGCACACAACATGGTGGCATAGGTGGACTGTGGGCATGGGCTGCAAGTCAGTTCTTCCCCAGTCCCTAGTATAATTAACAAAGCAATATCAAGAATCCCTGCTTGCCCCTTGCTTCACCGTTATCTGCAACAGAATGAAGCGTCCAGGTTCAGTCTTGGCGCCCTACCACCAACCTCCTTCCAGTGCCTCCAGTCTCCTTAGCAGAAGCCACTGCCTCCAAGGCAAGGCCTGGGCCCTACTTACACCCTCAAAAAGGGCTTAGTTGAGTGGGGAATGGAGCTTGGCCTTGTGCCTGTGTTCCACACCGTCTGTCACCCTAGAGCGCGGTTCTGCAGTCCTTCCTATTCATCACAGGCCAGGTCCATACTCCACCCGGGAGGTCAGCGTGAGGTATGCAACTCCAGCTACGTAAATACTTTAAGCTGCACAATGGGAGGTTCCCTCACTCCTCGTAACCGCCAGGAGTACCGGCGCCAACCAGAGGCGGCCTCAGCATTTGATTGAGCAGGGTCTTTACTAGACCCGCCGAATCAAATGCCAGATGGTCGATCTCCAATGTGGCAAGTGGAGATGGGGCCTTAGTTGTTTTTAAGGGGCTGATCGCTTGATATTTATGGTCTAGCATTAGAGCCCTGATGGGCTGTCCGTGTGTGGGTTAACAAAAGGTTTTTCTTTCTGGCCAAACCAGTGTAAACCTTAGAGACTTAAGACTGTCCACGCAGGGTCTGCACTGGATTCACTAATCCAATTAACAAATTAAGCTGGGGTGCAACTAGCTACTTAAACGGTGCAACTTGCAGAAGAGGCGAGGCCAACGTGCTGCCATCTAAGTGGTGGTGTCTAAGGGTACGCCCACACTGCACACAAAACCAAGGCTCTGTCGCAGGTAGGCCTCCAGTCCCCGCCCCCTCCTTCCTTCCCCCTACAGATCAGTCTGACTTGGGTCGGCAAATACTCAGGGCCTGGATCCTAGGAGTCTTGCTGAGACTTGGGCCCAAGCCTGGACACTGTGCTTTGTGGATGCCGGTGCAAGAGCACGCCCAGGTCAGAAGGTCCCTTACGGATGCGCGAGCATGGCTGAGGGATCCACAGGAGGCAATTGCAAACTCAGGCTCCTCACAGAGTATGGCCACTCAAGAGCAGCGCTGCAAAACCCGAGTGCGCAAGCCTCTCCCCCAGACCGGGGCTTAGCGCGCAATGCGAATGTATCCGAGAATGCCTCCACCCCTTGCTTTTAAAAGGGCCTTTCCCTCTAGTGGCTGGAAACCTGCACTAAAGCTTTAGAGCACAAGTCATCTCCTTTGCTCTTGCAGCGCCTCCTTTCCCACCATGGCTGCTGCGTTGAGGGCTGATTATTCGCATCCGTCCCAGCCGGGAGAGATTCCTCCCCTAGCCTGGGTGAGGAGGATGTCTCTTTGGCCTCTTCCAGAGGATGTTTCCCTTTCTCCTGAGACAAAACGGCATGGGTAGGAGGATGGGTCCTTGTCAAGAACTGAGCAGCTCTGAAGAAGGGCTGTTCTTTTTCTTCTTTGTTGAAGACCTTAATCTCTGAGGGCGGGGGCCAAGTCATATTTAAAATCACTAGTGACTCCCTTTCTCCCTGGAAGTGACTTTCCTAACAATTTGGGGGCAGCAGCGGGTCTCCTGTCTCCAGAAGGAGGTCTATAAAATCATGAGTAGTGTGGAGAGGGCGAATAAAGAAAAGTTATTTATTAGTTCCCATAATAGAAGAACTAGAGGATGCCAAATGAAATGAATGGGAAGCAGGTTTAAAACTAATAAAAGAAAGTTCTTCTTCACACAGCGTGTAGTCAATCTGTGGAACTCCTTGCCAGAGGAGGCTGTGAAGGCTAGGACTATAACAGAGTTTAAAGAGAAGCTAGATAATTTCATGGAGGTTAGGTCTATAAAAGGCTATGAGCCAGGGGACAGAAATGGTGTCCCTGGCCTCTGTTTTTCAGAGGCTGGAGAAGGATGGCAGGAGACAAATCACTTGATCATTGTCTTCAGTCCACCCTCTCTGGGACACCTGGTGCTGGCCACTGTCGGCAGACAGGCTACTGGGCTAGATGGACCTTTGGTCTGATCCAGTACGGCTGTTCTTATGTTATAGTGACATTACATCCTCTTGAGACATCATAGCTGAAGTCTCAAGGCTTTTCCAAGTGGAACTTTTTTTCCCCTCGCCCTTGTAAACCCAGTGGTTGTACTTCTGCCCTCTAGTATATTAAGCTTATCAGAACAAGAGTCATTGACTTCCTTCCTGCCCCCCCAACAGCTCCGATCTCTCTGATCAACTTAGTGATGGTCTGTACTGCTGAGCTAGCCTGAAAAGGTCAGGCTGAGATGAAATTCATTTTTACATCCTCTGTTTTGGAAGGGAAAAAAACGACTTGTGCCAGGGGAGAAGCTGTTGCTTAGATTCAAACCGTGCATTGCACGTCTAAACCGCCGCATGTAATACAGACTAGTTCACAGCAGCTGGTTAACCTCTTCCTTGTCAAGGGGATTTACAACTCTCTGTGCTCCAAGCAGCTAAAATATCGTTAAAGCAGGAAGAAGTGCAACGTCACCATTTAGAGTCTCCCAGCGCTTCCGGCTCCCGACACGCCTGTGGCTGTTTGCAGGGCTGTGGTGAGTGTGCATGCGTGGACCTGGCTCCATGATCACACAAGCAGTTCAGGAGACAGCGTAAAGGCCTATGGCTCTTGGGCTGGTGTAATGACTAGAGTGAGCAAGTGCTGCAAGACCTCCCTCCTGCCAGCTGCCGGTAGACAGAGCCTGCTACCTGAGGACAACCCTTGTGCCATGAAGGACATTTTCCAGGATCAGGGCCTTAAAGTAGACTCAAAATTGCTCACTCACAAAGCACATCTTACCCTCTGTGATGGGGCGACAGGCAAGCACCCCGAAGTTCCAGTACATGTCTGCAAACATTCCTGAGGGGGGTGAATTCCACAGACCTAGACCAGATCAGGTGTAACATTGACAGAGAGATGCTCCTGCGGGGATTCCTCCTGAGTATTTGCTGTCTTGCATGCAGCAGCAATGGCCAGCTCTGCATTATCTTTGTCATGATTATGAGGGTTAGCCAGCAGCCTGGGGATTAAGGGGTTAACTACACCTAGCCAGGTGGAGTGACCAGTAGGAATGTAGGTGGGACTTTTAAACTGGGACAAAGGAATTTGGGTTTTTTCCTTTCTCCCTTTTGTCTCTCTGGGGGAGTTCTCTGCAGCTACAGAGAAGGACAAGCACATCTCTCTCTCCAAGACACCATTCTTCATTTTCTGTAAGTAGGGTAAAGTTTAGGTAGCTTTATTGTTTTAAGGGTTGGGTATGGGCTCTGAGATCTGGCACTGCTTAAAAGATGTTTGGCTTTTCTTTGTAACTAAGTTCTAGCCCATGGTATAACTGTTCCATGAGTATATTTGGTTACCTTTCCATCTGATCCTTATGCTTGCAACAGGAATATTGTTGAAATAATAACAGTTTTCTCTTTTCTTTTTATTAACCTGGCTTTGGTTACTTGTGTGTCCTGATTTTAATAATAGGGGTGAGATTTCCCAAATGATCTTTTCCCTAATCTTGTTATTAATATTTGGGGGTGGCAGCGGAAGTTTTCTTCTCAAAATCTAGGTATTTAAGATTTGGGGGGAAGTTTTATACCAAAGCCTGGTAGATAAGGCTTTGGGGTACACTTACTGGCCCCCACTTCTGCATTTATCATGGCAGAGTGGGGAAGGAGCCATGACAATCTTAAAGAGACAACAAACCTCAGAGGGCTAGCCCAGTTAGTCATCGTTCTTAAAGAGACAGAATAGTATTCTATGGGCTCCAGGCACTCTAGGGTGAAACCACAGATAGAATCAGTCTCCACTTCTATATGATCGATCCTGTCAAAATATTAATTTCTTATAAAAGCAAGGGAGGTGTGTTTAAAACGTCACCCTTAGATCAATGAGCGGGATTCCTACAAATCAATCCTCTCAGGTTAACACGAGACGTACAGTCGCTCAGACATTTGGGCAATGCTGATGTCGTGTTTCAGGTTTATCCTACAGATTAATCACAATGCGGTGACTGCACACATAAAAGAGGAATGTGATTCTGCAGAGGCTAACAAGGGCTCATATGACCCACGCCTGAGATCTGAAACCGCACTCTGATCATCTACAAAATTGGCCAGAAAATCGGAGTGGGTAAGAACTCCAAGTCAATGATTGGATGGAACTCTCTCTCCTAAAAACTGACATGTTTGAAAATGGGGCATAGGCTCCAAAGTCACTCTTGACACATCTGCATCACAATTAAATACTCTTGCCCAGCCTGGGTCAGCTGCAGGTTTGGGACCAGTGGCCTATCCAGCTGCCCTAGAACTTGCATCATAGAATCATAGAATACTAGGACTGGAAGGGACCTCGAGAGGTCATCGAGTCCAGTCCCCTGCCCTCATGGCAGGACCAAATACTGTCTAGACCATCCCCGATAGACATTTATCAAACCTACTCTTAAATATCTCCAGAGATGGGGATTCCACAACCTCCCTGGGCAATTTATTCCAGCGTTTAACCACCCTGACAGGCAGAAACTTTTTCCTAATGTCCAACCTAAACCTCCCTTGCTACAGTTTAAGCCCATTGCTGCTTGTTTTCTCCCTCCTCCTTATGACACCCCTTTTAGATACCTGAAAATGGCTATCATGTCCCCCCTCAATCTTCTTTCTCCTAAACTAAACAAACCCAATTCCTTCATAGGTCATGTTCTCTAGACCCTTAATCATTCCTGTCGCCCCTCTCTGGACCCTCTCCAACCTCTCCACATCCCCCTCAAAAGGTTGCAACCCTTCTGCTTCCTGACTGCAGAAAAGATGCCCTTGCAAACTGATACAGAAGAGATACTGATATGAAGGTTCCCGCATTTCGTGCCAGGGAAGAGGGATACGGCTATGGCTTTTCTTCCAGGAAAATATAAACACCATAGCAAGTGGGCTCCCTCGCTGTGATACCGAGCTACGAGGAAATCACGGAGCAGTTCACTAGGAGTCAGAACCTCCCGGTTCTCTTCACAGATCTGCCATTGATTTTCTGCGAGGCCTTGGGTGAACTCTCAGAGGCTTGGTTAACACATAGATCTAGTCATGTTTACCTACATCACAGGGAGGCTTACAACGATTCGAGATGTTTGCCTTAAACAAGTACAAAGTCGTATGGTGAAAGCACCCATGTGGGACAAGCGGGCAGTCTTAACTCCGGCTTTCCCATCTAGATAATGCTGCGTGTTAAGCTTAATGCTGGCTCACGCCCAGAGCATGGACTAAAGCCGGCTGAAGACCTGGAGTTTAATGGGCTTTGGTGCATCGGCTCAGACAGCAAAAGCAGACACCCAGTGACATTCACGCTATTGCCAGCAATAGAGATTTTCAGGATCGGTGTCCTGAGAGTATCCGACCTCAGACAGAAATGTCCTTTGAGCAGAAAAGCATGGCGCTGTTAGGGGATTTGATTTTACATACCCACACCCCCATTGAAAAGAAAGGACATTTGACAGATATGACAATAAGCTGGGGATCAGATGGGTTCTTTATTGGTTCTGAAGGTGCTTCTATTTAAAACAATTTGTTACGCTCTCTGTGATTTACCGTGCACTGGAAAATGGGGCTGAGTATTGATTCTTTGCCTTTTCTATTGCAAATGGGTGTCATGTTTTATGGTATGTCAGAATAATAGCGGCGGGCACTTTATCAATGTCAAATGTTAAAAATGATCAGCTATTGTGATGTAGGAGATTAAATATGAAAGCTTGATGGGTATATAAAAGCGAAATGGCAATAATAAAGGGATTTTTATGTTCAACTCGTTGCTCTCCTGAATCTACCTGGGGAGCTATTAGAACCAATTGTGCTGATCAGTGACATATCGCCATGGGTTAAAGGACTGGAAAATGCTGGGTTTTATTCCCTAGGTGGTTGTATTTGTTGCTGAGCTGATGTGGGGGCTGAGAGTTCCAACTTGCCCATCTCAGGGGAGGCGGGGGGAGGGTGCTGGTGACTGCTGAAAGTGAAGTGACCAGCCTGATGCCTGGTGTTCCTGGAAAATGCAAATCCAACAGGTAGGCAGGTGCAGGAGCGGGTTTCCCAAGGAGAATATTCATCCATCCTGCAGCTAGGTTCATTGTGTGCCCTTCTGGTACATTCCTGTGAGCAGAGATTTCCCTGGCGCCCAGCCCTCACGGCTGGGTGGGGAGAGACAGAACGAGCCATTCTGAGCTCATTTCATGTGCAACTCACGTATTCCAGAGAGGGGCGCAAAGGTGACATGTGGTAGCACTCGGGAGATGCACTGCCCCCCCTGTGCGCAAAATTGTAATTGCTAATGGTGTGTTCCCCGTGCCCCACCCCATACTTCTGGGCGGCCCTCTCTGAGCTCCCTCCCTTTGCAGGGATCAGTGGCCTGTGCCTTTCCACACCACTCCACTACGGGGTGCCTGGCTCTAGGGGTGCATCTACACAGCAGCGTCATTTCGGAGTAATGGCCGTTATTCCGAAATAACAATGCGAGCGTCTACACAGCCATTCCGTTATGTCGAAATACATCTGAAGGAACAGGCGGCTTATTCCAACATCTGCAAACCTCATTCAATGAGGAATAACGCTTCTCCCAAAACAGCTATTTCAAAATAGCGGTCGTGTGGACGCGCCACTGCTGCTGTTTTGAAATCGCTCTTCCCAAAGGCCAGTCAAAGTCGTTACTCCCTCGTGCTTCCTGGGGCTCTAAATCAAGGTAGCACATCCACATTAGGGGAGCTGGCCTCGGACTCATTTCGGGGAGTGGAGCACATTAGGGGAGCAGGTGGCAGGCACGAGACCTAGGGTGAGTGGGGTGGCCCCTACAGTGCAGCATGGCGGGTTACTTTTTGATTTTTACAGCTTGAACTCAGGCCCGATCAGGTCCAAAAGTACCTTAAAACCTGCTCCTGGATGAAAGGTTACCCAATGCAAAGTTTGGTTGTGGTAGTTCTTATAGGGTGCGTCTAGACTGGCAAAATTTTGCGCAAAAGCACTTGCTTTTGCGCAAAAACTTGCCAGCTGTCTACACTGGCCGCTTGAATTTGCGCAAGAACACTGACTTAGTAATGTACAAAATCAGTGCTGCTTGCACAAATACTTTCATGCTCCTGCTTGGGAAAAAGCCCTCTTGCGCAAGAATACTTGCGCAAGAGGGCCAGTGTAGACAGGGAAGAACTGTTTTACGCAAAAAAGCCCCGGTGGCTAAAATGGCGATCGGGGCTTTCTTGCGCAAAATCGCGTCTAGACTGGCCATGGATGCTTTTGCGCAAAAGCACTTTTTGAGCAAAAGCATCCGTGCCAATCTAGACGCACTTTTGCGGAAATACTTTTAACAGAAAAACTTTTCCGTTAAAAGTATTTCCGCAAAATTGTGCCAGTCTAGACGTAGCCCTAGTGTCCAAGTTATTAGCGCACAAACTTACAAACATTCTCCTGTATATATTAGATAAGTGTGCAGGGTACACGTGCCCCATCTGTCCACAGGGTGCTAGCAATGTGGCCATGGAAGTTGACAATGAGATGCAGAAAAAACAATTTGACCGGCTTTCCCTTTGGGTAACTTTTGCAAGTGGAAGCACCCAAACCTTCCCAGTGTAAGCACAGCCTTAGTCAGTTGGGAGTCCAGCATATCATGACAAAATAGAAAGCAGCAGCTGTCGCAGGACCCATGATGCTGTAAATGAAGCTGAGATTTCCCTGGTTTCAGAAGCTGAGCTGATTGTCTCAAAGTTTTTCAAGAAAAAAATTCCGTGTGGCTTTGAGAGCAAGCCAATGTTTATTTTCATCAAAACTTTCTGGGTTCTCAGCAAAAATTTAAAAAAAACAAAACCAGAAAACAAGGTGGGTTTTTTTCTAATTAACAATAATTAATTTTTAGTTAAATATTTGAGATTTTGAAATTGAGCTTTTTAAGGGTTTGTTTGTGTTTTTTGGTTTTTGTTTTTTACTAAAAACGGCTTTCCAAAATGAAACATTAGCATTTATTGTTGTCAAACTGACCAGATTTTTCCCGTGGGTCATTTAAAAATGCAAGCCAAGAATTTTCAAATTTCCGCTGCGCTGTGATTAACCTTTGTCAGTCACATCAGCCCCTAAGGAACCTCTTACAAACCTAACTGCTTCTGACCAGCCACTTGGAGCCGGGAAGAAGCAGCTCCCTTTTCTGGAGGCTAACCGCTCTTCTGGAAAAGCTTTATCATTACCTGTAATGATTGTGCTGCTGTCCTTTTAAAGACAAAACACAAACACAGCCAGGCGTCCTGCAATCTAATGGCAAGGCAGAAGCCAGGAACATGGCTCATTGCAGCCAAGCTCCCAACAAGACATTCACAACCACACTGTTCATGCCGCCGATGTGTTATATCAGGCCCGTACACGGTGTCGGGGGTGCGAAAGGTGCGACAGCATCCTCCCATGGTCCTCCATGTAAGCATGCTCTGGCCGGCTGGGGGAATGCTGGGGCTGATTTCTTGGGAGCCTCTGGGGGGCAATTTACCCTTGTGATCCACATTTAGAATACCCTCCCCGAAATTCCCACCTACGAGCCTGAGTATTCCTTTCGCCTGGTTTGTGTCTGTCTTAACATAAGAACATAAGAATGGTCAGACTGGGTCAGACCAAAGGGCCATCTAGCCCGGTGGCCTGCCTGCCGACAGTGGACAGTGCCAGATGCCCCAGAGGGAGTGGACTGAAAACAATAATCAAGCAATTTGTCTCCTGCCATCCTTCTCCAGCCTTTGACCAACAGAGGACAGGGGCACCATTCCTTACCCACTGGCTAATAGCCTTTTATGGACCTAACCTCCATGAATTTATCTAGCTCTTTTTTAAACTCTGGTATTGTCCTAGCCTTCACAGCCTCATCTTGCAAGGAGTTCCACAGGTTGACTGTGCACTGTGTGAAGAAGAACTTTCTTTTATTAGTTTTAAACCTGCTACCCATTCATTTCATTTGGTGTCCTCTAGTCCTTATATTATGAAAACAAGTAAATAACTTTTCTTTATTCACCCTCTCCACACCACTCATGATGAACTTATCTATTTAGTTGGTCAGTTTGTCAGGACAGAGGACTACCTGCTACTCTATGTACAGCACTGAGCACAACGTGGTAAGAACTACCATAATATACCTGTTCTCCTTTCAACCCCATCTCTCTTCCTAAAGGACCTCTCACTACTCAGCCTTGAGTCTGACCCAGCAAGATGTGCACTTGTGCGGGCACTCAGGATAGACTTAAATGCTGTTCAGCTAATTAACAGAGTGCCCACCGATGGGTTTTTGTTTCTCCTGGTGGTGCACATTTGCACATGCCTTGGTGCACATAAAATTTATTCCGCACACGGATGGAAGAACTGCGCATATGGATGGAAAAGATTAGCGGGAACATAGCCCAGCATTGTGCCAAGATGGAGGATTTAATTCCCAGCAGGCAACCCTGCAAGCCCTGGGTTTCAGAGCAATCAGATATACTGCTTCCTCTAGCCAAAGGCATGGTTAACCCCTTCCCAGCCAGCAATCAGACAGGGACTGCGTCTATAACCCCTCACAGTACTAGTGGGCCTGTGCCTCCATCCCATCCTTTAGAATGTCTTCAAGATCACCTGAGTAACTTGGATACAATTAGCAACATTAGAGAGCAGCTGAATTAGAAAAGGTGGGCGGCAGGGACCTGTGTGTTCGGGGAGTGATTGCTCCCTGGACTGGCAAAAGTGGAGGATTTCACCCAGTGGAGAAAGCAAACTCTGAAACAGATGGATCTGGGGGCCGGCGTGGGTTTAGGGACATAGGCATCCATATAAACCTAACCTAAGAACCAGTGCCGTGCGGATACTGCAGTACACACCACAGACCAGCAGCCACGCCGAGCAGCTGTCAAAGGCAATGTTGGGGGTAGATTGTAAATGCTGATTTCTGCCTGAGTGACAGGTCTCTGAGCTGGAAGTGAAGTGTGACTCCTGCCTTCTCAGCCCCCGAGTAGGATAAGAAAGGATCGTCATTGGCACCAAGACATCTGCTGTAGACAGGAGATACTCCCAAAGGGCATCACTCACAGCACCCAAGAGGGAATACGCTGCTTTGGCTGCTATTTGATCTGCCCCCAGAGACTTGAGGAATTCAACACACACCAATTCTCACTGTGCAGAAAAGAAAAAAGAAACTTTTTAACTTGATCAGTCACATGTTATTTCAGTTAGTAATTATTAATAATTCCACAAGTCCTTTGTTATGGAGTAACTAAAAATCCTAATCATTCTTGAAGTCTAGACTCTACGTATTTTTTAAAAATTGTAAACAAGAAAAAAAATGTGGGCAGGGCAAATGTTCTCTTAATTACCCAAGGACTTCATTATCTGGCACTAATTAAAGCATTTTTTGGAGTCTGACGAACTTCTAGGATTACTCAGTCTGGAAGTTAGCTCTGACTCTGGTAATGTATTTAAAACTGGAACATACTGGAAAAAACAAACCTTCAACTAATTTTTTATTAAAGTTGATTGCAATCAGTAGTTATTTGTTACTAGGAGGAAGGCTTTTTGGAGGGTGACCTGTAAGAGAGAGATGGATTGGGTTGGGTCCAGAATTAACTGATATGAACTTTGCTAACCCATTCCAGAACAATTACCCCAAACTCAGATACACTCAATATGAATCTTTTGCTGACCTTCAGATAAGTCTGCCAGACCCTTCTGTTCCTTACGGATTCAGTTGCTTCCTAACCCTTCTCTTCCATATTCCAGCCAGGAGCAGAAGAATACACATTCTGAGAAAGGCTGTTTGGTGCTACTACAGTTGGGAGTAAAATCTTCCTTTCTTTTTCATGGAATTTTGCAGCCCCTGGAATTTTTTTTTGTAAGGAAGCAAATGACAGGTTGAACCTCTCTAGTCCAGCACTGTCGGGAGCTAACTGGTGCCAAACCAGAGGATTTGCCGAACCATGGAAGGTCATTCCACGAGGAGTAACGGTAGTTCGGACTAGGAAGCCTAGTCCGAACTACCTAGTTCGTGCCGCATGTAGCCGCGTGGCACGGGGTTCGAACGAGCCAGGATTTAAAAATGGTGGTGCCCGGCTTATGCACACGAAGCCCGGGAAATTCAAATCTCGGGCTTCATTTGTAAGTGCGGTATGCCTACATTACCCTCCTAGTTCGAACTAGGAGGGTAGTGTAGACATACCCTAAGAGAAGCTGATGGGAGCATTTGATGAGAGGTTCCAAAGAGGATGGAGAGAGGCTGTTCAGAGTTCTGACAGATGGCAGAACAAGGAGCAATGGTCTCAGGTTGCAATGGGAGAGGTCCAGGTTGGATATTAGGAAAAACTATTTCCTAGGAGAGTGGGGAAGCACTGGAATGGGTTCCCTAGGGAGGGGGTAGAATCTCCATCCCTAGAGGCTTGTAAGTCCCGGCTTGACAAAGCCCTGGCTGGGATGGTTTAGTTGGGGTTGGCCATGCCTTGGGCAGGGGGCTGGACTTGGTGACTCCTGAGGTCTCTTCCAGACCTATGATTCTATGATTTGCTCCCAGCCACCTCGCACTGTGTAGATGATGCGGAAATCCAATTTAAGATACGTTGACTCCAGATATCAGAGGGGTAGCCGTGTTAGTTTATAAGGTGCCACAGGACTCCTCGCCGCTTTTGCAGATTCAGACTAACTGAAGTGTAGGAGCATAAGCTTTCGTGGGCAAAGACCCACTTCGTGGGCATCTGACGAAGTGGGTCTTTGCCCACGAAAGCTTATGCTCCTACACTTCAGTTAGTCTATAAGGTGCCACAGGACTCCTCGTCGCTTTGACTCCACATATGTAATTAACATCGCTGGAGTTGCGTGTCTTAATTCGACCTTCCTCTGTAGTGTAGACCAGGTCTGACAGTCCCTTTTGCACAGGGACAGTGCAGCACTAATCCCGTACCAGGATGTAACAGCCCCCTGGGTGTACTACACTTCTTTCATGGCCTTGCGTAAAAGAGCACTGGTGGACAAGATCTCTTAACATCACTGCAGTATTTTAGATCATGCTAACTGGTACTGCGGGATTTTTTGATTAAGTGAACAGATGTCCTGTACTTCAGTAAAATAAATATCTCACTTCAAGAAAAATGTTGCTGCCGGCGCAAACAGTATGATCATAACGAGGGTGACTCAGTTTCTTAGTAAATGAGGTTGAAATTCAGTAATTACAGCTGTGAATGTCCTTATAGCTCTTCCATTGCTGAAAGCAGGCCTAAGTATTTTGTGCTGCACCATCCCACACAACAAAGTCATTGCCCAATTAGTAATAAGTTACTCACTCAGAGGAGAAATATTTTTCACAGAAAAACAACACATTTATTTTGTTCCAGATAATGGTTTTTTTTTTTAATTCTCTTCAAGGGATGCTGACAAGAATTTTAGGCCTGAAATTCTGGCTTTGCTGGCACAAAAAGAAACAAGTGAGAGGGATCAGCCCTTGTCGTCACATCTCGTGAGTTTATCCGACTCTTTAGATATTTGTGTGCCGCAAAGCCCCAGCTCTGGGAACCAATTGATTGCATGAGGATCTCAGCTTTCTTTAAAAAAAGAAATACATTTATAGCGACCGTGGTTGCAGAGGAAAGTGTGAGAACATGAAGCAAATACTTCCTAGGGGCTCTGAAATCAGAAAGCAAAAAAAAAAAAAAGAATCCACAGTTTAATATTTTTAAAAGCTCATGATTATTAAGCCTGTCTCCTGATTTTTGGGACCTGACTCAAGACTGAGGTTAGTGCTGCCAGAATGTATTTAATCTCTCCTGCACACTGCGCCCCCTAGAAAATGTTGCAGAGACAAAAGTGACAGAGGTAAACAATAATGCAGAGAAAGAGAGAAGTTCAGAGGTGTGCTGTGTGGGAGATTGAGACAAACTGAGTACGTCTATACAGCAACATTATTTAGAAATAATCTGCACTATTTTGAAATAACGTAGTCGTGTCTACACAGCAGGCAGTTATTTCAAAATAATGTTGAAATACTGTCAAGCTGGAGGACTTTTTACTCCAACTCCTGTAACCCTCATTGTATGAGGAATAAGGGAAGTCGGAGGAAGAGTGCTCTGTTTTGAAATAAGCGCTGGGTAGACGCTCCCAATTTCGAAATAAGCTACGCAATTGACATAGCTCAATTTGCATCACTTATTTCGAGTTAAGCCCTGCTGTGTAGACACATCCTGAGATGAAGGATCAAGGAAATGGCAAATGTAATTTCTGTTAAGAGGATGGAGTGGAGGTTGATGCTCACTGAGCAGACAGAGAGGGGTAAAGGAGTCTATACCAGAGCCAGAAATTGAGCCCATAGGCTACATCTAGACTACAAACCGATTTTGAAAGAGGCTTTTTCAAAATCGAAAAAGCCTCTTTCAAAAGAGAGCATCTAGACACCAACCAGTATTTTCTAAAAAGAGAGCCGCTTTTTCGAAAGAGAGCACCCAGGCAGTCTGGATGCTCTCTTTCGAAAAAGCCCTGTTTGTGTTCGATAATGCATTTTTTTGAAAGAGTACTTTCGAAAAAAGGCATTATTCCTCATAAAATGAGGTTTTCCGAGGTCGAAAAAACCACTGTGTTCTTTCGATTTAATTTTGAAAGAACGCAGCGGCAGTCTAGACGCAGGGGAAGTTCTTTCTAAAAAAGGCCACTTTTTCTGAAAAAATCCTGTAGTCTAGACCCATCCTAGATTCCAACTCAAAAGCATCCTCTCTCTCTCTAACTCCTGAGTCCACAGAGGGTTTAAAAGTCTAATAAAATAAAGCAGTTTTGCCCTTAGACATTGAAAGATCATGAGCTGGATTTTGCTCCGTTACACCAGTGCAATCCCACCATGTTAAACAGGCTTCAATAGTATATACCAGATCAGAAAGTGACCTGGTAAAATATTCAGAGCTTTTTTGTGGAGATATCTTTTTTTTTCTCTCTCTTTTTCTCTTAAAAAGAAATAGAGGAATGTGCTGTGGGCTGAGAAAGGCACTTTAAAACCTTACTTGCCACAGAGGTTAACTGGGAAGCCTTGACAGCTATGCTAATACTCTGCTATTTAGTCTGTTGAAAATGACATTAAAGGGTCTTGGTTAAAGACATGGCTCACTGTTTGAACAATTTAATGAGGAGTTACACATATACTGACCCTGTTGGAAGTGTCATGGCTTTCTGAACATTGCTGGATGCGGTGGCCATTTGGTCTGACATCTGGACTTACTACTAACCCAATGTTCACTAATGTCTTTGAGGAGCTAGTCACGTCTCAAGCAAGCGCTGCCTGGATTCTAAAGTGTGCATGATCAAAAGGGAACCGTGGGAAAAATGGCACTTTCTTTACACTCAGTGGAACTGAGAGAGAAGTGGGGGGCGGGGTTGTCCTTTTTGAGATCTAAAAAATAAAACACTTCATCCCAAATAGGGACAAAAAGTGGAAATCTTGAAAAAGTTTGTGGACCAAAAATCTGAAAAGAAAAATTCAGATCAGGTCAATCAAAACAATTTGTTTTGATAAGTTCAGAACACTTCAAAATCTGTCTCTCTATATTTTTATCTACAAATTATCTTACATTTCAAAACAAAAGACATTTCAACCAAAACAAGGGATTACTTAAGGAGCTGATGGAATCTCCATCCTTAGAGGTTTTTAAGTCCCAGCTTGACAAAGCCCTGGCTGGGATGATTGAGTTGGGACTGGTCCTGCTTTGGGGAAGAGGATAAACTCGGTGACCTCCTGAAGTCTCTTTCAGCTCTATGATTCTATGATTTTTTAATTTCGGAAAAGTCAAAATGGGACATTACAACAATTTCAAAACTTGTCCCCCTTTTTTATTTTCACAGAAGTTTTGTTCACCCCTTCTTTGCCAACAGTTTGGCTTCAACAAATTTGCCTTTTCTGACAATAAAAGTTTTGTTGAAGAATTCCTAATCAGTTGTACTACGCGACACATCTGTCAGCAACATGACTCAAAGATGCCCAGGGCGCAGATAATAGTGGGACTCCTGCTAGACCTGCTGATCCAGCAGCGCCATGGAAGAGTGAGCTGGATTCTGCTCCAGTGTACTCTAGTGGCTGAGAAACTGCTAGTGAAGTTCTGAGGGCAAAATCTTGATAGTTTCAGCGGCAGAAAGAAACTTGTTTAACTTTCACATTCCAGGAGTAATTTGCAAGGCAGGTAGGAAAACGGTTTTTTTCAGTTGTAAATTGGGCACAAATGTGGATCTGGAATCTCAGACTAGGTCTACACTGCTGCTTTTTTTGGAAAAAGATACACAAAATGTGCTCCACATTTTACGTAGCTTTTTCTGATTCTTTTGTCAGAAGAGGCTTTTCCTACATTTGGCCGATCTAGACAGGGCCAAATGTCTGAAAAACCCCCTTTTTCGGAAGCCCCCTTATTCCTCATGGAATAAGGAATACGGGGCAAAAAAAAGCATTCCCTGGATACAGAACATTTTTTCTGGGATACCAGAGGAATCCCGGAAAAACTGTGTAGTCTAGATGTAGCCTCTGAGGCTGTGTCTAGACTGCAGGGTTTGTTTGGAAAAAGTGGCCTTTTTTTGAAAAAACTTCACCTGCGTCTAGACTACAGCCGGGTTCTTTCGAAATTAAAGCAGCTTTTCTTTCGACGGTGGTACTCCTCATTTCACGAGGAAGAACGCCTTTTTTCGAAAGTGCTCTTTCGACAAAAGGCGTTCTTCAATGCAAACAGGGCTTTTTTGAAAGACAGCATCCAGACTGCCTGGGTGCTCTCTTTCAAAAAAGCGGCTTGCTTTTTCGAAAGTACTGCTTGCAGTCTTGATGCTCTTTTTCGAAAGAGGCTTGCAGTCTAGACGTAGCCTGAGAGAAAGAGAGAATAATTGTGGAGATTTACATCGTCATTGTTACAATCACTAATGACTAGCAGTCTGATTCTCCTTGCCCGAGACCTGGTGCCTTCATTCACATGTCTACAAAGCAAGTGTAAAGCATGACCAACTCAGAACTTCCCACTCCTGCAGGCGATTGTGTTTCACACTTTCTGCACACTGGTCTCAATGATGACAGCACAACCGCTTCACAGCCTTGCACTCTATCACGACACTGTGACGTGCTCTACTGGGCTGTGGGCTGCGTTTCATTGGTTCTCCCCAATGGGGTGTCTAAACTGGGCTGCTGGCATTTATTGGGTGTTGCCAGGAAGTATAACAGACACTACGTCAATTGCGTAGCTGAAGTCGAAGTAGCTTGGCTCGGCTTTTGGCGCCGTCCACACTGTGGGAAGTAGGAGGGAGCACACTCTTCCTTTGCCTTCCCTTACTCCTCGTGGAAGCAGGATCACCGGCATTGACTAGAGAGCCCCTTTCAGTTCGAATTAGCCTGTCTTCACTAGACCCACTAATTCAAACCCTGGAAGATCGACAGCAGCAGTTTCGCTCTTCACTACAGTGGAGCTGTCCCCTTATCGTCTTAGAAAAGGGAGTTGGGAGTATTTTTCCCGAGGGAAAGTCCCTGAATGCCACTCCTAACCTGTGCAGGAGTTGTTCTGGTCACACGCTGGCTTGCGGCTCTCGCTCCTTACAGGAAGGACTCTGGAATGGGTGATGGAGGGAGGGCAGAGAAAGGGGTCTAACGAGGGTCTGCTCAAGAGCTGAGAACTAAAGCAGAGTGTGGCCCTTAACAAATCTCAGGTGGGCGCTGCCACATTCAGATGAAACCAAGGAAGTTTGCCCGTCTGTCCCCGAAGCCCACGGGAGCTGAGGATGCTGACAAAAAAAAGTGCAGGCTGAGCAAAGGGAGATTTCGCTTCCTTCCAGTTTGGTCCATGCGCTCCTCGGAGAGGAGCTCACACAGTGTCTGATTGCCAGTCATTCTTCTTCCTCCCTTTACATTGCCATTTCCGTGGAAACAGATTAGAGTGCCAGACTTTAGTGACAAGCACTTGAGACTCAAATTGCTTTGGACAAACAGATGTACGACCAGCTCCACATTTAATATTTTAAAGTCAGAGGGAATGGCACAGCATGTAGCATTTTGCTCAACTCGAACAACCTGTAATTTACAGGTTGCCAGGTTTGCAGCCTGGGAGTTTGTATTTCTCTCTCCCTCTCTTGAGGCTGCTTGAGGAAGACGCTCCGGCCTCTGGTGGCAATGAGTAAGGGAGCACAGGGTGGATTTTGACAGCCGAGAGCAAAAGTCCAAGTCATAAATAAGGCAAGACTATTTTCGGAGCTGTCTCTGGGGTGTGGACAGCCACTTCCCATCTCCCAGGAGCACTGAGAACTCTGGACCTAACTCCGATGAAGTGCCGGGAATGATCAATCAAGTTTTCAGTCAAGATTGAGTTTAAAAAAAGAAAGACCTGTTGTAGTTTAAAACCAAATTATTTTGAAGACGTTCCCTGGCTTGTGTTACATGGGAGGTCAGCAAGATAACGGCAGTGGTCCTTTCTGAGGCTGCAATCTATGAATCTGTGACTCTCTGGAGAGCGAAAGATAAGGGGCGGATTTTGAAGAGTGCTTAGAGAGTTAGGAACCCAACCTAAAGGGATTTAGACCCTTTGAAAACTGCAGCCTTTGAAAACGCGTGGGGCCAGGTTGGGATTCACCACATGCATCCCTATTAAATCCTGCGGGGTTTGTCTGAGGATGCGCAGCGCCCCCCCTCCCAAACAATGGCTTTGAACCTCTCTGCCTTTTACAGGAAGATAAGAGGGCAGGAGAATTTCAAAGGAGTCCTTCAGATCCTGCGTCCTGGCTGTGTGCCAGGCAGGCGGTGTGTAACCAGGCAGCAGGACAGCATTCCCGGAGAACGACAGCCTGCTCCTGCCCCGGGCTCCCTGGCTGGTGCAGACCTGCAGGAGGGTATGTCTACACAGCAAAGTTATTTCAAAATAACTTTCCTAGCCTCTACACAGCCAATAGCGGAGCGCTTAATTCGAATTTGGTAAACCTCGTTCTACAAGGAATAACACCAAATTCAAAACAGCTATTTTGAAATAAGTGCTGTGTAGACACTTATTTCGAAATCGGGGGCCTCCAGCCTTCCCAGGGAGCCCTGGTGGCCACTCCAGCCTCAACCAAGAACCCTCCACTCCCTCCCCCCCTCCCCAGAGCCCTAAAAGGGGTAGACTCTGGCCTCAGTGCCTGTGCCAGCTCCAAGCCTGCCAGCCCAGAGCCAGCAGTCGCTGCCCCTGACCCAGTGGCCCCAAAACATGAGCCAGCAAGCCACTGGCAGCCAGCCCTCCACTGCTCCCCAGGAGCAGTCTGCCAGCTCCCAAGAGCCTGACAGGGGCTGGAGAAGGTGGGCACCTTCCTGGTCCAGGGTGGAGATCATGGACCATGTTAACGTTTGGGGGGGATGCCCCCAACATCCATGCTCTCAGCCCTAGACGGAGGAACACGGCCGTCTATGGCAGGATAGCAGCCAGCCTGGCCCCCAAAAACCACATGTGAACCCAGGAGCAGGTTCGCTTGAAAATCAAGTTGGTCTGGCGAGACACCCAACCCTGAGCCCTGAGCTTCCCCTCCCCCTTCTTCCTTTTGCTTCCCCCTTCCAGCTCCCTCTTCCCAGGTTTCCCTCTCACCCTCTCTTCTCCCCTCTCCCACCTCCTGGAGTCTCACCAGAGTTTAATTCCCTGCCTCCCCCAGTTTTGTTAAATAAAGAGAGTTTGTGTTCATGAAAATACACGTATTTTATTTGACATCAGGAAGGGGGGTTAGGAAGGGGTAAGTGGAAAGATGTGAGGGAGGAATGAGGCACAAGCCCCCAGTGGGGCAGACCAGGGAGGCTCTTAGTGCTCCTCAGGGTGAAAGCTCTCCCGCAGGGCCTCCTGGATACTGACAGCCCTTCAATGGACCTCCCGGATGGCAGCCTGCAGAAAGTACAGCCAAGCTCATAGCAACGCATCCAAGAGAAGCACCAGAGTGCCCAGGGGCAGCTCTGGCTCCATGTTGCAGTGTTCTGTGGGTGTCCCGAGTGAGGGCAATCAGAGCACGCAGAGACAAAATGCTTTACTGTGTCTCATCCAGGTAGACAAACAAGCAGGGAAACCTGAGAACTGGCTGTCCGGAGGGGACCTCTTAAGCACAGACCTCAGTTAGCCTCAGGCTGCAGCCCCACACAGTAAATCCTGACCTGGTGCTCTGCTGGAACTGGTTCTGGTCAGCCTTAAATGCGATTCAGAGTCCACACAGTGTGGATGCGCTATTTCAAAATGCATTTTGTGTGTAGATGCGTTATTTCGAAATCAGCTATTTCAAAATAACACTGTAGTGTAGACATACCCGGAGGGAACAGCCATGATAGAGAACATGCCTGAACATGTGAGGAAGGACTGGAGACCCACTCACGGTGTAAATTAGAGGACCCTGGCTCTAACTAATGCCAGTTGCTTCATGGGCCATCAGATAACCGGAAAAAAAGGTTTGAAACCACTGTTATTCCCTCCCCTTTCATTACCTGCTCTTGGACCAGAGGTGCGGGGGCGATGTATCCGTACCTGCTCACACAGCTGTTATTTCTCTAATTGGTTCTGGCATCCTTAGAAACCCTGGACCAAACTCTCAGGCTGAAACTTGACTTAAATCAGCAGAGCTTCAGGCATTTACATCAGCAAGTATTTTGTCTCTATGATAGCTATCACTGCTCAGGCTCATGTGCACCGAGGGAGGAATGGCAAGCAACCCCAGCAAAACACAAGAGATATACTCTGCCTGGTGGAACGTGGTTAAATGGAAGCACAGAAAAGCAGACAAGAGGGGGAAATATTACGGTATTTTGTAGCTTCGAAGGGAGCGTCGAAAAGAACAAAGAGGGGAGTTTGCTTTTTCCATATTATTATTATTATTAAAAAAGCTTTTAAATAAATGGCTGACAATGTCTCTTATTTGAGTAATTCTTTGCTCGCAATAAATGTGTCACTCTCAAGTACTTTGTGTAGAACTAAAAACGTTTTTTTTAATGCTCTGCATTACGTCATGTCAGAGTCTGGAAGCAAAATTCCTTCCTCTCTCTTCTCACCCCTCCCTGTTTGAGACAGTCATATATTCTTCTCTAACCTGAACTTAGTTATATATATATATATATATATATATATAAAGAATAGAGAGACAGCTGGTGCTCCCACACATGTGACATTTCCCTTTCTGCCTGGTTTAACTTTTTTATGACTGCCTCGGTTCGCTTCATTGGTGAATTTCTCCCTTCACAAGAGTTTCATGTTTTATGTTAGAAATTTTCCTTTAGACAAACCTGGTAATTTTTCAGGTTAAAATGTGTACATTTTAAGCACTTAGGAAGTTTAAGGATCCCAGTGATGGGCCCATAAATCTGCATTTTTATTCATGCTGGAGTCTTCGTGTCTAACTGCTTAGAGACAGATCGAGAACAAAGAAAGAGGCTAGCATATTTTTAACTTGTTTTAAAGTAGGGGAAAAAAGCCCAAATGACAATTCTTTAAGGGTATGTCTACACTACATTCCTCTTTCGAGAGAGGAATACAAATGCAGTGGAGCGAAATTGCAAATGAAGCACGGATTTGAATTTCCCATGCTTCATTTGCATAATCACGTCCATCCGCTATTTCGAAATACCCTATTTTGAGATAAAAAATGCTGTGTAGACGTGGTTATTTTGAAAGAATCCCCTTCTTTCGAAATACCTCTTACTCCTAAAAAAATGAGGTTGAACAATTATTTCGAAAGAAGGGGTTTCTTTCAAAATAACCGCGTCTACACAGCAGTTTTTAGCTTGAAATAGGGTATTCGAAAGAGCGGATGGATGCGATTATGCAAATGAAGCACGGGAAATTCAAATCCACGCTTCATTTGCAATTTTGCTCGGCTTCATTTGCATTCCTCTCTCGAAAGAGGAATGCAGTATAGACATATCCTAGGTAATTTATTAATATCTGCTAATTCTTCCAGCTCTTTATGTACTAATGCCAGGGTAACACTGTACTTGTGGTTCTTCAAGCAAGTACTCATTTAATAGAAAATAAAGCTGAGGCTAATTTGGCTTCATTGTTATTTATGACATACAATCAGGCTCTGCTAACTGAGTGAAATAAATGTTGCTTGCTTCCACTCAGTCATTCATCCAGACCCCTCCTAGTTGAAAGAGGTGGTGCTTCAGGAAATGACATAATCTCAGCACTAGCCAATGGGGGCTTCCATATACTATTACTTCCTTTCCTGGAGGGATGTGTCTGTGTAGAAGTTGACACGGGCTTTAGCCATCAAGTTTGGATAGTAATTCAAGTATTCTCCAACTCCTTGGGGTGTCCTCAAATTCTGCATTATTGTGTGGATTCACCCTGGAGGTGGACATTTTGGAATTGGGTTCTGATCAGAATCTGAAGTTTCCTAAAGTTCAGAAGAGTTCAGAGCGCAGTTTCGGTGGAACTGCAAAACTGAGATTTCTCAGTGTCTTCCACTTCCGTAGCTTGCCTTTTTTTCTAACCCATGAAGCAGAGGTATTCTTCCAACCCAGTTCCTCTCTCTGCTGCCCTCCACCAACCAGCGCCTTCTCTGTCTATTAGGTTGTTATAAGATCATATAATGAATCAAAAAGAAAAAAAAAACGCCAAAAAGCCAGGGACTTAAAAGACTAGAATTATTTTTCAAATAGAACGGAAAAAAAAATCCAGCATGGCTTATCGCAAGGAGAACAAGCACTGTGCGAATGTGTGGGTCTCTGAGTGGCATGTGGGTTGTTTTGAATAGACGTATGACATTGTCAAAGAACCTGCCATTGTGTTGCTGAAAGGCATTCGCAACATTGCATAGAAATCAGTCGTTCATGTCACCCTGAGACGAGGAAGAGAGGGCATAGATTATTTATTTATTTTAAAAGCAAATGGCCTCCGAATAAGACCTTCAAAGCCAGATAAAGCTTATTTTTGAAAGACATCAGAAACACAGCCAGAGAACAAAACTTATGAGCAAAGAAACATTTCTAATGTCTCTTTCGCTATATATAAAAGATGAGAAAGCAAGACAGAGAGCGAGAGAGAGAGAGATTGCCTTCCCCTTGTACCTGTTTGAATGTCTTTCGTCGCCATCATTGGACTTAGTGTGGGCTCATTGGGTGGCATGCTTCTGAAATCAGAACGAATGATACTGCTCTAGCTGAGTGTAAAGAAAGAAGATGCCAGGGAGTTATAAAGAGGGCTCCACTCCCCCCAAGGGAGGGTGAAATCCAGTGCATTCTTAGGTTTTACAGCATGGAAACCCAAAAGAGAGCCCTTTGCAAGAGTTGGCAGCAGGTGTGTAGGATACGGCCAACACTCGGTGGGGGACTCGCATGGTTTTTGGATCTGGCTTTGATGCAGGACAATCTCTTTCACTGCCCCTGCAAGGTTTTAGAAACAGAACATCTAAAGAAGAATTCAATTACAGCAGCGTGTAATTTTCTGTTTGCGATGCTCTTGCTGTATGTGTAATTGAATCAGAGCGAAAGGATCCATCCAACTGCTGCAGGGCAGGGATAAGGCTGGGGAGACAAACTGACGGAGCCTGACTTGAAAAGGCAGAGGAGGTGAAACTAGGCATATGCGTAACACCAATATCTGTCTGGTGAAGCCTAGGGGTTGGAGTACAACTGGGACTGAGTGCAAAAGTACCAGCTCCAAAATGGGTTCCAACATCAGGTGGCCTTTTCACATGTCTTCGTAGGACCACAGATAGTTTGGGCTCACAAGATAAACAAAACCATTCACAAGTCGTTGACTTGATCACCGAACCACAGTAAGTTCTTTAAGTATCACTAATGGCTTCTACTAGAATACGTGGACTAATAAAACTGGCTCCTACTTAACATACTTCTCATACAAGAAAAGTACATTTACACACTGGGTATGTCTACACAGCAAAGTTATTTCGAAATAACAGTCATTATTTCGAAATAACTTTCCTAGCGTCTAACTTTCCTAGTGTTAATTCGAAATAGCAGAGGGCTTATTTTGAAATTGGTAAACCTCATTCCACGAGGAATAGAGCCAATTTCGAAATTGCTATTTTGAAATAAGTGCCATGTAGATGCTTATTTCGAAATAGGGGGCCTCCAGCCCTTCCCAGGGTGCCCTGCTGGCCGCCCTGGCCACAAGGTAACTTCTGACCTGATGCCCTGCTGGAACCAGTTCCGTCTGGCCTTAAATGAGATTCAGCATCCAATCAGTGTGGATGCACTATTTTGAAATAGCAAAAAGCTATTCCAAAATGCATTTTGTGTGTAGAGGCATTATTTCGAAATAAGATATTTCGAAATAACGCTGTAGTGTAGACATACCCACAATGAATATACAGATCCAGCAGATTACAACTTTTACAATGACATGTTGCATGACCCGTTTTGCATACAGCATCTTATGCATATGAATAACTCAAAGTCAATTTTCATAAAGCGGGGGGGGGGGGGGGGAGAGGGTTGACAAAGCCTTCCTAGCTCTGAGCACTAGTATCCCCTGATCTGTGGGTGGAGCTACCTATGCTCATGATAAATATTCAGGAAAGAAAAAAAAAGATAGGGCTGTATTAATTCCCTAGAGCCCCCTCTGAGTAAGAAGGGTCTTGGACTAGCTACAAGCAGCGACTCCATGCAATATGGCTCCCTTGGTTTGTGGGGCAGGGCATCGTGTCTTTGCACAGATAGCCTGGGGCCTGTGGCATATCTTGAGAGATACCCAGGGTCTGAGGGATATATAGATGGTTTTCTAAAAGGATGCTTGCCTTGCTTCTGGTAAAAGCCAGAAAATACCCCCCTTCCCCTCCAAGTTGAGCCATGCTGAGGTTTTTTCTCCCATAGCTCCTTCCTGTGGGATTCCTTGAAAGATGGATCTGGACCTCTGTGCTCACTGGCAAGCCATCTACAGCAGCAGGTGTTTAGCGGGAGAAAGTTTGGAAAATGTGGAGAGAGGCTAAGAGGCAATTTGGTTTCCTGTGCAGAGAGTTTAGAAATAAATACAAAAATGTTCAGGTCCTTCTAACTTCCAGCTGAGTTGCTAATTCTAGCCTCTTGCTCAGGGTGGATAGAAATCAATATTTTTTTAATTAAAAATCTCCTTTTTTAATTTAAATATATTTTTCTCTCTCAAAATATACCCATTTAAAATTAATTTTGAGATAACTAATATTAACGCCTAAGCCTACTATAATCTATTACAGTCATTTAAATTTAACAAATTTAGTGAACACATTTTTGCTGCTGCTGTTCTAAACAAAGTCAGACCACTGAATTGGCAGACGTCCTTGACTAAGCACCTGGAATCAATTTGTTGAAGTACTAAACCAACTTTTGATAGTAATAGCTTCTTCTGCAGGTTGAGAGAATATTTTTCATTTTAGTTTATTCAGCTAGATCAAAGTAATGATGAGTTATTCAAAGTTGAGCAGCAAATTGGGAATTGAAGAAGAAAAACTAGCTTCCCTCTTCTCATCTATGAATGAAAATGAAGTGTGAAAGGATGAGTTCTACTAGTTCTAAAATCTTGAAGCACATGGAGACCAGTCAAAATCAGTTCAGTTCATTAACTACAGATTCTTTTGTTTAATAGCTCTCTTTTAAATGCAAAATATTGTTTGGAATATTTTTCTTCTTTACCCAACACATTTAAAGTAGCTTTAGTTAACACAATAATAAAAATGCTGTGTGAGTAATCTTTCTTTGAATTTCAATTTTCATTTAGAGATTGACCTAAATTGCAGGCAAAAAATGTCTAGTAAATAAAAAGATTCATCATTCACCATTTTCTAACATAATACAAATACATAAAAAGAATCAGAATAAAGGCATATTAAACTATATACAATAATTACTTAAATTAATATATGTAGACATTGTAATTTCTTGATTAGCAAAAAGTCCCAAATTAAGTGTAAAGGCTATATTTAGTTGCAAATCTACATATTTTAATGAGAAACCTATTTTCTTTAGGAAAATAACTAAAAAAGACAATGCAAAACAAAATTATAATTGATTATTTAAATCATGCTTTCCCGCTTGTTTTAAATCATGATTAAAATTAGAGGTAAGATCTTTTGTATAAATCAATCTTGCTCTTGATCCAATATCCCAAAGACTCAGGACTGCCCCCTAAATGTGGCTTACAGCCTCTCCCTGAGTTATGAATGAGTTATAGACTAAACACTTGGCCGTAACTCGATCTGTTTGTAACTCGGACCCCATTGAGTTACATAGCAACCATGCTGTTCGTAAGCGCGGGTCGCGTTCGTAACTCGGGGACCGCCTTTACGACCACTCCATGGGAGCTTTGGTCATGAATGCGAACGGTCGTAACTCAACCATTGGCAGCTCAGGGATTGGCTGTATTTTGGAGACAAGACCGCCCCTACCCATATGCAGAATATGTACCTACTTCAGACATCCAAAAGTTTGGAGCACCACTGGGTCTTACTGTCTACTCACCCGCCTCTTCCTATCCCTGTTAATCTGAAGAAGTGGGTTTTAGCCATATTATACTATCTATATATTTTTTGTTATTGTCTAAGGTGCCACAGGACTACTTGTTTTTTAAGCTGCAGACTAACCAGACCTATTAACAGAATACTGAACCTGTGACAGAACCATTCAAGTGGTGGTAACGCCATTCAACAGGCATTTGTGAATTCCAGGGACACATGGTCAGTTTCTGAATTTACTGTGTTAGTCAACAGGACCTGCATTTAAAATTTGCTTTCAAATATTTAATTAGTGTGTTGGTGAAGATTGTAAAATCGCATCTCTAAAAAATTGTCATTCCACCCCCAACCTGCCATTGGGCATAGGGACACTAGTTTAATAGTATTGCATAGGGCCCCATAAATCCTAAGGATGGCCCTGTTTGGGGTGGGGGAGAGCACGGGGCTGAGTGAGTCTTTCTGCACGTGCCAATGTGGTGCACTCAGCTGTCTCTGGGACTCGTAGCTGTCAGCAAATGAGAGACAATTATTTGAACTTGATTTAAAGGAAAAAATATTGTGTCATCTGTTCAGAAAGAGCCCGGGAGCAGGCAGAATGGCATTTAAGAGGCCAACAGATGGAGGATTGTGGAAATGACTGAGATGGAGGGGATGAATGAGCAGAAAAACAAGAGAATTTGCAAACTTATGTGGTTTTGGAGCTTCGCGGATTGAAGATTTCAGCTGAGCCTGCTTCCCAGTTTCACAGCTTGTTACTTTTTTTCATTAGCTCTGTTTATGCTTTATCATTTAAGGCGTGTTTAGCACTAGTGAAAGATCCTGGATTGACAGCCCCGGAGAGCAATACTTCCATCCCGCTGCCCTCCCGGCACTGTTGTTATTGTCTAGTATTGACAATAGACACCACCCCTGAGATAGAGGAATAGCCTCAAAGAGTGGCAAGGCTACAGTCTTCATGCATCCAAGCTAAGCTGGGTGACTAAAGTCACAGTCTTCTCAAAATTTAAAAAGGGGCCCTTTTGTGGTGACATTTTAAGATTACAAAATAATCATTCAAAAGCCTTTTTTGTCTTGTTTCTGACTCAACAGAATTCACAGCTTGGAGTGGAGAATAGTTTTCAGTGGCTTAGATTTGTCTGCATGAGAAAGCTGCAATGGAATCAAGTTTAAAACTAGTGATAGAGACACAGCCATGTTAGTCTGGTCTAGCTGAAACAAAAGCCAGGACTATGCAGCACTTTAAAGACTATCAAAGATAGCTTCCCCAATTATCACCCCTAATGTCATTACCTCACAGACACTAACCTTCCGCTCTCACTCCTCCTCTGCTCTTAAATCTAATTTGTCAGTTTTGCATGTGTTCACTTTTTTTTGATTGTATCACTTTGGTATATGTGGTCGTGCCAATTTTCTTCCACATATTGATCTGAGGAAGTGGGTCTTGCCCACAAAAGCTCATCACCTAATAAACCATCTTGTTAGTCTTTAAAGTGCTGCATAGTCCTGGCTTTTGTTTAAGTTTAAAACTGATAGGCTACGTCTACACTGGCATGAATTTCTGAAAATGCTTTTAACGGAAAAGTTTTCCGTTAAAAGCATTTTCGGAAAAGTGCATCTAGATTGGCAGGATGCTTTTCCGCAAAATCTAGACGCGGTTTTCCGCAAAAAAGCCCCGATCGCCTTTTTCACAATCGGGGCTTTTTTTACGGAAAACAGTACTATGCTGTCTACACTGGCCCTTTTGCGCAAAAGTCTTTCGGAAAAAGACTTTTGCCCAAACAGGAGCAGTATAGTTTTTCTGGAAAAGCACTGATGATTTTACATGAGATCGTCAGTGCTTTTCCGGAAATTCAAGCGGCCAGTGTAGACAGCTGTCAAGTTTTTCCGGAAGAGCAGATGATTTTCCGGAAAAACTTGCCAGTCTAGACACAGCCATATAGTTAAGCCAGTGCAAAAGTGTGACAGAACTCTGGTTTGTATCTGAGTGGCCTATTTTGATTTAGTGAAACTTACTCCATATCAAAGTCAGCAAAAAGAATCCACTTACACCGAAAATAAGCATGGGGCCTTTTGTATTAACATAATGATCAGATGAAGTACCCATCTTGAATTAGACTGGTGCAATAGTCTCATGTAGACAAGCCCAGTGTTTAAATTAGTTTATCGCAGGACACTCATCAAGAATCGCTGCTCAGTCTGACTAAAGTAACAGCACCGAGTCTTTGTTGGTGTGGGTTTTTTAACTACAAACGCTGTTCAATACAGCAGACTCCCATTCCACTGGATTGTTTGCTTCTGATAAACACCGAGCAAATTCTGCTCAGTGCCACAAATGGTCTTGAAGTAACATTTTGTAGTTTAAATAAAACAGCTCTTAGTGACGATCCCAGGGCATCAATATTGTCCTAGTAAAGCTAAGATATACTTTTACTTTGTGTACGGCCAACAACAGGGCCAGCTGTGCTAGCAGGGTCTGACAAGGCATTCTCCTAAATTGCTCTCTTATTTCAAAGCGGGCCATTGAACAACACAAGGCTAATGGCTTTTGGTCACTCCCGAGTCTGACTAGAGCTACATTTGAACTAGTGCCCGGCAGGTAAATAGTTCTAGGGGATCAATTTGCCCCATTATGTTTGAATCAAACTCCCTAGTACAGGGGAGATGGAACCAGTTTTATAGTGGGGGTGCTGAGAGCTGTTGAACCAAACCCTGTACATGACGGACACTACTTCATGCCAGGGGGTCCTGCAGGTAGGGTTGCCAGATGGGGGGAAAAAATCCATCAAGAAAAAGTTTGTCGAGCAAAAAAAAAAAAAACCACCGTGGCCCCTTTAAAAAACGCACGGTGAGGCTTTTTGGCCCTAACAGGTGGCTGGTGGCCACCTGCCATCTTGCCTCTCTGCGCCCGGCCGGACAGCTCTCCGGTAAGCACTAGGGTTTCCAGGCTGCTTCCGTATTGAGCCCGACAGCCTGAGATTTTTGCCTCCTGGCTCGTAAAAAAATCAGAAAGTACCAGAAAGTACTGTCCGGTATTTTCTAAAAAAAATTTTACTGGAGAGGAGGCGAAAATAACGGACTGTCCGGTTCACTACCGGACACCTGGCAACCCTAGCCTGCAGCACCCCCACCCCCATACACACACACCTAGTTCCAGCACCTGCGGGTAGTTTGAAAGGAGAGCATGAGTACAGGCAGTACTGAAATAAATGGGGGTGGAGGGAAGGGGCAGAGTGGAGGCAAACAAATGAGAAACCCTCCTTGCCTAAAACTCCTTCTCCTCTTACTCAGAACATGGCCAGATGTGAGTGAGCTGCTAGGGTCTGAGTCTATTACCCGGCTGGTGTGGTGGGCGCACAACGGCCCTTTCGGAGTCTGAGACAAGGCAGGCCAAAGGAACAAGTCCAGGAGACAAGTCCAGGCTGTGCTCCCCTTCTGGGGCCATTGGGATGGCTTGGTCCGACTGCCTCTGTGAAAGGACTGCCATGAAGCAATGTCTGACTGGCCTTCCTGGGCCTGACTTTTGCTGTCCTTTCAGAGTGTGTGACTGCGGGGAGAAGGCGCAGAGGGAGCACGAATCCTGGTGCTTGTAACCAGCGGTGAACGTAACGGAAAATTTCTTACAGGCGCTGTCCTATTGCAGCATGGGTCCCTGCCGGCTCTTTAACTAGCGCCCGGCTGGCTTTTGCCGCAGCTCAGCCAGCTCTTGCCGGAGCTGCGCACCTGGGCGCACCCACTTACTGTCACCTCTGCTTGTGACCCTAAGTCTGCTGATATTAGCGTGGGAAGGTGCGGCCAAAGGGGGATTGCTGGGGCGGGTGGGAACGTGGGTGCACAGTAGCTGGAGGCCCACGGCCAACACGGGAAAGGGGAGCAGACGCAGCACTTCCGACAGGTGGTTAAAGATGCCCCATCGCACCCCAACTGATACCCTGCCACGATCAGCACCGTGCAAGGAGAATGTCTCTGGAGACTTCGGCTCAGGTGGCAGGCCTGGTGTGCTGCGCCCTCCACTCCGTATCTGGAGCAGACTCTTTTGCCCCCTTTATCTCTTGGTAGCGCTCCGGGGAAAGGCAAGCGAGCCTGCTGTTTTCCCAGGTCCCGTCTGGCTGAACCGCAAGGCCACAGGGTTGGGGTGAAGCAACCGGAGGCAGTTTATGTGAATGTGGGAAGCTCTTGACCGGGCCCTGTTACCCATCCCCTTCATTTCGCTCCAGGCCCTCTGGCCAGGGCCGTGCCTTCTGGTCCGACACAGTCCCCCCAATGCACAAGGGGAAGACATCTGAATTTTGTGTGTGCCTCCGCTAGCCAGCTTCTTACTGAAAGCCCTGACGGTCGGTTCTGCTGGGATTGTCTCTCCTCTGCCTGCTGTTTGACCTGCTCTTTCTATTCTCTCCTCCATCACTAATAGCTCCTCTTTCCTGTACAGCTCCTGCCTTTCCTCCTCTTCCTCCTCGCTGCCTTTCAGCTGCTCCTGAGTCATCATTCTGTGCAGCTCTGCCTGCCACCCACTTACCTCACCGAGCTTAAAAAAGCTACTCCTAGCACACGCCACCCGGCAGAGAAGCCGGAGGATCACAGGCAGGAAATCCAGCTCAAAAAGAGCTTCCCCTAAGACCAGAAATTCCTAGCCATGCATGAAAGCCCAAAGAACTAAAGCAGAGAGGCAGCATGGGGATACTTGGAGTCTAGTCCTGCCTTCCAGCAAGTCTTTGCCTCTTATTTCTCCTAGGATTTGTGTGTGGCCTCTACAGTTCATCAGGGCTGGTTCTGTCTCTTGCTATGTGTCTGTGTAGCATCCAGAACAGTGGGGTCCTGGGGTACGTCTAGACTACAGGCTTTTGTCGACAAAGGCTTTGTCGACAGATACGGTCGACAAAGCTTCTGTCAACAAAGAGCGTCTAGACAACATCCAGTTCTGTCGACAAAGCAAGCCGCTTTGCTGACATGACAGTGTAGACGCAAAGGACAGTGTAGATGCAATAACGCCTTCTGTCGATAGAACTCTGCCAACAAAAGGCGTTATTCCTTGTAGAGTGAGGTTTACTGCCGTCGGCAAAACTGCTGAGTTCTGTCGACATTATGTCAACAGAACTCGGCGGCAGTGTAGACGCAGGTATAGTTTTGTTAACAAAAGTCCACTTTTGTCAACAAAATCCTGTAGTCTGGACACACCCCTGGTGTCTAGGCACTACCATAATGTTCCTAATAATACATCCCCCAAAGAGGCTCCGGTGTCTCTATGTTTAGGAGTCTAGCTGGAGACACCTTGGGCCTGTGTTTTTTCAAAGGGTCTGCAACCCTGGAGGCTTCATTTGGGATGGTGGGTCTGGACTCTGTTCTCTGTCTCCCCACAGGTTGTATTAAGGCAACGTGGCATGTGCCACATTTATTACCAGGCACAGCTGAGAGCTGTGTGCTTCCCTTGTCTCCAGTCCTGAAAGAAGCTACTGCATTCTCGTTAAATGGCATTGAAATTGTGTCATTTCATTCAGGAGAAATCTGTTGCTATGGGTTGGGGTGGTTTTTTTTTTTTTTACTTAGCAGAAATTGAATCTTTGTTCCCCTTTTTCTGTCTATACAGGGATATCAGTTACACTTTAAGTTCAATTTATTCTTTGCTATGTAGTCATTAAATCCTGGCTAGTTACTGCATTATTTAATGGGATTGATGATGTAATTAAGCCATAGGCAGGCATTAACAACCAGAACCATCAGGGAGGTTTAGGATCCTTTACTACTATGTTCCTGGCATTATACAACTTCTAATTGTATAGCAATTACTCTAGCAGGTTGGTTAAAGCCACACACTTCAAGCATACTGAACACACAAAGCATGCTGCTGGAGGAGTGCAGGAACAGCCATGCAGTGGAGGGAGCACTTCATCGCCCATGACTTCCACTCCTTCACTCGACTATAAAATATCCCAATGCATATGACCTCTTTCTACAGAACCCGACTCTCATTATCTCCCTTCGTTGGCTGGGCTTCCTGCTCTGTGTCTGCCTTGTTCACACTACCAGCTCTCCGGGGCTCACTTTTTAATACTAATAAAAGAAAAAGAAGTATCGTGCAGCAGTCACAGCGTGCTCTCCATTTCGTTATTGTTTATTATTATTAATAACGGCAGCGCCCAACAGGAGCTGTCCTTGGAGAGCCTCGGGTGAAAAATAATGTACCTGACTCGTTAATAATTGTTAACGGAGTCAGACTCACTATTAGGCAGCCTCACTCTTTCCCCTTCTACAGACAGGGAAACTGAGGCACGGAGCGGTTACTGTGCGTGACAGGGTGTACCAACCCTACACCTGGCTGAGGAGACCCCACCCCCACCGCCAGCTGGAGGCCAGGTATAAAGGGCTGTGGAGCTGCTCAGTCTGAACTGACTGCTGATGAGGAAGGAGGTGCTGCTGGAGCACCAGAGGAAGAATCATAGGCAGGCCAAGCCAGGGGGGAATGGTGGGAGAAGCCCCCAGCCTGGAGGGAAGAGATGGGGAAGACTGCGCCAGAGAGACTGGTAGGAAATAGCCCAGGGTGGGAGTTGTACCCCGGGGGGCTCGGTCAAGGGCGCTGAAGCCCTTTCTCCCGTACACTGGGATGAGACAGGAGTAAGGCCACAGGGCTCAGTGTGAAACCAGCATGAGTGGGAAGGAACCCAGCCTCAGGAAACCTGGGGTAGAAGACGTCCAGTCCTGGGGCCGGCCCTGAAGGCCCTGCCTGCCAAAGGGCTGCTTAGGCAGCGTTCTCTCTCGGAGTGCAAGGATAAGATTGGGTCAACAGCAACATCCTCCTCTTGAGTGGTAGCACGGCCTAGCAGACAGCACTTGGGCCACTTACAGGGGCCTTTGAGTGCACAGTAGCACTTATGGCTAAGGTTGCCAGGTGTCTGGTATTCACCCGGACGGGCCGGTATTTTCGCCTCCTGTCCGGTAAAAAAATTCAGAGAATACCGGACACCTGAGATGTCTGGTATTTTCTGAATTTTTCCCTGGCCAGGAGGCAAAAATGCCGGGAACCTGACAACCCTACAAACATTCAGCGCCTGGCCTCCCCCCGCACCCTAGCCCCCCCTTCACCCCCAACACATCCAGCCCCGCGACACCAGCCCCCATGCTTACCTGGTTCCCCAAGGCTGCTGGCACAAAATGGCTGCCGGCCAAAAGACCTCCCCTGTTTTTGGCTTAATAAGTCCTTGGAGTCCTTTTTTTGCTCAACAACTTTTGTCTCCCCCCCTTTTTTTCCCCCTTTTTTTGGGGGGGGTGTTCGGTATTTTTGTTTCAACCATCTGGCAACCCTACTTATAGCAGTGACACGTATGTCAGCAAAACTCATGTCACTCAGAGTGTGACAATTTCACATACCCCTGGAGTGACACAAGTGGCAGTGTAGACGTACTTAGTCATGTCTAGACTTAGACATAATATGAACCATGCTAATTCACTTTTAAATTCCCACAGATCATGGCAAGTACCCAAGCAGACAGACAAACAAGCTCGCTCAGGCCTGCTAGACGGAAGTTCCAGTTTTCATGGTGGGCCCTTGCAGTGGTCAGCGCTGAACGATGGGAACTGAGCTATCCAATGCAGGACAATCGTGGGTCCACCCTCAAATCTGGCGTCGGTAGGTGGTAGGCAGCCATTGCATGGCAGGGCTTCTTTCATCCCGCTTGCCTAGTTACTGTGGGCACTGTGTGAGAGGCTTAGGGGAAGACGGTGAAGCTCTAATAATAATAATTTCCTACTGAGGTCGTGTAGAGAGAGCACTTTCTGGTGGCTTATCTGCCCAGCGATATCAGCAGCTAGGATCTTATCACATTGTAATTACCAGGTCTAGATTTGTACTAATTGGCTCTCTGGAGTAAAGTTACTTCCAATCTGTATACAAGGGGTGCACAGCAGGAAGCAATTTGGAGCTGAGCAGGTTGTGTGATGATCTGTCAAGTATCAGCTGCAACAAAAACAAAGAGCAAGGGCGGGAGATGAGTGAGCGAAACACATATTTGTGTACTGAGCTCCATGGACAGAGCTGGAGGGCGGATTCCCCTGATCCTGCTCCCTTCCCCTTGCCTAAGGGTGCCCACCATGGATTCCTTCTTGCACCTATGTCAGTGGTGCCAAGGGAGCAACATGCCCCGCCTTTCTGCAGTAGTGTTCCTGTGCACGCAGGAAGGGCCAAGGCTCAGGGAAGCAGGACAGACAGTGAGTCAGCCGGTCTGTGTTCAGAATCGGCTGGAGCCCAAGCTTCCAGCTGTGACTCCTCTCCACCCAGAGCGGGCAGCCCCAGAGCAAGCTGTAATTCAGCCTCTGCTTTCAGTGGAGGAAGGAACCGACCAAGCTGATCCTCCCTGGCCATGAATCTTATTGTTCTGTACAAAAGCATGCCTGTTGGGTTGGCTAATGCTCTTCACCTCGAAAAGCCTCCTGTGCATTGTAGGCCAGATTGCTTTATATCCCATCATGATAAAAAGTGCAGAGCAATTAGGAAAAGTCCAGGGGAAAATACCAAGGATTCACAACTGAAGTGGGGCTCCGATGCTGGAATGTACGTTTCGACTCCGCTTTACTCTGTAATTAGCGCATATTTGTCTCTAACTTCAACTAATATTTAGCAGTTTGGAGCTTGGGACCCACATTACTTCAGCAAAGCAATAAAAAAACCACCAGATATGTAATTGAAATGCTGCTCGGCTCCTGTGGGACTCTAGTATGTTGCTTCACTCTGCTGAATGATAAAGATATGTTGCCCTGATCAGAGGCAGATAAGTAGACTGGCTGATGAGGCTGAATCCCACAGGCAAGCCCTAATCTAGCAGTCTGTTTGTTAACTATCAGTCTTTTCTGTGATGTTTGGTTTGCATAATGTGATAATATAATAACGTGAGCATTCTTTAAGGGGGAGAATGAATCCAAATGAGGGGTGGTGGGGTGGAGGGGTGGAGGGTGGAGAAGCAACGTAGTCAGATCTCTCCTTCTCCACGGCAGATTTGATCATATGCTAAATGAGCCAATTCTCCAGGCTTCATTTTGGGCCAATTTATTGCCCGCGTTGGAAGCCGCTTAACTATTACTGTGGGAAGCAGTAACTAGCTTGTGGTCCAACCCTCTACCATACACCCAAGTGTGTGTTTCCTGGATTTAGTAGTTAATGCAGATATTACAGTGAAGGCCCAAAGGTTCCCATTAGGGTTGGGGTAGGCGCTGCCCATAGAACGAAAGCAGCCCATGCCTTCGAGGCCCTACAATCTACAAGACACAGACAGACGAAAGGTAGAAGGTGTCTATGTATGTAGAGTAGGAGTCTGATCCTCTGCAGAGCTGTACACATTTACACCCGCTCAGATGAATGGAGTTGCATTGCCGATGCAGTAGATGAACTGAATCCTAGCCCTTGAGAATGGAACGGAAATACACACTTCCCCTAAATTCTGAATTCCAAGGCTGGCAGAAACCTCAGGAGCCATCGAGTCCCCTGCCCAAAGCAGGACCAACCCCCAACTCAAACATCCCAGCCAGGGCTTTGTCAAGCCGGGACTTAAACATCTCTAGGGATAGAGATTCCACCCCCTCCCTAGGGAGCCCATCCCAGTGCTTCCCCACCCGCCTAAGGAAATAGTTTTTCCTAATATCCAACCTGGACCTTTCCCACCACAACTTGAGACCATTGCTCCTCGTTCTGCCATCTGTCACTACTGAGACCAGCCTCTCTCCATCCTCTTTGGAACCTCCCTTCAGGAACATAAGAACGGCCATACTGGGTCAGACCAAAGGTCCATCTAGCCCAGTATCCTGTTTGCCGAAAGTGCCCAGCACCAGGTGCCCCAGAGAGGGTGGATCGAAGACAATGATCAAGCGATTTGTCTCCTGCCATCCTTCTCCAGCCTCTGACAAACAGAGGCCAAGGACACCATTTTATCCCCTGGCTAATAGCCTTTTATGGACCTAACCTCCATGAAATTATCTAGCTTCTCTTTAAATTCTATTATAGTCCTAGTCTTCACAGCCTCCTCTGGCAAGGAGTTCCACAGGTTGACTACACACTGTGTGAAGGAAGTTGAAGGCTGCTCTCAAATTCCCCCTCGCTCTTCTTTTCTGCAGACTAAATAGGCCCCAAGCCCTCAGTATCTCCTCATAAATCATTTACTCCAGCCCCCTAATCATTTTGGTTGCCCTCTGCTGGACTTTCTCCAATGTGTTCACATCTTTCTACAATGGGGGGGTCCAGAACTGGATGCAATACTCCAGATGTGGCCTCCCCAGTGCCATGTAAAGAGGAATAATCACTTAATATGATATATGGAGATATACCATCTCATAGAGCTGGAAGGGACTTTGAGAGATCATTGAGTCCAGTCCCCTGCCCTCATAGCAGGACCGAGTACCATCCCTGACAGATTTGCCCCAGATCCCTAAATAGCCACCTCAAGGATTGAGCTCACAACTGTGGGTTTAGCAGGCCAATGCTCAAACCACTGAGCTCTCCCTCCCCTCACTTCCCTTGCTCTGCTGGCAATGCTCATGTTAATGCACCCCAATATGCCATTCACCTTCTTGACTACACGGGCGCACTCTTGACTCATCAACACATCAACAAAACTTCATTCATAACATTCTATCTCGGGCCATTCTGTGCTCCCCACCTAAAAGCCCCCTGCAGTGTCAAATGGCTATGGGATAATAAGTCTGATGTAATGACAAAGCTCCACTAACTTACAGGGAGCCCGGGTATCACCCCGTACCTCCTCACCTCCTTTGTCGTACTGCTAGACAGGCTTGTGAGCGTCTAAAATGCTGCCACTCTCACGCAAGCGGTGGTGATATTCTAGCAGTGGGAGAGATCATCCCTATGCGCTGTTTTATGTTTGGAAGGCACTTTGGAATGAAAGGCACTCCGTAAATATAGGCTATTGCTCTTAGACTCTGTTCCAGTCACAGCATGAAGTAGCACATTATCCCACAGGGCTGAAGGAGGGGGGAGCCAAACTGAAAATAATGCAGAGAGGAAGGTAGACAAGGAATAGATTTTTTTTAATCTACTCTCTCCACTGATATCACAGCTCTGAAGAAAATCAGAGAGAGTGAATAATGAATGCAACAGGTCCATATTGTTTGTCACTAACCTCCTATAGCTCAGACATTCCCATCAAATTCTGGCTTGAAGGTTTCTTCACTCTGGACAGTAGGGGCATGCAATATTAGTTAGAGAGTTTGTTACCTTTGCAAAGGGGCTTTTGTTTAGTTTTGTCGTTTTCACATTTCTTACTCGGGGGGAGGGCGCGGAGGAGAAACTCTTTGAAATCAATGGGTGGGAGTTTAGTGGGAGAGAGTTAAGGAACCAATTATGAAGATGCTTTGTGTTGGCTAATGTGTATGATCTTAGGCCATGTCTTCATTCTGGGGAAAAATTGACGCTGCTGCAATCAATCTTCCAGAGTTTGATTTTGTGGGTCTAGTAAAGGCTCGCTAAATCGAACTCAGAGGGTGCCTCCTTTGGCGGCCAGCGAGGAAACTAGAATTAAGATACATTGACTCCAGGTATGTAATTGGAGTTGCATATTTTGATTCAACCTTCCCTTTCAGTGTAGGCCTGGCCTTACTTGCATCCATGAGATAGACTGGCAGTATGTAGGATGCTAGGCCTTGAATGCATTAGATAAGGACTTAATGATTTAACCAATTGTTATTCATTCAGAACATTTTTAATTTCCAATGTTGAGTAGATATGAGCCCTGAAATTAAATCCGGCACCAAACAAGTCCTTAAACTTCAGGAAAATTTAAAGCTACATTCACATCTTGAACACCGTGTCTCAGACCAGGTTCTGATCTGCTAGACCTTCTAGTTTTTATCCTTCTGAGAGTAACTCCAGATACTGCCCTACTTATTATGCACAGTCCTTTCTTGAGTCTTACTAAGCTAATTGACAGAATAATATCTTGCACTGGTGAGTTTCACAGATTAATTATTTATTGTCATAAAAATATTTCCTTTGTATTTGTTTTAAATGTATTTCCTTTTCATTCTGTCAAGTGCTCACTTCTGCTTGCATTATGGAAAAGGTTAAATATTATTGCCGCTAATGGGAACAAATTGAATTAGGCAGAGAAAATAGCCCTGGAGGAAGAAACTCAGAAATCGTTCTCGAGTCCTTGGTTCATCCACCAAGCTGAAGATCGCTTTCCGTAGACACAATGCTCTACCTGTGTAGCTCTACCCTGACTTAGCAGGGGGACAGGGGAGATGAGCCACCATTAAAACCAAATTCTTCATCTCTCTGCTAAGACTGGTGACAAGGAGGACAACTGGTGTGACTTAGAGTAATAGTTTTATGATCTAGAAACCTGTCTCTTAGGCCACTGCGCAGGGTCAGATGACCATTTTGCGGGGCCCAGGGCAGCCCAATTTCGCGGGGCCCCCCTTTGCCACGGCGCATGTGCGGGGTTTCTTGAAGCGCGAGGCCTGGGACGGCCGCCCCGCTTGCCCTGCCCTATATCCGCCCCTGCCACTGCGTATTGAAGTCCGGATTGGCCCCTGCCCTGTTGGACGGGGTGCTGGACAACTATCTGGAAGTCACAGAAAGGCCTCCATTTTTCCCCAGAGTTTTTCCATTAATTAAAAAAGTGTCTACCTGTTATTGAGTTAAAAAAATCCCTTCATAATGTAAGGCAAATGTAACGGATGCAGCCATGTTTGCCTGGGTTTGCCGAACGCCTGAAACAGTATCTCCGAGATGTGAATGATATTTAATCTCGGATGCACATGATACTTTAAATATCAACATTGATAACAGCATCGCTGTTCACCAAAGCATGTAAGAGAGGAGGAGGGGCATCGTAATCCAAAGCTCTGCACCAGGGTTGAGATGTGTGAGCCAATAACCATACATGGTGGGGCTGTAGGGAGAGGGAAGGAGGGGGAAATGGGTTCCATTTTCCTGGGCTGTGTCTACACTGGGCCACTTATTCCGGAAAATCAGCCGCTTTTCCGGAATAAGCTGCGAGCTGTCTACACTGGCCCTTGAATTTCCGGAAAAGCAACGACGCTGTACTGTACAAAATCAGCCGCTATTCCGGAAAAACTAGTCTGCTCCCGCTCGGGCATAAGTACTTATTCCGGAACACTGTTCCGGAAAAGGGCCAATGTAGACAGCCCAGTAGTCTTTTCCGGAAAAAAGCCCCAATCGCGGAAATGACGATCGGGGCTCTTTTCCGTAAAAGCGCGTCTACATTGGCCATGGACGCTTTTCTGGAAAAAGGGCTTTTCCGGAAAAGCATCCTGCCAATGTAGACGCTCTTTTTCCGGAAATACTTATAACGAAAACTATTCTGTTTTAAGCATTTCCGGAAATTCATGCCAGTGTAGACACAGCCCTGGCGTGTGGGCTCAGCTCTTGAAAGATAGAGGGAAATTTTACATTATGCAGTGGACTGAAACTAAGCCATCTCATGCAAGCCACTGGACAGCGGAGAGAGAAATGCTGTTTGGAGATTATCAGCTTAGGTCGCCTGGGCTACATTTGAATGTAGAGGTGAAAGACAGGCTGTGTCTGCATTAGTGAGATCTTGTGCAAAAGTGGCTGCTTTTGCGCTAAAACTTGCTGTCTGTCTACACTGGCCGTGAGTTCTTGCTCAAGAACACCGACGTTCTAATGTATGAAATCAGGGCTTCTTGCGCAAGAACTATGATGCTGCCACTCAGGAATAAGCCCTCTTGCGCAACTGTTCTTCTGCAAGAGGCCCGTGTAGACAGTCAACATGAATTTCTTGCGCAAGAAAGCCCTATGATTAAAATGGCCATCAGAGCTTTCTTGCGCAAGAGAGCGTCTACACTGGCACGGATGCTCTTGAGCAAAAGCACATCTCTTGCGCAAAGGCACATGCCAGTGTAGACGCTCTCTTCTGGAAGAGTTTTTGCACAAGAACTCTTCCGCAAAAGAGTTCTTCCGCAAAATCATGCCATTGTAGACGTAGCCTTAGAGTCCAAGCACCAGTCTCCTGAGCTGTTCAATCCCTTGGTCCACTCAGCAATAGGCCAGATCCTCAGCTGGTGGAAAATGGCATCTCTGCAGGGACTTCAGGGGAGTGATACCAATTTACTACAATCTCAGCATGTTCCCCGCGGGACCGTAAAGGGTCCTGGGGAGGCCGGCTCAGGAACAAAGGGGCTAGTTTACAAGCAAACATTGATTTCAACCTCACTGGGAAGGTCTGCATCGTCTGTTGGGGATTCCCCTCGTTCTACCACACTGTGCTGTTCTACGCATGAGAGCTGAGTATTTCAGCCTCCCGCCTCCCCCCTTCCTAGACTCCTTTGGAAAGCGACCTCTTCAAACCCAAACAAAAGCACAAGGCCACTGAGAGAAGATTCCCTGTCACCAAAGGTCCAGCCCTGCTCTTCTAAGTGCATGAGGAAAGGCCCACACCCGTTGGCTATGTCTAGACTGGCCAGTTTTTCTGGAAAATCAGCCGCTTTTCAGGAAAAACTTGCCAGCTGTCCACACTGGCCACTTGAATTTCCGCAAAAGCACTGTAAGAAATCAGTGCTTTCTGCAGAAATACTATGCTGCTCCCCTTCGGGCAAAAGTCTCTTTTGCGCAAAAGGGCCAGTGTAGACAGCTGAGATTTGTTTTGCGCAAAAAAGCCCCGATCGCGAAAATGGTGATCGGGGCTTTTTTGCGCAAAAGCGCATCTAGATTGGCCACAGACGCTTTTCCGCTAAAAGTGCTTTTGCGGAAAAGCATCCGTGCCAATCTAGACGCTCTGTTCCGAAAATGCTTTTAACGGAAAACTTTTCCGTTAAAAGCATTTCCGGAAAATCATGCCAGTCTAGACATAGCCTTTGTGTGTGTGTGCAGGGGGATTCACAGGGGCGCTCCTCTTCCTCCACCAGAGGTCCCTGGAATGATTGTGTGAGGGAACCTTCCCCCTTCGAAACAAAAGACAGGACTATGTAGCACTTTAAAGACTAACAAGATGGCTTATTAGGTGATGAGCTTTCGTGGGCCAGACCCACTTCCTCAGATCAAATAGTGGAAGAAAATGGGCCTGACCATATATACCAAAGGGATGCAATCAAAAAAAGTGATCACACATATTTGATTGTATCCTTTGGTATATATGGTCAGGCCAATTTTCTTCCGCAATTTGATCTGAGGAAGTGGGTCTGGCCCACGAAAGCTCATCACCTAATAAACCATCTTGTTAGTCTTTAAAGTGCTTCATAGTCCTGTCTTTTGTTTCAGCTACCCCAGACTAACACGGCTCCATCCCTGTCACTCTTCCCCATTCGGTGACTCTTGGACAAAGCAGCAACAACAGGATTTCCTGAACTGCTTAAGAGAGAGCTTCACTACACGGCACTCAGCCCAGGGCACCTCTCCCTATCAGGTACAGAAGAGCCCCCTTTTCCCTTGTCAGTCTGTGCACATCCCTCCATTGGTGGGAAGGGCCTCAGGTAAAACAGCCCCCATCTGCTTCATCTGGGCAGTCAGCCTTTCCCTTAGCAGGGGGCTGGGCTTGTAGGCTTTCCCCGGGGCAGGGAGCCCAGCCTCTCCTTCTGGAGCACCTCACTCCCAGGCTGTCTCTCTGCTCAGTAGCTGCTGGTGTTCCTGCATACCTCTCTCTCCCTTCCATCCAGCAGAGGAGGCTTTAAAAGGTCCCAGGAGGCTGAAGTGGAATCAGCTGACCCTAATTGGTCCAAGAAAGCCCTGTCCCAGCTGATCCTACTCTGCCTGAGATAACCCCTCACCAGCTGCTCCAGCCTGACCTGCAGTAACCCGCTTCTAATTAACAGGGGAGTTGGCTTTTTCCCCGTCTAGAGCTGCCTTTCCCCCCTCTCTGGCCTGACTTTGTCACACTGTATCTGTCTTTATAACACACACACACCGGGTGTATGTGGGGCTGTTTGATCAGCTGGGATTGCAGGGGGCGTGCTGAGCTTTCAAACCACAGAGGATGATTCTGATGCAAAAGTGGGTCATGTTCCATGTTGAGTGGTGCGCTGGAAATGCTTTGATGTGTAAAGGAAGGGAAGGGGAGCTGGGGAGCTCTCTGCTTAGTGGTACTGTTCAAATGCCACTGAGCATCCGTCCAACTGAACTGATTTGTCCTAGTGAAGTGCTGGGAGAGTGACCTGGTGCAGTAACTGCTCTGTGCTGCTCCCTGGACTTCTTACCAGGTTCCAGCAAGTCCTGGAGGTTGCTCCACTGCACAGCTCAGGACAGGAATGACGGGCAGAGCTTTGGATGGACAGGAAAAGAGCCCAGGGACAAAGCAGAGTGACTGTAGCAAGAGAATGGAAGTCAAATGTGGCATCCCCACCTTAGCCACGCTGTTTTGTCTCTGGATTTTTCTTTTCCTGTATCACCTGCCGGCCTCTCCCCTGTTCGTGGATAGGAGGAGTTCTGCGTGTGTGCCAGGTTTTCTTCCCCACATCACGGCAAGGAGAGAGCATACACCAGAGGAGAGGGTGGAGGCCGGAGAACTGACCCTGGGACAGTTTGTCCATCGCACCATGTCTTCGGTTGTCACTGGCACCTGTACAAAACCCGCATCTCTAGCGGCCCTCCAAGTGGTAGTGCTTTGCGATGTGAATGACATCGCACACGGTGCAGCAGTGGAGAATTGGACTCTGTATTTTCCCCGTCCCATATTCTATGTGGCTGCTTTGTGCATCAGATGAAAGAACCCAACAGCTGTTGTTCTCCAAGTCAAGACCCCCAAAATGCAGGATTCCACCTGCATTCTCCATCTTACTGGCAAGTGTAACAAACTCATGGGGGGGAAAAAGAACCCTATTAATAATTACCCAAAAAGAAAAAAAATCTTTTTTTTATTTTTAATGAGCTCTATAAAAAATAAATTCCTTAATTAAAAAGCTTTTTACTTTGGAGACAGCAACAACACTTCAGAGATCTCTAGGTGGCTCCAGCCGTGAGTGAAGATGAAATGAACAAACTTGTCAGAGAGCCCCTTATAAGGGCATGAAAGAGAAACCTGAAGGTCAAAGGTCAAATGAAAGAGATCACTTAGATTTGAGGAACTATCAACAAGGCACTAATTGGACTGAAAGGAGGAGACAGATGGAAAGAAACAAAGCAGGAAAACAGCTTTGGAACAAGCATCATTAAAAACAAAAGTTTGGGGAAGAAAAAGGACCAAGCTTTGGTGCAGGAAATAAACAGACCTATGACTCCATTTGCAACATGCAGAATGGAAGATTTGGAAATTTAGGGTGGACCAAGTCACACGTCAGCCCCTTTGTGTACATCCGATTCCTTGTGGAAATTCGTTCTGAGGATGGGCTTCCCATAGAAACAATGCTGAATAGGAGGAGGCCAGAGAGCAATACACATGCATATATCCCTACACAAGCTGGTATAAAGTTCTACCAGATGACGGTGGCCACATTCCACATGGGGCAGTTAATGACATAGAGACGAATCTGGACATTTAGGACCCATTGTGACTGATGTGGCAATTTCTGCAATAGCCTTGAAAAACTGTCTTGAATTAGGGGATGTGAATGTCAAAGGACTGTCCTTGTCCGGCACACCATTCCGTAGAGACTCATGCACACCATTCCATAGAGACTTGTCCAGCACACCATTCCATGTCAAGTGGCTGGCTTGGGGAGGTGCATGCAAATTTCCCATTGCTGCTTATGCAAAAACCCTAGCCTTTGGCACCTAAGCCCTGCAGAGAGTACTGTCTGCTGATCGCTTCTCCCGGGATCTCAAGATCAAAGGCCCCAAGCTGTAGAAAGGAAAGGTTGCACCATTCACGGCTGTTCTGGTCCTGAATCTGAGACAGTTGTGAACCTGCAACCAAAGGGAAAAAGCCAGAGCCTGACACTGGATTTGGGGGTGACCTGTGGCAAGCTTTGTAGCATGGGTGTAGGTTCCATTCTTGCTGTGAATGTTTTCTGTGCGATGCTTTCACTTCAAGAATAACTGTACTTGCCTATCCAGTGCTTTGTGGTGACCCCTTGTGGCTGGCAGGATTTACCTAGGGAGCCATCCTGGCTGGGGGCAAGGTATCTTCATCGTAAATGACCAGCTAAGTGTTCGCTCCCCTTCCTCACACACGGTAACAGTGTAAAGACAGGCCTGGCACAGCCGAGACCGCTGCATGGGAGGAAGAGAGAAAGGGTGTAAGACAAACCCAGTCCTGGGTAAAGAAAAGGGAGCGAACAGAATGTGGAGCGGGGAGCAAGGTGCCCCGTGGCTGTCCTCTGCTTTGTGCACTCCACTGGGGCCAGCGCTGGTCTCTGTTTTGTGTAGCTTTCTTCTGAGCCCCATGTCATGACTGTGGCTCACCTCTGGGCAGCCTGTAAGGTGAGGCAGGAGCGGACCGATCGCCAGCAGGGACACTGGAGGCCTGGCTGAGTGAGGCACGGCCCAAGGGGCTAAGCCCCCACCAGCCACACACATAGACGCCACTTCTAATTTGCCAGCAGCAAGACATGAGCCACTCCACTAGGGACTTTTCCAATGCTTCCATTGGCTGCAGCGAGCCCTGTGCTGGGCTCCTAGCTAGCAGCGTGGGTGGGGCGGCTGAGGGAATGAAGTGAGACCCTTGCTCTAAAGCAATAAGGCTTTAAAAATGAGCTCTCAGCACAGAGCATATTGCACTAGCGCATTTCCTATTTCCAGTTCATAACCATTCAGTTAAAGCTTTATCAGCAAGTAAGACAGACCTTATGGTTTGAGAATCCATCACCCCTATTGCTTTTCTGAATGGGCCATTGAAAATTATAGGCTGCAGCAGCCAGCAAAAGAACCTTTCTAAGTTATGATGATTGGTTTCCCCCCACTCATGCCTGTGCGGGGGCGGGTTTCCTCTTTGCTTTTGTTACCATCTGGCAGAGCCCAGCCCCCAGCAGAAATCATTTCGATTGAGGCCCAGCGACACTAGTTTCCCATTTGGCTACTCATCTGCTAGATTAATGCAATGTGGGTCCCGGGCTGTGATTCTGTTTGTGTCTCTGTTTACACCTGCCACTTCTATTTCTTGCAGCTTTCCCTCTGGGGAAGCCAAGCATGAGGTTGCACTCAAGTGATGGTCACTGGTTAGTTGGCCTTTTCCTAATCCGATGTCCCTTATTTGTAATCCCTGCTCCTTCCCACAGCCACTTGATTATGGGCCATGGTGCTCCTCAAACATCTTTGTTCCTCTCCGGAAGACCAACCCTGACCTCTGTGAACAACAGAGTGGTAGTAGCCAGCAGCTGTTGCTCCTCAGGGCTTGAGCATCGGTGGGCATTTCGTTGTAAATCACTGTGCCATACAGGGAACCACTTTCGTGAGTTTCTTATTTATTTTATTTGTATGTTATTGCATGGTGCTATTCATCTGCATCGTCTTTCGCCAGCTCTTGTGGTTGAAACGCTCCTCTTTCAGGTCAGATCTAATTCCCAATCTTCTTTCACGTTCACTGTGGGAATCAAGGCAAGACGATGGCCAGGCAGGTATAGAGTCCGCTAATTCCACCTACTTTCAGAGAAACCCCTTCCCCGAGAGAAAGCAGAAAAGAGCTGGACACTATGGAGATAATGAAGCTAACCAAGGTAACCCTTTGTGTGATTCCCAGGAGGGTCAGTGGAGAGATCAACTGGACCCAAGATAGCTCAACGACGTGTTGAAAAGTCCCGGGTTCATTGGTGAGTTTGGTGTGCACGCATTCTCGCTCCTCTTCTAGGACCTGGGCAGATGGATGCAACCCAAATTCACATTTGTGACTAGGACGATTTACTTAGCTAGTCATAGTGTATCCGAGCAGGGCATATGCCAGATGACAGGGTGTGGGGAAGCTAATAACCATAGCTAGCCAGAAAATGCTAACGTCTTTCCAAATTTTGCAGAAAAAAATACAAAAAAGTTAGAACATTTTTCCCAGAGAATTGCCTTTTCTCAACTAGCACTGATAATAACTCATGCTGCTCCTTAGAAGCCAGATCGCTGCATCAAGAGACCTACTTCAGCTGTGGATTTTTGTCTGAAAACTTGACCTTTTGGCCCATTGCATGAATACAAAGTAAGAACTGGGGTTGGGCATCTTACATTCTGGCTAAGAAGTGGGCTAGATCTTTTAGCGTTTACCTTTATTCCTGACTAATAGGGTGGAAGACACATGAAAAGCTTGGCTCTTCGTATCACAAATATTCTTCCTTACTCCCTAGAGGCAGGCGATGCTGCAGCGGCCACAGGATGCTTATGGCTGCTGCAGCTTTACCTCCCCCCATCAAGTCCTCTCTCGAATTCTGCCCGAGTCCCAGCCAATTTCTGAGACAAACAACAAACACAATGAGACTTGATGTGTTTTCCTTCACCCCTCCCCCCGACTCCTCCTGTTTCTCAAATGAACTCCTTCAAGAAATGAATCTTCCCTTTGTGGAACAGCAAACAGAGATTTTTCACAGACGCTCTCCTGGGACGGCACTCGGTAGCATGCACACGCACGGCTTTCATGTTTCCAAGTGTATTTAATGTGCAAGGCCCGTCGCAACTCAAGGACGGCATATCAAGTTGGGCAAAAAGACAGAAGCAAAGTTTTGGTTGCTGAAAGAAACAGATTCTTAACAGACTTGATTGATAAAACATCACACTTGGGGCGATTAAAGCAGGCAGCTCAGAAGTTTTTGCGAAGAAAGGAACAATTGATTTTTTTTTTGGTGTAGTATTTCCATTAGATCCCTGGCATAAAGCTGCAGAAGCTTTAAATATTTATGAAGGTGAAAACTGGTAGGGAACTCCAGAGGAATGAGAGTGCAAAGTTTTGGGACCCACAGACAGCGGTGGTATGGCTGCTGGATAGAAATGAGGTCTATGGAGACTGCTTTAATGGGCAGAGAAAGAAAGGGAACATGCCTATAGCACGGAGTTGTGTGGTGTTTAATTAATGACAGCACGGTAGGGGTAAATGGGGTACTCTTTCCCCATCTCCTTGCAAGTTATCCTGGATGTGGATAATTAATTATCCTTAATTTGCTAAGGTACGCTAAGCTGGGAACTTGTAGGACACTTGGCTATTTACCAGCGAGTACTATTCTCTATGAAGCCACACTGGAATCTGTGAGGAGTCTATGTCAAGGTCTAGTATGAAGAACTGTACATCTTCCTCCTTGGTGCATCACTGAGGTCCCTGGAAGATGCGACCTGCGCCTGCTGACAGAATCTGTAATACAAACACCCACATTCTCCTTTGATCCTTAATTAAGGCCAGGTCTACATCGGGGAAGAAATTGACATAAGATACACAACTCCAGCCATGAGAATGGAGTAGACATACCTTAAAGCCAATTTTTTTCAGCAGCTCCACTGTGGGAAATGAACAAGAGAAACTCTCCCATCGACTTCCTTTATTTCTTCCCATCTCGTGGAGTACCAGTATCAACAGGGGTGCCATCAGTGGTTGATTTAGTGGGTCCTTACTAGACCCGCTAAATCAAATCCCTAAAGATCGATCTCCGGAGTGTTGATTTCCAGATAAGTATAGACAAGGCCTAAGCCTCACCATGTCCTTCTAAGGGCTTGATCCTCTGAGCTCCCACTCAGAGTGGAGGGCATGCACTAAGGGAGATCCTTGGGGCACTCCTCCATATTCTTTCCTCAGTGTGGGGAACTCATTGGCATGGGAAGTCACTGCAGCCCCTTTCAAGAGCACCTCAATGGATCGATTTGCTGGAAGGATGTAATGAGACTTAATTAACTATGACCAGACTGGGAACCCCTTACTCAAATTACTGAGCAGTTATGTCTAGGTGTTGCTAATTGCAGAATAAAATACTATTCAGCATGAGTAAAAACTTCAGAATGTGGACTTATAGAGAAGTGCAAAGTATTTCCTGCAGAATAATAAAAAGCAGGTTGAAAGTTCCTATATGTGTGTGAATATTCTCCTTGTCAGGCTCTGTAGCTTGGCTGATACACACACACACACACACACACACCCGCTGTACAATACCTTAAAGTCTCTATGCAAATTGGATCTTAATATCACTCAGATAAATGGTTTAAGGAAGAAAAGGGATACAATAGTGTGTCACCGAGTTAATGTTGCAGGCTCTACCTCCCAAATTGGCTCAGAAATTAGCGGGAAGGAAAGAAGGCTCAGACGAAATAATAAACCTGCTTACCTGCTCATTAATTTAATCTTTTCTCTTTCTCATAGCTTTTGTGGTTTCTATAACTGTGGAATAACGATAGAATTGCAAAGTCCTAGATGAAAGAGAGCCTAGGTCTGGAAGCATAAAGATTAAAGGAGAGTTTTTCGGATTTGCTGGGGATTATTATTAATATTATTATTATTATTTTATCTCTCAGGTTTGTGATGGTTATTCCCTGCTCATCTCGCAGCTATTCTTCTGGGTGTATTGACAAAGCACAGAGGCAGAGCACAGAGAGTCTTGGGTAAGTTTCCTGCATTTTTCTGAGGATATTATTGCCATGGAGCAAGATGCAGGAACTTTACGTACCTCCAAAATGGACTGGTTTGGAGCTGTATTTTTAACAGAGATGGGTCCTCCCCCAGATCCACACACCCAAATCAGGAAGCAGCTCAGATTCAAATCCAAACGGTGTAGCTTGGGCCTATCTCTCATTTCCATGCCGCTGAAGGGGCGATTACATAACTACAGCTGGATAGTTTCTTTCAATAGGATGGCTTGTTGAAAAATGGTTCCCCGAGTCATGAGCAGCTGACCCAAAGAGTATTCCAAAGCATCCCCCCACCTTAAGTTAGTTTTTGCTTTTTGAGGCCAGGGATGGGAGCTGGTTTTGATTTGCTATATCTATTTACCCATTGTTCAGGCCAAACCCTTCCGTTAGCCTCGGCGTCTCTGAGCTGTAGTTCTGTGCATTTCTGAGAAATTGGAGATGTAGCGAATAGGCATTTGCAGTGTTGGACAAGGGGGAAGTGAAAAGGAAAAAGCAATTTCCAAATCATACTCCATCAGAGTCTACTGCCTCACTTCTATTGATATCTACTTTACCCTGTGATCTGCCCACTGAGTTCCAGGGGCTATTGGCAGAGGGAAGGTATGGCTCTGTGGGTGTGTCTAGACTACAGAGTATTTTCGAAAAAAGTGGCCTTTTTTCGAAAAAACTTCCCCTGCATCTAGACTGCTGCCACTTTCTTTCAAAATTAAATCGAAAGAACGCGGTGGTTTTTTCGACCATGGTAAATCTCATTTTATGAGGAAGAACGCCTTTTTTCGAAAGTGCTGTTTCGAAAAAAGGCGTTCGTGAATGCAAACAGGGCTTTTTTGAAGAGAGCATACAGACTGCCTAGGTGCTCTCTTTCGAAATAGCGGCTCGCTTTTTCGAAAGAAGTGGTTGCAGTCTAGATGCTCTCTTTCGAACGAGGCTTGTAGTCTAGACGTACCCACAATGTGTGAGTAAGAGTGGAAGAAACTGGGCGTAGCGGTGGGGACAAAAATAAAAATCAAAGGGAGCCCTTCTCAAAGGTGTCTCCTTTCCCTGCGACCGGTTTGTGTCCAGCTGGAGCCATAGAACTACTGGGGCAGGTGAGGAATATCTTCAGAACAGCTTTTCTTATTGATAGAGATGCAGCTGTGTTAGTCTGGTGTAGCTGAACCAGAAGGCAGGACTATGCAGCACTTTAAAGACTAATAAGATGGTTTATTAGGGGATGAGCTTTGGTGGGCCAGACCCACTTCCTCAGATCAATAGCTTTTCCTATTGGCTTTGGCTCCCCCAGTCCTGTCTGGAAGCAACAACATAAAACTTGGTTCAGATTCGAGGAGGAGGGAAAGAAAGAATAAAAATATCCCTTTGATCCACACATCAGTGCAAAACACCACCGAAGCAGCATCCTAGCATGTTACGCCCACTCCGCAGAGGATAAATCACCATAAGCTGCAGGCAGTGGGGAATCAGACCCTGGAATTTATTTGTTTTTTGTGGACTTTTCAGAAAACCAGCAGGAGAGAGGCCCCAGAGATAGGTTCTCAGGAGTTCTGGGCCCACGCAGCCCTCTGATTGCCACTGAACTGGGGCAGGCACGGACCAAGCCCAGCCGCAGTCCTGACATGATCATCAGGCACTTCCTTGTTGGCTGGCTGTTCTTTCATGCAGAGGAGACCTGAAGCATCAAATCAATGAAGCTTTCAGCTGGAGAGAAAGCTGAGCCAGGCTCGGAATATGATTTATGATTTCACAGAGTGTCTGAAGCGTTGTGGTTGGGTTTCGTATTGTAATGGCCTCTCGGCACGTAGTACCCAATTAGGTGACCCCCTGGGTCCTGCTATTGATTTTTGGAGGGGAATGGGGTGTAGCGTTTCCATTACTCTTTCAGCAGCAGCGCCGTCTAGGCTGGAATGAAGGACCCCTTGCGAGAGCAGTGACCTCACAAGGTGTCCCTGGGACCGTTTAGGAGGCTCCGGGATCTGTGGGGAAGGGGGGCATCATTTGCTGTCTGTTAGGGGCAGCTGCGGTAAGTGAAGCCAAAAAGGAAAAAACCCCACAGAGATTACAGCACACAGCTGTTACATTCCCAGTGGCTGGCTTTGCAGCCCTCTTCTCCACTCCCCGACCAACAAGGCAGCTCAGTTCAAGGGGGGAGAGGCAGACTGGTGGGAACGACAGCCGGGTAGTTTTGAATGATAGAATACATGAGAGCAGTGGTCCCCAACCTTTTGGGGCTGCCGGGCGCCTGGGGTCGGGGCTGCTCACGCACTGCGCATCTGGGGCCGGGCCGTCCATGTGCCACGCATCCGGGGCTGGCACCACGCATGTGCCGCGTGCCCTGGGCAGGGGCTGCCCATGCGCCAGGGCCAACACCGCGCATGTGCCACACCCAGGGGCGGGGCTTCCCATGCACCACGCGCCCAGGGCCGGCACCGTGCATGAGCTGCGCGCCCGGGGCAGGGCTGGCCCAGATCAGCGGGTGCACATAAATGCCCCGGCAGGCGCCATGGCCCCCACGGGCTCCGTGTTGGGGACCACTGCATGAGAACATACGAAATACCAGCCCAGAAGGGGCTAATAGAACTGCTATTACAATAACGTGGCAGTCACGCCTAGTGCCCCAGCTGAGCCCAATTGCCCTGCAGGCTGGACACACCCACTGAGAGCCAGTCCCCGCCCCAAAGAGCTTACAGTGTGCCTTGGCCTTGTCTTGCGCAGCAAGCCTGGCCCGACGTCACCCAAGTGGCTCTGGGATTCAGCCACGGCTCAAATGCGCTGGTATCCAGTCCAGGTGGGAATGGAATGAGAAGGGGAGCCAACCAGTTCTCCCATTGTCTGGGAGCCTGGCCAGCCCAGCCCCTTGTAGGGATGACAGGGAAGCCCCTTGGCTAGAAGTCATCAGCAGAGCACAGTAGTGTTTGTGTATGTAGGCAAGGGGACTTCTCAGCACTCGCACACACTTGCCCCACCTCTGAGGCCAGAAGGTAGGTCTTCCTACCTTCCTAGAAGAACTAGAGGACACCAAATGAAATTAATGGGGAGCAGGTTTAAAACTAATAAAAGAAAGTTCTTCTTCACACAGCGTGTAGTCAATCTGTGGAACTCCTTGCCAGAGGAGGCGGTGAAGGCTAGGACTATAACAGAGTTTAAAGAGAATCTAGATAATTTCATGGAGGTTAGGTCCATAAAAGGCTATTAGCCAGGGGATAAAATGGTGTCCTTGGCCTCTGATTGTCAGAGGCTGGAGAGGGATGGCAGGAGACAAATCGCTTGATCATTGTCTTTGGTCCACCCTCTCTGGGGCACCTGGTGCTGGCCACTGTCGGAAGACAGGATACTGGGCTAGATGGACCTTTGGTGTGACCCAGTACGGCTGTTCTTATGTTCTTCCGGCCTACTACAGACACCCACCCGCTATATACTGTGCACGGACATCAACCGCCCAGTGGGTTTGTGCAGACGTTGTCGAGCTAATGATTTATTTTTCTCTGACTTTCAGCAGAACTTCTCCCCTCCCTCTTCTGGGGCAGCACGAAGCCAATGCAACACCTCTTAGCCATTCTGCACCGTGATGGCCAACTCGCCAAAACTTCATTCCCCCTCCCTGACAGGTTTCCCTATCATTTTCCCCTGACACTCCAGCACTGGTCTGTCACTGGCGCAACGTGGCAGTTCTCTCTCTCCCTTTCATGACACTTCTTTTGAAATGAGACCAGTAGGAAAAGGTTCATTTCTCAAGTGCTTCTACCTCCCATCTCTCATTAGGTGAAGGGGGGGAGGGGAACCCACGACAATAGACAACGGTGCTGATTAAATGAAGAACTCAACTCATGCCCGCTATGTTATACATAATAATATAAAGCTTTATTCAGAGACAACAGCCTCCTACATCAAAGATTCCTCTCGCACATGGTGAACTTCCGAGCCCTTCTCCATGCAATTAATGCAGAAAGCTCTGAATAAAGTTACCCGTAAGCCTGCCGATAATATCTTGCACTGTGAAGCAGGCAGAGTCCCAAAAGCTGCGTGGCTTGTGATGTCTTGCCCGCTGGGTCCCACACTGCTATTGTTAAGAGTGGGCGCCCGTGTGAGAAAGGAGAAATTGCCCCCAGTGCCACTGTGAGTGGAGGTTGCAGGGTTCTCACAGAGCTGGCGGGAAGGGAGTTCTGGGAAGCCAGGAGTGTCATTGAGGATGGAATCTCAAAGCCGGGCCGGGAAGCTTGTATCCGACCCCACCCCGGTACTTGGGGACAGACTCTGACGCCCTTCCTCGCGCCAAGTGGGGCCATGCGTGGTGGAAACCCCGGGGCAGTACTGTGCTCTGCCATGTGATTAAGGGCAGCGGGACGTAACCCTTTGTTATTCATTCCCAGGCTTTGCTGTGAGTCAACGCGCTGCCCCAGGAGCAGAGCACAGAGCAAATCTCCTGCTTCAAGAATGATGCGCCCCACGCCCTCCCTCCGCTTGGCACAGAATACACCCTGTATGCGCCAGTGCCCCTGCAATGCCTCCGCCCTGCTGGCGCCTGCCCGCCCACACGCGTCCACCTGTCTTTCCTCTGACTTCTAGAGGCTCCGCTCATGTTCTGTGTCCCAGATCCCATCCATGCTCCCTTGCGTATATCACTGGACTTCTTGCTTGTGTTCTCCATCACGGCTGATTCTTTTTTCAGAAACCTGATCATGTTTCCCCTTCTAGTTTCTAGTAGATCGTGATTTGCTCCACTCCTTGTTTCCCAGTGAAGCACAAACCAACCTGTGGCAGAAAAAAAAGAAAAATTGTTCCGACATCTCCAGGAGCCCCTCTGGGATGGTACGGTCCAGGGGCGACAATAGGGATATGGGTGCTGGCAGCAAGGGCGATGACTTGCAGGCTTAGTCATTACAGCCCAGGCTGGCCCTGTCAGACGGCTGCGCCTCATGCATCCTGGGAGAGCAGAGAGCAGCCGCGAGCTGAAAAGCAGGAGAAATGGCCAGATGACCTGGTTCTACTGCAGTGCAGCGGGGTCTGAACCAGCAGACCAGGTGTGAGCACTGCTAAATGCTTGGCGAGGGCAAATCTAGTCTGGGGGAGCCTGGGTTTGGACCCAAAGCTTTCCAATGGAGAGACTGACGCCCGTCCTGGGATGTCAAATCTGGCTTCTCAGACCAGGACTCTGCCACCCACGCACTGGGGCCAGGTCTATTTCGAAGTTAGTAAATTCGACTTAACTCCCGATGTAACAAATTCGAACTCACGTGTTCTCAACACGGGAAAGCCTTGAAATGAGTCCAAGGCAGGCTCCCTTAATGTGGATGCGTGACCTCGGACTTAGAGCTCCAGGAAGCACTGGGGAGTAATTAGCTCCAGTTAGTCTGGGGAGTGATTATTTTGAAACAGCATCACTGGCACATTCACGCTCACGCTAGTTCGAAATAACTATTTTGGAATTCGTGTTACTCCCGATGAAAAGCAGGAGGACAGATTTCAAATTCCATGGCTCGTTATTTCGAAATAACAGGCTTGGTCGTGTGGCTGCATCACTTATAAATTCGACCTTGGGGGAGGGTGGTTATTTAGAAATAAAGTCTTCGTGTAGACCAGGGCGGTTTGAGCCTGGAAGAGCCACACACATTGGGAAGACTGAGGGGGGACATGAGAGCAGTTTTCAGGTATCTCAAAGGGTGTCATAAGGAGGAAGGAGAAAACTTGTTCATCTTGGCCTCTGGGGATAGAACAAGAAGCAATGGGCTTAAACTGCAGCAAGGGAGGTTTAGGTTGGATAGTAGGAAAAAGTTCCTAACTGTCAGGGTGGTCAACCACTGGAATAAATTGCCCAGGGAGGTTGTGGAATCTCCATCACTGGAGATATTTAAGAGTAGGTTAGATAAATGTCTATCGGGGATGGTCTAGACAGTATTTGGTCCTGCCATGAGGGCAGGGGACTGGACTCGATGACCTCTCGAGATCCCTTCCAGTCCTAGTATTCTATGATTCTATGACATGCTGCTAACCCATCTGAGGACATACGGAAGAAGAGCAGATGCTGCATCAAAGCAGAATTTTGCTGAGGAAGCTATCTATGATTAAGAACTCCCTCCCTCTCCTTTGTAGTCCATGCGTGTCTTCATTTCAGAGGCCAGTTAGCCTGTGCTGTGTGTCAGGTTGTGGCTTTGATGAATAAGGAAGCAGTAAAATTCGTTCTTCTGGACAGGCCTTTGCATGTGTGGTACTACCTAGCGCCTGAGGGGTTCCAGCGCCCTTCGTATGGCGCTTATATTCCATACCTTACTGCAGCGGAAACTGTACATTTCTATTCTTGGCTCTCTGCAAAATGCTAATTGCTGTGCCTGACCTCTCCAAGATAACAAGGGAGAACCTCCCCTCATTAGCACTGCGGTCTGTGGGTGAAGGAAATCAAATGTTTATTGTAGAATGACTGCGCTTACTGTAAATTCCAGCATGGGCGGTGGAAAAATACTAGCTAAATAAGACTTCAGAAGCAAGGAGTGTTTAAATAATAATGAATACCCACTGCTGTTTATTACAGAGTAGAAATGTAATGAAAGACAAAGCTGCAGTTGCATTTCATCTTCCTTCCAGGACACAGTGTATCAGGCCTGCAGTGAAGAAGCTGAAAGAAACAAATCTGAGTGACACAGGAACACGAGAGCAGTAAGTCGGAGCTTTTATAGAGCTCTCTAGGAATGTTGACTCATTCTGCTTCCCAGCATCCGTCTGAGCTGGGTGACAATTTCCCCTGTTTCGCCAATGCGGAAACTGAGGCAGGGAGCCAGGCAGAGACTTTTCCTGGGTGCCCTTGGGGTTGAGGGGTCTGTATTACACAATGACAATAGCTGAGCTCTGAGAAGATCCCGAGAGGAGAAAAGCCAAGGCATCCGCAGGTCAAGCTGCAAGTGCTCAGAAAGGATTATACAGGGAGCCCCACTCCGGAAGAAAAGGAGGACTTGCTGCAGGTTAAGTATGAGGCACAGCTGCAGAGCTGTGTGAGATTGGGGTAGCAGGGATGTGGCAAAGCTGGGGTATTGTTAGCAAATTATTCTGCAAGTCAGAACTAGGACTCACTGGCAGAGCTGTGAGTGGAGAATACACCTACAAATATTACCTGCATATTGCCCGCTTTAGCGAGAACCGTAGGACCAAATTCATGCCTCACGTCATGCCCTGGGCTTCCGTGCAATGCAACAGAAATTAATTTGGCCTTACAGCTGTTCCTGACAGCTTGCTATTCTGACATCCCTGTAAACCTCGTTCCACGAGGAGTAAGGGACGTTTTGGAATAGCGCTTTATTTCAAAATTTGGCACTGGGGAGACAGCGCAAATGATGAAATAAGCAATTTCAAAATAGCATCGAAATAAGATACACAATTTGGGCACGTCTAGACTACATTTTATTTTCAAAAGAGGGTGTTTCGATCGCTTTTTTGAAAGCAGGTGTTTCGAAAGTGAAAGTAGTCTGAACATGGGTTTTTTTGGGGGGCGGAAAAAACCCTTTCTTGAAAAACTGCTTATACCTACTTTTTTTGAAGAAAAGCGGTTTTTCGAAATGGGTTTTTTTCCCCCCGAAAAAACTGCATCCAGACTACTTTCACTTTCGAAAGACACGCTTTCAAAAAAGTAATCGGAAGAAGTTATGCAAATTCCAGTGGAATTTGCATATCCTCTTTTGAAAATAAAACGTAGTCTAGATGTGCCGTTTGCATAATTCAAATTGCGTATCTTAATCCAAGTTATGGTGCAATGCAGCCGCACCCTAAAATTCCCTTTCTCTCCCACTCCCCAGGTTTGTATTCATCTGTCTTGATGCACAAATCCACCCACGCAGTGTGCGATATATCACTGGACTTCGGACAGGTTGCTGAAGGTGGTGCCCATTTAAAGAGACAGGCCTAATAAAGGAGTTAAATTTTGGGGAGACTTAGCTGCTTCAGCAGGTTTCTAATGCCTTTTCCTCCTTCCTCTCTCCTCAAGCTGAATGCTGCATGGACCATGCTAACCCTTGTACCTCCCTAAAGACGCCGGTGCTATTCTACAGCTCTCTTGCAGCTGCAAATGCCTGGCCCTGGCGCAAACTGCGGAGTTTGAATTTTTATTTGGCGATTTTTCTTGTAATGTGCTGTGGAAGCTGAAACAGCTGCCTCCCTCTCTCCAAAAGCCTGAGCGTGGCACAAAATGGCAACCTAGTCGAAGATTTACGGCCAGCTAGGAGAGATTCTCCAAGACTTCTAGGTCGCCAATGGTCACTGCTGGTAGTTCCGATGATATAAATTAATTATTCAGTCCTAATTAGGACTAATTACCACTTAACCCAGAGGAGGGACATGCCCAGAGTGCCCAGCAGTTCAATCTATTGCCTACTGAATAGCCTCCACCAGAGCTAATTAAAAGGCAGGAGCTATAGGCTGCCCTGGCCTTTCTGCAAACTTGTAAAGAAACCACGAAGTTTATTTGTTTTGGAAGGAAGGGCCTTGTGTAACGGAGCAAGCAAAGTGCTCACACTCGCAGCCTGAGGTCTGTGCCATTCCACTCAAAGCCTCTCTCGTGGATGTCGTCCTACAGGACAGTCTGCTGCACTCGTCATCTTATTTTGATTATTTTTTCCCTCCCTTCTGGTTCAGCTTCATCTTCAAATGTCATTCTCTCTCTCGTTTTTCACCTTTTGAAGAGACCTTTTCCTTTCCCCCTGGTCCCTTGAGCAGTCTCTTTCAGCGAATGTTTTTTCTGCATATAACACTGACCTTTCCTCATCTCCATAGGACAAAGGCAGCTTGGCACTTCCCTAATGGGAACTGGCTCCAAAAGTTCCCGTAATTGCTCCATCCTGAGTGTTTAACTGCGGAGTCTCATTCAGCTTCCACGGCTGCAAATGCCTTCCCCCTCTCCATGCCATTCTTCTACGATTGGGACAGACTGCAAACAGATTGTGAATAAGAGTCCCAATTAACAGCCCTTTAATCCGAACCTCTTTCCTTCTTACTGGGCCCTTTCAGTTTATTATTATTTCCACCCTATTGTTTGGGAATTCTGCAGCCTGAAAAACTCTCCAGTGCCGCGACCTTGGCTTTGCGATCAGTGTTGCTGTGCTGAGATGCCCACTGCATTCTAAAAATTAAGGAGGTGAGATGCTCCTCGCCCCATCTTTTTTGCTTTTACCCTCCCTACATCCCACCCTGATCCCACTGTGCATTGTGGGCAGGAGTTGTATGGTGTGCTTGAACTCCATACACTTGCATGAATCCTGCATACAGATGTGGTCGCCTTATCTCAAAAAAGATACATTGGCATTGGAAAAGGTTCAGAAAAGGGCAACAAAAATGATGAGGGGCTTGGTAAGGGCCCCGTATGAAGAGAGATTAAAAAGACTTGGACTTTTCAGCTTAGAAAAGAGGAGACTAAGGGGGGATAGGAGAGAGGTCTATAAAATCATGACTTATGTGGAAAAAGTGAATACGGAAAAGTTATTTACTTATTCCCACTATATAAGAACTAGGGGTCACCAAATGAAATTAATAGGCAGCAGGTTTAAAACAAACCAAAGGAAGTTTTACTTCACACAGCACACAGCCAACTTGTGGAACTCCTTGCCAGAGGATGTGGTGAAGTCTAGAACTTTGACAGGCTATTAGCCAGGGTGGGTAGGAATGGTGTCCCTAGCCTCTGTTTCTCTGGAAGTGGGTGACAGGGGAGGGATCACGTGAGGATTACCTGTTGTGTTCCCTCCCTCTGGGGCATATGGTATTAGCCACTGTCAGCAGACAGGATGCTGGGCTAGATGGACCTTTGGTCTGACCCAGCCTGGACATTCTTATGTTCTGATGACCGTGGCATTTATCTGGCCATTTCAGTGTCAGATGTGAGCACCTTCCAATGATGAGCAGACCTGTGAAGGGGCCAGGAGTTGCAAACATCTCTTACAAATGAGGAACCAAGGCATCCCAAGGTGCTAACGGTCACATGGGAAGTCCATGGCAGTGGTGGGATTTGAACCTACACCTCCCAGGCTAGGACCTTAGCACCAAACTCATTCTTTTTCCTGCCTATTCCACTGCTTCCCTGCCAACGCACCAGACTGGAGAAATTCACCCGGAATTGACCCTGTCTCACAAACAGTTTTGGTTTTGACTAATCAGCATTTTGTGTTGGAAAAAATACTGCCTGCAAAATGTCCTGGCCAACTTCGCTAAAAACCATTTTCTTCCCTCCGACCTCCCACCCCGGGCCTGGACACAGAACTCTGGACAGTCAACTCAAATGGCCCATCTGCTCTCATCTGCAAGGCTAGAACGTAAGGCAAGAGGCTGTATTTGGAAGTGAGCAGCATCTGAACTAGGCTGTGTTTTACAGATCCCAGACATGGCCTGGGAGCTGTGACATAAGAAGTGCACAAGACCTACTCTGCCCTGCCAGAGATACACCATTAGTCCTGTGGGGCACTGCTTGCTGCCTCTACCACTTCCTAGGTGGTCTGGGATTGTCGCTCGCCCCTTGCAATAATCTGAGCTAGAGCAATAAATACAACAAGGTCCCAGAGCCAAGAGGAATGGTTGCAAATTCCTGGCCAATCTCCTACAATTTGTCTAGCCCCTTGCCTCAGTTTCCTTCTTCTCTCCCCCAGCCAAGTGGCATCACCCACATTATCCAAACTGAGCATCTCCCTTGCACCAGATTGACAGTCGCCGTCCCGCAAGCCTGTCCCTTTTTATTCACTCCCTACCAGAGGAGGAAAGAGTGTTTGGTGCCTAACCAGGTTTAAAGGACTTAAACATGTTTGGACAGAGCGCTGTGAATAATACTCATTTGGACTGGCATGTGCGCTCACTGGAGAAGGGAAAATAACATTTTCTCACGGCCGCAATGAGGTTAGAGCAGCCTGTGGAGACAGGCTGCCTCACGGTGAGAAGCAAACGCCGTTTCTTTGCGCATGGAGCTCACTCTGCATGCAGCCACATCCTTCGCCTCTTCCGGCTGCTTGTAAAGCCAACATCCAATGCCTGTCTCCTCCCCGCTCTCCAGAGCAGTGGAGCCCAGCGGCTCTGTGTTGAGCTGTTGACCGCTGAACAAGAGGCGCCGGTTGCTTTCTTGCTGTCTGGGTAGAACCTACAGACATCTGAACTCCACCATGCACAGCTCCAGCTCCCAAGATCCTTGCAGAAATTCTAGTCTGTGTCTTTTTGCACTGCGTTAGCTCCAGCTTCCGCTGTGGAGGTGGCACTTGGGGTGTGTCTATACTACACCGCTCCGTCGACAGAGAGATGTAGATTAGGCACGTCAAAATTACTAATGAAGCAGGGATTTACATATCCTGTGCTTCATTAGCATGAACATGGCCGCCACTTTTTTTCAACATGGAGCTTTGTTGACAAAATGCGGCAGTCTAGACGCAGATCTGTTGAAAATAAACCCTTTTGCGACAGATCCTGTTTTCCTGAAAAATGAGGTTTACGGGACCGGCAAAAAAAGGGTTTATTGTCGACAGATCTGCATCTAGACTGCCGCTGTTTGTTAACAAAGCTCCATGTCGAAAAAAGCAGCGGCCATGTTTATGCTAATGAAGCACGGGATATTTAAATCCCTGCTTCATTAGCAATTTCGATGTTCTTGATTTGCATCCTTCTGTCGACAGGGATGCAGTCTACCGGTAGCCTTGGAGGGCTCTTGGATGGCTCTCCCGTTTGCACAGCTGCAAGCCCATTTTGCTCTGGTGCCGTATGTCTGCCCTAGAAGTCTGCACCAGTGAAGGGATATTCATGTGGTTACCCCAGTGCAAATTCACCCCCTCCAGACAAGCCCCCACATCCATTCTTCCAAGCTTCAGCTGTTGCTACTGCGAGTGGCATGCAACGATGTTAGTAACACAGCTGGACCCGACCAACAGCTGTTCTTCCTAGCTCCCAGTCATCAATCACTGTTGATGGTTTGACCTCCTTGGTCAATAGCGTGGGCTTCACCTTCATTTCTGAGGTGGTTTTCTTGCCTGTTGGAGGCTGCAAAATACCACTTTGCAAGCTCAGGTAGGGCTAATGATAGATGGCAGCTTCATGGATATGCCAGAGGCTGTGACCTAATTGTCACCGAGATACTTTCTGATTAACTAACAGAAAACCTAATTAAAACTTCTGCTCCTGATCAAGTCTCTTCTCTCTTTACTGTTTCTCCCCCTTCTGCCCTTTGTTTTAAATTGGCTTCAAACTAAGCACACTTGGCTAGGTATTGCCCTTTTCCTTTGGTGCTCACCAACCACCTTGGAAATCAAGCCATTCAACCAAGAAGCAAAAGTCCACGTTAGTCCATGGCTGGGCCCAGCTCTGAGCCTCACTGGAATGGGCTCGCTGGGAGAAGAACTGAAATTAGATTTCTCTGTCCAGCCGGAATGGACCCTCGGGCATCTCACAGAGTGACCCAGTGGAATCTGAACCAGATTTCTCAGCCCATCTGGAATGGATTCTGGGTACAGCCAATGGGAGGAGGAAATCGGAAGTGGAGTTCTGCAGCAGCCTGGAATGAACACTGAGTTCCCCGACTTTTATTTTTTTATTTCTTTGCTAAATCTGAATAAAACTACAACCCAGCATATGTCTCCTTAGCACATTTACTTTAGAACATAAGAACATAAGAACGGCCGTACCGGGTCAGACCAAAGGTCCATCTAGCCCAGTAGCCTGTCTGCCGACAGTGGCCAGCACCAGGTGCCCCAGAGGGGGTGGACTGAAGACAATGATCAAGCGATTTCTCTTGTGCCATCCGTCTCCAGGGACACCATTCCTACCTCTTTGGCTAATAGCCTTTTATGGACCTAACCTCCATGAATTTATCTAGCTTCTCTTTAAACTCTGTGGGTATGTCTACACTAACACCCTAGTTCGAACTAGGGTGGTAATGTAGGCAACCGGAGTTGCAAATGAAGCCCGGGATTTGAATTTCCCGGGCTTCATTTGCATAAAGCCGGGCGCCGCCATTTTTAAATGTCTGCTAGTGCGGACTCCGTGTCGCGTGGCTACACACGGCATGGAGTCCGCACTAGCGGACATTTAAAAATGGCGGCACCCGGCTTTATGCAAAGGAAGCCCGGGAAATTCAAATCCCAGGCTTCATTTGCAACTCCGGTTGCCTACATTACCACCCTAGTTCAAACTAGGGTGGTAGTGTAGACATACCCTGTTATAGTTCTAGCCTTCACAGCCTCCTCTGGCAAGGAGTTCCACAGGTTGACTATGCGCTGTGTGAAGAAGAACTTTCGCTTATTAGTTTTAAACTTGCTACCCATTAATTTCATTTGGCGTCCTCTAGTCCTTATATTATGGGAACAAATGAAGAACTTTTCTTTATTCACCCTCTCCACACCACTCCTGATTTTCTAGACCTCCATCATATCCCCCCTCAGTCTCCTCTTTTCCAAACTGAAAAGTCCCAGTCGCTTTAGCCTCTCTTTGCATCACTTCGATGTGCAATAACTTAATTACCATAGATTCATCCCTTACCCCCCTCCTCCCAGTGTTGAATCACATAGAGCATTCATACAAATTGATAGAGATCCTCTCCGATTAATTCCATTTCCCTTTTTTACAGACCGAGGCATGGTCGTATTGCTTCAGGTTCAGAAAGAGGCTTTTCTAGCCCCATTTAAAAGGCTTATTCATGGTCTTTTCCAGATATTCATTTCAGCTCTCTTTGACCACACGTCAGGGCCTGAAAGGGGTCTTGTGTGGGAAGGGGGCTTCTTTGGCTTTGTAAACCCCTGTGGGGTGCACAGCTGGGAGTTCAGTCTTGCAGCACGTCAGTGCCAAGCTGGGTGATGGTTACACACAGGCGAAAGCAGGGTTAGTGCTGCGCATGACTCCCAGCACTCAACCCCACAATCTCCTGAAGGGTTCCATTCAGATCTTGCGCAGCCCAGTTATACGCTAGAGCAGGTCTAGTGACACCACCAGCCTTATCTAATAGGTCTGAATCTGGGTGAGCATTAAATCAGGCTGCCCCAACCTCCTTGTCCTGCTCATCTCTGCAGGTACTAGACTCATCTGCTCAGCCCTCCATGCAAATGCGAGGCAGGAGCGAATCTTTCATGCACAGCAACATACTAAGGGAGAAGAAAGTTGCCGGGTGCCACCATCATGCTGTGAACACCCCGGCTTCAAGTGCCCATCACAGGATGTCTCTGCAGCACTCGGTGTCTCCGGAAGGTGCAGGCGTCCATCTCCAAGAGAAGGGGTCTTCAGAGCCAAGAACCTGCCAAGGCACGAAAGTCTCCTTGGCTGGGTGTTTTTCTGAAAGTGCAGAGCATTAAACTGACATGCGTGGATACTGGACTACAGAGCAGGCTCAGCATACGGACTGGCAGAGAAACCCCCCTTCCTGCTAATCTCTCCCATTCCTGACCCTGTCAGGTTAGTGGCAAGAGACTACTCAGTCCCCAAGACCAATACGATCTTTACCCTGACGCTTCAACTGCCATTGAGGGCACAGCTGTCTGGGGGGCAGTCTCACTCTGCTGGCCTAAAAGCCAAGGCCTATTCTCAGCAGAATGGCCACCGGGGCATGGGCAGCTAGGAGCCAACCTCTTCAGAGGCTGCACCAGTGCTTTCTCTAACACCGTTCCCCATTCCTGGTGACGGAGAGTCGTTGCTGTGCTGAGACCGAGGCTTCCCTGGAGTGCTTTTCTGCGCGCTCCCAGCCAGCTGATGAGTTTAGTAGATTTGTAACTGGATCTTTACTCTCTGTCTCCTCTGCTGGCTTCTTCTTCCCTTTTTGGTGCAATCTCTAGCTAACGAAGTCAGTCCCGCTAGGTCATTTTACACTCCCGGGTTGCGTCTAGACTGGCATGATTTTGCGGAAATACTTTGAATGGAAAAGTTTTTCCGTTAAAAGTATTTCCGCAAAAGAGCGTCTATATCGGCATGGATGCTTTTACACAAAAAGTGCTTTTGCGCAAAAGCATCCGTGGCCAGTCTAGACGCGATTTTGCGTAAGAAAGGCCCGATCGCCATTTTAATCATTGGGGCTTTTTTGTGCAAAACAGTTCTTCCCTGTCTACACTGGTCCTCTTGAGCAAGTATTCTTGCACAAGAGGGCTTTTCCCCGAGCGGGAGTGGGAAAGTATTTGCGCAAGAAGCACTGATTTTGTACATTACAAAGTCAGTGCTCTTGTGCAAATTCAAGCGGCCAGTGTAAACAGCTGGCAAGTTCTTGCCAGTCTAGACGCACCTCTGGAGTTTTTCAGTTGACTTGGGCCGGCTGAGACCCAGTGGCTTCCCCTGGATTCATTCTGGCGCTCTGGGAACTGGTGAAGATTTGAGCAATGCCTGGCCACGGTGGTTTCGGCTGGGGCTCCAGGAGACGGGAGCAAAGAAGGCAGGGGGAGGATGTTTGACATTGGACCCATCTGAAGATGAGCAAGATGAGGATCAAAGGAGCTGTGAAGAAACAAGCTAAACGGTTCGGGGGGAGTGGGGGCAAAATGTGCAGGGTAATCTGAAACTGCAGGAACTTCTCTGTTCTAGCTCCTAGCAAAGGTAAGCAAGGCCTGTATCTCACGTGTGGCAGCTGCATATCAGCTCTGCTCAAACCGCTGCCACTGCCCTTTCTTGAGGGTGTTCCCGGGTTGGAGAGCACTTGCTGAGAAGAGCTAATGTGAGGTTACGCCTCCCTTCGCTGGCTGGACGATGGCTTGTTGCACCTGCCCCGGTGAGGTACCCTGTCCAGGGCCTGCTCTGCAGAAGAGGCCATCAAGTCTGTTTGCTGCTTTACCCAGGCTATCGCAATGCCGTGACTCAGCGGGGGACTGTAAATGACTTCATCGTTATTGTTCCTCAAATTGGACACCCCCTTGGAGCTTAGATAATATGATATGAAACTGCCGGCAGGAGGTTGCAGTCAAGTGGAACTGTGATGGAGTGGTTTTTTCCCCTTCCTAGAAGAAACACTCCATATATTTGCTCCTCCTGCACAGCTCCCCTTCTCTGTTACAATTTCTAGCAGAGTCACACCTGGCAGTGCCAAGGGTGAATTTAGGCATAATCACCAAGCAAATTGAGCTGCCTGAACCTTGTACGGATGAATGCATTTTGCATGCTAGGATTTGGAAATACAGATTTGACAGCAAGCCCTAAAGAGGAATGGAAAAAGAGAGTGTGTGTTTCGGCTTCTCACTCTATTTCCTACTCAAGCCGGGTTTTTCAGGGGAATGTTATTATCAGCAAAGTAGAAATATCGTTTCACGTCATTTGGCTTCACGGACCTCATAGAGCCATGTGAGGGCTGAAGGGGAGAGGGAGAGGGGTTTGGCAGAGAGGGTGGACGTGGACACTTGTGATGGGAGATGGGGAAAGCACAGGAAAGGCAAAGAAACAGCCCGAAGCATGGGGAAGGGAAAAGAGGGTTTCGGGGCTTGCAGTTATGAGATGGAGGCGGAAGCCCAAATGTGGGGGACTGGCGGAAAGGCAGCATTCTGGAGTGGGGACCCAAGCCAGAAAGGGTATGTCCAGACTACAGGCTTTTTTCGACAGAGGCTTTGTCAACAGATGCTGTCGACAAAGCCTCTGTCGAAAAAGCGTCTAGGCTACAGCCAGTTCTGTCGACAAAGCAAACCACTTTTTCGACAGAGAGTCTAGATGCTCTCTTTCGAAAAAGCACAGTGTGGATGCAATAGCGCCTTTTGTCGACAGAACTTTGTCCAAAAAAAAGCGTTATTCCTCGTAGAATGAGATTTACCGCCGTCGACAAAACTGCCGTGTTCTATCGACTTACTGTTTTGTTGACAAAAGTCCACTTCTGTTGACAAAACCCTGTAGTCTAGACACGCCCAAAGACTGCCGTGGGGAGGGAGGCTGGGGAGGAGGAAAGGGAACTGGAGTGCAGAGATTGGTGTAGAGCTTGGAGGACAGCGAACCGCAGCTGGGGTTAGGTGTGGGGAGAGGAGAAATAGAATGTCACAATGCCCCAGGGTTCTCGGGAACTTGGCTTCTCGACTCCTTAGAAACTCCATTTTTCTCAGCTGAGTTATTTAGATTCACTGATTGGCTCAGCCACTGATTATCTCTAAGTCATGTAGGGAAAAAATTCCCTAGAATTTAAAACAGGGGTGGGGAACCCAAGGCCCAGGGGCTGCCTGGCGTGCCTAGATCCTGCCCCCGAAGCTCAGGACTCCACCCCCAGCACTGGGTGCCTGCGCTGGCTCTCCAGCCCCTCCCCACCCTTTGGAACACGCAGCGTCCACTAACCTGGGCCCCCCAAGGCTCTGGCGTGTGAGGGGAACGTGTGGAGTGTCTGTAGCCTTCTCCATCAGGGGCCACGTCAGCGAGGGTTCGTTTGTCATTAGCTTCTCACTTGCATGCAGCCCCCCTCACTGATTTTTCAGTGGGTCAGTGGCCCCCGACCCAAAAAAGATTCCCCGCCCCAGGTTTAAACAATGTTACCGGCGTCAGAAAAAACCTCTCACTTTGCAGGGACCTTCCTAACACCTGGAGTCACAGCACTGGGGAAGCAAATGCACAGGAGGCGGCAGATCCTCCCTACAGTCACAAAGCACATGCCTGAAAAACAAAGCGGCAGGGACATGCAGCTCTCGACTAGTAACAATAGCTAGCACCTCCGTGGTGAAAGGGAGATCCAAAGGCTTTGACTGGGAGGGGTTTCAGGACTGCAGCTAGCTGGAAGTCCAGGACTAGTGCAAAGGGAAGCACAACAAATGGTATAAAACCTTATCTGCAGGAAGTTTGGGACAGTTACTGTCTCTTTGGTCTGTATTTGCTACACCTAGCATCACGGTCCCAGTCCATGGCTTATGGTCCTGGGCACTAGCACTGCAACACACAGATAATAAAACAACACAATCAACTCCACTGAGCTGACGAAACTCCCATTAACGCTAAGGGCCCAGGATGTCAGTCCTAATGGCTGTCTACCTATCTGTACGTGTCTATATTGGCTGACACACTTACGTGTGTGTGCACGCACGCCCGCACGCACATAAGAGGGGTAGCTTGAATTATATTTCTTCCAACACCTCCAAAAGGATCATATTCACAGTACCCCAGCTAAAACATTTCACAGCATTCTTTCCAATTCCAGAAAACTCGCAGGAAGCCGAGCAGAGGGAAACTCCGCGTTGCATGTGATCACAGTCATTCTGTTTGCCTTTTTCCATAGCAGATCTGATGATTTAAATTAGGTCTCGATTCTTGTTTAAATTATAGTTTACTGTTCTGCGCCCCGCTCAGAAGTGAATTACCTTAAGCAGCAGTATTAATAACACGGTTATAATTAAGCTTCATTACTGTAGGCAGTTTGCTGAAACAAATTGCTTCTTCATTATTATTATGGCACCTTTGGTAAAAAGACATTTCCCCAGAATGCGACCTTGATGCTTTATATAGCAAAAGCCGAGATATGATAGAGATATAAGGATGAATTAGCATCTTTTGCCTTCTGCATCAAGCTCATTAAAAGGAAAGCAACTCAAGTCAAAACCAAGCAGCTTTCATGGAAATTTTAATCTGTGCGAAATGGATAATGAATAGGTTTGAACTTTCCCTGCCATTTTTATAACAGTGCTTTATTTATATTACACTATTAAGAAATACAAATAAATAAATAACCGAAGTGGGGAGATAGAATATGTACAAGAATCCAGCTGGCTCAAGATCCCAAATTGATTTTAACCCTGGAACAAATTGCCTAGGGAGGTTGTAGAAACTCCATCGTTAGAGATTTTTAAGAGCAGGATAGATAAACATCTGTCAGAACTAGATGCTGCTTGGTCCTGTCATGAGGGCAGGGGACTGGACTTGATGACCTCTTGAGGTCCCTTTCTGTTCTAGTATTCTATGATTTTAGGATTACGCTGCAGCTGGGGTTGGACTGCAACGCTGTTGCTCAGAAGTCTAGACTATTCTTTTGTCCAGAGGTCTGGACGAAAGAATCCCAAGCATTGTTCCAGGCTGGGGACCGACTGGCTAAGTAGCAGTTCAGCAGTCAAGGTCTTCTCTAATCACTAGACCACACTCTCTCTCCCCGGCTCTGGCCCTAACCAATCCTTCCTTTCCTTGTTTTGAGACCTCTCTGCCGAATGGGCTTGCTTAGGTGGTCAGTCTGACCGCAGTAGGACTGAGCGTGTGCCCAGGAAAGGACAGTAAAGAGGTAGATCTAAGTTATCTGGAGGCAGAATACTTTGGTCGTTTCATGGGTGTTTAGCCCCAGTATACCAGCACCCTGAATTCCCCAACGGGAGCCTCTAGGTACTGCCATAGAACGTATGCAGTGAAATATCTGCTCACGCGTTACTTTAAAAGAAGCCATTGGTCAGTGAATGTTTAATTCCTGCTCAGCGGAAGGGGCCATGCTGAAAATGGCTGGTCAGCAGCAAGGAGGATAAAAGGAAAAGAGTTTTGAAATACGCCAGCTGAGAAGGGCAGGCACAGAATGGGAGGGGAAGACGAGTCGGTCGTTGGGAAAGCAACAGGCCTCAGACGCGTTTGTACAACACACACACTAGCACGGCGGTTGCCAACCTGGACCATCTCCCTTCACTCAGTGCCCTTGAGAAAGGGCTGCGAGGAAACCAAAGGGAAAGCATCTTCCCACAGACCATCCCCAGCCGTCAAGTGGATCACACGCCGTCTGCGAGAGGTAACGTCACTCAGAAAGACTGGGCAAGAACCTTGAAAGAAAACAGCCTCTGTCCAGTGAAGCTGTAAGAACCGTGCACCCGCTGCCTCCATCCCTGTTTAGGAGGAAGAACCCGCATGCTAGTCTAGCCTCTTCTTTTATATGGCTTGCAGGAGTTGGTGCTCGATGGCCAGCTAACTGTAACTAGCCTTATCGCTGCCAGCACTCACCTGTGCCCACCACAGGTGGACAACAGGGAATCATTTAACCCTTCATGCACCAACCTTTACAGCTCAGTCCAACCTGGATGCTAGGCTAGAAACCGAGCAGTGTGAGCACACGCAGGGCAGGAGTCAGAATGCATGAGGTATTCATGGGCATCTTCCACCAGCCCTCAGGGCAGCCTGGCCCACCACACTTCCTGTCTCTGCACCTCAACTTCTCCCCCCACCACCCATAAAATGGACATAACCGCAGCCATAACCCGGGGGGATTCTGAGGATTAATGAGTGTTTGCAAAGGGCTTGGAAACTCTGGGGCGGAAAATGTTCTGGCAACACCAACCCTTAGCACTCGTATAAAGTCTTTGGCATAATTAAATCCCCAGGAGGGTTGTGTAAGGATCATTTAATTATCCGAGGCGGTTGGTTTCTGGCATGGGCTATGGGGACCAATGAAGCAATGGCAATATGTATATGAGTCAGCAGGATGATGCTGTTGCAAAAAAAGCAAACATGATTCTGGGATGCATTAACAGATGTGTTGTGAGCAAGACAGGAGAAGTCATTCTTCCACTCTACTCTGCGCTGGTTAGGCCTCAGTTGGAGTATTGTGTCCAGTTCTGGGCACCACATTTCAAGAAAGATGTGGAGAAAGTGGAAAGGGTGCAGAGAAGAGCAACAAGAATGATTAAAGGTTTAGAGAACACGAGCTATGAAGGAAGGCTGAAAGAATTGGGCTTGTTTAGTTTGGAAAAGAGAAGACTGAGAGGGACATGAGAGCCATTTTCAGATATCTAAAACGGTGTCACAAGGAGGTGGGAGAAAAATTGTTCATCTGGGCCTCTGAGGATAGAACAAGAAGCAATGGGCTTAAACTGCAGCAAGTGAGGTTTAGGTTGGACATTAGGAAAAAGTTTCTAACTGTCAGGGTGGTCAAACACTGGAATAAATTGCCCAGGGAGGTTGTGGAATCTCCATCTCTGGAGATATTTAGGAGTAGGTTAGATAAATGTCTATCAGGGATGGTCTAGACAGTATTGGGTCCTGCCATGAGGGCAGGGGACTGGACTCGATGACCTCTCGAGGTCCCTTCCAGTTCTAGTATTCTGTGATTCTATGATTCTACTTTCCCTCACAGCTCTTGCTGCACCTCATAAATAATGCACCTGAGTGATTATGTTTCACTCGAGGGACTGGTTTGCATGGTCATTTCATTCACTTCTTGGGTTAAAGGAAGGAGACGCCTTTCATGCATGTCATGGCTGTCTTTCTTGATGTGGACCAGATCTTTGGGGTTTTCTTACGCCACCTCAAGCCCTAATATGACTCTCCCAGCTGGGACAGGTGATGAAGTCTAGGCAGATGGATCAGGTGTTGGGGAGAGCTGCGGCCAATCATATTTTATTCAATGCCTGGTGGATGTTTAACACTGGCCTCTGGTTGATGGAGTCTCTGGTTGAGAGCTTTGATCTTTTCCTCTCTCATTCTTTGGTTCTCGAACCAGTTTCCAACACACCCCATACATGTGACACACCTTTCCTGCCTGCCAGACACAGAGTCACACACATGTCTCGTGTAAAACAGTTGCAGCACTGAAAAGAAAAGCTGCCTCGTCGCTACTTTGGGCTTATAGATCTCTTCTAAGGAAGCATCTTGACACTGACGACTTGTTACTCAACTGCTACAGGTCACCTACTGCCACCGTAGCCCCTGTTAAGATGCACACACATGTATCTGTTTTTACCCAAGACTTTAGCCATAGACGCTACAGCCTGGCACATACCTGAGCAATGTACAATCACACCTGCATGAGCAGATTTTCGTCCACACAGCTGCTAGATACATGCTGGCTTCAGGCGCCCAGACAATGCTCCAGGTAAAACTCCATAAAGCCAAGGTTCAAACTTTAACAACCCTTCAAACTCTTGTCATTCCCCCTCCATGTAGCTCCTAGCAGCTCTCTGTGAATGTCTGTTAGCATGCAATTAAACTAGCTTCTCCAAAGGTTACTGATAAAAATGTTTCTCTCCATTGTTAAGCTAGGCATTTATCGAGTCTTGTACTAACCTTTAGCATGGAACGGTTTAACACTTCATGTGCCAAAGGCTGCTGAACATATTTTTGTATGCTTATGCCAGAAATGAGGAAGCTTTATATTATGAATAAACTAGTAAAAAAAAGGCCCGTTTAGCTTCCCACATAGCAGAAGCATGGACATTGCTATGCAAAACAGATCACTGGTCAACTATTCTTATGTTTAGGGCTTCTGTGCAAAATAGCTTTCCCTTACAATTGCTAGTAGCTATGTGTAGAATACTTCATTATTGAAGGTAGGATTCCCTTTGAACCCTGTTTAATGCTGCAGCATGACAACTGATGTGACTGGTAACATTTTTACTCCAGTTGACGACAAGTATAGCTGTGTGAGATTCACTGATGCTAATATCAAATCGTTCTTAGGAATTGAATTGCATTCTTAATACTACTGATTTCTGGGGCATTGAGTTCCACAAGTTGACAGTGTGCTGTTACATATTTTCCTTTCTATATGCACATTATAAATCTAATCTGTTTATGCACATACCCATTGAAAAATCCTTTCGATGTAGATTTAATTGAGAGCTTATTCTGACTATATTTATTATTTAGTTTATCTGGATCCAGTTTAAAATCCATTTAAGTAAAGACTATGTCTTTGATAACTGCGTTTTATTTGTAATGTAATAAAAAAAAGCTGAAAAATAATGTTCTTTTAAGTATCTTTGCCCCTGAGACACTTGGTTTATCTTGGATAAGCCATGGCCTGTCTCTTTGCCTGAGTTTTCCCATATCTACAATGGGAATAATAGTACAAAGTACCTCCCACACATGTGAAAAGTTGTCTTCTTCATCTTGTGCTTTATGGTGAAGCAGACTCACCTACTAAGTCTGTAACCACGAGATACAGCATCACTGGTATATTCAAGCTGTAACACTTAAAAAAATATGAGAGAGCTTTTTAAGTGTTACTCCTACCTTTTCCCAACACTCACACTAAATGCCTCTTAGTAGTATACGCTGGCACTGTAAAACATCTAAGTTTGTCTGAAAAAGCCTCTTTCCTGGATCACTCCCAGTATTCCCATATCAGCTGATCCCTGTTTCTTTAACCGGACATGTTACATAACTCAGCTCTGTGTCTCTTCAATATGTACCAATTAGTATGTAAACCTCCATAGCCAGTTAATAGTCTCAATATGAGCATTTCAGGGATCCTTTCAAAACTTTGGAGTAGCACATTATCCTCTATTCTTGGGCACTCTTCATAGAATCTCCTTTCTCTTTGCTCCTTGGTCCCCAATTCTTCCCATCCCCTTTTTAACTCAACTTTATAATTCCTGTTTACTCAAAGGAATCTTTACATTCATTTCTCCATTTTTTAGACCATTTTTCACTTCTTTCTCAGCCATTTCATTGCCAGGTATCTCAGCATGTGCTGGAAGCCATGCTAGTACTATATTCAACCCCGGTGTACTAACTCTGTCAGAAACAATATTTCATTTTTTAGATCATTCTTGCATTCTGAGGTACTCTTCTTGAATTGCCAACCTACCTGATAATGAATCCGAAAAGCAAACAGCTGCGGTAGGCTGGAGATGCCTTATCCAGTTCAGTGCTAACATTATTCCCACCAATTCAGCTGTCATAATGGCTACAAAAATTAAATATTCCCTCAGATTTCTTAATACCCATCTCAGGATGCAAGAGGCTTCTCCAACTCTACTCTTGTTTTTGTTTTTTTTCATCCATCGCTATACATTTGGCAATGACAACCCCATTTACCATGTTACTCAAATGTTATCTACCATGCAGTGTGACTTTTCCCCCTGTATTTTATTATCTCATTCTAAATCCACATTTGGAGAGAAGATTTCTCAGGTATAATTTACTATCCCACAACAATAGATCTTACTGTCTTCTAGTCCTTCCTTTTCGTTTAACTCTTTTACCCACAATTTAACCCCAGGAGCATGAGTGAGTTTACTGTTCTGTATAACAGCTGCAACGTTATTCATAACATGTCTATCTACTAGACCTAGGTGTGTTTGTCCACTAGTCTTTTCTGCTCTGTTTCCCTTAACATTAGCTCAGAATGTTAGATCTAACACTTTCATTCTCAGGGCATGTCTTTCCTACAGACTGGATCGACAGGGAACAATCAATCCAGTGGGGGTTGATTTATCGCGTCTAGTTTAGACTAGATAATTTGACTGCCGAGAGGTTGCCTGTTTATTCTGCTATTCCAGCAAAACGGAAAGGGTGTGTGAAGTCGATGGGAGAGCATCAGCTGTCAACTTACTGCTGTGATGATACCATGGTAAGCAGACCACAGTATGTCGACTTCTGCTACATTATCTAGGTAGCTGAAAATGTATAATGTAGGTCAACGGCTAGCGATAGTATGGACAAGGCCTTAAACTGATAGGCATTTCTCCAGTAGCTAGCAGCATTACACACAGTGGTGTACAGGCAGTCCCCGGGTTACATGGATCCGACTTACATCAGATCCCTACTTACAAACGGGGTGAGGCAACCCCGCACTAGCTGCTTCCCCCCAGCAGACTAGGGAGACACGAAGCTAGCGCCTTCCCCCCAGCAGACCAGGGAGACGCGGAGTGGCTTTTCTCAGCAGACACCTCAGCTTGAGAATAAAGGACTGAGGGAAGTGAGGTGTGGGAGAATAAAACTGAGCTCTGGAGAAATGTTTGGCTAGAGTTTCCCCTACAATATGTACCAGTTCCAACTTACATACAAATTCAACTTAAGAACAAACCTACAGTCCCTATCTTGTACGTAACCCGGGGACTGCCTGTAGTAGGGAATGCACCACATGTAATCTGTAGCACTTGAGAGCTTGAATTGGCGCAAACATTTAAGCTCCGATATAGATGCAGATCTTAAGGGGCTGATATCTATAATCTATGACTGATCTTATTTATGCTCTTCATGACATCATGAGCACTTTCTTATGTGCTCCCCAGTTCATCCCAGTAGATCAGTTGTATCCTTTCATTTGTTTGTAATACTTTCCATATAGCTCTTCTAAGTACATTTAGTATCAAACGGTATACCAGACATGTAAAACAGTTAACTAAGTGCACCTGTTCACCATAGATATATACATTACATTTAGCTTTAATCTCTTCTAGCGAACCCCACGCCCTTTGTTTGAATGACAGGATGGGGATCTGCTCATAGATTTAAATTTCAGAGACCACCTTGAGTGCCTCAGTGAGTCTCTCTCTCTAATTACGTTTATAGAATCCCAGGGCTGGAAAAGACGTCAGGAGTCATCGAGTCCAACCCCCTGCCCAAAGCAGGACCAATCCCAACTTCTTCTGGGTTTAGCCAATATAACCGTTTTGTGAGGAGTATTAATTGTAGGACTGAAAGGGATATTGGCAGGTCATTTAGTCCAGTCCCGTGCACTCAAGATAGGACTAAGTATTGTCTGTCTAGACCAACATGTGTTTGTCTAACCTGCCCTTAAATATCTCCAATGATGGAGATTCCACAACCTCCCTTGGCAATTTATTCCAGCGCTTAGCCACCCTGACAGGAAGTTTTTCCTAATGTCCAGCCTTAACTACAATGTAACCCCATTGTTTCTTGTCCTATCCTCAGAAGTTAAGGAGAACAATTAATCTCCCTCCTCCTTCTAGCAACCTATATGCACTTGAAGATTTATGTCCCCTCTCAGTCTTTTCTTCTCCAGACTAGACAAACCCAGGTTTTTTTCAATCTTTCCTCATCATTGGTCATGTTTTCTAGACGTTTAATCATTTTTCTTGCTCCTCTCTGGACTTTCTCCAATTTTTGTCTACAGCATTCCTGAAATGTGGTGTCCACAACTGGACACAGTTGTCTAGTTGAGGCCTAATCAGTGTGAAGTAGAGCGGAAGAATGACTTCTTGTGTCTTGCTCACAACACTCCAACTGTCAAAGAAAGCTATTAGGTTGGTTTGGCACAATTTGCTCTTGGCCAATCCCCGCTGACTGTTACTTATCACCTGAATATCTTGATTTCAGATCCCTGGATGAAAGATGTTAACATTCACTGTTGCTGTTGTTAATGATTTATTATTATTTATTAATACTGCTAATTATTTTAGCTAATGAGCTGTCCCTGCACTTTTCCAATGCAATGCCATAGATAACAAGTATACAGTACAAGAGAGATGCATTCCTAGCAGTGGAAGGAGTTGTTCCCAAACGTTTGGAAGTAACGGTCTCAGTCTCGCTATAAAGTGCAGAGTGCTCTCAGTGCAGGCTCCCCTGATTTGCATAAGTAATTGACAGCTCATTAACTGCTCATTAGAAAAATAGGGATCTTTATGACAAAAACAAACCTGAGAAACTCAGAAGGGGGCAAAGATCCTGCTTGGAAATTACCGAGGAAACGCTCTGAGATTCACAATGACCGGCCAGACAGCAGCCTGCTGCCCTGGAAGTAGACACCCTGCGCTCGGGAGAAGCATCAGAAGCCGTAAACATTTGGAACGGAGAAAGGAATCATTCTGGGTGTTTAGAGTCTGTCCCTCTCCCATGTCTCTAGCCCACGTTTGCTGGCCATAGGGGGCTGCTAGATTTGGCGTCTCTATGCACCTCTCCAAATCCCCTACACCGGTAAAGTACTCCTGTCATCAACTACAACTGAGCCACAGGGCTACAACCCAGCCAGTGCTCTCAGGGCAAGTGTAATGTGTGTCGTGAGGCCAAGTGGATAGAGTCTATCTCTAGACTCAACAAGAAGGGACCACTACCCTCCGCAGAGTTAAACCTGCCCAGCCTTATTTTCCAGTAGTACTGGGGGAGGACAGAAAGCATAAAAGAAGGACCCTGTAACTCAGCTGTGGCTGAAACAGGGAAGGAGGCAGATAGACGTCTGTTCCAGGAAGAATAGTAATAGAGATGTAGCCGTGTTAGTCTGGCCTTGGTGAAACAAAAGTCAGGACTATGCAGCACTGGAAAGACTAACAAGATGGTTTATTAGGTGATGAGCTTTCGTGGGCCAGACCCACTTCCTCAGATCAAATTGTGGAAGAAAATTGGCCTGACCATATATACCAAAGGGATACAATTAAAAAAAGTGAACACATATAAAATTGACAAATCAGATTTTAGAACAGAGGGGGGATGGGGGGGAGGTTCATGTCTATGAGATAATGATATTAGCTGTGGTAATTGGGGAAGCTCTCTTTGTAATGGGTAAGATAATTCGCATCTTTGTTAGGAGCTGAGCCCTCTTCAGACAGCGGCCGAGCAGACTAACATCTGACTGCCTGAGGAGGCTGAAGGCTCTGAGGAGTTACCAGAGATGACACCGCCCAACTGCCAAGCAGCGAGGTGGAGCCTGGTGCCAACACAGCAGTGTTGGGTAGGAAATAATCCAGCGGAATCAGACTGTGGTCCGGTTGTGCTACTGGCAAGTGAGGCAGCTTGGACGTGTTTCTCCACTGACACAGGGGTGGGGGCCACCTGCCGCCAACGGGGTCTGGGCAGGGACTTGGTAGACTAGTGTGGGCCTGGGTACCCTACCATCCTCCCCCTGCAAGTCTATGAAGAGGGAGTCGGCAGAAGCCATGGTTCTAGTCATGTGGATGTGGAGGAGGGCATGAAGACGAAGGTGAGGGGGCAAAGGGGAAGATTTTTAGCTAGCTCCCCTCACCTTTTCCCTAGAACAGTCAGTGTGGCAGGGTGGAGTCGCAGGAAATACCTTCCCCGAGTCAGAGCTGAGGAATGACCTCTTGAGTCACAACACATCCTAGAGGCTGGATACACAGTGGCTGTGTCTAGACTTGCCAGCTGTCTACACTGGCCGCTTGAATTTCCACAAAAGCACTAACTTCCTACTGTCTGAAATCAGTGCTTCTTGCGGAAATCCTATGCTGCTCCCGTTCGGGCAAAAGTCCGACTAACCCTAAGCCCTTCTGACCTTAATGGTCCCTTCTGACCTTAAAGTCTATGAATCTATGAATCTAGTCCTAGCCTTCACAGCCTCCTCTGGCAAGGAGTTCCATAGGTTGACTAAACACTGTGTGAAGAAGAAAGTGACACGTTTACTAAAAGCCAAGGGGGTACGGGGACCAAAAAAGGTTGGGAACCCCTGATCTAGTGTCTGTCTTTATGGGAGACAGGTTTTGATAGTTTGCTTGATGTGACGAGCACTCTTGGGCGCCCTTCCATTACATGTGCTCTAAAAAGCAGGAGGGGGACCTGTGTCCATTTGAAGGGACAGTCCAGTTGCCTTTCTTGTCCTCTCCCCCACCACAGGGACCCAGGAGGGTCTGCTCCTTCCTGTCACATGAATGAAGAAATTGGTGGTGACCCGTTTAAATGTGACGTGGGGACATTGACTGAGGGAATTCCAGACCGAGCTGCTGAAACGCACCCATAGGCCCCGTGCCTAGGGTCAAGGGGTGTTCGCCCCGGCACCCAGAAAAATGAATGTGTTGCCCACCCATGCTCTGGCTGGCCCACATCAACCTGCTCAGCAGCCAGAATCTGTGATAAAGTCCAAGGAATAGAGGGAGACAAGGAGGAGGAAAGGGCTAGAACGGCCCTTTCTGCCCAGCCGCCGCCAGCCTCATCTCTGCGAGCGCCGCTGAATAGCAAAGAACCATTTAAGTTTCTTTGTCTCCCTTATCAGAGTGAGCAGCCAATCTGCCATGGTAACTACAGTCTTGAAAGTCGGGGGTGACGGGAGGAGGCGATCCAGCTGTGGGGTATGAATTCCCGGTGCTCTCAATGGGACGGTCCACGTAGGCCTGCCTGCTACAACAAGATAAGGTGACTGTTCGCTCAGGCCTCTGTACAGATCTGGCGCCTGTGTGGCATCTTGCTGTGAGGGAGAAATATCTCCAACCCACATAAAGGGATTGCCATGGCAGAAAGGGAGCAGACGGTGCCAAATGTTACCCCTCTCGCTCAGTGCGGGGGCTGAATCTTAGAGCTCACGGAAATTAGGGTATGAGGGACTTTGGGCTGCGCCAGGGCAGGTCTCTTGTGCTCCCATGGGTGCCAAGAGGTAAGCAACACCACCCAGTCCTGCCACTAGAATTCAGTCCCGATGGGCGCCCCCCTTCACTGTTCTAGTCCTACTCCGACAGCTCTGTGGCAGCACCTCCGCCCTACCACCCAACCACGAGGAGCGCCACAGTCACGTGACCAGCACACGCCTCCCCCTCAGGGACATCTGGGGGCCAGCAAAGCTGCGTTGCCTTGTTAGGAGTTGACCTGCAAAGCCAGCTCTCCCCGAGCGACAAGCGTTAAACTCGCCCCAGTGAGACAATCTGCAACCTCAAGTACCGACCAGTGTCCTCATGTGAGGGGTGGGGAGGGTCTGGCCAGGTTGCCCATTCAGGGGAGAACGAGCAGGATAAAAACAGACAGGAGAAATGTCCACCTAAGGGTGGACTGTCCTGCTCTGCTCTTTGGTGTTGCTCTTGGTGTATTTGGGGAGGGTCTTATAGTTATTCACAGGAGAGCTGACTGTGAGCTCTTGGAAGAGGAGGGACCTTTGGGTCAAGGGGTGGAGCCTTGGGCAGAAGGGGCGGGGCTGGAGGCAGCAAGCCCTCCCCATGCCCAGTGTGCAGCACCTCCCCGCTCAGCTCCGAGTGCTGCCCGGCGGCCGCTACTGCTCCAGCAGTGGAGGCAGCAGGGAGCCCAGGGGCTCTTTGGGTCACAGACCAGAAGGGTCACTTCACCCACCACGGAAATGCAGCTATCTCTGGGGCAGAGCACACTGGGGCTGTGCAACAGCACCAACCGTCTAAGGAAGGGAGGAAGAGGAATACTTAACATAAAACACTGGATCCACATGGAACAATACACGTGCTCAGTGCCTTACACAGTGTGGGCTCAGCCTTCATGGGGAGGCAGGACCGGTCTCCTCGCTTTGCAGACTGAGGCACAGAGAAGTGAATGGCTCAGATCACAGTGAGTTAGCAGCAGGATCCAGGCATCCTGCCGCTGAGTCCCACGCTTGGCTCTTGCTTTAGCCTTCCTGCACAGGCCAGGGGGCTCAGAGCTGCTGATTTCAGTGGCCATGAGTGTACCTTGGAGAATCTGTGCCTCCGGGCCTGTTGCCTCATCTTTACACGGGAGAATAATCCTTCCTCTCCCCCCCATCTCCTTTTCCCTCTATGTAGCCTGTAAACTCAAAAGGGCCCATCTCTCACTATGTGTTTGTGCAGCTCCTAGCACCGTGAGGCCCTGATCTCAGCTAAGGCCAGTAGCCACGACTGCAAAGCAAATCCATAATAACTCCACTGCAGCCGTGATTCCCATCTGCCATTAGCAAAGAGCACTGGAACCGCTGTCGGTCTGAAAGGTAAGATAATATTGTCACTATTCATCCACTTGTTCCAAAAGGCCCTGGCCTTCAAGCTCCAGTTTGCTCCCCCTTAAATACCATCTCGTAGTGGTGTCCACACTGGGCTCGCCACGTAGTGGACAAATAATTTGCATAACTTAATTAAATTTAAGCAAGCTTCCCTGAAGCCTGCCTGGAAATGATGCTGTGTACATGGTCTTAAAGCAAATCAGTGCAAAATGATGAAAGAGCCTATTTCAGTTAAGCAAATTATAAGGAGGCGGGTGACGTCCTTAGTATAATAATTCCCTGTGAATTATTTATATGGAATCTGCAATTACACTGAGCAAAACAGTGTTGTATGCATAAAGCACACTTAATGAGCCAACCACCTGTTATGAATTCAGGCGCAGCTCGTAGTAGTAGGTTATCAACATACGGGGCAGGAAGAATTGAGGGGCACATCACCTGGGTAAAAGGGAGCATTGGAAATGAATTGTCTAACTTGCTTGGCTGCTGAAAATAGCAACAAGTCAGTTTGGCCAAGCTCAGGACTAGCTCCCCTGACAACAGACTCTCATCTTTCTTCACTCTATCCCTTATTGGCATTGCTCTTCCCAGACCTGGCTCCAAGCCAGTGTCTTTGTGGGTGTTTCTCTTACAGGGTATGTCTAGACTGTAGAGTTTTTCCGGAATACTGGAGGTATCCCGGAAAAACTCTGCTGTGTCCAAGGAATGCATCTGGTGTTCCACATTTTTTTCGGCAGAGTAGATGCATTTTTTTGGCATCCCTGTAAACCTTGTTATACAAGGAAGAAGGGACGTTCTGGAAAAGGGTTTCTTTCTGACATTTGGCCCAGTGTAGATGGGCCAAATGTCGGAAAAGCCTCTTCCGAAAAAAGAAGTGGAAAAAGATACGCAAATTTCGGTTCACAATTTGCGTAGCTTTTTCCAGAACAGCTGTGTAATCTGGACACAGCCACACACTGATTTCCAGATCCCTTCTCTATGCACTTGCAGACACCAAAAGTTGGTCAGTTTGTCATCCGTCTGGATTCATCTGTTGGCACTCCTCCCGGTACCTCCCAATCCCATCTCCGACCTGCTCCATCATGCCTCAGCAGCCTCCTCCTTCCATTCTCCCTTGAAGCTCGCCTGTTCCAAAAGGCCAGTGGCGCCCCACAGGGAAGTGGTAACGAAGCCAGCCAGCGGGAATCCAAACAGACGCCCAGAAAAGTTCCAGACAGAACAAACGGAGTTAACAAGAAGGGAGCGCATCTCAAGCTGGGATTCCGGCTCTCTTCCCCTGCCCCCTGGTTAACCCAGTGGGAGCAGTCCATCAGCCCCAGGGCACAAAAGCAGCTGCCACCTCAGCTCCCCTCTATGCTAAGATGAAGTGTAGAGCCGATACTAAAGCCAGCAAAGAGGGTGTAGCTGGCGCTGCACTACAGGCTGCAGGGAAGGAAACAGGGCTGGCTCATGTGGGCTCTGTTAGGTCAGCGGGTGATCAGCGGTGTCACCGGTATAAATAACCCGTCGAGCACCTCAGAGCAGTAGAAATAAAACTCATGAAGGATTGGGTCTGTCAATGGCCATTAGCCAGGATGGGCAGGGATGGTGGCTCCAGTGTGTTTGCCAGAGGCTGGGAACGGGCGACCGGGGAGGGATCACGTGAGGGTTCCCTGTGCTGTTCACTCCCTCTGGGACACCTGGCACTGGGGCTGTTGGAGGACGGGATGCTGAGCTGGATGGACCTTTGCTCTGCCCCAGCGAGGCCGTTCCTCTGCACAGGAGCAGCTAAGCGGCAGTTGCACCTGCTACCTGGGCTGCCCTTAGGGAAAATGGCCAGCTGGGCGAATGTTGGGCCCCTGTCTCCTGCTGTGTCCCCCTCCATCCCTGCACCACTTGTAGCCTCTGCTGCCTCCCCCCATCCTTCCGGTGACCCTCTTCTTCCCCTGCGCTCCTTTCCACACCCTGCACCTCAGACCCGGTCCAGTCCTTCCCTCCTGACCGCAGCGGGCCCAGAGGCGTGGCTGCTGGACAGGGCCCCGACTCTGAAGGCAGCGCCAGGGCCATCAGTAGCGCAGAAGTAAAGGCGGCATGTCAGGGGGCCAAGCGTCCGAGGCCGAGGCAGGAGCTGAACCACCCTCTCCCACAGCCTCCGTCGATCACAGCGCAAGAGAAGGCGCCTCGCCGGCTCGCTGCCCCAAAGACCACGTGGCACAGCGTCACCCGCTGGCCTGAGGGAGCCGCCCCATTTCTGTGGCCCATCCCTGGGCTGTAGGAGGAACCTCCTCACACCCTTGCGCCTCAGCGGGCCAGGAGCGGGTATTAAACTGGGAAGACGGTGCCCTGTCAGACTTATACTTTCATGCCCTTGCTGCCTCCTGACATAGCCTGGCATCACCACAGCCCCTGCTGCGGCTCCTCCCAAGGCTCACTGCCCCCACGACCGCCCCATTTGCCCTCAGCTTCCTCCCGTGGCCCCCCAGGGCAGGCCCACCCCGCTCCTCGCCTCGTGGCCACGGCAGCTGGAACGCAGCAGCTTCTGACTCAGCCCCGTGGCAAGTTAAGCACTGATAGTGTCCTCCCCTGTCTCCCACCCATGGAGCCCTGGGCAGTCGCCCACCCGTAGGGCCGGACCTGTGAGCGAACCCATTGGTAATTGGGCCGGAGCACCAAGTGCTGAGCAGTTCTCGCCTGCTTTGCAGCCCTGACCTGCTTTGCCGCTGCTGGGCCACTCCGGTGCAGACATCACCAACGGTGTCACACCACGTACCCTCTTGACGTGAGGCAGAAACAGCCAGCGTGGCTGCCTCCCATGCACTTCGCACCTGCTCCACCGCAGCAGGTTTCCCACTTTTTTTCCCCCTTGTAACCCAATTGAAGAAAATCGTTGATTCCCGCGACCCAGCAGAATGTGACTAGAGTAGGGGGCTCCGGGGTGGGGCTGAGGAGGAGAGCTTTGGGGTGTGGCAGGGGGCTCTGAATTTGGGGGGGGGGTCAGGCCTGGGGCAGGAGGACTTCCCTTGAGCAGCTCCCGGTCAGCAGTGCAGCAGGGGGGCTAAGGCAGCTTGCTGACTATGCTGCCCCCAGAAGCAGCCGGCAGCAGGGTCCCAGCCAATGGGAGTGCGGAGCTGGTGCTCAGGGCAGGGGTAGTACACAGAGCCCCCCACCCTCCCACCTAGGAGCCGGGCCTGCTGCCGGCCTCTTCTGAGGCGCAACACAGTCTGTGGTGCCAGGACAGGCAGGAAGCTGCCTGCAGCCCCCCCTCCGCCCTCCCGACAGCAATGAGACCCAATGCCTGACGTTCCACGGCTCAGTACCGGCTCGCAGCACCTTTTCTAATGTAGCATCCCCCCCCTTCGGCGGGAAATGGAAAATCCCTTCCCTTCATGTTCCTCGGCCCCCAAGGGGGGTGACATCGGCTGGGGCAGGAAGCAGAAGCTAGTTGTTGAGCGAGTGGCCCATGACGGCATGGGATCTTCCCCCGTTCAATATTGGACCATTCGTGAATGTTTAATAGGACAGAAATGAGTGTTTTTCTCCTTTAAAGATTTACCATGTACAAATGTATGAGAATATTAAAGGCAACAATTAACTTTATTGGAAACCTTATATTCTCCAGCCTCATTAGAACTGCCAACAAGATCTATTATTAGTATTACTATGCAGATAATGTAATAAAAAGGGTATTTAAAGTAGATAGTTTTGCATTGAAATCAAATAGCTTTTCTTTCCCTATTCTCTCACTCACTCTCTTTTTAAAGAAGTTTTACATCACATTAAGCAAGTGTCTGATCACTCCACCACCCAGCCGGGGGAGGCTCTGGACCTTTTCCGGTGAAAATGTTTTCCAGCAGAAACAGCATCGGGATAATGAACAATGCAGTGTACTCACGGAGCATCTCGCTGAGTTTCGGAGATGCTCCTCGCACAGCATCTAACAAGGGAATCCTCACAGCCCCTAGGGTCTGTATTAACCTCAATTTCACCCCCGGGAAAATCTGAAGTGCAGCAAAGTAAGGTGACTGCCCCAAGGCCACACGGTGCATCACTGGCAGAGCAAAGAACAGCACCCAGGAGTCCTGACTCCCATGGAGCCTCCTGTTTTAAAATGCAGATGCCTTGTAGCTCGGGGGCTCTGCTTCCAGCTGCAGCTCTCAGCTCTACCAGCCCTGCCACACGTGCACTGATTTCCTGCACCACTACAGCGAGGGCACAAACTAGCGCCTTGTGTCTGTGCTCTCCACGCAGCTGTAAGCACCCCGGGGACCCAAGCTGGGTTCCGAATGAGTGAGCTTCCCAGCAATACCCCCACTCACAGGGCCACCTGCTATGGGCACCGCTGCTTTGTCAGGCTCTGGTGGCTCGTGCAAAAAGAAGGCAGCCGTGCAAGGCTCCCAAACTATTTAAAGCACAGGTGGGAGGGAAAAAAGTGATCGCCCCTGGTGAGCCGCTGTGAATACATTTACCTGCACCTCTGCAGGCATGGGAGATCACAGCTCCTATTGGCCCCAATGGTGATCCACGGTCAATGGGAGCTAAGATCCTCTGTACCTGCAGAGATCCCCTGGCAGACCAGGTACAGCCTGCAGGCTGGTATTTGCTCCCTCCTGATTTAAAGGGATACTACCCACTTCCTGGACACAGCACAGCGGTTTTACATGGGCGGTTCACTCAGGGCAGATGGAGAGCTGAGCTGTTAGGGGAACTAAGGGGATTGGACAGAAGCTGGGTTCATCAGCAGATCCCTCCCTTTTACGGTGAACCACACCAGGAAGCTTCTGAACTCCTGCCTTTAAATTTCAGGTCAACCAAACTTTCCCTGTTCTTCACCGGGATACCCGGGGGGAACCGAATTTGTAAGGGAGAGGGGGCGTAGGAGGGAAGCGGGATGGCAGGGAAAAGGGGCTAAAAGTGCAGAGAAAGGCAGGGGTTGCGTTGTGTGAACCTCCCACCTACTGCCGGCTGTGGGTGCTCTGCAGGGTGGCATTTGAGTCTTTCCCGACTGGGCGCCCAAGCACTCAGGTTCCAGGGAACACTGCACAGCCCCGGAGTGATGGCACCAGGGAACGCAGTTGGAGGCTGCCTGACAGCAGGAGGCGCAATGGCATTTTCAGAGCGGAGAGCACGAAGCGTGCGTTATGTCCTGGTGACAGCACACACTAGCCGATGCCCTTCACCGCGGTGACCATGTGAGTGGGGCGTGAGTATGGTGTGTGCATGTGTGCGTGCGCACGAGGATGTAAACACAGACGGCTGCCCGGCAGCATCGTATAGCACATAAGTGGGGAAACAATTTGCATAACTTAATTAAAATTTTACAGTAATCTTCAACTCGAGTCAGGTTCTAACAAACAAACATAAAATCCTCTGCCTTAAACCCCAAAGGTTAATTAGCCTTTCATAGATGGCTGCCACCTCAAGGAAAGCGAATTGCAAAAGAGCAACAGTGGTCTTGCCTTGTTTTTTGACCGGCTGAATAAGATAAATCAGCAGCTGCTTAAACAGAGCCATGAAAACCAAAATCGCTTGGAATGGATACTATTGCCAACCCTCAGGTCTCAGTCCAGAGATTTGCTCCTCTTGGTCTTTGTGGTAATCACTGGTCCCCCAGGGTGAAGATGCAGCTCATGCCAGGTGCAGACCAACTGGAGAAGAACATAGGAATCGTTGTCCTGTATGAGATCATTGTCCGGCTAATCCAGTGTCCTCTCATCAACAATTGCCAGCACCGGCCGCTTTAGAGAAAGGTTCAAGAAACCCTGCAGTTATAACCTATCCCTGGAAAAACTTCCCAGCCCCCCCAAAAGCTAAAGGCTGAATGAGGCTCTGAAGTCTGTTGTTAGTTACTGGAACGGGTCAGAAAATGACTCCCCCTCCTCAGAAAATTGTGACTCTTCAAATAAATCGAACCCCGAACATTCTTGGCTGAAAATTAAACTTTGGGGGCTGAAAAGGTTTTGAGATGCTTGGTTTTCTGGATCAAAATCAAAAACTTGTGAGGAGAGCAGACACATTCCTCCAGAATATTTGTGTAATCAAAAATCCGATTTTCCATAGAAAAAAAGATACCAATGAAGATTTCCCACAGTCTCAGACCAACGATGCAACTCTGCTTCGCACTGGGAAAGACAAATCTTTCTCTGCATCACCAAACTGTAAAGATTTGATCGTGTCTGATGCCTATTTTTTTCTGTTTTATTTTATGAGAGACACTTCCATCTCTTGTTCTAGTCACTTAGGCTACATCTAGACTTGAGAAATCCTCTTTTGAAAGAGGTTTTCAAAGATACTTTTGAAAAAGTCTCTTTCGAAAAAGAGCCACTAGACTACAATCAGTACTTTCAAAAAAGCAAGCCGCTTTTTCGAAAGAGAGCACCCAGGCAGTCTGGAGGCTGTCTTTCGAAAAAGCACAGTTTGCATTACATAGCATCTTTTTTCGAAAGAGAACTTTCGAAAGGCATTATTCCTCATAAAATGAGGTTTTCCATGGTCGAAAAAAACTGCTGCATTCTTTCGATTTACTTCCGAAAGAATGTGGCAGCAGTCTCGATGCAGGGGAAGTTTTTTCAAAAAAAGGCCACTTTTTTTTTTAAAAAAAACCCTGTAGTCTAGACAAACCTTTAGGCTACGTCTAGACTGGCATGATTTTCCACAAATGCTTTTAATGGAAAAGTTTTGACGCGCTAAATCTAGAGGCGCTTTTCCACAAAAAAGCCCTGATCGCCATTTTCGCAATCGGGGCTTTTTTGCGCAAAACAAATCTGAGCTGTCTACACTGGCCCTTTTGTGCAAAAGCTTTGTGCAAAGGACTTTTGCCCGAATGGGAGCAGCATAGTATTTCTGCAAGAAGCACTGATTTCAGACAGTATGAAGTCAGTGTTCTTGCAGAAATTCAAGCGGCCATTGTAGACAGCTGGCAAGTTTTTCCGCAAAAGCAGAAAAAATTGCCAATTTAGACACAGCCTTAGGGTATGTCTACATGGCACACTTATTTCAAAATAAGCTATTTTGGAATTTTTTTTCTGAAATAGCTTATTTTGAAATCACACATCTACACTACAGAGAAGCCTCAAAATGAGTCTGAGATAGGCTCCCCTAATGTGGATGCAGTACCTCGATTTAGAGCTCCAGGAGGCACTTGGAGTACTTACTTTGAATGGCCCTGGGAAGGAGCTATTTCGAAATGGCAGCAGTGGAGCATCCACACATCTGCTATTCTGAAATCGCTATTTCGGAATGTGAATTGCTGTGTAGACACTCGCACTGTTATTTCAAAATAATGTCGGTTATTTCTAAATAAACTCTGTTGCGTAGACTTGCCCTTATTCTTGTCCATAGTGAGCTGCATGGGTTAGAACTGCTATTCTTTCATGCTGCAGCTTCTATTTAGCCAAATTATGTCCGTGCAGCAGGTGAGAGTGGGAGAGGAACAAGCGCTTAAGGAGTCCAAAAAATATTTACATTTGGTCACACACACACACACACACAAAAATCACTGCGTAAAAATATCTGGGGGCGTTCTCCTTCTCCTTCCTCTCCTGAGTTTTGCTCTGAATCACAGTGTTAAATATGAACCTACAAGCACAAAGTGGCACTCGACTGCAGGATTAAGTCAATCGAGTTACCCCATGTAAAACTGGTGTAAATGCAAAAGAGAACCAGGCCTTCTCTCTCCTCCAAGGCAATGCGGAGCAGTGTCCAGGGGGAGCAATGAAATCCACGGCCTAGCAGCTCAGGCCCAGCACGGGGATTTGAGAGGCAGTGGAAGCTGGTCGGGAATGAACTGACCTGCTCTTGAAAGCCGTGAGCCGTTTGTGAACAGTGGTTTTGCTGCCCGCGCTGGCCTGCTCAGCACAGCGGCACGGCGCGAAGGGGTGTTCAGGGACTCGGAACACGGCCTCTTATCACCATAAAAAAAAGGATTGTTTAATTTGTGGGTTTAAATTTTAAATAACTCTGCCAGAGCAGCGCTGCTCCTGGGCCGCTCTGAGCTCTCGACCTCGCTCTCAGCCACTCCATTCAAATTCCATCTCTGTAAGAGCCCCCTCAGTGGGGATTCAAATGCCATTTAAATGAGTCTATCGCTCTCATTCCTCCTCCTTCTGAATTCCTCACCGCTGCGCCACACAGGGCAGGACAGTGGTGCTCTTGCCCATCACTACAGAGCATCTTCACCACACACACTGCAGCAGCGCAACCGTTCTGGCTCCCATGCGCTGCTGCCCTGCTGTTCACCTGGACACGGCCTAAGAGAGGTGAGCCGAAGGACCCAGAAGCAATGCTAGCCATCAATAACCACTCCGCTCCCACCGACTGACCGTTAATATTCCACCAGGGTCTCCTCCTGGCCTTCCAGCAGCGTGCGAGGGAAGAATTTTCTGTCGGATATGTTGAGGGCTGTCTGGAGACCTAGTCGCTATAGCTGAGGCCTGCCTGCCCCTCCTCATAGAATCCTAGAGCTGGAAGAGACCTCCGGAGGTCATCAAGTCCAGCCAAAGCTGGACCAATCTCAACTCAATCAACCCCGCCAGGGCTTTGTCAAGCCGACACTTAAACACCTCTAGGGATGGAGATTCCACCCCCTCCGTAGGGAACCCATCCCAGTGCTTCCCCACCCGCCTAGGGAAATAGTTTTTCCTAATATCCAACCTAGACCTCCCCCACTGTAACTTGAGACCATTGCTCCTTGTTCTGCCATCTGCCACCACTGAGAACAGCCTCTCTCCATCCTCTTTGGAACCTCCCTTCAGGAAGATGAAGGCTGCTGTCAAATCCCCCCTCACTCTTCGCTTCTGCAGACTAAACAAGCCCAAATACCCCTCAGCCTCTCCTCATAGGTCAAGTGCTCCAGCCCCCGAATCATTTTGGTCGCCCTCCTCTGGCCCCTCTCCAATGCGTCCACATCCTTTCTGTAGTGGGGGCCCAGAACTGGACACAGTACTCCAGATGTGGCCTCACCAGAACCAAAGGAAGGGGAATAACCTTCTCTAGATCTGCTGGCAATGCTCCTCCTAATGGACCCTAATATTCCATTCGCCTTCTTGGCTATAAGGGTGCACCTCTCCTTCCATTCCTTCACTTAATACTTGAGGGGCTTCTATGCAAATTCAAGAGCTTCTTGGCCTCTCTTTGGCTTGGTGGCTATTAAAAGGATGGCATTCCAGTGCCTTCATTTCCAAGGCAGTGGCAGAACTGCGGTGACAATCAATAGCCCTTGCATAGAACGCTGATGGCTCAGGCTAAACTAGATTGTAACGTCACTAGTTCAGGGAGGGTCTTTCCACTCAGAGTGTGAATGTTGCCTGGTGCTGTGGGGTCCTGACCAGATTTAAGGCTCCTGGATGCTAGCACGTTACAAATGCAAAGAAGAAAAATGCAGGCCCAGCAGTCTTGCCTTACTGGGAGGCCCAGTGGTCCAGGCAGCCTCGCCTCTCGTTACACAGTGAGTGAAGCCGTGAGACCAGACACGGAAGCCACGCCACCTGGTGTGCCTTCCAAGTGCAAGGCTCAGCGCCTCTGATCGGACACTGAGCTCAGATCTATGCAATTATCTGTGGAGAGCCTGGCTTTGCTGATAATTTGTTAGCTCCGCACATATCCTTACTAATTATATATCTCAACCAAGATTTGCATTTTTATGAAATGCTGGTGCTGGAAATCTTTATTAAAAAGAAACACCCGTACATATTAATTCAATCTAATCTTGGCCATTTCAAGTTCCATAAGAAAGTGCTTTTGTAAGGCTACAAACCCAACATCTATAATTCTCCAGTTTCCCTAGCCAGCAAACCTCTGCATTAAGTGTCACATTTATCTGTGAAGATGGCATATCATCCATTTATAATAGAATCTAATGAAGTCAGAATCCTCTACTACCCCAGCATCTCCCTGGATGCTTACCGAGGCTGAATGCCGTGGGTCAAATTTATCCTTGAAGTAACTTTATTGCAGGAGGATAGACATGATCTACAGCTTTGCAGGGAGAGAAAGCAATCAATGGAGTTACACCAGACGTGAATTTGACCCAATTATTATTAGTCCCATAGATTGTAGGGCCAGGTGTTTTCCAAAGACGGAGAGTATCACAACCCCTACCCCAGCGAGCTGGCCCTACAATATTTTTATTAAAAAGAAACACCCGTACATAATAGTTAACCAATGACCAAGAACTTGCTTTTCCATCACTGCACCAGCTTTGTTCAAATACAATTCCACTGACTCCAAGTGGGTCGTAGAGACACATAGCAGAGGATAATCAGGCCTTACAGTTTCTATTATTTTCTTTTCCTTTCCCTTCAAACATTTTTTGAGTCTGTTAACGGTGCAATGGAGAGAATCAGGAGCCAAGCCATGGGACAGAGATTTTGTGTAGTATCCATGGGGAAAAATCAAGCCAGATTCCAGTTTGCAAGGGACTTGTGCAAACATCTGGCAATCAGACTTTGGGGAGTTCCATTCAGACCTGTGAGGATTGGCCCGTAGGGATATCAGTTAGCAGGGGGGTTCTGGCAGACCTTTGGGATACTGGAGGGCACACGCTGGAAGAGGGCTTTTTCAGTCAGTGGTATCAGTCGGGGAATGTGAGCTGTCACCCACACAGGCCAGTGCTGGTTTGCAGCTGCTGAGATGTACAGTGCATCACTGGTTTAATAGGAATAAAACCCAGGGGAACCAAGGACAAGTTTGGGATGGACACGATGGAGCAGATCCAACCATCTGCCCAGCCTTACATGAGGCAGATTCATGGGGAAAATGCATGAACCGTTGCACAGTCAGCTTGAGAACTGGTTTATGAAGAAACTTGGAAGCTGTCCTGCGGTCACTGTGTCACACGATGGAACTAATCAAAGACAACTTCAGTTCCCCTCACGCTTCCCTTTCATTGGCCATAGGCGCTCCTGAAGGAACGCTGCACGTGCAGGGTACATTGGGCCGTTTGAAACCTTCTGTTCCACTGGCTGAACAGGATTCTTCCTCTGCTTGTTGGAACAGGTTTATTGTTTAATGTGTGGTGGTAGCACCTAGAGACCCCAGACAAGATCAGGGCCGTCCTGTGCTGGGTGTCGTATAAACCAAGATGGTCCCTGCCTCATGGAAATTAAAGCAGGCCACTTGTCCCCAAGGTGCCGATGGGGAATTGAGGTATTGAGAGGTAAAGTGGCTAACCCCCACATCACTCGGAGCGTGAGGAGCAGGACACAGGGTAGACTCTAGAGGTCCCTATTCCTTATCAGGCTCAGTGATTGATCTGCTGTGCTCCCATGGTGTGACGTAGTGGGGGGTACCTTGCTGGTTGCTATGCTGGGTAGAGGGTTGTGAGTGACCTCCACTGGCTGCTGTCTGCAGCACGGCCCAGCAGGGCAGGGGATGAGTCATTATGCAAGGGGGCTTCGAACCTGTCTGACCAGTATCTCCCAGGGAGCAGAACAATGGGAAGAAGGGGAGTGGAGCCCTGGCTGGGGGCAGGGCTGGAAGTGAGTCAGATAGTTTTCTGTCTGGTATCATGGAGGAAGCAGCCTAGGCAACAGGCTGGGATTTAGGGGCCCAGGCTCCCCCATCTCAAGGGGGGCTGAGGCATCCTAGGCCTGCCCTGTAACCAGATGACATCTGTGCTGTGCTGTATCCTGGAGAAGCAATAAACTCCCTCTGTTCTACTGGCTGGTGGAGTCTGTCTGTGCCACTACGGGGGTGCAGGAGATGGGAAAACCCCAACGCTCCATCACACATGGGCAACTCATCTCACTTTGCCGTGCCTCAGTTCCTCTGCCCCCACACTCTTCTGCTATTTCGATTGCAAGCTTTTGGGAGTGGAGAATCTCTCCAGCGATGCATCCCTACAGCATCTAGCTCAATGGACCACCAATCTCTCTTATGACTGTGATAGTACAAATAATGAGCAGATCCAGGAACTCAATGCAGAGTTCCAGAATCCCAGTTCAGGGCCTTAACCCCACTCCCCAATATTGTTCTTTTCACCTTCTATTGGGGATGAGAATCCCAAGCCCATCTTTCAGCTAGAGACAAATCGAGTCCCCGGGCAGAGGAGAGAGTGTTTCACTGGGCTCTGTCGCGAAAAAGTCACGGAAAATGTTTTCTTCCCTTTAATAGGGACTCTTTTTTAATTGGGCTCTTCCTCCATGAGGCTCAAAGCCAATAATTTAATCAGCAATTTGTATCACATTTGAAATGCCTTTGTCTGGAGTCAGGGGAAAAAAAGATTAGCGTTTGCTCCCTGAAATATGGCTGCCGGATGCAAGGGAATAGAGAACGCAAATAAGCAAAGCAAAGTTAAGCTTTCTGTATAGAGCTGGAGGCTTAGCAGCGCAGATTACAACAGCAGGTGATGAGCAACTTTAGCCTCGACTGTGTAGGCTGTGAAAAATCCTGTTACACTCCAAAAGCATTTTAGCTACAGCTCTGAGCTTCAGAAATGATTGATCTGAAATCTAAAGGGCCAGCGACAACTGGAGACCAAAAGTTATTTCGCTGTTGGCCAGGAGGAGACAGTCAGGCCGCCAAAGAGCTGTCGGATTCCAGGAGCGAGCGCGAGTTTGGAGCCTGCCTTCTTTCTCCTCCTCACCTGGGGGAACTTCTGATCTGCCTTGGACCTTCTGGATGATGATTAATGAAGACAAAGCCCAAAGAGATGAAAGGACAATGGAGAAGAGACTGGAGGACGTGGTGACACCAGAAGGACGCGAACACAGAAGGAATGTTGTCTTGAGGGGAACTCGAGGAAAGGTCAGAAGCTTCATTTATTGATTTAAATAATGTATTAAACACTCATCTGCAAAGACAGCTGAGCACAGTACAAAAACAAAAACACAAATAGCCACACACTGGGGCATGGGGATTTTAAAGCGTCACCAAAAGAAATATTGGAAGATATGATGTGTGCAGAGGTCTTGCAGAGCCACATAGCTGAGCCTCACCTGGATCCCCGGCAATGCCTGTGAAGTTTCTGTTCATTACAACGAATAATTAACTAATTAGTCAATTAGCTAATTTTTTTTAGATTAGATCTTGTTGACTTCAATGGCGCTGTGCAGATTTTAACCTTCTGAAGATCTTGGATGAAATACTGGCCTGGTAGAAGAAAATGGCAGAAGTCCCATTGACTTCAATGGAACTAGGATGTCACTTCTTGGTTTTAAGAGATGGTCTCAATCGGGGTGGGCAATATAACTGTGGTGTTCACCTTTGGTGGGCTGCAGCCGCTATATTTACCCACACCTCCGCAGGTACGGGCGATCGTAGCTCCCATGGGTCAGGAATGGCAAGGTGCAGCCAATAGGAGCTATGATTCCCACATGGCTGCAGAGGAGCAGCTAAATACATCAGTGGGGGGGCTTGCTGGACCAGATCCAGCCCATAGGTTGGTATTTGCCCACCCTGGTCTAAACACAAAACTGGCATCAGTTTAACTGAAATCGGTTTAGTGAAACCAATGCAGGCTCTATATGTAGACACACTTAAATCATTTTGCAAGACGAGTCTGTGGATGGGATGAATGACCAGTGTAAACTGGGATTTAGGGAAAAATCAGAACCAAAAAAACCCTCAAAAAGGGTTCCAGAACCAAAACTCTTTTTGTGCTGCGGAACACTTGCAGATGGGGAGGAACACACCTGTCCAGTCTTGAGACGCTCAGCAGCCAACTCTTCCTGCAGTGTGGACAGACCCCTGGGCCAACTGGCTTTGATGGAAAATGACACAAAAGGCCACATTGTGGTAGCTGTGTGACGTAGTGGGGGTACCTTGCTGGTTGCTATGTTGAGCAGTGGGTTGTGAGTGACCTCCACTGGCTGCTGGCTGCAGCACGGCCCAGCAGGGCAGGGGATGAGTCATTATGCAAAAAGGGTCTCTCAACCTGTCGGACGAGCTACCCCCCAGGGAGAGAAACAAAGGAAGGTGGAATGCCGCCCCTGGCTGGGGGGCAGGGCTGGAAGAGAGTTAGGGTATGTCTACACTACCCCGCTAGTTCGAACTAGCGGGGTAATGTAGGCATACCGCACTTGCAAATGAAGCCCAGGATTTGAATTTCCCGGGCTTCATTTGCATAAACTGGGCGCCGCCATTTTTAAATCCCTGCTCGTTTGAACCCTGTGCCGCGCGGCTACATGCGGCACGAACTAGGTAGTTCGGACTAGGCTTCCTAGTCTGAACTACCGTTACTCCTCATTCCACGAGGAGTAACGGTAGTTCAGACTAGGAAGCCTAGTCCGAACTACCTAGTTCGTGCCGCATGTAGCCGCGCGGCACAGGGTTCAAACGAGCAGGGATTTAAAAATGGCGGCGCCCAGTTTATGCAAATGAAGCCCGGGAAATTCAAATCCCGGGCTTCATTTGCAAGTGCGGTATGCCTACATTACCCCGCTAGTTCGAACTAGCGGGGTAGTGTAGACATACCCTTAGTTAGTTTCTGTCTGGGAGCATGGAGGAGACAGCCTAGGGAAAGGGGCTGGGATTTAGGGGCCCAGTCTCCCCCATCTCAAGGGGGGCTGAGGCATCCTAGGCCTGCCCTGGAACCAGATGACATTTGTGCTGTGCTGTATCCTGGAGGAGCAATAAACTCCCTCTGTTCTACTGGCTGGTGGAGTCTGTCCGTGCCATTATGGGGGTGCAGGAGATGGGAAAACCCCAACACACCGTCACAAACTGCTAAGCTCAGCACGGATTAACCCTGTGTTAGGACAGCACCTAGCACTATAGTGCCCTGAGCCTTATGAGGGGCTCTGCCTTCTATTATCACAGGGCTTATTATTCTACTAGGCAACACTCTCTGAAGTCAGAGTCTGTTTATTTCACTCCTAGTGAGGAACTAGCTCGTGCCAGGGCTCCACATTTTCCTGTCTGCTCAGGAGTTGGAAAAGCATCCTTTAGTCATACTGGCAGCCTGCCTTCGTATAGGGAAAAGTACCATCCTTATCCTACCTCCAGAAGGCTCCCAAGAGGATATGAACACCTGGGGCTGTTTCACAAGTATTCCTTCATGGCATTCCAGTCTCTTGATACTACATGAAAGGAAGCCTCTTCCTAGGCCGTGTCGGACATCCCTGGAGCTTGTCCCAGTCAGCAGTTAAACCTACAGGCCCCATTTGTGCAGCCAGCCAAGGAATTTACTCTTTCTCAGAGAAAAAAACAGACGCGTCAAAAATCTCCTGGTTTGCTTTCTTAGCTGTCTCCCCTGGGCACACCTCTAGGGATGATGCCAAACTCCCCCATCTCTGAAGCTTCTGCAGAGGACAGAGGGGTGGGTTCACTGGGGCAGACCCGTGAGCTAAAGACAGGTAGAGAGAGACGTCAGGGGTCCTTGGCTGGGGCTGGCCCAGGTTTGGGGCATTCTGTCTACCACTGTGTGCTTGCTTCAAAGCCTCATTAACGACAAACCAGGCGTCGGCGTTCTAAACCGGCTGGCTAATGAAGCCCAGCTGTTCAGAACCCTGCAAAACTCTGAGGCACAAAGGACAGGTTAGAAACCTTTACACCCTGGGAAGAGCCTTTTTAGCTGTAGTATTCAGGTGTGTATGTGTGTGTGTGTGTGTGTGTGTGTGTGTGTGTGTGTGTGGCGGGGGAACACAAGAGAGGTGCATGGGCATTTACTTCAGTTCTTAGACATCTGTAGTGTAACGCCAGGACAGAACCTACTGCCAGGCGGGGATCGCTAACATCACAAGGCGCGGCCTGCTGTAAGGGCACGCTGCCCTCCGATGCCAGTCACACCGGAAAGCACCAGCAAGCGGTGCCGGGAGATGCTGCCTTGGGAGGTGCAGCCGTAGGATTCAGCTCCATATCGCTGTGCAGCAGTGTGACGCCGTGTGGCAGGCAATCTAGTGTAACGCCCGGGGTTTGAGGGTGTGCAGGGCAGTCTGTCACCCCATGGCAGTAAATGCGAACCGTGCTTAGACAGAGGCACGATCCAAGATACTGTACTTTTGGCAAGCCAGCAGCTACCGATATACCCGGAATATTCAGAGGCACAAACAGGTGCAGCCTATCTGGACAGACAGACCCTGGGATGTGCAGACAGTAAGCAACTCACGGTGTCTCTTTAAAGCAGGGGTGCAGAATCTAAGGCCCAGATGTGGCCCCTGGCTTGCCTGGATCTGGCCCCTGAGGCTCGGGGCTCCCTACCCTCCAGCATTGGGGAGCTCATGCTGGTGCTTCAACCTCCTGTTCCCATGGGGCTGGCGCACCACAAATCTAGTAGCCTGGGCCCACTGAGGCTCTGGTATGGGAGGGGAATGTGGGGCGCGTCTTTCTCCTTCTTAGTCGGGGGCCACGTCAGTGAGGGTGTGTTTTGTTTTGGGGTTTTTTTTTCGCTTCTCACTTGTGTGTGGCCCCCGGCTGATTTTTTTGTGGTTCAGCATCCCCCCGACCCAAAAAAGGTTCCCACCCCTGCTTGAAAGACCCAGGCAGTGTCCCCAACAGACGGCGGAGGCCAAGCGCACGAGCGAGACCTGTCGAGCCCCATTGCACTCCACCAGCTTTTCCCTCTCCACGTGAAAACCCTTCCTGCGGCTTCGGATGCTAATTTCCCCCTGTCTGGAGGAGACAGGAGGGAGTGAGGTTGTTAAGGAGACGGGCTCTGCATCCATTCTGCTTTCCTCCCTTGGCATCGCATTTCATTTTGGGTTTATTATCATTATTGAGGGCTTATTTTTATTAACTTTATGGTAATGATGCTGGAGCGGTGTGGGTCCCAGAGCCTTTGGGTTTGGCTGAAGGAGGGGTTGACATTTCCAAGCAGCAGGCTGCGCAGAGACGAGATGCAAGCGGACGCGCACGCTGGGAGAAGATGCTCGCTCTGGCGCAGCTGAGTCAGGAGCCCCCCATACGCCCAGTGGCAGGGAGAAGAAAGCGGCTTCATTAAATGTAGGGAAATGTCTACTAAGAATACAGAGGGATCCACAAAAGGCCTTCCCGTAGGAGAAGAGAAAACAGAGCAGGATATGCTGGATAAAATACACTGCTGGGCCCATATAAATATTTAGTGGGTTCAGAAAACTTTCCCCATCTTATTGGAGCGCGCAGGTGGCAAAGTCAAGCTCTCCAAGGTTCGTAAATGCCAGAATGAAATTGCCAGTGCCTAATTTGGCCCCCTTGTGTATATTCATTACAATATATTGCTTTCTTCGGCCATGGGACTCTGTTCCAACACAAGGATTGTTGGGAGACATAGGCTCCGCCTAACCAAGGGAGGGAAGAGCATCTTCATGGGCAGGCTTGCAAACCTACTGAGGAGGCTTTAAACTAGGTTTGTTGGGGGACGGTGACCTAAGCAGGGAAGTTGGATACCGGGAAGAAACACAAGGAGGAAGGAACAACAAAGGAGGACCCTTGATTTGAATGGAGACGGTCGGGCAATCAACTGGCTGTCTAAGGTGTTTGTACACGAATGCAAGGAGCCTGGGAAACAAACAGGAAGAATTAGAAGCCTTGGCCCAGCCAAAGAACTATGATTTGACTGGAATACCGGGGACTTGACGGGATGACTCACATGACTGGAACACTGTCATGGAAGGGTATAAAGTGTTCAGGAAGAACAGGAGGGCGAGAAAAGGAGGAGGAGTTGCACTGTCTGTAAGAAAGCAGGAGGATTGCTCAGAGCTCCAGTCTATAGAGGGAGAAAAGCCTGTTGAGAGTCTATGGGTTAAGTTTAGAGGCGGGAGCAACAGGGGTGAGGTTGTGGTTCGTGTCTGCGACAGAGCGCCGGATCAGATGGATGAGGTAGATGAGGCTTTCTTCAAACAACTAAGAGAAGCTTCCAGATCGCAGGAGCTGGTTCTCATGGGCAACTTTAACCACCCTGACATCCGCTGGGAGACCAGTGCAGCAGTACACAGGCAATCCAGGACGTTTTTGGAGAATGTTGGGGATAACTTCTTGGTACAAGTGCTGAAAGAATCAACCAGGGGCCATGCGCAGCTTGACCTGCTGCTCACAAACAGGGAGGAACTAGTAGGGGAGGTAGAGGTGGGTGGCAACCTGGGCAGCAGTGATCATGAGATGGTCGATTTCAGGATCCTGACAAAAAGAAGGAAGGAGCACAGCAAAATACACACCCTGTGACTCCCTCAGAGAACTGACGGGCAGGATCCCCTGGCATGTAACAGAAAGGGGAATGGAGTCCAGGAGAGCTGGCAGGATTTTAAAGAAGCCTTATTGAAGGCCCAGGAAGAAACCATCCCAATGCGCAGCAAGAAAAGCAAATATGGTAGGTGACCAGATTGTCTTACCAGGGAAATCCTTAGTGAGCTTAAACACAAAAAGGAAGCTTGCAATAAATTGGACAGATGACTAGGGAGGAGTATAAATATATTGCTCAAGAATGCAGGGGAATTATCAGGAAGGCAAAAGCACAATTGGAATGGCAGCTAGCAAGGGATGTGGAGGGGAACAAGAAAGGTTTTTACAGACATGTTAGCAATAAGAGGGTGATCAGGGGGGGTGTGGGGCCCTTACTGGATGAGGGAGGTAACCTAGTAACAGATGTGGGAAAAGCTGAAGTACTCGATGCTTTTTTTGCCTCTGTCTTCACAAACAAAGTCAGCTCCCAGATTAAGGCACTAGACTACGCAGAATGGGAGAAGGTGGGCAGCCCTCGGTGGGGAAAGAACAAGTTACGAACTATTTAGAAAAGCTAAACATACACAAATCCATGGGCCTGGATTTAATGCATCCGAGGGTGCTGAGGGAGTTGGCAAATGTCATTGCAGAGCCTTTGAACATTATCTGTGAAAACTCATGGGCTGTGTCTACATTGGCACCCTTTTCCGGAAAAGGGATGCTAATGAGACACTTCGGAATTGCAAATGCCGCGGGGGATTTAAATATCCCCCGCAGCATTTACATGAACATGGCTGCCGCTTTTTTCCGGCTTGGGGCTTTGCCGGAGAACAGCGCCAGTCTAGACCGGATCTTTCGGAAAATAAAGCCTTTTCCAGAAGATCCCTTATTCCTGAATTTAAGAGGAATAAGGGATCTTCCGGAAAAGGCTTTATTTTCCGAAAGATCCCGTCTAGACTGGCGCTTTTCTCCGGCAAAGCCCAGAGCTGGAAAAAAGCAGCAGCCATGTTCATGGAAATGCCGCGGGGGATATTTAAATCCCCCGCGGCATTTGCAATTCCGAAGTGTCTCATTAGCATCCCTTTTCCGGAAAAGGGTGCCAATGTAGACACAGCCATGGAGATCGGGAGAGATCCCAGATGATTGGGAAAAGGCAAACGTACAGTCCATCTTTAAAAAAGAGAAGAAGGACAATCCAGGGAACTACAGACCAGTCAATCTTACCTCAGTCCCCAGGAAAATCTTGGAGGGGATCCTCAAGGTGTCCATTTTGAAGCACTTGGATGAGAGGAAAGTGATCAGGAATAGTCAACACGGATTCACCAAGGGCAAGTCATGTCTGACCAATCTGATTAGCTTCTATGATGAGGTAACTGGCTCTATGGACAAGGGGAAGTCAGTGGATGTGATATACCTTGACTTTAGCAAAGCTTTGGATATGTTCTCCCACAATATTCTTGCCAACAAGTAAAGGAAGTATAGGATTGGATAAATGGACTGTAGGGTGGATAGAAAGCTGGCTAGATTGTCGGGCCCAATGGGTAGTGATCAATGGCTCAATGTCTTGTTGGCAGATGGTTTCAAGTGGAGTGCCCCAGGGATCGGTTCTAGGGCTGGTTTTGTTCAATATCTGGATGAGGAGGTGGATTTCACCTTCTCTGGAGACATTACAGCCTTGCTAATTCACACCTCCCTGGTCCACAAACCCAGTAATACTCCCAAGGATACCTCAGCCCTCCTCTCAGCTCTGATTTCAGAGTAGGAGCAGTGATGAGTTTTCAGTTACTTATAAGCTCTTTCACGGAATGTTCACTAGTGTTCACTACAATACAAAGTGTCATTGTCACTTAAGAGTCAATTGCTCTTGCTCAAGTTAAGAAAAATATCAGGGAAGCAGCAATGCTGAGGTTTATTATTACACTTGCTCACCAGTTCATAAATGACTTGAGCCAGAAACCCAGTAAAGATCATGGAAAATCTCCCATTGACGTCAGTGGCTTTTAATCAGGACTCAATTTGGCAACTTGCAATGCCTCTCCTAATAAGTAGTGTGAACTCTGTGGTTACTTGTATTTGGAAGGGGGCAAAAACTCTACATTAACCCTTTCAGATCTCAGCGTGTGTGACAGTAGTTGGCTCTGAATTCCCAAAGTCATTTCCAACAGTTTGTTCCATGCTGGATTAAAGATAAGCAAAGGCCCAACTGTGAATTTGTTCTTACAGAATCCAAGGCCAAGCTGGTGGAAGTCTAATGAGAAGAACTGGCCTTGGCGATTTCCACAATTCAAGATGGTGGAGACAATGTGTGTTTGGCCACGGAGGATTGTTACTGTTTGGTGCTGACAGTGCAAGAGAGAAACTGAGTTCAGATTTTTGCTTTGAACCTAAACCTTGATCCTAAATTGGATCTGAGCAGTGGAGTGCCGAGAAGCTAATTAGAGCTGGCTGGGAGGTTTTTGCCAAAACCTTTTATTGTAAAATTTCAATCCATCACAAGGTGAACTTTTTTGCAGGAAAGGGTCAGTTCAGATAATTTTTTTAACTCAAAAAAATCTTTTCCAAAAAGTTTTTGAATGGTTAAAACATTTTGTTTCAGTATAATCCAAACAAAAAAAAATCTGATTTTTCCTATTCAAAATTACTTTTTCCCTTCATTTTAAGCTAATGGAATAAAAAAAGGGTTAAAGAATAAAGAACAGTCAAAGCTGAAAAGAAACACTTCAACTGACCCAATACAATTTTTTTTCCAAATTTTTTAAAAAATTTGGGATTTTGATTTTTTCCCTGAGTGAAGATGAGAAAAATGTTGAGAGCTCAAAAATTTCCATGGTCTGGGAAAACCATTTCCCACCCAGCTCTGAAGTGAATACCTAATGTGAAGTCATGCCCTGGGAGGGTATATCTACACTGAACACACTGCACCATAGGTCAAAATAAGATACACAATTTGAGCTATGCAAATTGCATACTTTATTTCGATCTTATTTCAAATAGCTTATTTCAAAATGTGGCGCTGTCTACACAGCACTTATTTTGAAATAAATCACTATTCTGAAACATCCCTTACCCCCCGTGCAATGAGGCTTACAGGGACGTTGGAATAGCAAGCCGGTTATATTTCTAAATAACGGGTTTGCTCAAAGACGCAGAAGTGTAGACGTAGCCGAAGAGAGTGAAGAGGCTTCTCTTGCTTAGAAGACCGCTAGTATCTGAGGATGGGTCAACACTAGAAAGTGAGGTTGACCTAGATACCTCACCCCACAATATGACAATTCACAGCCCTGAGAGACAAAGCCCAGTGTAGACAGAGCCAAGTTGATGCTAAAGTTCTTCTGTTAACCTAGGTGCAGCCTCTCAAAAAGTGGATTTACTACCATGATGGAGAAATGTGTGAACAAGTCCCCACCCTGCTGAAAGGCCGCGGATGGAGAAGAATTATTCCGAAACAAAGCGTAAAAGACTGGCAAAACATCTCTCTCCTCCTCTGGAGCTGCTCTTTGAAATGGATTTCCTTTGCGGTGGCATTTCTCATTTTGATTGTTTGTCTCCCAGGAGCATCCTGAATTAATATTCTGTGTTCCCGGTGCCTGATGCTGTCTGGCTACCTTTTAATTGAGGGGCACATCTGACGAAGCCTTGAATCACCGCAGATAGCGTGAACAATGGAACTTGAAACACCAGTATCTCATCCCTGGGAGCTGGCAGCTTGTTTCATTGCAGGTGTCTAGGGCAGAGGGGGGAGAAAGAGATGAGCTACGCATCCAGATTCAATTCGAGCCACTCCTGCAGAGCGACCTGCTCCTTCCACCTTGTGCCAGAGCTGGCAGAAGGCCCCGTGTAGATCACAGAGGATGCAAAACATGTCTGATAAGCCACCTGTGTTGTTTTAAGTGACTGTGATGCTGCTAAAAGGTGCCAGGGTAACAACCTGAGGGATATAGTGGCTTGTAGCCACAGAACAGGTACAACAAAGGAGGGGATTCCCACACCCTCTTCTGCCTACCAGTGGGCCCAGCTGCTCACTTGGAAGCATCTCCTCTACTAATTCATGCGCTGAGGATCCGCTGAATTCTTGGCCTCTGTGCTGAGAGCAGCCAGCGGAGCAGACAGGGTGGTTAGACACTTGGAACCGGGCTTGTCAAACTCATTTCACTTGGGTCACCAAATCTCTGCCTCGTGCGGTACTGGGGAGAAAGAGATGAAGTGCTCGTAGTTTCCCCTGGTCCCTTGCTCTGGCAGAAGCAGGACCAGAAGGGAGAAGCAGGGAAGGGCTGGCATTTTGGGAGGAGGGATGAGGATGGAAGAGAACAAAGAGACGCACCCCAAGTGTAACGGTCCTTTGCAACTCCAGCACTTGGCTGCAATCCATGCAAAGAGGATTCCTCGGTGGGGGCTGTTTGACACACAGACCCTGCAGCTCTGCCTGGCTCTGGCCCTCCCACACTGCCTAACGCAGCCCCCGCTGCCTAATGCCACCACACCGCATCGCTGAGTGTTGGTCTATCACAAGCAGCCAGGAAACAGCTGCCTACGTGGCCGAACGATTCAGATAAGCTCTTGGAAAAACAAGCAAACAAGCTTTCACAGGCTTATCCATAGGGATGCTCTGCTCCCTGCGAGGTTTGTCCTTTGCTAGAAATTAGCGACAACTTTCCAAAACGTTCCTCCACCATCTGCCCTGGCTCTTTTGGAAAGTGCGTTGGACGGGCAGGACAGGCGCTGCTCCTCGCAGTAACGCCGACATGATTACGAAATGTTCGCCAGAGGGAAGGGCTGCATTTAAACTCATGGCTTCCCCCCATAAGTGGAGAAGGGGGGGACTGAGGTTGGCTTGGAGATGACTGAAAGCCACGGGAGCTTAAAATAAGCATCGGCTAATTCCAGCAAAAACAAACCTGCCCTGAAAAGAGCTATTCCCCCGGACCACATCCTCACTTTACAGTGCCTGGGACTTCTCGGAGGCCCATTTAGAACACCGTCTCCTTTCAGGATTTCTCGCTTGCTTTGCTTTACTGGCTCCACGCAGGCAAATGAGGTTTGAAGTTTGAAACCCTGTTTTCTTAGCAATGCTCAAACAAATCCTAATAAAGGTGCTGCATGCTGATCAGCCGCCTGGCATTTATAGCACAGTCCTCATTATCCTGGGGGTGCTACTGGGGCCTTGGCACTTTGGAGGGAACAAAGTTAGGCAGCCGGGTGTTTTTTTAGCGGATGCCGTAGGTGGTTTTTCTGCAGCGAGGCTGGGGTGTGTGAAGCCGGGAGGCAAAGGGGTTTTCTGTGGGTACAAAATGGGGTGAATTTTTTTTTTCTTCTCTGAAGCATCTTGACATGATGGAGACCAGCCTGGCTGCCCACGGGATGTGATGCAAAGTGCCCCTTCTCCTCCTGTCCCCCTGCAGGTATCGTTAAGCTGCTCTCTATTACCAGTGCTGCCAATCCCACACACATGCCAGGCACGAGATTGCCTTCAAATCATGAGATTCTTTTAAAAGTAATATAGTGTGGCTGTGTCTACACTGGCAAGATTTTGCGCAAAATCTTGCCACCTGTCTACACTGGCCATGAGTATTTGCACAAGAACACTGATGTTCTACTGTCTAAAACCCGTGCTTCTTGCCCAAATACTCTGACACTCCCGCTCAGGGATAAGGGTTCTTGCGCAAGAGGCCAGTGTAGACAGGTAACATGAATTTCTTGCGCAAGAAAGCCCAATGGCTAAAATAGCCATCGGAGCTCTCTTACGCAAGAGAGAGTCTACACTGGCACGGATGCTTTTGTGCAAAAGCAAATCTTTTGCGCAAAGGCACATGCCAGTATAGACGCTCTCTTGCACAAATACTTTTAATGGAAAAACTTTTCCGTTAGAAGTATTTGTGCAAAATCATGCCAGTGTAGATGCAGCCTGTGGGAATTCTTATTAGCCTTTTGGTTCCTGAGCTTTTCCCTGCAACCGGGAAGGTTAGAAACTTACCTTTCACTTGGAAAGGAAGCCTAAATTCCACCCACATGATTCCTGGAGCTGGGGCTTCTGACGAGACTCAGGATAATCACGAGAGTCGACAATGACAACTAAGTATTTCATGCCACTTATCGCCTTTCCCCAATGGATCTTGCTTGCCACTCTATTGGCTTGGACATGGGCTGTGAGTCAGGCCCCGGGGGATCTAGGTGCAGCTTCACGCCTGCCGACAGGGGAGCAGAGGTGGCAGAGATTCAAAGGGGGGCCCTGGGGCCGAGAGATTCAAACAGACCCAGAACATCGCTCTGTGCTGTTCTAAGGGTGGGCGGGGAGTGGCGGCACTAAGGGCTGAATGCCTTGGCCACGCCCCTTCCACCTAAGGCCCCGCCCCTTCCAGGAACACAGAGCCAGCCCCCATACACCCCTTGCTCCCGGAAACCTCAACCCAGCTGCTCAGCTCTGGCACTGACCTGGAGCAGGACCTGGGCTTCCTTTCCCTGGGCTCCCATTGGGGCTGACCAAGGGGCCCATCTTAATAAAGTGCTTTGAGATTTACCGCTGAAAAAGCAAAGCGAAGCCCAGAATCTGCTCTCAGGCCTTGTGCAGTTCTTCCCCCCTCCATCACCCACAAGCGGTGCACACCCCGCCTTTCCTCCAGCGCACGGCACAATGACCGGGCGGCTCTTTGTCACCTCTGGTGTCGACGCCTGGAATGTGGTTTATGAGTCTGAAGCTGCCTCTGAGCGCAGGACCCCCCCCGCTCCATTGTGTTCAGAGGCGCTGGGTTTGTTCTCCGTCCATTGTCGTTATCTTTGCCTGCTGCATTCGTGGTTTGCAGCTGTTCAGGGTTTGGGGGCAGTAGCTCTCTGTTATTAGGTTCACTGTGAATTCGGCAAGGCAGACTGGCCTGTCTTCCCAAGCAGGCGACCTGACAGATTCTGCTAATTTAAAGGACCAGGGGAGGGGGGGAACCCCCAACCATAGCCCACTCCCAGTAAAACAGTCCATCACCTAGGCCATGGTAATCCGCTTCAGACAGATCTCCTTCGTCCACAAGGCCCTCCCTCTTTTCTTTGCATGCCACACAGAGGTAGACATTGATCATTAATAAATCTGGCAGAGGGGAATAGAATATGCTGTCAAATGTTAAGGCATCAGAGGTGCTGGTGGGATTGATCACGGTGTGAGCTGAGCAGCCAGTGCTAATTAACGTATTGTTTTCCAGACACTGCTCTCCTACAGCTCTGTGGGCAAAACTCACACGCCAGTGTAACCCGCACACTCTGTGTACACTAGCGGGTTCTTGCGCAAGAACCCGCAGAGCGTCCACACTGTCCGTCCATTCTTGTGCAAGAAGATTTACAGTACAGCATCAAAAGACAGGGCTTCTTGCGCAAGAGCTACGTTCTTTTCTAACAAGCGTAAGCCCTCTTGCACAAGAGCTCTTGTGCAAGACGGCAGTGTGGACGCACAGCAGGGGTTCTTGCACAAGAAAGCCCTATGGCTAAAATGGCCATCTGAGCTTTCTTGCGCAAGAGAACGTCCACACGGCAATGGATGCTCTTGCGCGAAAGCACATGGCAGTGTGGACAAGATGTTCTTGCACAAGAACCCGCCAGCATAGACATAGCCCTCGTCTGTCCCATGCAGTGGCACCGAGACCACAGCAACCGATAAGACCAAGAGACCTCGACAAGAGGGGCTGAGCATCAGCTGGCTGTTAGCTCAGAGGGTAGAGGCACCTTTACCAAGCTGCAGCAGTCCCAGATTCAAATCTGCCTGGTGGCAGTTACACCAGCTCTTGCAAAGCTGAGTGGCCAATCTCTGCTCTCTAAGCTGGTGCCAGTAGCCAAGCACCTTGGGTCTGTGTGCCAAGATTGGAAGAGGCCCTAGGGAGATGTGGTCTCAGAGCTCTGCTGGAGGACAGTGCTTTCCCTTCCTACCTGTGATTGGGGGGGGGGCAGTAGATAATGTTTTACTGGGCTTGAAATGTCCCAGAAAATGGCCAGGCCCTAGAAAGAGACTTCGTGCACTTCACCACTTTGTGTGTCTCTCTAGTCATGTGGCTGTTGCCTCCTGTAGGGGGATGAGAGAGTGTGACTATGGGACTGAAACAGGTTGAATTTACTGTTGCACCATCTCAGCCTACTGAGACAGGCCTAGGATGGCCAACAGGGAAATGCCGGCATTGCTCAGCCCCAAAATGACTAACTCACGGCAGAAGCCCTGGAAATGTGTTCCCTCCCAGGCTATGTCTACGGCTTCTTGCGCAAGTAATATGCAAATGAGGCTAAGCATGGAATATCGTGGAGCCTCATTTGCATACCTAATGAGCCACCTTTTTTTTCAGAAGAGGCTCTTGCGCAAGAAGGAGCGTCTACACTGCCCCTTCTTGTGCAAGAAAACCCCTCTTGTGCAACGCCGTTCTTCCTCTCAAGTAATCGGCGTAACGGCATTGCACGAGGGATTTTCTTGCGCAAGAAGGGGCAGTGTAGACGCTCCTTCTTGCACAAGAGCCTCTTCTGAAAAAAAGGTGGCTCATTAGGTATGCAAATGAGGCTCGGCAATATTCCACGCTTAGCCTCATTTGCATATTACTTGTGCAAGAAGCCGCGAGTGTAGACACAGCCCCAGGGTACAAGAGCCCCATCACCAGTGGGGTACTAGAGAGCCGCCGAAAGAGAAGGGCACCTCCAGGGAACTACCCTGCCAAGCAGCTTAGCCAAGGCATGCTTTACAGCCTCCCAGGCATGCTCAGTGAGGTCTGACCCATCTGGCATGGCGACCTCCAGCCAAGGGTCTCAGAGCACTTCCGCATGCGTTATGTCACTGTTACCATAATTATTTACATTAGCATGGTACCTAGATGCTCTCATTGTGAAGGCTGTGCACTTGGACGGCCACCTAGGAGACTCAGATGCCCCCCAGCTGATTAGCAGAGCGGCCACAGTGCCCACAGCTGGCAGCGTGTGTTTCTACTGGTGGTGCACATTCACACAGGCCTCAGTGCATCTACACATTTATTCCACACATGGAGAAATTAGAGGAAAAGAGAGGAGCATTGACCGGGACTGCACTTACATAATGAAACCCGCTACTGCCCTTTGCCATGTAGGTAAGTATAATTTTCTCCATTTCAGAAAGATCCAGCTGATATGGTGATATGGCTTGCCCAAAGCAACACAACCGAGTGAGGACTAGAACCCAGGCGTCCTGATCTAACTAAGATAGCCCTGACGGCAGCAGGTAGTTTCCTGTAGATGTGTGTTATCTTCTGTCCTCATTTCACAGAACACTAGAACTGGGTGAAATGTTTCCAGAAGGAGAAAAAATTCCACCCCCAAGACAGAGTTTTGCCAAAACCACTTTTCCCTCCAGGGAAAACATTGGTGGGAAGAGGGGGCATTACTACACATTTTTTAATCTTTCAAACAGGAAATTCCAAAATGAAATGGAATATTTGAGGGTTTTTTTGGAAGATGAAAATGAAACGAAAGTGTTGACTCCCACCAAATCAAAACCAACATTTCCTATTTTGAATGGACATGAAACAAAACTGTTTGTTTCACTTAGCTTAGAAATCTCTGCTGAAAAAGCCTGACATTTGAATAAGGAGCTTCAAATGAACAACATGTTCAAAAGGCTGTGTGGGGGAGGAAAAACAAGTTTTTTAAAACCAGCTCTAGAAAATACAGGTCTTTCTTCCCTGCTCAGTCTCCTAGGTATCTAGCAGGTTAATGTGCAGATGTAGTCGAGAACCTCTGAGCCCATGGGTCTGATTCTACAAAACAACCGTGTTCCGAGGTTCAGATGAGTTGCAGAGCCAGGAAAAGCATCCAGGCACTTTATCAATTCACACAGATAATAAGCAACAGGGAAGCAGAAACCAGGATTTTTAGATCTAACATTCCAGCTGCCAAACAGCTGCCCGAGGTCTGTCCCCTGCAGAGCGGAGATGCCAGGGATGTTACCATGCAGATGTGCAAAATAATTGTGAGTCATCTGGAGGCAATTTAAAGCTGGGAGCAGGCATGAAATATGCCCCTACCCCAATGGAGAGGGGAAACTTCAGATGGATTTCAGATGCATTTAAACATCAGAGAAAAGCAAAAGCAGAGGCCTCTTTTGCTTGCATTGCTAACTCTTTTTTTGCCCTCGAGATAGTAGAATCAATGACTGGGGTTTTTAAAATAGCACAGACACAAAGCCAAGCAGACAGACAGGGGAACCTTCCTTTCCTTGCAATCTAGTTTTTGTTGTTTTTTCTGTTGCCCTAGATTATGCGTTGTTTGATATGGAATTTCAGATGATCATTTAAGGATCTAATTAGCCCAGAAGAGCGCCAACTAAGCAACCGGGTGTAGCGTGGGTTTAAGTGTTTAGTGCCTTTTTCGCTCGCTTTTTAATTGGTGTTTAACTAAAGAATAAATAAAAAAGAAAAGCAGCTTTGCTTGGGCCATTTGGGTTTACTTATTAAATAGCATGTTTGTTCTTGGGAAGGGAGTGGTTTAGGTTTGCCAGCAACGGGCTTTTCGGTTCTTTACACGATGCTCGGCGGACGCTCGGGGTCAGCCTTGCACATCCTTCACCTTTCTTGAAGCTGTGTGAGGCGCAGATGTTGTTTGAACCAGGGAAAATGTCAGCTCCCAGGAGGAGTAGAGAGTTAACTCACGGAGAGCCCCGAGGAAGGCCAGCCCTGCAGGCCAGCTATAGTTTCTTGCATGCATTTACATATGCTCTTTCAGACAGCTTTCGGTGGTCTCCCACTTCATTGATTTCCATTTCTTCCCCTCCATTTCCAGGCAGGTTTTCCCCTCTCGTCTTTCTGCCCCTTCCTCTCTCCCCTCCAGGCCTTGTAATGTCTTGTAGACACACGCATGTGCGTGCGCACACACAAACCGAGAGGACATTTTCTCAGTGGCTTTTGATTTGCAGGGAGGAGAGCAACAAAAAGAACAAGAGGACCAGCGCCGTGAGAGCCCGAGCATGTTGTGAGTCTACCGCAGAACAGTGGGCGGAATTCTCTGTGACTCTATTAACCTATGTGGTATTGGGGCTGCCTTCCTGCAGACAGGCAGGGACCTTGCAAAATGGGATGACACCAAAAATAAAACTGTTAGTGTTGGATTGCAATCAACACCCAAACCTCACTGCTCTGTACTCCTGTCCCTGCTCCCCCGGCCTGCCCCAGCCTCGCAGGGGAATCCCTGCGGGATGCCCATTATTGCCAGAACAAATCTTCAAAAACCGTGATTCTGACCCCAGAAATCCTGAGATATATATTTTTTTAAAGACTAGACTCTGGAATCTTTGTCTTTGCCTTCTGGTTTCTGAGATTCAGCTTTTCTCTGCAAGCATGAGGATGACTCTTATTTCTATCATGTGTAGGTGCCCATGTCATGGATCAGGACCCCGGCGGCGATGTGCTGTACTAACCCGGGCCAGAAAGCCATTCTGTGCCCCCAAAGATCTCCGAAACATGCTGAGCACAAAAGATGAGCTTCCCAAGGAACCCCATGTGGGCACACACTGGGGTCTTGCGGAAAACCTCACATCGTGTGAGAGCTGGCCAGGAGCACTGCTTGAAAAGTGGCCTTGCCTTTGAGCACTTGTACATCTATATTTGCGGCTGATTTATCCTCCCTCACCAGGGCGATCAGCATGAGCGACCCAGCGACGGCACCTGCCTGTCTCCGAATTCTGGGCGTGTTTCTCCAGACGTCACCCTGTACCTGCTCTCTCTCACTTGGCACCCTCCTTTCCCTGAGTACATTTTCCAGCGGCGGCCTCCTTGGCTTTCCCCTTGAGGGGACAGTCTTTGCGCCTGCAATGCGGCCTGAGCCGAGATGCAGTGGAGGGGGCATCCATTAGCAAAGTACACCATCATTCCTGCTCTCTGATTTATGATCGTCACTAATGCCTGAAAATTGTCTAGTGTGCTCACTTCCTTGGTCTCTTGGCAAAGGGCGGAAGGGCTGGCAGACTAAGTTATAACAGCATCAGGAAGGCTATTATGTCTGTCCCACTGCTCAGGCATCCAACAGTAACTGAGGAGCAGGTAGTCCTGAGCAACTTTCGAACAGAGCAGCTGTCTCTGCTCTCTCCAGGAGCGTAATTACAATAGGGGAGGAAAGAGCTAGGTCTTCTCTTCCTACCTTTCCAAGGTCATCCCAGCTAGGACTATCGGCTTGAGGGCTAGTCCCATTCCCTCACCGTTTCCCTTCTGATTTGGAAAAACACAAGACCCTATTTGTCCTGCAAAAGCCAGACTCCACCTCCTGCAAGCCCCCTGCAAGGTGCTTGCTTTGTAGGCAACGGCGTATTGCAGTGTTTCTTAAACTGTGTTCCACTATATACCGGTGTGCGGCAAGGCAGTTGGAGGTGTGCCGCGGAGAACAATAGACCTCAAAATGGACAGCCTTAAAGGGGCAGGCAACCTTTTTTTTTTCTCTTGCTCAATAACTTTCCCCCAACCCTTTTTTTCCCCTCATCAAAAAATCCTTGGTGTTCCTCATTAAAAAAAAAGGATTGTTTGGTGTTCCTTGGTCTTAAAAAGTTTAAGAAACACTAGTGTATTGCAACTAATTGAACCCTCCCTGCTTGGTCTCAGTAAGGGAGTCCATGCATAGGCATGGACAGAGGAGGCCCATCCATATAGGCAAACTAGGTGGTTGCCTAGGGCGCTAAGTTAAGTGGGGCACCAAATGGTGGCGCAATATTGTTGAGGGGTTTGGAGGTGGGGGCGTCAATTGCAGGGTCGCCTGGGGCGCCAGTTGCTGGCAGCTAGTCTAGGGCCGCCCCTGGGCAAGGAGCTTATTTCAGTGCAACGGAACGTGGCCAACATCCCAGCACAGCGCTGGCAGCAAGACGTCTTGAAATAGCAACGCAGCGTTTCTGCACCGTTCCACAGCTCCCATCGGAGAGGAGGTAGGCTGTTCAAATCTTGCCAGCGATGGCGGTCTCTCCACCCTCCCCCTCTCCAACCCAGCTAGCACTGCACATCAATAAATAAATAACCTGGGAACGTTAATGGTCACAAGTTTATCTTTCCCCTGCCTCACTAGAATCTGGGGGGATTCGACTCCAAACATACAAAAGGCGCGTGCCGAGGAATCCGAGCATGTTCCCGGGTTAGAGTAAATCCAAAGTACCGCAGGAAAGCTGACAGATGAAAGCAGATCACAGGCCAAAGATCAAACAATCTAGAACCACTTCTAAGCCTTTTACCACTGGCGATTATTAGCATTTGAAAGTGAAGAGTATTAGTGAGGTGGGTGTGGAGAAGGAAAAGTTGGAAGGAATTTCTGTCGCCAAGATATAAAAATCTGAACTGAGCAAGAGTGGACAAGGAGGAATAAAACGGATCAGACATATTAAGCAACATTCCCAAAGCGGGGGAGTGGTGCATCTCTGAGGGAGGGGAAATCACTCGTTTATTTTTAGAACCCGGATAAATATTTTAGTGAACTGAGCCGATGGTGCGTTCTCAGCCGTGTTGTTGAGGTGGTTTGGTCCGGCAGGGGAGTGGTTTCCTGCAGCAGCTGGGAAAAGGCTCCGTCTTGCTCATACTGCGGCTACCGTAAGTGTGTGGGAGGGACGGCACCTCTGGTAGGGCCTAGCTGCAGTGCACACCTCCTTCCCCCCATATGATGCTGAAGGACAGGCTGCTTCGCACGTCGGTCCCAAGGGCGGACCGTGGGGTGAAGTGGTGGGAGGGAAGGGTGTTGGAGAGGGTGACCCCCTGCTGCCCTGTCAATCCAGACAACCTTCCTCCCCTCGCCACCCCGCTGGGTTCTCTGCGGCCTGTCTCTTTAGAAGGGGTGGGCTGCGGTTGACGGGAATGGAAAGGGAGCCCAGCAAAATGTCAAGGATGGGGGCGGGTTCCCGGCGAGGCTCTCAAGCAGCAGGAAAATAATTTGAACTGACCAAATGAGAGGGGGGCCATTAGCAGGGGAGCGTTCTCCCGTTCATAGCAGTGCGCCGAGCGTGGCTGGGTTTTGCTTTCGGTCGGCTTCCTGCCGCCTCCTCCTCCTCCTCCGTGTGAGCGCTTTCCCCTCCAATGTGGCCACTATTAGCAGCCTGGTTTGTCAGGCAGCGGGGGGAGCACAATCAGAACCTGATCACAACACCCAGCAGAGCTCACGCATGGCACCAGCCTGGCCATTCAGGCTAATCTCCAGAAAGGAAAAAAGAAAAAGAAAAAAGCCTGGGTAGAAAATCTCACGCTGGATTCTGGGCTACTTAGGTAGCCTTGTCTCTGAGCCCTGGTCCTAAGGGGAGTCTTATGGCATGCAGACTGAAGCCTCGCTGCCTTTGTGGGCAGGAGCATGCTTTGCAGACACGCTTGTGTGCCCTCAGTGTTAGCTGCAGGGGCAAATCTACAAATGTGTGCCACAGGGGACTGGATGCATGGTAGCAGGAAGAGACACAGAGGCTCAGCTCTGCTCTCATAAATCACAAGTATTCCGTACCCTGAGTGCCAGGGGCAGTTCCTCACACAGGAACACTTACCTCCCAGCTAAAAAAGCTCATCCCAGATGTGCAGCTCTAGCAGTCTCTGAAAAGAGGCCAATTCAATGGACCATGGAAACTAAATTGTCTTTTTCTGCACGTGGCGTGTCCCTCTGGAAGAATGTTGTTATATTTGGGGGGAGTTTGCCCAAAAGAGGCAATGCGACCTAGTGCACGGGACTCTGAGATTCAGAAAATCCAGGTACTATTGCTGGCTCTGCTATGCAGTGCATACTGCTGCGTATACTCGCTGCTTCTGCTATGCAGTGCATACTGCTGCGTATACTCGCTGCTTCTGCTATGCAGTGCATACTGCTGTGTATACTCACTGCTTCTGCTATGCATACTGCTATGTATATTCACTGCTTCTGCTATGCAGTGCATACTGCTGTGTATACTCACTGCTTCTGCTATGCAGTGCATACTGCTGTGTATACTCACTGCTTCTGCTATGCATACTGCTGCGTATACTCGCTGCTTCTGCTATGCAGTGCATACTGCTGCGTATACTCGCTGCTTCTGCTATGCAGTGCATACTGCTGCGTATACTCGCTGCTTCTGCTATGCAGTGCATACTGCTGCGTATACTCGCTGCTTCTGCTATGCATACTGCTGCGTATATTCGCTGCTTCTGCTATGCAGTGCATACTGCTGCGTATACTCACTGCTTCTGCTATGCATACTGCTGTGTATACTCACTGCTTCTGCTATGCATACTGCTGTGTATACTCGCTGCTTCTGCGATGCAGTGCATACTGCTGCGTATACTCGCTGCTTCTGCTATGCAGTGCATACTGCTGCGTATACTCACTGCTTCTGCAATGCAGTGCACACTGCTGCGTATACTCGCTGCTTCTGCGATGCAGTGCATACTGCTGCGTATACTCGCTGCTTCTGCGATGCAGTGCATACTGCTGCGTATACTCGCTGCTTCTGCGATGCAGTGCATACTGCTGCGTATACTCGCTGCTTCTGCTATGCAGTGCATACTGCTGCGTATACTCGCTGCTTCTGCGATGCAGTGCATACTGCTGCGTATACTCGCTGCTTCTGCGATGCAGTGCATACTGCTGCGTATACTCGCTGCTTCTGCGATGCAGTGCATACTGCTGCGTATACTCGCTGCTTCTGCGATGCAGTGCATACTGCTGCGTATACTCGCTGCTTCTGCTTTGCAGTGCATACTGCTGCGTATACTCGCTGCTTCTGCGATGCAGTGCATACTGCTGTGTATACTCGCTGCTTCTGCTATGCAGTGCATACTGCTGCGTATACTCGCTGCTTCTGCGATGCAGTGCATACTGCTGCGTATACTCGCTGCTTCTGCTATGCAGTGCATACTGCTGCGTATACTCGCTGCTTCTGCTATGCAGTGCATACTGCTGCGTATACTCGCTGCTTCTGCTATGCATGCTACTCTGGGAACTCACTGGAGGACCACTAATATGGGCAGGTGCATGTGAGCTGTGCTCAGACCCCAGCTCACTATGCAGATGGAGTCTAACTTTGCACACCTGTCAAGTGTGCCCAAGTCATTGCTGCCAGTGTGTGCATTGTGAACAGGCATTTGCTATTCACTGCTCAAAGAATCCCCTTTGCTTTCTGTAGATGCAGAGACGGGTTGTGTCACAAAGCTGAGATTCACAGCGCCTCAACTTTTGGGTGTTTGGGGACCCGGTGTTGGTTCGGGCCCCTGTCTGTCTTGTACTTCACAACCCCAATTTACAGCGGGCTTCATACACAAAGCCTCCATCTGTGAGAATGCGTCGTCTCTCAGATGGGCCATGGCTATGCACAGCTCTGACTTTCCTTCAGGCTGAGGGTATGAGCTGCCATTTGAGCATAAGCGCTCTTCCTTGTCTCTCCCCCCTGCTGTGGCTGCCAACCTCCCAGCACTTGGGCTCACAGAGCTGGGGGCAGTATCTTTTGGAAGATTATTTTAAACCTAGGAGGAACCTTCCCCTTCTGCTTGCATATGGAGCTACTATTTTGCTGTTGGAGGGTGATAAACCGTTCTCGTTATCCGTTAGGCACAGGGCAATAAATGATGGGCTGGAGGATTCCCCAACCTCCCGGGTCCCCTCTGTCTGTCCTTTGCTCCAAGGCTGCCAACTCTCTCCCTTGGGAAGCTGGTCATGGCTGTACCCAGGGTGGGTAGGGCTCACACCCTTGATCTCTGGTTCCAGCAGCAGGTACCTTAGCTGCTCCACCACTACTCCCCAACCTGATTATCTTCATAGACCCCCTTATCATTCCTGTGTTCCAAAGGATGTCAGCTCTGTCCCTTGGGAAGCTGGTGTTGGGTGACTCCACATTGGGTGGGCAGTGTTGAACCCTCAGCCACCTGGAAGGGCGTTTTAGATTAGACATTAGGAAAAACTTCCTATCAGGTCAGCTAAACACAGCTGCAAGTCTCCTAGGGTATGTCTACACTACCACCTTGGTTTGAACTAGGGAGGCTAATGTAGTCATTCGAACTTGCAAATGAAGCTTGGGATTAAAATATCCTGGGCTTTATTTGCATGTTCCCGGGCGCCGCCTTTTTTAAATGCCCGGCAGTTCGAAGTCCCTGCCCGTGGCTACATGCGGCACGGGCTAGGTAGTTTGAATTAAAGCTCCTAATTCGAACTATGGTTACTCCTCCTGCAATGAGCCCGTGCCGCGTGTAGCCACGGGCAGGGAGTTCGAACTACCGGGCATTTAAAAATGGCGACGCTTGGGAACATTCAAATAAAGCCCGGGATATTTTAATCCCAAGCTTCATTTGAAAGTTCGAATGACTACATTAGCCTCCCTCGTTCGAATTAGGGTGGTTAGTATCACTATACCCCTAAGGAGGTTGTGGAATCTCCATCCCTGAAGGTTTATAGAACAGGTTTGACAAACGTCTGTCAGGAAGGGTCTGGACAATACTTAATTCTGCCACAGCCCAGGGTGTTGAGACTGGATTCAATGATGCATTGAGGTCCTTTTCTGTCCTAAGGATCTATGGTTCTGCTTTTTATGTAGTAAATGAATGAAAGAAAGTGGCAGAAAAATCCCTTCTGTGTAGCTTTAAGTGACTTTTGACTTGATTGAGGGAGAGGGGAGGCGCACAGCTGAGCCAAAAGGAAAAAAAAAAAAAAAACCCTGTCCAGAAGGCAGCAGCCGTGCCAATAAAACATTGATGTTTTCTAATAAAGATGTTTAATATCAAAATATTTATTTATAGCCTTTCATCTGTAGCTGGAACTTCCTCAGCTGGCCAATTAACATCCTTGGAGTCGTAGCCAGCATGCAAATATGACATGCATGAGGACGAAAGGAGAGAGCGAGACATTGAAAGAGGCATTTGGGGCCAGGCTTTCAAAAGCAGCTGCTGGCAGCGAGAGATTTTCAAAAATGCCTGGCGGTTGTGGGTCTCTGTTTTCATTTGCACAGCTCCTTGCAACAGTATTTGGATCCCCTTTTAAACTTTGCAGCGCACCTGCAGTTCCCCTGGACTTCGGCATATGCGGCCAGGGCCGACTTATCCATTAGGCACAATAGGCACAGTGCCTAGGGCCCACGATACTTTTAAGGGCCCACAAAAATGTTTTAATTTCTTTTAAAATCAGAAGAAAAAAATGAACTTTTAGGGTCAAAGAAAATGTTTGAATTTTTTTCTCACATCAGAAAAAAATGAAACTTTTAGGGCCCACATAAATTTATTAAATTTGGCCTAAAACAGAAAAAATATAAAATGTTGAAGTATTTAAAGTTATATCAAAAATAATTGTTAATATTTTTTTTATGGAGGAAGGGGCCCACGAAAGTCATAATGCAGCCCTGTGTGCAGCTGGAGCGCAACGCCTCTGAAAGCCAGAGCAATCTACTGGACGTTAGCACCCTCCCTAAAACAAAGTCGCCCAGGATGACTGGTTATTTTTGAACAAGTTGGCGCATCTCTCTATCCCGCTCCCTTCCCATCCGTGTCCCTGCTCCGTCTGCCCCTGGGAGGGAAGGGGGGAGGAACAGCTCTCTACTTGCTTTACAGAGGATTCAGCCAGCACCGAGCTGCCCATAAAATACAGACTCTCCTAATAGTCTCGCAGGGACTGTTTGTCCTCAGCTTGCTGTAATTTCCCTCTGTCCCTCCCCCGCGCTGTGTCTGACACCTCGTCTCTGAATCTGATTTCATCCCACCCTTAAATCTGCTCTGCAAGCTGCCACCCTGGCGTGACGGGTTTTATCTTTAATTTTTTTTTTATGAGGCTGTGAACGACTGCCTGGGAGCGCGAGGAGTGGATCATGGTCTGGCCGCAGCCCCCCTCTTAAATCAGCCGCAAGCAGCCTGTCACTGCACAGCCAGCGAAGTCTGGGGCCATCCCGGAGCTGCTCCCCACCTTCCCAAGCTTGGGTGACATTTGCATTAGTTCGTCCCGACTCTCCCCCCCATCCTCAAACACACCCGCTCCCTCCCCCCTTTCTCTATCTGTCCCACGACATTTCAGCAGCAAACACATCCGCTTCCCTCGGCTTGATCCCGGCTCTGTTTTTAACCCGGTGCTCGCTTCTTTCAGAGCCAGCCTGCTCTGCGTGCTGGTGGATAAATACCTCTCTGTTGAGCCCAGCCCAACCCCAGCCCATGACATTACTGGCGTTCACTGCATGGGAGTGGGGGAGGGAGAGAAACACAAGACGGCTTGGCCTATTTCCTGGCAGGACTGATGATTGGGGTTGCTTGCTCTGACTTCTGAGAGTTAACTTGCACATTGGCCTCTCTTCGGGTCAGGTGAAACCAGGTCAGCACGAGATTCTGCCTCCTCTCTGTTTCCACTGGCTGCCTGGCTGATGGATACAGCTCCTATTGCAATTTTCCCATCCAGAAAGGAGTCCTCTCTATCACCTACTGACAGGAGTCCTGAGTCTGATTTTGGCTGGTCTCCAGACTATTTCTGTAACCCTGGTTCAAGCACAGTTACAGTCCAGAGACGTGTCTCAATTGTGGCCTTCCAAAGCAGGGCTATTGACTTCTCATTCTTCTTTAACTCTGATCCCGTGCTGGCATCTACAGCCTTCAACCAGGTTGGCACCTCATCATGCCGGGTGCTGTACAAAGTAAATGAGTCTTTATTATGTTCGTCTTCTATTAGCCCAGACGAGCCTATTGTTTTTGTTAATATTGTAATGGCCAGAGGCCTTAGCCTAGATTTGGATCCTATTGTTGCTAGGTAGAGGGCAAACGCCTGGTCTGAAGAGAATTGCTCTCTAACAATGAGAGCAAGAGATAAAGGCTGGTAGGATACCATCCAATACAGACCGTTTGGAAGGCAGAGAACCTCGCAGACAGGTTAAAATAAAGCAACTGCCAACGCCCCTCACACGGGGGATATAAGCTTTATACTGCAGCGCTCGTGGCGAAGTCTCCTCAGGAGTCAGGTCGGCAGGCTCCTAGGGATTGGCTTCATTGTAGGCTCTTCAATATGCCTCTCTGGGAAGAGTTGGCTGGTGCAGTGAAGCCAATGGGAATCCATTAAGGTTGAGGCTTACCACTTAACCATTTACATCCCGACCTCGTACATCTTTCTTCCTAACTTTCCATTGCTGGTAATTGTGGGGAAGCAGGCTGGATTCGACCGGGGGTCACACAGCACCACCACACCGACGCACTGATTCTCAGTGCGAGTTCTTTATCGCTAGTGAAGATGCCTAAAGGAGCCCCATCCGATTCTCCTCCTCTAGCGGCCATGTGTGAACACTTCCCCGGTCGCTCAGGCAACACCAGCATGCCAGAGCCCCGGTGCTCAGCTGTAAAGGGCACGGGGACTCACACCAGATCTTCCCCAACCCCGCAGAACCTGTCCTGCAGGGGTTAAGTGAACCCAGACACCGAGGTATCAGAAAAGACAACTATAGCAAGAAAAGCCAGCAAGAGGAGGGTGTCAGAATGCACACATTCATGTAAGCTAGGGCTGTCAAATCCCATGTAAATTGTTAACCGGTTAACCACCTGCCCTGCTGGTTGGCCAGTTGCCTCGGTGAGCATGCTAAGGCAATGCTTACCAGTTAACTGGTTAACCAGTTAAACCTTTACATCCCTATTTTAACTTACACTTTGCTGGCACATAACTTACCTCATCTTAGGCTCCCTGACATTCACTTACGGCTGGGTCTAACTCAGGGTACATCTACACAGCTACATTATTTCGACATAACTTAGTCCACGTCTACACAGCAGGCCGTTATTTCGAAATAATGTCAAAATACTGTCCAGCTGCAGGACTGCTTACGCTGACTCCTGTAACCCTCATTGTACCCAGAGAGAGGGAAGTTGGAGGAAGAGCGCTCTGTTTCGGCATAAGCGCTGTGTAGACACTCCCCATGTCGAAATAAGCTACGCAACTGAAGTAGCTCAGTTTGTGTCGCTTATTTCGAGTTAAGATCTGCCGTGGAGAGGCACCCCGGGTGAGTGGGAATCTAACCCACATGACTTCTGAGTGTGGCCCTCTCTCTCTCTGCTTACATAGCTGCATAAGGGGTATCAGTAACTCCCTCTGTGGGTGTTGCATGCCTTTAATTAATGTCGGTAAAAGCTCTCTGAGTCTCTAGATACAAACTGTTTCTCTCCACGTATTATTTTTGCTCCTTGAGTACCAGGATGAGAGTTATCCAGGTGAAGAAGATACTAGATGACCCCAAAATAAAAAGTAGGCCCCAAGGTTTGGTTTGCACCAAGAGAAAAAGGAAACACGACAACCTGCCCTTTTGCAAATTGCATCTCTAAGCAGAAACATCAGAGGCAGGGAACCTTGGTACACAAGAGAGGCCTCGCGACGAGTATCGAGAGGATTGACATAAACACAACTGTCTGTGTCTGTGCAGCCATGTGGAAGGCAGCAGTCTAACCTACGGATGCTGTGTGGCAGGGGGAATCGAGACTTTGAAAAGCAGAAACTATTTGCCTTTCAACCAGCAATTGAAAAGGCCCTTGGCGCCTCTTGGAGCTGGATGCGGCGCATTTCTGGAGGAAGGAAAAAAAATCTCAATCTAAAAATACCCCTACGTGTAAGAAAAACAAGCAAACAAAACCCCAGTGAAATGTCGGGAGGGGGGAGGGCGGACGGAAACTTGGGAAGTTGCCTATCGCTGCCAGTCCCTGGCACATGAGCATGCTGGGTAACATCACAATGGTCCCAGCCAAGAGCACAGCAAAGCCAGCTGATTATTTAGCCCATATATGATACTTGCCCAGACCTGGGACAATCCGTTTGCCAGATTCACTGCTGGTGGCACCGAGACATCTTCTTTGGCATCTTCTGAGATGTGGGAGGGCCGGGGTGCCACAGGTCAAAGAGCGAGGTACATGGACAGTGCCGGCCGGGAGTAACCAGGCAGCTGCAGGGTCCAACTGCCGGGCATTGGATGAGCTGTGCTCCGGAGCACAACGTGACACTGCAAAACAGGAGAGAAAAGTCTTGCCAGGGGTATGGAAAGGCTCCGGCTGGAGGAGCCGGAAGTGTTGTAGAGGGTCAGGGTTAAGCTAAGACACAGCACCTCCCACACGTCATCCCGTGCGTGACGTCTTGCACCGAGCAAACAAGTCGGGCTTTTATTCCCCTCACCCCTATGCCCAGTCTGCCATCAACACTAGCTGCACACTCTCCGCCGACAGGCCAGGGGTTGCAATTTCAAGCAGCAGATTATTTATTTAAACAAGGAAGAGAGGGGGCGAGAGAAGAAAGTGAATGCCATATCTGTTAAAGGCAGCCTTGGTTGTAATAAACACTGAAGTTGACTATTCCCAGAGGGACTTGCTAATGTAGGGGATTGATTCACTGCAGCGTAACCCCTCAAGGCCTTTACACAGAGCTCTGACTAAACTTCCTATAAAATCAATCCAGCCCTCTCACCACTTTTGACAGGGCGTTCTAATATTAATCCACTCTCCTTGTCAGTCAGTTCCACAAACAAAGGTTTTAATGAGCATTAACCAGGCATAATAAACACGAAGTGGAGAGGTCCTGGGCCCCTTTGGAAAATACCATCCTGGTCGCAGGTGAGAGGCGGGCATCACTGCTTTAATAAAAGAAATGTCAACAGCTGCCGAGCCTGGGGGGGGTGGGGGGAGAGGGGCTGAGTGGAGAACCGGCTTCTCTCTCTGTCAAGAAATGTGTGTGCGCAGAGAGAGGTTCTTTCCTTGGCTAAAAATTACCCGGATTGAAAGGCCCAAGGGGCGGCCGCTTGCTGGAGCCACTGAAGTGAAAGGCAAAGGCGAGCCGGCACGTCAGCTTGGAGCAGCACAGTCAAGATGGTGGGTAGCTTTGGCCGCTGCAACGAAACGGCGTTTTGGGGGGTGAGCAATGCCAAGCAGATGGACCCTGCGGTTAGGCCAGGCACAAAATACAACCCCGCACGCCCTTGCTCCTGCCTCATCGCTGCAGCTTTGCCTCAGACTTGGGTACCGCCCCGCTCGGCGGGAACAGATCCGTGCTCCAGGGCTTGTTTACGCGGTAACCTGGCAAGCTCTGTGGCTGAGGGTCAGGCGGGCTCAGAACACGCTGCAGGAGAAGCACGGTTTGAGAGGCCTTTCCAGAGCCACAGGGCCTTTGAGTTATTGTCTGGCAAGCTAAAAACATGAGGGAGAAAGGGAAGAGATGGAGGGAGCTGGGCTCAATCACAGTTTCAGGTGCCCCGGTGATGTGGCAGAGCTGTGGGGGACAGGGTCCTTGGGCCGGCTGTAGCGGGGGGTACTGGAGATCAGAACGGATTGGCGTGCTTTACTTACAGGTCACTTTTGTAATATCGGGCGGTAGGAAAAAAACAACACAGACGAAAACCAGCAGAATCTGGCAACTATGTGCATGGGCCACGGTAAACAAAATGCCTCCCAGGCCACACCGAAAACTCTGAGATGGGCCGCAGGCTGCCCGCCACCGCCTTGGTGGGTACTTTGCCTGGAAGCTGCATTCAGGGTGCTGGAACGCAGCTGCTTTTGTTGCTGGCGGTGTCTCCCAAAGAGTGAATTGTGGCTGGTCGCTTTCAGAGCCAGGAGCTCATTTATGTTTTCCTCTCCCGTTCTACAAACTCAAGAAATAGCTGGCAGGACTTTCTTCCCGTTTCTTCCCCGACTCTAACAGCAAGAAACCCCGTGCCCGCCCTCTCTGGGCCCAGAGCAATGCCCGGATAGTTTCATTCCCAGAGATAATTTTTGACTGATAAAGAAACCTGTGGAAATAGAGGATTGTGGTGGAAACGACTGTGATGTGAGCTACAGCAGGCTGCACGAGCAGCCTGCACATATACATATGTTATAGACGTAGTATAATATTGATAGTGCACATATAATCTATCAGCACAATGCGGCTGCAGCATGTCAGCTCCCTATATTTCCCCCTGAAAACCCTTTTAAAGGTTGTCATTTCTCCTGACAGGCCGGTAAGTGGCTTTCTTTGAGAGACGTTCCCTGTCTCCCCGTCGCTTAAGTGCCACGTGCAGCAGTGACATGTGGAAGCTGCAGTAACTATGCATTTTTTATTGAGTAAGCGAGTTAATGGGCATGTAAAACACATACAACTTGTCAGCACCGTTCGCTGCTGCCACGGCTGCTTCCACCACCGCTGCTGCTGCCTGGGGCTGAAGTAAATTACACATCCTCTTGCGTGCTCTCACTCCGGGTTTTTCTCCCCCCCGCCCCAAGCTCTCCTGATTTTTTATTATTTTCAGAAATGCTCTGCTGAGGAGGCTTTGGCAGCAAGGTGCCTCTGGCTCTGCTGACTTAGCTGTTTTCCTTGGTGCACTTACGCCTGGTGCGTTAGCAGGAAGAGGGGCGAGAAGGAGTCTCCATATGGAGTGCAGCAGCTAAACCCACGTGCGCCTCCCCTGGCTTGCAGAATGGTATCCCCCTGCATCCCTCTCCCCTGAACCAGCCCATGGAATCCCACAGAGCAACCTCGCAGGCCAAGAGGCACGGCCCGTCTCCACCGAGGCGTTTGAATGACGGATCCGGGGAAGTCGGTCTCTTCCTTTCGGGCCAGCTACCCTAGCCTGTAGTTCCTTCCAGGCGTGCTCTGTCCAGGCCAGGACTTAGGGAGACACTGTGATGACAACAGGGAGCACGGGCGGGGGTTAGTTAATCCAAAGCTAGAGGAACAAAGAGGGCCTGTTTGTGCCCATCATCCTGAATCCTGCAGCTAGAGCGGGTGACAAAACACATTTTAGACTGTGCCTGCACTTGCAGAGGCTTTGCGCTGTCTGTTTCCCCGGCAATACGGAACCTGTGGAAGAAAAGCACTGGTTGGGATTCCTGCTTACGGGCACAGGTGCCGGCGTGTGTTTACATTGGCAGCATTTCCATTGCTGAGGAGAGAAGCAGCATGCGGAGGGCAGCTCTCTCACAGGGCAGCTCTCCTGGGAAGGAGGGCGATGTGAGGGGGGGGTGATTGCAGGGTATCCTGGGTCCCTCTTCAAACACTGATCAGCTCCAGTAGCTCAGCATTGCTCCAAGTTTGGGATCGTTCACTCCATGGAACAGGCACTGTCACTGGGCCTGATGAGATGTGAGCACTTGCCAAGGACATAAGAAGGGGAGTTTCTAAGTTCCTGGGGCTTTACGGGGAGAGGGAGGCAGCTGTTTACCTGGCATCAGAGCTGCGGAAGTGCTAGCCACAAAGTTCACCTACGCACTGTGGGATAGCCCGCCCGAGGCTCAAAGCTCTGTAACGAAGAAGAACCACCCCAGCCGATTAGCCAATTAACCGAAATTCAACATCCCTCTGATGAAAGCCAAGACGTTAGGTCTAAAAATACCTCCTGGAAAGATGGACCATGGTGACCTCTAAGTCTGCCGAACAGGCAAAGTTCTTCCTATCAAAATCGGAGTGGGGCACTGGAGCATGTTGAACCATTCCAATATCTGGAGGCATGGCTACAAGGGGTGTTACACATCATTTAGTGATCCAACAGAGAAGGTGACTTGTTGCTAGAACAGCGTCAGATCAGCCGCACGTACGGAGGCAAAGGTAGAACTGTGACTGTAAAAGGAAATTGCTGCAATCTCTCGTCTCCAGCATCTTGCTACATGCATGAGCGATGCGGCCGATAAGGAAACAGGACATTTGGAGGCTTCTGCCTTGGGACTGAAGTGCTACAAGTGATTGCGGCATGTGAGCTATATTTCACCCACAGCTAATGAGGAAATCATCAGGCGGATTTCCCTTCTTCCCCGTCTCCCAGATGATACCTGAGAGCAGAAAGATAAGACAAAGACAACTTGAGTGTGTGAGAGATGAGGGTCAGATGAGCAGAATGAAGATTGCCCCAGGCCGGGACAGAAGATCCCCCCCAAATACGTGGAACCGTAAATAGCAATTCCGCGAATCACAGGGGTCGCCTGTAAATAAAATAATGACCTTTGGCAGAGACTGCTGCCAGCTGCCCGTGAGTGTCATGCCGGTGGCAGTTTTGGGGTATACCTCCTAAGACTGTGGCATGTGGAAGACTGCAGGCCAATGACTCACCATGGACCACATTCATTGCGATGTGACCTGCCTTGCGCTATGAGAATAAGACGACAGAAACCCCTCACCATGCGTTCCTGGCACCATCGCGAAGGGCAAAATTCACAAACTCTGAGAGCCATCTCCTGAGCCCCACGGTGAGTTCCCCGCACCTTCCAGCCCCTCCAGGCCGGGACGGACACCAATACATGGAACCGCAAATAGCAATTCCACCAAACGTGAGAGGTGCTTGGGGTCTTGGTACTTTGCTTAGCTAAGCTAAGTGGGAACATCACCCTGCCTTTCTGTAGCAACGATTCAGTGAGCAGCAGATGGGTCTGTTCACAAAGGCAACACAGGCAAAGACATTCCAGTGAGATGAGAAACATTCTACCGCCTGCTTTCCTCTGGAGTTGGCTTGTCCCTAACCCTGGCAGCAGGCTGGTCTCCCAATCGAAGAAACCTTTCTCTGATGCTTTCCTTCTTTATCTTTTTGTGAGGGAAAACTCCAGTCAAAAGCTGACGTCCGTGAGCACGCTCCTTCCCTCAGTTCCCTGACGAAGCCCTGGACTTGCTCTGCATACACACCAGGTCCAGGGACCACAGATCTTGGCTCTGTGCCTTGAAGTCCTGTACTTCAAATTAGCACCGGGACCCCGATTCCCAGCTAGTGGAAGTTGGCCAAGCTCCTATGAACTACGATCCTTCATTTTTTAGTCTACAGCAGAACCGAATAAAAAACGGTCAGTGACATCGGGGGAAGGAACACGTAGGAATTCTCATCTGCATGAGAATCACAGTTAACAGGCAAAAGATCTCTGGGATCCATTCTTTGTGCTTAATTATATGGGAACTGGAAATGCAAATATTTACTTAAAATTAATATCACATCATCAACAGGAAGTCCCGGAGCCATTTCTTAAGGGCCGTCTTAATATCGTGCCTGGAAAAAAGGCCCTGAGTGGGCATTACAGTAGCTATAATGTTACAAACAAATCTAATGGTTTGCTTTACTTTTCCCCTCAGCAGAACTCTTAATTATGTATCCTGCAAATGTGCTTGGAAAATGGATTAGATGCACCAGCTGTTTGCTACCATGGCAAGAGCCTTTTCCGAAGTGTTTGTAGTGGCTCCAAAGTATTAGCCACGTTCCCAGCTCTGCCAGTGCAAGGCATGTGATCAGGAAGGACCCGCTTTGGTTCAATGTGGAGATTAGCTTGGATTTTGTAGACCAGACGAAAGGTATTTTGCTTGAATCTGTCACAGCTGGCTCTGCTCAGAAGTGGGGAATTGGGATAATTTGTGCCAGGCTGGGTTACTTGTTGGGGATGTTGTTTTGCAGGAGGAGGGGGGGGACCGAATACAGGAGAATTTAAAAAAAAACTTACCCATTAGAGGAATTTATCGCAGAGGCAATAGCAGGGCAAGGGAGAGCAGCAGGCTGCGGATTTTGCAATGTGCATAGACAGCAAGAAGAACAGTCAAAAACCAAAGTGCTGGCATAGCAGCAGAATGTGGCATGTTTCTCCTCCTTCCCAGTGCCCAGAGCCCTACAGTAAACTCACACACAGGTTTGTCTTCTGAGTCACTTTACAGAGGGTTCCCTGCTTCCACACTACCTGGCACTGACTAAAAGGGAGGGGGGTGCATCTTGAAAGCAGAACTAAGACACAAAAACAAGGCAGAACCATCCACAATAAGAGAAAGACTGGTCCGTGTCCAACGTTTCTTCTATTTTGTCCATCCCTGTGCTGAATCAGTTTTGTTCTGTGCACCAAGGCATGGGCAGGTGTGCACCACCAATAGAAACACACGCCTCCTGCTGTGAATGCTATGAGTGCTCTGTTAATCAGCTGGGCAGCACCTGAACTTCTCCTGGTCAGCCACCCATGCGCTCAGCCTACAGGGAATGCCGTGTCTATCACAAATTTCGCCACTTCCCATGGCAAATACAATGCACATTTCTTTGGCTTTGCCGTCTATAATATAAACACATAGCAATAGGTATATTTAACAAACAAACAAATAAATGCCCTGCCAATACACGCTTCTCTCTCTGGGAAAAGAGCAAACAGCAGATGCCAGCTGTGTCGTCACGTTGCCTGGTGCACTCCTGGAAGGTGCACAGCCGCTATGGTGTAAAGAGTAAAACAGAATTGGTGAGCTGGCCTTTCCTGCCCAGAATAGCCCAGCTCTGCTCAAAGAGACTCTGTTCTATTTTAAGGTCTCTTCTGCTGCCCTGCAGAGCCTCTGAAGACTCCCGTCGCCTCAAAGGGCAGGAGGTTTTCTGTGGCTGTCTCATTACAACGCTGCCCCTTCCCCATTCCTGCTGCACCACGAAGGCCAGTGCGAGTGATCAGTGACGTTCATTTGTAAGTTATGGAGAAAACTGCAGACAGGCACTGAAAAGCCGGATCCTGCAGCTTGGAAAATGTGTAAAATAAAAAAAAAAGAAATGTGGGTTATAACGCAGCAGCATTGCTCTCACCAGGGCTGCATTTTAGCTGGTTCACAATGAGTTTAGTCCCATGTCACGTACACCGGGGGGGTCTCAGCTGTGGACCCTGGAATTCTGAAGATCCACAGAGTCAAAGATATCAGTGTCACTTTGTTCCTTTGATACAGGTTGAACCTCTCTGGCACGCTTGGGACCTGACCAAACCAGAGCATTTGCCAAACCACTGACGGTCAATATTGTCTAGGAGCATTCCCAACACGTCCACTGCTTACGGGGATGGTAGAAGACATTAGAGCTAAATAGCAGCACAGAACACTGAGAATCAGGACTGGTAGCAGTGAACAAACTGTGGGAAACTTGGCCACACTCGATAATTGGTTAACTAACATCATGCTGACCACAGATGTTGCCAGACCAGAGAGTACCGGACTAGGGAGATTCAACTAGTAGCATTCTTCCCCCTTCCGCCCCCCTCCCCCCAAAGAATCCTCTTAGACATTTAAATACAAGATTTTTAAAGTGATTCCTGAAACACAGCCCAGGTTGTGCACAAGTTTGTTAAGTTTCATGAGGAGAATGTGAGCCAGGGCCAAGCCAGCCTGGATTCTAGTGCACTTGATCTGACTTCTGATTCTGCACTGAAAGTACAGACAATCATTTCTTTGTCTGCAGTTCATGTTGAGATTTTCTGAGGTCATTCAAACTCGCAGGAAAGAGCGAATCCCTGGAGCAAAGTGAAGCAGAAAACTGTGAACCTATGCAAGCTGAAATCAGAAAAAAAGATTTGCATAAAGTTTTACAAATCAAGGCTGCTGAATTCATGGCGTGCTACCAACGTCCTTCCACTGTTTGTAATGAAGCAGTGGCCCCAGCAGTCATTTTGATATGTGCTCCTGGGTCACCAGGAACACGAGCACAGCTCTAGGAATAATAATGAACAGCAGAGCCAGCAAAGGGACCTCAAACCTGTGGGTGTTTATATCGGTCGCACCTTTTTCTGTATAGCGTGACGTGGCATGAGTCATGCCCAGCCAACTTTCTTTTCAGCCAATCTCCCCGCCCCATCTTGCCCCTCTGATCTTCTCCTCCAGAAAGTGTCGGACTAACCATAGGACTGGAGCACATGTGAAAGTCAATGCTCTAGGAGGGTGTCATGAGCATCCCCGCAGCTAACCCTGCAATGCCCATGTCTCCCTGTGGCAGTAACGTGTGAGGCAAACCCCAGCCAGCAAATGCCCCACTCCAAAGTCATGGTGCTGAAGAAAAGAGCTGAGAACCCATCACAATCAACTGCTTAGACAGCTGCTACCAACATCCCTCAATGTCTTGGCTTATCTCCCGTACTCATCACCAATGCAGACAAGGAGCCATCCTTTAAATAAGCTCCCGAGGACACCCATTAATAAAATGCTACTTATCTCTCCCTGCTCTAAAATGGCTAGGTGGACAGTGCGCTATAATGGAACTTTTAGCTCAAGTAGCAATGACTTTGACTGTGCAAAATTGCACTCTATTCTAGCCAAATTAACCGGTAATGCTTGCATTAGTGTAAAATCCTCCATCAAACCATGAAGGCTGTCATTAAAAACACTCAAGGCCAAAAAATACAGAGGGGAAGGGAGGAAGGAGGGACTGATTTCGCAACGACTTGCTCCTCGCATCATCCTTTGTACCTGGGCACAGTGTATACCCCGCTGCCTGCTTTGTCCGGGGTAAAAGACAATGCCCAAGGGGAAAGGCAACAAGGAATCTGGCCCGAATGCACCATGCTGGAGAATCAAAAGTCAGATCTGAACAAGAATTTCCCTGTGACTATAGACCCGGCACCTTGTTATAGATCTTGGTGCGAAACAGGTGGGAGCACGTTCCTTTGGAAATCCCTCCCCTCCCGGCAGAGCGGTAGAATTCATGCTGGCGTTTGTTTAACACCAGGGAGCACCACGTCTGGCCGGCCCTCTTCATCTCCGGCCACACAGCCCCGTTCAGCGCCCGTGCAGACTTTCCCCGATTGCTGTGTGGGCAGGCGGCGAGCAAGCTGCATACATTAACATTTCTTTAATTCTCTCCGTGCATCTGAGCTACGCTGAGTCACAACTCAATGAGTTTCACTCTGGGTGAGCTGTCAGGCTCGTTCAGAAATGCCATTTCTACTTTGCTGCCTGAACAGGACGAGCGTCTGGGCTATTCCGGGCAGCCACAGTGGCTGCGGCTTGCTCCATTTTCGGGAGCCATTGCAGATCTGCTCCGGGCACTTCTCCCGGACAAGAATTCTGCTGGACATGCAAATAGGCTTCATCTGCGTAGAATGACAGACTCGCCTTTCCGGCGAGTCTTAACTCTAGCCCAACTCATTGGTGCAGAGTTCAAACGATCTGCAGATTGCAGAGTATGTACAGTGGCCACTGCCCTAAAAGGTGAATGGATATTTGCTAAAAAACAGGGCTGTCAGGCGGGCTGGGCCCTAGTGCCGACATTGCCACACACTCATGGGGAAACCTTGGCTAAAGTTGCACAATCCCTTTCAATTTTTTCTAAATCCACATCTATACTAGCCCCAGAAGGTCGGGTTCAAGCACACAACTCCGGCTACGTAAATAACGTAGCTGGAGTCCACATACTTTAAGTTGAGTTTGGCACCATCTTCACAGCAAACGCTCACATCAACCTCCCTTACGCCTCGTGACTGCGAGGAGGACTGGCACCAACCAGAGCCTTCCTCAGAGTTCAATTTAGCAGGTCTTTGCTAGACCCGCTAAATCAAATGCCAGAAGCTCGATCTCCAGCATGACAAGTGGAGACGTGGCCTATGCCTTTCACCACACTAAGCTCTGTGGTATCACTCTGTTCCCCTTCCCCATCTGCAGAGTAGCTACGATACCTGCAGCTGTGATACTGCAAGAATGGTTGGTAGCACGCTACAGGGTCTCCAAATGGAGAAGAAGAGTGAAATGTCATTGATTCAGTCCTGGAGCTCTCTGCTGCCCTGCTTTTAACAGAGCAAAACAGAAATGTTACTGGGTCCCAATGCAAAAGGAACATCAATCATTAGACAAACAGCACCCCCCCCCCAAAAAAAAACCTCCCCAGATAGCACTGTGATGTTTTTAAGGCACATTAAAGTGCTGGGGAGGGTCTTGTTACAAACCCATGCTATACTACAAGCTGGTCCTCCCTGGTCCGGCACCCATGAGATCTGATTGGTCCCGAACAAGGGGTCCTCTCCCAAGAGGCTGCCAGCCTCCCAGGCAAGCTCTGCTCCTGGCTACAGACGCCATTGCTGGCCACAGCTGGGCTCCCTGGCCCAGCTCCGCTCCTGGCTCTGGCCAGGCTCCCTGCACCCCAGACGATGGACTAACTCTGCTTCCAGCTCAGCTGGGGTCCAGCTGCTGGCCCCTCTGCCAGCAGCTCCCCAGCCCGGCTCTGCTCCCAGCTGCTGGCCAGCCCCTCTGCTGCCTCCCCAGATAGCACTGTGATTGTGCCTATTGCAGCCAATGGAAAGATTCCATTGATTGCAGTGGGCACTGGATCTGCGCTATCGTCCACACTCCTTTGCTTGAGGAGGAGGCCTGGGGTAGCTGGTGACAGCTGCTCACCGGAGGCTGTATGACCCCGCCCTGGGCACTCATTCCAGACCAGCTACTGACAGGGTTGCCAACCTTCCTCATCCGATGGACTGGACACTACTTGCAGCAATGGCGTCTGAGCCATCCAATTGGGAAAGTCGGCAATCCTAGCTACTGAACCCATAGCCAGCAGCCTAAGCATTCATGATGCTAGATCTGTTCTATGGAACACCTAGGTGCCCCGCCCCAGGCGCAAGACAGCCTGCGGTTAAGCACTGGGCAGACACACAAGAAAAAGTCAGTCCCTGCCCCACAGTGCATACAGTTTACCTTGGGGCATGGGGAGGGAGGCAGGGTTACCCCCTGTACCCTCGTGAGAAGATCCTGAGCTAGCTCTTCCCACAGTAGCAGAGCAAGGAACAGAAGCTGCAGAAACCTAATTGTGAAATTAAAATAGGAAAATCAGGCGTGGGTATTTTTTGTGCCTGGGTGTTAATGATCACATTTTGTTATGCCAGCTCTTTCATGGCTAAAAGCTTCTCTCTTTCTCTTCCACAGGGGAATTGAGACCCAGTTCCATTTACCCTAACACACAAATTCTGTCATTGCTGTAATGCTGTCTTAGTTACAGGGCTTTTTGGTTTTTTTTATTTTAATTCAGGCAGATCAGTATGGGGGAGTTGTCTATTAATAGGTGTTCCAGGAAGCTTCAGCAACTCATGCAGAAGAAAACCTAGAAGAAACTAAAGAGGTTCTGATGGAAGAATGTGCTGAAATCAAATGGGGCTTAATTAGGAGAACATGACTTTCCTATTAATGCTCCCCATCCATGTGACAAAGGCAAAGAGAGAGGAAAAAAACTGCCAAAGAGCTTATTTGTTTTGCAATTACGGATGAAATAAAAAATTACTTGGTCTAATTAGACCTCTTTTAGTAAGAGAACCATGCTAAATAAACTCCATTTCATTATCAATTCCAACACAATTCTCTCTTGCGCTTTATATGTTTAAGTGAAAATGTGGAGGGTCAATTTGCTATGTAAATTTCCACAAATTTGGCTAAACTAAAACGATTAACCTAATGCGTATGCAAATTAGCTTAATTGATGACTTCTCTTGGTAACTTTAAAGAGAGGGAGGGGGCTGTGGAAATTATTCCAATTGTGGCAATTCTCTAAAGCATTTCTTTGCGCAATAAAGAAATTATATCTTGACAAATTAAAGAGAATATAATGAAATCAGATTAATTAATGCCAAGACCAATTAGCACATGCAAAGAGAGAGAGATTTAGGGAATCAAGATTTGCTATTAGATGATTCCAAGAACTCATCAGCCTTCACAAAGATAGCTATAGATATATTTTCATTATGCAGAGAATTAACAAGCTCCTTTCTTGCATTCCATTTGCTTTTGAAATGCACAAAAAGGCCAAATGCTGGAACATGGATCAAATCAGGAATTACAAATAATTTTCCCCAGGCAAACATGGATGGACTCCTCATCCTTAAATTGCAGAGGTAGCGGCATGTCCGTGACACAGATCTGGTGAGTGAATGCGAGGGTGAGAGTAGGCCTTGAATCTGCCCAACTATTTCGATATTATGCCAGGATGCAACAGAGATGTTTTCTTGCCCCCTTGCAGTTTATATTTTTTAAGCATGACGATCCATGATCTTTGCAATTTTTCTCCCAGTTAAGGTCATTAGTCTTATGCATATATGTTTCCAGCTCTTTATGGGAACTTGCTAAGATTTTTGTCCTAATAATATCCTGCTGCAGCTAGTTCCACACATTAATTACACAAACATTTATCCCAATAACATTTCCTAAGAAATGCAATTGAAAGTTGTATTTTTATCACAACACCACAAGAGACTGAAGTAGAAGGGGTGCAGTGAGTTTAAACTACTACCGAGGGTAAAACATGGCTGAATTGAAGGAGACATTAGCTATACTAATTAGGGTTGGCAGGTGTCCCGTTTTCGCCCAGACTGTCCATATTCGGGTCCCATGTCTGGTAAAAAAACTCCCGAAAATACTGGATATGTGTAATGTCTGGTATATCCTGTTTCACTCAGAAGGAAGCCCAGTGGGGACAATTTTCCCCTGCCGCGTCTCGTGGGGGCAGGGGAGTGAGGAGCGTGGGGCCATTTAAAGGCACAGCGCCCCCCCCCTTTTTTTCCCCTCAACAGAATTTTTCCCCGGTGTTTTTTGGGGGGGAGGAGGTGTTCCGTATTTTTTGTTAAACCATCTGGCAACCCTAATACTAATAAAGGGAACCAAAGGACACAAATCCTTGTTGCCATGTACTTTGTGAAATTATTTATACCAGTACAAAGTGCCCTGCATGGGTAGAAGGCAATGAAGAATGAAGTGCAAGATTTGATTCTATATAAATCAGCAGGCAATGAACTGATGTCAATGGATTTGCACTGCTGTAAAACTGGGGTGAGCGAGATTATAATCAGACTCCAGATGTAAACATCAGGGATGTGTATCCAAGACGATGCCCATTCCTTCCTGGCTCCCTTAATGCCCTTCTGTTTGTCTGAACTGATCTCTATTAGCTCTTCCTGTGTCCCTCTCCTTCCACGTTAAACGAGGGTCCCCGCATGGGCATGTTTTGCTACAGCCTCCGGAGCGGCGATTCTCTTTCAATATGGCAGAGTTCCGAGCCGAGCTTTGTCTCCACGGCCACGGGTTGAATCGTTACAGCCTGCAACGTGCTCTTACACTTCGTGACATGTCAGCTCACACTCTCCCAGGGAGGTGGGGGGAGGAAGTCGTGCTGCTAGGCAGCCTCCCTGCTGCTGAGGGAAGAGCAGCTTTGATGGACACTGCAGTGAGTTCTCTCTGATCTGCCCTACGTGGAAGAAGGGCGGCAGCGGTCGCGGGGGCCTAGGCGGGGATGGAAGAGCAGAGGCTGGTGTGGAGAAAAAAGCGAGGAATGGTGCAAAGGCTTTTTCCCTACAAAGGGGTGCCCAAAAATCACATAAATATCCCTTCCCAAACTTGCAGCAGAGCCCCCCTAGAAATAAATATATTCATGGAGATGCCTATCTCCTAGAACTGGAAAGGACCTTGAAGGTCATCGAGTCCAGTCCCCTGCCTTCACAGCAGGACCAAGTACCATCCCTGACAATTTTTGCCCCAAATTCCTAAACAGCCTCTGCAAGGATTGAACTGACAACCCTAGGTTTAGCAGGCCAATACTCAAACCACTGAGCTATCCCTCCCCCAATACCATCTGTCACAGGGTGGGGAAGACAAAATCTGTCCGCAAGCAACAGCGTGTCCAGTGTGCACAGGCTGACGGGAGAATTTTGCATTGGCAGACAAGACGACTGACTGGCTGACATCCACGGCAGAGTACTGAGGGTAAAACATGGCTGAATTGAAGGAGACATTAAGGCCAGCAAAGCAGGAAACACGTAGATATGTATGTGAAGGAGTCCACTGAAGTTCTCAGGGCTGCTCCTGTGTCTAAAAACGAACATGAACTTCAGAGATTTGCTGGGGATCAGGCCCCACATGGACAAGCTCCCTGGCCCTGTGCTCCAGAGGCCTTGACTTTCACTGTCTCTCTGCTGCCACCGTGTACCCCAGGTCTCCCTCAGAGAACGTTAATTCCTTTCGCACTGACAGCCAAGACACAAACGTCTCTCGGCCAGCATTATAAAATGCACATGATGCAATGAAAATAATTACCAGCAACACTGCATAGAATATCCTTCTTGTGTCGCCTCTCTCTTGTTGGTAATAAAGCTACATAACAAATTAACTGGAAGGGAGGGCCCGTTTATTTACCTTGTAATTAGACTATGCTGGGAAATGCTTAATATAAAATGTCACGCGGAAGGGCATAAATTATCGAGTGTCAGATAGAACACGATCTCCGTACAGCATGCCGGCTCCTTCCCGCGCAGCCGTGCAGGCTGTGGTGAAAGACAGGCTGATCCTTTCAGCAATGGGCGACCGCATTTAGCTTGCCAGGGTGCATGGGACTTTAGCCTGGGGACTTCCCTTTAACAAGCAGCAGAGTCAGGATATCTGGTCTCTCTGTGTTCGATTTTTATCTCACCTCCATTACCGCCACGCCCAAACCCCTCATCATCCATACTGCACTCAACCTCAGTGTCGCCATGGGAGGCGGGAGCGGCTATTATTCCCATTGCACAGATTGCAAACTGGGGCTCAGAGGCACAAAGTGACTTGATCTAGGTCATGCTCAAAGTCGTAACAGAGCAGCAAATTTGAAATCGGGCTACCTGAGTCCCAAAGTATTGCCCTAACTCCTAGGCCTTCCTTCCTTCCTCTCCACTTCTATTAGGCAGAGAGAAAGAGGTCTTGGGTACCCCATTTTCTCTCTCTCTCTGAGCCCCTCTCAGAGCTGAGAAATTCTGGGTGTGTCCCTTACCTCATGTCTGTGTGTCTGATAGCCTAACTTCGGTTCTATGCAAATTCGTAGAAACTATAGCAAAGGATGAGCTATCAGCTGGTACTTGTCAAGGTCTCCTTTGGAGCCCTTTTTAAAAATCAGTGTTACATTAGCCACCTTCTAGTCTGGTACACAACATCCCCTTCTCTGAGGCTATGTCTACACCGCGGTGTTACTTCAGAATAACTTAGTCCACATTTGCACACAAGCAGTTATTTTGATAGCATGTCGAAAAAATGTCAAGCTGGAGGACCTCTTACTCCGACTCCTGTAACTCTCATTGTACGAGTGAGGGAAGTCGGGGGAAGAGTGCTCTATCTCGAAATAATTGCTGAGTAGACAGCACCAAAAGCTGAAATAAGCGATTGCAGAGCTTATTTTGAGTTTAGCCCTGCTGTGTAGATGGGCCCAGACGGACCTGCAAGTTTATTCCAGACACTGCTCACTGCTCGTAACTGTGGGCAGCAAAGAAGGGAGAACAGGTTTTATGGAGACCTTTATCACGCATGGTGACCAGATACCACAGCAACGGGCGTAAGATCCGATTCAATTCAATGGCACAGGAAAGCCAATCCTTCGAAACCTGAGGCTGCAGCATACCAGACTGCCTGGACTTGTGGCCTGCTCACGCTTGCAAAGTCCAAACTTGGGAATAATTGAGTCTCTTTAGAGGACTGACAAGTAGGTCAGTGCTGTATGATGAAGTGCACTCAGAGACGGGCATTTTCTGAAGGCATTATCTGAGCTGTTAAGATATTTGAACCATTGAATGAGCGTTATTGTAGGCATTATGTTACCATTCACGTCTAAAGTTCATGTCTCCGATGCATTACCTCACTCTTGCCATTCAGACGGAGGAGAAAAAAAAAGGTCACAAAAAAAGAAAGAAAGAAAGAAAAAGAAAAAAGGGCTGTGGGTCCCGGCAGCACTGTAACCTGCCTGCTGCCGGATGGGAAATGCTCTTTATGAAGTGGCAAGTAACCTTCAATCACAGGGGCCAGGCAGCTGATCTCCTCTGCACCCAGCTGCGGAGAACTCAGATGCTGGCTCCAGCCCAGCTAATGGCCTCTGAGCAGGAAACAAAGCAGGCAGCTCTAGAAAGGTTTACGGCTTTGAAGCAGAAGCTGGAGAGCAGGAGCCCGAATGAGCCAGGCTGCATTCTCACTGATTCCGAGGTCTGTCCTCCTCTGCTTGCTGCACACGGCGGTAAACAACTGGGGAAGGCTTCCTGATACTTGCGGGGTGTTTTACACTCCGAGACCAATGGGTCCGTTCCCGTCTCTTAGCACCGCTGAATGGGACTGGAGAAGTGTGAGGGGTGAAACTAAGGTAGTGAGGGGAGTCAGTGGGGCGAAGCACGACACTGCCGGCCTCCCACCTCCAGCTCCTCCAATGTCCTTGCGTCCCATGCTAAACCAGCTCTGGGTTTGCCCTGCCCAGCTCTGCCACGCACAGACATTGCCTCATCAGGCTACGCTCTCACCGGCTGCCACAGCAAAGTCACCCCAGAGGTGCCGGTTTCAAAGGGTTTCCTACAGAAGCCAGCTAGGGACAATGGAGCCCTCACCTGGCAGAACTGATGGCTGCCAACAGAGCAGCGCCTCCTGGTGGTGCCCTGCCGCCTGCCCCCATGTGCGCTCGGAAGGGGCGTTCGCTTGCTCCTGGCCATACCCCCGTCTCGTGTGGAGCCCTGCTTGCCTCTTCCCTCTAATGCGTGTCGGCACAGACTGGATCGCTCCCTGCCCGAATTCCACGCACTCACCCACCACACAAGTCTCATGCTGAATCATGAAGGCGCTTCAGGGCAGATGTAGAAAGAAGGGGAGATGCAAGGAGTCGAGCACCACATATCCACACACGCACACTTGTGTGTGTGTAATACACTTACACACACGCACAGAATTGCATGGCTATTGTGGCTTGCAAGGAAAGGTTTGCCCTCCTCCCTCTCTTCCCCCAAAACATAGCAGGGTTGCCAAATGGAACCTTTGCTCCATTTCTTTCACTGCGCTCGACTCCATAATGTGTATCCCAGTTTACTGGTACCTTGATAGCAAAGCAGGTTCTTTCCATCTCTTTGGCATTATGCACGAGCTAAGCTACAAAATGAGCAAACATGCTGGCTGGATAACACCCTGAAGAGGTTCTTTCTTTCCTTTTTTCCCCCCCTTTCCTTCATTTTTCTCCTCTTCATTTTTTTGGCACAGTTCATCATCCACACAAACAGCAGCAGCACAGAAGTGCTTTGTCTTCCAATCACCAGGATAATTCATTCTCTCTCCTCCCCCAGTATGCAGCGCTATTTGTTAAACTGTAAAATGTTAAAGAAGAAAAAAAAACGATGTGCTTTTTCAACTTTGCCTCTCTAATGCCTTCGTTAATTGAACTCATCAGCTAAAATCATTTGTGGAGGGGATGTTGAAGAGGGGGGGAAAAAGAGAAGGAGCCGATCATATGCAGGGAAATAACTCAGATGTGAAAATACTTCAGACTAAGAGATTGCACTATTTATTCACACAACTGCCCTGCTGTGTTTCTGAAATACTGTGATTTAATGAGATGCTGCAAAGGTATTTGTTATTAAGAAATTCAGTCTCTAGTTATTCTCTTCTGTATGATCAGGACAAAGCTCGGCAGTTCTGACTCGGTGCATTATTTAGAGGGTTGCGCTCCCCCTTCCTGTTCCAGTCGCAGAAGGTTTTGTTTTGAAACTTTTTGAAACCAAAATTAAATATTATACAAGCTGAAGGGGGGCAAATGTCAAGCAAGAGATAAGAAGAAATTAGAAAAGCATTCATGTTACCAAACGTTCCTCCTCGCTGCCTTGGATCTGTGAGGAGTGGAGTTGGGTAGCTCTAAATTTACCTACAGCCGAGAAGAAGCCAGAGCTGAAAGGGGTTCAGAGACAAACTTTCAGTTCTCTCAACTCTGGCTATCGACTGGGCTGTGGCAACGGCAAAGCCATCTGCCTGCCTGCCCTTGGTTACGTGACACAGACACGCACTGCTCTGTGCCCCTGTGCAGTCACTGGAGCTTTTACATCTCTTGCCTCTTCTCTCTAAATCAGCAGTGGGCAACCTGCGGCAGCCCATGGGGGTTCTGCGACATTTTGTTACCGTTGCCCACATACAGAATTGCCGAATTCTGCTCATTTCCTTCCACATCATTTTTTTCCTGCCTCTGTTACTAAGATGACGCGCCCGTAAAGCCAGGGTACGTGACGTGTGGTGCGTTTGAATGGCCCACGACATTGCCTGGGAGCACCATGCGCTCCCTCCGCAGCCAACCACAGCCCTGCTCTGGTTCCGTCGGTTCCCACGTTCGAGGTGTGTAAGCGCAGGGAGTAAAACTGCCCTGTCTCAGCACAGTGTCTTGCTTACGGCCATCTTGCAGCTCGCTGAAATGAAGGGAGCCCATCGGGCAGCACACTCACTAGCCTAGGTTGCCCATCACCGCCGTAAATCCCAGCTCTCTTCTTCCCCTCACTCCGTCCGTGTGGCCACGTTACAAATGTTGTGTCATTGCTGTTATAACACAGCAGCATCTAGAGACCCCCAGCCATGATCAGGGCCGCACTTGCCAGTCGCTGCACAAGCACACAGTGAGAGACAGTCCCTTACATTCTAGGCCAGGGGAGGGCAAATACCGGCCACCAGTCTAGATCCAGTCCAGCAGAATTAGGTCATGGTGAACTCCCTCCACTATATTTACCTGTGTTGCCACAAGGATTGGTGACTGCAGCTCCCATTGGCCGTGAATCACCAACGGGAGATGCGGGAACCAGTGTTTTAGTGTGTGCTTCTTCCTGCTGCTCCCATTGGCTGTGGATTACCATTCCCAGACCATGGGAGATGTGGGAAGCGGTGTCTCAGTCTACCCCGCTTCCTGCGTCTCCCATTGGCTGGGAAAGATGATCCGTGGCCAATGGGAGCTGCAATTGCTGGTACCTGTGGGTGTGCAGGTAAAGATAGCAGTGGGGGCTCACCACCAGCCTGTTATTGCCCACCCTTGCTCTAGGCAGACAAAGGGTATGAGGAGAAATGGAAAAAGATTTGCCCAAGATCATATAACAGTCCAGGGGAGCGCTGGGAATAGAACCGAGGCTCCTGGCTCTTACTCCTGCATTCTGTCCATTGGACTGCACGCCTCTCTGTCATAACAGGCAGCACTTTGGCTCTTCACGGGACTCAACAAACATTAAGCTCCACAGACCCTAGAAGGCAAGTATCTATGCTCCTCATTGTGCCGCTCATTATGAGCGAAGGCACACAGAGAGTAAATAGCTTGACCAAGTCCATGGAAGAAATCAGTGGCAGAGTCAGGACTGACACTTAAGAGTTTCTGGCTCTGAGTCCCATGAACAAGCCTGTAGCCTGATGCTCCCATGCAAATACTTTTAGCCCACGGTTACCCTGAGTATGCCCACCCTGCATAAACCAAAGAGCCAGCCAGAAGCGGGAAGACTATCCGCAAAGACTCTCTACCCTGTTTCCGAAGTCACTCTGAGATCACCAAACACCCGAGCCTAAAGAACAGCACAGACATGCCCAGTGAAAGCAAAGCCACCTCGAAAATATTGTTCTCTGCCTCTTTCATCTGGCTGGGATCTGATCAATTAGCTCCCAGTAACTGAGTGTCACATCTGCCCTTAGGCCTGTTCTCCTGCGCGAGTAATTCACACCTGGCACCAGCTCACTTTGCCTTGTAGCTGTTGGGAGAAACTCACAGGTGACTTGGAACTTCAGCAGCAGCAAGAGCCTCCTGCTGGCAGGCTCTGCAGACCTGGCCCATCTCCGGTGTACCAGACACACTACAGAGAAGGCGAAGGGGGAGGCTAGTCCATTAATACCATGGGTGGGAGACAAGATAATGTGGGAAACATCGGCTCAGACACATGCACATTCATGTACACACACATGTCCTGCACACTTGCCTGCCCTTCTTGGTTCCCATTGCTTTCCCGAGGCCTCAGCCCTAGTTTTCAGGGGACAAATCAGCCTCGCTCTTTTATATACATTGACATATGTAAATGAGCAGAATTTGATTCTCACCTTGACCATAAAGAGGTTGCCAACACAAAGTCATCATTTGGATCTAGTGCACCGGTTCCCAAATTTTTTGGCATCACTCCCCCTTTTTGATTTTTGAGAAACCCTCACGCCCCACCCTCCAAAAAACCAACAAAACTTGTTGGAAAAAAAAGAGCCCTTTTAAGAGCAGAGCAGGCATTGCCCTTTGAAGGTGTCCATTTTGAAATCTGCCCCAGCCAGCCCAAGCTGCATGTGTTCCGGCGGATGCCCGAGTGGACGGATGGACCGGGCTCTTTCTTGGGGAGGAGGGGCTGTGCCACCTTGCGCCCCCACCCTGGAATTTCTTCGCCCCCCCCCCTCAGTTTAGGAACCCATACTAGCGGGACCTGCAATGATGCCAAAAAGTCTCCTTGTGTAAGAAAAGGGATCAGTACTGCACTATCCCAGACTTTACGGAGGGACAGGTATTGGTGGCTCTTTCCAGGTGAGACTGAGGTTCATTAAGATCACACGACATATTTAGAATTCCCGATGCCCTTAACTCAGTGTATTTGGATGCATTGTGGGGGGTTTATCAGAGCACGTCTGACAATCACGACAGATCTCCATTTGACAAACAATCCATAAGGCCACCTCTGATTCTCCCCTTCAGTTCTTCATCTAACGATGCTCAGTTCATCAACTAACGATGCTCAGAAAAAAAAATTCACAGAAATAGTTCTCCCTCAGAAAATGCTGTTTTGGCTAAACCAAATTATTTAGCAAAATAGTAGCAAAGCTCACAAAATTGAGTTTTGAAACAATGGATTAAAATCCATTTTAAAATATCAAACTGACATGATTTGACATTTTTTAAATGAAATGTTTGGATTGTGACTTTCCAAAGCTACTTTTCATTTTGAAATTTGTTTTCTTAAATAAAGTGAACGGTGAGGGTCAAAATCAACACAAAGCATACACATAATCATTGCAACTAAGTGTTTTGATTCACCTGAAACAAACGTCGTTTTTAGTTTCATAATTCTGTTTCACAAAATGATTTGCAATGTTGGCTATTGTTCCAGCTTACAAGGGGAAAACAAATCCACTTCTCAAAATGAGGAATGGGATGGAAAATCCACATATTGAACAATGAGCTCATGAAGGCCTCTCAGTATCACACCTCTGGGTCAAGGCAGTTTATTGGATGGCAGCCATCATGAAGGAGTGGGTTGATTTTATAGATCTTCATCATATCCCCCCTTACTCATTTATTTTCCAAGCTGAAAAGTCCCAGTCTTATTACTCTCTCCTCATACAGCAGCCGTTCCAGATCCCGGCTCATTTCTGAACTTTTTCCAGTGCCAAGGTATCTTTTGAGATGAAGTAATCACATCTGTACGCAACATTCAAGATGTGGACGTCCCATGGTTTTATATAGAGGCAATAAGATATTCTCTGTCTTATTCTCTATCTCTTTTTAAATTATTCCTAACATTCTGTTTGGTTTTTTGACTGCCGCTGCACATCAGGTGGATGTTTCCAGAGAATTATCCACAAAGACCCCAAGTCTCTCTTGAGTGGTAACAGCGAATTTAGTCCTCATCGTTTTATATGTATAATTGGGATTATTTTTTCCAATGTGCATTACTTAACATTTATCAACATTAAATTTCATTTGCCATTTTGTTGCTCAATCATTTAGTTTGGTGAGATCTTTTTGAAGCTCTTCGCAGTCTGTTTTAGTCTTAACTATCTTGAGCAGTTTGGTATCTGCCAATTTTGCCACGTCCCTAATTACCCCTTTCTCCAGATCATTTATGAATATATTGAATAGGATGGGTCCCAGGACAGCACTGTGAGGGTCACCACTAGTTACTTCTCTCCATTCTGAAAGCTGAACATTTATTCCTACCCTTTGCTTTCTATCTTCTAACCAGGTATCTCCATGAGAGGGCCTTCCCTCTTATCATCCCATGACAGCGTACTTTGCTTAAGGGCCTTTGGGGAGGGACCTGGTCAAAGCTTTCTGAAAATCTGAGTACACTATATCCACTGGATCCCCTTTGCCCACATGCTTACCGATCCCCTGAAATTATTCTGTTTGAATGGTGAGGCATGATTTCCCTTTAAAGGAACCATGTTGATTTTCCCCCAAAAAATTATGTTCCTCTATGTGTCTGACAATTCTATTCTTTTTACTATAGTTTCAACCACTTTGCCCAGTACTGACATTAGACTTACCAGCCTGCAATTGCCCGGATCATCATTAGAGCCCTTTTTAAAAATTGGCATCACATTATCTTCCAGTCATTAGGTACAAAAGATGATTTAAAGGATAGATGACAATCTATGGTTAGTAGCTCTGCAATTTCCCATTTGAGTTCTTTCAGAACTCTTGGGTGAATGCCATCTGGTCCTGGTGGCTTGTTACTGTTCAGTTTATCAATTTGTTCCTAAACCTCCTCTAATGACACCTCAATCTGGGACAATTCCTCAGATTTGTCACCTAAAAAGAATGGCTCAGATTTGGGAAGCTCCCTGACATATCAGCCACGAAGACTGAAGCAAAAAAATTCATTTAGTTTCTCTGCAATGACCTTATCGTCTTTGAATGCTCCTTTAGCATCTCCGTCGTCCAAGGGCCCCACTGGTTGTTTAGCCAGCTTCCTGCTTCTGATGTACTTTAAAAAATTGCTATTGCTTTTTGAGATTTTGGCTAGCTGCTCTTCAAGCTCATTTCTGGCCTTCCTAATTATATTTTTACACTTCATTTGCCAGAGTTTATGCTCCTTTCTATTTTCCTAGTGAGGATTTAACTTTCACCTTTTAAACTATGTCTTTTTATCTCTCACTGCTTCTTTTACTTGGTTGTTAAGCCACAGTGGCACTTTTTTAGTTCTCTTACTGTGTTTTTTAATTTGGGGTATACATTTAGGTTGGGCCTCTATTCTGGTGTCTTTGCAATGTTTCCATGCAGTTGGCAGGGATTTCACTTTTGGCACTGTTCCTTTTAATTTCTGCTTATGGTCACTATTTCCAAGCAACCCAGCTATTTTCACTTCTTGGACCAGCTCCTGCACTCCTCTTAGGTCTATATCAAGAATTTCCTCTCTTCTTGTGGGTTCCAGAACCAGCTGCTCCAAGCAGCAGTCATTGAAGGTGTCAAGAAACTGAGTCCCATCCTGAAGCGATGTGTACCCGGTCAATATGGGGATAGCTGAAATCTTCCATTATTGTTGAGGTATTTTTATTTTTATAGCCTCTCTAATCTCCCTTAGTAGGATATGATGGCTGCCCTCTAACAATCGGACCTCCCCAGCCTTCTGTACCATGAAAACTACAAGTTGTTGCTTCTGGATCTACCCCACAATGGAAGGGAAGGATGGCCTTGTTGCTAAGACTAGAGATTGAGCTACAGGAGATCTGTCGTCTATATCTACTTCTGCCACAGACTTCTTATGCAACCTTTGGAAAGTCACTTAATCTTTTTGTACCCAGCTCTCTCCATCTGCAGCGAGATAATGCTTCTTTTCTTCTGCCCTTTTTCTAGCTTGCCTAGTTAGATTAGGCCATGTGCCTGCACAGTCCCAGACAAGAGACGCCTGATCTCATATGGCGCCTCTGGGTGCTGCTGCAAAACAAATAAATAGCAGCAATAATGAAGAGCTTCTGCTGAGCCTCTTCTCCCTGACCGTTTCAAAGACACTCCATGCAGCAGGTCTGCTCTGGTTTCTCCGCTGGAGCAGAGTGTTTCTCCTTTCAAGTTGCTCGAGCTCTGCCATTTCTCTGAGGCTAAGCAGCGCTAATGGAGAAAACATTCCAAGTTTCATTTTCCTCTGTAATGGAAAACGCAAGAGCGAGATTTCAGTCTGTGAGCACTTGTATGAAAAAACAAATATCTTTATTGGCACTGGACAGCCTGCCAATCAGCTCCGAAATTGCCGGCTTCTCTTTCTCCCCTGAAGGAATGCCTCTGCATACAAAGCTACGGAAAAACTTCAGGGCCTGGAGGATAAAAGGCCCCTTCTCTGCCTGTCGTTCAGTGATTTGCAATGCATTGCTTCGGCATAATTTCCCATCTCTGCTGCTCACAAAGGAAGCTCTGTTGCTATCTGTGAGTTTAATAATTTCTATTCCCTACACCTTGCATTCATAATGCATCCTTCGACCCTCCAGCTCATGCGATCTGTCTGCTCTGTGACTCTGCCTCCGCTCTACCTTTTAGTTAGGGCTGCAAAAGGAACAAAAATAGAGTCTTAACATTCGAAAGACGTCTCGCAGCAGGGAGTAGAGACGATGCTCGTTCTGGAACAAGAGGGAAGGTGCAGACCCTCAGCAATGTGTCCCTTCCTCCTTAGCCCCTAAAGCACCAGTGTCCATATTTTGCCCAGAAGATAGTGTCATCTGAGGGCCACCCCTTAGTTCCCAGTGGAACGAATCAAACTGCAGCTCGGCCTCTTTAATGCCCCAAAATTAATGCAGTTCCCAATGGGCCCATGCACCATCTTATTGCCTCTGTGTGGGTATGTCTAGACTACATCCCTCTGTCGGCAGAGGGATGTAAATTAGACATACCGCAATTGCTAATGAAGTGAGGATTTAAATATCCTTAGCATAAAAATGGCCACCGCTTTCTGCCAATGTGGCACTTTGTCAGCAAAAAGCAGCAGTCTAGGCAGGGATCGGTCAAAAAAGAAAGCCTTTTTCGACCGACCCCTTCCGCATCGTGACACAAGGTTTACAGGATAGGTCGAAAAAGGCTTTCTTTTTCAACCGATCCCCGTCTAGACTGCTGCTTTTTGCCAACAAAGTGTGGCATCAGCAAAAAGTGGAAGCCATTTTTATGCTAATGAAAGGCAGGTTATTTAAATCCCCGCTTCATTAGCAATTTTGGTATGTCTCATTTAAATTCCTCTGCCGACAGAGGGATGTAGTCTAGACATACCCTGTATGTCCATGATGCACCTGCATCTTGAATGCTGTCTGCAGATGTAGTCGCCCCATCTCTAAAAAGGTATCTTGGCACTGGGAAAAGTTCAGAAAAGGGCCAAAAAAATGAGTAGGGGTATGGAACGGCTGCCATATGAGGAGAGATTAATAGGACTGGGACTTTTCAGCTTGGGGAAGAGACGACTAAGGGGGTATAGAGAGGTCTATCAAATCATGACTGGTATGGAGAAAGTCAATAAGGAAAAGTTATTTAGTTGTTCCCATAACATAAGAATTAGGGGCCACCAAATGAAATTAATGGGTAGTGGGTTTAAAACTAAAAAAAGGAAGTATTTCTTCATGTAACACACAGTCAACCTGTGGAACTCCTTGCTGGAGGATGTTATGAAGACCAGGACTTTGACAGGGTTCAAAAAGAGCTAGATAAATTCATGGAGGTTAGGTTCATCAATGGCTATTAGCCAGGATGGGCAGGAATAGTGTCCCTAGCCTCTGTTTGTCAGAAGCTGGGAATGGGCAATAGGGGATGGATCGCTTGATGGTTACCTGTTCTGTTCATTCCCTCTGGGGCACCTGGCATTGGCCACTGTCAGCAGACAGGACACTGGGCTGGATGGACCTTTGGTCTGACCCAGTCTGGCCACTCTTATTTTTTTATCTCAATCCAGGCAGAGGCTGGATAGTCATATTCTAGTCTCTGTGGGGTGCAGACCATTCCATTTAAAACAAGGATGGGCAAGGTGTTATATTGTAACACTCTGTGAGTTGCCTGTTTTCCAGCCTTACCCTAAGAATCAGCAGTAGGTAGGAACCAGAAGGGAAGAGAAAGTAATGGTTCAAGATGGTTAATTAATTAAGATCAAGAGGTGATTTGATTAGTGTATAAGTACCTTCACAGGGAGAAAATACCAGGTACTAACCAGCTCTTTAATGTAGCAGAGAAAGGCAGAGCAAGAACCAATGGCTGGAAGTTAAAACCAGACAAATTCAAATGAGAAAAAAGGGACAATTTTTAACAGTGATGGTGACTAAGCACTGGAACAAACCACAAGAGAAATAGTTCTTCCAGCCATTCTTCTGCAAAGGAATTTCACCAACCAGTTACAGAGAGAGACTGCAGAACTGGAATTCACTTACAAATCTGACACTGTCAACCTGGAGTTGAATAAAGATATTAACTGGTTAACGCATTACAAAGGCAATTTCCCCTGCCTTTGACATTCACATTTTCACATCAAAAGTTATGAATGGGACATATCCAGCCTACTTAATTAGCTTCATTAACATGGGCCCTACAATTGACAGATAACTGCTTTTGCTATTATATATACATTGGATTCTGTTATTTCCATTTCATCTCATCTGATGAATTAGGTTTTGACCATGAAAGCTCATGATCCTATATATTTGTTGGTCCCTACGGTGTCATAGGTCTGCTTGTTGTTTTGGCAAGGGAAGCGGTGGATTTTTGGGAGAGAGAGGCCTTTCTGGGAGAGAGTCTTTTAGTCAAATACAAATGACTGAGCTCAGTGTGTGGTAACTGGGTGAAATTCTCTGGTCTCAGACTAGTCTAGCGGTTCCTTCTGCCCTTAATATCTGTAAATTGTCTGAGCCATTCCCCTTTGGTATCTTGTGTCTCACAGGATGGGAGAGTCTTTGTTCTGATTTTTAGAGATTGATATTTCTATTTCTCCATTTCAAAGGGCTTTCTTCCGTTCACGCTGTGTAACTTGGTGTTTCTCGTAAATATCCACTATATTTTCCTCCACAGTCCTTTGGGATTCTGCTCAGGTTCTTGTCTCTCCCTCATCACCTCAGGATCTGAGCACCTCCTGGTTGGGCACAAGCCATGTGACGAACATCTCCCATGTGTGATTCTCTCCGTCTCTCCTTTCCTCTCCAAAGAGGAAATTAAGACGATTTTCTTCTCATTCAGTATACCATGTATTTATTTCCTATCTGCTGTCCGGTGTGCGTTTGTTATCGAAGACAAGCTCAAATCCAGAGCTGACCCTGGGTGAATGGTGTTTCAGGGCAATCACTCCAGGCCCTGCACTTGGGCAGAGGGTGCCTTATGGGCCAGCGCGACTGGCCAGAACGGTTAGCCCTGAAAGTGAGGGCTCAGTATTCGTCACGTCCCCCCCAGGCCCTCCACCACCGGGGAACCACTCCAGCTCAAACACATGCACTGAGACTAGGTGGTGGCTTGAGGGCATTTTTAATTTCTCCAGAATTTGGTCACGTAGCAGTGTACCAGCCCCCAAGAAAACTCCTAAGCCAGGGGTGGGAAACTTTTGGGGGCTTGGGGGTTGCTGACCCCCAGAAAAATCGGTTGGGCAAAGGGCAGCAGGGGTTGGAGGAGCTCTGAACCCCAGGGGCCAGGTCCAGGAAAGTCGGGGACCCCATCCGGCCCTGGGTGTAAGGTTCCCTACCCCTGTCCTAAACCTTTGCTGGGCACAGTTCTGTGGCACCCACAGAGAGGACTTCTCCACCATGACCTTCCTTCTGCAGCATAAGGTACGACTGGGCCTTGAACTTAACTTGCTGTTCTACGGGAAGCCGGATGAAAGGTGTTATATGTGCAATACGATACCATTAAATATTAGCCATGAAACTGGCATCGCTCTGATCTAATAGTTGGTTTTCGCACAAAATTAATGGTGACATTTAGAATAGCTGAATAATCTCTGTAGAGCAGAGGAAAACATATTGTCTAAAGACTGTTTGGTTCCAAGCACAGCCTGAGTCAATGTAACCGGACTCGACCCTTTCCAGCATGTTTCAGCGAAACAAACACACACACAATTAAAGTGAAAGAAGTCCTTGTTAGCGTGTACAGTCACTTGGCAGCAAAGGGTTTTAATTGGACCCATCACTTTACATCTGAGCCCTCCCCTGTCTGCTCAGCCCACTCATTACAAATGGAAACTGGCAAAACAGAAACACCGAGACTTAAGTGATTTAAATATATGGGAATATTTGCCTCTGTTCCATGCATTATGCATCTGCGTGGTGTCAGTTCCCCTCCTCGCTTGTTCTTTCACACACACAAATCCTGTAGAGAGACTGGGAATACAGACCTTCTTGCCAACATCCCTGGCTCTGAGACAGTGACATTTTATTCGTGGCAAAGAGAAATTTGCCATGCCCGAGATTTGGCCGTGAACCAATCAGTCAAAAAGGAGGACTGCAGAAATGGCCTCTTAAGTGATAGCCAGTTTCCTCCGCCAGTGCAGAATTGTTCCTTGAAGTGTATTTGATAGTGGCATCTCTCTAGCTAACAAACCTACACATCTATTTATCTGTCTGTCTAATCTGTCTTGGGTTTTTCTAAGCAATAGTTTGGAGAGTGCAGGCCAACAGGTTCCCACTTTGATGATTTCTTCATCACTAAAAGCCTTAGAAGGAGATCGTCACATCTTTTTCCAGCCTGAAGAATAGACTGCCCCACGGTTGTTTTAATTTCTAACGGGCTTTTAGGATCTTCCTCGACAGAACAGAACGTATCTTTCACTCATACAAAATGAAAATAAAAAAATATCCGTGCCAGAGTCCAGCAAAGGTGAACTAAGGAGATGTTCATTCTGTGATTTAAGAACAATTGTTCTTCAGAAAGCGTAACCAGAGAGACGATTGTGTTTGCTGCACTAAATAAATCTCTCTTGGCTTAGTGCTCTCCAGCATCTGACCCTGCTCTCCAAAAGGGTGTCATAAGGCTTCTCCTCCATCAGACAAAAGCTCTTTTATAAATGAGAGAGAAGGAAATTTATTTCAGTATTTATTAGGATAAATCCACAAGAAGTATTGTCAGATCTGCAGCCGGGGTTGAATCAGTCACAAAGGGGCAAGCGTCACCGAGAACTTGCCTTGAGGCCTGGAAGACGGATGGTGATTTCTTGCCGTGTCGGTAAAGCAAACTTAAGTGAATGCTTTCTGTGTTCCTGAGACATACACGTTGGCCATGCGCCAGCCTCACAGGGAAGGCTCAGATTAACCAGGAGAGCGTAGCAAGGTGAATGGCAGACGAGTGGAGGGCATCTTGTGAAAACGAGCAGGGAAGAAGGAGATGGCACCCCAAGGATTTGATTAAGACTATATGGAGTTTCCAATGTCAGATCTGACTTACGGTCTGAGTCCATTATCCTACCCACCGTGTGGTCAAAGGATAATGCTCCAATGAAAGATGAAAATACCAGGTTAGTGAGCTTATCCAGATGTGCACTGATGTAGCCTCTCCCATCACATGCCTCCCTCCGCCCAAAGCAGCCAGGCACTCTGGGGAGGAAGAAAGCAGAAGATCAAACTGAAAACCAGATCCCACTGGATTGTTCTCAAGGGAACCCAAAGAGGGGGGGCATCTACTGGAAACAATGATTTGAGAGATGCCCCCCCCCCCCCACCACTGAAATTGTTTTGCTGGGAGGCTCGGTGGAAGTTTGGACTTGGAAATTGCTGGTGATGGAGGGGATTCACAATTGCAATGCTAATTGAACGGAGGAGGAAGGGCAGTGCGGGACCTTTGGCTATGCAAGGACAGGGGTGGGGAGGGCATGGAGGGGCGAGGAATCTGCTGTCACACGCTGGCTCTTTGTCTGCTCAGGGAACTTGAACAAAAGGAAAAACTCGGATGAAGTCTCCATCTCTCGCTTCTTCTGGGTTATCTATTCTTCGGGAACTTTATCCCGAGAGCTTTGTCCAGTGCTCCCGAGTTCCGTGGTGGTGCCGGAAAAGTGCAAAGTAATTAGTAACTATTATTACCAAGCATCAGTACTGTGTTCAGAGGGAGGAGCGGCCGTTGCTGTCGGAGAGTGAATACTGGCATTGCGCGGCCACTCTTGCACTGGCAAGCGGGAATCTCAGAATTCCCTGGGCAGTTCCTGGCTTCTGTTCCATGTTGGGAGCAGGTGAGACGCTGCAGTGTTTTTTGCTCCCACGCATGCTACAGGCATGTGTAAATCTTTCATCACTGAGAGCTTCTCACCCACCAAAGGAGCAAGATGATGCAGCTGCTCCTCCTTCTCCATCGACTGGGGACATCGGTTTATTCTCCTCGCACTGGGGTCGTTGGCTGCAGATCCCCCTAGGGCTCTGCCCTTTCAGAGTGACGGGCTTTTCACAGTGGAGTTAGAGGCAAGCTTGGCTCCTTCCTGAGCTTGGAGCAACAGGCTGGGGGGCGCCCAGCCCCAGAGCCTGAATGCTAAGGCCTAACCTGGGTACCAGTTTGCTAAGCCTGCTGTGTCCCGAGACCTAGCTGGGAACTCCTTTACTGCGAGGCATGTGTTGATTTCCTATGCTATCTTCGTCCGGCTCTGTTGCTTGTCAGTACATTGTATGCGGTGCATAATCTATCAGCATAGCACTGGGTTTCATCTAGCACTGCTTACATTCAAGAGGCATCTCAAAAGCACATTACAAAGCAATTGAGTTAGATCCCGGCAGTGCAGTGACTGTGCAGATAAATACGGCAGCTACTAGGCACCCAGAGAGCTCTCACGTGACCGCTGAAAGGTGCATATAAGCAGCACAGCTGGGGAGCAATATCAGGGCTCACAGCCAAGATTCCTCGTGTTACACCAAGCCCTATCCTTACTCAGCTTGACAGAGACTCGGAGACTGTGCACATCTAAGTCTCTCTCTGTACAGGCCTAGCTACTCCTGCAGACCGAGATCACGATGCAATAGTTAGCCTTTATAAAGGGCCTGATCCAAACCCTGCTGAAGTCAACAGGAGTCTTGCCTTTAAGTTTGCAGAATTGTAGAACATTAGAACTGGAGGGGACCTCGCGAGGTCATGAAGTCCAGCCCCCTGCCCTCACGGCAGGACCAAGCACCATCTAGATCATCCCTGACAGGTGTCTATCTAACCTGCTCTTAAGTATCTCCAGTGATGGAGATTCCACAACCTCCCCGGGCAATTTATTCCAGTGTTTCACCACCCTGACAGGCTGGCAGGTTTTCCTAATGTCCAACCGAAACCTCCCTTGCTGCAATTTAAGCCCATTGCTTCCTGTCCTATCCTCAGAGGATATTTTTCTCCCTCCTCCTGGTGACACCCTTTTAGGTACTTGAAAGCTGCTATCTCAAGTTGTGGCGGGAGAGGTCCAGGTTGGATATTAGGAAAAACTACAGGCAGTCCCCGAGTTACATACAAGATAGGGACCGTAGGTTTGTTCTTAAGTTGAATCTGTATGTAAGTCGGAACTGGCGTCACCCGCTGCTGAAACTGGATGCCAGTTCTGATTTACATACAGATTCAACTTAACAAACACAGGCGTCCCCAAGTCAGCTGCTGCTGAAACTGATCAGCGGCTGATTCCAGGAAGCCTGGGGCAGAGCAACTCTGCCTCGGGCTTCCTGTAGTCAGCCGCTGGTCAGTTTCAGCAGCGGCTGACTTGGGGACGCCTGGGGTAGAGCAGCTGGGGTGCTGCTGGGTTGCTCCACTAGCGCGGCTCCTCGGCACTACTGGAAACTGACCAGCAGCGGCTGAATCAGGACGCCTGGGGCAGAGCAGCTGGAGTGCTGCCGGGTTGGTCCAGAGCGGCGCTGCGGGACCAACCCGGCAGTCCCCAGCTGCTCTACCCCAGGGGTAGGCAAGAAAATCCTGGTCTGCTGGGGGGGGCACTAGCTGACCTGGGAGACGCGGAGCAAAGCCGCAGAGCACGCAGGCAGCGGGCCAGTCCAGTGCTGGCGTGCTCCGAGGCTTTGCTCCCCATCTCCCTGGTCTGCAGGGAGACGGGGAGCAAAGCCTTGGAGCACGCCCGCAGCGGGACAGCCCAGGCACGCTGCGGCTGTCCCACTGCGGGCGTGCTCCGAGGCTTTGCTCCCCATCTCCCTGGTCTGCTGGTTGGGAGACGGGGAGCAAAGCTGCGGAGCACGCCCGCAGGGGGACAGCTCAAGCACGCCCGGGCTGTCCCGCTGCGGGCATGCTCCAAGGCTTTGCTCCCCATCTCCCTGCAGACCAGGGAGACGGGGAGCAGCTTTTGTTGCCCCAGAGGACAGGGACGGCGGACCGCGGCACATCTGGGCGTCCCGCCGCTCCCATCCTCCGGGGCGAGAAAAGCCCCGTTCGTAAGTCGGATCCGCGTAACTCGGGGACTGCCTGTATTTCACTAGGAGGGTGGTGAAGCACTGGAATGGGTTACCTAGGGAAGTAGTGGAGTCTCCATCCCTAGAGGTGTTTAAGTCTCAACTTGACAAAGCTCTGGCTGGGTTGATTTAGTTGGGATTGGTCCTGCCTAGAGGTCTCTTCCAGCTCAATATTTCTATGGTTCTATATCCCCTCTCAGTTTTCTCTTTTCTAAACTAATCAAGACCAGTTTTTTCAGTCTTCCCTCATAGCTCATGTTTTCTTGACCTTTAATCATTCTTCTTCTCTTCTCTGGACCCTCTCCAATTTCTCCACATCTTTCCTGAAATGTGGTGCCCAGAACTGGACACAATATTCCAGCTGAGGCCTAATCAGCGCAGAGTAGAGCGGAAGAATGACTTCTCGTGTCTTGCTCATGTTACTCCTGTTAATGCAGCCCAGAATTATGTTTTTTGTTTTGCAACAGTGTCACATTGTTGACATATTTAGTTTGCAACGGGTCAATAGAGAAAAGGATGCATGGTATTTAAACATAGAATCATAGAATACTAGGACTGGAAGGGACCTCGAGAGGTCATCGAGTCCAGTCCCCTGCCCTCATGGCAGGACCAAATACTGTCTAGAGCATCCCTGATAGACATTTCTCTAACCTACTCTTAAATATCTCCACAGATGGGGATTCCACAACCTCCCTGGGCCATTTATTCCAGTGTTTGACCACCCTGACACTTAGGAACTTTTTACTAATGTCCAACCTAAACCTCACTTGCTGCAGTTTAAGCCCATTGCTTCTTGTTCTATCCTCAGAGGCCAAGATGAACAAGTTTTCTCCCTCCTCCTTATGACACCCTTTTAGATACCTGAAAACTTCTATCATGTCCCCGCTCAGTCCTCTCTTTTCTAAACTAAACAAACCCAATTCCTTCAGCCTTCCTTCATAGGTCATGTTCTCTAGATCTTTCATCATTCTTGTTGCTCTTCTCTGGACCCTCTCCAATTTCTCCACATCTTTCTTGAAATGCGGTGCCCAGAACTGGACACAATACTCCAACTGAGGCCTAACCAGCACAGAGTAGAGCGGAAGAATGACTTCTCGTGTCTTGCTCACAACACATCTGTTAATGCATCCCAGAATCATGTTTGCTTTCTTTGCAACAGCATCACACTGCTGACTCATATTCAGCTTGTGGTCCACTGTAACCCCTAGATCCCTTTCTGCCGTACTCCTTCCTAGACAGTCGCTTCCCATTGTGTGAAACTGATTGTTCCTTCCTAAGTGGAGCACTTTGCATTTGTCTTTATTAAACTTCATCCTGTTTACCTCAAACCATTTCTCCAATTTGTCCAGATCATTTTGAATTATGACCCTATCCTCCAGATTAGTCGCAACCCCTCTCGTCTTGGTATCATCTGCAAACTTAATAAGTGTACTTTCTATGCCAATATCTAAATCGTTGATGAAGATATTGAACAGAGCAGGTCCCAAAACAGACTCCTGCGGAACCCCACTTGTTCTGCCTTTCCAGCAGGATTGTGAACCATTAATAACTACTCTCTGAGAATGGTTATCCAGCCAGTTATGCACCCACCTTATAGTAGCCCCATCTAAGTTGTATTTGCCAAGTTTATTGGTAAGAATATCATGCATGACCATATCAAATGCCTCTTAAAAATCAAGAGTCTTCATATTAATGCACCCCTCTCTGCACTCCACATGAGGTGAACATTGGTCTCCCCATTTTATAGATGGGGAACCTGAGGTGGGGAAGTGGGCAAGTTACTTGCTGAGGGAAGGAGGCAGGTTTACAAACCAGGAATCGTTGGTTGCCAATTCTCTCTTTTAACCAGCAGACAGCTTTCCCACCTGCCTCAAACTTAGAATGAGAGACCCACCAACACACTTGTGCAACCCAGAGAAAAATTTGAAACTCGTTCATTATCTGAAGCTGACTGCAACGGTCTTGTGTTGGTGTGGTTTGGTGTGTCGCAAGCACAACCTTACACAAATGAATAATTCAGGCCCCTGAAGACTGCCACACAGGTGACTTTCCTGGGGATTAAATGCTCACGTCCTCCACAGTTCTGCCACAGTCAAAAAAGAAAAATTACAAATTGATCTGGATTCCCCTCTCCTACTCCTTTGCTACTTCTTTATAATAAGCCTTTGGCAGCTTGGATTTATTCAGGGGGGGAAGGGGGGACAGGCAGAATTGAGGTTCAGTTCTGGGAAAACTTTGGTGCTGGGATGAATAATGCATAAGACTGCAGAATCAATATTGATGCATCAGAGATGGAAGCCAGACAACAGATATGGGGCTCGAGTGAGCAAATACAGCAAAGGCCGATTTGCTTCAGTGGTGTGAGCAACTCACTTGGCTTCTGGCAATGCCCCTCTGCCTTTCTTCCTGCTAGTATTCCAGAGAGTGGGTTCCCAAGAGGGCCATTCACACCTGCACTCTCCGGATCTCCATGCACTTTAGAATCACCAGTGAGCAGAGATATTGAAAAAAAAATTCCTGTCCCTCGCCCTCCCAAAATTATAATTGTTTCATTCCAAAAGCTGAATTTATGTAAAAGCCAATGGGGGCAAATCTGCAGATAAAGTAAACTGATGTGTCTCCCCTGGCATCAACAGGTGAATTTACACCAGCAGAGCGTTTGGCCCGAATCTGAAAAGAGGCTACTTAATCAGAACAAGAGCATCTAGTGCCATTTACAGACCCCGAAAAAATCCCCTTCGGCTCTTTTGTGTCTCCCTCATTGCCCCTTTTCTCAGCACCAGGGCCCCTGTCCTCCAGGGCACAGACCAGGTTGCCAAATAGCAGCAAAGACGGTTGCTCTTGGCATTCTTCCCCACCCCCATGGTGCATCTTCTGCAGTCCTTGAAATTTTCCATCTCAAGGGTCAAGTCCCTGGTGCATCCTCACAGCGTAATTGTGAAATTATTATGGCTGGTGATTTTAATTTAAATTGGATGGAGAAATGTTGTACTGCGGCTGACTCATTTGCTATGGATTTTCACTTAACCAAATTGATTAGTCAACCAACTAGACTTAACTTGAAAGTTGTAATCATTCATTATTAGATCTAATTTTCGTGTCGCTCCCAGACAGCGTTCAGAAATTACACAGCAAAGAAGACTTTAACGATGTCAGGTCCAGGGTCCTGACAGAAATTCAGCCCCGAGGCTCAAAGCTCTCTCTTTGAACGACCCTTCAGCACCCAGGAAGAGACAATCACCTCAGATTTTGCTGAGGTAAGCGCTGCAGAAGAGTGAGTGAGAAAACGGCATGCCAAGTTTCTGTGGAGATTTTTTTTTCCCTAGGATTGGGGAAAAAACGGGTGCAATGCAGCACAAGTCACATACGTCTCTCTAGGTCTATGATGGGGAACGTTCCATAGCTACTTGGCTTCTGCACATCTCTTGTGACAGTGCGTTGGGGTTTTCCCGTCTCCTGCACCCCCGTAATGGCACGGACAGACTCCACCAGCCAGTAGAATAGAGGGCTGTGTCTAGACTGGCCACTTTTTCCGGAAAATCAGCTGCTTTTCCAGAAAAACTTGCCAGCTGTCTACACTGGCCACTTGAATTTCCGCAAAAGCACTGAGTTCCTACTGTAAGAAATCAGTGCTTTTTGCGGAAATACTATGCTGCTCCCGTTCGGGCAAAAGTCCCTTTTGCACAAAACTTTTGCGCAAAAGGGCCAGTGTAGACAGCTGAGATTTGTTTTCCGCAAAGAAGCCCCGATCGCAAAAATGGTGATCGGGGCTTTTTTGCGGAAAAGCGCGTCTAGATTGGCCATGGACGCTTTTCCGCAAAAAGTGCTTTTGCGGAAAAGCATCCGTGCCAATCTAGACGCTCTGTTCTGAAAATGCTTTTAACTGAAAACTTTTCCATTAAAAGCATTTCTGGAAAATCATGCCAGTCTAGACGTAGCCGAGGTGTTTATTGCTTCTGCAGGATACAGCACAGCACAGATGTAATCTGGTTCCAGGGCAGGCCTAGGATGCCTCAGCCCCCTTGAGATGGGGGAGACTGGGCCCCTAAATCCCAGCCCCTTTCCCTAGGCTGTCTCCTCCATGCTCTCAGACCAAAACTGACACACTCACTTCCAGCCCTGCCCCCAGCCAGGGCTCCACTCCCCTTCTTCCCATTGTTCCGCTCCCTGGGAGATAACTCGTTAGACAGGTTCGAAGCCCCCTTGCATAATGACTCATCCCTGCCCTGCTGGGCCACGCTGCAGACAGCAGCCAGTGGAGGTCACTCACAACCCAAGCCTAGCAACCAGCAAGGTACCCCCCACTACGTCACACCCCTCTCCACAATGACATGCCCTGGCTGTCCTGCGACCTGCTCATGAGGAGACATGCTTGTTCTCATCCCTGACAAAATGCTTCCACCCCAGCTTGTTGTCTGTCACTAGCCCGCGGCCTTCAGACATGGTGCCTCCGCAGGCTGAAAATCTTTCGGCTACAAATCGCATGTTCCTGGGGTTAGTCCCTGTTGAAGAGACGTCAGGACTCCAGATTGTAGCCCTGACTATGTAAGTTAGTGTGTCTGGCCGTTCTGGTTTCTCACCCTACACCTTCCGCAGGCTCTCTGGGTTTCCTCCACGAAGCCACTGCAGCTTGCTCTGCCTCCCTCTGACTACCTACACCACAGAGGATAAGAGCGCCTAGCTTTGGGATCCGTGGCTTAAGTCGCTGAATCGTCATTTGACCCATTGGAGGCCATGGAATATAAAACCCTGGTCTCCATTAACTTGGAGCTCCCACAATGGCCCCCGGAGTCAGGAAGAGATGGGAGCTGTCGCACTGCTGCAAGTCACAGCAACGCTCTCCTACTCGCCCCAGGTTAATGCTCTGGAAAATGCCAGAGATCTTAGGGGCCACACGTGCAGGTGTTTGCCGGAGGGGCAGGGCAATGAAAGAGGTTGGCGCCTCACACGTTATGGGACACCGGGGCTCTCAACTCTGGGGCATGTATGAAACTTGCCGGGTGGCCGGGACACCCGTAAAACTAGCCACGTAGCCAAGGCTCAGACTCCCCGCACAGAGATGTCTTGGGTCAACTGATCCATGCCCTCCTTTTTCTCTGGCTCTACCAGTGCTTTCAGAAAACTTCACTGCATCTCTGATCACAGCCATGCACTTCAGAGGCCACCGCATCAGCTCCCTGTGTATAAATAAGCAGGCTGTGTGCCAATTAATACCTTTAATTAACAGCGAGGACTCACTGGAGGGACTAGAACTTGTCCTCTCAGATGGTCCTCCTGCCCGTTGAGCTTCACGGATCAGCTCTGATAGGTCAGGCCAGCCACGATGTGCTACTGAGATACCTGCCGTTCCATGCCAATTAAAAGAACCGCCAGGGAACAGATCCCACCTCGAGGACAGATGGGTGGGTGGCGGGGAACCTACCCAGCATGGAGGCACTTTCAGTGGAGTCAGGTCTGTGATGGAGCGTTCTCAGAATGTCTTGCCAAGGCCTCTCCAAGGGACACGGACGTACAATGGGGAGGCTCATTCTGTGGCCGAGCAGGCCAGTTCTGGAGACTGTGAGTGCCGAAATGAGGCAGGCATCTTCCGTGGCAGGAAGGGGAGAGAGGGTCAGTTTGTCTCTGTCGTATTCTTTCACTTCCAAGCCCTCCCTCCACTCCTCGCCACCTGTAAGATGTGGGCAGCATCACTTTTCCTGTCTCCCCAGCCAACAACCAGTCCCTCTCTCTATGCAGACTCCCATCTCCCTCACTCCCTTCCTCCTTTTTGGCTCAAACTTTTTTTCTCCATTTTGTCCCTTCACCCCCCCCCCCCCCCCATTGCATTAGACAAGCAGAGGATGCTGCTGAATAAAAACAGCAACAAGGCATGAGCCAACCACCCGCAAGCAGGTGGCATCATAATTATGGGGCTTCTTAAATCAAGGCACAAGATGGAATTAGATGAGCTCTTACTTTGATCTGGGATGCCAGTTTCACTGCTTCCCTCCACGGTCTCTTGGCCATCATGTCAAGGTTGGCTGCAGCCAATCCCACACTTTGTTCTTCCAACGCGGAGAATCCAAAGGAATCCACAGGGCAGAATGCAGATCGGCACTAACCTTCTCCAGACATGTAGCCCTCACACGCCTGGTTGGTGCATTACTTCTGCTGTCTGGAAAAAATTAAAAGAAACGCAACCAGTGTGATTTACATAATGTAGATATATCTGACAAAAGTAGCGGGGTGAAATTCTATGGGTTGTATTGCACAAGAGGTCAGATGAGATGAATTAATGTTCTCTTCTAGGTTTAAATCTACGTAGCTATAAATCTATATCCATTTAATCTATGCTATTTCTGAAGCATCTGTCTCTGTGGTTTTTAAACAGCACGAAACAACATTGACGCCTGTGCAGAAAATGTTTTGCATTTTCGCCCCAAACCTCCCTATTCAAACAATTTGAGTTGTAGTAGGTGTGGGAGTAGAGGGCCGGCAAGAGATCCTTATTCAAAGCAATGTATGTTAACGGCTCCAAAAGCTTTTAACGGAGACCATTATTCCCACTCTGAGAATCAATGTATTTTATTTTCCTCTGAGGTATTTGTTTGGCTTTACTTCTGTATTTCAAACACACCAGGCATGTTTAACAAAACAAGGCAGCTCTGCGATAGAGACAGCGCATTGTATTTTCCCTGAAATTACTGGAAGTTCATTTTCAAAGCAGAGCAGTTTTCTTGGAATCAATATGTATCAACTAAAATCAATAGCTACTCTACGCAGATGGGCCGAGACACCTCACTGATAGCGCTCTATTGCGTTTGTATCCAAATCTGTACATTTTCAACAAGTCAATGTATCTAAGCATCTGCCACTGTCTTTTCATTTAAAAATAATCTGTTTGCAGATAACACTGTACCTTTCCATGGAGTCCGGTAATATACTCTCTGTATTTACCACAGCCAATGTGTATTTACCATATCAAAACGTTTCCACTTAACGTCCAATCCAGTTCATTTCAGCTTCAGCTAAACACGTATGCGCCATTGTGAACCAACTGACTTCAGCCATCTCCCTGTATTTCCCCTCACAACCACTTGTCTTATGGCTTTCCCACAGCAGGGCCTTCTGGATATAAGGATGCAATGGCAAATTCCCCTGAGGGAGGATGGAAACCATTCTGTACAGGCCAGAAAGGGTGGAGAAGAGGGGGGAGATTGGAGAGGGCTGGAACATCCATGTCAGGGGACCCGAGGTGAAAACAAAAGCAAGCTCCTTCTGTGTTTGTTGAAGGACAAGCAGTGATCACTCAGGAGGACACTGTAATAAACCTTGGGCAATGGGGACTCCGACCTCAAGAATCTTTCTCGCAAACACCCCTCTGGCAGATCTGATATTCCATAGGTAGAGGGCACTGGGTACACAGCCTTTTAAATTCTCTGACCAGTTCAGCTAGCTACATTCTGCCTGGCCACCTGCCCCCTCCATACTTTCAACTTGAAGTTGGTTTGGTTCTCATTTGCTGCCCTGCTCTGCTGGATAGCATTGTGGTGGCTGCATTTTGGCAGTGTGAGAAGTGCGTATTTGCATACCAGTTAATTTTTCTGTGTGTGTGTATTTCAGATATTTAGCTATACTTGTTTTTTTAGGCAGCCAACTTATATCTCCCATGACACATAGTATGCCCTCCGGTTAAAGCACCCTGGTGCATCCTGGGAGTTCCATGACTGTGGTGCATCATGGGAGATTAAATAGAACCAGGCCCATAGGTTCTGAGATTCTTCAGACAAGGGGGGGGCGGGAGTCTGAGATTCTTCAATGATGAACAAAGGCAAAATGAAATATTTTGACATTGCCCAAACACATTTTTTTGGAACTTTCCACACACAAAAAATTGATATTTCCAAACAAATGGTGAAATTCTGGAATTTCCTGCTGGCCACTTCTACTATCCGTGTGTGTATGTGTATATATCACATCACACACATGCATTTACCTACCCTAGATCTTTCATAGAACACATCACCCTGGTATCCAGGTGCTTTGGCATGAAAGACAAATCTGTAAATGTTATTTTTACAGGACAGAGGAGCACAGCTTTGTTGAAAGACTCCGTTGAGAACTGTTCCTTTAAGAAGAGAAGAATTGCAAGTCCCATTTGTCCCCGATACTAATAGAAAATTCTAAGCAGGGAAATTGGCCAGGGTGAGGGTTTTTTTCAATCAAATGCTTCTCTGATGTTCAGAGGGAGGCATTTTTCTTGGGTTCTCTCTGTTCCTTGTGCTGTATGCAAATCACAGTTCTCTGTAAGTTATTAGATAACAAAGGACTGTTTTCTCTGCAGAGACTTGCTTGCGTCTGAACCTTGTGAGAAGGATAATTAAGGAATGCCGTAGGAAGCTGCATTGATGATCATTTGCAACCCTTCCCTGATATAATCTCTAGGAGGAAAGTACAACAGGTTCCCTCCCACCTGAAATGAGCTATCAGCGTAGCTTGGAAGGGAGAGAGAAGGTAACATGTAGTGAATAGCAGAATCTTTAGGCCAGCTAAGAATGCCCACAAGTATGTTGGTTTGCACACCCATGTCCCCTGTTTCCATCATACGACTGGGGCCCCCTTCTTGGTTTCCATGTTGGACATAGTCCCGTAATGCAAGTTTTTACTGTGCTGGCACCTATGACAGTCCCTGCCACGGGACTGGACCCCACCCTGCTGGGTGCTGTACGAACACAGAACAGCAAGGGTGCCTAACCCAAAGAGCTCACCATATTTTGAGGTAGACGTTCCCCTTGGTACAGGCCTGGGACTTGTGCTAGGACATCAGAACATTCCATGGCCCCTGAGTTTAGGAACGCTCATGCTAACCCAGACATCACCCCTTCACTCACAAGGCACGTCCCTGTGCTCTGCCCAGGAACTGCAGGCAGCTCGCAACCCGGCCAGAGCGAGAATTCAAACCTTCCATTTTAGAGTCATTTTTTCCCTTTCTCCTGGGAAAAAATAAACAAACTCAAGCGCCTAGGAACTCAGAAGCTTCGAGGATATTTGATAAGCTGGTCCTCTCATTATCTGCTGCAGGCATCCACTCACTGCCCCTATGTCTCCACAGGCTTCTGCTGACATCTCACCCAGAGCCCAAAGAAAATTGTGACACGCTAAACAAACGCCATTTAAGAATTCCCATGAAAGAATTCCTTCAAGGTGCCGTTTGGGTTCCTTCCCCTGGCTCTGTCCCCACCTCCTGCCTGTGGATTTTTCCTTTCCTGTAGGAATCTTGGCAGGCCCTTGCCAGGCCTGGTGCCTGTGAAACCATACTGTGTTGCCATGGTGAAGATTATTATGACATCAGTAACACAAAGGAAATTTCACGATCCTGAGCTCGCCTGGGATGCAGAGTTAATGAGGAGGAGGCGGGGGGAAACAGGAAAGGGTTTTTTCTTTCTTTCTTTCTTCCTTTCTTTCAGAAATGACAAAAGAAAACAAAAACAATTAAAAAAGGGGGGAGGGATCAAATCTGGTTCAGAGGGGCCCAGCCTGCCAGTGAGGCAAACGGCGGAAACATTTGCAGCGAAAGAGCTTTTGTTCTCCATTTGGGCGATCAGCGGGCAACGCGCCCGTAGGAAATGCCACTGAACCAGCGCCAGCTGCTCCCAACATCAGATCAACAGGCGAAAAGAGAAACAGTGGCACCGGGTCCCTGCCTTTACCCTGAAAGCTCCACCTGGCCCCTCCATACTGAGGCCCAGAACACCACAGAGCGTAAGAGCCAAGCGGATGGGCAGAGGAGTGGATCAAAACTTAGCTGCAAAACCTGCAAGCAGGGCAAGCGGGTGCACCCGGGGCAGGATCCTGCACCCAGAGAACACCCTGCATGTGTGTGTGTTTTTCAGGCCTGCATCCTACAGGAGTTTAGATGGGAGAGACCAGTGGCTTCACCCCTCATCTCCCAGGCCTGTCCCACTGCTGGGCCATGCGGGTGCTTCCCCATATTCAGTGACAGGCATGATTCATCCCAGTGCAGAAGGCCCTAAGCCAAACCCCACTTGAGTGACGCCCAAGCTCCGTGCTGGGCCTCTGCGAAGAATCGGCTGCTACATGAGTCCAATGAGATCAGCGCTCAGCGGTTGGGGCTGGGAGGCCCCAGGGAGACAAGGCGGCGAGTGCCAAGCTCTTGGCCAGGCCATGCGTCTGTCCCGGTGGCTGCGCTCCAGAGCTGCCAGGGAGAAGGCCGCCCCCCGCGGATTCTGCAGCGACATCCAGAGCGTTTCAACCCATGGGGCAGTGAAGTGAGCAACTGGGCTAATGAGAGAGGAGGGCAGATGATAATACTCAGGCAGAGAATACACAAAGGCCGTGTTGAAAGGATCCTGGCTGGGGACAGTCGTTATCAGATGTCCCTTTAACTCCCTGGAGGCCGGAAGGGCACCTTCGCGTACTGGTTTTGTCTCATCTGCAACGTGCCAAACCCAGGACTTCATGCCTGTTACTGTTAAGCAGGAGCCTGCCTCGCGTCTCCACCCTGCACGTGCCACCACACAGAGAGGAACTACCCTCCTCCCGCCTGGTAAGTGAGGTGCCCACTGGTTAGGAACCTCACGTTGCTGCCATCTGTTTGCTAAGAGTTCTGGGGTACGGAGGAGTCAGCCGGCAGTCTTTGTAAGCCAACACCTGCCACCAGCCCTGCACAGAATGTAGAAACCAGTCAAAATGGGCCTGTTTCCATCGCCTTCGTTTACTGGTGGCCTTGTTGCAGCTGGCCAATGTCTACATATCACCACACCCCACCCAGTGACGAGGGGGAGCGCAACGACATCGACGTTGACGCGTTGGCGAGCACGGAGGCAGCCCGACCATAGGTGGGCACGCTGCATTTCTGGATGCCTTGCTCTGGCCGTGCAATGCCGCGCAGCCTTCCTGCAGCCAAGGAAGGAGGCCACCAACCTGACTTGTGCAACTGTATCCTTGATAATGGCATAATTAGAGCTGCACTGTGGGCGAGTGGATAAACCGGGAGACCTGGAGTGTACTCCTGGCTCTGCCACTGAAATGTTGGGTGACCCTGGGCTAGTCACTTTCCATCCTACCCCATTGTCTGTCTTGGCTAGTTGGAACAGCAGCTCTTTGGGGCTGATCTGTGTTTGTACAGCACCCTGCACAATGGGGCTCTGAGCTCAGCTGGGGCCTGCTGCCATGTAATGCCAATGGCTGGGCCACTTGTATACCTTGCAAGTGACTCCGCCGGCTCTCCAGCCAGCCCGGGGCCATAAATTCCCATTTACACTACAAAGTTTGGGTTTTTAGCATCTGCCAGATTTTCCCTCATATTCCTAGAATTGATGGGATCATGTGTAAATGATATTAAGCACAGTAATAACACTCGGGAAACCAAGCGAAAATAATAAATTAAAAATGATGGAGCAGAAATGTGGCTTCTTTGCTCTTGTGCTGACTGATGGCTTTCACAGCGCCTTCTACACGTCAAGGCTCTCAGACAAACTCCCCCCCACATGATACATCTGCATGGGAACCCAGCGGGTGCAGCACGGGGCGAAGCGCAGGCTTAGACAGCAGTGTTTGGACTCCCCGGTTTGAAGGTAAGCAACATCCTACTTTCAGGGGAAGCCCTGAGCCACTGCGGTGATGGAAGATCCTGTGGCGCTTGTGAATGCCTCACACTGGCTGCATCTGTCACGTCCCTCCTCTACTGACTGAGCAGAATAGAAGATAATTACCCACTACTGCTGCCACCTGGTGGTATTACTCCTTTAGTTCCAATGGGAGAGGCCTGTGTATTGGCACTGAAGGTTCCAGGGTTATTTTTTTCCCCCACAATGGGGGGTCATTATACCAGGGCATGAGCCAATTAGCCAAATTATTAGTAATTGCTTTGCCCTCCCAAAGCTATCCCTAGAGTGTGATTCTTCCTCTTCCTGTTCCAAGAATGTAGCTAGCATTGCTCCGAAAAGCGTCTCTGTTTCAGCCCAGAGTCAGTTGCATTATTGTGACGAGTGAGATAGTTTAGGATCCCTTGCAGGGGGAAGGTGCTCTCTAGAATTGAAGCTATGTATTACCTGTGCTCAGAATTCCTGAAATGAAGGCTAATGGTCTATGATCTATGGTCTATGATCTTTTTCTTGATAAAATTATGAAATTAAAACAGAAAACAATATTGGTATCATGCAATATTATATATACATATATATAGTCCCCTTACTAAAGGTGCCTCTGCTTATTCTCTGGGAAGATCCTGTGTGCTGCAATCTAGCCCCAGAGACTACAATTCCCATGAGCCCTGGAGGAAACCAGGAAGGAAGTGACTCTTTATTTTTGGGTTCTGGGGGCTCTCCACGAGTATGAAGGGAAGCTCAGCAGTCTGTGGACTCTTCCCTTTGTTTTTTGGAAAAAAAGGAGCCTGGCTTCTGTGGAGGAGTTTGATCCAGTCCAGGAGCTGTTAGGTTGCAGCTACAGACTTGGACTAAGAGCCTTTGGGACTGGAATCTAGCAGGCTGCTTCTGATTGCCCTTTGGCTGTACCTGTGGCTAGAAGTACTACCCTGCATCCAGCACACGGAAGGAGACTAGAGTCATCCACTCCAGCTGCAAAATCTTCAAGTGCGCCCACGCAAGCAAGTGTATGGTACTGTGAGTTCTAGGAGCGCACGCTCTAGAGTGGGATAAATAGTGGCAGTGCAAATGCCAGATAGATACGTTTCCTATTATTTCTGCATACTTTGTTAATGTTATTCACTGATAATCTGTTAAACCCTGTTTCTTTAAGTTGTTAAGTAAAGGTTGATCATTCTAATGTAATCTATTCGTTGTATATGATTTGTTGTTGTTTTGGAGTTAGAGCCAGTTTATTGCTGGAATAGTTTTATTCCTGGAGGCTCCCAAGGCACACCATTAAGTGAGTACAGGGCCAGTCAGGTGAAGGCACTGCCACTGTATGTTCTTCATGAGCAAGGGACTGCAGCAAAGGGGTGGATAGCGGTTTTCCCCAACTAAACTACATCACCACTGGGGTACTCAGGATCTTTTTTTTTCCATGTTAAAACCATCAGGCACCCAGGCACACCTGTGAGTGTGACCTGCCCCCGAGTAACCCGGGGAGGAAAAAGGGGGTTACATATATATATATAGTAGCACAATATAATACTAATGATCTAGCTCTCTGTCACCGTAAATAAGCCAATGTCTACATATCACCACATAAACAACAGTATCAACGGATCTATCATCACATCAGCTTTCTCTCTCTCCTCAACTACTGCCATCTATTCTTTCCCTGTCTGTTACCATATGTACTCTCTATACAATGCTCATCAATGTGGTTTGATTGCCTCTGCCCCTGACCTCCTATTAAGAGCTTGTTTACATCCCTATCAAAGGCACTCTTGCCCTTAGATTGCTCCTTGACCACAGCTGGAGGGGCTGCGGGAGAGCTCTTTGCACCCTGGTTGCAATGTAAATGTGTTCTGTTGAACTAGCTGCACTTTTTTCCCCCCAAGCCAGGGATATCATGGCTATCCAGACAGCAGGCTCTGCTCAGTTCTGTTGAAACCTCTGCTTCAGACACCGCTTGACAGGGGCGCAAACTCATGCATTTTTCAAGCAGATCAATGCGGCTCGGCACCCTGTAGACATAATGACTGCATTGGCCTGGCTGCGAGACAGACTGGGTGAGTCTCTCCAAGTCTGGCGTAATAGCCAGAGCCTTGGAAAGCTGGGCATTATTTATAATTTAACTTATAATTTGCTGTTCAAACCCAGTGGTTTCAAGTAGTTGGATGTCAGTGTGCTTTTGGAGAAAGGAGCGGGGTGGGGGGTGGAAGAGGAGACAGAAGGATCATAGATAGCACTTCACAGCTTCAAAAAGCAGAGTATATGAAAAGCTCTTTGCTAAGTTTCTGACCTACTTTGCATGGCAATAAGCAAACTCCATCATAGAAAAATATTAAAAATAGCAAAATACAACCCAGCAGGTTATAAGAAAGCAGCCCCAGCAGCTCCAGCATGGCAATCAGAGGCAATTTGGGAACAATGCCTCAGATAATTATCAAAGATTTCAGCTGCAATTTTCCCCCCCTTTAAATGGAAATAGGATGCCAGTGTAAGAGGGCAATGGGGAAAAAATGACAGCTTCTCACTTAATGTTCCTGTTCTGGGAGGTGCTGCCATGTACTTACCCTTCTGCCTGTCTGCAAAAACATCCTTGCAAAACTGTAATAATCAAAATCAGAGGGTGTGATGGACATCTTGGCTGGGGATGAGCAAAACACACTGATGAAAGACTAACAGGGGCATTTTGTCAATGGCCAGCAGTTGGGTTGCTCAAACATTTCAGCTGAAACTTTTCTTGATTATAGAACATGGCAATTTCGAAGGAAAGAAAAGTATTGTTAGAAAGTGTCTGCTTTCCTTGAAATATTTTCAGGCTTTTTATAGGATTTGACCAATTTTTTTGGCATTGTGATTAGTACTTTTTGGCGTATTTTTTTTTCCATATTTTTATAGCTTTCAGCTGAATGGGTTTGGGGGGGGGGTTGACAAAGAATCACAAGTTAAAATGAAATAAAAAGCATGTTCTGACCAATGCTAGAAAGAAGGAATGGAACCTAACCAAGCCAACGATCTACCCAGCCCAGAACCCTGACTTCCAACAATAGCCACTGCCGGAGGCTTCCAAGAGAAAGAACAAAACAGGGCAACTGCAATGTGAACCACCCCTTTTGTCCAGGTTCAGTGAGAAATTTAGAGACCCTCAGAACATGGGAGGAGTGATAACAAGGAAAACAGCATTTCTAGGTACAGGCGGACCATTGTTTCTTGTGAATCATTTATATAACAATCCTAACCCTTTCTGGCTTTCAATAGGCAAACCTGGTTTCTATAGACTTTGGATCGCATAGAAAGCAATTTTCCGTTGGGTCTCATAGAAGGCGACTATCCACTGGGCAACGTTCCGTTGAGTTCACTGAACTTTGGATGAACTTTCTTATTCACGGTGGCTGGGACAGTTTATGCAAATAAGTTTCAGCCTATTCAGCATTTATTATTCCTGATATGCAATTGGTCATTTAAGTTGCATGCCCTTATATCTGCATCTTGATTGAAAGACTGTGGCTCTTTTCACCCCCAGAGGAGAAACAGGAATAAGGAAAACTGACAAGCAGAGAATAAATTGTGGACTCACACCTTCCATTGATGCAGTGAAAATAAGCGTCATCCCATGAAGGACAGATGAGCCCTAAACATCTGTGTGCTGCAAGACATGGGCCCAATTAAGTCCTAGGGGCCTGGTTTACACTACAGTGGAAGGTCAAATTAAAATATGCAACTCCCGCTATGTTAATTGAGTTTCCATGCCATCCACACAGCTTCCCTTACTCCTCATGAGGAGCAGGAGTACTGGTGCTGACGGGGGCGCCCTCTGAGTTTGATTTAGTGGGTCTTCATTGGACCCACTAAATCAAACCCCAGAAGATCAACTGCAGTAGTGTCATGAAGACGTGGCCAGGATTTCAGCAAGGCTTTATGAGTGCTTAAAGCGGTGCTGGCAGCTCTGTACAGGGATGAATTTCACCCTTTGTGCATCGTGTGTGTGATGTGGGTGGGTGTTCTACAGGTGGGTGACTGAGAACGAAGAGCCACAACTGCAGGGACTGGTGACCCTCCGTGCCCTGGGACAGACAGTGGCTTGTCTGCAGAACATGCTCCACCGGCTGCTGCTGGCGAGCAGGTTGGAGTTCCAGCAAGAGATGATAAATGGGATCGGCATGTACAGACCAGGAAGAGGGGGAAAAGAAAAGGCTCACACTCCTCCAGTCAGCTAAAAGCTGCTGCTAGCAGAAAAGATGGTCCAGGAGTGAAATGGAGGGAAGGGACTGCAGCTAAAGGAAACAACATGGGAAGGGATAAAAATAGACTTTCCATACACACACAGTGAGTTTCCTTTCCAGTACAGAAAAAAAAATAGAAGTCGTGCTTTGAAGCATCACAGTTTGACTTCTGCTTTTCTCTGTCCCACGCTGCAGAGGGGCATGCAGGGAATATCCACCAAGGGACCCAGGTTGGCATCGCTGGAGAACGTCCTAGTGCTTTTCCACAGAGAAACGAGGGCAGTGCAGGGCCCTGACCTCAGTGATCCCTACCGCCATCCCAACCCTGGAAGTGTGTCTGGGCAGGGGCGTGTTTTATTGTGCAGCACACCTGGCCCTTGTGGACCCGCTCTCCACATGTCTGGCCTCCAGGTGCATCACTGAGTGAAACAATAGTAATCGTCACAACCAAGTGTGCTTGATATACTGAGAAAGTCAGCTGGTGGGGTGGGGAAGATCCAAATATGCTAGATATTTTCCACACAAAAATGAACCAAAAATGCACATTTTTTTCATTTTTATGCTCTTTTTTCAGTTTTTGATTGAATAAAGATGGGAAACTATTCTCTCTCCCCTTATTTCCTTTTTATTGCTTTTCCCCTGGCCCTTCCTCAATACCCCCCAAAATACAGAGGGAAGAGAGGAGAAAAATTGGACATTTGGGGGTTTTATAAAAACATGGAAAATGTTGGACCAAAATAAATATTTTTGTTTTGGTCCAAAAGCCCTTTGGTGGTTGGTTGGTTGGTTGGTTGGGTTCTTTTGTCCCAAGCAAAGTTTCAATGACAAAATGTCGGCCGGCGCTCAAGGGATCTGAAGAGAAAAGGGATGTGGAGTGTTTAGAGTTCGAACAGCTTCTGTACCCCAGAAGTGGGGGTGCAGCCTGGAGCAAACAAAGGCAAAGAGCCATACAGGCCCCTCCCTTTGGAAGTGGTCTCTGTCTAGGACAGTTTGCATTGGTCTGAGCATGTCTGGCAGGACTGCACGTAAGCCTGGCATGCGCTGGCTAGTGTTCAGGGCCTTGTTTACCTGCAATCTCTGAATATGCAGATAAGTGCTACTGGATTGTGAGAAACTGGCATGGACCTGGACAAGCAACAAGGACTGAGCGCCAGGCGGCTACTTGGGGATTCATTAGCCTCGCAATCAGCTAGCCTGGGGAGGGGCCTGAGGCTAATTTCTGTGCTTGGGATTAACAGAGGAAATGAAATGAAATAGATGTGATGGCTCTCCCCTTTCTCCAGCCAGTCCCTGCCCAGGGCATCCAACGGCAGAGCTGCTAAGGAATTCAGAGCCAGCCTCTCAACCCATCAAAGTGTTGGATTTATTCTATGTCAGGGGCATCAACAGCAGCTTGCACGCTACAAATAGGCCACCAGCAATAAGATCCCCTGTTCCACGCTTGCATCCACCCCCAACAACCAAAAGCTGCCCTCACCCAAGTTAGGCCCCGCAGTCACAGTTCAGAAGCAGATACTCTCACTGGCTAAGCTAGCAGGCACCAACTCATCTCACTTCCAAGGGAAGTCACCCTGGGCAGATCTTGTACGATATGGATTTCCTCTGGACCTCATGTGGCATGTGTGTGTTCTGGCTTGACCAGAATGCGTGCGCACACACAGCTGGTGATGGGGTTTGTTTTCACGACGTACCGAAGGACATTGTGAAACTTTGTTCTTGTGCGTGGACTCCAGAGGAGTCTTTAGTGCCTGCTAATTCTGTGGCACTAGGATGGGTTCCCTAGGGAGGCAGTGGAGTCTCCATCCCTAGAGGTGTTTAAGTCCCGGCTTGACAAAGCCCTGCCTGGGATGGTTTAGTTGGGGTTGGTCCTGCTTTGGGCAGGGGGCTGGACTCGATGACTCCTGAGGTCTCTGCCAGCTCTAGGATTCTATGATCTCCAGGACATTCCAAGCAAGCTGCACTGAGGGGAATGGGCTGGCCCTGTCCTGTCCCTTTCAGTTGTATGGGCAGATCCTATACAGTACTCAGCCACCTCTGCTGTATTTCAGGAGGTCCCTGTGCTGGACAGCTCCCCAGCTGTCCTAGGAAGTTGGGCATCAGTACAAGAACCAGCAATCTCTGCTGCGGCATCCACAGCAGAACTGGTGGCTGAATCCAGTCCCCACTTTTAAATATTTCCTTTTTTCTTCTTTGACTCTGGGAGGGGGAGGCAGAGGGAGAGAAGATGAAGTCTCTCTCTCTCTCTCTCTCTCTCTCTCTCTTTCTCTCAGACACAAACACTCATGAAGGAACAAGTGTGAAAAACCGAGGTGATGAGATTGTTCTGGTAGCCTGAGATGTTGTGAAATGAAATCCCAACATGCCCAGTCACCGGGAGGTGTGCCAAGGCACCGGAGAGGACATGACGGCTCTCGCTGTGCGGGAAACCAACAACAACAGCATCTTACAGCACCAGGCCCTGCTTCCCCTGAAAGGAAAAGCTTACACATCGCCTCCATGCAGCAAAGCAGAACCTTGGACCACGGACCGTCTGGCGGTGATGGGTGAGTGGGTAGTACGGAGCTGTATTCCTGGCTCTTGGATTTTTCTGGGGGGCCTGCTGCCTCCATGAGGCCTTATTCTCTGCTGTTAGTCACTAGCCAGGAGGAAGAGGAAGGTCTACTAGGTTAACACAATGTTTTCATAGAATACTAGGATACTAGGACTGGAAGGGACCTCGAGAGGTCATCAAGTCCAGTCCCCTCCCCTCATGGCAGGACCAAATACTGTCTAGAGCATCCCTGATAGACATTTATCTAACCCACTCTTAAATATCTCCAGAGATGGGGATTCCACAACCTCCCTGGGCAATTTATTCCAGTGTTTCACCACCATGACAGGAAGGAACTTTTTCCTAATGTCCAACCTAAACCTCCTTTGCTGCAATTTAAGCCCATTGCTTCTTGTTCTATCCTCAGAGGCCAAGATGAACAAGTTTTCTCCCTCTCTCTTATGACACCCTTTTAGATATCTGAAAATGGCTATCATGTCCCCTCTCAATCTTCTCTTTTCTAAACTAAACAAGCCCAGTTCTTTCAGTCTTCCCTCATAGCTCATGTTCTCCAGACCTTTCATCATTCTTGTTGCTCTTCTCTGGACCATCTCCAATTTCTCCACATCTTTCTTGAGGCATTGGTTCCTCCCACCATCCCAAGGGATCCTTCTCCTCCATCCACCCTAGATAGAATTCACCCCGTTGCAGAGGACTAGCGTAAGGCTTGTGTTCCAATGCCATCCTCATATCAAGGTTTAAGTGGGGCACTGACCTTATACTGTCTTTTGAACCGGGCTGTATTCCACCCCATCTTTCTCCTGTAAAAGAAGGGAGTGATTTTCACAGGGACCCCTGCCTGGATTCTTTTTGCCTGGTCCTCACACTCGTGGACACAGGCTTTCCATTTGAGTGTACAACTTGGATCACCTCTCGTCATTAATTGAGTGTATCCTAGCCGGGCCTGGTTGTCCTCAGAACTGCCCAAACACAAGGCTCCAGCTGCCTAGAGAGCTCAGACTCTAAACAGACAAGACATAATGGGAGGGGAAGAAAGGGGAAGCGTTTGTGCCAGGTGATACCTCTGCTGCATGCCTCTCGCAGCTATCCCTGTGTAAAACCTTAAGGGAGACAAGACATTGTCCATCTGCTCTAACGTATGAAGTTGAATTCAACCTTGTTCTCCTCCAACCTGGGGCTTAACTAAACTGACTGCACTGAGGTTCAAAATGACCTGTGCTTTGTTTCCACTCAGATTACACACCACAGCATCTTATTCCTTTCCCTCCCCTTTGCTAAAGTCAAGAGCAATGAGTGTGTGTTGTGGTCTTTTGTTTACCAGTTCTGGCATCTCATTAAAATTAGCTGATACTCTTCTGGGTGGGTTTGCATCTTGCCTATTTGAAGCCCTGGATCAGCGAGGCAGCTCGTAAACCGTCAAATCAAATTTTCAAAAGCAAATTGCTTTTATAATTAATTTAATTATTATTACTGTGCCAAGTTTGTGTGTTGCCTTAATGAACACAATCAGGTTTCACCCTCTGTTTCCCCAGCTCCCCCTCCTTAGACCCCACCTCCAGTTTGGCAAAGGAGGGGGTGCCAGGCTCAGGCTGAGTAATTAAAGTTTAGATTGTTGTCATTTGTTAAATAGTACATGTTTTAATTATCCCTTGAGTCTGCCCATGCGTTCAAGCCACCTAGGCTCGCTGAGGAGGAAACCCGCCACCACAGCCTGCCACAAGCTTGCACAGAAACAGAAAGACTTTTTTTTCCTCCAAAGTGAGTAATTTTGAGTTGCCATGGTGACTGTAATAGAGGTGACAGTTTAAGAGTTTGTTGTTGTTGTCAAAAATGCTTGAAACTTAATTATCATTGCAGTTCCTTCCCCCGCCCCACCGGGCACACCTGTGAGGCCCCATTGGCAAGGGTTGCAGTAACTGAAATCAGGACCCCACTGTGCTAGGCACTGTACAGACACAGTATTGAATAGCCCCGCACCCAAAGAGCTTCCGATCCACACAGAAAAGGAGGGGGAAATAATACAGGTTGAACATCGAAACTGGGACTCTCTGGTCTGGACCATGCATGCTCCTAGCCCACAGGGCTCCGGTGGCTGGGAGTCCTGTGCAGGCCAGAAGCCCAGCTGGGCCTGGGTCAGGAGACTGGCATTGACTTCCCCTGCTCCAGCAAACTCCCTCATTTGGGACATAAGAACGGCCAGACTGGGTCAGACCAAAGGTCCATCCAGCCCAGTGTCCTGTCTGCCGACAACGGCCAATGCCAGGTGCCCCAGAGGGAGTGAACCGAACAGGTAATGATCAAGCCATCTCTCTCCTGCCATCCATCTCCACCCTCTGACAAACAGAGGCTGGGGACACCATTCCTTACTCATCTTAGCTACTAGCTGTTGATGGACTTAAACCTCCATGAATTCATATAGTTCTCTTTTAAACCCTGTTATAGTCCTAGCCTTCAGAACCTCCTCTGGCAAGGAGTTCCACAGGTTGACTGTGCGCTGCATGAAGAAAAACTTCCTTTTATTTGTTTTAAACCTGCTGCCTGTTAATTTAATTTGGTGGCCCCTAGTTCTTATATTATGGGAACACATAAATAACTTTTCCTTATTCACTTTCTCCACACCACTCAGAATTGTATAGACCTCTATCGTATCCCCCCTTAGTCTCCTCTTTTCCAAGCTGATAAGTCCCAGTCTCTTTAATATCTCCTCATATGCGACCTGTTCCAAACCCCTCATCATTTTAGTTGCCCTTCTCTGAACCTTTTCCAATGCCATAGAGATGTAGCCGTGTTAGTCTGGTGTAGCTGAAACAAAAGGCAGGACTATGCAGCACTTGAAAGACTAACAAGATGGTTTATTAGGTGATGAGCTTTCGTGGGCCAGACCTACTTCCTCAGATCAAATTGTGGAAGAAAATTGGCACGACCATATATACCAAAGGGATACAATTAAAAAAAGTGAACACATATAAAATTGACAAATCAGATTTTAGAACAGAGAAGGGATGGGGGGGAGGTTAATGTCTATGGGTATGTCTATACTACCACCCTAGTTCGAACTAGGGTGGTTAATATAGTCATACTAACTTGCAAATGAAGCCCGGGATTTGAATTTCCCGGGCTTCATTTGCATGTTGCCGGGCGCCGCCATTTTTAAATGTCCGCTAGTGCAGACTCCGTGCCCGCGGCTACATGCGGCATGGACTAGATAGTTCGGACTAGGCTTCCTATTCCGAATTCAAATCCCGGGCTTCATTTAAGTTCGTATGACTACATTAACCACCCTAGTTCGAACTAGGGTGGTAGTGTAGACATACCCTATGAGATAATGACATTAGGGGTGATAACTGGGGAAGCTACATCTCTTTTTTGAGATGAGGAGACCACATATTTATGCAGGATTCCTGAAGGCACCAGACCAGAGAGGTCCAACCTGTGCGATGCCTTTTGCTGGGAAAAGAGACACCAACGGAACGAATGGTTTGCCTAGAATCTGCGGCACGGCGAGGATTTCAAGCCTGAACCCCAATCCAAGAATCCTTTGTCCCAAAACCACCTTTCCAGTGCTCCGAGGCTTTTGGCTACATCCCACACCCGTGCCGTCCTGAGCTCTTGGAGATGCTGATTGGAGGAGCCTGCGATCGAGTCACGAATTGAGGAAGGGCTGGATCTACTTCCTTGCTGAGCTGTAGTTCTCCCTCCGGAAGAACATCCTCAAAAATCAGCATTCTACTGGTACCATGAAGCCCCTGCCTCAGTGCACGACACGGGAGCTAAGTAGGTGCTCAGAGAGGATGGTAAACAAGAAGGTGAGGAGAGATTCTGAGCAGCAGGGATTTTCAAGATAGCATCCCTCTGCCAGTCTGTGGTCTGATGGCTTTTTTCCCCCTTCGCCTCTGCTCTCCTTTTGTAGATAGATTTCAGTGTATTGATTTCCTACCTCCCCAGACTTTAGTCTTTTATGGATCAGAGGTGAAGAGAAAATGAAAGGCGAGGTTTAAGGCCCCTGAATTAGATGGTTTGGGAGATTATTTTGATGAAATACCGCTAAATAGGCCCTTGTCCTGGGGGAGGGGCAGGCGGCATGCCACTGAGGCTTGAAAGATCCAATTAAAATTAACCCTGCACCCACCACCTTGCAATAAATAAATAATCCAGATGCTAAAATTGGCTCTGAAGTGGCGCCGCAGCAATTCTGGATAAGAGCTGGGTCATCGGTGGTTAGTGCTAAAGCTTTAAGCACCTCCTCAGCATCTCTGACCCCTCCTGTTGCTGCCAGGAAAAGACAGGGGTGCGGTAAATTGACATAGCTGTCTGGGTGTCATTCTCTGCTTCTCCTACAAAGGGAACTGACCCTCAGCTTGTGCTGCTTTTCTAGAGATATTGGTGTAAACCCCCTCCAGCACCAAGAGACGTCTGGGGGACAAGTGATCCTGGGGCTGGTCTGTTCAGCATTGGCACAGCCTAGAGCAGCCTCCGGGCTGCTCTAATTTATGCCAGCTGGCAGCAGTTGGGGGTTGTTGTGGCTCTGGCCACAACCTGCATGTTTTCTATGCTGAGACAGAATAGGGATGGCGTGTTGGCCGTCTATAAGCAGCCATGCAGCCATGGAGAACTGCCCCATGCCAAGAGAGTTCTCAGCTGACCATGCCCCCCTGGGTTCTAGCCTCTGCGCTGCCACAGTGGAGCCTCTGGCTTTCAGCGCACAGACATTTGACAGAGGGCCAGAGAGATCCTCCAAAAGAGCTGGGACTGACAGCCGCAGGGAGCGAGAAAAGGAATAAAGAGCCGCTGGCAAAGGGGAGCCACCAGGGGCCTCCGCGTGTGAAGGAAGGAGCAGGCAGGGTTCCCCAGAGCAGATGGGCTCCCAACAGGCATCAAGTGCCTAGCGCACGTCATCACGCTCACATTAGCCCTTCTAGGCACAGCGGCACGCGGGGGACTCATGTTCAGCCCTCTGTCCTGTTCCTTTGCAGAGTCACTGCTACCCAGGATAGATCCACCCATCCCGTATGCAAGGCCTACACCAGTGGTCACCAGCCAGTCGATCGGGACCCACTGGTCAATCTTGGAGCCTCTGACAGGGGATCCAGACTGGCTTGGCCAAGTGCCGGCACTTCAGCTGCCCCTCCCACCACTGCTGCTCGTCTCCTGCCCTTTGCCTTGGAGCCGGCCCTGCAGGAGCCTCCTGCTCCCTGTGCAAGGCAGGAGAGGGAGAGGAGGGTGCTGACGTCAAGGTGCCCCTTCCCCACAGAGCAGAGAGGGGTCACAACAAGACTTGGGGGTGAGGAGTTTGCTGGCTGCTTTCGGGAGCGGTGCAGGGCCTGGCTGAACCTGCCTTAGCCCCACTGCACTACCACCCAGGAGCCACCTGAAGTCAGCAGGGCCTAGCTGGAGCCCACAACCCTACCCCAGTCATGAACCCCCTCCTGCACCCCGAGCTCCTGCCCTAGCCCCGAGCACCCCTGTATCCAAACACCCTTCCAGAGCCTGCACCTGGAACCCCCTCCAGTACCCCAAGCTCAGCTCAGCCCCTCTCACGCTCCAAATCCCTTAACTCATGACCAGAGCCTGCACCCCAAGTCAATGCCCCAGCTTGGGGAGGGAGGATGGAGTGAGCAGGAGCACGAAGCAGATCCCTCAAGGACCCCGCTAGAATACACACACGAGATGAGACTTCCTCGTTTACAATTTTATTCGGAGACCTCGCCGTTAGCTAGTTTTTTATCTATTTAAGGTACGGCCCCTTGAATTTGTATTGTCGTAGGGTTTTTTTCCTTTTCTTTTTTTTTGATCAAAATGCTGACAGGTATCAAGTCAACTGCTTTACAAAAGTCTATTATGGCCACACTATTGTGTTTATCAACCAAGCCCGTCATCTCAGCCAAAAAGTAGCACATTTGCTTGACAGGTTCTGTATTCCAGAAAGCCACGTTGATTGGCATTAATTGTATTACCATCCTCTAATTCCTTATGAATGGAACCTGGTATCTGCCAGGCTGTTATTTTTGCCTAGGATCAAGGTCAAGATGACAGGCCTTTGCAAACTGGATTGCCCTTTTAAAATATTTGCGTAAGATGAACTAGCTCCCACTCTTCTGGAACCTGTCCAGTCAGGGCCGTCACTAGTGGGGGGTGAGGCCCAGGACAACCCCCCCCCCCCATACCTGCTTCCAAGTCCCTGCACCCTCCTCTCCTGAGCGACACTGGGAGCCAGTGAGGCAGAGCGGAGCAGGTGCTGCTGTCGGACCGGGGCTAGCGGCACGGGCTCCTCGTCCCCCTGAAACTCGGGGCCCCGAACAATCCTCTGGACAGGACAGCTCCGTCTCCAGTGTACCGAGACTCAGCATATGCCTGCCCTGCAGTGGTGGGGGGGGGGTGATTGCAGCTCACACACAACCCAGAGCTCACTTTAAGCTATCTCAGGAGCCAGAGCAGTGATGCCACAGCTGAGGTTTTGGTTTGGGCTAACTGCCCAAGGGACTGATCAAGGCTCCGGGTTGGACACACTACGGCTCAAGCATGTGCTGCCAGCTCTGCTACTCCAGTGCACGACTCAAGGAGATCAAATTCAGCTCTCGTGTATCCGCACACGCAACGGCCACCCCTGGTGGTTGCAGCGTAGTCCTATCCTTAGGCATCGCGGTAGGGAACAGGCCTACGGAGCCCCAATGGGAAGTGTGGCCAGTCCCCGCTCCCCGTCTCTCCACCTAAAGGCAGCTTGCGGGGCTCTTTGGCCTGCTGTCTTATTAATTCCTAATTTCCAATTTGCAGGAGGCGAGAACCTTCGCCCTCCATCACGCCAGCCCAGCAATCACAGCAATGAGCCAAGTATCTCTAGACAGTCTTTAATTTATTTTCCGGCGCACATGGGCACTGCTGAGAGACTGGATGGCACCAGCTTAAACATAATAAATTACTCAAGTACCAGAGATTAGTTAATAAAGTGTCAAGCGCCTGTAAAGTGCTGGTTTGTCAAAGATACAAAATATTCTGCTGTTTTTCCCAAAGATAAATAGGTTCCTGCAGAAGGCTGGAACGCCCCGTCTCATGCCGCGCCGCAGCCGCCTCCTTGCAATCAGGTATCTCTGCGCACAAAATACTTCAAGATGCGACCAAACTGCAGGAGCATACGAGCCAGCATCTCTCAGCATGAAGCTAATGCTTTAGAAATCAACGGGCCTGGCTCAAGCCAAGTGGTCTCTCATGGTGACCCCTGAGGTCTTCCTTTGGTGCTATGTTCCCAGGCAGTTTTGTCAGGAGAAATGCAACACTGTCCCACTAAATGGCGCCTCCTGGGTCTTCTACGCTGTTGTTCTCACAACGATCCTCAAGAACCAACAACAGCCGCTCCTGGGATATTTCAGCATTTGCACTCTTAGCTCCACGTGGACCGGCCCAAACTGGAAAAAAAGTTATCACAGCTTCTCTGAAGTCCTAAGGAGACCTGGGCTGGGCTGAGAGTTTGAACGTGGGTCAGGAAGTATTGAATTCTTCTATTTTAAATCCAAATTGGTTCCTTGGTGCCATTTGAAAAGCACATCCTTGGGTAGTGTAAATTCACATAGCTTTGTTAAAGTCAACAGATTTGCACTGATTTGCAATGTAACTTGAACCTCTCTAGTCCGGCGCCCTTGGGACCTGACCGGTGCCAAACCAGAGAATTTACTGGACCACGGGAGGTCACTATAGTCTAGCAGCATGACCAACACTTCCACTGCTTACTGGGCTCTCAGAAGACATGTTGGGGTACATTAGAGCGAAAAAACAGCCCAGAACACTGAAAGCCAAGACTGGTGGCTGTAAACAAACTTTATGGGGCTGTGGGAAACTTGGCCACACCTATAGTAAGTGGATATCAGGCTAATCAAACTCATGGATTTTGCTGGGACTAGAGAGTGCCAGACTATAGAGTACCAGATTAGAGAGTGCCGGACTAGAGAGTGCCGGACTAGAGAGTGCCGGACTAGAGAGGTTCAACATGTAGATGAGGGGTTGTTCCCAACTGTTCACATTCTACTCGGTGATCAGATTTCACAGACACCTTTGGAAAGGATAAAGCTCCATTCTGAATTACATACATTGTGAGAAATATCTGGCAGGAACAGGAGACTCCAAACAGGAGTGCTGGGGACCCAGGGTGGGGAGGAATGTGAGATCAAAAACCAGAGTGATTAAACAAACTGCTTGCAATAAATTCAGAACAAGGTTGGAAATTGTGCACTTTGTTTTTCATGTGAAGTGATTGGCAGCTCCTGGGTGTTGATAGGATATCAGATCGGATCGCGCTAGGTGTTTTTGCCCTTCTGCTGCTTGATTTAATTACCAAACCCTGGATACTGCATGTAGAGACAAGTAATGACAGAGAAAGGTAGGATTATTTGGGGGTGCGTGTTTAAACTGTGCTGCAGGGAGCTACAGGAAGCCGATTCTGATGCAGGTTATTACATGCAACCACTCTGGAAGCATGTTTTTTTCAAGAGGCTCAGGAATGCCTCCCAACGGTGAGTCTGTATTACATCCCACCAGACGGATAGAAAACCTTCAGTGCGCAGCTCAGGTGTAAGCAAAGTTACTCCTCTAGCTCTTTGCTCCCTTTTTACAAGTACGATCCGCACTACGAGAGCATTTGCTTCTCCGATACCGGCGGGGAGTTTGCATTAACTGGTGTAACGTGGCTGAACTCTCCTTTTACATCGACATGTTTATTAAACAGGAGCGGTAATGAGGGCTGGGTGTGTCACGGGTTAGTGCTGTGGGTGTTAATTAGCAGACCTGTCCTTTCCCCGTCAAAGTGTCTGAACGAGGCTAGTCCAGCCTCTTCACCTGATTGATGCAAACACTAACTCTGGCAACGGGTGCTATAGACATTCACGTCACAGTAAAAACAGCCCTCACCAGCGCTTGCCTGCCTACCCCTGATGGCGACGGTGTACGTGCCCAGGGTGGAAGTGGGTACATCTCCCAGGGTTCTTCCCTTGCAGGGATGCCATTCCCTCTCGGAGAAAGGGCTGGGCAGGAGGGGAGCTATGAGAACAGCTGCTTAGCAGGCAGCATGTGGCCAGTTCCCTTTGGTCTCCTCCCTCCCTTCTCCTGACACCATCTCTTTCTTCTGCCCCGGCAGTATCTTTGGGGCAGGGATTGTCTCTGTGGGACCCTGGGCAAAGTGTGGGGAGGCCAGCTCCATGCCCCTGAAAGGTGTGCACCAAGGCACCCTTGGCATTGCCTGGAGCATGTGGCACTCCGGCAGTGATTCAAAGGACAGCAGCCAGGAGCCCCAGGGTCCCTTTGAATTGCCGGCCCCTGGGGCAACTGCCCTCTTTGCCCCTCACCTCCATCAGCAGGCCTGGTTGGTCATTACTCCTCTAGAAGCCACATCCTATACCAAGATCCCATAGTGGCAGCAGCTGCACCGGCACATGGCACATGACAGCTGCACCCACAAGGTTACAATCCGAACCCATCGTCCAAAGGCAGGACCATTCACCCCCGCTGGGCAGATGGGGAACGGAGACGCAGCTGAAGCGAGTGGCTGAAGGTTGCACAGGCCGCCTGGGGCAAGGCTGGGACACGAACCCAGCTGTCCTGAATCCCGCTCCGCTCCATAAGACGTGACCTGTCTGAATGTGGAGGCACCAGAGTTTTCTCTGCTCCTTTTCTGCTAAGGAGCCGAAGCGTTGAGCTGATCCCAGCACACTCATTACAGCCCTCTCCCCGCTCTTTCAGACCCTCTCTGGGGGCAGGAGATGTTTAGTTGGTTGGTTGGGTTCCCACCCCCTTTAGACAACCCTTGAATCTGGGCTTTTTCCTGCAGATTTCCTTCCCAACCCTTAGGAGGTCTAATGCTCATGCTCGGTTTTCTTCCACCGTGCTGGCGGTCCAAGGAGGAGATAATATATTCCAAGAGGCTTTCAGATCTCCTGCACTGTTGACCAAGTGACTGTAGGTTATATTTTGGCTTTTTTATCACAAAGGAGCCATGTATTTAATCAAAATGTAACAGTGATTTCTTACTGCATGAAACATGAATGTGCATCCATCCCTCTTCCCTGGCTCCCTCCTTCATTCACACACACAAATCACACACTCCTTCTGTCCATGATACACACAGAGACATTTCTCTCTGATTTTTTTTTTGTTGTTGTTGGTGAAAGTGACAGTACTGAATTTCTCTTGTCAAAGCAGTTGTATATATCCCATTGGTACATATCTGAATCTTGCTGTCTGATTCCCATGACATGCGATTCTATTCCTATAAAGTAACACGTCAAACATATGGTTCTAAGAAAGTTTCCCTGATAGACTCCTGAAATTATGTGTGTGCAGTGCTCACACTGATTATAATTTGTATTGGGGCAAAGCTGCCATCAGGCTCAGGATCCCATCCAGCCAGGGGCTCTACAGAACTAAGAGACAGCCTATGCTCCAAAGACCTTATAAGTAGGGCCCTACCAAATTTATGGTCCATTTTGGTCAATTTCATGGTCACAAGATTTTTAAAATGGTAAATTTTATGATTTCAGATACTTTCATCTGAAATTTCACGGTGTTGTACTTGTAGGGGTCCTGGCTCAAAAAGAAGTTCTGTGGAGGCCATAAGGTTATTGTAAGGAGGGTTGCGGTGCTGCTACCCTTACCTTTGTGCTGCAGTTGGTGGCAGTGCTGTCTTCAGAGCTGGGCAGCTGGAGAGCAGCGGCTGCTGACCAGGAACCCAGCTCGGAAGGCAGAGCTCCTGCCAGCAGCAGCGCAGTAGGATGGCCTGCTGTGGTGTTTCCACCCTTATTTCTGCCCTGCGGCCTGCAGAGCTGGGCCCTCAGTCAGCAGCAGCCGCTCTCTAGTCACCCAGCTCTGAAAGCAGCAGCACAGCAGTAAGAGCGACATAGTTATAGTGTTACCACCCTTCTGTGCTGCTGCTGGCGAGCACTGCCTTCAGCACTGGACACCTGGCCCACATTACAACCACTGATCTCCAGGGGCCCAGCACTGAAGGCAGCATGGAAGTAAACTACCGTGACCCTCCTAAAATAACCTTGGGCCCCCCGTGCAAATCCCTTTTGAGTCAGGACCCCCACGTTGATAAACACGTGTCTCCTCCTGTGAACTCTGTACGGTACAGAAAAAAAGCATTGAAAAGACCAGATTGAACAGGAGGACACTAGATTTCATGGCCCATGATGCATTTTGCATGGCTGTGAATTTGATAGGCCCCTGCTTCTATTACAATCAAGTGAAAGGTTTTGGTTTGTTTGATTCTGGTTTGAGAGAGACCAGTATTCTCCACTTAAAAATCTAGGTTCAAAACTGCAAGTCTCTCAAACCAGAGAGACATTTTAAGTGTGAACACACACACACACACACACACACACACACACACACACACACACACACACACACACACAGAGGAAAGTTAGGTATTCTTGCTCTTTCTAGGTACTTCTATGCCCTCCTTTTCCAAGAGCATCTGAGCCATATTAGTCCTGGTCTTCAGTCTCCTTGTTTCATTATAAGTCCCAAAGGTCAGATTTGAATGTTGTGCCAGATGACCAGCCCTGGAGAATGGAGTCCGCCAGTAACCAGCATGTGGGAAGGGAAGAGACACCAAACTGCCCCCTGCACTACCTTTCCACTAGCGTGACCCATCCATCTTGGCCTGTTGGGATGAGCAGTGTCCAACGCTATGCGGCCCATTCAAATCTCCCGATCGCTGGCTGAAAAAGAGAGAGGCCGTTCAATGTCCTGCCAGAGCGAGGTGCATGTGCGGGGCAGGTGTCCAGACAGAAGAAAAACCTGGAAGGATGGACAGACAGACAGAGCAAGCAGATCTTCTCCAGATCAAGTCTGAATTTGACTACACGTCCAGTGAGTGGTTGGCGCGCCGCTAAGGAGAACAAACCTAGCCTTGATTGCAGTTCAGATGCATGTAAATACAACTCAGAGGCAATGTCTTCTCCGGCCAGGTTTTTGCAAGCTGTCCCTCTTCTGCCTCGTGCCTGCTCCCTTTCGGAGGGGCTGACCATACCAGCAAACATGCTGCGCCGTAGCTGGGGATGCCACCTCTTGCTGCAGGCAAATCATTCAGCTTTGCCAGTTACAGCCCAGCTCTTCAATCCAGGTTAGCTCCCTCCATGTGAAAGCTCTGCTTCTGCACGCTAAGAATGATTGCACTCTACGTTTTAAACTCCCTCGGTGTGGATCAATTAAAATATTGATACGGACACGCTGTAGATCAAAACTGTCAGCCCTGTTTACACGGCGTATGGCTCCCAGTCAATAATCCCTGTCTGAAAGGGCTGGTGTGTTTGCTCAAAGCAACCTTTTGGGGTTGGGAAAACAACCAAGGTTTTAAAAATACTGTTTAACTAGCAGTTCCTCATTTCAGTCTTTACACAGTGGAGGAGCTGTTCCTGCTGGTATTGCTGCTCTTGCACGGATGCTCGAAGGATTGTGAGCCGTGTTCCCTATAAGCTGGGCCCTTGTGCAGCTGCTCAGAAGAAATTCCAATGCCGCCCAGCTGATTAGCAGAGCGCACTCAGCTAGGTTTTGTGTTTCTATGGGTGGCGCGCACTGACACGTGCGTCAGTGCACGCAAAAATTTATTCCGCACCTGGATGGAAAAGATGAGAGGGAACACTGATTGTGGGGGCTAGTCATCTTTTTTAAGATCAGTTAAGCAAACCAGTAAGGAAAATGAAGTGTGAAGAAAGGTAGCAGTGTCTGGGACAGGTGGGGAAAAGGAAAGAAGTCTGATCTTGCATTATCCTGTCCTGGTCCCATTTAACAGAAGTGCAAACTAAGTGCAAAACACTGCCTTTCTGTCTTTGCTCTTTACACCCTGAGAAGACGAGGAAACCACCTAGATATAGCAAGGTTCCAAATACCTAGGTTTACTAATTGCATTCAGGCACCTAAGGCCTAGCTTTCTGCAGGCACACACATATATATCTTGACATTCTGTTCTGGGTGGCTTCTGCCAATGACTCTCCACTCCCCATTCAATTCCCATACACTGTAGCTACCACTCTTAGGTAGCAACATTTGACTCCTACTATGCACAAGTTGCTGGGCAACAGAGAATCAGGCCCAGAGAGTTTGGCAAGGAGCCAGAAATCCCTGGTTCTAATCTTGGCCCTCTTGTTTGTGTTAGCTTTGGGCAACTCACTTATCCACTATGCCTCAGTTTCTTCCTTTGCATAATGGACGTAACAAAATGTGCTTCCTCCAGGCTCTCTACTCACTGCATTGCAGAGTCCCTGCCATGAACAAATACCAGCCATAGGAGCAAGCAGAGACAATTATGATTGGGTTGCATTTAACACCCGCTTGGCACAGGTGTAAATGAATATGCAAGATGCAAGGCACCGTGGTTCAGGGAGCTCTGCCTATCTAACAAGGCTGCTAAGAGGATTAGCCTCCTGGGCACTGGAAAGACAAGCGTTGCTGAGAATTGTTACAGCTGTTAATCAGAGAGCAGAGCAATTCCAACCCCCCACCCTAAATGCAGCCCTTGCTGTGGAAGTAACACTGAAGGGAGAAGAACAGGGAGAGCTGTGTATAATACTAAGGTTTTAGCTTGTGTTGCAAGCCAGAGCATGCTGTGGTGCTTCTGAATTCAGAGGCAAGACCCTTCAGCGCAGGGTAATCAGGTGTGGTGTGCAGCCAGGCCGATTTGTCATGCATAATCATTGGTGAGGAAATGAACTCCTTGCATTAAGCTGACACCCAGCTCTAGTAGGAGGCAGTGGGGCAGGAAATAACCTGGGAGGTGGGAGGAATCGTGTTTTTCTTTTCCTCCCCTAATTTCCTGCAAACCCAGGAGAGAGGCGCTCTGGAAAAGGCCTCAGCCCTGCACTTACCAACCCTCTCCACTTTTCTGTCTCTTGTGCCCCTTTTGCCTATCTAAATTAAAAATCTGTCTCTTCCCTCTCCCCTTCCATCTCCTCCTTTTGAAGTGCAGGGAGATCCACCCCTTGTGCGGCAGTGACTTCAGGGGTGTACTCAGAGGTGGCTCATACCATGGCTGAGATTGAATTCTGTGTATCCCTAGACGCTTGCTCAGCTGAAGACAGCGCCATGGCCTCCAGCTACAGCTCTGTGTTTAGCTGGAGTCATTCAAAATGGAGGGTGGTTTTTTATAGAGCACCCCTCCTCCTCCAATAAGCAGGCAGGGTTATGCTAAGTAAGAGGCATGACTGGGCTCCTGCAATGAATGAGGATGAGAGTGCGCAGGAAGAATGGAGAGATGCAATCATCACAGGAAACAGAGGGACAGCTTTGTGGATTAATAGTATGGCCCAGACTTCCAGAAGCACCCAGGGCCAGATGTTCAAGTGTCCTGAACTCACAGTTGGAGCCAGGTTATCTAAAGATCTTAATGCCCAAAATGCATGCAGTGTGCTGTTTGAAAAAGCTACCCCCTTGTTCTGGTGCCCCAAGGGGAAGTGAGCAGTTTAGAAAGTCTGCCCCTTAATGTGCAGATAAATTAATACATGGCCAGCAGAAAAACATTTTCTTGACCCAAGATGGGTGAATGCAGCAAAAAGGTTCCCTAATTATTTTGTCTGGTTTTTTTTAATTAATTTGCAGTGGCCACTTTCATGGCCCGGGGGAGTTTGCTTTCTATGAATATTTGATTTACTGGGCATTACTAGTACAAGTATATACATGAAGCAAATGTCAAAGTTACACAACTGTGACTGTTACCACTCACAAGTACCCAGGTGGGGGATCTTTTTCACAAGTGTCCAAGTGACTTCAGACCACAAAATTGCACCCTGTGTACTCATCCAATCAGAGAACAGCAAAGATGCCATGTAACTTTTGTATCCAGTGCCAGCTAAGCAATCCAGCTTGTGTGTTGTATACTCCCAGAGAATTGTTTGGGAGCAAGCCATTCATTTTTAAATAAATTAGTATTAGGGTAGAAAAATTTTAAACAACAAATACATTGGAAGATTTCAAGAGCCATTTGTAGATATCCTGTGAGCAGAGTAAATTCATCTACAAATGATCAGCTATCAATTCTTAACAATGTAACAATCCCTATCTTGTCCTGACCAGATTACAAAAACACCGAAGCCAATGCACAGACTAATGTGAAACCCCTAGAATTTCAATCAGATTTCTGAATAAGCTTCAAAACAGTTGTGCAAGCAGCTGTTACTCCCTCGTATACATCTTTGCATGCTTCAGTAGAGTTTGTGGAGTCTATTTACCACATCTAAGACCAATTTCCTTCCCTTCAGTTGCTTTGAAGATAATTGAAGATACTTGCATTGTCTGCCTTCAAATGTAAAAAGCTGGCTAATGCTGAAATCGATGCTTCCTAGTTAATGCTGCGTCTCCATTGGCATTGAACACTGAGTAACAAAGCCTTGAATGACTGAATCAGCAAATCTTCACTGGCCGGCTACTTTGTTAATCAGAAAAGGCTGCAAGCAAGCTCTGGCCCCAGTGATAATGCCAGATGGATTGAGCTGTTAAGACTGAATTAAATATTTAATAGCAAACTTTGCAAAATTGTACTGTGGTGTTGGCAATTCTCCCCGGTGAAGCAGGTGAGGCAGCAGAATGAATGGCAGGGATTTTGCAAGCCGGCACTTGTTTATGTCAGTGATAGGCCGCTTCCCAGGTGACCGACGGGAAGGGCTGGGATGCACGTGAGGGGTGAGCTTGTGTAACCCACACACCTAGGTTATGTCTACACTAGCGGCTTCTTGCGCAAGAACATCTTGCGTAAGGGTTCTTGTGCAAGAAGTCTTGCGGAAGAAAACATCCACGCTGCCATGTGCAAGCTGTGCTTTCGCACAAGAGCATCGATGGCCATGTGGACGCTCTCTTGCACAAGAAAGCTCTGATGGCCATTTTAGCCATGGGGCTTTCTTGCGTAAGAAACTCCGGCTGAGCATCCCCACTGCCCTCTTGTGCAAGAGCTCCTGCGCAAGAGGGCTTACACCTGTTAAAAAGAGCGTAGCTCTTGTGCAAGAAGCCCTCTCTTACCACTCCACACTGTAAATTTCCTTGTGCAAGAGCGGGCGGGCCGTGTGGACACTCTGCGGATTCTTGCGCAAGAACTGCCACACTTGCGCAAGAAGCCGCGAGTATAGACATCGCCCTAGTGTGGTTCACTGTCCCACGCAGTGGCACATAGACCACAGCAATAGCTAAGATCAAGAGACCTTTACAGCAGGGGCTGAGAGCTCGCTGATACTTAGCTCCGAGGGTAGAGGCGCCTATACTGAGGTCCCAGGTTCATATCTGCTTGGTGGTGGTTACACTTCACCTACCAGGAGCGAAGGGCTCTCTGGGTCTTCTGCAATGAAGAGGAGGGATACAACTTTCAAGATCCAGCTGTGGGTGTGTATCTCTCCTTCTGCAGGGGATGTTGTTGCCCTGTCAGGCTGCATAAGCTCCTGCAGCTCAGTACAACAAGACATATGAAGCCCAAACAGGATTCCTCAGTGGGCTAGTACGAAGGCAAGAACCACAATGCAAAGAAGGAAGGCAGCTCGTTTGCTAATTCTGAGGGCCTCTTCTGATGGGTGTAATTCAGCTGCTGCTTATCCTCTTCTTTACTTATCTTGCACTTTCATAGTCAAATGATGGCACGAGATTTATCTCTCTTGCTAATGTGAGTCACCATGGGCTCCCAGCTATCTGCCTCTCTCCCTCTCATCGACTCTGCGTCCATCCAACTCATCTGAAAACATCTCTTTTCTCGCTTGCCTCTTACCGACGCTCCCCCTCCCTCAGCCATTCTGCATTATGTAACAGCAGGCATGTTGTTTATTTAATACTGTGAAACGTTTGGTGAGTGTTGTCTGGAAGACCTTCTACAAACCGGATCTGTATTGTGCTCCCCTGTAAGTGGTTTGTCCTTTGAAAAATGGAGATATCTGAAGAAATAAGAGGCCAGATTTTTTTTTACAAGTCTGAGCAGAGTTTTATCTGAAATATCCTTTTCTTTTTTAAATCAAAGTCACGGACTTTTCAGGTTCCCAGAGGATGGAGATAGGTGTCAAACTTAGTTATTGTTGTTATATTGTTGTCATAGTTACTATTAATATCTAAAGGCGCTAACCAAAATCAGTGCTGGGCATTGTGTAGAGATCGAGTCAGAAACACAAGTGCCAGGAAGAGTTCACGATATAGACAATTTACACAATAAGACTTGTGAGGAAACTGAGGCATGAAGTTTGTTGGGAGGAGGGGTGTTAATCACACAGGAAGACTATAGCAAAGTCAGCATTTGAATCCAGCATGTCCGGTTTCCAGTGCGACTCTTTAGCCACATGATCGTTAGTCACCAATCTCCCTGTTTTGTTTTGTTTTTCTCATTACACTTGACTCATCCCTGTATTGTCTTTCATACCAGATTATTCAGACGTCATGCCCTTTTGGACTCAAGAAGACTGGGCTACAAATGGCCCTAAGTTTTCTTTCCTCTCTGCAAATAATGTTGGGTCACATATGAATAAACTTAGTTATTGTTGTTATAGTTACTATTAATATCTAAAGACGCTAACCAAAATCGGTGCTGGGCATTGTATAGAGATCGAGTCAGAAACCACAAGCTCCAGGAAGAGTTCACAATTTAGTCTAATGAAGTGCGTAGGAGTCCAAAATCAGCTTAGCTAGCAAGTTGTTCCTTGTGGTTTGTTTTAGACTGGTATTGTTTGATGTCATGGAGTTTTGTTTCTTTTTGTTTTATGCTCATAGAACTAATTTCAGCATATGCTTGCCCTGCAGTGGGAAGTGATCTTAGCATTTCCAGCCTCTGTAGTCTTAGGGTTAACATAAATGTGATAGAAATGTAGCCGTGTTAGTCTGGTATAGCTGAAACAAAAAACAGGACTATGTAGCACTTTAAAGACTAACAAGATGGTTTATTAGGTGATGAGCTTTCGTGGGCCAGACCCACTTCCTCAGATCAAATAGTGGAAGAAAATTGTCACAAAAATTGTTGTGACAATTTTCTTCCACTATTTGATCTGAGGAAATGGGTCTGGCCCACGAAAGCTCATCACCTAATAAACCATCTTGTTAGTCTTTAAAGTGCTACATTATAAACGTGTGGAAGGAAAACCTTCCAGAACTTCTGGGTGTTTGTGATTTAGAAGGGCTTGATCAGTTCTCATTAAAGATCTCTCCCTCAAGAACAAAGACTGCTAAACCCACTGCCATGCCCGAATTCTCCCCTAACTATCTTCCCTGTCTAAAATTCCCCTTTCTCTTTTCAGTTCAACAGAACATTCTTTTCCACTTCCCCACCCTAAAATAGTACGTCCCTGTTACACAGGCAGGGAGAGAGAGGGAATTACAGAAGGGTTAATCTATACCTGGAGTTAGTCCAGAATAGTTGTGCTTTAAATTCACACCCTACCTTAATCTTAAATACCTTTTAAGTGTAGACAAATCTGAAGTGACTTGCAAGCGGTCACACAGGTTGTCAGTGGCAGAGCGGTAAGTCTCAGGCAATATGCCCTCTACTCTTTTCCATCCATGTGCAGTATAAATGTTCTGTGCACAGAGGCATGTGCACCACCAGGTGAAACACAGACTCATCTGTGGCACTTTGCTAATCAGCTGGGCAGCACTGGGATCTCTCCTGAGCAGCTGTGCAAGCACCCAGCTTATAGGGAACACTGGACTCAGGCAAGAGCCCCACCACTGGGCCGTCCTTCCTCTCTCTAGAGGCCCGCCTCACCCACATGATGCCAAGGAAACTCCGCTTCCATTTAAAATACATTGTGTCCAAACATTCCCTTCGTTCCAGCTGGAGACCTCTGAAATCTTCCTGTTTGTGCTTCTCCCGTGGGTGACAATACCCTGGCATCTACAGATTCTGCAAGGGGTGGAAAAAATGCAGCCCACCGTGCAGAAGAGAATTCCTGCTCTTCTGGCTTCCCTACGCAAGGCCCACTGGGTTGCTCTGGATCTGGTAGCTAAGGCTGCCTTTCCCTGCACTGTCAGGGCTTAGGCACAGTGTGATCCACCGGCAGAGGGTGGAGACGGGTCCCAGAGATGACGAAACACATATGCTTTAATTACAAAGCATCCCTAAGAATCACCTCATTCTCTTCCACCAGCCAGCCACGGGCACAGGTGGGCAATGACGGGGCACTGTATTCAGTTACTTTGCAGGTGATGCCCACAGATACCGATGCTGGGCCTGACTTTTTGAGGGAGGAGTGTGGGGGGTAGGGAATGTTCAGGTAATAGGGCTGCAGGGGATTGTTTGTGGGATCGCCTTGCATCACCCGCCAATGGAGTGCTGCCTCCAGTGCCCAGTTCACTCTTGTGGCAAGACATTACGTTTGTACCCCGTCCCGTACGTGTCTGGTTACCGAGCTGTCCCTGCGGTAGGCAGGCCGACCCCTGCAGCTAACCCAAGGGAGGTGGGCTGAGGTAGAGCCTTGTCCGGGGAGGGAATCTGGAGCTGGCGGATAGTATGTGCGCCAGTGAAGCAACTCACCTGCGAGACAAGGAAGAGCTTAGTTCTAGAGAGAACATAAACTCCCTTGAGGCTTTGAATGGGAGCAGAGGAACCTCTGGGGACCTGAGCTGCTGCAGAAAGAAAAGCTTTGAGGGAAGGAAAGACTAGAAATGTCAGTCGGAAATGGACTGGATTGTGACACGATGAATAAAACAAGTGACCCTTGGGAGACGGTGTAACGGGATTGTTGCTTTTGGTATTTAATTAATAGCTATCCATTTCCATCCAGACCATCCCTCTCTCTGTCCCCATACAGCTCTCTCTCCTGTCACACCCCGTGTTTCTCTCATTCAATACAAAATTGCTCCAGAACCATTGTTCCCGTGGTTATTATTTATTTGCTAAGTGCTGATAATGGCTCCCTCCTCCCCTGTTGTTACCCCGCTCTCAGAGCCGGCGCCTTTCGATGTGTAGTTTCGTTTTTTTATAACTTCCATAAACTTCATGGCGTGGCAATAAAAACTCATCATTTCACCTGAGCATAGTGGATCATAATAATGCACCGAGCATGTTTACGAGGCTGCTCAGATTGCTGGTCAGACCTTTAATGAGTGACCCCAGTGGCTTTGTGGAGAATGGCTCCTTTTTATTGAGTTACAGACAATACGAGTACAGAGGTAGCCTCTGCAAAGGGCACTGGCGCTTTAACAAATTGCCGGCACCTTCTTTTCAAATCGGCTGCCTCCTTTCGCATCCCTGCACCAATCAAGAAATAGGGTTTAAAGGGCCAGAGATTATTTCTCATTTTAAAAAATACAGAGAACATCCTGCCGCTGGCCTGAGCCAGCCCACTTGGACTCGCAGGGCTCAGACTGCGGGACTGTTCCATTGCTGTGGAGACATTGGCTCACCCTCCCATCCCAAGGGTCCGAGACCCCCGGCAGCAGAGCCATCCCAGAAGTCTGCAGAGTCATGACGCAGCGCCACAGCCTGAGCCTGCTGGGTTCTTCTTTGCTGTGTACAGGGCCTCCCTGCTTTAAGCTGCCCCGGTAGACAGCCCTTCCACACTCAAGTCATGGACGCTTACAGGAGCTGATGCGTTATAAGCCCTCCCATTCCCCGCTCTTAACTCGCACACACACAAAAATTGCACAAATTTATCCTAGTTAATTATCAAACATACATAAAAATGGCCAGACTAGGTCAGACCAAAGGTCCATCTAGCCCAGTATCCTGTCTGCCGACAGCAGCCAATGCCCGGTGTCCTAGATGGAATGAACAGGACAGGAATCATCAACTGACTCCTCTCCTGTTATCCATTCCAGCCTCAGACAAACTAGGACCCACTTACATGAGGGAAGAGAAAAGCTTCAATAAGGAAACAGATGTTGCTCTCAAGATTCTATGTCTATAGGCCGTCCTCGCTATACGTCCAAGATACACTCCAAAAAATTTGGACTTACAGTGGGGAATTTTTTCCCTGCAGCTGGCTTCCATGGACACTATCCCTGCCCCTCCTGGCTAATAGCCATTGATGGACCTAACCTCCATGAATATATCTAGCTCTTTTTGAACCCTGTTAAAGTCCTAGTCTTCACCACATCCTCTGGCAAGGAGTTCCACAGGTTGACTGTGCGTTGCATGAAGAAATACTTCATTTTCTTTGTTTTAAACCTGCTGCCTATTAATTTCATTTGGTGACCCCTAGTTCTTATGTTTGGGGAAAAAGTAAATAACTTTTCCTTATTCACTTTCCCCACCCCTGTCATGATTTTATAGACCTCTATCCTATCTCCTCTTAGTCTCCTCTTTTCCAAGCTGAAAAGTCTCCATCTCTTTAATCTCTCTTCCTAAGGCAGCTGTTTGAGACAGGGCCGGGGGATGATTTCCCCATCCACTCAGCATGTTGTGATGTTATTGCCGGAAGGGTGCTGCCAACATGGCTGTGGACACAACTTCCCTGTTGTAGGGCTGGTGAAGGATATTGGGCTGTATTTCTCAGGGCATGTCTACACTAGGGAGTTAATTTGAAATAACTCCCTTTGTTTAAAAAAAAACAAGGCGAACGATCACACCTGTTAGTTTGAAATAATAGCTCCTGCTTGGGAAGAGGAGTAAGTTTATTTCAAAAGCATTATTTGGGGAGTTATTATTTTGAAATAACCTGGTAGTGTAGACATAGCCAAAGTGTGCTACTAGAGGGAGAGTGGCTGTGATCTGGGAGGTGGTGCTTTTTCTATTAGTTAGTCTACACTAGACGTCTTTACTTCTAATTCATTAATTGCCAATTAACTCAAGTACTTAATATCTTCCTGTAGTCTAGTGGGAACATGTTTGTGCTCTACTCTGGGCAAAAGCACAAAGGTCTACAGTCCAGAACAATCACAGAAACCGCCTTCCCCTCCCCCAACCTCACTTCCCAGCGTGGAGGCTGCACTTCCAATTAAACAAAGGAAAACGGCAGACTAGCCATGCAGGGAAGTGAGTGGAAGGAAGCTGTTCTGCATGAGTTATGAAGAAAAGCCCTCAGCACACAGGACATACAAGTTTAATTACAATGAAGTCTGACCTAAATCCATTTTGCATTTGTACATACCTGGTCCTGACAGTTACATACTTGTCCCTGTATGACTAAATTAAAGGGTTTAGAAAGTACAAAAGCAGTGTGGAAGCTAATTGTATTCCTCAAAGACAGCGAGAATAAGATGACCAGTTCAGCACTGATTTAATTATGCAGAGAAACCCATTGCAGCTGCTGAAAATCTCTAGAAGCCTTTAATGTTTGAACGGTGACTGTGTGCCCGGATAGATGGTGGTGAACAGAACGGACGGTCCTGCCCAGCCCTCTCAGAAAGGCAGGGGGGAGACAGTCCATCATTATTCTGTTGTCTGTCCGCAGATTGGGTGAGTTTGATGGTTCTCTGTTCATCCCAGTCCAGATGTGGCAAAGGCAGTGGTATGGGGAGTTTCCACACATGCTGTCCCATGAACCAGCATAAACCGTGCACTAACGGGCAGTGTTCCCTGTAAGCTCCCAGGAAAGATTCCAGTGTCACCCAGCTGATTAGCCCACAGCCTCCAGCGTGTGTTTCTCTTGATGGTGCACATCTGCACATGCCTTGGTGCACAGAACAACATTTATTCTGCACATGGATGGGAAAAAAATTAGAGGGAACATTGATCCCAGGGCTGAGACAGGAGTTTAAGCTGCATTGACCATTCACTCCTAGGCCTGGCTGCTCAGGTCAGTAGCCGGGCTCAGTGGCTTTTCGGCGGCCCTGTGCTGGCAGAGATTTCACACGAGCCATTGGCCAGCCATAGGAATGGGCGCTTCGTCCCCACACTGGGGGCCACGTTCTTTTCACTCCAGGCCTTGTCCAGCCTCCTATGGCGCTCACAGGGCAAAGTGCCGGATCCGAACAAGCCTCCGCCATTTCTCCTGTCCACTCAGCGTTATCATAATGCAGCCTCGCTAGGCCATTTCCCGTCTCTCTCAGCAATCGCTCCTCTCTGGGTGCTTCAGGCTTCCATTAAACGCATCAGTGAGTCCTACAGAACAGCAGCCTCTCCCCGGGCCCTCAGCCTGTTCCTTCTGGGAGGACTGCGCTTCTCCGGGCCTTTCAACCCTCTGGGCTTGTAAGCACATTCTTTAAACAACAAGGATTAGCAGGGAAGCGTGTCCTGCCCCCCAGCGCAAACACAGCTCAGGGTGCAACAGGCCCATGATCCCCTCAGCCAGGCGTGCGGTTTTTACCTCAGGATGTGGGCTAGCCCGACGTCCCTTTCAGAAACGTCCTTGTCCGTGTCAAGCAGGCTGATGCCGGCCAGCTATCAATGCCTTGGCGGGGGGTATAGCTTTTTACACCCTGACCCCCTCCCCATGCCGCCCCTCGCTGTCAGAATAGGGGGTGAATCAAAGCTCTGGATGGGAGTCTTCTCCCCAGAAATTTTGGATCTAGGTCCTCGTAGGAAAACCAGGCGCGATGGCTCAGGCAGAATGGGCCAAACCGCAACACTTTAGGAAAGCCCAGATTCAGAGGCCCACCTCTCCTTTTGCCCAGTTACCCCCCCCTCCCCCCGCCCCCGAAATGTTTGCAAGTTACTATTACAGATCATGTGTGTTTCTCCAGAGCCTTGCATTGGAGAATCTCAAAGCAATTTACAAATAGTCTCAAGAGAAGCTTCAGGACTTTGGAGGGGGGGGAGAATATTTATATCAGTTTCACACACTGGGGCGGGTAAAGAGGGGAAGTGGTTTGCCCATGCCTGTAACAGAGACAAGAAGAGACCCCTTGTCTCCTGCCTTCAAGTCCCATCCGGCACTGCCCTGCAATTTGTATCATCCTTTGCCCCTCTGCCAAATGAACATGCAATAAGCCCTTCGGTGGCCATGATTACAAGATACTGATTCTTCACCACTTTATGCCCATTCTTCCCTCTCTCCCATCTGGTTCCCAGAGTGTCACCTGGAGGTGAAAGCCATTAAGGGCCAAGCCCAAGCTTCCATACGTGTGCAGTGATTTTCTTTAAAAAGCCACAGCCTGTGAGTGTAATGTCATAGAATCATGGAGCTGGAAGAGACCTCAGAAGGTCATCAAGTCCAGCCCCCTGCTCTAGGCAGGACCAATCCCTGTCAACCCAGCCAGGGCTTTGTCAAGCCGAGAATTAAACACCTCTAGGGATGGAGACTCCACTACTTCCCTAGGGAACCCATTCCAGTGTTTCACCACCCTCCTAGGGAAATAGTTTTTCCTAATGTCCAACCTGGACCTCTCCCACCACAACTTGAGACCATTGCTCCTTGTTCTGCCATCTGTCACTACTGAGAACAGCCTCTCTCCATCCTCTTTGAAACCTCCCTCCAGGAAGTTGCAGGCTGCTCTCAAATCCCCCCTCCCTATCGCTTCTGCAGACTAAACAGACCCAACTCCCTCAGCCTCTCCTCATAGGTCATATGTTCCAGCCCCCTCATCATTTTAGTTGCCCTCCACTGGACCCTCTCCAATGCGCCCACATCCTTTCTGTAGTAGGGGCCCAGAACTGGACACAATACTCCAAATGTGGCCTCACCAGAGCCACGTCCTACACACACGCACGTCACAGATCCAAGCCCGGCCTTAAGGGTATACTTAAGTCTGATATGGAGCTACCAACTGGTGCCATAAGGTGAAACAATGAAACCCAAAAGGATCTCACAAAACTAGGTGACTAGGCAACAAAATGGCAGGTGAAATTTAATGCTGATAAATGCAAAGTAATGCCCATTGGAAAACTTCATCCCGACTATAAGTATCAAATGATGGGGACTACAATGAGCTGTTACCACTCAAGAGAGAGATCTTGGCGTCATTGTGGAGAGTTCACACCTGTTAGTTTGAAATAATAGCTCCTGCTTGGGAAGAGGAGTAAGTTTATTTCAAAAGCATTATTTGGGGAGTTATTATTTTGAAATAACCTGGTAGTGTAGACATAGCCAAAGTGTGCTACTAGAGGGAGAGTGGCTGTGATCTGGGAGGTGGTGCTTTTTCTATTAGTTAGTCTACACTAGACGTCTTTACTTCTAATTCATTAATTGCCAATTAACTCAAGTACTTAATATCTTCCTGTAGTCTAGTGGGAACATGTTTGTGCTCTACTCTGGGCAAAAGCACAAAGGTCTACAGTCCAGAACAATCACAGAAACCGCCTTCCCCTCCCCCAACCTCACTTCCCAGCGTGGAGGCTGCACTTCCAATTAAACAAAGGAAAACGGCAGACTAGCCATGCAGGGAAGTGAGTGGAAGGAAGCTGTTCTGCATGAGTTATGAAGAAAAGCCCTCAGCACACAGGACATACAAGTTTAATTACAATGAAGTCTGACCTAAATCCATTTTGCATTTGTACATACCTGGTCCTGACAGTTACATACTTGTCCCTGTATGACTAAATTAAAGGGTTTAGAAAGTACAAAAGCAGTGTGGAAGCTAATTGTATTCCTCAAAGACAGCGAGAATAAGATGACCAGTTCAGCACTGATTTAATTATGCAGAGAAACCCATTGCAGCTGCTGAAAATCTCTAGAAGCCTTTAATGTTTGAACGGTGACTGTGTGCCCGGATAGATGGTGGTGAACAGAACGGACGGTCCTGCCCAGCCCTCTCAGAAAGGCAGGGGGGAGACAGTCCATCATTATTCTGTTGTCTGTCCGCAGATTGGGTGAGTTTGATGGTTCTCTGTTCATCCCAGTCCAGATGTGGCAAAGGCAGTGGTATGGGGAGTTTCCACACATGCTGTCCCATGAACCAGCATAAACCGTGCACTAACGGGCAGTGTTCCCTGTAAGCTCCCAGGAAAGATTCCAGTGTCACCCAGCTGATTAGCCCACAGCCTCCAGCGTGTGTTTCTCTTGATGGTGCACATCTGCACATGCCTTGGTGCACAGAACAACATTTATTCTGCACATGGATGGGAAAAAAATTAGAGGGAACATTGATCCCAGGGCTGAGACAGGAGTTTAAGCTGCATTGACCATTCACTCCTAGGCCTGGCTGCTCAGGTCAGTAGCCGGGCTCAGTGGCTTTTCGGCGGCCCTGTGCTGGCAGAGATTTCACACGAGCCATTGGCCAGCCATAGGAATGGGCGCTTCGTCCCCACACTGGGGGCCACGTTCTTTTCACTCCAGGCCTTGTCCAGCCTCCTATGGCGCTCACAGGGCAAAGTGCCGGATCCGAACAAGCCTCCGCCATTTCTCCTGTCCACTCAGCGTTATCATAATGCAGCCTCGCTAGGCCATTTCCCGTCTCTCTCAGCAATCGCTCCTCTCTGGGTGCTTCAGGCTTCCATTAAACGCATCAGTGAGTCCTACAGAACAGCAGCCTCTCCCCGGGCCCTCAGCCTGTTCCTTCTGGGAGGACTGCGCTTCTCCGGGCCTTTCAACCCTCTGGGCTTGTAAGCACATTCTTTAAACAACAAGGATTAGCAGGGAAGCGTGTCCTGCCCCCCAGCGCAAACACAGCTCAGGGTGCAACAGGCCCATGATCCCCTCAGCCAGGCGTGCGGTTTTTACCTCAGGATGTGGGCTAGCCCGACGTCCCTTTCAGAAACGTCCTTGTCCGTGTCAAGCAGGCTGATGCCGGCCAGCTATCAATGCCTTGGCGGGGGGTATAGCTTTTTACACCCTGACCCCCTCCCCATGCCGCCCCTCGCTGTCAGAATAGGGGGTGAATCAAAGCTCTGGATGGGAGTCTTCTCCCCAGAAATTTTGGATCTAGGTCCTCCTAGGAAAACCAGGCGCGATGGCTCAGGCAGAATGGGCCAAACCGCAACACTTTAGGAAAGCCCAGATTCAGAGGCCCACCTCTCCTTTTGCCCAGTTACCCCCCCCTCCCCCCGCCCCCGAAATGTTTGCAAGTTACTATTACAGATCATGTGTGTTTCTCCAGAGCCTTGCATTGGAGAATCTCAAAGTAATTTACAAATAGTCTCAAGAGAAGCTTCAGGACTTTGGAGGGGGGGGAGAATATTTATATCAGTTTCACACACTGGGGCGGGTAAAGAGGGGAAGTGGTTTGCCCATGCCTGTAACAGAGACAAGAAGAGACCCCTTGTTTCCTGCCTTCAAGTCCCATCCGGCACTGCCCTGCAATTTGTATCATCCTTTGCCCCTCTGCCAAATGAACATGCAATAAGCCCTTCGGTGGCCATGATTACAAGATACTGATTCTTCACCACTTTATGCCCATTCTTCCCTCCCTCCCATCTGGTTCCCAGAGTGTCACCTGGAGGTGAAAGCCATTAAGGGCCAAGCCCAAGCTTCCATACACGTGCAGTGATTTTCTTTAAAAAGCCACAGCCTGTGAGTGTAATGTCATAGAATCATGGAGCTGGAAGAGACCTCAGAAGGTCATCAAGTCCAGCCCCCTGCTCTAGGCAGGACCAATCCCTGTCAACCCAGCCAGGGCTTTGTCAAGCCGAGAATTAAACACCTCTAGGGATGGAGACTCCACTACTTCCCTAGGGAACCCATTCCAGTGTTTCACCACCCTCCTAGGGAAATAGTTTTTCCTAATGTCCAACCTGGACCTCTCCCACCACAACTTGAGACCATTGCTCCTTGTTCTGCCATCTGTCACTACTGAGAACAGCCTCTCTCCATCCTCTTTGAAACCTCCCTCCAGGAAGTTGCAGGCTGCTCTCAAATCCCCCCTCCCTATCGCTTCTGCAGACTAAACAGACCCAACTCCCTCAGCCTCTCCTCATAGGTCATATGTTCCAGCCCCCTCATCATTTTAGTTGCCCTCCACTGGACCCTCTCCAATGCGCCCACATCCTTTCTGTAGTAGGGGCCCAGAACTGGACACAATACTCCAAATGTGGCCTCACCAGAGCCACGTCCTACACACACGCACGTCACAGATCCAAGCCCGGCCTTAAGGGTATACTTAAGTCTGATATGGAGCTACCAACTGGTGCCATAAGGTGAAACAATGAAACCCAAAAGGATCTCACAAAACTAGGTGACTAGGCAACAAAATGGCAGGTGAAATTTAATGCTGATAAATGCAAAGTAATGCCCATTGGAAAACTTCATCCCGACTATAAGTATCAAATGATGGGGACTACAATGAGCTGTTACCACTCAAGAGAGAGATCTTGGCGTCATTGTGGAGAGTTCCCTGAAAACAGCCACTCAATGTGCAGCGGCAGTCAAAAAAGCAAACAGAACGTTAGGAAACATTAAAAAGGGATAGAGAATAAGACAGAGAATCTCTTCTTGCCTCTGTAGAAATTCATGGGACGCCCACATCTTGAATTCTGCATACAGATGTGGTCGTTCGTCTCCAAACATATATCTTAGCATTGGAAAAAGTTCAAAAAAAGGGGCAACAAATAATTAGGGTCTTAGAACAGCTGCCATATAAGAACCCAAGCGCGGCCAGACTGGTCAGACCATCCAGCCCAGCGTCCTGTCTGCCGCCAGTGGCCAGTGCCAGGTGACACAGAGGGAGGGAACCCAACAGGGAATCCTCACACGATCCCACCCCTGACACCCACCTCCCATACAGAGGGACACCATTCCTACCCATTTCTACCCTACTCTCAATGAGGACTGATTAATAAGACTGGGACTTTTCGGCTTAGAAAAGAGGAGGATAAGGGAGCTATGATACAGGTCTATAAAATCATGACTGATGTGGAGAAAATGAATTTGGAAAAGTTATTTACTTGTTCCCATAACACAAGAACGAGGGGTCACCAAATGAAATGAATAGGCAGCAGGTTTAAAACAAACAAAAAGAAATACTTCACACAACACACAATCAACTCCTTGCCAGAGGATGTGGTGAGGGCCAGGACATTAACAGGGTTCAAAAAGAGCTAGATCGATTCATGGAGGTTAGGGCCATCAATAACTACTCACCAGGATGGTCTCCCTAGCCTCTGTTTGCCAGACGCTGAGAATGGGTGATAGGGGAGTGATGACTTGAAGATTCCCTGTTCTGTTCATTCCCTCTGGGGCACCTGGCAGACCTGATACTAGGCTGGATGGACCTTTGGTCTGACACAGTCTGGCCGTTCTTATGTCAAATGAGACTGCTTCATATCTTGAACCATTCCGGAAACATTTCAACATGACTACTACAATAGCTGGTACTATTTAAGCTAACGTCAACTCCTTACTGTAGTGTTTATTGGTCAACACCTTGGCAAGTTTTTTTCTTTTCAGAAATAATGAAGCTATTTAGCATGTGGTAAAAATGGCAAATATCAATATTTTGTATGACAGTAACACAGCGCTTTCAGATTCCATCGTCTTCATTGTCAAAGTATCCCACAAGTGGCTATAGTGGTTTTCTATATTTTCAATTAATGTAGACCCCATCCCGTAGTTTGCGCTGCATAGTGCCTGGATATCAATGTGCCTGAATTCCTAATGTAAAGCTTCTCCCTTTATATGCTTTTCTACATACAATGTAGCACCCAATCTGCTGGGTAGAAGGATTTGATTTCTAATTGCCTATTTATGCAGTATTAGCCTTTGAAATATCCTAAACATTACCTTTTTAATTCAGTGGCACTAATACATCAGTCAGTATGGACATGTCTACACTAGGAAACTATTCCAAAATAACTAAAATCAATTTAATAACTCCCAAAATAACAAAATCGAAATGGCGTATCCACGCTGTGGGGAAGACTCAAAATTAGTCCAAGGCAGGCTGTGTTCATGTGGACACCCTACCTCGACTTTAGAGCCCCAGGAAGCATGGGGGAGTAATTAATTTGAATGACTCTGGGGAGTAGTTACTTTGAAATAGCAGAATCGGAGCATCCAAACTAGTGCTATTTTAAAATAACGGTTTTGAAATTAGCGTTATTCCCTGAGAAAAGCCAGAGTACAGATTTTTAAATAAGTGGCCTGTTATTTCGCAATGAGCTTGGTCGTGTGGATGCTCTGCTTATTCATTCAACTTAAGGGGGCTTATTTTGAAATAAAGCCCTAGTGTAGACCAGAGCTATTCGTGTTAGAGATGACAATACGCCACTTCATACTGGGCTTCCATCAAAGTGCTCACTAAGCAAAAATGGACCTTTGAGACTAACCTGTAGATTTAATTTAGATCTGATTTGTACCAATTGTATGTTTCTACAAAATGGCAGTACCGGCGGTGGAAATACTAACAACATACATTGGGAATTTGACCTCTACAGGGAAGGAGAGGTGCAGCACCCTCTGTCCTGAAGTGGTTTTCATGAGATACTAGCTTTACAGTTCACTTCAATGTCTCTCAGCACACCGCCAATACAAATTGTTTCAGCATCCCGACAGGGAAATTACAGGACATGAAGTTGGGGACAGGGAGCCGACTGCCAAGCTGGGCTCCTGGACCAAGTGGGTCTATACTCCCAGAAGGGGCAGAGTCAGGAGCAGCCAGCTCTCAGTGCTGCCTGGAGCATTCCACGCCGGCACCCCCACCCTTAGAGTTGCACTGTGCTCCGACAGCTAATTAAAAGGGCTCTGACCACTGTCTCAGGCAGGGGACCCGGGCCCTTTAAAATCACCTCAGGGAAGTTGTACTCCCCCCTTCCCTGTTGCTGGGTCTGGTCATGGAAGTCTTAAGACCCTGGAGGCGTAAACCAAGATGATTCTCCACTAACTTTGAAAAAATGTGTTCTTTTCTTCTACAGAATAAGCTAGGAGAGATTAATTGTATTAGCGGCTACTAAATGAGTTCTCGCAGGGGCTGCTTTCAGAAATACACATATGAGTCGAATCGGGCACATGTCCGAATTATACTGAACCCCGAGAAGAAACGAGACTCTAAACGTGATCAAAGCATCGTGTTCTTCTTCTCTAACTTCGGAGCAAGCCCTTTCTGCAGCGACTAGCCCTATTGCATTGGTGGCTTAAGAAAAACATTCAAAAAAGGCAAGACATTCATAGAGTAAAAACATTTGAGGATGCAACCGATCTAAGGGAGGCAGCACATCAAAGAGATGATGACACATTGCATAAAATATCTGTGGAAGACTTGATTGCTAAGGATGCAATTTATCAGTCAACGTGCCTTTCTTCCTACTTGGTGAAATGAATCTTAAAGCAAAACCATCTAGTTATACTGCAACAACAGCGGTCACTTTATAACACTGCATTTTATCAGCTGATTGAAGAGTCCTGTCCAACCTGCTACAAAGTTATAAAACCCTACTTCCCTCGGATGTAGAAATGGCAAGCTATTTCAGTAGCAAATTACAGGTGACTTTAGAAAAACACTATGGTTCTGCAATTTCATTCCTGGCACATCATGGACAAGGCAAGTCTACCATTGTTCTATGCATTATCAGAGGCTATCCAAGCTGCTAGTAATCTGAAGCTGGAATTTGGGTCATCCAAATGTTGTATGGATGTTCTTCTGGCGGGTAAGCCTGATGAACCGTTTTCCAATGAACAAGTGGTTTTGCAGAACGCTACTTCAATACTTCAGTCTGAGATAGGCAATATAAAAGTCAAGAATACTATCGACAGCCAGGAAATTGTAGTTTATAACCATGGAGACTGGCTATTTTGGGGGGCAGGGATTTGCCCTTGGTTGACAGATAAAAAGGCACATTGTGTAGCCAATGGGATTATCCTTCAGAAGAGATTCAAAGAAGGTGTCTCTCAGTTGTGGAGACCCTAGTATATAACAGTTCCAAAATTATCACACCACCACACACAAGCCTTGCTCTCCAATTCTACCATGAATTTGGGCTTCGCACATTAGCTGGCATACTACATTGGATTCTGATGAGCTGTGGCAGTTTATCACCAGTGCTGCAAAACCGGAAGTAGAAAGACTGAAGAGTCTTCCAAATGGAATTGGACCACTTGATGCTCCTAGAACTCTCGTCCATGAAGCAGATGATAGAGAGATATCAACACGAGACCATCCATGGAAAGAATATCTTCCATTCAGTGACCAGAGTGGCATCTCAAGAGCAGCCTGCAGATACTTCTTGGGACTCTTGACTGTCACTGAAGCATGGGAAAGAAAGTTATTTTGAATCCCCGGGCAGTCGGAGTCACTTATGCAGTGTGCAGCATATGAAAACCTAGAACACATCCAGAACTGACTCATCACCATGAAAAAAGTACCTGAGAAAGCTCAATGGTGCCTGTCATCAGACTAATCTTTGGCACTCAGACCTGTGTGCTTGGCGAGGCAATGAAGACTGTGGGAACCCACCCATTATGAACACGGTGGTGATAACGATGTTGACTCGACATGTCACCTGCACGATTACATTTCAGTGATGCCCAGACAAAGCTATTGTTAGCTTTTATGTTACCTTTCAGATTACTGTTGTGATGCTTTGAGGTCACGATGAAGTCCAATGTTATGTTCTGAAGTAGTACAGACAGTAATTAAACTAACAGACACACATGCAAATATATCAAAGTGGTCATTTTAATGTGCTGCTGCTGTCATTGTTTATCCCCCTTTCTGTGCTAAGGGCGCCACTTGACAGCTCCACATCATACCTCTAGACATAATACGCATTCAAGTGATGTATGATGACGTGAATGTATATAGAGAGGGTATTTTAAGCCTGCCAGTCGCCTAACATAGCAGAGTGCAGCATAGACAGACAGACAAATGGAGAAATGATTGAAGGCTTTCAGCTACTTCAGAGAGGAAAATATTCTTCATTGTCTACTTGTAAGATGGTGTTGATGTATGTGATTCCCTCGTGGCACCACTAATTCGTGGAGTGCATTGTCTGTAAATCGGCGGCTTCCCTGTGCCATGCCAGCACAAGACTGTCTTTTCGTTAATAACGAGAACTCATTAATACAGCAGGAACCCACAGCAGGCTGTGGAGTAGCAGCATGTGTTCTCTGTTGCGCTTGCTCTTCACAAGGGAGAGCATGGCGATACCCTGAACAGGGCTTTGATTCTGTAAGTCGATTCCTCGATTCCTCGCTGTGAGCACGTCTCCGTGAGGTTCCTGGGGGCTCTAGCAGGCATGTAACTTTATTGTAACCAGATCACCTAAACTCTGCTTTGGATCTTGCTCTACCTTTTGCCCGTAAGCCACGGTGAGCTGCGACCGAACTCCTCTGCCACCACCATGGCCGCTCCTTTTTGCACCATCCCCAGAGAATCTCCGTGATGATGCAGGCCGGCAGAAGCATATGTCCCGTGGTTCTCCCCGGGAGGGGGCTGGAGGCATGAGCCATTCTTCTCAGCTCTGCTTCACCTCGGAGACAGTCCCCCATTCTCCTCCGTAGGAAATCATCTTGCATTTGCTTAGTTAAAAAGGCAACTTCCCATCAGGGAACTCCTTTGGATTCCGTTGCCCTTTCCACATGCAGCAGATAAACATTTCATGCCAGGTTCCGGAAAGATCTCTCCAAAGAGCCGCGATTAAAGCATAACCTTTTCCCTGGCACTTGTTAACTCCTCGGCTCCTTGAGGCTGGTTTTGTAAAGTGCAGAGGGTGGGTGTAGAGGCTGGGAAGGGATCTGCAGGACAGGCTCTTGTCTCTCTCATGGCCTTGGGCCAAATACCGCAAAACTCGATCAGCTCTGGGGAGCATTACTCATCTTTGCCATTTTATAAACCTAGGATGCTCCGGGAGTCAATACTTCATAATTCAGTATGTATGAAGTACTGACTTGTGCCTGCCATGAAATGCAATGGTGAGGGCGTGTCTACACTAGGAAATGATTTCAAAATAACTACATTGGAAAGACTACCTCCCAAAATAACGATAGAAATGTAGCCATGTTACTCTGGTATAGCTGAAGCAAAATACAGGACTATGTAGCACTTAGGAAGTGGGTCTGGCCCACGAAAGCTCATCATCTAATAAACCATCTTGTTAGTCTTTAAAGTGCTACATAGTCCTGTTTTTTGTCCCAAAATAACAACACTGAAAGAGCGTTATTCCCCAAGGAAAGCAAGAGTACAGATTTCTAAATAACAGCCTTGGAAGTGTGGATGCTGCACTTATTATTTCAAAACAAGGGGGGGTGATCATATATATAGTAGCTCAGTGTCTGGGAATCTGTAACGCCGAAATGCTGGCTGTTCCCTCTGGGGGGTGCTGTTGCCTGAAATGCTGGCTGTTCCCTCTGGGGGGCCTGGTGGAAGGGGAAGGGGGACCGGGCGGTGACGTGTGGCGTGACAGCAGCTCTAGGCCATGCCCCCTGGCCATGAACATCATCACCCCACCCCCCTTCGTCTCCCACCGTGGCACTCGGCTGACTTCTGCGCTGCTCAGCCAGGCCGCCATGGGGGAGCAAGTGGTGCAAGTGACCGTTTGGGCTCTGCGCCCCCCATGCAGCACAGGGAGTACGGCACCCAAACAGCCATTTGGGCTCCGCGGTCCTCCGAGTGAAAGGCAGGAAGGGGAGGAGAGCTGGGGGCGGGGAGGAAGTAGGAGGAGGAGAGAAAGAGAGAGAGAGAGAGACGGAGCGAGAGACCGGAGGCTCAGAAGAGAAGACCGACATGGAGGAGAGACCTGAAAATCCCGTCTTATGATGGGCTAATTGGCTAGTTTTGAAATAACTCCCTAGTGCAGACAAGGGTTGGGTGTCCTGAGTGCGTCAGGGCCTCTGCTCATGGTATTCCTCTGCGGCTATTGACATGGCCTCTCCCAGGCCAGAAAGCATTTTTCCAAAGCTCTCAGAACACTTGCCATTCGTTCTCACAACAACCTAGGGGAAAGAGGTTGGCGTCCTTATCCAAATGGAGAATCCCACACAAGGAAGGGAAAGGACTTGCCTGAGGCCACAGAGGCAGTCAGAGGCAGAGCTGGCTCCCAGGCCATTGATCTACACACTAGACTATGCTCCCCTCTCGAAAATCAATTGCAGCCAGCGGACTGCTAAGGATTGTCGGACTCTAGATAGTATGTGGCACAGATTCAGCTCCTTGAATTTTGCAGGAATGGAGACAACGGCCATCCCGCCAACCTTGGTCCTTGCAGCATTCTCTGCAGACTCACACAGCCATGATGTAGGTGAGGGGCAATTTCGGAGCTTTGAAAACACATCAGCCACGAGGCAATGGGAGATATTCTAAGGGCACACACACCAGGAAAATTGCACATTACTCTGAGCCCTGGGATCACACCGCAGAGGCTGTGAAAACTAAAGAGATAATCCATCGCATTAACTCTAAATGTTATTACGGCAATTTTCCCTGTGCATTTAAAACACCTCTCTGCCGGGGTCTCTTCCCCAGAGCAGCCATAGCACCAGGAAGCAGCAAAGAGGGAAGAGGGGAGGGAAGAAAAGTTCCCCTGGAGGAAAACGGAATGGTAATGACGACACACACAAAGAAGATGCCCCTTTGCTGCTCTGTCCTCATCAGAGCTAATTGCTGGGGTGCTTTGACATAGGCTGGTCACCTGGGGAGCCTCAAGAGGAGACTCAGCATGTGCCAAAGGAAGACGGTGGGTGTGAAAGTGAAGAAAGAAGGAAAAAAGGAGCCTGGAGGAGATTGAGTTTTTCCGTTAAAAGCATTTGCAGAAAAGAGCGTCTAGATTGGCACGGACGCTTTTCCGCAAAAGCACTTTTTGCGGAAAAGCGTCCATGCCAATCAAGACACGCTTTTGCACAAAAAAAGCGCAAAATTTTCACCATCGGGGCTTTTTTGCGCAAAACAGTTTTCAGCTGTCTACACTGGCCCTCTTGCGCAAAAGCATTTCCGGAAAAGGGCTTTTGCCCGAACGGGAACGTCAAAGCATTTGCGCAAGAAGCACTGATTTCAGACAGTAGAACGTCAGTGCTTTTGCGCAAAATCAAGCGGCCAGTGTAAACAGCTGGCAAGTTTTTGCACAAAAGCACCCGCTTTTGCGGAAAAACTTGCCAGTCTAGACACGGCCTAGGAGTTTAATTCCAGCCACTGGGGAAAACCAGAGGTGTTGGTGTGTCCCACGCACGCGAGACAATTAACTACAGTCCTCGCACAGCTCCCTCTCTGCAGGGTCCCATTCGCGGCTTGTTCCAGAGCCTGCATGCGCCTTTCTGCTGCATTGCAGCCTGGCTCTAGTGGGAACCTGTGGGTGACTCCCAGGCTGCACGGCCACCTGGGGTTACAGAAGACAGCATCACCTATCACTGGAGCCAGCGGACACTCCCCTGCCGCCTGTCCTCACCTCTGCAGCCGCCCTCACACTGAGGTGGAAAACTTAATCTGTTGGGCAGTTGGGGGATTTGCCATGGAACCGCAAACCTAACTCTGAGCTTGTGAATTACCCTGAAGCTTAGTCCGGCTTTGGTGTGGCTGACTGGCCACCTCTCTCACTGCCCCTCCCTTATCCTTCTTGTCTCCACGAGGACCACAGTCAGAGGCCCTCAATCTGGGGATCTGGAGCACGTCGCCTGGAGGACTCAAGTTCAAGTCCAGCGCAGGGCCGAAGTGCACAAAGCATTAGCAGCAGATGGCTCTGTGCTGTCCGCTTGTTGCCATGCGTTTGGGAAATGTCAGCCCAGTCCCCCTAGATGTGCATTCTGAATGGCTTATGTAGGGACGCTACAGCACGAAAAGGACAGAAACCGACCTTCCCTCTCAGCCCTGGCCCTTCTCTGGACAAGGGACGGTGCAAATCCCTACAGCAGACATGCTGCGCCAATCCAAGGATGTGCCAGCCCGTGCCCCATCAAAACACCAGGCAGTGCATCTACACTGGAGATGTGCAGTGGGGTAGCTACACTGCAAAACACACACACATGCCCTCACCCAGCATATACACCCTGTCCCTCTGGGGCACACTGGCCAGCGAGGGTGTGGTGGGGAGCTTCCACACCCCACTGCTTGCGGAGATTTTCACTGTTCAGTGCGAGGGATATTCACACTGCAGCAGCTGAAATTCCAGCCTTATCCCTTCCCAGGCTCCCTTCCGTGTGCTCCCAGGGCCTGCTAAGGATACCGCAGCTGGAGCAGTGCGCTGCTGGTACCGCTGACCACGCGCTTCATTCACTTGGCACGGGGACAATGTTGCCAGCACTCACGTGCAGCCGAGTGCAGCAAGAGGAGTTTACTCTTCAAAGGGCTTATGGCCTCCGTGTTATTTCACGGTGCAATAAGTAGGACTCCCCAATGGAAGGAAATCAGGACGGGGGCGGCTCTGAAGGATTTTTAACCTCCATCTCCCCTTCTTGGGCCTTTGAACAGCTGTTCAACAAAATGGATCAGCACAGAGCAATCATTTCCCTGCATTACTTAATACAGCCCTCGGCTAAAGATATAATTGACCCAGTTAACTAATCAATCTTCCCATAAGCCAGAGAAGAAGGAGGAGTGGCTGGTTTTTCGGATGATTGAGGTTTTGGTGCCAATTTACAAATGAACAAGAAAAAATTCCTGCCAAGGATGTAAAAGGGTAACTTACCGGGGTAACGAGTAACCAGCGTCCGGTCAGGCCGGATCAGCCCGTCCACAGTGCAGTGCAGCAGACCCTAGGTACGTCCAGACTACACCTCTCTGTCGACATAGAGATGGAGATTAGGCACGTCGAAATTGTGAATGAAGCGGGGATTTAAATATCCCGCAATTCATTAGCATAAACATGGCCAACGCTTTTTTTCGAAACGGAGCTTTTTGGGAAAAAAAGGCAGTCTAGACACGGATCTGTCGAAAAATAAACCCTTTTTTGAAAGATCCTGTAGTCCTCAAAAAATGAGGTTTACAGGATCATTCGAAAAAAGTTGTTTTTTTTCTACAGATCCGCGTCTAGACTGCGGGGTTTTTTTTTTAAAAAAAAAGCTCAGTTTCGAAAAAAAGCGGAGACCGAGTTTATGCTAATGAAGCACAGGATATTTAAATCCCCACTTCATTAGCAATTTTGTCGTGCCTAATCTACATCTCTCTGTCGACAGAGAGGTGTAGTCTAGACACAGCCCCTGAGATATTTAAGAGCAGGTTAGATAGACAACTATCGGGGATGGTCTGTACTGAGTCCTGCCATGAGGGCAGGGGACTGGACTCGATGACTCTCGAGGTCCCTTCCAGTTCTAGTGTTCTATGATTCTAGAGCATCTGGGCCCACCACGACACACTGCAGTAGGCCAGATTTTCTGTCCCTACTCCCTGTTCCTCTAGGTAGCCATCTCTGCAACCCCTCCCCTGGCAGACACCAGTCACCTATAGCATGAGGCGCATCCCCCCCAGAAGTCTGCTTCTATGGCCCTTGCTCAGCCTTTGGAGCAGCTGCTAGCCATGAAAAGACATTCCCTGGCTAGCAAAATAAAAGCAGCCTGAGACAGCATTTGAAACAAGCCACTATCTGCAGCGGCCAGGCGGCGTCACAAGCGTGACCACGTAAGGAGCCCACGGCTCAAACCACAGAGGTTATATGGGGGTGGCTACAAGGTGATTTTTCCTGGTGAGATTAAAAATGGGAATTGGGGCTGGGTGGATGTGGGAGCACCTGAGTGATGCTTCTTCCTCGATTCTTCACTCTCCCTCTGGCTAAGTAGGCCAGACGCAGCTCCCATTGCAAGCCGCCTCCCCCAGCTGAGCGGGCTGGAAGTACTTGGCACTGGAGATCCACGAGTGGATACACAATTGGCATCTGCACAAACGATCTGGGGGGAAACTGCAAATCAGCACCATTCTAGATACAACATTTGGCCCCGCACCCGCAAAAACGACCCGTGGGTATCTACCTCCGTGGACGCGCGAGCCTGCAGACATAAAGCCAACAGCCACAGATGTGCAGGGCTCTGCTGAGCTGATCACCAGAGCAGCTGTCTCCTCCTCCCCTGGACCCCACGTATTAAGCCGTCAAGGTCTCCAGGAGCGAAGCCTGCAGGTGAAGCTGTGAGTGTGCAGCCCGCCCATCCCGCTCTGCGGAGTTGGTTTCCGATGGCACATTTTTATCCCCCTCCCCCGCCGCTCAGACATAGCGCAAAGGACGATGACGAGAGGTAATGTTTGCTCTGACCTCCTGGATGGCCTAAAATTAGAGCCCATTTTCTGGGTGCTGCTGAGTGAGCATGTCAGATAAACAGACCACATGCATTTGTTAGCAAAAACCCGGCAAGAGCTGTCGTTAAAAGGTTTCAAAAATAACCCCCCAAAGCAGCTCTGACTCAAGCGGTCTAATTCAGGCTGGGAATTGATCCTCCTCCGACTGTTGTTTCATGGTGTTAAAAGCAAGATTGATTGTAAATTTATGTTGTAAAAGTGCATCATTATTTGGGCACATTAATGCGGCGCTTTTCTGTGCAAATTGATGTTATTTTTATGATGTTGTTTATGGGCCTGAATAATCAGATTGATTCTTAATTTCTGAGGCTCTGCCGCTGAGCATGAGGGGAGACTCGCCCGCTAGGTTGTGTTTCAGTATCTCCATGCCCCCCTGCGGAGCTTGGGGAAGATATTGGAGGGCGACAGGTCTGACCAAGACTCCCCCAATCCATGTTCCATAGTCCAGATCAAGCTTCCACAGCCCAACGTGACTGAATCCAAGGCCATGGAAATCCATGTCAGGTCCCAGACTTTCCCACATGCTGGGGTGTTTGGATTTTACCCGTTATGCAAGTAGCCAAGATCCAAACATGTATCCAGATGTCATGCTTCTGGGCATAAGCAAACCTCTAGCTAATGGGAGGTAATTTCCCTGGGGTTGAAATAGCCAGTAATTGCCTACTCCAGTAAAAGTGCCTTGATCAAGGCGGAGTTTTACCCACAAATGAACCCCAAATGCTGTGCCTTTAACAAGGTTTGTGTTTGCTTGCACCACGTGGGCGCTGCGGCACAGCAGCCTCCGATGTGCGTCCAGCCTGGGATGCGTTTTGCAAAGCACGACCCCAGCCACCCCTGACAGACCGGGCTGTGGATCCCTGTCCGGCCGTGCTGTGCCGCCGGGAGGGGCTTCAGTGGGAATGGGCAGAGTGAGCGGCAGGGTGAGGCCCTAGCAAAGCTCTTTGCAGAAGAGTGTCCCCGCGAAATGCTGCTGTCCAGGGCCTGCCCTTCACGATGCACCAGCCCGGCCTGTCAGAGTGAGTCAGAGCCGTGGCAATGAGCGGCTGGCCGCAGCTGTCCGGATAACAGGAGCGGTTGCCATGGCAAGGCTGTTGCTCAGGGCCAAAATACAGATGCTCAGAGCGTGGTAGTTGCAATGCGGTGGGTAAGTGCTGTCTGCAAAGGCGACTGGTTCCTCCGCACGCGGCTGGCACAGGGTTTTCGGGCTGTGTCGGCTGGGAGCTCGGGAATCAATCAGGAGTCACTTTCTGGGCACTCCCAAAGTGATGCTGAGGAAGAGAAAACCCAGCAAGCGCAGGAGACTGACCCTCCTTCCCCGGGAGGCGCCTGCCGTGTGAAGTTACACAAGGCCAGATTCCGAGTTCAGTGGAACGGCTTGCAGGGTGAGGCAGCATAAAGCCTGTGGGCTGGAATCCCCTGGATGTGGGGGTGGGGAGTGCATTTGCTTCTCCTCTTCCTCCTCCTCCCTTCTGCCTCCGACGAGCTAAGGAAGTGGAATCGGCCTGGGTCAGGAAGCAGCCAGGTCTCTCCCAGCAGCTGGTCCCACAATTCTGCCACCACAGAAACCTTCGTCCCCGGCTTTCTCAAGCGTGGGCCCAATCCACGGTTCCAGGAAGGCCGAGGCAGGGGTTAGAATGGGGTGGGGAACCTCTTAGGGTTGGGGGCCACACACAAGCGAGAAGCAAAAAACCCAGACAAAGCCGCCCGGACGTGGTTCCCGACTGAGAAGGGGAAAGACACGCCCCACATTCCCCACACCCACCAGGGCCTCGCGGGGCCCACCCAAGCTACCAGATTTTGTGTGCTCAAACCCGAGGGAGGACGGCAGGGGGGCTGGGTGCCAGTGCAGCTCCCCAATGCTGGGAAAGGAGCCCTGAGCCTTGAGGTCCGGATCCAGGCAAGCCGGGGCCACATCCAGCCCCTGGGCCTTAGGTCCCCCACCCCTGGGTTTGGACCTTGGGAGGCCTGGCTTCAAACCTCTGTGCCAGGCCTCCTCGGTGACCCCTGGCAAGTCCCTGCACCTCACTTCCCTGTGCAAAGGGAATAACAGCTCTGCCTCCCCTCAGCGCGGTGCTAAGATGAGAAACAGCTTCTGAGGCCCTCCGATAACAGGGGCGTGGGGCCCACTTCGGCTGCTCGTATTGATTAACGATGGTTTTGAGCCAACGGAGGGAGCAGGGCGCTGGTGTGATGTGCTCTTAGTGGACAGCCTCACTCAGCCATTGGGCCGTCTGAATCCTCATCCTCGCCCTGCTTGCTGTGAGCTGCCTGGGTCACGGACTGGTCGCACGTCAGTCGCACCCTCCAGTTGCTGCGAGACTTAGCTGGGCCTCAGGCACGAGGGAGGAGGAGTCGGGGCCTAGTGCAGTGAATGAAAGCTCCTGGAAACCATGTTTATCGGCCCTGCATGTCCAGACCGCAGTCCGACCAAATGGTGCGCACATGCACACGCACACGCACACGCACACGCACACGCACACGCACACGCACACGCGGGTTAGAGTGCCAAAAGGCTACTCGCTCACGTGACACGCTGCACTGGAGACTAAAATCTCCATCGGTGAAACCAGGGCTGGCTTCACAGGAGAGACTGGAGTCACGCCAATGGACGCCAGCAAAGGATCTGGACAATGCTTCCAAAGTCACTGCATTAAATGTGCTCCATTGTTCACATCCGCCTCCCCATGACTCCTTTCTCCTGTTTTATTTTACGCTGCTCTGACACCCTGAGATGAAAGGGCTGCCCCATAGTACTGCGATTCAACGCTCACTTGAATTGATACTTCGTTGTAGAACGAGAGAACCCTGCGGAACTGACTGCTGTGAATAATTACCATCCCGGTGCGTCCTCACGGGGGTCTATTCCCCTTCGTTTCCCATCTCTTGCTTTCCCCACTTATCCTTCTTGCAAAGATATGATAGAGGATAAGAAGTGCCTCCTTATCTACAGAACTTTTACCAGGCCATTTAAATCATTCTAATTACTCAAGAAACACCCCATTAACTTTTCCAATGAGGTCTGCAGAGGGGAAAGGGAAATATATGTATTATATATATCTACTGTATTTCATGCAGCTTCCAGGAATAATAATGGGGAATAAGGCAAGGGCAGAGAGAAAATAAACAGGCAATGTAATGTCCTGACATTAGGAATTCAGAATTCATTAGAAAAGCATTGATTGCCGTGGACTGATTTAGCACACAGTTTGATTGTCAGGCATACAGTAGAGCCAGCAAAAAATGCATTGCAATTCAGAATTACTATTAAATTGTGGTAGAAGTGCTACAAGGACACATCTCAAATGTTTGACTCCCCGGAGCAGGTGCAGCATGTTCCATGCTCTCACTACCGAGGACCGGCCAGTTTCTATTCTTTACCCAGACCTTGCCTTTTGGTTTTGTTTTACACCAGCTGGCAGATCTTTTTAATTGCACCTGGGACGTGTTCCAGTGGTACTGTGACTCACATTGACTGGGGTCCCAGGTGCTCAGTACTTCTGAACAATCATACGTGAGCTGTTGAGACCCAATCCAGTTCCCACGGAGGCCAAGAGAACACCCCCTCTCCTGAGCCTACAGGGTCCAAGCTGGAGGTTCAGACTTTGGGCAGTCAGAAATTTTCCAGGGGAAAATTCTTCCATCAGAAAACGAAAGTTAGGTGTTTCCCGGGAATGTGCTGATTGCAACCAAGTTTCATTTCGAAAGAAACATTGGGGGGAAAAAAAAGTACAGCAAAACCTTTGTTATCCGGCACTCTGTTAAACAGAAAACGTTGTTCATTGCCCCCAGCCACAATACTGTCACATCTTCAGGTGCACAGGCCTGTCCTGGTTTACCATGATTGGCTTAACAATTTTTTATTTAAGTAGTACTAATCATCTTTAACTCAAAATAGAAATGTGAGACCAACTGCCTTACACTACAAAACTACCAATATTAAAAACCTGAGTTTTACTATTGTTGTCCATTGGTTTTTCCTAGGATGATGGGACCCTCTAATAACTGGAATTTTTTGATCACCGGAATGCCCTAATCCCCGAGCATGCCGGATAACACAGGTTTTAGTGTATTTTGAAAAAAGTAACCGCATGGAATTGTCCAAATGTTCTGTCGTGGAACAACTTTTCCGTTCTATCCCTGTTCTATAATATCACAGAAGAGTAAAAGAGCGGACTCACCCAGGTGGTGCTCCATCCTGTCTGAGTGTGGCATAGCCGCCTCCCCTCTTCCCGTGGCCCCTGCGACTCTCTCTCTGGTCCCATGGTAGCCTGAGTGCCAGACAGTCACTTGAAAGTCTTCCTCCCTAGGGTAATGGAAGTACAACTCAGAGGCCAAAAACTTCCCAACACCAAAGATCTTTCTGCTTCCTCTTGGGCTCTGCCTTGGCCCATCCCTGAGGCTCTGGTGTCAGCTCCTCTGTGGGCTCAGTAGCCCTCACATGGGTCGTGGGTTCAGGTCTGGCCTCTGCTCTGTGTTCCAGCCAGGGGCCTGCATTCAACAGCTAGATCCGTTCCTTCAGAGATGGTGTTGGTTCCCTGGGCTAGTGCTTATCTCTGAGCACCCAGGCACTACCCCCCTGCAGCCTGTGCTGAACACAGACTCTCCTCTGGCTTTACCCTTGGTCCTGCCAGCTCCTTTCTCTGCTGGAACGTCAACCCCTCTCGACTGCCTCTCTGGGTCTTGCCACTCGCCAGGGGGCCCACCTCAGAAATTAATGACATCCCGGTGGCCATCTTCGGTCTGCCTTTCCTAGGCCATTCCCCTTTTCACTCCTGGTTCTCTCTGTCCTGCGTCCCTCTCCTGGATCCCTGCTAGCTTTTCCTTCCTTCTTTTAGGAAGAAGCCTCCATTCCCCTCAGCTGGGCCTGATGACAAATCAAAACCTGACACACCCTCCTGATGCAGTGTGGCAAGCTAATTGGGCTCTCTAAGGCGTGTTAACGCTTTGTTCACCTGTGTGAGGTTCACACCCCCTCGCTCTAGCATAACTATAATTAATCATTAATGTAGCGGAGGCAAAATCAGACCAAAACCTTCTAGAGTGACCATTTTTTTCTTGCCTTTCGTTTCATGGACATTTTTTTTTTTTTTTGTTCTCATTCTGTTTCAGAATGGGCTTCTTTTAAATCACAGAGGGTATGTCTACACTACCCTCCTAATTTGAACTAGGAGGGTAATGTAGGCATACCGCACTTGCAAATGAAGCCCGGGATTTGAATTTCCCGGGCTTCATTTGCATAAAGCCAGCCGGCACCATTTTTAAATGCCGGCAGTTCGAACCCACTTATTCTGGCAAAACTTCCCGTGGAACCTCGGCATTAGGAACACCTTGGGAATGGGGTTGTTCATAACACGAAACGTTTGTAATTCTGAACAAAATACTCTTTCAAACATTTACAGCTGAGCATTAACTTAATGCAGCTTGAAACTGTACTATCCAAAAGAAAAAAGCTGCTTTTGCTTTATTTTTAGCACTTCAACACAGCACTGCACTCTATTTATTTATTTATTTATCAAATTGATTTCTTTGTGTGTTTGTTCATTTATGTCTCTGCTGCTGCCTGATTGCATACTTCCGGCTCCCAATGAGGTGCATGGTTGACTGGTCAGTTCATAACTCTAGTGAGTATAACTCTATGGTTCTACTGTACGGTGCTCAGGACTCTGTATGTGAGTGGGGTGAGCAAGTGGAACAATATTTAAAGAGCAGAGCATTAAAGTTGCAGTGGGGGGGTCTAGGTTAGATACTAGGAGAAACTATTTCCCTGGGAGGGTGGGGAAGCACTGGGCTGGGTTCCCTAGGGAGGGGGTGGAATCTCCATCCCTAGAGGTGTTTAAGTCTTGGCTTGACAAAGTCCCGGCTGGGATGATTTAGTTGGGATTGGTCCTGCCTTGGGCAGAGAGCTGGACTCAATGACTCCTGAGGTCTCTTCCAGCCCTAGGATTCTAGGATTCATCGCAGGTCACTAGATTTCAGCTAACAACAGTTGTGTACCTACCACAGGAAATGTAAAGTCCCCGGAGACAGGGCTAAGATGCAAACTGCCCCCTGTGGATTATGATGCTCCTTGAAGGAGCCCCTACCTCCTGGAGTAGCCTTCAGGCTGTCCCCATAGCACAGTGGACCAGGGTGAAAGCGAAAGGAGAAAGCCAGTGCAGAGAAATTGGGGAAGAGACACACAAGCTTTGAACATTGTTCGGCTAGACATACTTTTTCCATTGCAAAATGACCATCGGAAGCTCTTCACGGACTTCTGGTAGGTTTAGGCTCACGTCACCCAACTAGCCTATCAACTTCCCTGCCAGAGTCCCTTGGCAAAGCTTGCTGTGAGGATGACAGGAACCCTTTGACAGGAGAGCAGGAGGGTGGGTTTGTGAACCCAGTGTGCTAACTTTAATTGCTGTAGTGTTGCATGAGATGATCCCTCATGACCCCTTGTCCCCTTAGGTCAGCTCCTTGGGATGGGGGAGCAAATGCAATTCATAAAACAAAACACTGGGGTGCCCAGGAGTTCAGGGCCAGATTTTCAAGTGCTCAGCACCCAGTATGCATGTAAGGTGTGGAGCTCTTTGAAACCCCAGTGTTGGATGCTGAACTCACCTCAAAACATCTGGCCCAATGCACTGCTGAAGCTAGTTCCAGGGCCAGTGCAAGGAAGTACAATCAAGACTCCCCACCCAGCCTAGCCAATGCACCTACCCAGCCCTAAATATCATGATTATATAGTCTAGTGCAGCTCCTTTGTACTGCAGACTGGACTAACCAACACAAGGGACGTCCCTGCCTCAGAGCATTCAGGATGCTGCATGTAGAGACAACAGGTAAATAAAGTGGTGCCCAGGGACAGAGGAAGGAGGGGGAGAGAAGACACAAATAGAGATAGCGACATTTGCTGTCACAGTGAGGTCACTCTTCACGGCTGAATCACTAATTGGCACCATCTCTTGCTATTCTAGCCTAGAAAATGGTCCTTTGTTCTGGCCAAAACACCCCTATGACCAGGTGGACCAAGCCCCATAGCCCCCTGCTGTAGGCTTCTGACCTTGCTACATCCCTTACCAGTAAATCATAGAGAAGTCCTCCAAGAGGACTTGAGTGTATGCAGGAGGAAGCAGCCAATCAGGGGCCAGGAAGACCCTATAAAAGGAGCTGTAAGCCCAGAGTCAGCTCAGTGCCATGGGAGACCTCAAAGAGAAGAGCCCACAGGTGACTTGCTGGCTGAGGGAGCAGCAGCACCATGGAGAGCTCCATGTGGGGAGCTATTGTGGACTATATGGGTACGTCTAAACTACATGGCTCCGTCGACAGAGCCATGTAGATTTGTTTGTTTGGCAAAGGGAAATGAAGCCGCGATTTAAATAATGGCGGCTTCATTTAAATTTACATGGCTGCCGCGCTGAGCCGAAAAACAGCTGATCAGCTGTTTGTCGGCTCCGTGCGCTAGTCTGGACGCTCCCCTGTTGAAATGAAAGCCTTTTATCGACATCCCCTGTAAACCTCATCCTACAAGGCATAAAGGGGAGTTCGATAAAAGGCTTTCAGGTCGGCGTGGAGCATCCAGACTAGCGCGCTGAGCCAACAAACAGCTGATCAGCTGTTTGTCGGCTCAGCGCGGCAGCCATGTAAATTTAAATGAAGCCGCCATTATTTAAATCGCGGCTTCATTTCCCTTTGCCTATCTGTCTAATCTACATGCCTCCATCGACGGAGGCATGTAGTCTAGACACACCCTATGACAAGCACCCATAGAGCCCTGAGGGAAAGGCAAGGATGCTGTCTCCAGGAGGGGTAGCCCTGGTGGCATCACTCTCCATCTGACTGGGGACCATACAGAGGGCACTACGATGGGCCATGATAAACGTGTACCCTGGAAGGGGCTTTGAGTGACTCACACCAGGCTGCATGACTCGGCCAGAGGTCTGAGTAACCAAAAGAGGCTGAAGAACAAGCAGGTGCAGGCTAGAAGGGAGCCCTCACAGGAGGTGAGTGCCACCCCGTTACAACCCCTTGCGGGTGTTTCCTTCACAAGCAGCCACCTCCCTCACAAACATCTACACTGTGCTATGCCAGGCCTGCATCACCACAGAGCTGTGCTGTATCTTGCCACCTCGGTCCTGAGCTACCAAACACAACGCACCACAAAACTCCCCTCTCCTTACAGAAACGCCATGGTTATAGTGGGGTACGAAGCTTCTTCTCTCTGCCCTAGAGGGACTGGAAACGGTGGTGAGTCTTGTGGACTGAGCCCTCCCTTAAACTCCCCTTGAAGCTTTAGCATTAGCCGATGAGATTTGGAAGGCAGCAATGCTTACACTGTGTGTGCTGCCAGTGCTGCCAATATCTTTATTGTGCGAGCTACCCAATGTAGCAACTCGCAATGAGTAGAGAGGCCTGAGATTGCTCCCTCTCCAATTTCACTGGGACACCGCGTCCAACTCATTTACCCCCATTTGCAGATGCCCTAGCCAGCCCCACTCTCTCCTTGCTCTTCTAGATAAAGATCTCAGCCTATATCCCCAGCTCACCTAGACTGCCCTGGCTCCCCTGTCCCTAAGGAACCTGTACAGACTTACATCAGCTGCGGATCTGGCCTCTCATTTCCCAGATCTCGCGTTGGGTTTCTTCTAGGCTCTGTGTGATACTCTCTCTCCAGCTCTGTGGGGGAGCTGACAGCTCTGCAAAAGTGTGATGGTTCCTCACTCCTATGGAGCGTTCTCATTAAAATCTCATTTCCAAATCAGATTGCATGAGGGTTGCATGATCTCTTCCTCTCCATAGGGGTGCGAAGGCATCTGCGGCTGGGTTTACCTCCTCTCTATTCCTCCTCCAGTGCATTCTGGCTTTGATTTCCTCTGCCCAGAGGACTGAAACAAGACACAGTGAAAGAGGTCACAGTCCGATGGGAAGAATCGTATCTACCAGTCTGATGTGGATTTGAACCAGCAGCCCAAATGCTGAGTATGTCCCTTAATGACCAACACTGCTCAGAAATGTTGACACCCAGGCTATGTCTAGACTGCAGGCTTCTTTCGAAAGAGGCTCTTTCGAAAGAGAGCGTCTAGACTGCACGGAGAAATTTCGAAAAAGCGGCTTGCTTTTTCGAAAGAAAGCATCCAGTGAGTCTGGATGCTCTCTTTTGAAGAAGCCCTATTTACATTGAAGAACGCCTTCTTTCGAAAGAGGAACTTTCGAAAGAAGGCGTTCTTCCTCGTGAAATGAGGTTTACCGCCATCGAAAGAAAAGCCGCGTTCTTTCGAATTAATTTCGAAAGAACGCGGCTTGAGTCTGGACGCAGGGGAAGTTTTTTCGAAAAAACCCCTGAGTCTGGACACAGCCCCACTTACCAAGTTCACTTCCCTTTTCACGAGTGAATATTTTCCCCTTTGTTACACAGGGTTCCATCACCTAGGACGTTATTGCCTTCTGGGTAAAGATGGTGGATGGCAAATCTTTCTTTCCTTCTTCATCCAGCGTTATTACGAGCAGGCCGGATTTGGGAACAATCATTTCTACCGACTGGCTAATCGCTCCTCACCTACGCTCTGCCGCCCATTGTTAATGAACATACCTTTTCTATCAGTGCATTCCCAAGGCGTCAAAAGTGATTTTCAGTCCTCAACTGCATGTCTTGCCTCTTTTCACTTCTGGAACAGAGGCTCAGTCAGTGCAGACAATGAATCTGCCCCAGCCATCACAGGCAAGAGGATTTTACAGGGGATTGTCATGTGTCCCAGCCAGTGGAAAAGTGAAATACACCTTTACACTAGTCTCCTAGTCTTGGCAATAGAAAAAGTTCAAAAAAGAGCAACAAATATGATTAGGGGGTATGAAATGGCTGCCATATGAGGAGAGATAAATAAGACTGGGACATTTCAGCTTGAAAAAGAGAGGACTAAGATACAATAGAGGTCTATAAAATCATGATTGGTGTGGAAAAGTGAGTAAAGGAGAGTCATTTACTCCTTCCCATAACAGAAGAACTAGGGAGTCGACCAATGAAATTAATAGGCAGCAGGTTTTAAACAAACAAAAGGAAGTATTTCTTCATATAACACACAGTCAACCTGTGGAACTCCTTGCCAGAGGATGTTGTGAAGGCCAAGACTATAACAGGGTTCAGAAAAGAGCAATATACATTCATGGAGGATAGGTCCATCAATAGTTATTAGCCAGGAGGGGTAGGAATAGTGTCTCTAGCCTCTGTTTGCCAGAAGCTGGGAAGGGGTGACAGAAGAGAATCATTTCATGATTGTCTCTTCTGCTCAGTCCCTCTAGGGCACCAGCATTGGCCACTGTCAGAAGACAGAGTACTAGGATAGATGGATTTTTTTGTCTGACCCCATATGGCCATCTTTATGTTCTTACAGAATAATTAAAGTAGGGTTTTTTTTTAAGTTTAAAATACCCAAACATGAACACAGTGTTAGCAAGGGGCCCAAAACAAAGCCATTGATCTAGGTGGAGGCCACCTAAACTTGGTGTATTAGGCTTAACTCTAGTATAAGGCTAGCGCAATAGATTCTGGTCTGAGTTACCTTGGTGTGAATCTGGAGTAATTCTGCATACGGCAGTAGAGTTACCCTGGTGCAATTCAATTCTGGAGAGCGATCTGAGAGAGACCCAGAATTGGGATAAAATGCAGAACCTTTTATACAACTCCCTTTTGATATGAGGCATTGTAGATAAACTTGGAATTGGAGCAGAAACCCTGTTATTGGGGTTTTAAATACTCAGAGCTTCTCTGTCTCTGGGGGTATGTATACACTACAAAGTTAATTCGAACTAACAGACGTTAGTTCGAATTAACTTTGATAGGCGCTACACATGCAAACCGCTAGTTTGAACTTAATTCAAACTAGCGGTGCGCTTAATTTGAACTAGGTAAACCTCATTCTACGAGGACTAATGCCTAGTTCGAATTAACTAGTTCGAATTAAGGGCTGTGTAGCCACTTAATTCGAACTAGTGGGAGGCTAGCCCTCCCCAGCTTTCCCTGGTGGCCACTCTGGGCACCACCAGGGAAACTCTTCTGCCCCCCTCCCGGCCCCGGAGCCCTTAAAGGGGCACGGGCTGGCTACGGTGCCCGTGCCAGGTGCAAGCCTGCCAGCACCCAGCCAGCAGACCCTGTACCTGCCACGGCTCGAGCCAGCCACCCCTCTGCCACCCAGCCCTCCGCCCTCTTCCCAGGACCAGGCTGGCGGCTCCCGGGAGCCTGCCCAGGTCCACAAGAGGTGGGCGCCCGCCTGGTCTAGTGCAGACATCGTGGACCTCATCCACAACCTCCGCACTAGGCACAGGAAAGTGGCCATCTAGGGCAGGATAGCTGCCAGCCTGGCCACCCAGGAGCAGGTTGGCATGAAAATCAAGGTGGTCCACTGAGCCCCCTGACACTGAGCCCTGAGCTTAGAATGGCCGTACTGGGTCAGACCAAAGGGTATGTCTACACTACCCTCCTAGTTCGAACTAGGAGGGTAATGTAGGCATACCGCACTTGCAAATGAAGCCCGGGATTTGAATTTCCCAAAGGTCCATCTAGCCCAGTAGCCTGTCTGCCGACAGCGGCCAACACTAGGTACCCTGGAGGGGATGGACCGAAGACAATGACCAAGCCTTTTGTCTCATGCCATCCATCTCCAGCCTTCCACAAGCAGAGGCCAGGGACACCATTTCTACCCCCTGGCTAATACCACTCCATGGACCCAACCTCCATGACTTTATCTCACTTCTCTTTAAACTTTGTTATAGTTCTAGCCTTCACAGCCTCCTGCAGCAAGGAGTTCCACAGGTTGACTATTTGCTTTGTGAAGAAGAACTTTCTGTTGTTAGTTTGAAGCCTGATACCCATTCCTTTCCTTTGGTGTCCTCTAGTCCTTCTATTATGGGAACTAATGGAGAACTTTTCTTTATGCACCCTCTCCACACCACTCGTGCTTTTATAGACCTCTATCATATCCCTCCTCCGTCTCCTCTTTTCTAAGCTGAGAAATCCCAGTCTCTTTAGCCTCTCTTCATATGGGACCTGTTCCAAACCCCTCATCATTTGAGTTGCCCTCCCCTCTCTCACCCTCTCTCTTCCCCTCTCCCACCTCCTTTTCCCAGTCTCCCCGAGTTTTGTTCAATAAAGAGAGTTTCTATTTTTGACCACACGTTATCTTTATTTTGTACATCAGGAAGGGGGGCAAGGGAGGGGTAAGTGGAAGGAGGTGAGGGAAGAATGGGGTACGAGCCCCCGATGGGGAGGACTGGGCTGGCTCTGCGGGCTCCTCGGGGTGGAAGCTCTCCTGAAGCCCCTTGATTGACCCCCTGCCCCCCGGATGGCAGCCTGCGGCAAGTGCAGCCGGGCTGATGGCCGAGTGCTGTGATGTGCCGAGTGTGGGCACTCAGGGCACTCCAAGCCAGGACTGCTTTGCAAGCGGGGAACCCCTGAGAACTGTCTGTCCGTGGTGGGGGTCGGGTCCCTTTAAGCACAGCCCTCGGCTAGCCTGAGACAGCAGCTCCACACTCTAAGTCCTAATCTGATGCCCTGCCGGCACTGCTTCCGGCCATCCTTAACCCCGGTTCAGGGTCCACTCAGTGTGGACATGCTAGTTCGAATTAGGAAAACGCTAATTCGAACTAGTTTTTAAGTCTAGATGCGCTAATTTGAATTAGCTTAGTTCGAATTAACTAATTCGAACTAAGTTTGTTTGAATTAGTGCTGTAGTGTAGACATACCCTGGTAGAATTAGCCTCCCACAAAATTGCCCCAGACTCCCTCCAACCAGAAAGTAGTGGACCCAACGAAGATCCGGCAGTCTATTCCATTGTCCTGTTGTTCTCCGGAAACACTTCCTAATTGTAAAATTTCTTCTAAATCTGCCCTGTAGTTTGAACCCATTGCCTCTTGTCATGCCCTCCGTAGTGAAAGAGAACAACCTTTCTCAATCTTTTCCTTGTTTTGAAGAGCTTGCAATTTAAATAGACAAGAGAAATGGGGGGAGAAACAAAGTGTCCATTTTACCTCCATGTTATAGAATCATAGAATCATAGAGCTGGAAGAGACCTCAGGAGCCATCAAGTCCAGCCCCCTGCCCAAGGCAGGACCAATCTCAACTAAATCAACCCAGCCAGGGCTTTGTCAAGCCGAGACTTAAAAACCTCTCGGGATGGAGATTCCACCCCCTCCCTAGGGAACCCATCCCAGTGCTTCCCCACCTTCCTAGTGAAATAGTTTTTCCTAATATTCAACCTAGACCTCCCCCGCTGTAACTTGAGCCCATTGCTCCTTGTTCTGCCATCTGTCACCACTGAGAACAGCCTCTCTCCATCCTCTTTGGAACCTCCCTTCAGGAAGTTGAAGGCTGCTCTCAAATCCCCCCTCACTCTTCTCTTCTGCAGACTAAACAAACCCAACTCCCGCAGCCTCTCCTCGTAGGTCAGGTGCTCCAACCCCCTCGTCATTTTGGTCACCTTCCTCTGGACCCTCTCCAGTGTTACCGCTGAGGATCTCAGGTGCAGACATTCAATGATTTTTTCCAGGTCACAAGGTGTGTTGGAGCTGGGAATTGAACCCAGCTGCATAGGGTCCCACCCTATTTCTCCAAGAACAACTTTTTTCTCTGGAAACACTTCTGGTTCCATACCTTCAACTCCTGATCTCAGAACTCTGCCTTTTCCTGTTTTCCCCACCGTGGCAGAAGTCATGTAGGAAATCCAGCTTCCTGCTGTCACTAGGCCTGACAATTCAGTGAGCATCAGATGATTCCACTTTTCCCACATCTCAGTGAAGCAACCCTGTAAGAAAGGAAGTTGGATGGAGCAGTCAAAGAGCTACATGTGATCCCCAGAAACAACGGATCAGAGGACCCAAGAGTACACCTGTGGGGAAAGCTTGACTTGCTAACGAACATAGCTAAATTACAGCTTAAACGTCTCTAATCCGGCACCCTGGAGACCTGGCCGGTGCTGAACCAGAGAATTTGCCAAACTACGGGCAGTCAATATTGTAGCGAGTGGGTCTCTTTATTTTTATTCCACTGAGGCGAATAAATAGAACAGAACTTGCAATGCTGCTTAATAATGTATGACTATACTGATACACCCTGTAAAACCCTACACCTAGCCAAGACTTATCAGCTCTCTTCATAATAAAGTGTTAGCACTGTGACTGTATTGGAAGAAGGAAAGAAGTAGATAAAGCATAAAAAATAAGCGTATACTTAGCAGCATTGCCATCAATTCCACTGCTTGCTGGTCACATTGAGGGGTAATGTAGAGCTAAATAACACCACAGAGCACTGAGAGCAAGGTCTGGGGGCTGTAAACAAAACTGATGGGATTGCAGGAAACGTGGCCACACCCTGATGAGGAGACAACCAATTAGCTAAAATCTTGCCGGACCACAGATGCTGCCAGATGAGAGAGTGCAAAGCTAGAGCAGTTCAACCTGTACACTGAGAGCAAATCTAATGCCAAAAGTTAATTCTCCAGGAGTAGAAGTGCATGAAAGAGCTCATATTTTAAGGTGGCCTGTTGCTTTGCTTGGCCTCCATAATCGGGAAAAAGAAATATCCATCCAAATGAACAAAAAAAGAAGGGAGAAGATTTGAGTTCTTTATGGCCAGAGGTTTGGAAATAAATAATTATGATGTTTAGTCACATAATGCAAGTAGCAAGGCGGTTTAGGAGTGCTTGATTTAGAACACACGATGGAGAGGTTTGTGGGTATGTAGCATGCCTATTATTATGTGGTGTTATGGGTTCTTCTAGATATATAATCATTGTTTGAAGTGGGGATTACTGGAGTAGTCTATTTTTATAATTGTATTTGTAAATGCTTCAAGAAGGACCTACTACAAAAAATAGACACTCCTTTTTATCAAATTAGAGTGAAAATCCACATGAATCAATGATATGTACACACACATGCATTTAGACATACACTTAACAAGTAAAAAAGAGCCCTTATCCCTTGTATTAAAAGCTCATTGTCCACCATAAAAGAGATCACTCCAATTAGTCCCCATCCCTTTTGACTATGAGTGAACATGTTTATTCATTTATATCATTTTTTTTACTCTGCAATGACGAGTGCCCATCACGTGCCCTGGACAAATTCAATGTATCAGTAAACAGGCCCCTTAGCTATCTAAAGATCAAGGCAAATGACCCCTAGAGCAGAAAATCAGTTAGACCAGACAACTTGCATCGAAGACTATTAAAAGATTTGGCTGAAGAGCTCTCTGGACCAGTAATGGTGATATCTAACAAATCCTACATGAGAACGGCCATATTGGGTCAGCTCCATGATCTGTCTAGCCCAGGATCCTGTTTTCTGGTACTGGCCACAGCCAGATGCTGTGGGGAATGAACAATACAGAGAGGTTGAGTCCTCCATCCCGTGTTGGTGAGTCCTGTTGTGAGCTCACCCCCAATCATCTAAGAACAATGGGTACTGGAAAAAAGCCCGTGTTGTGTCAATGCTTTAAAAAGACAAACGCATTGACCTGGGGAACGACAGGCTGGTTAGCTCGAGTAAATGTATGACTCCGTGAAGCAAATTAGTTAGCCTCCATCAAAATCACCGCAGATTGCCCCTGACCGGCCATACTCTATCCAGATTGCAGGAGGAGAGGTGGCTGTTGTAGCACACTTTCCAGGGGGTGCTAGGATGACCCTGCAAAAGGATGGAGTTCCACAGTCTCCAGCCCCTCCTGAGGGAATACCCTGCCAGTCACCTTCTCCTCAATAAACCAGGGCCATTGTGAATCCAAGTGGGAAATGAGTTCACAGAAATACCCTGCCAGCTGCTCCCTCTCTTTATCTGAAGGACATCTTGCCTGGGCTATCTTACTGATCGCAGCATGGCTGGGAGAGGGAGGGTCTTTGGATATGTCTGGCCCACCTCAGTTAGGGCATAGGTCATAGTCAATACCTACGCGTGTGTGTATATAGACAGACAGACTGACTCCTTAAAGGTATGTTTTTGCTCTTAGTGGTCTGAGAGTGATAGAGATACTTACATAGTATGCATGCCTATATGTCTCCTACCCTGAAAAAAAAAGAAACCAAAAAGCCTGACTGAAAGATAGTGTTTCACTTCAGCCCAGCCCACCCCTCCTCACTCACACCATGAAGAAGTCAGAGTCTTTTCAAGGTCAAAACATCAGCTTCCCAGTCAGAGAAACCCTACTGGCAATCAATTATGTAATTAGTATTAAATGTGTCACTTCTACAGTTAATTATTTCACTTTAATGATGTAAAAAAATACTCAATTTTTAAAGAGTGGCATAAAAACTGACTTCATTTTTTTTTCGTTCCATTTAATTTTTTTAAAAGTAAGTGGGAGAAATGAATGTCCTGTGCAATGTGGCCTTGGTCATACAGGCTGCTGTTAGATACGCGGTGTAGCTTCCCTGAACAGAACTCTGTCAGTACTTCTCAGTTCTGCCTGCACTGGGACACCTTCACCCCACCGTCGGACTGGTCCTGTCTCCTCACAGCACCACACGGATTGTCTTTCTGCAGAGTTGATCACATAAACCAGGCTGTGCCTCAGTCCTTGGCAGATTTTTATGATGTGGGCAAACATCCACTAAGGGACAAGAGTCACCACAATATCCTTTTGCCTCCAAGGGGGCCAAGCAATTTAATATTCTTTTGTTTCAACTACCTGCGTTTCAAACCTTCATTCCCAGGTATTATACTGCATTTCACTTGAACCCTGTGTGTTTGCCTTGATCTAATAATGCAAGGAGTCACTGGTAATATTGACTCTAAGATTTAATATATAAGGCCATTGCAAATCACTTATTTCATTTCCTTGGCAAGGTCTTCATCTATGGTGTCTACGAGAGGAAGTGGGTGACATTCAGAAGCAATAATGATTGCCAGAGCAATTATTACACAGGGGTGAAAGACCCTTTGTGACATGCTTTCTTTGTGGGTTAACACAAGTCTGGAGTGGCCTCCTTCCAAGAATCCTTCACACGCAGAGTCATGAATAACCACACATCCCCTGTTCTTCCACCATCTACACCCTAACTCTACCTTCAAAACACGGTAATGAACTGGATAATGTATGAGACATGACTGCCCTCTACTGGATAGAATCACAGCTGCTCAACTGTGTGCCAGAGACCCTCGGTTGCTAACAGAGGTTCTGATTTAGCTCATGCATAGGGACTTGTGGCTTCTAGAGTGGAAGGCTCCAAATTCTAGCCCTGTGAAGTTTTGCAACTACACTAAGCTTCATAATACAACCTTGAAATCCTAACATCAGCCATGGATTAGTTTGAATTCTTACAGCGATTTAGCAATGGATAAACTGGCCAATGAATTGGAGTTTGGCTTGGGTTCAGCTCATCATACAGAAGTTCAGACAAGAAGCACAAGCCAACGATAGCTCTCCACTTAGCAAACCACAACCTCTAGCTTGGCAAAACCGAGCTGGACATCTTGCAAGAAGAGGATTTCTGTGGGATTCCTGGTCTACACTGCTTTCTGGTTGGCTTTGTCTGTGCGGTGGCCAGGAGTCAAAAAAGTGCCTGGAGTTTTAAAGTAAACAAACAAAAACTGGAACTAATCACTATTTTTCACATGTACAGCAGCCTTTTTCCAAAAACAAAACTTTTCACTAAACTTGATATTGGATTTTTCTGTTTTCACTCAATTTCCCATGATGTTTCGCCAACATGATTATCAAAATTAAGATACACTTCTTTTGTTTCCCAAAACTACATTTTCTAACTAAAATAAAGATTTTTATCAAATTTTAAAAAATTGAAAAGATTTCGGTTAAAAAAATCAAAGGAAATTTCTCACAAATTGGAAAATGGCTCCTTTTCCGACCCCACAACTTTGACAATTCTAGATGTGTCATTGCTTTGCTTTCCTGAGATTTGACCCACGGAAATAGAAAATGTTGACTTGGTTTTTCCAAAACTCAAGAAAAGTGTTTCAGCCTGGACTGAATTTTAGAGAAAACTGAAGATGATTCAAAAACCACTTTGCCCAAGTCACAACCACCTAACCCAACACAGAGGGTTGATTCCCTTACACTCTCTGCTCTGTGTCTTAGGGTTTGTCAGCACCAGCAAAGCATTATGTGTCAAGGGTTCCTCTGAACATGGTTAAAATCTGTAGTGTGGCTAGGGCCTGCTTGTAAGGGATAGGATAATGTGGCCAAAGCTAAAAGATTCAGGCCAATCATTTCAAACTCTCAGAGGGGTAGCTGTGTTAGTCTGTAACTAAAAAAACTTTTAAAAAAACCAAAGGTCCTGATTTAGCTCTAAGGCTAGCACCTCAGGGTATGTCTACACGACAGAGTTTTGTTGAGAAAACGGCCGTTTTCTGACAAAACTTAAGGAACGTCCACACTGCAATTGTGTTCTTCTGCAAGAAAATTAAAAGAACAGAGGGGTTTTTGTGGCATTGGTAATCCTCATTCTATGAGAAAGAAGCCTTTTTGCAAAAAAGCTCTTCCAGAAAAAGGCATGTGTGGACGGGGAAGAGGGAGTACTTTCAGGAGAAGAGGAAAGAGGAAAAAGCACAGGTGCCCTGGGGTGTGTCTAGACTACAGGGTTTTGTCGACAAAAGTGGCCTTTTCTCAACAAACTATACCTGCGTCTACACTACCGCCAAGTTCTGTCGACATAACGTCGACAGAACGCAGCAGTTTTGTCGACGGCAGAAAACCTCATTCTACGAGGAATAACACCTTTTGTCGAAAGAGTTCTGTCGCCAGAAGGCGTTATTGCATCTACACTGTCTGCGGCATCTACACTGTCATGTCGACAAAGCGGCTTGCTTTGTCGACGGAACTGGATGTAGTCTAGACATGCTTTGTCGACAGAAGCTCAGTATCTGTCAACAAAGCCTATGTTGACAAAAGCCTGTAGTCTAGACGTACCTCTGGTGGCCATCCCGTCCATAGCAATCACAGCTTACATGCGAGACAGCATCTATTCAGTCTGGATGCTCTCTTTCGAAAAAGCAGATCGCTTTTTTGATGTGCTTTGGCAGTGTGAACACTCTCTTTCGGAAGAAATTTTTTCGGAAGATCTCTTCCAAAAAAAACTTCTGAAAGAAGCCTGCAGTCGCGACATAGTAAGAGACTAAACAAACCAGAGAGATAGTATCATGAGCTTTCACGGGCACAACCTCTGTGCCTCTTGCTCCATATTTGTCATCTGTAGAAGTGGGTTGAGCGCACGATCCCATCTACATGCTTTGTTAGGCTGCTGCAGGACCATTGTTGTTTTGTAAATTTCAAACTCAGTTGCGTTAAGTTAGACACCTGAGGTTACTAGAGATGAGACCCTGCTTAGGCAAGACCCCAGGGTATGTACCCTACACAGCATTCGAGATGCCCAATCAGCATCATCCCAACCATACTGCTACGGTTTCCCTGCTGCACGTAGTTACACAGCAGTGCTGCTTTTCACCACAGCCGCATGTACCTTGCACGTGGCCACCTGTGCAGACAATGTCTAAATGACTTGCCTGATTTTCAGAGATGCTGAGCATTCCCCCCTTCAGATCCTAGAATCCTAGAACACTAGGACTGGAAGGGACCTTGAGAGTCGTCAAGTCCAGTCCCCTGCCCTCATGGCAGGACCCAGCACTGTCTAGACCGGTGGTTCTCAATGTGGGCTATATGGCCTTACTTCTAGGGGGTCACATGGAAAAAAAACAGAACATTAGGGGGCCACAGTAAGTTTTTGAGGGGGCCACTCAAACTTAACTGCCAGGCATATGATGAATGAGGCTCAGAAGGGGACCATGAGCAAAAAAAGATTGAGAAACTGGTCTAGACCCTCCCTGACAGGTGTCTATCTAACCTGCTCTTAAATATCTCCAGAGATGGGGATTCCACAACCTCCCTGGGCAATTTATTCCAATGTTTCACCACCCTGACCATTAGGAAGTTTTTCTAGTATCCAAACTAAACTTCCATTGTTGCAGTTTCAGCCCATTGCTTCTTGTCCTCTTGGCTTTTATTCAACTGCCCAACTTTATGCACCCAAGTCTGGAAGTGCCGGCCTTACGTGGCCTTGTCTCAGTCACACAGCAGGCGCCTGGTGGCCCTGGGACCAGCAGACACGTCTCTGATCTCCCCAGGATAGCTGCTCCCTGGACGCTGCCTTCCTCCTCGGGGACAGGCAAAGTGACGAGAACGTGAATGAGCAGGGGAAGCAAAAATGCCAGTGCTCCCTGGGTATTAATGTGCAATTAAAGCTCCCAGGCTGTGACCCTGTCAGGCAGGGCGGGGGATTTACGGTGTCTGGAGAGACAGAGTAGGTCCGGAGACGTGCAGAGAGTCTCACCAGAGTCCGGGTCATCCTTCCCACGTGAATTAGAGTGCCCCGGAGATCAGATTCATCATGGCAAGCCAGGCTGGAGCTAGGAAATGCGGCCACACTGTAAGAAGGGGAGGAGGTGAATCAGAGGGAGGGAAAGGACCACAGCTGCTGAGACGCTGAGGCCCAGGACTTCAAACGAATGGAGCAAAGACGTCTTCCGCGGGCACAGAGGCAGGTGGTGAATCACCGAGGGGAGCATGTAGGTCGCCATCCTGCCAACACAGCCTGGAAAGGAACAAACTGCAGGGGAGAAGGACAGGCACAGGGCAGGACCACGCAATGGCTCCTGTGGATATCGGCATCAGCAAGGAAGCCGGATTTGGGCATCTGCTCTGGGAAGTGTGGTGTAGTGGGTGGAGCAGAGACCAGCCATCAGGACTCCGGGCCTGAGTCACTACCTTGCCGTGGCACTCTGGGCAAACTACAGATGGGCAGGTTTTCAGACCGGCTGGATGCCTGTTGAAAGGGCTCAGTGCCACTGATAATATGCCCCTTTTAAAAAAATCCGCTCTGTGGCTCAGTTTCCACAGCTGCAAAATGAGGATGCAGTTGCCTTCGGGAAAGGCAGAAGCAGGGATGCGAAGCCACAGGTGAAATCCATGTTTAAAATCTATTTAACTCACCTGTGGCGAGAAAGCAAGCAGCGTTCCCCCCCTCACTTCTCTGCCCCCCCAACTGCAGCTGATTTCGTTCCCAGGACTGGCGTTCACAAGCAGAGCCTGGATCACGTGTGCCCAGAGCTACAGCAGCCCTGAGTGGCTATTGCTAGAGAAAGAACTGCCCACGGTGCTGGGGTAGAAATGAATCCACATCAACAAGCCGTGAGCAGAAACCACCAGACTAAACCTGCCCATCAGCCATAGTGAATAAGGAAGTTTGGGAGGCTGTTCCTGGGTGACAGCCCCGGGAGGTTTGCCTTTGAGCAAAGAGAGAGGGGTTCAACCCCAGGACCGTCTCTGAGGGGGCCAGCATGCGGTGCAACGCACAAACAGGGCTGGCAACAGCACAGGCATTAGGATCAATGGCTGTCTCTGACCTCCGAGGTCTCAGCAAGCGCCACATCCCTACAGCCGAGAGCCGTTCATCTGAGGTGATTATCAAAGGCCTTTTGTAATTTGTCAGCTCATTCCCCCAGTTATCCCGGCCACAGGCCCACCCTGCCCCTTCCGAGTGCCTGTGAATTTAGCTAGACACGGGTTGGGTGAGTGGACTTGGGAGTGGGAGTAGCCAGCCTGCTGCAGTAATTCCCATTGCAATCAGTCATGTTTCTCTCCCGGTGTGTCTCTCTCAAATTGCGGCTCTCTCTCTGCTCACACAGTTGCAATTATTCTCATTCTTTGCTCTCCTCCCAGGCCTTGCACACAACCCCCACCAAGGACTTTGCAACCTTTAGCGCTTTCTGGCCTTGTAAAGAAAACTATACTAAACTCCTCCCTGGCTGCTAACAAGGATTGAGCTCCATTGGAGATACCATCATTAGCCAGAAGCTATAGGAGTGACAGTCAACACTGTGCATCTAAGTAACAAATCTTAAGAACATGGTGCTTAAAACACTAACAGCCACCTGTGTATACTCAAGTTTCTGACTTTCATAGAATCACAGAACACTAGAACTGGAAGGGACCTCGCGAGGTCATCGAGTCCAGACCGCTGCCCTCACGGCAGGACCAAAAACTGTCTAGACCATCCCTGATAGACATTTATCTAACCTGCTCTTAAATATCTCCAGAGATGGAGATTCCACAACCTCCCTGGGCAATTTATTCCAGTGTTTAACCACCCTGACAGGTAGGAAGTTTTCCGGGCCCCGGTTTCAAATGCCACAAAAGGGCCTGGATTTTCCTCTTTGGAAAGGAGTTTGGGAGCCATCTGAGAGCATCTCCTTCACCCCTTCTGGCAGGCTTACTGTCCCCAGAGAGAGCCCTCAGTCAAAACGCCACTCCTCCGGGTTCCTCTTTTGCCTGAGCCTGATCTCACCCTCCTCTTTTGTGAAGCATGGAACTTCTACATGCACGAAACAGAGTCTCTGTGGACACATAGGGTATGTCTAGACTGCATCCCTTTGCCAACAGATGGGATGCAGTCTAGACATACCAATACTGTGCTATGGGGTCCCACAAGGTTCCATCTTGTCCCCTCTGCTGTTTAAGATCGGCATGAAACTGCCGGCACAGGTCATAAGGAGTTCTGTAGGATGGTGCCACCAATATGCAGATGACAGTCACATCAGAACCAAGGGTGGTGGCAACTGATCTAAACTGGTGTCTGGAGGCGGTGATGGGCTGGAAGAGGTCAAATAAGCTGAAGTTGAATCCAGATAAGACTGAGGTCCTGTGGATCAGGAGGCCACCTGTCCGGGAATGTGGGGTGGTACCTGTTCTAGATGGGGTCATGCTCCCCCTGAAAGAACACAGATTGGGAGTCCTCCTTTTTTAACATTTGAGAACCAGATTTCTTCGGTGACCAGGAGTGCCTTTGGGCAGCTTCGGCTGATCCACCAGCTGCAACCCTTCCTGAACAAGCATGACTTGGCCACAGTGATCCGTGCTCTTGCTACATCCAGACTGGATTATTGCAATGCACTTTATGTGGGTCTGCCTCTGAAGAGCCCTTGGAAGCCTCAACTGGTCCAGAATGAGGCTGCTCAAATTTTAAGTAACACTCGCCATACGGAGCACATCATGCCGGTGCTCCAGCAGCTGCACTAGCTTCTGGTATGTTTCCAGGCACAATTTCAGGTCTTGGTTAAGACCTAGAAAGCCCTAAATGGGCTGGGTCTGGGGTATCTGAAGGACCGTCCTCTCCCATATGAACCTGCCCAGGGATTGAGGCTCTGCTCCGTGTTCCTCCACTTGCAGAGATAAGTTTAACCTCTACGCAGAGCAGGGGCCTTCTCAGCTTTTGCTCCCAGGCTGTGGAATTCTCTCCATTGTTTTGGCACCAGGCTAAAGCCGCCCTTTTTACCCGCGCTTTTATTGGTGTGTGTGTGTGTGTGTGTGTGTGTGTGTGTGTGTGTCCCTCCTCTCGAGATGGGCTCGCATTTTCATTTTTTATATATATTTATAATATATTTTTTAAATGTTGGAAGCCACCCCGAATATTTTAAATCGAGAGCCAGGATCAAAATATTTTAAATAAATATTGGGCCCAGCTCTCCTCTCTCTCGTGCTGTCTTCACATCAGGAGTGACAATAAGCAGCGCACAGGCCAGATGTGGTTTGCCAGGACTAGCCCCTGGTGGGACACTAGACACTTTATTTCTCTGCACATCCACAGGGATGGCCGCTCACAGCTCCTGTTGGAGCTGCAGGTAATAAAAGCGTCTGGCTAGCCCATTCCCATGGTCCCAAGTACATTTGCCAGTCTAAGGACCTCTCCGTGCTTTGCAGGTAGAACTCACCCCTGCAGACAGGCAAGGGGTTTTGCAGGTGGAGAAACAGATACAGCAAGGTCAAGGCCATGATGTATGCAAAGAGGAGCAGAGCTAGGAAGCGAATGCAGAAGTCTCCTGCCTTAAGTAGTAGATCAAAGTCTCTAGGAACTCCCTAAGATCCTTGCTTTATTATCAAGCCTTAGTCCCTCGGTACGAAACCCACAGGATGCTCTCACCAGAACATTTTCTTCTCCCTGCTCCCCAACCTCCCACTTACCTGTCTGCTTCACGAGATCTGATCTGCAGTTTGTCACAAGGCTGAATAAATCAGTCTTTTGCTAACAGGAGAACAGGAGAACTTGGATGTGAAGAGACACTTATTTATCCCTTACCAGACGGTCTAATGAATAATTTCATGTTTGCAAAAGCTCATTTTGAAATTTGAAGACAAGAGATATATTGCCGAGACGGCTGGAAGACTATGACATTAATTTTGTGCTGAAAGATTTACTTAAAAATTAGATTTTACAATTTTAATGCCTCCATTCTTTTCTTTAAATAAGCTGTGAAATGCAGTTAATTAGACTTAAAACCTAGAAGCTTAGACATTTGGGCTTCAGTGTAAGCTACAAAAGAAAGCAATCTTTTTCACTTGCAAATTAAAATCTAAATTCATTTTATGGCTAAACCCCCATTTAAAAATCTGCAAACCCAAAAATGGCTATATTGTATGCGGTGGGTATTGTGGGGACGTGGTAAAAACAGACAGGGTTTTTCTCTCCTCCAGCAATGTTAAGTCCATTTTGTAAAACTTTTCAAAAGCACTAAATGACTTAGGAGCCTGCTCCTCATTTTTCAAAATGTTTTGAAAGTCGCTCCTAAAACCCGGAGGTGTTTTGAAAATTGCCCCCCTTGTCGTAAGTGGTCTGGTAACAAAATGAGACTCTGGGACCTACAGGCTATGTCTATACTGCAAGCCTTTTTCGACAGAGGCTTTGTCGAGAAAGCCTCTGTCGAAAAAGAGCATCTAGACTACAACCAGTTCTGTCGAAAAAGCAAGCCGCTTTTTCGAAAGCGAGTGTAGACGCTCTCTTCTGAAAAAGCACAGTTTGCATGCAATAGCTCCTTTTTTTGAAAGAGTACTTTCGAAAAAAGGTGTTATGCCTCGTAAAACGAGGATTACTGCCATTGACAAAACTGCTGCATTTTGTCGACTTACTGTTGACAGAGTGTGGCGGTAGCATAGTCACACGTATAGTTTTGTCGACAAAAGGCAACTTTTGTCGACAAAACCCTGTAGTCTAGACACACCCAAAGAGTCTGGGATGGGGGGGAATCATAGAATCATAGAATCATAGAATAATAGGACTGGAAGGGACCTCGAGAGGTCATCGAGTCCAGCCCCCCGCCCTCAAGGCAGGATCAAGCTCCGTCTACACCATCCCTGACAGATGTCTATCTAACCTGTTCTTAAATATCTCCAGAGAGGGAGATTCCACCACCTCCCTTGGCAATTTATTCCAATATTTGACCACCCTGACAGTTAGGAATTTTTTCCTAATGTCCAATCTAAACCTCCCCTGCTGCACTTTAAGCCCATTACTCCTTGTCCTGTCCTCAGAAACCAAGAGGAACAAATTTTCTCCTTCCTCCTTGTGACACCCTTTTAGATATTTGAAAACCGCTATCATGTCCCCCCTTAATCTTCTTTTTTCCAAACTAAACAAGCCCAGTTCATGAAGCCTGGCTTCATAGGTCATGTTCTCTAAACCTTTAATCATTCTTGTCGCTCTTCTCTGTACCCTTTCCAATTTCTCCACATCTTTCTTGAAATGTGGCGCCCAGAACTGGACACAGTACTCCAGCTGAGGCCTAACTAGTGCAGAATAGAGCGGCAGAATGACTTCACGAGTTTTGCTTACAACACACCTGTTGATACAACCTAGAATCATATTTGCATCTTCCTGGCTGCTATTAAGGTGCTGTTGTGTTCTGCCCCAAATCTGGCTGAATCTTGATGGGGAATGCGTTGGATCTTTGCCTCTGTCTGCGCTAGCCAGCGCTACTCTACAATTCCTCATCTGCATAGTTCATTCCAATACCGTTCTACTAGCAGCAGCTGAAGCACAAGCAGGTTGTCAGTATTGTGCAGTCTAGCCCTGATCAAGAAGAGTGTGCCAAATGATGCTTCAACAGCAGCAGGCCCTGGGGCAAGGGTGGAACATCAGAACGGCCAATGCCAGAGGGAATGAACAGAGCAGGCAATCATCAAATGACTCATCCTTTGTCGCTCATTCCCATTTTAGCAATTCCGTCTCTTGCTCTCCACTGGGGTTCACAGTCTTCAGACATGGGTCCCCCCCAAACCCATGCTCAACCGCCCTTTGCCCAAGATCTGGGTCTCCTTCCCCCAGCCCTGCTTTTTGTGACAATCTGCGTACGAGAGTCCCTATTTCCAGCCCACCCGGCACTGAGATCCACCCAGTGAATGTAATTACCCCACACCTGCAGAATCAGATGTGTGCAGGGAAGGGGAAAAAATGGAGTGAGAAAGAGAGAGCCTTTGACTCATTAGCAGCATATTAAATTCCGACGTTCGAAGCTGATGGGATTTATAATAATGAATTAATCCCACGGAAGGAGACAGGTTTGCAGCGAGTTGGTTATTAGCTGCCTGGGGAGGAAAGGAGAGCCTGCTGTGTAGATGTGTGGCATTAAGCTGTTCCCCTCACACCTGGCGCGTGCTGTGTGTTCCTTGTTTCTACAGAACGATGCTGTAGAAATTATCCCCCCGTGCTCCCCCGACAGGACTCTGTTCATCAGGGTACCGTCCCTAGCCAAGGTCAACCTGCACTAGGGGAGCACAGCACAGCCGTAGGGCTGCAGTTTAAGGGAATGTTCTAAGTCCGGGGGGGTCCTGCTTGTGTGACCCCAAACAGGGTGGGACAAAAGGAGAGTTGAGGTGCAGCATCAGGCGGTCTCCATTCTTGCCTCTTCCTTGGTCTAACTTTCTTGGGTCCCTTCCTCCCCTCTTATTCCATTGCCTCTTGAAAGTAACCAGACCGATCTCGGCTAACCGTGGAGAAAATGCCCAGGAGTTGGGATGTTTCCTTGAACGCTCTGAGCCTTTTGAGTCTGCAAAGCTGAGCTTGGAAATCCCGTGAAAAAGTTGCTCTCCTGAAAGATTTCTGGTGCCTACAGCTTCGATCAGCCTGGGAGAACTGCAGGCGCACTCTCTGGTTCCCCATCAGTGCAAGAATGGTCCACGGCGGTGTATGTGGGTAACCCTTCTGCCAGTGAAGCCAGCAGCAGCCAGGGATATCTAGGGGTTCCTTCACAGTTCTGGATGGATGGGCCCGACATCTAGTGCAGAGACTGGAGAAATGGCAATTCCAGTTCTTAATTTCAAAGATTTTCCCACCCTTCCCTCTCCAACTAGCCTGCTGGGAGAAGGGAGACTGTAACAGAGACCGATGTCCTTAGCGCAAAAGTGCGGAATATGGGAATTGGGAGAGAACTTTAAATCCGAGATGGGCCCAGGCCACACTGGTCAGATCCCGTCAGATCTCAACTTTCCCTCACCTCACAGGTGTTGAAGTTGAATGTTCTGTCACGTGTCCACTCCAAGGTTGGATGCAACGCTAGGTGTCCTGATCTGAACTTTCCCAAATCCTGGAGGTGTTTGCACTTGGCATTTGGGTGTGGGGCTGTTTCCACTTTAAATTGTGCTTTTAATTAAATATTTCAATCGGTGGGCGGGGTCCCTTTCTGCCACCTCACCGACACAGGGGGCTGCCACGCTAACCCTAAAGTGGCAGCGATGGGTTTCCCCTGACACTGACGATAAGACAGGCATAGACTTAGCCATAGATTGGGGAGCTGTTTCTGGCTTTGCCACTTCAGGCCCACCCAGAATTCAGCTAAATAACTCCTCCCCAAAGAGTTGACTAGTCCCAGATATGAAAAACTCTTTCACCGAGCTGCTAACTGGGCCAGCAATTTAGAGCTGAATCAACAAGCTACGCCGACATGAGCACAGGTGTGGACAGTGCTATGTTGGTGGGAGAGCTCCTGGCGTTTGCAGGGATGGGCGTAATTAAGCCAACAGAAGATCTCTCTGCCACCAGCTTAGCATGGCTCGGTTAGGAAGCTTGCCGCGGCACAGCTGCATGTGCGTCGTGGTGCACCACGGTAGCCGAGCCCCCCAATGCTGTGCCGCTCCAAGTAGACTGTTCACATTTTGGAAATTGCAAGGGTGTAGGTGACCCCTTATTGCTGTGTCTGATGACCACGCTGGGCACGGCATTGTGTTTGGCACTGCGCAGCATAAAAGACAGGCCCAGCCGTCAACGAGTCGATGGTCTCGGTGGACAATGCAACGAAGTCGACAGCACCGTATTTGAAAGATGGAGAAGGGAGATGCAGAGACCACAAAGAGGTGCGCATCAGAGTAAGGCCCCTAACTCTCAGCTCAGGGCTGCAACCATCCCTCTTCTCAGCCGGCCTCCTTCCACACACACCTGCAGCTCAGTGGGGCAGGAACGCCCAGGCTGGCTATTCTGTACCTACAGATGTCTCCCCGCTGCCCATTGTCCACACCCTCAATTGCAATACCTCCTTAAGCGCCCAGAGCTAGCTCACCTTCTTCCTGTGCCCATGAAGTTCTGAAAATCAAAGCAGCTCCCCTCCCACACACACAGACAGGAAGGGAGCCCAGAAAGGGTGGATTAATCGACTGAAAAGTCCTAATGCCAGCTGTGTTGCATCGGCATTTTAATAATTCCTGAGGTGAAATTAATCACTGGCTCCTGCCCTTTCCTGTGGTCTCCAAGGCACTTTTTAAATTCCACAGAGAGTTCCCGGGTGGTCTATTTTGCACCGGTAACTTTACCTTTCGACCCCAATTAAATCGGATTCCCACCTATTTTATGGGAGACGCCTGTTGAAATACCATCCCTGCATGGCCATAACTCAAAACCGAAGTCAGTCCTCTGGAAGCTGGGTTACCTAGACGCCGTACCAGTCTGTGATTTCGTATGGCTCTGGGCTGTTACAGCGCACCTGAACTATAATGCATGGGGAGGGGTGGTTGTGGAATCTCCATCTCTGGAGATATTTAAGAGTAGGTTGGATAAATGTCTATCAGGGATGGTCTAGACAGTATTTGGTCCTGCCATGATGGCAGGGGACTGGACTCAATGACCTCTCGAGGTCCCTTCCAATCCTAGTATTCTATGATTCTGTGATTCTATAAATAGACTCACCCAAGATCGTCAAATAATTAAAAAGAGTAAGGGAAAAACAAGCCGGTGGATTTATTCTTGTTCTTTTATCTTCTCTAGCACTTCCTATCTATGCATCCGATTGTGTTTTATTGGCACCGATTCATTAATCCTCACTAGTCCCCTGGGGAGGTAGGCAAGTGGTATTGTCCCCATGATACACCAAGGGAAACAGAGGCCCAGAGCAAGTATCACCACAAGTCTGTCTGAGATCTCAGCACACACTCATACACACAGAGCGCACACAAGCACTGCAGCCTTGGCCTGTCAGAGCCTTCTTATGAGATGGTGTGAATCCCCTGGAACATCTCCCCTGGACCGTCTCGCCTCATTCTTCCGAGCCCCAGAGCCAGGCTCCTTCCCAAAGTGTGAAGCTCTCTGGATATTATTTTTTCCCATAAATGGCCCCCATCAATGAGGAATCAATATGGTCTCCTTGCTTTACAGGAACGTTTCAGTAATCCTAATTGGTCACTATGGCAACCCCAGCAGCCTCAGCTTCCCATGGTCTCAGTGAAGAGACAGTGAGATGAGAGTGAGCAAGATAGAGGTTAAGCCTATTTATTGTATAATGCTCTGCTTTGATATCACCTAGATCCACATGCTAAGTACCTGGAAGGAAACAAAATCCTGTGTAAATTAGAATGATACCATCCGATCCTCTTCTCATTCCCTGACTAGCGGGAGATGATAAGACTATTGTCTGGAGGCTCGTGGGTCTGAGCTGCTGCCTGACCTCTCTTCGTCTTTACGGCTAATAGAGTTTCCTCAACTCCCTAACTCGCGGGGATTTGAGAAGTGAATGTCCTAGCGACTCGCATGGGCACTGGCATTTTCAGGCTGGGACTTCCGCTCCTCAGAGGAGTGGTGCATTCTGGGGGTGCCTGCATGCCCAGAGAGCTGCCGGCGGCAGAGAACACCTGCCCGTCTCTCCACGCTCTGGGCCCCTTGTGGCCTTTGCATCTGGACGTGGGCTGTGTTGTGGAAGACATGGTCTGAAGGAAGGGACTGCATCCTGGCCATGTCTTGCACAGGGCTTAGTGCCTCGTTGGAGATTAAAAAACAAATAACCAGCATCTATCTCTGCCTCAAATCCCTCCCGCCGGGGATCTGCAAGACAATGGCCAGCTAACCCTTCACTGTTTCCAGTGAAGTTGTTGCCAGAGAAGAGCAACAAGAATGATGAAAGGTCTAGAGAACATGAGCTATGAGGGAAGAATGAAAGAACTGGGCTTGTTTAGTTTAGAAAGGAGAAGACTGAGAGGGGACATGATAGCAGCTTTCAAGTACCTAAAAGGGTGTCACAAGGAGGAAGGAGAAAAATTGTTCTCCTTGGCCTCTGAGGATAGAACAAGAAGCAATGGGCTTAAACTGCAGCAAGGGAGGTTTAGGTTGGACATTAGGACAAACATCCTAACTGTCAGGGGGTATGTCTACACTACCCCGCTAGTTCGAACTAGGAGGGTAATGTAGGCATACCGCACTTGCAAATGAAGCCTGGGATTTGAATTTCCCGGGCTTCATTTGCATAAACTGGGCGCCATTTTTAAATCCCTGCTCGTTCGAACCCCGTGCCGTGCGGCTACACATGGCACGAACTAGGTAGTTTGGACTAGGCTCATTCCACGAGGAGTAATGGTGGTTCGGACTAGGAAGCCTAGTCCAAACTACCTAGTTCATGCCGCGTGTAGCCGCGCGGCACGGGGTTCGAACGAGCAGGGATTTAAAAATGGCGGCGCCCAGTTTATGCAAATGAAGCCCGGGAAATTCAAATCCCGGGCTTCATTTGCAAGTGCGGTATGCCTACATTACCCTCCTAGTTCGAACTAGGAGGGTAGTGTAGACATACCCCGGGTGGTTAAACACTGGAATAAATTGCCTGGGGAGGTTGTGGAATCTCCATCTTTGGAGATATTTAAGAGAAGGTCAGATAGACATCTATCAGGGATGGTCTAGACAGTGCTTGGTCCTGCCATGGGGGCAGGGGACTGGACTCGATGACCTCGCGAGGTCCCTTCCAGTTCTAGTGTTCTATGACTCTATCATTCTGCTAAACTCCATTTGCTCCATTATTGCTGTATCCTCCCCACCCATCCTCCTCTGTCCCACCCACCCGCTGTGTTTCTCCCCCACTCCTCAGACTTCGTTGTCACTTCATTCTTGCCGGGCCTGCATCTGCTGCCCTGAGCCCTGGTTCGTAGTTCGCCCCAGAGCAATGCTACCCCACCGGAAAGAAACGTTTGGACCGGGCTTTGCACCTCGTAATGCACAAGAGAACTTGGCCCCTGCATTGTGAGTTGTCAGGACAAAGACTGTCTTCTTCACTACGTGCTTCACTATGGCTAGCGCACTGGGTCCTCGCCTTTGGCTGGGGTTCTTAAGCATTTCCACCAATGGTTAATACATGAAGTGGGAAGGAAGGCCTGCCCCAAAGTGGCAGAGTCTACAGAAGGTGGGCAGGAAGGAAAGTTAGAATAAGGGGCAAGATGAAGCTGGCAGACCGTTCCTCCTACTTTGGGCTGAGACAGAGCAGGCTGTTTCTGGATAGATGACCTAGCAGCCCCCTCAAGTCCACACTCAGCTGGGCCCCTTCTGGAAAAAAAAAGCAACTCTCCGGTTACTCTGGGCACGCAAATGGATTCCTTTCTTCTGTTGGTAAATAAGGCAGCACACTTTCATTTTCCAGAGAAGCGAGGGAGAGACGATTAGGGACTTGGAGTCACCAGAAGTTTATTTGAGTTGAAAGAGAAGGGAGAAGCATGTGGCATTTATTTAAAAAAAACCACCTTCCCCAGAGAAGAGCTGGGAGGGTAAGCTGGGGGTGTTTGGATTGAGAAAGCTCCAAAGGAAAAGGGAAATCCAAAGGGGAATTTGAATAAAAGAAGAGAAAGAAAATTCTTCATATTTAAATCCAAAAGGACACTGAGGGATTCAGCAGCCAGAGACAAAGGGACGCGTTGCCAAGTCCCTCAAAGGAGAAGAAAAGCTATGTTGCTACTGCCTGATGATAAATTATACATCATGCAGGACAGTCTCTTTGCACGAGGCCCGGATGGCAGGCACAAGCAAATTTGCACGAGCTCTGATGGGATAGAAAGGTTTTATTAAGAAAATTGAGGAGGAAGTGGGGGGCGGGGAAGGGTTTAACACTCTGTGTCTTGATGGAATCGTTTGTCACAAACAAGATAATCTGCGTGTGTTTTACCAGGAGCCAGTTCTTAAAAGGCATCGCTGGTAATTGGGACCAGCCTAAAATTAAAAAGGCGACTTGGAGCCCTGGGGGGAAAATCTCTTAAAACGCATAATTATGAATGGTGTTAAACTGTGGAAGACAAAATGATGTCTCGGTTTAGATGCTGGATTTACAGTAAATACCAAGTTCTCCCTATGGCTGCTGTTTTATTTATTAACAGTATTTGAACACGTCAGAGGGCCTGTGTTCAAACAGCTTCAGACCCCAGCAACAAATCAGGGCTAGATGCCTCTGGGACCATCCTGGGACCCAGGGGCAGATGAGGGTTTTGTGGGGCTCAGGGCAGCACGATTTCGCAGGGCCCCCCTTTTGATGCAGCGCATGCATGGGGCTTCTTGAAGCGCGGAGCCCGGGGCGGCCACCCTGTTCACCCCGCCCTATATCCGCCCCTGCTGGGACCTATCTCCTGCCCCACAGACAGACATTAACCCCAGCCCAATGTGCGCATGCTTCAGACACGATGGTGTGTTACCCCCGCTTGGCACTTGCATTGCACTGGTGTCAAAGACAAAGTGCAGAGATGCTAGGCAGGAGCGGCCCTAGACTAGCTGCCAGCAACTGGCGCCCTAGGCGAACCAGGCAATCAGCCCACCCACCTCCAAACCTCTCAATGATATTGCGCCACCATGTGGCACCCCATTTAACTTAGTGCCCTAGGCGACCGCCTTGTTCGCCTATATGGACGCCGCCCCGATGCTAGGAAATGGTCCTGCCACGACTGCAGCTCGAGAACGACTCTTTGCACCGTTCTCGTCCTGTGAGCACCATGATCTTCCGTTGCCTGGTCTATAAGAAGCCATTGTTGTGTCTCTTTGGCTAGCTATTCAGTGCACAGTGAGTTCATGCAAAGGCCTGGTGCCCACTGAATGAACCTACTTATCTTGGAACTGGATGCCTCATAGCCAAGCTGGGTTTATGGCCATGCTTGCCGCGCATTCTCTAAGCCACTCACTCCTCCGGGGCTGGGGGAGGACCTGTGTTATCTGATGGCTAGCCAGAGACACAACAATGGCTTCTTATAAACCAGTTGGCGGTTTCTTGGGCCTGTAAGGGTCAAGGGCAGTCACTGAGTCGTTGTCCAAGCTCCCGACCTCCCCTCTACACATGGAGTGGAGCCTCCCCTACCTGTTCTGGCTTGGTTTTTATAGCAGTGGTTGGTGGTACGGGACCTCTGCTCATCCACAGGGCCTAGCTACCTGGCCCTGCAAAAGTGGGCAATCTGCTTTATAAATATGCTGCATGCACAGCCACCGCATCACCCTCGAAAGGCACGGCCCCAAAGGCACGTCTTTGTCAAAGAGCGATGGAGGAATCCAGTGCAAACTCAGCTCCCCACATCTAATGCACAGGAAGAAGGTGCCCTCGCCCACACACCTCATCCCGGCCTGAAAGGGGAGAACCTTAAACTCCTGAAGCCTGCCTGAGCTACCCATTTGACAGCCCAGGATGCAGAGGAGAATGTGGCTTATACATTCAAGAATGAGACGCGATTCCTGAACGTCTAAACTCTAGCATATTTAACCAAGTAAGAATGAGACAGATTCAGCTATGCACCTATGGTGCCAGCCTGGCCTGACCAGAGCCCTGGAGAAAAGTCTGTAGGAAATGACTTTCCTGGCTTTTTTTCTGGCAAATGCACTATTCCACCCTGAGGTCTTGTACTTCACTGAATGCCCCTTGCTTTTCTGGACGAGATAGCTGAGCTCCTTCTGGCTTCTCTCGGGCACAGCCTCTCACCTTCCTCTCCTCTTGCATTGTCCCAGCCCCAGAGCAACTCATCGGCTTTGTTTGCCTAAAGAGAAAAGAACCATTTTATTCCCCCTCCTGATCTCTCCACTTCCTCTGCTCCCTGACCTCTCTGGGTGTCATTCGGCCATGTGACGATGCCCGGGGCACGACCCTTTTTAGCCAAACCCTCTGGCCCTGGAAGGGTGGGCAGGCAGCCAAGGTGCCCAAATGCAGATCTAAGCCACGGACGGGGGAGAGGGAAATGAACAGTTCTCCTCGGGGGGCCTGCTAGTCATCTTCCTTCCCCAGGACAGACAGAGAGCTGCATCGCTCTCCGTTGGTAAGGGCTGTTATTCCTCCGGGGGGTATTTCTCCTGCCCTCTCTGCCAGGGTGCTGGCCTGTTAATCTTGTCGTGTCATTTCCACGTAATAATTGTTTCTAGCCCCCTGTTTCCGTGTGTTGCCAGAGATGACAAAATACATATTTTAATAAGCACGTTGCTCGACGGGCCCGGGCCATGTGTCAGCATCAGTTTGCAATATCGTTGGCAGAGGGATCTCAAGATAATAGGAGCCTCTTCATCTACAATGGAGCTGGATTGGAGCAATTGAATGTCTGAGGAAGATTACAAGCAGTTATGGATATTGCTTGTCATGCTGCCATCAGCAGACGCCTTTTTCAATTGACTAGTCGCATGTATTTCCGGAATAGGTAATGCCAGATATATTTACTGTTGCAAAATTAGGTTGTGATGGCCCTCGGGAATGATTTGCAGATGTCTGTTGTCACTGGAGCCTACAAAGCCTTAACCCTTCATTGCCTGTTGAATGGTAATCACCGAAATGTCACCCTGGGGATAATTAAGCAACGTTTACCGCGCAAGTCAGGCTTTTCCCTATGAAACAGCCATCGGTAGGGCCGCACCAAATTCACAACCATGCCAGTGGGGTCACGGACCATGAAATCCGGTGTCCTCCCAAGCCGTTGGGGTGTTTTTACCCTGTACTATACAGATTTCACGGAGGACACCAGCATTTTTCCAACTGGGGGTCGTGACCCAAAAGCAAGTTTGAGAGGGGTCACAAGGTTATTGCTACGCTTACATCCATGCTGCTTCAGAGCTGGGCAGCAGGAGAGTGGGGGCTGTAATGTTGGCCGGGCACCCAGCTCTGAAGGCAGCGCCCGCCAGCAGCAGGCCAGAAGGGTGGCAACACCTTACTGCTGTGCTGCTGCTTTCAATGCTGGGTGGCCAGAGCATGGCGGCTGCTGACTAAGAGCCCAGCTCTGCAGGCAGCAGCGCAGAAATAAGAGTGGCAACACCACAGCAGCCCATCCTTCCTTATGTGCGGCTGCTGACGGTAGCTCTGCCTTCAGAGCTGGGTTCCTGGCCAGTAGCCACCTCTCTTCAACTGCCCAGCTCTGAAGGCAGCGCTGCTGCCAGCAACAGTGCAAAGTAAAGGGAGCAATACCCTACAATTACAACACCGTGACATTTCAGATTGAAATATCTGAAAGGATGAAATTTACCCTTATTAAAACCCTGTGACCATGAAACTGACCAAAGTGGACCATGAATTTGGTAGGGCCCTAGCTATAGGCCAGTGGAACTGCTCTGGGAAAGTTCTGTAGCATGCCCCAAGGATGAAACTAGCAGAGTCATAGAGAAATGCCATTTGGCCAGCTCTTCAGCGAGCACTAAGCAGCACAGCTCCACGGCCTCTGTGGGAGATGCACTGATTAACACTGGCTGAGGAACGAGGCCAGAGAGTGTAACAGAGGCTCCGCACAGGCCCGGCTTCCACTGATTTCCATGGGATCAGCGTTTGGTCCATTTCCCTCCCCCGAGAGTTCAGGTCACTGCACTTATCTGTAGCAAGGGCTTATTTGGGGCTGAAATGTAAACTTCTCTAAGCAGATACTGGGGCAAAGAGCACTGGGCATGGGGCATGAAGGACACAACGAATGAGAGCAAGGGGGGGCTGGGGGCTCTATCACTGTTCCAATTTGCCTCCGGGGTCCTTATAAGAGGCCATGAATTAGGAATAAGCATGTGGTGCATCTGATGGGCGTGGACCAATCTCAGAGGCTGCTCCTGAATGGGAAACGAGGGCAAGTCGAGGGAACACGTTCTTGCAATAGATTTACACCCCTGGAAGTTGAGTTGACCAGTCCCAGAGCTGCCGCCTTCCAAGCAGCCATGCCGAGGACTGGCTCTGCCTACTGCAGGAGGCGAGATCCTGACATATCATCTGTGAAATGGTTCCCTGCCCATTTCCCGGCACTGCTGCTTGGCCATCGCTGTTCACACCAACCGGGAACAGGGTGTGACAGCAGGGCAGGGTCCCCTGTTCCTGAGGTGTGAATTTCTTGCTAGCCCTGCTCTTCTCGCTAGCCCTCGCTCTGATTCCCCACTCAGAGGCGGGGAGGGAAGGAATCTCTCCACACTGGGCTTTTGGCTCAAACGTTAGACAGACAGAACCAGGCCAGGAAAACACCTGCCACAACCCCCAGAGGCGGGTGAAACTCCACCCTCTGCTGTGCAAGGGCTTTAGGAGACAATCCCACCCCAGTCCTTATCCAATCACAGCAGGAGGCGAGGGAAGGGGACAGGCCCTCCGTCCACCCAACCTCAGCAATCACAGGGTTACTCCAGGGCCACCGGGATGGGGCTTGTTCACACCTGCTACCTGGAACTGCCACCACTGGGCGCAAGGGCACAGGCAGAGGCAGCAGGTGCACAAGTCTCTTCTCCCGTTGGTGGGGTTTGATTTTTGCTCGCTCTCCCTGGAGGATGCTTCCGTTGCACATGCAGATTACCCAGCTAAATACTGACCTGCCACAGGGGCCCCCTACCAAGAACTGCACCGCGCTCCAGCATGGTAGATGGCCACCGTGGCAGTAACGTGGTCGGGCGGCGAATCCGGAACACCCCGAGGAACCAGAGATTTGTGATCAGCTCTGATTTGGGCAACCGTCCCATCCGTCGCTCGGGAACAAGGGCGAGAGAGGGGAGAGGCGCCTTGGGCCCCGGGGGCAGCGCTTTGCAGGCAGCTTGTTTACCACTTTGGAGGGCCGAGGGTGGGTGTTTTTCATCTCTCAGAGGCCCCGTGAGCACTGCCCTGACTATGAGCCTCTTGTGATGCCGTTTGTAGGATTAGGGTCCTCTTTTCTTGCTGGAGCAGAGCCTTGTCTAGCCTCTCTGTCCACCCACTTCGTTTCCCTCTCTCCTTCTCCCACTCACTGTCAAATCCAAATGCCTAGAAAATGCACACCACCCTCTCTACAAGGCATGACCGGCCACCACCCAGCCACTCTCCCGGGCTGCCCACTGATCGACGCACACGTGCCAAATGCCCCAAGCCTCACAAACATCGGGAGACACCCTGACAGTCCAGCTGCCAACATACATTCCTTGCTCCCAGTCTCCTCCCAGCAACATTCAGGCTAGGTCTACCCTTCAGCTTCTTGGAATATCGCCGAGTGCGAAATATCGCCGAGCCTCGTTTGCATACCTAATAAGCCACCATTTTTGCAGAAGAGGCTCTTGCGCCAGAAGGAGCTGTGTACACGGCCCCTTCTTGTGCAACAAAAACCCTCTTGTGCAATGACCTTATTCCTGAAAATAATCAGCATTGCGCAAGAGGGTTTTTCTTGCGCAAGAAGGGGCCGTGTACACAGCTCCTTCTGGCGCAAGAGCCTCTTCTGCAAACATAGCAGCTCATTAGGTATGCAAATGAGGCTCGGTGATAGTCCACGCTTTGCGTATTTCTCGTGCAAGAAGCCACAAGTGTAGACATAGCCCCAGAGGTTGCCAAATGCACACTCCCTGCCTCGCCCCGCCATCAGAGAGGCTGCTCTCTTGCCACGTACCAGGGTCCTCACAACCAGACCGCAGCCCCCCCGCCTTCCTCCACCTTTTTCATATAGAAGCGTAGCCCCTGGCTTGGACATGCTCCATGCAGGTAAGGGGTGGGGGAGTCCATCGGGGGCCTTGCATGTTTGCCCCCCTGTAAGGCAGCACTTGGAAATCTCTGCACCTGATTCTGCTAGAGAAACAGGCGGCAGCAGTGGCAGAGTTAGAGGTGAAGGGCTGGTCCGCGAGGCTCCCTGCTGTGCGCTGCCAAGGTCGGCGCTCGTCTACGGCCAGCGGGTACCCGAATGCCGGCAGCCCGTGTGGCTCGGCGAGGTCCTGCGGAGGCAGATGGAGCATCCGCCCCGCTGGGGATACAAGCAGATGCGCAATAGGCTACGGGGCAGGGAGGGAGGAACCGGAGGGAAGGGAGTGCAGTGCGACAGGCCCTTGGACATTGAGCTGGGGCATCTGCTTCCAGGGGGAGGGGAGAGGAAGGAAAACGGGAGGCACTTGCAGAACATGCCGGAAAAGGGGGGAGGGAGAAAGGGAAACCAGATAAATACGCTGGGCCAGCCGTGAAGCCTGAACGTGAAAGCTCCTTTGTTAACAAGCCCCCGCGCTCACGGGGCTGCTGGAAAGAGTCCCCAGATCTTCCGCTTTCACTCAGCCGCCCGCAGTGAGCTGGGAGAGCCGGCTCTGGCTGCCTGTGGGAAGGACGGAGGAGGGAGGAAAGCAGGAGCCCTTCTCTTTGCGAACCTCCGGGTGGAACAAGCTGTGAAGAAACGAGAGTCTTCTGTCAGACAGCCTGCGAGGGTCCGATGCGCATGGGCTACAGCCCCACCCTCAGCCACAAACGGCTTCGCTGGAGAACGCTGGGCAGACATGCTCCAGGGGCGTCAAGGATAGCTGAGGATGTGCTCAAGGAGCGAGGTGCTGGGTGGTAGCCCTCACAGCCTCCACACACCTGCGCGCCCAGGTGGGGGCATCTGTCAGTAACCAGGCTAGAGGGGATGAGTCCCTGGTACTTTCAGGGGGCCTTGAAAAGGGAGCTGCAATGGCTAGGACCTACAGGAAGCCTTCACACCTCTGAGGTAAGGCAGAGAGACAGGGTCACGGTACCATTAGGGTGGTCTCCCTGGGGTCGGTGGGAAGGGAGTGGCTCCTCTCACCTCAGCAGGCAGGAGCTGGGAGAGCCTTGGGGAGTTTGCCCACCAACGTACACCTTCTCTTGAGGCCACGGCGTGTGTCTAGACTACAGGGTTTTGGCGACAAAAGTGATCTTTTGTCAACAAAACTATACCTGCGTCTACACTGCTGCCGAGTTCTGTTGCCATAACATCGACAGAACTTGGCAGTTTTGTCGACGGCGGTAAACCTCATTCTATGAGGAATAACGCCTTTTGTCGAAAGAGTTCTGTCAACAGAAGGTGTTACTGCATCTACATTGTCCTTTGCGTCTACACTCTCATGTCGACAAAGCGGCTTCCTTTGTTGACAGAACTGGCTGTAGTCTAGACACTCTTTGTTGGCAGAGGCTCTGTCGACAAAAGCCTGTAGTCTAGACGTACCCAAATAGACAACCACACTATTCCTGGAGCCCCTTTGGAAAACTGACTCAGCCACCAAGGGATGTATGTGTCAAAACAGGATCATTCCATTCCTGATTATAAACAAAAGGCAGATGTGATTTCAAATGTCAGCCTCTGCGTGTCTGGTCAGAGCCCTATAAATCATTCAGCATTACTGAGCAACTGCCATGTTACTTAACTGCAGCCCAGTTGGACAAATATTTATTTCAATAACAGGGGGCAGAGAGGGACAAACTATTTTGAATAGATATTTTGCTTTCTGTTCCAGATCATCGCTATCATGTTTGCAGCAGCCCCCAGTTACAGAGGTAGCAGAAGGAAAAGGTCTTGTCCCAAGGACGGACGGACCGACACGAAGACGGAGGAGAGTTTTTAAGAAGGATGTAGACTGGGCTGGGGAAGGCAATTGCAGAGAAGCCCGGGGAGGCTGAACTATGAACAGGGGGCACTTGGAAGAAGGAACAAAAGTAGCGTGGACCACAAATGTCCAGTCCTGACTTTACTGACGTGAAAAATGGCTTTTTTGGACAACCTAGGAAATGTACCGAGTGCACATTTGTTCCCATAGATAATGTTCCCTTGGGCACCGGAAAACTCAAGCCTTTTGACAAAAAATAAAACAAAATGTTAGCTGTGAGAAAAAACACCTTTCTGGGGCAGCTGTACCCAGACATGACGGAGGTCACGCAGAGTCTGACGCCCACGTAATGCACAGTGAGTGCTGTGAAGCTTAACAGGCTTTGTCTCCTGCCTGATCTGAGCTTCGGGCCAGAGACGTTCCAGTCTGCCCGCAAGGGAAGACGGAATTTTTCGCCTGCCAGGATCATATGCTCTCTCTCCAGACTGACACCGGGTAGCACACCTGGCCTAATGTCTTTCCTGGATGTCCTCATGCTTTACCCAGGGACCCAGCCAGAGAGGGTGGCCTTGCAGACCTTGTGCTAGGTGAGGAGCAAAGGAAAAGCGAAATACCAGCACCTTCAGCTTGTCAATGGTTGAGAGCAGGCCGGGGATCTGACTAGAAGAGAGACAGAAGGTGGAAGAGCGTGAGAAGTTCATTGTTCAATATTTGACCCATTCAACCCCAGCCTCTCTGGGAGAGAGACAGCAAGGGGGCATTTTCAGCCAGCTGCGGTGGGGGACTCTGCGAAGCAGACTCAGGCCTGCAGGAACTGGACTCGGGCAGTTAAACCGCCGGGACCAGATTCTGATGCCCCGAACAGCACTTTACTCTGCAGATGACCTTGCTGAGTTTCACTGAGGTCCTTCCAAATGAAAATGAATCAGAATTTGGCCCGAACTACTAACGTCAGTGGAACTCCTCCCAGAATACAGCATGAGCGGTGTGGGAAAGGACTTCGGCGTCCCAGCTCTTCTCTCCTGCAGTATATTATATTGTGGAGTTTTCAATACCTCTGAAAAAGTTTTCTGTTGAAATAGTTCCCACTGGCCTTTCAGAGGTGGGGTCTGGCTTAAGAAGAGGCATAGCCACTTAACTTCTCAAGGCAATTCAAATCTTCCTTTTTTTTCCTGAACCTGAACATCAGGGGTGTGTCTAGATTACAGGGTTTTGTCGACAAAAGTGGACTTTTGTCGACAAAACTATACCTGCATCTACACTACTGCCAAGTTCTGTCAACAGAACGCGGCAGTTTTATCAACGGTGGGAAATCTCATTCTACAAGGAAGAACGCCTTTTGTCGACGCAGTTCTGTTGACAAAAGGCGCTATTGCATCCACACTGTGCTTTTTCAAAAGAGAGCACCTAGACTCTCTGTCGAAAAAATGGCTTGCTTTGTCGACAGACCTGGCTGTAGCCTAGATGCTCTTTGTTGACAGAGGATTTGTCGACAGTGTCTGTCAACAAAGCCTCTGTCAACAAAAGCCTGTAATCTAGACGTACCGTAGGAGATGGATCTGAAAAGGGGGTGTGGGCATGCACACACCGGCACACTGGTTATGAGGTTATCAAGGAGGAAATACTGCCAGGGGGAATAGAAAGGTCTTTTTATACAAAGACTCAGTAACAGCAGGAATTTTTCCTGAAATAAATAAGACAAGCACTTTTTATAATGTGGGGAACTATATTTACATTTCCTGAGAGCATTGGTGCATCCTGGATTGTGTCGTGTTTCTCATTAATGAGTCTTTCCATCAAATGCATCTTATAGTAAAAGGGAGCCCTGTGTCATGGTCAGTGTTTAATGAAAGTCAGGAGTCCATTCCATGAGATATTTGGGAGATATTAGCTATGAGATATTTGGGAGAGAAAAAAAATCAGAACCAATATTCTGCCCTGGTGCAAACCTAGAAATGTCAGTGACAGCCTGTACTTTCTGTAGATGTCTGTCTGTCCCCACACATTTAATCACTGAGGCCGCGTCTACATAGCAGCGTTATTTCGGAATAACAAAGTCCACGTCTACACTACAAGCAGTTCTTTCAACATAGTGTCGAAATAATGTCGAGCTGCAAGACTTCTTATTCTGACTCCTGTAGCCCTCGTTGTACGAGGAGTAAGGGAAGCCAGAGGAAGAGTGCTCTTTCTTGGACTTCCTGTTGTGTAGACAGCGCCAAAAGCTGAAATAAGCTATTTCGACTTCAGCTACGCAATTGACGTAGCTCAGGTTGCATCGCTTATCTCGGCTTTAGCCCTGCTGTGTTGATGCACCTTGAGTGAAGCGTCCTTCTTCTGCTGCACATGTCTTCTGTGTCTGTGGCCATACGTATTTGTATGCGTTTGCCTCTGTTTCGGTGGGTGTGACCAGCTCTGAGTACCTCTGCCTGTATTTATGGCAGGCTCAGCATGTTTCCTTTTTGCCCATATCTCTCTGTACATCAGGTGCCTGAATGTGCCTGCGTCACAACTCCTAGAGCTTGGCTGTACGCCGACACCGTGCGGGGAGACGATCGACTTTTCCGTATTTTTACCTTAATGAACAGATGCGTGTCTCTCCAGCAGCCTGACCTTCACTGGGCAAGACAGCTCTCGGCAACTGCCGAAGCTCTTGTCAGCACAGATGCGGGGTGTCTAATAAGGTGTCTAAGTGCTTATAACAGGAACTTCTAAGGTCTGCAGGTTCTTTTCTTTTAAACAATGTAGGCCCAGATAATAGCTGATGAGCAGTCTCCCTCCAATCACAGACAGCTCAATTCCCAGCTGGCAGAGCAGATAGTGGCGGGTTTATGCTCCCCTGATTACCTACAGAGAAAGAAAGCTCCCCGGCCATTCACATCAAAGCAGGAGCCAGGCTCCTGCACTGACTTTTTTGGGAGCCAACTTTTATTCAGTGTCTCTGGCTAAAGATCAACTTTCTCCTTGCTCAGCGTTCATCACTGTGAGCCCTGCCTTGGAAAGGAGCTGCCCACGGGAGTGGCAGCGTGGGTACGCTTCATTGCTGCAGCCACCAGCTCCTCGGCTGGAACACATGGACCAGTTCACCCCTCTGATGATGTGCGCTCCCCTCCCACCAAGGCCCTGTGGCAGAGGCGAGAAATGCATGGGTCTGGAGAGCCCTGATGCATACAACAGGAAAGGCTTGGTCCCGGCAGGGCACCACCACCAGCCCCTAGGCAGAGCAGGTGAAAGCGACTCAGAGGGTACGTCTAGACTACAGGCTTCTGTCGACAGAAGTTTTGTCGACAGATACTGTCAACAAAACTTCTGTCGACAAAGCGCGTCCAGACTACATTGAGTTCTGTCGACAAAGCAAGCTGCTTTTGTCGACATGGTAGTCTGGACGCAAAGGACAGTTTCCATTCAATAACACCTTCTGTCGACAGAAACTCTGTCGACAGAAGGTGTTATTCCTCGTAAAATGAGGTTTACATACGTCGACAAAACTGCTGAGTTCTGTCGACGTTATGTCGACAGAACTCAGCGGTAGTGTGGACGCAGGTATAGTTTTGTCGACAAAAGTCCACTTTTGTCGACAAAACTCTGTAGTCTAGACACACCCAGAGAGAGAAAAGGGGGGTTGTCCAATCAGACCATCCCTCCATGACTGAGCTTGGGGGAGAACCCGGGGGTCCCAGCCCACATGCTTCTGTCTGATTCATTTCACTGGGCTCGAGCATCTTCAGAAAGGCCTCGACCCGCCTGCCATTAGCCCTCCCTGCCCTGCGTCGTTGACAACGGTTTGGCAGGCACCCGCACATAACCGCCACCTCCTCTGCCCCTGGGGAACAGAAGGTGCTTGGGCTCTCGCCCTGTCAGAAGCAGTCCTTCCTCGGGCAGGGCACGTCTGGCTCAGAGTGAAGGTGCACCTCCCCCAGCTACCGGGACACGTACCAATTCCCCCACCCCACCCCTCCCATTGGCCACAGTGGAGTGAGGCGTCCTCCTACGCGCTTCAGGAGCCTCACCAGAATAACACCCCTGCCCATCCCAGGGACAAGACTCCCAACATACCCCTGGTCCGTGGACTCCTCCTACCGCCTTTTGATGCAGATAAAGCCCCAAATAGCTCCAGCTCGGATTTTCAAACCGCTGTCTCTGCAGGTCTCCCCCTAAGCCCTTTAACACTCCTTGCACCCTACCCACTGCTCCTGCTCCTGGGTGGCAAGACCTCCTTTTATAGTCCTGCTGTCACATGACCCTCAGTCATATGACCTCTGCCTGGCCTACCACGCCCCACTCCTCTCTTTAAAGAGCCAGACTCACACCTGCGAATGGCTGACGTGTGGGTGTACTCACCCTGTGACAGATACCAATGGGTCAGGTACTTCCAGTACAAACAGATCATTATTGGGGCCTTGTGGTGCTGTGTCTGAGGAGCATAAATATTCTGGAGGACCACTTGCCATGCACGGTGGCTGTTAACTAACCGATTACTTGCTTAATGAGTGCACTGTTGCTTGTGTAATGGTACGAGGTTAGCACAGGGTTATGGCATCTGTCTTCAAAACCCAAATGGTTAACAGGAAATATTCATTTTGCTCCAGTTAAGTGTAATTACCTACTTATCTGTGGGAGCCTGTTCTTCCCATTTAATGACAGGGCATTTAACGAACCGACCAACGGGAGGATGGAATCCACAGTGGGGTCGGAGAACGCCTTGCGCTGCTTACACCGGTACTGCTGGGAGCGCCTCAAAAAGCGGGCAGGAGGGCCCGGATTACAGCAGGGCCAGGGGCGCCCCCCACTCAAGTCTGCTGGGGCGGTCTCAGAGTGTGTGCGGCTGAGAGAGGCAGAGGAAGTCCAGTTGTGCACCTTGTAGAGCTGCACTAGCGTTTCAAGAGCGGGCATCCCCACCCTGCCCCTCCCCACTCCCAGCTCTGCTCCCATCCCCATACAAAGGGAGACAGGAAAACAATCCGCTTAGTTTTCCATTGATGAATTGCATTTATGTATAGCTATGGTGGGGGCACCCAAGGGCTCTTGTTAGGGGCAGGGGTGCTATATAAGCCCTGTGAGGCTTTTAAACAGAGGTAGCCCTTGCCTTCTGAGACCATTTCTTGCCACTCCAGCCCCTGTAATGACCGAGCACAGGAGGTGGCGGACGCAGGTAGGATGGGTAACAGTAAAACAAGGGTATCCCAGAGCATAAGGAGCACCATGCCTTCTAAATAAATTCGCGGGGGAGTCTACAGAATGAAATCGTCACAGGCTTTGAAAATAATGTCTTTTGCACTGGGCAAACACCCGGGAAGAGCGACCCATTCTGGGTATGTTGTGGGGAAAATTAAATAACTCCAATTGTGTTTAAGGGGGGACACTGGAGGAAATTAAAACTCTTTAAAAGAAAACTGCTGTAAGGGTTAAAAGTTTTTTAGACCTCTCTTCCTGTATCAGAGTGGAATTATCTAAACTCTAATCAAAGACCCTTACAAATGCCTATCTTAAATTTAGGAGTATGTTTTGTAAAACTTACTTCTAGCACTCCTGGTGTGAACAGAAGTCTCAGAGTACTTCTGCTGAGACTTTGATATGTTAAGGAAAACAATCAACAACTGAACTGTCTAAGCATTCTGTATAAAGGATCCAAAAACCTGTAACTCAGGGCTGGCTGCTACTGCTCTCTGGTAGCTGTCAGACTGCATGCATGCATAATAAAGTTTTTCCTTCTAGGTTTCTCTCCTGCCTCACTGCTTTGACGTCCAGCCTCGGACCCTTCTGGGGGCTCTGTACCCCAGGGGAGCGAGATTTCCCCCACAATGTCTACACTACAAAGTTAATTCGAACTAACAGACGTTTCCACGCTGGCAGATATTGGCTGCTTCCTTTGCAGCACCCACTTGCTTTGTATGACTTAGCAAATGAAAACCCTTCTTCTGAAGCACATGTCCACTGGCAAGTGTCTATCCATGATCCCTCCCTCTCTACCCGCTCACGTGACCACTAGTAGCTGAGCAGAGACACGCAAAAGCTACGCTCCTTTCACTAGTGGCAGGGCAAGGGCCCTAGATCCTAATGCTCTCTCAGACACCGGACTTTAGCTTGGGTGGAACATTTATCCTCCAAACCACCCAGTCAGTCCTGACGGGACCTCGTTTCATGCCTGGAGCACTCAGCATGCCGACCCACGCAAGCACGTTCTATAACCCGACTGTTTGATCAAGTTGGGCCTGAGCGCTTGATTGTTTTCGAGGGATGATTTAGACAGTCCAGAAAGAAGAAGAGGCCGTTTGCAGCTGCGCGAGAAAGGGGCTCTAAAGAGAAGACAGCAATCATGGGCACAGAGCATGGTGGGCAGAGTATTAAACCAAAGATGGGGGATGGATAAATACATACGAGGACGGCTAGAGATAGCTTCATAAGGAAACTGACCGACAGATTGTAGCGTGCACGGGTAGTACAATGGCAACTTAGAATCTTGACTTTATTTTTGATCCAAGAGCTCTAATAAAGAAGAGAAAGAGATGGGTGCATGTGTGTGTGTGACAGAGATGTGGGTGTTGGCTGATCAGTAGCACACCCCTCTGCCACGCTATCGGGTGTGGGGACAGATGCCAAAGGCACACAACACTGAACGGCCCAGAATGGCTCCCTCGCTTTCGTGAGCCAAAGCTCAGTGGCGCTATAGGAAGCGACCACAGCCAGCCCTCTGCCCACTAAATCCCTAGGTTGAGAAGTTACCTTGCGTACCAGCTCCCGAAGGCCAGAGCAGGCCTTGAGCAGACCACAAGAGGGGGTGAAACCCAGAGCTGAGAGCAGTCCTCCCTCAGCACAGCCCAACATTGCAAACCAGCCTGGCACCCAGGCAAAGTTAAGTCCGGGGGGGATGTGACCGTCGCTGAGCCAACGGGGCCTCAAGCCATCTACCATTATTACTATTTATCTTTGGCTACTACTCACAGTTCACAGTTGACATCAGGGACCAGTTTTGCTAAGCGAGAGATGGTCCCTGCCCAAAGGAACACAAAGCAGAGACAGATCCAGAGTGGGAGGAAAGATGTGTCGTTATACCCATTGCACAGACAGGGTGTGAGTGGGACATGGTTGGAGCCCTGGGTCTCTGAGCATGGGTCCATATTAAGCCGTGAGCTAATCTTTGCTTATAAGCAACTCTCTTCCTGCTGGAATGGGTCTAAAACCATTCTCCCTTGTCCCGACCCCACCTATCTCCTGATCCAGAGCAAACCCCGCAGGCCTCCAGATTAGCATACACTGCAAAGCCATTTGCTTCCTTTAAGACATGTCTGTGAATATTCATAAAGCTGCGTTTCTGGGCTCACACGTTCATGTTTGCCTGATTTACAGCCCCCATTTCCCCCTTGAGGAGCTGGGATATTTATTTATCGTCTCTCTCTTGCATTATCTCCCTGCCACTGGTCTTCCCATAGGCTCCGCTCCCCTCGAATACCTCAGTTGTTATGGAGATTGGTTCTGAAGAAGCCAGGCTGGGAATCCTGGCAGGACAGGGGTAGGCGGGTGAGGGGGTGTGATGCCAAACCTTAGAACATAAGAACATAAGAACGGCCGTACTGGATCAGACCAAAGGTCCATCTAGCCCAGTAGCCTGTCTGCTGACAGTGGCCAGCACCAGGTGCCCCACGGGGGTGGACTGAAGACAATGATCAAGCGATTTGTCTCCTGCCATCCTTCTCCAGCCTCTGACAAACAGAGGCCAGGGACACCATTTTATCCCCTGGCTACTAGCCTTTTATGGACCTAACCTCCATGAAATTATCTAGAATTACCTTCCTTCCTATCTTGTGCCATGGCTTAGCGCGACCTACTGTGGCACGACTTCGTAGGAACCAATGATTTTAGTTTAGTATTCATTTATTGTATAATGTTCCCATTAATCAACATGCTATATTCTGTAGACTCATTGTATGTTAATCAACATTGATTTATGGAATTCCAAAAGCACAGAATTAAGCTCAGTATAAGAATGAGCAATATTTAGAGAAACTAGGTAATAAGTCAAACAGGCTGAAGCACAAGAAAACTGCAGCCTATGACCTGCAAGGTCCAGCTTAGCTGTTTTAGGCCTCAAATACAAAAAATGGGTGACCAAAAAATAACCTTATGTCCTAAAATTCTAAAAGAAGAGGTAAAAACTCATATTAGTGGAGAAGCATATCTGGGAAAGTTAAATTTAATCATAAAAGTGCTGTAATAACAAAATGTGCTTATAACATGTGCCTTAACTGCAAGCCAAAGGTGGTACATCAACCTACCTGGCCTATAAAAGTTGGTGTCCCTTGTGTCATATAATACTAGACTCATAGAACACGCCATGTGTTTTCACAATGAGCAGGCAGCCTTCCTATGGGAGAGAAATGTCACATGTCACTGCATTTCCTTGCGTGCCAACTTGTGCCAACCACAGAAATGCCCAAGTTATGTGCAGTTCTTGGTAGAGCCGCCGGTATTCGGTCCTAATGAGCAGCAATGTTAGCAGGGGTTACTCTCCTGTTGCGGCTAATGAGTTGTTCAGACTTTTCAGGGTTTATCTGGGTTGGTGCTGCTGACTCACATCTCCCAGGCTGTGGTTTGTTGCAAATGTGACTTGAAATGCTTTCTCCATCTGTCCGCACCCTGTACTCACGCCCACGGGTTGAGTTTCCCTGCTTGCTCTCTTTTAGCAGAGGCATTCCAGCACAAGACAAAACGTGCATTTCTGCCGAGGGTGCTGTCGCAAGAGACGTAGAGTGAACCCATAACTCAGTCCTGACGCTGAACTTAACCTGACCTGCATGGGTAAGAACTAAGTGAGGTAGTTGCAAGTTGACCCATTCAACTGGCAGCCCCCTCATCCTTCAGTAGTACCGAGGGGTCCGGTCTGCAAGGTGCTGTGTACACGTAACAGAAGGACAGTCCCTGCCCAAGAAGATTATCACCTAACAGCCGTGGGAACACATGGAAACAGACAGAAATGTGGCCACGTCTCAGTGCTCCCAGGAGGCCATCACCACCAAGTGGTCTGTAAGCCTCGTGGCAGAGGGAGTTTTAAGGAGATATTTGCTCCCTCTCAAGAAACGAATGGACCACACTGGTTTCATGTGCCATTTTAGTCATCTTATAGATAAAGACTGATTTAGAAAACTTACGTTTTACAGGTCTCATGTCGGGTGGCCTACGACACCATTTTCCGCATCCAGACACATTCCCCATGGGATGGCATGAGGGTCATGACCTTCTTCAAGTTATTGCATGGCCGTTTTCAGATCTCCTGCTCTGATGCCTAGCTAGCTCGCTGGGCAATCGACTGGCTTTCTCATCCAATCACCCTGAGCGATACCCATCTTTCACTGTGTCCCACTTGTCATGTACCTGCTGGAACTCTTGCAGCACAGCACGTTGTAGAGATAGCCGGGCAGCATGCACAATCAAAACCTCTTGGATTCGCTTTACTGGAAGAAAGGGGACCCAGCTCTTCCTACTAATAATCTCACACTAGATCAAACCCTGCTCCCAATTAAACCAGTGTCATTTGGGAGCAACCCCAATTACTCCAGTAATTACACCAGACTAATTTAGAACAGCATCTGTCCCGTTTGCTATATCATGTCACATGGTGGTTATATAAAGAAAAAAGTAACAAGCACCATTAGCAAATGTGTATTTTAAGAGGAAAAAAATCAAGGCAATAATTGCTTAATTTAAAGTGATCTATTCCATTAAGTAACTCTTTACCATCAGCTCTTTTTAGACTTTCGAGTGTATTTTTCATTAGTTCTGCATAATAAAATAATTGCAGATTTAGTAAGTAATTTATCATCTATTGTGTGAAATTATACTTTAGAAAGGCAGAAATATTTACCCACTTTTGCATTTGCTGTTTTCTAAGAGGCCGAAGGCCAAACATGGTTGTTGAAGAACCCCAAAGTCAGACTAGATTCCCATGACTTCATTTACACCAGGTCATACTTTACATCCCTAGTGGCACCCTGGGTTTAAACTGGGGAGGAAAGAGTAATGCTGGGAGAATCTGTCTCTTAATGACCTTCTCTTCAGCCATCTTCATTTCAGGTTGCCAAGATTTTTATAATGCTCCATCGTCATCCAATTAAAACGAGGAGAGAATCTGTCCCTGCTCAGAGCACTAGCTACCCAAGCTTTGTTCGTTTTTATTTAGTGCTAGTGAAAGTTGCCAGGTTGATTACCTTTCCCTGTGAGATTTAATAGGCATGAGCTCAATAGTATCCCATAGTTATTTAATGGGGCTCTACTGAAGTTACTCTATCAGCCTATAAAATAGAACACAGAATGATTCTCTTTCTGTAGATTTCTAAGCATCCAATGTCAGGAACAGAATTCTCCATTAAGAGAAAAGTGTTTATTTATCCACCAGGCAGGCTCAGCTGGGCACAATTCCCTTTCACCATTCTTCCACTGTGCCTGACTTCTGGCCAGGAGGGGCCATGAGCCAGGGATGAGAAGGCTGTCCGGGATCAATCACCAACTTGATCACTGGCATCCCTCATGAGATGGGCAAGAATGGTTCGTCTCAGGAATGATCTGTGTCCATCCCTGCGATGTGACGGGTGGCTGATGCCTAGTTAGATCGCTACAACAAGCCTGGGCTAATTCACAGGGCTCAGCGTGATGGCACCTGTCTCAGCTTTGATGTCAGGAGTGATAAACTAAGGAAGAGCCTAGAAACAAACAATTCAGTTTGCAATGGAAATGTCAATATGTTCAGAGGGCACTGAGACAAGAAATTATCCAATTAGGAGGGAAGAACGTCACCCTGCCAAAGAAACAGGATGGAGAGCGGAGGAAGGGAAGGTATTAGCGGGGAGGGAAGAACCAGCCATACATGCATGCATGCAGTGAGAGACGGGCACAGAACGTCACAGACAGAGGGACATGCAGCTGCTTATACCAGGCATGCACACTGTTGTATGCACATGTGAAATCAGATCCACAACAGACATACTGTCAGAGAGTGACAGGTAGACAAGACAATACATGTGCCCAACCCGTGATACGCGCACAAAGAGACGCTTGTTTCAAATAGGGAGAAAGGCCAGCAGACACCCAGGCCCCAGGAGAAATATGAACACTCCAACAGGCAGGGAGAGAAAGGGGCAGGCACACAGATCCCCATGTGTAGGCATGAGCTCCAATGCACACAGCACTCAATTCCTCCACCAGCAGCAGGGGCGATAGGAGCAGGATGGAAACGGTCTCACTCTCTCCGTAATGTGGCGAGAGGGAAGTCTCCCAGCGTCAGCATGTCTGGCATTGTCTTGGTTTGCCTCCGTTCCACATCCATCTCCTTTGGCACCCACAGAATAAACCCCCAAAACGATAGCGACTAGTTCTGCAGACCCTACAAAAATGCAATGGTTTGAGCTCCCTCTAATGGCTCTCTAGCAGCAGCACGGAGGGGAAAACCTTTGGAAGATGTGAATGCACCAAAAGCCGGGTCTTCAACAGCGGCACTGCCTACTGGGGGTGATGCTGATTTGCACCAGCTGAAGATCTGGGAATTCCAGGCGCTTTTGTCGAGCAGGGGAGACGCTTGACAAACTCAGGGCGGGGAAATGGCTGTTTGCCATGCGGCCTAACACGGCAGAGGAGCAAAATCACGTCCAGAAGCACACGTTCAGACTGGAAACAAGGCAAACTGTTTAGCGGTGACAGCAGTTAACAACCGGGGCAATGTCCCAAGGGCCACGGTGGATTTCCCCTCGCTGCCTTTTTAGATCAGGATTGGATGGTTCTTCTCGAGGATCTGCAGCTGCACTAGGGAGTATTTTGAGGAAGGTCTCTGGCCTGTGTTGTACAAGAAGTCAGCCCAGACGGCCACAAAGGTCCCTTCTGGACCACTGGAGTCTGTGAACCCACATTCTGCAGATTCTCGGAGTGATTCACAAGCAAAAGGCAGCTGTAAACAGCAGTGATTTCTCTGGGTCCTTTTAAGGATCCAGCCCAATTTGTGAATTGTGCCGGCTCCTTCTGTGAATTGAGAGGGAAGGAAGGAGAGCATGTGTGCAAGGAGCTGCCCCCGGGATGCAGCTAGAGCCGCGATCCCGGCACTTCTGTGCAGCAGAGACCGTCTGGGGTGCCTCAGGGAGGAGTGCCGGAGAGCCAGGGGGCTCTGGTCTACCCCCAACACAGTGCAATGCCCACCAGGGATGGTGGAGCCCAGGGTGAGCAGCAATGACGGGGCAAGTCTTCTCCTGAGGAGAGGACTTGGCCTACGCGAGACGCCACCGGCGGCTGTCGTGTGAGGAGATGGCGGCGCGCAGTGAACACATCCCAACCGCACACACCGGGCATGCTCAGCAAAGTGTTGAAGCCTGTTCCTGTGGCTGGACCATCTGTGAACGCAACCTCTGTGTCACCACAGGCTGGCCCCCTTCAGGGCCCAGGTGCAGAGGTGGCTGTTCTAACAGATGAAGCAACAAACCCCACCCCGCCTCTCCCTCTGGCCTGCTCCCGCTCCCCTGGACCGGAGCGGAAGTTGGATCAGGACTTTGGTCTCTTCCTCCCATGCTTGGATCCTGTTCCTGGACCCCCTCAGCCCCACCTCTGCTCCTCTCTTATCTCCCTTCTCCCGACTCACTTCTCCCAGCTCACCTGCCTCCCCAGAAATGCTGTCCCCAAAACACTCCTCCCCCGGGTTCCCCATTGTGCTGAATGGAAGGCCCTTGGGGCGGTGGCCATGCCCAATTAACCACCGCCACAACAACGGGCCACGTAGGCTGAAGCAGTCTCCTCTCCCAGGGTGTGCGCCTCAGCTGCAGTGGCCCTTGGTGCCATCTGCTATCACCCTCAGGCATAACGTGTATTTTCACGAGTTCTCAGCTGAGGGGGGTGGGGGCCTGTGGTGAAGGGAGAAGTTAGAACATAAGAACGGCCGTACTGGGTCAGACCAAAGGTCCATCTAGCCCAGTAGCCTGTCTGCCGACAGTGGCCAGCACCAGGTGCCCCAGAGAGGGTGGACCGAAGACAATGATCAAGCGATTTGTCTCCTGCCATCCCTCTCCAGCCTCTGACAAACAGAAACCTCCATGAAATTATCTAGCTTCTCTTTAAACTCTATTATAGTCCTAGCCTTCACAGCCTCCTCTGGCAAGGAGTTCCACAGGTTGACTACACGGAACTTTCTTTTATTAGTTTTAAACCTGCTACCCATTAATTTCATTTGGTGTCCTCTAGTTCTTCTATTATGGGAACTAATAAATAACTTTTCTTTATCCGCCCTCTCCATACCACTCATGATTTTATAGACCTCTATCCCCCCTCAGTCTCCTCTTTTCTAAACTGAAGAGTCCCAGTCGCTTTAACCTCTCCTCATATGGGACCCGTTCCAAACCCCTAATCATTTTAGTTGCCCTTTTCTGAACCCTTTCCAAGGCCAAAATATCTTTTTTGAGGTGAAAAGTTGCTCCACTGAAGGCTTTGGGGGGAGGGAGGGACGATCCAACTCCCCAGAGAGGGCACCCCACGTCCAGGACCAGTGTCCTCCACACAGGGGACAGGCGCCATCTTCCCAAAGCACTCCCTCCCTGGGCTGCCCTCAGAACATCACAAGTCTCCCCAGCGGACTGTGAGGGGTGCAGGGAAGGGCGTTTCCGGTGCTGGCTCCGTAGGGCTCAGTCACGGAGTGGGAACATGGGATGGGGAGATATCCTGGTGAAGGAGATGGCTCCATCACACATATCGCCATGGCTTCACTGTAAAGAAGAGGGGGTGCGTAGGTATGTCGGGGGGAATGGTTCCAGTCCGATCGTTCATGTGCATTAGCCGTCCCACTGCAAAATCCTAGCAGAGACAAGACACCTCTGGGTTTTACCATGAGGGCACCAGCCGAGTTCAGCTCTATACCCTGACAGAGGTTGACCTTGCCTTTTGACCCTAGACTCCGGTGCCCAGCCCCCACGGGGGCCTTCCCAGTGGATAACGAACATGCCGAGGTTATCCCTGGGCAAACACACTTGGCTCGTTCTTTTTATGCAGCAAAGAAAAGGCCTCAGAGCAAGTAGGTGGAGGCCGGCTCTTCAGAGCTGTTCACGCATGCATTGAATTTAATAGAGCTGTTTGTTTTCCAAGTCCAGCCTGCGCTGGAGGCAGACAGCATTTGAGGGACTGGTATTGAGTTTGACCCAACAAATCTATTCTTTATTGTCAGCTCTGTATTTGTTTCCATGAACTAATTAGGAGAAACGAGAGATTCCATCAGAAGAGCAGACAGGGAGGAGGGGAAGGGGTGGTGAACAGAATCCTGCAGTAGCTGAGGTAGTACTAGCAACCCCATATGATTGGTGTCTGCTTCAGCAAACAGCCCAGAGAAGGGCAACCCTTAGATGGGGGGGCAGTAAGATGGAAACAGATCACTAGGGTTGGCTCCTTGCAGGCCACTGCCACTATATTTACTTGGGCTGCCGTAGGTACGGACACTTGCAGCTCCTATTGGCCCTGGAACACCTTTCCTGGCCAATGCGAGCTGTGGGAAGCAGCATAGACTGGGACACCACTTCCTAAAGGTCCCATTGGCCGGGAACAGCAATCCACAGCCAATGGGAGCTGGGATCGCCCGTGCCTGCAGAGGCGCTGGTAAAACAGAAGCAGCAGCTGGGTCCGATGCAAATAAAGAGCATTGCAATGAAGGAAATCACGGCCCTGCTCTGAACATTACTTCCCGTATAATGGGCATGATTGGCAGGAAGAATTGATATTCTGGTAGTATCCAAAAGTTTCATTTGCAATCGGGGCTCCATTGTGCAGGGCGCTGTACAAACACAGAGTAAGAGACGTCTTTTCCCTGATCGATTTAAATTCCCTTCGAGGATCATTCTCCAAAACCCAGATCTCCATCGGTAACACCCCTCCCCCTGGCCCAAAGAGCCTGGTTTCCACAAGGCTCTGCCAGCTTTGCACGCATTTCTGCGTGTGCGCAGGCTGCCTAGCTTTGCACGCGCAATTACCCCAGCTGCATGCACAAAGTTGCACAGGGACCCTGAGCTCCGCGCTGTGTACCTGGCTCTCTCAGCAAGCTGGCCCAGGGGGAACTAAACAGGCGCATGGAGACGCGCCAGATGGGAGAGCGGCTGCTACTAGCTGGAGTGAAGACAGGGGATTATCTCTCCAAGGAGACCGTGACCACCAGCAGGACAGGGAGGGAGCTGAAAACATTTGGTTAGTTGCTAATCCCTCTGGATAATGGGGATTGAGGAGCAATGGGGAAAGAAAAAGCAAATCTCTGGCAGCATCCCTGATCTGTGTGTTAGCCTCAGCCCTGTGGGCTCTCACACACTCTCCACTGGGGCCTGCATGGCCACGGCCCAGCTTCATGCTGTTAGAAAGCCTCGGCAAATGCACCGTGAGAGTCAGCGTCATGACCGGGCTCAGAGGGCAGGAGGCTCCTGTGGCCCCCAGCGCTGTCTTCGGGGTGCCCAGAGCAGCCTCTCTGCGAGTCACGGCTTCAGGATTGCTTGGCTGTTTTGAGACCCAGGTGCGTCTACACAACACAGTTATTTCAAAAGAACAACGCGAGCGTCTACACAGCCAGTCCGTTAGTTTGAAATAAATGAATCCAAACTAACGGGCGGCTTATTCCGACTTCTGCGAACCTCATTCCACGAGGAATAACGCTTATTCCGAAACAGCTGTTTCGTAATACTAGTAGCGTGGACGCGCCACTGCTGCTATTTTGAAAAAGCTCCTCCCCAGGGCCATTCAGAGTAATTACTCCCTAATGCTTCCTGGGGCTCTAAATCAAGACAGCACCTCCACATTAGGGGAGCCTGCCTCGGACTCATTTCGAGGCTTCCCTGTAGTGTAGATGCGCTATTTCGAACTAAGCTATTTTGGAGTATTTCTTCCGGAATAGCTTATTCTGAAATAAGTATGCAGTGTAGACCCACCCCCAGGGAGCTAGAAAATGGGAGTGAGAACCCCCGTCAGGCCTTCCCAAGACAAGTGGCTGAAAGCTGCTAACTCAGATGCAGCAAGTAAATTCTAACCTGGTGGCTTTCCCCACCAATTTTGCATTTTACAAGGCAAAGGAGATTCAGGCCCAGAGAAGTTCAGTGACTGGTCAGAGCAGACAGCGACGAACTTGGAACCCCTGGATTCTATTCTCAGCCCTTCCTGCTAGTGGAGGGGAGGGGGTCTGCTTGACCCCCTGAGTGTCAATACGGAGAAGTGATGTTTGCATCAGCTGTTCCAGACCCCAGGGGTCCCAACGGTCTAACCCCCGTCCCTAACATTAACCACATGCCGTTGGGTTGGCTGACTTCTACTGAACAGAATGAGAAGTAGGAAAAGCCCCGCTCTTCTCCCTGGCTTTCCCCTTCCCACTGGAGACTCGTGACACTAGCCACCACGGTGTCTGACGACCCAGCTGCTCTCCTCTCTGGGCATCAGCTGCTGCTTCCTCGGGAAGACTGGCCCATGGCAGATAAAGTTTTCCTCAATGCTATTAAGAGTGAAGCCAAGATTTTTGTTGGAGTCTCAAGACAGGAGAAACCTCTCTGCACCCTCCTCACCTCCCTCATTCATCACTGTCACATCTGGAGAGGTTTTTTATTTAACAACCAATTTATTTCCAATTTAACTAATCTCGGGCTGGAGCATCTCGCACAAACACACCAAAGACACCGGAGCTGTAAATAGACTTACAAGCTACACCAGTTAATATAAACTCCCATCAAAGCACATCAGGCAAAAGAGATGCTAGAGGAGATTGCAGGCCACTAAAATATGCAAGCGGCCGCAGTAAACAATCCCTTCCCACTCTCCCCACTGTTTCTTCTGGTGACTTGAAACTGCTGAGATTTATATATTTGCCTTCTGGATTGCCCTGTCTCACCTTGAAAAGGCAACAAAAGCTTTCATCAACAATTTATGGGGAGATAATATAGAGAGACTTGGTGGGGAGGGCGTGGGGAGATGGAGACAAACAATCAGAAAAAGGAAAACGCATTTCTCCGGGACCCGCCACACTGTATAGCTCTGAGCGCAGTATTGTTGTATCCTTGCGTGTAAGGTCATGTTGCAGCCATAGATGTACTTTGGAACAACAATTGCTGCCGATAAGGAAAATCTAACTGGATAAAAAGGACAGCTAATCAGACGACAAGCCCCCGAATTGCTCAAGGAATCCATATTGATCTGAACAAGATATCAAATATAAAATAAAGGATTTGCTAACTCCACAGACTCCATCTCAGTTTCTGCGCCTGGCGCTGTTTTCCCGAGAACTGGCCGGCTTCCTTTTACTGCTTCACCTCCTAAAAGATAAAGTCTCAGCTGCCCGTTCAAAGGCAGCAGCTGCTTTTTAAACATTTATTTATTAAAAGCATCCTCCCGATTCCAATTGCTCTATAAGCCCAGGAATGTGAGCGAGAAACAATCGCTTGGAAAAGGCAACTTCTTCAGCCAGGCCCTCTTTTTCTAAAGCGAACTCAGCCAAGGACTCGTTTAGATGGCGCGGGGGCCGCTCACCAGAGGGACGATGGCCCAGCCGCTGTCATTCTTCGGCCTTACTCTAAGTGAAGCCCAGGCCAAATCTCTCAATGCCACCTGCTGATTGCTTCACATCTGTGCTGTGCTGACCTTCTCTCTGACACACTTTCACCGCTTTCGACTGGGTTGTGCCTAGATCCACGTGATGCAGCCTTTCTTCCTCCAATAGTGGCCAAAGCTTCCAACGAAAATAACCCCCCTCTCTAATGTTCCTTGTGCGATACCATTCCTTGGTGTGTGTTTCTTTCTAGGACCCTTGCTAGCAATTGGCTTACATCCTGGAATGGGAGGACTAAAATGGGGTGTGTCTAGACTACAGTGTTTTTCGAAAAAAGTGGCCTTTTTTCGAAAAAACTTCCCCTGCGTCTAGACTGCCGCCGCGTTCTTTCAAAATTGAATCGAAAGAATGTGGCAGTTTTTTCGACCGCGGTAAACCTCATTTTATGAGGAAAAATGCCTTTTTTCGAAAGCGCTCTTTCGAAAAAAGGCATTCTTGAATGCAAACAGGGCTTTTCGAAAGAGAGCACCCAGACTGCCTGGGTGCTCTCTTTTGAAAAAGCGGCTCGTTTTTCCGAAAGAAGTGGTTGCAGTCTAGATGCTCTCTTTCCAAAGAGGCTTGTCGTCTAGACATAGCCATGAACACTTGTCGCTGGAGGCAGAAATGTTCTATGAAACTATCCAGTCCTTCTGGCTGGGAGTGCCAGGAATAGGATAACCTTTATAGCAATCTTCCTAACTACAAGGCATCACTTTATTTATGCATCTCTAAGGGCAGGTCTACACTGGGGAGTTCATTCGAAATAACTCCCCTTATTTCGAAATAACAAGGCAAGCGTCCACACTACCAAGCCTGTTATTTCGAAATAATAACTCCTGTATGTGAAGAGGAATAAGCTTATTTCAGAATCATTATTTCGGGAGCTGTTATTTTGAAATAAGTTATTTCAAAATAACCTGGTAGTGTAGACATAGCCTCATAGAGCTGATCAAAAACAATTGACTGACCATTTTTGCCATTGGAAAATGTGGCTTTGTCAAAATTTTCCATCAGAAAATATTGATTTTGGTTGATTTTCCAAGCGGGAGAGCCGGGGGGTGGGGGGGGGGGGAGGAGCTCTGTTTTATAACTTCAGTGTGAAATGAAAAATTCCCTTTTGACACATGAAATCATTTGATTTTCATCCAAAATACAAACAATTCCCATTGTGACATTTCCAATTTAAAACACTGCAGAATGTTTTGTCCTGCCAAAAATGTTCAATATTTCAACTTTTTGTTCTCATTCACAATAGAAAAGCCTTTTAAAAATTGAATTTTCCCACAAAAGAAAAAAAATCCATTTTGGAACAGCTCTGAAATCAAATAAATTCCAAACCTCTCTGAGCCATGCCATTCAAAAGCCTGAAGCAGCTAGTTCCATGGGTTAACAGTGTACCGCACTGCAATATGCTTCCATTCCTCCCTTCTCCTCTGCTCCCCCAGCTGAACAACACTGATGTTTCTCTCCCAGGCTCCTTATTTATTTAAAACAGGTTGGCTGCTGATCTGCTCCTTTCCTGCTCTCCACCTCGAACCAGGAGCTGCAAGCACTTGGTTAAATGGATTGAAAGGTTTGTCGGGTATCAATAAATCTACACAGCAGCCACTGCTGAAATGGGATGATGTAATTTCTTGCAGCAGCCCTCATCAGCAAGTCACAAAAGATTTCCTTCTTCTGGCACCAGCATGTGTGCCAGCAAGCTGCAAGCGTGGAATACAGATGGATGGACGTACCTGATTCTCCTCTCCCACCTGAGTAACTGCACTGACATTGGTGAAGTGACGCAGACATAAGCAAGAGGAGACGCAGACCCTGATAGGCAGCATTAACTTACTGTCAAAAACTATCCACTTCTTTTGAGCACAGCCAGTCCGGCGGCACGTCTATAGTGCAGAATGGACTGATGGCTCCCAGTACTTCCTGCAGGGAGTCAGTGGCGATCCTTGGTACTCAGTACCTTGCAGGATTAAACCCTGAGTAAAGACCCCACCGAGCTGTATGCAGCACAAAATGTTTGCTCTGCAGATCCTGGCCAAACTTTCCACTCTTCCCCACTGTCGTGCTGTGGCCTGGCTGCCATGCTCTCCCCCAGAGATGGCTGCATTTCAGCAGGGTGTGTTTTTTCAAGATTCTTTTAGGATAAAAGATTCCTTGGGCTCCACTGTCCCTGATAGACACAGCTCGCATAAGCGGCATGGAGCGAACTGCAGGAGGCGTAATCCCTCTTGAATCTCCCCAGCATGCACAGAGAGCCTCTTCAGAGAATGCGGTCTGCTCTTTCTCCATGGGCAATACTCAGGGGGCCAGCTCGCATGCAGATCCCAGGCCCGATCCAGCCCTGTATGAGTTACCTAATGCTATGTCGGGGCGGCGCCAACTCACCTGGATTCCAAAACACAAACATAAATCGTGCAGGGCAGGAAGTTGTGCCCAGCCTTGTCCTGGAGGACAGAATCATAAAGGGGTTTTGCAGATGTTGGGGGAGATTCACGTCCCCTCCCGCCCTGGTGAGAAATGTTGCCCGCCAGCTTTTTAATTATGCCTCTGAACCGAGCTTAACTCTGCCTCCACGTTGATTTAGTAGGGGGCCGGTTTGCGCTAAGCAAGCGTTGAAGAGCTGCGGTAAGAGTGACTTGCCTGAGGCCAGCGTGATCCTCCAGACAGCACGACACGCGGCAGCGCCATGGCTCAGCGTGGCGAACATTCGAAACCAGGCTTCGGAAAAGAGACCTCGCCGGCTGGGGAAAGAGCCATGGTCAATGCTGGCGGCTACAGGGCATCCCCTTGTTTTCAAAACATCATGAAAACATGGAGGGTGCGTGCTACGCAAATTGTGCAGCTTATTTTGATCTTAGAGCTAATTGCAAAATTTGGCGCTGTCCACACCGCACTTATTTCAAAATAAAGCGCTCTTCTGAAACATCCCTTATGCCTGGTGGGATGAGGGTTGCAGGGACGTCAGAATAGCGAGCCTGTTCTATTTCAAACTGATGGGTGCGCTCAAAAGACACAGAATAGCCTTTTTGGGGACTTCTGGTGCAGTGTAGAATTAGCCTTAGTTAATGACCCTGGTCTGGGTGTTTGCAAGATACCCCGAAGTGACAGCACACTGCACTGCAAAGTGCAGGGCTCATCACATGGACGGATCTCTGATCTGAAAGGCTCAGGCCTGCAGGTCGCCCTGGCCCTGCTGACCTCAGGGGCTTGAAGTGAATGGGACCCTTACCACTGACTCCTAGTCTTCAGAGAGGGCCCAATAGGGCTGACGTCTTTGGGCCAGGACATGTGGGAAGAGCAGAGTGCAATATGATCCTCGCCTAAGAGAGCGGTGCGTGTTGTTAGGTGCAAGGGCATACGTGAGAACGCAGCTGCTCTTATGGGGATGCCGGCACATCCACCGGGCACTGTGAGGCTTCTGCCATGATTTCTGCCTCCAGGCCTTATTTCTCCCCACAAGACGCTACAGGAACCGCTGCCAATTCTGCCTGAAATTCGGTCTCATTTATTAAGCAAAACAAATAATGACAAAAGTCCCAATTCCTCATTTTAAGCAGAGGTTATCTACTCCCTGGCAAGGGAGCAAAGCCAGGCGACACGCGCAACTGTCAGCTAGTTTGGGGGGTTTGTTCCTCGGACACCAAAGTGGGTGGCTCAGCCCCTGGGTTGATCTTCCGAGGCGCGGGAGCGGGATGGAAAGAGAGAACTTTCTCACTGGTTTCTGAGTGGCCCTTGTCCCATAGGTTTGTGAAGTGATGAGGCAATTTGCAGAGCAGTCCGAGCCCCAGCAGCCCAAATCAGCTGACGTGGGCCAGCCACGATGTTCTATTGCAGTGGTCCCCGGACCCCTTTTCAATCCGTTAACATTTTACGGCCCCCCCAAGGGGAGCGGCGGGAAGCAGCGGCCAGCAGCGGCCAGCACATCCCTTGGCCAGCGCTGCTTCCTCAGCTCCCACCCCCTCCATTCCTTGCCCATCCACAACACATACGGCAAGGGGGGGTTCATGGCCAAAGGCAGCTCCTGCCCCGGTACTCCCACCCCCCACCCGGCCGGGCACAGAGCCCTGGAGAAGGAAAAAAAAAAGGAAAAGAAAAGGAAGGGTCGGCCCACCACAGGACGGGAAGGGGGAGAGGCTGGAGTGCAAACGGCAGCGCAGCTGGTGGCGGAAGGAGGGTTGGTATCTCCCAGGGAATCAAGCTCCCATCCTGAGGGCAGGAGGCAGCGAGTGAACGGTGAGCCCTGGGCAAGAATCGCCTGTGGAAAGTCCCCGTCCTGCAGTGGGCCTGATCCTTACTTTTCCTTTCCGAAACTTTCCGTGGACCCCCTACCGTACCGTGGCGGACGCCCAGCGGCCCACAGACCACAGGTTGGGAACCACTGCTCTATTGCAATGCAGACAGGCCCTATCACGCTATGGGTACGTCTAGACTACGTGGCTCTGTCGATGGAGCCATGGAGTCTAGACGCCCCTACGAGAATTCAAATAAGAACTGCTACATGAAGTGCGTGGCCATGACACCGAGACCACTACCTACGGCCGGGGCTTACGTGAGGGGAGCTCCTCCTCTTCCCTCATTCATTCCACCCACTGACCAGGGAGTCTCTTGGGCCTGGTGGCAGCGGGATGAATCCCCTCAGAAGGTAGCACTAGAATTCAGCAGTGGAATCATCGAGTGCACAAATGCATCATGGGAAATGACTGCCCAGGACGCAGTACAGAAGGCAGGGATCTGGGAGCTACAGTGGATCACAGACTTAATATGAGCCAACCATGCAAAAAAAATCATTCTAGGATCCATTAGCAGGAGAGTTGTAAGCAAGAAGGACTTGTTCCGCTCTACTCAGCATTGATACGGTCTCAGCTGTACTATCGTGGCCACCGTTGGATGCTGCATTTCAAGAAAGATGTGGACCAGTCTGAAAAAGCTCAGAGAAGAGCTATACAAACGAACATGGGTCTAGAAAACATGAGCTATGGGGACAGACTGAAAAAAGGGGGTTTGTTTGGTCTGGAAAAGAGAAGGCGGGGGTGAGACATGGCAACAGTCTGCAAGTGCATAAAAGGTTGTTATAAAGAGGGGGATAAATGTTGTCTCATCCACTGAGGAAAGGACAAGAAGCAATGGGCTTAAACTGCAGCAAGGGCGGTGTAGGTTGGACATTAGGAAAAACTTCTGAACCATGAGGGTTGTTAAGCACTGGAACAAGTTCCCCAGGGAGGCTGTGGAACAAGTTACACACACTGGGTGGCTACGTCTAGACTAGCATGATTTTCCGGAAATACTTTTGAAAAGTTTTCCATTAAAAGCATTTTCAGAAAAGAGCATCTAGACTGGCAGGACGCTTTTCCGCAAAAGCACTTTTTATGGAAAACCGTCTGTGGCCAATCTAGACACGCTTTTCCGCAAAAAAGCCCCGATTGCCATTTTCGCGATTGGGGCTTTTTTGCGGAAAAGAAATCTCTGCTGTCTATACTGGCCCTTTTGCGCAAAATTCTTTCGGAAAAAGACTTTTGCCCGAATGGGAGCAGAATAGTATTTCCGCAAAAAGCACTGATTTCTTACAGTAGGAAGTCAGTGCTTTTGCAGAAATTCAAGCGGCCAGTGTAGACAGCTGGCAAGTTTTTCCGGAAAAGCGGCTGATTTTCTGGAAAAACTGGCCAGTCTAGACACAGCTGGTATGTCTAGACTACAAGCCTCTTTCGAAAGAGATCATCTAGATAGCCACAAGACTTTCGAAAAAGTGATCCCCTTTTTTGAAAGAGAGCCCCCAGGCAATCTGGATGCTCTCTTTCGAAAAAGCCCTGTTTGCATTCAAGAATTCCTTTTTTTTCAAAAGAGCTCTTTCAAAAAAAGGCGTTCTTCCTCGTAAAATGAGGTTTACCGCTGTTGAAAAAACCTCTGCGTTCTTTGGATTTAATTTCAAAAGAACGCAATGGCAGTCTTGACGCAGGTGAAGTTTTTTTGAAAAAACTCTGTAGTCTAGACATAGCCACTGTGATAGTCTAGAGAATACTGAGTCCTGCCTCGGTGCAGGGGATGGGACTCGGTGACCTAGCAAGGTCCCTTGTGGTCCTACATGTCCTCTGGCTCATGAGACCTAAAAGATGGGCGCATTGGAAGCATTTGGGAATGTGGGAACCCTCAGTGCCGCACTGGGTCAGCTGCGCAGCTGGTGCAAATCAGCTGAACTCCACTGACATCCTGGACTTGTGCTGAACAGACCCCGTTGCAGATCTGGTTCTACTCCCTTCCCGCCGGGCTGGGCAGCGCTATTTTTATTTTATTTTGGTTTGGTTTGACAGATGAGCCCAGAGATCTGGGGAAGCGGGGTCAGGGATGAGGAGCGGCTGCAAGACGCCTGGCCGGTGGGGACTGGATGTCCCCGCCACAGCAAGAAATATTTTATCTTTCATGTGTTTTGATCCCTGTCCCTGGTAACAAGCAGATGTTACCATGGCAATTGCCAAGTGATAAATCTCGATTATTATTGCCCGGTGGAGTAGGCTGGGAGCAGAAACGACCCTTATAGAACCACAGCGCTGCCTGCTCTGTTTCTCTTCTTTATTTTTAAGCCATAACCTTCCCTTGGCATCGCACACAGCCAAACCACCCCGGAAAGGAACGCTTCCATGGAGACAGCCCCCAGCAGTGGCCTCGAGGAACAGAAACCCGCACAGGCCAAACCTGCCAGACTTCATTCCTCCCAAGCTCTGTCCAATGGCAAAACACGCACGTTTTTCTAAACACGTCTTCCCCCAACCCTTTGAGAACATGCATTAGGCGGTATTCTTACTGCTGTTTGTTTCCCGGCAGCACATAGAAGAACCAAGCTGAGAGCAGGACTCATTGTGCCAGGCACTGTACAAACACAAGGGAAGAAACAGTCTCTGCCCCCAAACGGCTTACAGTTGAACTAGGCACAACACAGAAAGCCTGGGATAGAGGAAGTATCCTTCCCTTCTTAGGGATGCAGAATTATAACGCAGGAAACACGAGTGACTTGCCGAAGAGCCAGCTCTCCTGAGTTGTAGTCTTTTGCCACAAGACGTGTGACTATTTCTGGGGGGTGTATCTCTGAAATCCCCTCAACTGACATTGTCAAAGGCATTTGAGAGAATACAGAGGAGTACCTGAGGCCAACTTGAAAAGAGGGGAGCCAAGCTAGATATGGGACAGGCCTGACAGACTCACGTCCACAACTCTGGCTTTGTGGAGTCTCATGATTGGCCAGGGCAAGATGCGGCCCGGAGACTGAGTCCAGCCTGCCTAACACTGTGATGGGCTGGCGGGCGGCATCTGGCTGTTTTCTATAGCCTGCTGCCTGTGCCACTGAATTTCCAGGTGGTGGCTGGGGCAGCCAGATCCTATTTAAATGGCTCCTGGCCACAATGCGACCCTGGCAAGGGCCAGAGCTGGAACCGCAAGTCTTTCCAATAGCTGCAGCAAGCCTGGGTGGCTGCCATGCGGTAGCAGCGGGGTCGGGAGCTGCAAACCCTTTGCTGTGTTTTTAATTCAAAGCCTCTGGCCCCAGACAACTCTGGGGGGAGGCTAGACCCCAGCCCCGCCCCTGCTGCCAAAGGTCCCGCCCCTTCCGGGGATGAAGCCTGTCCGTGACCACCTACCAAAATTCATTAAGTATCCCCCTAACAAAACTTATTGCCCACCCCCGGCCTAGGGTTTTTGGTAGCTTATATTCAGCATTGGAGACACGCAAATAATCAAGACCCTCTTTATTTCATAAACACGGCCCCTTTGATGTCTCCACCAGCTCTAGCTCTGACCACGGGCAAATCACACGTCACTTTCAGAGGCAAATGAATATTCCGCAATAACTTGCTGTGCTCTTTGTCCTATTCTAACTGGCGGCTCCTTGAATAAAAGCACCAAGTGGACCACCGAGAAGCGGGAGAATACGTCTGGTACATCTGGGAACCTATCACATTTAGCAATTCACACCTCCATCCGGGAAAGTGGCATCAAAAGTCAACCCCTCAGGGAGACGGACAAAACATCTTCCTTATTTCTGAGCAGGTTCTCAATGCCCCTCCTGAACAGATGTCATTTGCAATGCATATTCCAGACCGGCTTTCATCTCAGTCCCTTTCACTTTTTGCCAGAATATTTCTGTGTGTAATTTCCCCTAGGGGGAAACACACATCTGAAATTCTGCTTTTAAAATTCCCTTTCCTCTTCCTCCCTGGCCTCTCTCTCATGCTGGCTTTCCCCTCTCTGCAGGCACAGCCACAACCGGCCGTAAATCTACAAACCAGCCCTCTTCCCCTTTGAAATACAACCAGTGTTGTTTGGAATCCCTGACTTCTTGCTCCTTTTATCATTTCCCGTATTTCACTTATTCAGATCCACAGATTACATTTGTCTTTCAAAACTGCTTTCTCGGTTGGTAACTCCTTCCCCAGCCTGTCCTTCGGATGTGTTTGATCCACTCCTGTAGATTAGCACATATCACTTGTATTTTAGTAGCATCTAAATGCCTCAGTGCGATTGGCACTCCACTGTGCTGGGCATTACACGTGCAGTGAGAAACTCCCAGGTCCAATGGGCTTAGGAAAACTGCAATTGCCAGACTGGGTCAGACTCAAAGTCCTTCCCCAGTGTCCTATCCACTTCTGTCTCTGAGGCTGTGTCTAGACTACAGGGTTTTTTCGAAAAACGTGGCCTTTTTTTGAAACATCTTCCCCTGCGTCTAGACTGCTGCCGCATTCTTTCAAAAGTAAATGAAAGAACGTGGCCGTTTTTTCAACCGCGGAAAACCTTGTTTTACAAGGAACAATGCCTTTTTTCGAAAGTGCTCTTTCAAAAAAAGGTGCTATGTAATGCAAACTGTGCTTTTTCGAAAGACAGCCTCCAGACTGCCAGCTGTGTCTAGACTGGCAAGATTTTCTGGAAAATCATCTGCTTTTCCGGAAAAACTTGCCAGCTGTCTACACTGGCCACTTGAATTTCCGGAAAAGCACTGACGATCTCATGTAAAATCATCAGTGCTTTTCTGGAAAAACTATGCTGCTCCTGTTTGGGCAAAAGTCTTTTTCCGAAAGACTTTTGCCCAAAAGGGCCAGTGTAGACAGCATAGTTCTGTTTTCCGCAAAAAAGCCCCGATCGCAAAAATGGCGATCGGGGCTTTTTTGTGGAAAAGCGCGTCTAGATTGGCCACGGATGCTTTTCCGCAAAAAGTGCTTTTGTGGAAAAGCATCCTGCCAATCTAGACGTGCTTTTCCAAAAATGCTTTTAACGGAAAAGTTTTCCATTAAAAGCATTTTTGGAAATTCATGCCAGTGTAGACGTAGCCCTTGGGTGCTCTCTTTTGAAAAAGCGGCTTGATTTTTCGAAAGTATTGGTTGTAGTCTAGGTGCTCTTTTTCGAAAGTATCTTTCGAAAAAGACTCTTTTGAAAGAGGCTTGCAGTCTAGACGTAGCCTGAGTGTGACTAGCTCCAGGGTGAGGAACCCTGGATAGCAGACGTGGAATAATCTTTTCCCTGTGTTAGGTCTCCCCCTGTTCTCTCAGGGTATGTCTACACAGTGGTGCTAGCTTGAAATAAGCTACACAATTTGAGCTACACAAATTGCATAACTTATTTGGAGTTAATTTCGAGATTGCTGTTTCGCTATTTCAAAACGTTCCTTACTTCTCGTGGGTCAAGGTTTACAGGGACTTCGGAATAGTGAGTCTTTCGAAATAATGGGATTTCTGTGAAGAGGTGGGATAGCTATTTCAGGATACTCCAAAATAGCATCGCAGTGTAGATGTAGCTTAAGGGTGCACTGTGGCACTATTTTGGGAGACTTCTGTCAGCTCACAGGGCCATGGACAAACAGGATTATGGATTCGCTTCAACACAGAGTCGATTAGGGACAGTTGCTTTTATTGGTTTCTCTATGTCACTACTACTACAGGGTTAATGCTGCCAAATAGTTACACAACTACTGCAAAGTGACACATCAATAAGAACAGGCAGAGCAATGCATAAAAGAGTAACAGGCACTAAGAAATGCTTACGTCCCTTAAATCTGCAGGGACTCCTGTCCCTATCACCTCACACCAGGGCCACAGTGGACGTGGCTCCAGCTGGGGGAAATCCGGGCACCTTTGAGGTTGGGGTCCCGGGTGAAACTCACCAGGGGCAGGACTCCCAGTGATCTTATACCTTAGCTGTTTACTGAGTGTATGTGCACTGGCTCGATGCCACTCTCAACATTTCCGAGGGCCGAGGTCATGTTATTTATCCCATACTCGGCTCTCAGCTAGGAAGCATAAGGCTGTGGCTGATGAAGGCCATCTGATAAAGAACACCTGGTGTATTTACCGACAGGGGTCATGCCTGGCCTAGAGGAATAAAAATATAACCCCTGCCAGCCTACATATGGCTTCCACTACAATTTCCAGTACCCTGAAACAGCTATTCTGTGTCTTTTGAACAAGCCCGTTGTTTCGAAATATAACAGGCTTGCTATTCTGATGTCCCTGCAAACCTCATTCCACAAGGATTAGGGGACGTTTCATAATAGTGGCTTATTTCAAAATTTGGCACTTTGTAGACAGCTCCAAATGACGAAAAAAACTATTTCAAAAGTAGCGCAAAATAAGTTATGCAATTTGCATAGCTCAAATAGGGTAGCTTATTTCAAGCTAAGGGTGCAGTATAGACACACTCTAATAGAGACTGACTCAGGAGGCTTAACATCCTAAAAGCGATGCCCCCCACCCCACCACCACCACCACCACCACCAGCCTATCCTCAGATATCCACAGAAAGTCAATGAGCCATCGCAGCCAGTTCTGAGCTGGGAAGGGACACAGCTGGGTTGGCTAGAAACTCACGTGCTAAGATTTCACAGATCACCCATCTCTAGTTCTTACTCACAGGGAAGGGGCATGTTCCAACAGTTCAAGCTGGACTTTAGGGCCCAGGATTAACAGCCCTGTCCTCAGTGTTGTCAGACAGAGACCGGTCTGAACATGGCAGCCTTTGATTCCCTTTCCCCAGCGGCAGAGTGAGGAGGGAGTCCGGGGAGACAGCCTGGTCCCTGTGTGACTCACAGCCCCCTGGTCTTTCATCAGGAGCCTGTTAGAACAGCCCAAGTGCTAACCGGGAGATCAAGCTCATGAAACCCGGCTTTGGCCACCGACATCAAAGCGACATAACGAGAGCTCTGGGATGCTTCTGGGGAAGCAGATGCTGCTGCGGATGCTTTCTGCTACCAGCTCTGGCTCCATTCCTCTCCCCCCCACCAACTCCCTTTTATCTGCAACATCATTAACAGAATTCACTCACAAGTGGAGGAGTTGAGGCAGGCTCAGTGAGGCCCAACCACCCAGAGCCTCCTCCTTTTGGGAATGGGACAATGTGATGGTAGCAGATGGACATAGTGCCGGGGTGGCTCCTTGGGCTCTGGATGGGGGGAGATAGGGAGGGGGGGGGAGAAAGAAAGAAAGAAAGAAAGAAAGAAAGAAAGAAAGAAAGAAAGAAAGAAAGAAAGAAAGAAAGAAAGAAAGAAAGAAAGAAAGAAAGAAAGAAAGAAAGAAAGAAAGAAAGAAAGAAAGATGCTGTCCACCTGAGAGAAGCAGAACCATGCTGAATACCAGCCTCAGACATGGACAACAAACTTTACAAACTGTAAGAGGAGTGGCCGTGTTAGTCTGTAACTTTAAAAACAAGAAGCAGTCCTGTGGCAGCTTAGGGTGTGTCTAGACTGCATCCCTCTGTCGAAAGAGGGATACAGAGTAGGCACATCAAAATTGCTAATGAAGCAAGGATTTAAATATCCCGTGCTTCATTAGCATAAACATGGCCGCAGCTTTTTTTTGACACAGAGATTTGTCGACAAAAAGCGGAAGTCTAAACACGGATCTGTCGAAACTAAACCCTTTTTCGACAGATCCTGTAAACCTCTTTTTTTGAGGAATATAGGATCTGTCGAGAAAGGGTTTATTTTCGACAGCTCTGCGTCTAGACTGCCGCTTTTTGTCGACAAAGCTCCATGTCGGAAAAAAGTGGCGGCCATGTTTATGCTAATGAAGCAGGCACCTGTTAGGGATGGTCTAGATGGTGCTTGGTCCTGCTGTGAGGGCAGGGGACTGGACTCGACGACCTCGCGAGGTCCCCTCCAGTCCTAGTGTTCTAGGATTCCACAATTCTACGTCATCCGGCCTGCGCCGCACCATCATTATGAGCTGACAATGCAGGCTGTCTGGGGCCATCCATCGGCACAAGGGCCAGGCACAGTCCAGACCCCCGTGAATGCACGAAGACTCTGCATTTCTCTAGTGCCTTTGACCTCAGGACATCACAGCACTTTGCAGAAGCAGCCACACACTGAAGCTGCACAAGCCAGTGATCAGAACCAGACCTGGGACCTGTTTCCTCCTCTGACGCTGACCTTGGATTAGTCAACTCTGCCTCCTTCTTACATTCTCATGTTTCTTTTTTTCAGACGGAGTTCTTTGGGGGCAGGTACTGACTCACTATATACACAAGAGGACTCGAATTATCCCCATTTTACAGATGCTCAGGAAAGCAAAGAGACTTGCCCATGGCCACCCGGTGAGACAGTGGCAGAATCAGGAATGTGTCTCTGTCTCTCAGTATCTGTGTTATACAATGGAAACTGAGCTCTGCATACTCCCCCTTCCCTTCCTCCATTGCTGAGATCTTGTTGTCTATATATTATTAAACGTGGCTAGAAGGGAAGTGTCGAACCATGACAAACTTGGCTGTTTATTTCTTTCCTGGATTCCAGCTCCCAAGGTCGCTGTCAGGTTCTGAATTCCCTCTGCCGCATGATCTCACTCTGCTTCCAAACAATATTCTCCCAGCAGACCTCCCCGTGTCTCTGTCACTCTAGAAATAAAACAAAACTATCAATTCCTTAATTGTTTTCCTTCCTCTCGAGGGCATCATAACCCGCAGATGTCACTCAACAGCTAATATACTGCTCCTTCCCTCGCTTCACCATCCGGGGCCTTCTCTAGCTAGAGGGATAGCAAACTGCTGGCAAGCTGCTGGAGTTGGCGGCCAGCACAGAAGGCTGGAATGGCACCCAGGGGACGTGGGGAGGCAGAATTTCTCCTTTCTGGAGGGAGTCCAAACACAAAGCAGGGATCTCTGTCTCGTTTGCGTTCCTCTGCCTTCCATGCACTGAGGGCAGGGGTCTGTTTCTGAGAAAGCGAGGCGTTAAGGCCATTAGCGTGGAAGTCCTCTCGACAGGTTCTACGTTTTTTAAACACAGCTCTGTTCACTCCTGACCTGCAGGCAGCCTCCCCTGCCCGCCAGTTCCCCTGCTGGTCCTGAGCCCGTGACACCTCAGTGCTGTCCTGCAGCAACTCCACCGCCCCTGCCGCTATTCCAGTCTTAGGCCTCCAACGCAGCTCGGACAAGGCCTTCAGCCTTGTCTTACAGCATCCCTGCTACTCCAGCCCTTGGCAGCTAGAATCCCAGGGCTGGAAGAGCCCTCAGGAGTCAGAGTCCAGCCCCCTGCCCACGGCAGGACCAACCCCAACGAAATCTTCCCAGCCAGGGCTTTGTCAAGCTGAGACTTAAACACCTCTAGGGATGGAGATTCCACCCCCTCCCTGGAGAACCCATCTCAGTGCTTCCCACCCGCCTAGGGAAATAGTTTTCCTAATGTCCAACCTAAACCTTCCCCACTGTAACTTGAGACCATTGCTCCTTGTTCTGTCACCACTGAGAACAGCCTCTCTCCATCCTCTTTGGAACCGCCCTTCAGGAAGTTGAAGGCTGCTCTCAAATCCCCCCTCACTCTTCTCTTCTGCAGACTAAACAAGCCCAAATCCTTCAGGCTTTCCTCATAGGTCATGTGCTCCAGCCCCCTCATCATTTTGGTTGCCCTCCGCTGGACCCTCTCCAATGCATCCACATCATTTCTATAGTGGGGTAAGGAGCCAGAATGGGATGCAAGACTCCAGATGTGGCCTTATAAAGGCTGTTTTTCCCACAAACCCCAGACCAGCTTTGATGCCTCCCCCTATTACTCCGTTCTTGGGCTCCTCACTCAGCAGAGCCAGCACCCCTCAGCAACATTCCCTCTAATCTTTTCCATCCATGTGCAGATTTTTTCCGTCCATGTGTGGAATAAAATTTTACATGCACGGAGGCATTTGGGAATGTGCACCACCAATAGAAACAAAAACCTGTGGAGCTCTGCTACTCAGCTGGGCCTCATTGGAATCTCTCCTGTGTGGCTGCCCACACACCCAGCTTACAGGGAACACTGCCCCTTCAGTCTTGTCTGGCAGCACCTCTTGCAATTTCAGTCCTGGGCTCTCCCAGCTAGTCGATTCTTGGCTCCCCCACCCCCACAGCTGTCTGCACAGGTCTCTGTAAACCAGACACAATATAGTCTCAGGAGAGACCAAGGAAGCTACCAGGAAACTAGCCAAACCTTGCGATCCATTTATCAAAGCACCTGCAGTTCTCATTTCCGGGTGAGTGAAACAATAAAACACATTGAGCATAGAAAGCTGCATCCAGAGCATTTTATTAAATGTAGGGAAAAAAATAAATAAGTGCAGACCTGTTGGCTCATGCCAGCTCTTGTTCTACATCAAACGCCTCTGGTCCCAAACTAATGGTGTTATGTAGGCTGCTATATTGGTTCCTGGCTTTATGATACTGCCCCTTATGCTTGCAATTTATTCTCTTGAGTTGAGCAATTATTTGACATATTGCCCTCATATGTGACTTATTGCATCATTGTTATTATGTCCCTAGCAAGCCCCAGTACAAGTGGGCTGCCAGCTTGGAACTGCAGATCTTCAGCAGAGACATTGAGCAGAAGGGGATAATTCCATTGTCTGGCCTCAGTAATAGACTCTTGTCCAATAGTTACGGAGGGAGGCAGTGTTGCCTACTAGACAGATCCGTGGATAGGGACTGAGAAGATCTGAGTTCTTTTTCCAACTCCTCCACTGGTTGCTTAGTGAATATGGGCCAATTACTTCACCTCCCTCTGTGCCTCAGTTTCCTTATGTGAAACTTGGGGATAATATTAACAGCTTTCAAGTACCTAAAACATTACCAGGAAGAAGAAGAAGAAAAGTTGTTCTTCTTCACCTCTGATGATAGGACCAGGAAAATGGGCTTAAGTTGTAGCAAGGGAGGTTTAGGTTGGACGTGAGGAAAAACTTCCTGTCACGGTGGTTAAATGCTGGAATAAATTGTATAGGGAGGTTGTAAAATCTCCACCATTGGAGATATTTAAGAGCAGGTTAAGCAAACACTTGCTAGATAGAGTCTATATGGTGCTTGGTCCTACTGTGCGGGCAGAGGACTGGACTTGATGATCTCTCAAGGTTCCTTCCAGTTCTAGCATTCTATGATTATTCCTGTGTAAATTGCTTTGAGATCTTTGACTGAAAACACAATTATTGGTGCCATCATCTAAAGATGGGGTCACCATAGTTTAGTCCAACCCATGCTGGCTTCAAAGCAGACTTTAGACAACATTAATTGTGCCCGAGTGCAAAATGGGAAGATGTTGTAATCAGAAAAAGGAATTTGGAGCTACGACCCTTCTGAAAATCTAGCCCAAAGTCTTTTTGAGAGGCAGTCAAAGGTATGGGATAGTTATTTCAATCAAACCACATTCATCCCTTCCTGCCTGCTTGGGATAGAATATATACAGTGAAGCTTACTTTGAAAGTTGGGTTTTATCATCTGCAGGATTATTAGCAGGTGTGAGAGGGATGAGTTGGATTTTTTTTCTACAAAAGAATAAATCAGTGCCTTCCTCTTCCAACTCGTCTGAACACCTCATTTAAACATTTATCATAGGGCACGGCACACAATATTCTTTACAAATTGAGGTGTTACGCAGCCTTGAAGGAGCTGACACGCTGCAGCTAGCATTGTGAGTATTTTGTCACCCTGATATTTTGAGGCGAAGTTGTGTATCTCTTTTGACTGCTGCTTGTTCACAAGGTGGAATGATCCTTTTTAAACACTGCCACTATAATTAAAGTTTTATAAAAATCTTCAAAAGAGGAAGGGGGGGAGGAGAGCTTCCTTCAAAACAGACTTACAAAGAGATGTCACAGAGGGAGAAAGCAAAACTCTGACATGTGTAGCAATCTCTCTGCTCCTCCAAATCCCTGGGAAATGTTTTACCAGTGATCAGGAATCAAGTGCTAATCTAAAACCAGAAGCACCCACATAACAGTCTTGGATTCTACTGATTGATTAAAGCAGTGGTGCCCAACCTTTTGGGGCTGCCAAGCACCCTGGGGCGGGGCCACTCATGCACCAGGCACCTGGGGGCGGGGCTGCACATACGCCTGGGGGTGGGGCCACCCATGCGCCGCACTCCCAGGGCAGGCGCTGCTTCTGTGCCGCACGCCCAGGGGTGGGGCTGCCCATATGCCACGCGCCCGGGGCTAGCACCGCCCCTGTGCCGCACACCCGGGGGCGGGGTCAGCCCCGATCACTCGGCAGGCACACAGAAATGGCCCGGCTGGTGCCATGGCATCCATGGGCACTACGTTGGGGACCACTGGATTAAGGAATGGCTGCCTAAGGTTGCCAGATGGTTTCAACAAAAATTCCGGACACACTTGACATTACATCACAATCTACATTCCATCTGATTTAGGAAAAAAACGGACATTTCTATTTTCTCACTTACATTTTCTCAATTTGTTTCTCAAACAGAAAGCTCAAATACTGGACTGACTAGTTCAAAACCGGACACCTGGCCACCTTAGCTGCCTATGGAAGTCTCAACTCACCACCACATTGCTTCAGTCTCTGACACTGGGGTACCTCCAGCCATTCTGGTGTCAAACTGGAGCAATGCCTGAAGAGAATCAGGCCCGGAGAAGCAAAGAAGCTTGCAGAACTAACTGGCTCTCTGGTTTTCTATTTCAGTGCACAGGAAACAGGGTTCTAGCTATCTACCAGCGCTTCCTGGACTCGAGCACTAGAGTTGATCACCAGTTAATATTCACCCGTTACATAGATGTTGATTTTTCTGAACAGCCTTAAAAAATTATTTGTAAAAGACTCATGTTGCTAAAGCTGGAAATATCAGTGGTAAGGAGATGGAAACTGCAATAGCCACATCTCTTTCCCCCGCCCCCCCCCCCCCCCCCGTATTTCAGGGCTTTTCGCTTCTTTGGAGGACTCCAGGAGGAAGCATGCTCTCGAGCACAAGGGAGCTGCACCAGAGGCCTGCTTGCTAGCCAGAGGCTACGTCTAGGCAGTAGCTCTTTTTTGGGATACCAGAGGTATCCGGGAAAAGTTCTGCTGTGTCCAAGGAACACGTCGGCTTTCCCAAAAAATATTTTGTAAAAGTGGACGCGTTCTTTTGCCATCGCTGTACACCTCGTTGCACGAGGAAGAAGGGATGTGCCGAAAGAGGAGGTTTTCCCGAAATTTGGCGCCGTGTAGACGCGCCAAATTTCGGAAAAGCCTCTTCCGAAACAAAATCAGAAAATCTTTTTCTGACTTTTCTTTGCGGCGTGGACACAGCGTCAGCCTGCCCCTGGCCTGCTGTGACGGGGAGTGCGCTGCTTGAACCCCGTGTTCGTACAGCAGCTGGAGCACCGGGGTAAGCTAGCAACTGTTTAGGGGCAGTTCAGATTGTGGCAAGCACCCCGTCCACCTCCAATCAGAAAAGCACGGAAATACGAAGCAAAGAGAAAGACTTCTGCATTCCTTTTCACTCTCCTGCTGCCTGCCACGCTGAGCTCTGCCCAAAAGCTATCCATGCCCCCAGCCCCCTCCGCCTGGGGCTCAAAATGCAAACGCTTCCCAGGCCCCTCATGGCTGTGTCGGCCCATTCAGCACTGTCCCGTGTCCCAGGCACCGTGCAGCTCACCTGGAAGGGTCTCGGAGCTGGGAGGGCCAGGCTCCCATTGCTCTGAGGGCTGGGCAAATTTCTGTGGGTACTTCAGGGAGCAGCTACAGGTCAAGGCCCGGGGTGGGGCAGCAAACACCCTCCCACAAAGGAAACAAGAGCTGCAGATGGAAAACCATCTGGGGTATTACCAGATAGGCTGCTGCCACCTCCAGGTTTGTTTCCTGGGACCTGCTGTCTGCCACATGTTTACACAACCCTGCGGCAGGGGAGACTGCGTCTCCTTCCCCATCCTGCTGGGCCCCTTGATGGGAAGTCTTTATTCACGGGAGCGCTCCAGGACTGCCCAGTTGCCATGCACAGCTTGTTTGGCAGCACATTCCTGGCCAGGAGAGTGCTACTAAATGCTCATCCAGTGCCAAGCTCCAGGAGGTAAAAGAGCCCCCTTGTTTTCCAGCACTCAAAGAGCAGGTGGGGGGGACTTAAGCTGATCATGCCAGCCAGGGGCATGGTGTCTAAAGAAGCCATTTCAAAGGAGGGGGGGAGAAGACTTTGCAGTGACACGGTGGTTTCATCTGAGCGTCCTGAAGCACTGGGACAAACATCCCCAAACTCAAAATCTACTGCGCTTATGAACGAGAAAGAATTAGACCCTCCTGCGTCTGAATCTCCTGATTCACAGGCACATTCTCTGCGTGCACAAACGTACATTTTCCTCTTCTCTGCTGCTGCAGGAAAGGCCCACACCCACCAAGAAGTGACTAGACTGTGGAACCGGTAAGCAGACGCGGCACGCAATGCTGCCTAGTGCACAAAGCCAGCAGCCGGGAAAGAAGAGAGAAACCTGTCCCTCTCCTGCCGTGTCAACTCCCCAGCCGTTGTAAACTGGAAGGGTGCAATGAACTCGGATGGAGCGATACCGACTTCCCCCTGCTGGGGTTCTGGCCAAGGGGAGATCGGCGACAAAAGCAAGCGGCACATTGTCAGACGTGGTTTCTGAGTTGGACACATGCCGTGCAGCTCCCTCAGTCATTCTTGGGAATTATTAGTAGTATTATTTATAGTGCTGTAATGCCTAGGAGCCAGAGCCATGGACTAGGCGTCAATGTGCTAAGTGCTGTACATGGCAAATAGCATTATCCTCCTTTAACGTATGTGGATAAGAGATTTTCCCTAGGCCACACAGTGAATCAGTGGCACAGCTAGAAATAGAACCAGGTAGTGCTGACCCTCCACACCCCTAGTTCTAGTCACCAGACAACAATATTTCAGCTCTTTTACCAGCTCCTTCCCTCTCCCCACTCCTCCCTTCTCTTCCCCCAGCAGTTACTATTGACTATTGACAAGCAGCACCATTATGAGGTGCACTACAGCTTGTGGTGGAACAAAAATGACAGGGTTCTAAGCTGAGGAGAAGCAATTTCCAATGCAATGCTGTCAGAGTTTGGCACAGCTATCCCACCGCACATCACTCGGGCAGCAATGCTGGAGAGGGTTCTGGAGGCCGGGGGAGCGAAGGATATCATCCGTAATGGTATCGCACTAACTCTTCTCAGCCAGGAAGAGCTGCATCAGCGTGATGGACTCCCAGATAAGCTGATATCTCATCCACCCCCACAAAAGAAGCCTGACCCCTAATTTGTTAAATCCAGAGATTAATGCTGAATTAACCTCTAACAAGCAGCCTGGAGGCGGAGGTGGCCATGGGCCTCTGCACAGAAGAATTTCGGCACCAAATACAAATCACGCTGAGGTGAGTCAGACCCCCTGACGCCGGCCATTGTCTTCCCTGGTGGATTGTTTTTGGAGAGGGCTATAATTTTTAACCACCCGACAGCGGTTCTGTGGGTGGGAAGTCAGGCTATTCCTTTCTCTGGGTATGTTTACACTACAGAGTTCTTCCGGAAAAACTACACTTATATCCACACTGCTATTGTGTTCTTTCCACAGAAAGGCAAAAGAACGGAGGGGGTTTTCCGATGGCAGCAAACCTCATTCTACGAGGAAGAAGCCTTTTTCCGAAAGAGCTTTTTCGGAAAAAGGCGTGTGTGGACGCAGAAGAGGGAGGACTTTCGAAAGAAGAGGCATCCAGGAAAAATCACAGATGCTCTGGTGGCCACTCCGTCCAGAGTAATCACGACTTAAATACGACAGAGCGTCCAAATCAATGTGGATGCTATCTTTTGAAAAAGCAGATCGCTTTTTCGTTGCGCTTTTGCTGTGTGGACGCTCTCTTTCGGAAGAAGTTTCTCCAGAAGATCTCTTCTGGAAAAGCTTCTTCCAAAAGAAGCCTTCAGTCTAGATTTAGGCTATGTGGCAAACGCCTCAGAGGCTTTCAATACACGGGTTGGTCCTTTTTACTTTCTAGGTAAGGATACGGACTCATGAGACTTGGTAGGTTACAAATAGAGTAATCTACCAAGTCTCAAATTGAACCCCAGGAGAAACTTTTCAACGCCTTCGGCTCAGAATCACCCTTTCTCTGCACCTTCAACCATTTGCACCCGTGCAAGAAGCAGCATTGTACACTAACAACAATGACTCGCTAAGACTCTGAGCAAGAGGAGTCAGGGCCGTTTCAGTTAGGAGGAGTTTGCTCTGCCTATTCAGACAGGTACAATCCACCACTTCAGACACAGTGACTTTTTGCCCCAGGACTTCAGAGCATGAGAACCTATAATTTGTATAACACACAAAAGTAAAACCCATTGATTTCCTGAACTGTCTACCTCCTACCAGGAGCCCCTATCAGCCTCTTACAGCATCTGGCTCGCCACAGGATTCTCTTTGCTTTCCTGGTTACCCTTCTATGTCTGCAAAAGCAAACTTGAGAACAGCCCCAGGAAAGGCTAGAAGGTGACTTTGGTTTATTTATTTTTTTAAGCATGTGACAATCTCAGTCTTATCTGACCAAATCGCTTTGCTGATCGGCCGTGCAAAGGCGTCCCAGAGAGCGGGGGCATCTCTGCACGACCTCTGGAAATGCTCGCCGAGCCGATGCTGAGCTCGGAGACAAGAAACCGCCTGGGAGTCCCAAGACGGCGAAAGGAGATAGTCACCGTGGAAACGAGGCGCGATGGCCGTGCACGGCCGGGCACAGAACCCTGAGCTCTGTTTCCTCAGCCCGTTGGGAGGGAGAACCACCGTCCAGTTGGGAAGGCAGGGGTGGATAAGAGTTTTGCAGGGCCCAGGGCAGCCGCCCAGCTCGCCCTGCCCTATATCCGCCACTGTGGGGAGGGAAGGGATTGGGAGTGAACGAGGAGTCAGAGGTAGTTGGGGCCCACATAGGAAAAAGCCAAGACCCAGCATTTCTTAACAGAAGTCCCAAATGCTTCACTTGGCCAAGATGAACTGATTCAGACACCTCGAAGGAGTGTGTTTGACATCAAAGGGTAGGTCAACTCCAAAACAGGGCCCTGGGGTCCAGTGTTCTGGATAGACTTGGATTTTTAGTCACGGAATCATCAGTCACAATTGTTGGGTGAAGAATTTTTCCAGTCTGCAGCCTATGGGGCAGGCTGATATTCTTCCTTCATGGCTTGTCACGCGTCATGCGAGTCAGCTGGGCGATTACAACTTTTTAAACTGGGTAATAATGGCAGCCATGAATACGTCTGTTCACACACAAACCCCACATGGACTGAGGATTCCCCCTCTCTCTGTACAAACACTTTCGGGTGGTGAATGAATCCAGCAGTCATATGAATACTACAGTACTTTGATTTGATGTAGGGGGCAAACCTGCCTGTTGTGACCAGTGGTTCAGGAGGCCAGGGGGTGTATACAAGCACCATTTAGCAGCCTTCGTCTAGCCACAGTAATGGCTGTTGACTCAGTGGGCCTAGTTCAGCCCTGATGTGACTCCACCTCAGCTAATTGTAATTACAGAGGTATTAATTGGAAAAAGCCTCAACTGATGTCAATCAGCATAGCTCCATTGAATTCACTGGAGCTATACCGGTTTACATTCTCTGTCCGGTGGATTTACACCAGGGATAAATCTGACACAATACATTAAAAGTTCATTCGCTTTCCTGCAGGGAACACACAGTTGAAGCCACTGACTGAACCGACAAAAGTAGCCTTTAGTGCATTTGTAAGCCATGGGTGGTGGGAACATAACAATATATCCCTTTAAATCTGAGAACCCTGGCATTGCTAAGAAAATCCTAGCATCCCTCCACCTGTGACCATGCAATTAAACTTGTCCCTGTAGCAGTAAAACACTTGCACGAGGCTAAGTGGCTAAGTTTGCTCCTCAAGCCAATGCAATACTCCCTGAGCAACTTTCCCAAAGAAATCTGGAGTGCACCCACAACACCACCAAATGTCTGGAGCTGTCGGAGAGATTTCATCAGCCAGGAACTTGACATTTCCCTAACAGGAGATCCAGAGATAAAAGTTGTCACAAAGTTTGTGCTCCCTCCTCTCCCCCCAGTGATACGATAGGGATCATCTGCTAGTACAGAGGCTGAATTCTCTTAGTGCTGCGGCTTTTTTATTAAAAAAAAAATGACTTAGAATTGATGATTCCTGGTATGAAGCAGTTTGTCACCTGTGCTTTTATGATTACAGCAACTAAGGGGAAAAAGATGTCCTTTCAGATAAGCATTTGAAAGGGGGGAAAAAATAGAAGCTTTCAAAGGGTCTTTGTTCTCTTGAAGTGCTCTCGTTCCAGAAGCCAGGCAGATTTCTCTGGAGGAGGGGAAGGAGGTGGAATTTAAAAACAAAATGCGTCCTCGTTTTCAAACTGTTTCATATTATCAGTCATCAATTATGGAATTTGCCTTGACTAATGTTTCAGGCCATTATATTACCCTCGATGTTTATAATTGGATCCTAAATTAGGATTAATTCTCAAGGAAAAGGTTCCATGCTAAACAGGTTGTTTCGCTCTCTGTGGAACTCCTGGTGACATTCTCGTTACTAAAATAATCATTTGCTTTTTAACATTTAGAGAGAGAGAGGGGGGAAAAACCAGCTAACCTTTTTCAGCAGCTCTACAGCCCCAGCTTAGGTCACGAGGCTGGTGGCTCATGTCATCTTAGTTGTTAGTGATGACAGGTTCCAACTCTGAAGTCACGGCGCTTGGGTTTGGAGGTGGTTGTGTGTGAGACGCAGGGGCAGGCTGCAGGTTCGGGTGGGGAGGAAAAGCTCAGCAGTAGGACGGATACCAACCATTCCAAGACAGAACGGCACATGGAAATGGGGCAACACGTCACGTGAAAACCATAGAACAGGGTGAAATGTACTGGTGGGAGAGGGTGCTGAAATGCCACTGTCGGGAAGACAGATGACATGACGGATCTTCTCCTAGGCATCATGTGCACTTTTCAGTTACATTTTTTGCAGCAGCTAGCCATGAAACAGGAAGCTGACAAAGGGCAGGAGGAAAAGTCACTCTGTGGCCTTAAGGAATGTGGGGGTCGCTATCATTAGAGCTCACACGCCTTCCCCGGGGACTTCTCCTCCTGCACTGAGATGCCCCCCACCACAGCCAGCCCCTCGGCCAGGGCTGGTGGCTTGTCTTTGCAGAGTCAGGGCACATCTAAATAAAAGCCCAGGCCTTGCCATCAGCTCGTTTGTCACACAGAGATATCCGACGCGACTTTGCCGCTCTGACAGCGCAAGGCCACACACCACGGGTGACCATTAGTGTGCCGTTAATTTATGGAGCAACCCAATTTCCAGTCTCGCTCGAGGGCATAATCCTCTCAATTAAAGCCTTCCGTTTCGAAATCCTCCCTGAGTTCTTCATGCGCTAGAAGGGGCAGACAGCCAGGAGTGAGGCAGGGGGACCAGAGTGATAGTTAGAAGCTGCTTCGTTACTGTTTGACATGGTTTAGGTGGAGAAACGTAACATCGGGGAGAAGCAGGGAAAAACCCAGCGTGAATTAAATGAGAACCAAACACAACCCCAGTGAGATTAGAATGGGCTCCTGGCGCCCGGTGAACGGCAGGAGTCTGCAAAAGACAAGAGTCCCCGGACGCACGCTTAGAGCGTAGATAGCTGGCTGATCGCTCGAGGGGGAAGGAGTTGTAAGACAAGTGCTGGAACCAGGCATGTTTGTAGCTGCGCTGAATGGAAAAACACTTCATGGGGTGATGACAAACAACGGATCCGTTACTACTCGGTGGAAGTTGAGAGGAAGGGGGAGGTATTGACATTGCTGGTGACCATGTAGCAGCAGCGCTCTCATTTCCACGACCTTGCCACAGAAGCTTTGACCACACAAACATGGGCTCTGAGAGAGAGAGCTCCTGTGGCAACAGGCTCCTGGATCCTCCGCTCCATTGCAAGCAGGACACCGTAGCATTCAGACATGCTCCTCTGGAGACGCCCATCCTGATGCACCACACTCGAGTTTGGAATGGCCCAAAATGCTGGGAAAAGTTTTGCCCCCTCCCAGAGGTCTGCTCTGAGATGAGGTGTCGTTCCTCCAAAGTGGTCTCATGATGGGGGGGAGGGGCGAGTGGACTTCACTGCCATTCTCCAGTATCTTTAGAAAAAGAAACTCCCATAGAAAGTCGCGGGAGACCCAGAGTTCTGTTGCTAAAGATTTGCAGCAAGGATTGTCCAGTGTCAACCTCTTTAATCATAGAATCATAGAATACTAGGACTGGAAGGAACCATAGAATCTATGATTCTATGATTGTATTATATGAATATTTTAAGTAGAAAGGCAGAGTAAAAATACTTTTAAATAAAGAATAAATAAATAACAAAAAGATGGTTCCTGCCTCAAAGCGGCATAGTGGCTGCCATTCTGGTTTGTGACTTTGCTATTTGTAGCAAAGTGTGACTCATTGCCATGGGATGACCTTGACGCCAAGATTTCAGTGAGAATCAGCGAGGGACGGGATGTTAATATGGAGAGCAAGAAAATCCAGAATTATTACAGTTAATGGAAACAAGGGATTTTCAAAAGGAAGATACAACCCCAATTTTAAGGGTTGAGGTCAGTTTCCTATGATGAGGGGTCAGGATTAGAGGGTGTGTCTAGACCGAGAGGCATAAGGGAGCGATCGACAAAGGCTTCCCTTGTCAACTGATCTGTGTCTAGACTGCCGTGCTGTGCCAGATCAGCCGATTGTCGGCCCAGTGCGGAGGCCATTTTTATTTTAATGAAGTGGGGATTATTTAAATCCCCACTTCATTGACTATGTCAGGTAAACTAGTTTACATGGGTCCATTGACGGAGCCATGTAGTCTGTGTGTAAATTCACTGGCCAAACCAAATCATTGGAGGAGGGGGCGGTTGAATAGTTTCAGGTCAAACAAAACAGTTTGTTCAACTCAGATGATATTTTCAAAATCTTTTCACCTTTTTTCATAAAAAAATCAAGCGAAAGTGAAATTCCAAACACAGTCATTTTATTTTTTCAAAACATCAAAACAAAATGTTTTTCCAGGTTTTGTCTTGTGGGCTCAGGGGTGTTGCTTTGACCAAAACATTTGTGCTGACATCAACAGGAATTTGCAAAGCGCTTGGCTTGTCATGAATCTGCACTTTTAGGCAAAAAGCGTTTCAACCAAAATATTTCAGCCAGCTCCAGTCAGACTGAGTCCCTCCTGAGGGCAGATTGTTCCACATTTGGCTACTGAAGGGGTTTTTGTTGCTTCTGTACAGCCATATAGTCGTATCCGTTGTTGAAGACAGAACACTGCGTTAGATGGGCCTCAGATTTGATCCAAAGTGGAAAGTCCTACGTTCCCACGAACAAGGCACGAGGAAGATTTCCTCAGGGATGTTAAAGCCCACACCTGATAGCCTGCAAACACTGCACCTGGTGGCACTTGGAGCTAGTGGTTAAGCAATTTCATTTTTTTTCAGAACTCTTTCAACTTTTTATTCTTTATGCTTACTAGAAAACTGCTGAAAGCTGAGAAGTTCCAAGGAGCGAGGAAGTGGGATTTACGGCAGGCTGCACTGCATACCTGACAGCAGTAGCAGTTTGCAAAAAAAGCCATGCGAGTGGATGGGAGAAGAGATCCTGAAGGCAGAGCCCTGCAATATGAGACAGGGCCGGCCCCAGGCTCTCCTGCCAGTGATATATGGAGATGACAAGGATGCAGAGACAAGGCCTCCATTTCAATCCCAGTGGTGCGGCAGAAAAGCTCCAAGAGCGAATTGAAACCCCGGGTGATGCTGAGAAGGTCTCGTCTAATGCCCGTTAATGATGTAGGCTTTGGATCGGGGCCTGTATGAAGAAGGTCTTTCCCCCACACTAACGTGGCTAGAATGAGTTCCGTCTGCAAGGGGTATAGAGCCCAAGAGAGCCCTGCCGTCCTGTACATCTGCCTCCCTATCCACCTGGGACCCTAGGCAGAGAGTTCTCGGGCTCCTCGTCTAGGAATGCTCCCTGGACAGACGTGCCCTATTGACAGAGTCCTAGCCATGCAACTGAAGGCCCCAGTGTCCCACGCTGTCCTTGGTTTGTAGCAGAGCCACCGGCTCCCAAAGCTTGCCTCCGAGCTGCCCTGATGACAGGGTGAATTTCCGATCCTTTTGCTGATAGTGGGCAGCACCTATTGGTGGGCTGTCCCGTTGGCTTCATCTGGACTATCAGAGGGTCCTCAGTGCGAGTCTCCTCTTGCTTCCACCGTTTTACACAGCTCTCATTCCACCCCCTCCAATGGAGTTACCCCGATTTACACCGGGGGGCAGAAGAGCGTAATCTCTCCCTCATCGGCACACATTTGCATGAGTGTAACTTAAGATGTGACTGATTTTTACACATAGGGTACGTCTAGACTACAGGCTTTTGTCGACAGAAGTTTTGTTGACAAAGCGTCTGTCGACAAAGAGCATCTAGACTACATCCAGTTCTGTCGACAAAGCAAGCTGCTTTGTAGACCTGAAAGCATAAAGACAAAGGACAGCATAGATGCAATAACGCCTTCTGTCGACAGAACCGCCGTCGACAAAACTGCCGAGGTCTGTCTTTGTTATGTCGACAGAACTCGTCGGTAGTGTAGACGCAGGTATAGTTTTAGCAACAAAAGTCCACTTTTGTCGACAAAACTCTGTAGTCTAGACACTCCCCTAGTGAGCTAAACCGGTGGATGTTTAGGTCTGGACATGCACATGTTGGTTAAATCTGGCTCCCATGCAAACTAAATCAATATAACCCAGCTGTAAAATGATATAGAAAAAAACATCTGGGGTTCTCACAAGTTTAACCAAAGAGTTTTTGAAACAGATTCAGGAACATGCAGCATCAGACTGGAAGACACCTCCTGGATCATCCTGCTTTGGAGGGAAAACCCAGTGGCTGTGTCTAGACTGGCAAGTTTTTCCGTAAAAGAGCTACTTTTGCGGAAAAACTTGCCAGCTGTCTACACTGGCCGCTTGAATTTCCACAAGAACACTAACGATCTCATGTAAAAAATCAGTGCTTCTTGCGGAAATACTATGCTGCTCCCATTCAGGCAAAAGTTCTTTTGCTCAACAAAAACTTTTGCGCAAAAGGGCCAGTGTAGACAGCTCAGATTTGATTTGCGCAAAAAAGCCCCAATCGCGAAAATGGCGATCGGGGCTTTTTTGCGCAATTGTGCGTCTAGATTGGCATGGATGCCTTTCCGCAAAAAGTGCTTTTGCGGAAAAGCGTCCGTGCCAATCTAGACGCTCTTTTCCACAAATGCTTTTAACAGAAAAACTTTTCCGTTAAAAGCATTTGCGGAAAATCATGCCAGTCTAGACGTAGCCACTGTGTCTGTATGCAGATGGCCTGAATGTTTGCAAAGCACTTTGGTAGCATGAGTGCAAGGCACTGGAGTGGGGCAAAGCAATGTTACCCCTGTTGATTCCATCTTCCAGTTAATGCCGTTTCTCTGACAGAGTCCGTAACTCAGTTTGCGGTCCTTCCGAATGACTTCGCAATGAGGCATTGTTATATTATTTATTAAACAGGTGGTGTGTTCCTTAACAGAAATTTCATTAGCAGCATTAGGTACAGATAGTCACCGGCCCAGAACTTACAAGTAATTATGTGTAATTATTATGCCTGTATGTTTGGAATAATGATAGCTCCCGAGCTCCGAGGCCAAGAAGCAGAGTCAATTGGAATGGGAGCTATTTATTTTTTTCTTTAACAGTTTTCTTCCACTCTTAATTTGTTTTCGCATCTCTTAACGAGCGGTAAGTGATTGCAAGCAATGCCTCGCAGCGTCTGACCCCCATTTCTACTTTATTTGTAACGCCAGAGAAGAACTAAAACTGTGGGTGGGGGAAAGGGGAGGGGCTTTGTCTGAACACATCTCGACCCGGCAGGGGCTGCACAGTGACAAGAGAGAAGCTGGGAGGAGAGAGCCCGGCAAAGCATCTCCCTCACTGTTTGCTCCTGATGCGCCAGCGAATATAAAAGAGAAAACAGATCAGAAGGCGGAATCGCCGACTGGATTGCAATCTTTTTTTTTTTTAAACTGATCCACCGTGCACACTTCTCCGAGTGGGGAGAGAACAAGAGGACACATTTGTACCAAATGTATCATCGTGTTGCTTAATACACAAGTGGAAGTGGCTCAGGTACCAAGGTGATGGGCAGGGTAAGAAAAACTATATAGACTAGACTGGATGGGTAAGGCCCTGGAATCTGAGCCAGGAAACCCAGGTTTGTTCCAAACTCTGCTTTGTCCCAGGAAATGTGTGCCTCGGTTTCCTTCCCATCCTTTGTCCACTCGGATTGTCAGCTTTTGGGGTGGGAGAGAGTCCCTCAGTGTGTTTGTGTGCACAGCTCTAGCCGGGCAAGGGGTTAGGGTGTACTGTAATATTCATAACAGCATGGTCCTTGTATACACAATATACTGCAAGCTGATCAGTGAGTTTTCACAGGGGAGACTACATTTAATACATGTATTGGTTTTGCTGTTAGTCCGGGAAGCACCTGCGCACACATTCCTTGGAGAAATGAACTTGTCTGCATTGCCTCTATTAACTTAGTGTTGTCTAGTGGGCAGAACAGAAGACAGGTGCTCAGGAATTCGAGGTTCTGCTCGCAGCCTTGCAACTGACCTGTTGTGTCACCTCAGGTCACTTAACTGGGACCTCTGTGTGCCTCAGCTAATCCAGCAATAAGGTAATCATGACATTAACTTACCCCATGCTAAGGAGATGGTGAAACTCGACACTGTTATTTTTCCCTGAGACCTAACTGGAAAGGCTATCGTGCACTCTTTCCTCTTGGGAAACACAATGCAAATGGGGAGAATGATACATGCCTTATGAGCGATGTGGGAAGACTGAAAGAATTGGGCTTGTTTAGTTTGGAAAGGAGAAGACTGAGAGGGGACATGACAGCGGTTTTCAAGTATCTAAAAGGGTGTCACAAGGAGGAGGGAAAAAACTTGTTCATCTTGGCCTCTGAGGATAGGACAAGAAGCAATGGGCTTAAACTGCAGCAAGGGAGGTTTAGGTTGGACATTAAGAAAAACTTCCTAGCTGTCAAGGTGGTTAAACACTGGAATAAATTGCCTACGGAGGTTGTGGAATCTCCATCTCTGGTGATATTTAAGGGCAGGTTAGACAGACATCTACCAGGGATGGTCTAGAACTCTAGATGGTGCTTGGTCCTGCCGTGAGGGCAGGGGACTGGACTCGATGACCTCTCAAGGTCCCTTCCAGTTCTAGTGTTCAAGGATTCTATGACTCTATGCCAGCTATGGAATTCATTAGGTTAGGTTACAAAGTTGCAGGGATGATATTATTAAGATTAAACAAGACTAGAGATGAGTGAGGAGCCTGACCAAGTGAAGGGAATAATGGCCAACCAAGTGGCAAACAATTGCCATTGTGGACAAAGTATTACGTACCAGATCACTTTGATCGATTCTCACACACTGCTGAGTTTTGAATCAGCTCTAACCACGCCAGTACAAGACCTGGGCATCGCGGTGGACAGCTTAGTGGAAACAGCAGCCTGCCCAGCCTAGGTCGATGCAATTCCCCAGAACGTTAGAACGTATCAAGAACACAACCGTAGGGAAATGACAGGGGTGTGATGCAAATAAACCAATGGCTTTTGCCCTCCCTGGAGCAGCATCTGGTGCCGTTCAGCCAAACTCTACAAAGAGGCAGCAGAAGGAGAAAGGTTCAGACGTAGGTGATGAAATTGATGAAAGGCTCCGAGAAGAGAGGCTGAAAAGTTTGGGACTGTTTGGTTGAGAGGAAACATGCATGAGAGGACATCACACAATAATAAGGCCAGAAGGCTCTAACTGAGAGCTTTGATCAGCCCCACTGTTTGAAGTCTCTGAGTGGTTAACTGAGGAGGGGAGGAGAGGAGCTGAGCTACGCAGGGATACGTGGTACACAAAGTCACTTGCTATCAGGAGCCGCAATCACAGGAAGCTCTCAGGAGAGTTCGGGAGGAAATTCGGGGGGAGTGGCTTTCCTTCCAGGTTCAGCACTTTGTGCGGTACCAGGGTGGCCAGAGGGGGAACCGGGGTGGTGACCTGCAATGAATGGGCCATGTTTTCTTTCCTGCGAGCACCCAAAAGGTGCCTGTGCAAAAAAGCAAGCTGGTGGCTGTGCTGGAGAGAAGGTTCGGGGATCCGAGGGGCCAGAAGGGGCGCTACTCAGAATCAGAGAAGCTAAGGCATTGCTAGACAGCTGGGTGTGGAAAAGGCCAGTACCCTCCACGTGGAAACTGTGAACGATGCCTCTCCAGCTCCAACTGGTTCAAAGGAATGGAGAGATGTTCGGGATGCATCTGTGGATGGCAGGTCAGCCCAAATTCCCTCACATCCACAAGACGGTCTCCAGTCATCCAAGGAAGGCAGACTAGCCTTGTTGGGGATTCAATACTCCTAAGAATTGAGAGAACTTTTTGCAAGGGATAGGCAGAGAACAGAACAGGGAGCTGCCTTCCCTTAGCCTCGGCACATGACATTATGGTAGACCTGGACAGGCTTCTGAAATCAACAGAAAAGGATCTATTGGTGACGATCCCTAACAGCACTAATAATGCTGTGATGTGAGATATCATGCAGGCAGTAGATGACATCAGGCAACTTGGAAGCATACTAAAGAAGAAGAATGGCCGAGCAATCTTCTCTCCGACCCTTCCTGGCCCCCAGGCAAAGGAAGACAGAAAACAGAAGAATTAACGGAGTGCAATGTAATGAATGGCAATCAACATGGGTTTATGGAAAACAGAACCTGTCAAACTAATTTGGCCTTTCACTATTTAACACTTTTATGAATGGGCTGGAAGAAAAACATAACTCCTCACTGATAAAGCGAGCAGCTGATGCACAAATTGGGGAGAGGTAAATAATGAAGAAGACAGGTCACTGATCCAGAACGATCTGGGGGAAGCGGGCATGAGCAAACAACAGATATTTAAAATGATGCAGGAAAGGCAAACCAGACTTTTCTCTTTACCATTTCTCACTTTACAAGAACAAGGATGAGTCGGTGACATTGAAAACCAACGCACTTAAAGTGGAAACAGAATCTTGAAATATGTTTGTTCGATACATAATTAGCCCACAAGATTGCAATTAGGCCAAGAGCCTAGGCAGACTCAAAGCAAACATTAGGCATTTATCTGGGTAGTAAGAACACCCACAGTTAGATCCCATAGGATTAAAATATATTTTTCTTTTAGGAGGAACCTAAACCCTCATGCTCCAGGGCATAACTCCACTTCCAAAAGACAGGGGTTAGGAAGAAACTTCCCCTCTGGGTGGGCTGTGTCACAAAGGTCCACTAAGGAGTTTCTTGCATCTTCTGCTGAAGCAGCTGCTACTGGCCCCACTGCAGACAGGGTACTGGGTTTGGAGACCCACTGGTGGGATCTCTTCTGGTTTCTGTGTTCCTCTCCCTGGAACAGTTTGGAGAAGGTCTGACTGGAGCTGCAGGCACAGGGATTCTGTTTAGAGGGAGGACGTAGAGAAGAGAGGTGCACTTTTCCTACATCTTCAGCTCCTCCCAAATAGCTCTGCTCTGCCCCATAGCCCCCTCTGCAATGCCTTCTGCTACCTGTCAGCAGAGGCTGCTAGTGCACCACACAGACAGTGGCCATGCTCTGCTTATTAATTAGGAATGAAGCCATCCATAATTAATGATGGGCCCTTTTTATCTCATTCAGGGAGCTCCTAGGTAGGACTCCTCGCGCCGGGTACCTGACTGGGACTGTGTGGAACTTCCTAGCTGTGGAGTTGCTCTCGGTGCCTGGGTGTCTTCGGCTGGCATGTGCCAATCATACCCGACTCCCGTCATCATGTTCTCTCCTGTGTATTCCTAAATTGCAGCAGCCAGAAGCCTGGAGGAAGGAACGCGTTTGCGAAGGGAAACAGAGCTACACAGAGACAATGTTGAATGTAAATATCAGTTAAATATGCATTACCATATGCCGGCGCCTTCCCTGTCTGCGAGGAGGCAAACTCGATCCAGGCAGAAGACGGCGAAGCAAAGAGCTGGAGGCTCCGAAGGAGGCATGCCAACCTGGCACCCCACCAGCCCACGCTGGAGCCATTGCTCATGTAAATAAACATCTGCGGCTACGCTCTAGGTCTCCCCCAAATGAGCAGAGCCTGCTGCATGCCTGGCTCCGTGGGCTTTGGACCTCTGCCAGCGGCACCTCTTCCACGCGCGGTTCTCACGAGCTCTCGGGCAGACCCAGGGAGGCGGCTGGCATCTGCTCTCTTCCATATTACTCCCGCGGAGAAAAGCAGCGATGAACTGGCACCCTCTGAAACACTGATCGACCATCCCTGCCTTAGAGGGGCTGTGCCAGGGCGTCTGCCCCACACGAGCCCCACACAGGTTAAATCCAGCCCTGGGAGAGGGCTGGGGCTGTGGGGCAAGCAGCCGTGGCAGATATTAGCCAATGAGGGCCCAGCTGGGGCTGTATCAATACAGGCTCCTGGAGGGGAGCAGAGACTCGCTTGGTCTGGCTGGGAAACAGGAGGGACCTGGCTGCCAGGGAAGCTGGAGGCTTCCTGACTTAGAGCAGAGCTGGGGAAAGGCAGGCAGAGCTGGGGGAGCTCAGGCCAGGCAAACTCCCAGGCTGAGGCCTTGCTCTCAAGGCCTGAGGGCACCAGGGCTGCAGGCCCACTTCCCTTGCCAATGACCAGTGGCCATGTCACACTGCAGTTGCCTTGGGGCAGGGGCTAGGTGAAGACTGGCAGTGAGGGGGTCGCTGAGGCAAGGTGGGCTCAGGGGTTGGGGGTTCCCTGACAGGGAGGACCCCAGAGTGTGGGGGCCCTGCGGCAGGGCAATACCCAGACAGGAGGCTGCTGCTGTCTGGGAGGGACGTGGGCCCTAATATTAGGTGGCAGAACCATATAAACAAGACACAGTAGGTGAGACACTGGCCAGAGTGGGGCGCTCCAAGACTGAATTGAGCTAATTGCCGGGTGTCCAGCAGGGGGCGCCGAGGCAGTGAGTTGCACCTTGTTACATGGCCAAATCCGTGGTCGACATGCCCACGTGCCGAGGAGGAAGGGTGGCTATTTGCGGTGCTGGACAGGGAGTCAGCGGTCCTGGTGCAAAACCTGCCACCGGTAGGGCTTTCTGGGGAGACACTGGGCAAATACCAGAATGTCTCAGTTCCGTGTCTGTACAATGGTGATAACCGAGCCTTCCGTTATCTGCCGTCTGCCAATCAGTCTTCCCAAAGCCCTTTAAGGAGGAAGCTCAGTCGGCTTGTCTCGTCCACGCCATGCAGACAGCTGTGACGCAGAGCCAAAGTTGGCAGTACAAGGCACCCAGCCAGCCCTTCCCTTTTCCCCTCCCAGCAATGCCCCTGACAGGGTCTGCCGTTTTAATGACCATGCTCAGCTCACACGGTCACTGTGGCTGTCTAATCCTGCGGGCCTGTGCTATCTGCCCAAACGGTTTGATTAGCTGTGGCGTTTCTGCGGAGATCATAGCAAGTCTACCCAGGGTAGAAGGATTGCACAGAAGACATTCATTGTGACCGGGAGTACTGTGCAATTCAGACATTTGCTTTGAATTAGTCCTGCAGATGCGGGCCTCTGCTGTTCATTTGCTTTGCATTGCTCTCTCTCTTATCCCGGCCTGTTCACAGATTGTAGCTCTTTACATAACTCCCCGCACCCTTGGGACGATTGACTGCACTTTGTTTATCTTGCAGCGGGAACTTCTCTCCTGGGGGGAAGGAAGGGTTTTGGTTGTTCGTTTGGGGAGATGGAGGTTGACTCTTAGGCTGTGTCTACACTCGCGGCTTCTTGCGCAAGTAATATGCAAATGAGGCTAAGCGTGGAATACCGCCAAGCCTCATTTGCATACCTAATGAGCCACCATTTTTTTCAGAAGAGGCTCTTGAGCAAGAAGGAGCATCTACACTGCCCCTTCTTGTGCAAGAAAAACCCTCTTGCGCAACGCCGTTACACCTATTACTTTTCAGGAAGAACGGCGTTGCACAAGAGGGTGTTTCTTGCGCAAGGGGCAGTGTAGACGCTCCTTCTTGTGCAAGAGCCTCTTCTGAAAAAAATGGTGGCTCATTAGGTATGCAAATGAGGCTCGGCGATATTCCACACTTCACCTCATTTGCATATTACTTGCGCAAGAAGCCGCGAGTGTAGACATAACCTTAGGGTATCTCTACACTGCAAGCTTATTTCGGAAAAAGCTATTCCGGAAGATGTCTTCCAGAATAGCTTATTTCGAAATAGAGCATCCACACTACAGGGAAGCCTCCAAATTAGTCCAAGACAGGCTCCCCTAATTTAGAATTGGATTTAGAACCCCAGGAGGCATGGGGGAGGAATAACTTAGAATGGCCCCGAGGACGAGTTTTTTTGACATAGCAGCAATGGAGCGTCCACAAACACCTTATTTTGAAAGAGCTTTTTTGGAAGAGGCGTTATTCCTCGTGGAATGAGGTTTACCAACGCTGGGAAAAGCCCTCAGTTATTTCAATTTTCTTTCAAAATAACACAATTGCTGTGTGGATGTTGGTATTGTTTTTCCGGTATAACGGCCGCTATTCCTGAATAACGTAGACGTACCCTTAGATAGAAAGATCATCTGATTCCTTCAAAGACAAGATGCCTCCTAGAAATCAGTTCTGCTACCCATATACTCATCTCTGCGGTACTCCAGGGCTTCTTCAGGTGATATGGTTCCAAGGGAGTTGTGTGTGGGATTTTTAGGGTTTGCATTCCCACCTCTCCCCCTTTCAGTGACAACAGGGGGAAAAGAAGAACGAGGGAAAACTGAAAAACAATGGACATTTTTCTAGTCTGGACATTTCTGAACCCCAAAATTCCTATGACAAAGTGGGAAATCATTCCTTTCCCAAATCGGTGATGCAAAATCTAGCGAAATTTTTCATGCCAACACTAGCATTTTTCAACCAGCTTGGATCCTGACAATGAGCAATGACACTACTATTCCGGCAAAGGTTTTTGCAGCTAACGGGCCCTTCCCCTTAAGCTTGAGTGGAATGGTGATGATTCACAGCAAGGTGATGAACAAGCTGCTCTGTTGGAATCATCCCTCCTCCCCCCCCCACGCCACCCCCCGCAGGCCTGTACCTCAAACTGACCAAGCCCGCCATTCACCAAAGCACTTTGACAAATGCTCATATTTCAGCACATGCTGAAATGCTTTGCTGAGAAAGGATGGAGTTAAACATGTGCTCGAAGTTAAGGAATTGTATCATTTGCTGAATCGAGGCCTAAAACTCAGTCCTCCATCAAGTTCTTGGATCTATCCCTAGAGGTTTTTAAGTCCTGGCTTGACAAAGCCCTGGCTGGGATGATGGAGTTGGGGTTGGTCCTGCCTTGGGCAGGGGGCTAGACTTGATGACCTCCTGAGGTCTCTTCTAGCCCTGGATTCTACAATTCTATGAAACATGGGACAAGTCTTTAAGTAGCTGCCTTGACTTCAAGTTATTTCAAAGGCTGGTAACCCACATGACTGCAGAAGCTGCAGTGAAACCTCATCCATTCTCACCGTGGTCATGCCTATCCCTCCAAGTCAACCGCCGTGCACTGCAGCTGTTGGAATCCAGGGCATTGTTTTCGTACAAGCCTGGACAAATTTCAGACAAACCCGGCTCTTCCCAATAGATTTCTTAATGTCTGATGTTTTGCCAAAGCGCCACCCGGTCAGAGAGTTAGTGACGTGCTGGCCTCTGTACAGTGCACATGCTCCGGTACCGATTAGCCTCTCTCTGCTCAGCCTCTGCCCTTCGCTGACCCTTCCACCCCCTCTAAGGAAATTATGTAAACAGGTGTTGCTCAGACACACACGCCATGTGCCACATATGGCTTCTCTGTCTTGGTAGGAATTTAGCATCAGCTGTTCAGCCGGCACCACCCCCATTATAGGTCTGTGGCTGGAGCACAGATCAGCTGTTTGCAAGCACTAAAAAATGCCAACCCAGCTGCATTCCCTACAGGAGGCATTACAGGGGTCAGCGGAGATTAGGGAGCCCAGGCAGAGCAGAAAACTAAAGATCAGAGACGGCTCTGCTCAAACTGAAGGACCTTTTCTTCTAGACAAGCATCATGTCCATCAATCTCGGGTAATGACTCTTGGCTGACATCCCATGGCTGGCTCAGGTGTTCACAGGTGTCATATCCTGAGCAGTAAGAGTCTGTAGTGGGTTTATTACCCCATCAGAGAGGCCACGTGAGCAGAGGAATAATGAACAGTAATTTTGACTTTATTTTGCTATCACCGCACTGTCATTACATTTAATGGATGTTTAACAGGTGTTTTGATGCACCAAACCAGCCGACTTCGCCGGAGCGGCGTTCTGCAGAGTACAGGAGGTCAGCTCCCTTACATTCACTCACATCAGCCACGTCAGTAATGGAGGTGCTTGTACCACGCTTTGGTAATTGTTTGCATGTTTTCTTCAGAAAATTTCCCCCGTGCTTCTTCGGTTTAAATCTTCTGCTTGGCAAGTGAGAGTACAAGAACAGGCAGCAAACCGAGAGAAATATAGGTCTTCATAGTTTCATCATCGCCTTGTGCTGCAAACTACATCTGCCCATTTAAGCTCACCGCGCTAGCTTTGTTCTTCAATGGAACATGTACCTGCTGCAGGGAGAATTGATGGAGACTGAATAGGCTGTTTTTTCATCTGAATCTGTCTTGAACTGAAACCCTGGTGTGGTGCTAAGAGCACTGTAATATTGCCACAACTAAGCCTTCAACAGTCGTATGTGTTTGGTTGGGGAGGGGGAAACGCAGGACATTGGCTCAAAAACCATGAGGGGTTTTTTTTTCTAATACATTTTGTGTTCTTTTTCACTTGTCTTTAATCACACTTGGGTCGCGTTTTCAAACTTTTCTCTAAAGCCACGAGGGCTAGAAACTCTTCTTTTTTTTTTAAATGGAGATTCTCTTCCAGTCACCTGAATGCAGGTTCTGGGGCTTTAAGAAATACACCAAATATTATGAGACTCACAATGAACTGCTGTGCTGCGGGAAGTGGCATCTTTCGGGTGAGACACAAAATTAAAGTCCTCGCCACAGCTAGGCAAAAACCCTCGAAGCATTTTTCTGCAAACTTGCATCCACAGCATTAAACAAATGCATTTTCCTGAATTTGGAATAGTCCAGCAAACATGTTCACTAGCAGGAATGTTTGTCAAAGCAGGAAAATATAATGAATGTTCACAGGCAGCAAATTTCAATTCGGAATTGTGAGCATTCACACTGAGAAAGGAAACTATGAGTTACCTGCAAAAAAAAAAACCCTCTGAAAGGGGACAATCTCGGTGTGGTGGACATGTCCAGTCAAAACGGCTGCTATGTTGAACACCGAACACTTGCAAACAATTGCTCACATGCAGGCTACAGAAGAAGAATCTGGAGCAGGATTATTCAGCAAACGATTTCAAATAACAAATGAATGTGGCACAATTGCAATCACTTCATGAACAGTGAGACCCATGATGAAACGTGGCAAATAAAAGAGTCATTATGAATAATTCATTCGGTTCTAATCTTGTGCACTTAGGGTCTTTTATACCCTTCTCTGATTTTTTTAAGAGTAGTAATATTAACCCCAGTGCCCTGGTCAAATCCCACCTAGAGTGATGAATGACATTCTAATTGGCTCTATGTTGTCCCTAACAGCCCTTCTGCAGTTACAAATGGAAAAGGGATTCTTCTTCACTTCCTTTTTCATAATATTGCATTGGTTGCTGTATGCTTCATTTCTCCTTGAAACGGCTGTATATCAGAGGAGGGTCCTTTTATATGACATTTTATCACACCCTTCCAAAAAGTCAATACAGTTTTTTCCCCCATGTATGTTATTAAATGTGTCTCTGTTATTTGGCAGTCTGCACAGCATCCTTTTGTCAACCTGCTGCACAGAAGCAGACACACATTAGGCAAGAGGGTAAAACTCTTCCAGTTGTATGATATCATTTCTTTTGCCTTTATCCAAGTTACACGTAACTCATTAAGCAGGCCAGATTGTCTCTCAGGAAGAGAAATTTGATAAGGCTAATATGTCATTCAGGCTGCATACGAGCTAAGTAACTTGCGCTTTGAAGCCTCGGTATCAGAGCTGGCCTTACCACGAGACGAACTGAGGCAGCCATCTCAGGTGCCAGACTGGGGGGGGGGGGCGCGCCAGTAGGACCCAGAGTGTAGAAAATTGTGTCTGCTGCTGGTGCAGATGGATTCTCTCTGCGCTGGATGCACAGAGATGGGGGAGTGCTGTGCTGGAGGAAGGAGGCACAAGAGACACAACAGGCAGGCAGGAGAAAAGGAGGCATGGGGGTGTCTTTTGAGCTCCCCGCCTCAGGTGCCAAAATGTTGTGGGCCAGCCCTGCTCAGTGTTATGTCCCACGTTACAAGGAGATTCCTGAACCAATGAGGTTCAGGGCTGAGGTGTGTAACCGATCAGCTTTATGGATCGCGTCCGTGCTACACAAATGCCACACGACACTAGCAACACTCCCAGCGTTCTGGCGCGGACGGCACTGGGGATCACTGCACAATTTTTCACATCTAACTTCTCTTACACTTTGTTCATCCCGTGATAAACAAGCGACATTTTGGCTTGAAGAAAGCGGTCGGGTCTCCGAGAAAAGGTGCACCCAGGCGACCAGAAGCGCAGCTAGCCCTGCAAATGGTACCGCAGGTATCACCTACTTCGGGCTCTAGGATTTCTTATATCTTAGAATCATGGAGCTGGAAGAGACCTCAGGAGTTCATCAAGTCCAGCCCCCTGCCCAAGGCAGGACCAATCCCAGCTAAATCATCCAGCCAAGACCTCCCCCACTGTAACTTGATTTCCTGAATGACCCCAAAGAATGTAATGCCAGAGTTCCTAGGTCTGAGATGGCCCACAATGGCCTGTACCGTGAAATCCCTGCTCCTCACCCAGCTGCAGCCTGACAGCCCTTTCCCTCATCAAAGTGACAGCCCAATTCCCACTCAGCCATTGACAGGACTCGACACATTTCTTAGATCAATACGTGTCTCGGGAGGAGCAGCGGCGCTCTATCTACCAGTCAGGCTGAAGCGTTTGTTTTCTCTTGAACTAGGAGAGATGTGTTTTCCAGGCCCTCTTGAGATCGATGACGAGGCTACTGAACTGTGGCAAAGACCAGTTCCAAGCTGCAGGTAGGGACGTGGGGGGCGGCGGGGAGAGAAAGGCAATTTACACACGACCTGATTGGCGGCTGCGCAGGCGCGGAGGGAATTGCTCGGCCTGTTTGGCCATCAGGGGCAGCCGGGAACAGCAGCATTGCTGTGATCCAAATTCCTTTTGGGGCTTCTTTCCCAACCAGATTGCTGAGGGGGCAAGACAGCCTTACAGTGAGCTGTGTCACCGGGAGGCCAGAGGCTTCCTCTGGTTTGGTCAGGCAGCCGAGGCTAGTGAGCGGCTCTCCTTCATCTCCACGATTGTCGGAACCCGGACGGTGTCCCCGGATAGGGCAGTTTTGCTAACGGCGCTGGCGTGTGTAGAATGTGTGGGCAGTGCCTAATAGTAGCAGCGCTGGGACTGGACGCAGAGGGAGCACCAAGCTCTCCCAGTCAGTGTTGCGTGCATCTCCCTGCACATGCCCTGGCTTTACGTGCGTGTCGCTTTAGCAGACGGATTGAAACCTGCAGAATCTGGCAACCTTGCACCTGGACAACTATAAACAAAATATCTCGCAGGCCACAACAGGCCACAAGCTGCCCACCATTGGCTTAGAGTCTAATTCTGGGAGTAGGCAGAGTAGGGTGTTCTTCTTCACGCCAGGAGAAGAACAGCAGAATTGCTGAGTGCTAAGCGGCACTCCAGAGATAACACTGCCATGGGCTGGATAAAGAGGACGTTTCTGACTTTTCTTTCATGTTATCTCTTTGCAAAATCCAGGCAATGTTCAACGTGTGTCCTGGTTTCACACTTCCTTTTTTTGATGCTCTTTAAAAAAATTAAGAATGAAAAAAGCCGTCATATGAGCAATTCCACCCTACGGAGCCAGCAGGCCCACCTCCAAGGGATGAGAAGCTACAATAATAAACCAATGTACACACCCCAAGCTATTCAGGCTTGTTACTGAAGGTTTTTTCCTGGGAACCCTGGGGAGGAGGAGGCCAACATTCCCTCTAATCTTTTCCATGCATATACGGGTATTTTTTTCCAGCCATGTGATGAATGGTTTTTTTATGTGCACCAAAGCATGTCTGAATGTGCACCACCATTAGAAACACATGCTGCCAGCTGTAGGTGCTCTGCTCATCAGCTGGGTGGTATTTGAATCTCTCCTGAGTGGTCATCCAAGCGCTCACCTTACACTGGAGGGACACAAGCTGATTTGTTACTGTCTGGCTCATGAGCCTACAAGAGCAAATTGGTACCAGCCCTCTTGAGAAATGTTACGATAACAGATCTGAGCACCTAGGGATGGGCCCATGGGTTTGTTACGATACGGATACTCATATGATGAGCTCTCATTCTCTTTCATTTATTCCTCGTTCTGCTCCGGGTGCAGCCCCGTTCTCGTGAGAAATCCTGCATCCACCCCAAGGTGCCAAAGAGATTTGAACAGAAATATTCTCCTCCGGCCACAAACACCTACCCACTCAACTCGGCTTTAACAACTTCCTGCAGCGGGAAAAGGGAAGAGAAGCCAGCCTGCCCTGGCTGCCTGCCCACATGGAGAGAGGCGCCTGCCCCACCCCTAACTCATTCTCCTCTAAAATCTTTTGGCAGGGACACAGTCAACTCTAATTGCAATTTCCATTCTGGTGACTGTGCTCTGCAGGCAAAATAGGTCCCTTCTCGATAATGAGTCACTCCAGAATATCAATCTCTCCAGGATAAAGTGGAGACAATAGCTGCTTACATGCATAGTGAGTTAATTATGAGCATCTGCTATTAATCTTGCTATCAGACTGCTAATTGCTCCTTCTCCTCCTGTTGGAGGTGAAGCCTCTCAGCTGCCCATCCTTCCCAGAGCCCGACAGGGTCTCAGCTCCTCGGGACGGAGGCCGAGGACCAGAAAACTGAGAAGGAGGCTGGTTTTGCTGGAGGGTGGGTGTGCTCTAAATAGTATCAGCCCACACTCTGTCCTGGCTAACAGAGGAGACATGGGCCTTGTAGTACAACAGGGCAGCGTGTGGGATTACCCTCGCCCGCTACCTATGAAGACCCAGGATCAAATGCTGGCTAGTGTTGCCAGCTGACACGGAGCCTGCTGGGTCTCAGACTAGTGTCCAGCAGGAGGGCCGGCCCACAACATTTTGGCACCTGAGGCGGGGAGCTCAAGTGATGCCCCCATGCCCCCTCGCTTGGGCCAAAACTTTGAGAGGTCTCAATTCTGCCTCCTCCCTGTTCTGCTCCTCTCCTGGGACTGCCCTGCTACCTACATCTGCGCCAGCAGCAGACACAATTTTCTACACTCTGGGTCCTAGTGGCGCCCCCCACAGTCTGGCACCTGAGGCGGCCGCCTCAGTTCGCCTCATGGTAGGGCCGGCCCTGGTGTCCGGGTGCGAACACATCTGGAGATGGCTCGTAGGTGAGTCCACAGGACTGGGTTATCAGGAGACAGTTCTGAGGGGCACTGGCAGAGCTGAGCATGAGATGCTTAAGGACTGGAACGTTGTAGGCTCCAGATATGGCCCAAGAGATGTTGGCCATGTAGTGGGGCCGGGACTTGCAAGCCAGGATGGAGCGGGGCTGGAAGAGCTGGGCAAATCTAGAACTAGAATATCAGGGAAGGCGACCAGTCAGGGTAGAGCTGCACTTACCAAGGTGGGGCGTTTGTGTGGCACCTAGCTCGAGCCAGTACCATCTGCCTGGACACTTTGCTCCTGTTGCAATTCCTCTGGCTCCAAATGCAACAGCTGCAGAACTCCCACAGGAGTAACCCTGTCCTGAAAGTTAAATTAACTCCCACACTTAAACATGTTACAAATGAAGAAACCAAAGGCCAGCTCGGGCCCTCGGGCATGTGGCCAGGGATGGCATGAAACTCAGGTCCAGTTGTGGGGGAGAGCGTCTGAGCTGAAGATGATCTCAGGCTGGTAATGCTGAAGTTGGACCCTGTCAGTGGACCCAAGCGGGGCCGGCTTTAGGAAGTGCGGGGCCTGATTCACGGGGGCGGGACCGCGCCTGCGCCACGCGCCTTGGACAGGGGCTGTGCATGCGCCATGCACCCAGGAGCAGGACCTCTTAGGCGGGGGCCTGATTCGGGGGAATCGGGGGAATCGGCCTAGAGCCGCCCTGGACACGAGGGTCTGTGCGAGGCCAGGAGTAAAGCGTCTCTATTCCACATTCATGCGGTGTGGGTGATGCCAGGGGCCAGTCATGAGGCTGCTGGTGTTGGGAGACCGAGTCCCCACCGGGAAGGGAGGTATTCGGGTGTAGAGTTGGACTCTCACAAGTGAAAAGTGGACGTAGCTCATGTAATGAGAGGAGAAAAATGCATCAGGCGCATTTGGGGAGATGACAGCGGGATCAGAAATGCCTCCTTCTTCCACAGACGGATTCTGTCAACCAGTTTTGTCAGCCAGTCACTCAGAAAAGCGGGAAAAGGAAAAAAGCATCGGAGCTTTCAACTGCAAATCCTTTGGCATTCCAGAAAGCCTGGGACCTGTGGATCCAGGATGGGCTCAGTGCTGATTACCTAGCAGGAGACAGGTGCACACAGCTCTGCCAATGTCTTCCATTCTGACCTTCAGCCCCATACGCGTCCCCAGCTCCTCTGTCAACTTCTGAGCTGAGCCCTTCCTTCATGTCCCTCAGTCCCAACGCTGCTGCTGTTCCATTCCCTGGTTTACTTATCACAAGCAGATGGGCTGAATGAACCCAGACAAGGCATAGGTTGTGATACGAGGGGCACCCATTCAGACGACAACGTAGTATAGTGTGCAGACACGAGCCCTTGGGTTTTGACAACATTTTTAAAGTAAGGGGGAGAAGGAAATGCCCTTAAAGCTTTCACACAAGAGAACCAAAAGACCCCACCTTGATGTGAAGGAAGGGAGACTAAACCTAAGTCCTGAATATTTAGGGACTGATCTAGGAACATTTGCTGCTGTCCTCTGAAAAGAAAACAGAATTTCCTTGACTTTATTTCATTCGTTTTCTTAGTTTGTCGTTGCTTTTTGCCTCCCTCTTTCATTCTCCCATTCCAGCGCAAATGGTCTGTCATGTGCACTCAGAATGAGAGACCGTGAAACCCGCATGTTATATGCTATGCTGTATTATACTGTACAAGTTCTTATCCTGGCTCCATCTTCTTCGTATCTGAGCATCTGCCAGGAGTGCATTAAGCAACATGACTAGCAGACGCCACATGTTGAGCTGGGCAAAGAACGAACCCTCAGTGTGCTGGTCTTCCAACAAATAAAAAATCATTGCTGGTAGAGCCAACAATGAAAGGTTTTGACATTTCTGACAAATTGAAAAAGAGAAAAGATCATTTTAGGTCAGGCTAAAATTATTCATTTTAAACATTTTTAACATTTTTTAAAAAAAAATTAACGCCAAATGAAGGACATTTTGAAACAAAGTTGGTTTGAATCAAAAAATCAAAACATTTTGTGTGATACTCTCAATGTGAAATGTTTGGGGGGGGTCTGAATCTTAAGAGGATCATCACAAAGGAAGCAATTCCATGAAATCCATCTGTGTTTTGGTGTCACCTAAAATGCATTTTTCATCAAAGAAATGTTGGTCAATACATTTAGCTCTGCTCTAGCCAGATGTGTTCTCCCTCACCCTTTCCCCAGGGGGAGAACTGTGTGCGCAGCATGGTGTTTTATTTTGCTAGGGTTGTGTTCTTTAAGGTCTACTCTGCTCTGAGTCTGCATGAGAGAAAGCAGGGCAGTGCCCCAGCCACTTGGACTAGAAGAAGATGCGGATTGTGCTAGGGAGCTGTTACTATTCAGGAGCACTGAACAGTCATGCAGCTGATATTATTTGCACAGTGGTCATGCCCGCTGGGATGAAGAAAATCGGATTTCATGCTTCATAACAGCAAAATAGTCCCCATAAAGATCAGGAAGAAATTCCTCTCCCTCCATCCCTAAATGCAACGATTGTCCAGGTGCACTGGTAAGATGACTCATTTTCCTCCGAAGCATCAGCTACCAGCCACTTCTGGAGGCAAGATAATGGACTCTAAGCTGAGCCAGTCTAAACCTGTGCTCCTCAACATGGAGCCCTAGTACCGATTTCCATTTTTAAAGCCAAAGCCCCACACAAAGGTACGTGTAACATTGAACATGGTCATACTCGTTTATGTCTCTTAGTCGGCTCCTTGTCTTCCACCTGCCCAGGCCTATGCTTTACTGTAGTGTTTATGTCAGTCTGCTGAAAAGTCAGGATCCTTCCCCTAGAGCGCAGGTGGGTGCCCACAGTAGATTTCCTGATACTATTTGGAAATCTCGAGGTCCCGCTTTCTGATGTACTTGTGAAGCACCCATCACCACGCGGTGCAAGACACCACAGAACTCACACACCCAACGACAGCACCGACAAAGGCCTAACTGAGGCTATGTCTAGACTGCAGGCTTCTTTCCGAAGAAGCTGTTCCAGAAGAGATCTTCTAGAAAAACTTCTTCCGAAAGAGCACGTCCACACTGCCAAAGCGCAACAAAAAAGCAATCTGCTTTTTCGAAAGATAGCGTCCACACTGAATGGATGCTATTTCGCATTTCATCTGTGATTACTGTGGATAGAGGGCCACCAGGTCACCTGTGCTTTTTCCTTTTTCCTCTTCTTTTGAAGGAACTCCCTCGTCCCCGGCCACACACGCCTTTTTCCAAAAAAGCTCTTTCACAAAAAGGCTCCTTCCTAGTAGAATGAGGATTACCAGTGCTGGAAAAACCACTCTGTTGTTTTGATTTTCTTGAGGAAGAACGTGACTGCAGTGTGGATGTAATTTAAGTTTTTTCGGTAAAATGGCCAGTTTTCCAAAAAAAACTCTGTAGTGCAGATATACCCTGAAAGGACCAGAGGAACCTTAGGCTGAGTCTTTCAGAGGTGAGCAGCAATTCTCAGTGCCTTGGTTTTTGGGTGCCGGGCAAAGGACCCGATGTAAGTGCATGGCGTGGGCTTGGTGCCCTAGCTCTCCGAAATCTGTCACCTCCATGAACGGGCTGCTGTCCACTCCGTGGCAGCTGCCGCTTTATTCATGGGTCCCAGTGAGAGCTCCAGCTCGCGATGCAGCAGCGTGGGGTCCCATGCACTACGCTGAGGTCTAGTATTATTTAGACGGTTTCACTGAGCAAGGAAACAAAATCGAACTTAAAACAGTTTTGGAAATCTCCTGCCTTTCTCCTGCATGCAAGTGCCGATGGGCACATCCGGTGCCTCATTTTCATCCTACTGCCAAAATGGCCATTTCCTCTTCCTGCCTGGCTGTTCTGTTTTGCTTCATACGGAGAGGGCCAAATCCTTCTCTCCCTTATGCCAATGGCTCTAAGAGGCTCTGCCAGCCAAAGGGAGAGGAGAATTTATAATATTTAAGACACTCTTAAAATGTTTTGTATTGATTTGCCCTTCTCTGTAATTAGATGCAGTGATTAGAATCTCCTTTCTATTACACTGCAGCGTTGGTTTAAGCACAAGGAGATTAGGCTGCACTTTACAATGGAGATGCTAACATAACCTAATCCACATGCAGAGCAAACAGCCCAGCTGTATGACCAGAAAAAAAATCTTCCTGTGAATCTGGCATCAGGATATGATATACATAATATATAACGAGCATGTTTATCAAATGATAACACAACGCAACTGCTGTTAAACTAGCGCCTGAGCCTTGAACTGCACAGAAATGCCATGTATTATTTAAAATACTTCCCCATGAATACTGTCAAATCAAAAGCAGCTACTGCGCCCGAGAGGATAGTGGTCCAGGTACTGCAGTAATGTCTCTCATTGATAATGTCTACCGTGTTCCTGCTGGAGAACAATGCACCATGTGCAATATACCGAGTCCTATCATCTCTTTCTGTTTCAATGGATGCTGGACAGCGCTGTAATATTTATTATGCATGCCATGTCTCACACACCACCATACAGATTTGAAATACAAGTGCCAGGCATTTTATGGGAGACAGATACAGTATGTAGAATACTCCCCCTTTGAAAGGAATGTATAACCGGGCTAAAAACCTGAGGATCCAGTAACACATGAAGCTGATGGAGGGAAATGCATTTTTTTACAGGAAAGTTTACTTGCTTCGTTTCTTTTAAGATTTTTTTAAAATCAATTTCCTTTCAAGGAAGCAAATTCATTGGGGATGGAAACCAAGCTGAAATTGTTGCTTAAGTCCATCCCTTTTCAGAAAGGACGTAAGCACATATTTAATAGGGGTTATGGAAGGATATCAAATGTAAGGCCTTGTCTGTAATACCAGGGGCCATCAACCACTTCGGCTACATACTTAGATCTGGTTACTGCAGTATCTTCACCATAGTAAGTCAACAGCTGATGGTCTCCCCTACTCCCCTTAGTGGCATTCCGGAGAAAATGGAAGAGCACTTAGAGGTCAATTTATTGAGCCTGTACTAGACACAATAAATCAACCCCTGCTGGATTGATTGCTGCCCATCAATCCTGTGGGTCATGAAGACATTCCCTAAACCTACTGAAATCAATAGAAGTCTTTCCATGCAGTGGAATGGGGTTTGGTTTACATTTGGTGTTGGCAGCCGCGAACATGCCATAAAGCCATTTTAATTAGCCTGATGGTCTAATTGCAGAGTATATTAAACGTTGCTTTAAATTACTAATAAATATGTTTCAAATGTGTGCAACACATATCTAATATCTTATAGAGCCCTCTACTATAGTCCCAGACAGAGGTACTCTCCATATTCTCAAGGAGTTTGGCTCGTAAGAACTGTATCTTTGCTCCATCTAAAACTCATAGCTTTGTGGGCATTCAGGGGGATCAGGGGAAATCCCTCTTCTGTTCTGAGGCTGAATTTTCCATCTGAGGTCACTAAGAGTTCACCAGTGTTTCTTATCAAATTTCAGCTCTTCAAATCTCCATGCAGTGGGGAGACAGAAATCTGACCGTTTTGCCACAGGTCACCGAAAAGCCATCAGTCAAACCATTTACAACAGCTGAACTGCTTTCTTCTCAAAGTCAGTTCTGTTGGAGGTGAGGCGCTCAGTCCAGGAGAATGAAAGGAATCACAGGCAGATTTGGCCAGAAAAAGATGGACTATTTTTCACAAAACAATTCTTGACATTTTTCATGACAATTTTTCAAGTTCAAAGTTTTGAAAAATGCTCACCACGTACGGCTCATGGGGCTGGTAGGAAAACAGCAAATATTTTGGCAGCAAAAAACTGCTGTCAAAAACAACCTGCTTTACTCTCAGAGCAGCAATCCCATGTTTTAGATCTGAACCCAATAAGAGCCCCACAAACACTGATGCTGGCTGCAAAACATACTGATGGGTGGGCTGCTTGCCAACTACATACCCCCAACTACTCTGTACAGCCCCACTGGGCTCATATTCAATGGGCCATAAATCAGAGCACAGTTTGGTCCCGTATTTAAAAATAAAAATAATTTCCCAGTCTACATCCCACCTTGGAATATTAAAACTGAATGAATGGCTGCAGCATGGTGGTTGCTTGCTCCGAGTACTTCTAGAAACAGACCTCATTTCTGCAAAGAGAACCACACATGAAGAATCATAGAATTACTCCAGTCATCTGAAGAAGTGCGCTGTGCCCACGAAAGCTCATGATACCATCTACAGCTATGGCTACGGCTATACTGGTGCATTCTCACACAAATACTCTTTTGTCTGCAAAAACTCTTCCAGAAGAGAGCGTCTACACTGGCATGTGCTTTTGTGCAAGAGATGTGCTTTTGCACAAAAGCATCCATGCCAGTGTAGACGTTCTCTTGCGCAAGAAAGCTCTGATGGCCATTTTAACCATAGGGCTTTCTTGCTCAAGAAATTCATGTCGCCTCTCTACACTGGCCTCTTATGGAAGAGTTCTTGCGCAAGAGGGCTCATTCCTGAGCAGGAGCGTCAGATTTCTGGTGCAAGAAGCCCTGATTTCATACATTAGAATGTCAGTTTACTTGCGCAAAAACACGCGGCCAGTGTAGACAGGCAGCAAGTTTTTGCGCAAGAGCAGCCGCTTTTGCACAAGATCGCACCAGTGTAGACACAGCCTACATGTTTTGTTAGTCTATAAAGTGCTACCAGACCATTAGTTGTTTCATAGAATTACATAACACTTTGAATTGGAAGGGACCTCAAGAGGGCATCAAGTCCAGTCCCCTGCCCTCACGGCAGGACCAAGCACCGCTTTGACCATCCCTGACAGGTGTCTGTCCAATCTGCTCTTAAATATCTCCAGTGATGGAGATTCCACAACCTCCCCAGGCAACTTATCCCAGTGTTTAGCCACCCTGACAGGTAGGAAGTTTTCCCTCATGTCCTACCTAAACTTCCTTGTAAGGAACCTTTGGCCCTGGCGGAATCTCCCTGACTTCAGTAAGAGACAGGAGCCTGTTAGCCTTGGTCTCTTATCAGCATCAAGCCACAGACACTTTTACTTTCATTTATTGGGAGTCATTTTTCATTTACAGGTACTGACACCAGGATGCCATGTCTAAGGTGCAAACACTGCAGGGGAGGGGTCCTGGCTCACCAACTACTTCCTGTGGAATTTTCCATCAGCCGACAGAGAACGTGGGAGAGGCAGAGCTGCTAAGAAAATAAGGAAGATTGTCCCACCATGCTTCCAAATCCGTTCCTGAGCAGAGGCGATTTAAACCAGAGCCATCATCACAAGCTGCAGACTCGGGGATGAGACAGAGGACGGGAGAAGCCCGGTATTTACAGACACAACCGACTGCTGCTTCCATCATAATTAGCATATCGTGGGACTGCCTATGCCATGGGGCTGTGTGTGCTAAACCCACAGCAGGCCCGGTCATTCCTCTGGTCAAAGTCTCTGTGCAGGGTTGATGAGAGGAGACAGTGGGCAGTGACATGGGCTTCTGATCAGCAGCTGCCTCTGGCGTTCATCTCAGCCTCGGCTCGGAGTGGGCGTGGCAGTGTTGTGGTGTTCTTACTAGCACCTTGGGCTCTGGGCTCCTTGGAGCACAGGTTGTATGTCCGTAGAGCACCCACTATGGCGAGGCAACAGAAATCAAGAACGGACAGAATTGGGCACAAATGGGTGAGGAGGAACCTTGCTCAGCCCGGGGCGAGTGTTAGAAACTCTAACGCCATGCCCCCTCCCCCCCCCCCCCACCACCACCACCTTAGACTCTCAGTCCTCCGGTTAGGTTGTTCCCTTTATGTTTTCCAGCCAGCAATTGCCCCTTCCCCCGCACACTCCCTTCCTTAGTTCCCTCGCTGCCCTCAACCGGTCTGACCGGTTGGGTCTTTGTCTATGTGACTTAGGCAGCCCACCGGCTGGGTAGAGGCCAGTAGGGGTCATCCACAGCCCAAGCACAGCAACCAGCAAGGTACTGACACTACATCACAACATGTGGGTGAGTCAGTGGGCAACACACATCACAGCACAGGGGGGCACTGGGTTACAGAGCAGACCACACCCCCACTACGTCCCCTACCCCCAGCCTGGGGGCTTCAGAGAGGGGTTCAGAGTTGGCATTCTCTTAGTGACAAGGGCACCAGGCAGAGATTGAGGAGAGCCAGCTTCTGGTCCTGGCTCCAGCCCGCAGGGCAATGGCCATCTTGGAGAAGGCATGTCACAGCTCTGTGCCTCAGTTTCCCCATCAGGGAGATGCTGGTCTCCTTTGGGAAGTGCTTTGAGATCTGCAGCCAGCAAGTGCTGGATAAAAACCAGGTGTTATTACATTAATGCAGAGCTTTTATCCTGCAGCGGCCAAAGGCTTTACGCACACTACACATACCAGGCCAGATCCTGACTCCCACGACACAGGGTATAAACTGGTCCTTTGTTCTTCTGGTGGCTTATCCTTGCCGCCCCCTGCCAAACTAACACCAAACTGCCCCCGCCCTGGCAGACTGCACCGTGTCAGGATTGGTCAAGCAACTGAGAATTTTTGCATCGGTTTCTCCAAAGTCGCTGCAGCAGACAAGGTGTGATATTGATTCATTCTAATGCGAGCAGCCAGTGTAACCTTGTTTGCTCAGAGACGGTATAATTTGGAGATTATGCTTTAATGAACAGATGATGTATGTTTCAATATACAGAACAAGAAAAGTAATGGAAATTTCAGACAGGTAAATAGAAAGCATAATTCTTGACTGATGTTAACTGATCCCAACTCCCCCAGCCAAACACCAAGCTGCCGTGGTAATAAACCTCTTGCCTTAGAATTCATCCTTGAAAAAGGAGGAAAGACAGCGAGACCCCCCTCTGCCCCATGGCTGCTGCAGGAAGGACTTGCCTCTGGCCTGCCCTTGTTTTAGCACTCTCACACTGACATGGAGGTGGTGTACTCGGTGATGTTCAGCCGGCCGGGAAAAGTGGGCATGGGGGTCAGGAAGGCGAGGTGGTGTGTATCATCTCTTAGCGCCCTCTAGTGGTTCCAGGGCACAGCTGTAAGCTGCAGTGGCAGGGGAGGCTGTGGGCCTTCCAAAGCTGCAGAAAGGATCTGTAGTAGAGAGACAGGCAGGGCCATGGCATGCATTAGCTGTGGGAGCCAGCTTGCACTTGGTGCTGGATTGGTGCAGGAAATCTAGAGAGATTCTGCTGCTCTGAGTTTGCTCCTCTGCAACAGCTGGTCCTGGCTTTTCCTTAATGAAGGGAAAGGGCAGAAGGAGGAGAGGGCACAGAGACGGCTTCTCTGCCCCAACACCAGGGCTGCTGGCAATATGGAGTGAGAGGAGCCAGCAGCTGATGCTAGCAGAGGCCCTGTCTCTATGGATACTGTAGCTGTCGGTCTGTTCCTGGCCAGAACAACTGCTTGAGAGTTAGTGCGCGGCAGGATGTAGCTGTGGGGCAGCGGCGGATATAGGGCAGGGTGAGCGGGGTGGCTGCCCCAGTCCCCGCGCTTCAACAGGCCCTGTGCACATGCTACCACCTGTTGGCTGGGGCCGTGGTGCATGCCCAAATTGTGCTGCCCCGGGCCCCAATAGGGCCTGCAAAATTTTCCTCTGCCCCTGCCATGGGGCCAGCTTGAGAAATGGCTAAGCACTAAGGGTTTAGGGACACCTGCACCACCAGAGCCCCTGTGTTTCCAGGTGTGCTGCCTGCAGAGCTGGGCCAGAGCCTCTTCCTCGCATCCCTCTCCCTCTAGAGGTACCTGGCAAATGGGAGCCACAGTCCCTGCTACCCGCTTCCACCCCCGCGCTGCCAGCTCTGCTGACCCTCACGTGCCCTAGGCAGTGGCCGGCAGCTCCACCCTTCCTTTTAAGGCCCTCTCATTGCTCTCAGCTGCACTTAGTGATCTCAGCTCACTGAGGCCTTTCAGCTGGGATGCCAATCTAACCCCCCCCCCCCACACACACACACACACACACACACACACACCACCACACACACACAATGGCAAAGGCTGGCTGGCTCCCGGGGCCTCTGTCTCCCTGACGGGGGGCTTGTTGGCAGGATTCTTTCCGGGACAGGTGGGCACCAAAAGGCCTGTGTACCCCATCACAGTGGCAAAGCACAGGCTGCCTTCACTAAAATGCAGCCAGCTCTGGGGCGGGGCGCAGTAGCTCGTTTTCATTCCAGTTGAACTGCAGCGGGGGTGTATATAAACTAAATGGGACAGATTCTTCCCTCCAGTCACTACCGCACGGCCCCAGCCATGAACTGGCCCTGCTTGGGTTGGAATCTGGCCATGGCACTGTGACTAATATGATTCCCCCAACTCCTCCACACAGCTCCCTGGCATAAGGACAGAGAGAGGTGACAGTCCCCCCCTGCAACACTGGGGGGCTGGGCAGGCCATTAGTTCTGGGCTGATTCGGCAGTGAGTGCAGCTCTGCAGGAGAACCGGCCCCATTTCTTGTGGCACCTTTTTTCTGTGAATGAGGCGCCAGGAGATGAGCCGGGGAGTTCTCCTTCATTCCCTTGTTGCTGAACAGCCCTGGCCCCTAGGAAACTCTCTCCCAGTGCTGTGTTTCTCTTGAGGGCTGGGGCTGATGCCGCCACGTATAGTTGAGCTCAGCAGGGGAGCAAAAGATAAATGGTTTAATATGTGCAAAATCCAGACTCCAGCTCCAACACTTATTTTTTCCCTCTCTTCTTAATATTTCATATGTCTCCGATAAGAACTAATGTAAGCACTGTTATTAAAATCTCCCTATATATTATACATACAGGTCGTTGTGAGGTGGCCTGTCATCTGCATTTTTAAAACTATTTCAGAAACTGGTTTTCTTTTCACAGTGAGAAATAAAATAAAGCTGAAAGCTGAGGAGGAATAAAAATGACTCTTGTATGAGAAAGGTGAGGGAAAAGACTAAGGGGAAGGAATTTCCATTGCTTGCTTGCTACAGACCCCCAGGGTGACGTTGGACAAGTCTTTCTCCATGCCTCAGTTTCCACCTCTATAAAATGGGAATAAAGAAACATACACACTTCCTTGGGAATGCTAAGACCTCATGAATTATTGTTATTTGTATTACAAGAGCCTCAATCAGTCCCAAACTGGTTTGGGATCCCATTTTGCCAGGCTGTGTACATATACTGGGGACATTTCTACACTACAGCTGCATGATTGTGGCACTGTAATGCCATAGTGTAGATGTTTCCTACATCAAGGGGAGGGGATTTTCCGTGAGGGTAGTTAATCCATCTCTCTGAGAGGGGCAGTTAGGTTGAGGGAAGATTTCTTCCACCAACACATCCACATCTACCTCAGAGGGAGGTCAAGGAGCAGAAATTGGGCACAATCAAATTTGTAAGTGTAAACCAGACCAGAGCAACAGGAAGTCCCTGTCCTGGAAAGCTTACACGCCACATGGACCAGACAGGGATGAGAGGCACAAAGAGGTGGAGGCACACTCTATGGCTGTGTCTAGACTGGCCAGTTTTTCTGGAAAATCAGCCGCTTTTCCGGAAAAACTTGCCAGCTGTCTACACTGGCCGCTTGAATTTCCACAAAAGCACTGACTTCCTACTGTAAGAAATCAGTGCTTTTGCGGAAATACTATGCTGCTCCCGTTCAGGCAAAAGTCCTTTTGTGCAAAACTTTTGCGCAAAAGGGCCAGTGTAGACAGCTGAGATTTGTTTTGCACAAAAAAGCCCCGATCGCGAAAACGGCGATTGGGGTCTTTTTGCGCAAAAGTGCGTCTACATTGGCCATGGACGCTTTCCCGCAAAAAGTGCTTTTGCGGAAAAGCGTCCGTGCCAATCTAGACGCTCTTTTCCGAAAATGCTTTTAACGGAAAACTTTTCCGTTAAAAGCATTTCCAGAAAATCATGCCAGTCTAGACGTAGCCTACATGTAAAATGCATATCCCAATTGCCCCTGCGTAGACGCCGGAAGGTCAAAAGAAGAACGTTTCTGTCACGTGGGTAGGTGGTGTCACATCTAGGCCATGAGATGACAGCACCATAGCTACACCAGGAGCTGAACCCCAGTCTCCGGCCTTGAGTACTACGCATGAGCCTTTTCTTCTCTCCCAGAGCACTTGGGATCAAAGCCAGAAGGGACTGTGCCTCTGCCCCTTGGCGCCGAGCATGGGCCAGACACAAGGAAGTGGCTTTGGACTAGCGCGCAGAAGTCCTGCCAGCTGGCCGAGCCAAACCTCGATGGCCCCAAATCGGCCTGGCCGCCTCTCGAGAACTGTCATGCTGAGCGCTGCTTCCACCCTCTCTCTCTATTTATTTATTTCCCATGAAGTCTGCCTCCAAAAGCTCAGGAGAAAGCGGGGGGACTTCTCTGTTTGGGAAAAGAAAACCTGCCATAAATTTATTTACTTAAAAGATTTCTCACCAGAAAGCAGCCCCCTGAGACGCCAGTTCTCCAGGAGTGAATCTCTCACCTAATCACAAAGCCCGCTTTTTACTGTAGCTGCTATCAAAGCAGGCAGTCTCTGTCCCGCCTTTCCTAAAGTCTATTTACCCAATCCATTTGCAAGTCTAAAATTTAATCAGCTCGGTTTCATCTTGGGAGGCATTAACATTCAAACGGGACTCACTCCCGGAGATGGAGCCAGAGTAAACTGACGATTCAGGGGGTGTTTGTGCATTAATAATGGGTGTTTGCGAGCCGGGTGCGTCTCTCGCTGCTGATTTAGATATTCATTGAGTTATTCACAGGTTAAATATGAAATCAAATGAGGTAGAGGAGGCTGGTGATGTGAAGGGCTGCTGTGCTAGTTCTCCTTTGCACTCACTGCAATAAATAACAAACCAAGCTTCCTCTCCGTTGCAGGCTCAGAGCAGGACTGTAGCTAGTCCTGAGGTCCTATTTAGTCTTGTGGGAAAGGTTCAAAAACCACAACACCCTAAAGGACAATTGTTGGTAGCCGGAGCCCAGACCTGGGAGCACAAACATCCACATAAAATGGGGCTAATACTTCGGCCTGATCACAACTTCTCTATCCCCTCTGTGGGAAGCAGCTTTTTTAATAAAACAGAAGTTTCCCTTGGAAATGCCAAGTTTGAATTGTCCAAAGGAACCCCTCCATCCAAGAGTGTGGTTTTCAGTGACCTCCCCACACACACATACACACACTCCAAAAAACAACTGAAGACTATTTTTTTCATGGGGGAAAAACAAATTCTAAAGCAGCTCTGAGGGTTTGCCAGATGGTTTAACCAAAAATACCCAACATCCTCCTCCCCCCCCTCCCCCAAAAAACACACCAGGAAAAAAATCTGTTGGGGGGGAGGAAAAAAGGGGGAGATCAAAGTTGTTGAGCAATACAAAAAAAAAAAGACTCCGAGAGTTATTAAGCAAAATAAACAAATAAATAAATACATAAATAATAAAACAGCATTAAAACAACATGGCCCCTTTCAGAGTGTGTGCAGAGTCAGAATAGGGATAAGAAGAGCAGGGAGGTTGAGCACTAAGACCCAGGGAAGGCATTGCTTCTCCTTGGTCTTTAGGCTTTTTGCCGGTGGCCATTTTGTTTTCTTGGTCAAGCCAAAACGCAGCTTCCCTGCGGAACCAGGTACGCAGGGAGTCCAGGGGTGAGAGGCTGGGGATGTCGGGGGCCTGGAGGAAGCTGGGGGCTGGTCCAGTTGCCAAGTGTGTCAGGGTTTCCAGGTGTCTGGTATTTTCGCCTCCTGGCTGAGAAAAAAAATCAGAAAATACCAGACATTTTAGGTGTCCGGTATTTTCTGAATTTTTTTACCGGACAGGAGGCAAAAATACCGGACACCTGGCAACCCAAGCAGCTCTGTATAGAACAACTGTCTCCTAAGAGTGCGTGACAAACACAGCACTGTGGATAGCTTGCGCCTTCCCTCATTGAAGCCAATGCGAGTTTTGCAATCAACTTCAGTGGGAGAAGAAAGCAGAAATTAGCTCTATACCGTCACACCTCTCAAATGACAGCCATGGAATAGTCTTAAAGACTTGCTGAATTCAGTAAAACCTGACTGAGAGACCAGCCTCGTGTCCGGCTTGCGCGCAACCCTTCCTGCTCCAGTTCTGGCTCCATACACAGCTCTGCTCGGGGGTAGATTTATGATGCAGGAATTGCTTTTTCGAGGTAGGGTTGCCAGGTGCCCTGTTTTGACCAGAACAGTTCAGTATTTGAGCTTTCTGTTCGGGAAACGAATTGAGAAAATAGAAATGTCCGGTATTTTCTAAATAAGATGTAATGTAGACTGTGATGTAATGTCAAGCATATCCGGTATTTTTGCTGAAACCATCTGGCAACCCTATTTCAAGGTTATAGGGACAAGTAACTGGCTCTCGTACTGACTAAAGTGTTTCTTTTGTTTAAACAGAAATGCCCCTCCCCCCCCCCCATCAGTTCAGCAATCTCTGACTCTTTCCAAGTCAGGCTGGCTTTAGCCCTGTTATTCCTACATGACCCAGGAAAACAGAGAGGCTCAGTTAACATGTGCCCTCGCACCTCTACGGACAGGTGGTTGTACCATTTTAATGAAGTGCCTGGATTGAGCCGATGGTGTTAACATGACTGGCATTCTCTGGTCTGCCTTCATTACTTTTACCTTCTCCCTGTGACGCTGACAGATCTGTTATTTGCACCGTCCTCCTGTGTATTTAATTGTGTCTTCTTGAACTCTTCTAATAGTAATTTCAGCAGGAGTAACTAATGCTCAGAACCTTTCAGGATAAGGCCAACAGAGAATAAAGCCTTCTACCTGGGATCTTTCGGACGCTAGCTTGGTGTTATTAATAGAAGAATCATAGTTCTTGGTCATATTCATGAGGGTGGGTTGGACACTAAGAAGACAGCATGATATGGAGGTTTGGGAAACTGGCAGCCAGGGTCGGATATACGGCAGGGTGAATGGGGCGGCCACCCCGGGCCCCATGCTTCAGAAAGCCCCGCGCATGCGCCGTGGCGCCGCTGCGCATGAGCATGGCGTCACTGCGCATGCGCCATGGCAAAGGGGGGCACCGCGGAATTATGCTGCCCGGGGCCCCGCAAAACGGTCATCTGCCCCTGCCGGCAGCCCTGAGGTCTAGTCCCTGGCTCTGCCACTAATTTTGTGTGTGGCCATGGGTAAGTCACTTCACTTTTCTGGCAAAATTTCCCCACCTGCAAAACGAGGCTAAAACTGTTTACCTACCTGCTTCCCCCAGATGTGAGGTTTAAAAGGTTAACTCCTGCCTGTAGGGGGCTCGTTATTAATATATCCGATGCCTTGCTGAAGTCAGAGCTACCCTGGATGCGGGAATCATGAGGGAATCCCTCAAAGAATGGCTAGCCATATGGAATTTCAGTGTGTAATTGCTCAAAACCACAGCTGGAGCATACAGTGAAAATTGGGGAGAAAAAGTTACCCTGGGTTTTGAAGATCTTAAAAACCTGAGAGTTTGGGTCATAAGCAAAGGTTCTTCTGAGCCATTTCTTATTTCATATGCCAGGCCTGTCCTCCTCCACCTTGATGGAACCAGTTCATTACAAGCCAGTTGACAAAAGGAGACATCTGTGTTTTAAATAAATTCACAAGCACCAATCAGAGAGAGAGAGAGACAGACTGAGCGTGTGTCCAGATCTTTAAAGCAGAAACTCTTAATTCAGCACGGCTGGGTACAGACATGATAACAGTATCTCTCTTCGTGAAAATAACCCTTGCTGTGATTTATTACAAGCCAGAGAGAGAGAGAGAGAGAGATTCAGTGTCACAATGTCTTCAACTCCAATAAATAAATAAAGGGAGAAATTTTCCCCTGGGTCCCTCTGACATATCTAATTGATATCACTAGGGATCGTCTATGAACCAAATAGGAATCTAATCTATTGCCTCATACAGGCAAATGGAAACAGCGGGGTGTCTGCCACTGAGCCTCCAGCTTCTGATGGGGACACATATAATGAAAATGGAAACAGATTACAGCTGATCTGATATCCAAATAACAAATACAGCTCCTGGAGAGAAACTTGTCATACTGATGTGGGGCAGAAGTTCCAGTGATTTTCTCCACCCACTTCCCCTTACTGTTTGAATGGCACAAGGTGGTAGTTAAAATGTCCCCGCAGGCAGAAAACGCCCCGGGGCCATTCATTGGACCCATGCACAGAACTCACACATGGGTGGGTGTGCAAGCACACAAGATAATTAATTCTAGAGGCCTCAGCCTCCTTTCACTTGCACAGCTGGAAATCTGAAATCATTCCACTGGACTCAGCATAAGCAAGAAGAGAGAGACGACCACTTACGGCTCTACAGCTCCGTCCCCAGACAGGACATCTCGAATATCTTTGGCTTCCTGGACACATATTATTTCTGTTATTGTAGCATCTAGAACCCCTCATCATGAACCAGGAACCCATAAGTTCCAGTCGATAGCCCCACTCACGAGCGAGAAAACCCCCTACTATTCCAGTCTTGAGTGCCTGCTGAGCGGAGATCTTGTAGTTATGCCGACAAAGTTTGTGTTGTGATCTAATGTCTGCTGTGATGAGTCTGAGATCTACCAGAACTCCTTTCTGCTTCTGTCACACTGATCTGGCCCCATCCCAGTAAAACCAGAGCACCTCACGATATTTAAATGAATGTGTCCTCACATCACCCTCCTGAGAGAGGGCAGGGGCAGGGTGGCCAACAGAATAGACATAACATGAGAACGGGTATACTGGGTCAATGGTCCATCGGTCCATCTAGCCCTGTATCCTATCTGCCCACTGTGGCCAAAGCCAGATTCCCGAGAGGGAGGGAATCTTCAAGCAATCCCTCTCCCGTCACCCATTCCCAGCCTCTGACACAGGCTAGGGACACTATTCCTACCCATCCTGATGGACCTAACCTCCATGAATCTATCTAGCTCTTTTTGGAACCCTGGTAAAGTCCTAGCCTTCACCACATCCTCTGGCGAGGAGTTCCACAGGTTGACTGTGCGCTGAGTGAAGAAAAACTTCCTTTTGTTTGTTTTAAACCTGCTGCCTATTCATTTCATTTGGTGACCCCTAGTTCTTATATTGTGGGACTAAGTAAATAACTTTTCCTTATTCATTTTTCCCACACCAGTCATGATTTTATAGACTTCTACCCTATCCCCCTTTAGTCTCCTCTTTTCTAAGCTGAAAAGTCCAAGTCTTTTTAATCTCTCTTCATATGGGACCCAACCCAAACCTCTCATCATCTGTGTTGCCCTTTTCTGAACCTTTTCCAATGCCAGTGTATCTTTTTTAGATGAGGCAACCACATCTGTACGCCTCTGTGTGTGTGTATTCAAGATGTGGGCGTACCATGGTTTTATGGAGAGGCAATAAGAGAGTCTCTGTCTTATTCTCTATCCCTTTTTAATGACTCCTTACAGTCTGTTTGCTTTTTTGACTGCTGCTGCACAAGGCACAAGCCCTGGGCAAGGAGGGAGGGCCCAGCTCTACGCTCCCAGAAGACACAGGGCCTCAGGCAAAGGGCAGGGCTGGGGCACCAAGCGACCCAGACTCTGGTGGTGATTTAAAGCACCCAGAGCTCCAGTCATGCCCCCTGCCGCAGCAGCAGCAGCCAGAAGCCCTGGATCCTTTTGAATCTCTGAGTCTCGGAGCAGTTGCCCCCTCTGCCTGCCCGCACCAGGAGGCCTGGGCAGGGCCAGTCTCCCTATGTTACAGATGAGGAGCTAAGGCACAGAGAGGCTAGGTGACTTTCCTGAGGTCCAAGAGGAAGTCTGTGGCAGGGCAGAGAACTGAAATGAGATCACCAAGTACCAGGCTAGCGTTCTAATCCCTCGCCTGTGATTTCCTGTCCTCTGAACATTTTCAAACTCAAATGTAACCCCCTGATCCTTTTTCTTACAAAACTGGGTTAACCCCCCCCTCCCCCCCCCCAACCCCCCCCCACACACACACCATCCCTGCATCCTCATCCTGACCCATTTCTGCCTCTGCACTTGATAGATCCTGTAGGGCTGGAAGTGTGGACAGATTATCCTTCCTGGCTTTCTAACTTGAGCCAAAGCAGATGCTCAAGAGAAATCCTTCTGGAGAAACTACAGAGATTCATTCCTTCTCAATAGGAATGATTAACCGGTTAACTGGTTACCAATTAAGCATCAACCTGCATAACGGTAACCGGTTCCGGGAGCCCTGCACAGGAGTGAAAGCAGCTTTCCCCACCCACCCCCGTTTAATCGGTTAACAGGTTAAACTTAACGTTTGACCAGTTAACTAATTAAATGGGATTTTACATCCTTACTTCTCAGTTTAAGCCTCCACTCTCACCTGATTCGAGGGTTCAGACGTAAGTAACCCTCTTCTGGCCTAAGCCACAGCAGGAATGCCAACACCGCAAGAGAAATACTTCTGGGGAGGCCACAGAAGCGCATTGCAGTGTCTGGGCCCCTCCCGACCGCTCTAGCAATAACATGACTAGCTGAAGCCTCCCTTTGCTGTGCCCCAAGACCAAACCCTGAGCTGAAACCTGACTCCACGCACAAGCTCAGTCTCTGCAGAAATGCTTGAGACTCCATCAGCCGCCACCTCCCACCTTTCTAGTGTAATTAGCTCCCGCCTGATCTCAGGAATGGAGCGCTGGCGTTTTCAAACAAAGATTTAATTAACCTGATCTCTGCAGTCAGAGCAGCCGGCCCCTTTGTTGGACTGGAGTGAAATCCTGGGCATATTTAGCCCATGACAACACTGTTAATAGCGCCTAACATCCTGGATGTCCCTGGATGGTCCGGCACAGAGCCTTTGCTCTTTGGACTCTCTTCTGCTCGCATCAAAGAGTTGCCTGGGTCATTGATTTTTTTAGCATCATGCAAATTGAGTCAGCAGGGAACTGGCAGCACCAGTGCATTATTACTGAGGATGGATAAACTCTTACCCGGGTTCTCAGCATCTCGCAGAGACCAGAGGAGTGAGTTTGACTCATCATGATTGTTTTTAATCCTGCGGTGGAAACGCCATACCAAGCGGAGGGGAGGAGGAAAGGGCAAAACCACTCCCTAGATACTTGCCAGAGCAGGATACCACACGACAGGACACGAAGGGGCTGCAGGGCCTTACCACAATCTCTTCCCCCTCTCTGTGTCTCAGTTTTCCCACCAGTAAAGTAGGAGACAAAGTCTTTGACTTACTTCCCACAGGTAATTCATTAGTGTTTGTGGGAGCTCAGATATAACAGGTGTGTTCTAAGCATAACAGGAGAAGTCATCCTTCCACTTTATGCTGCACTGATTAGGCCTCAGCTAGAGTACTGTGTCCTGTTTGGGGCACCACATTTCAGGAAAGATGTGGAGAAATTGGAGAGAGTCCAGAGAAGAGCAACAAGAATGATGAAAGGTCCAGAGAACATGACCTATGAGGGGAGACTGAAAGAACTGGGTTGGTTTAGTTTGGAAAGGAGAAGACTGAGAGGAGACATGATGGCAGCTTTCAAGAACCTAAAAGGGTGTTAACAAGGAGGAGGGAGAAAAATTGTTCTCCTGGGCCTCTGAGGATAGAACAAGAAGCAATGGGCTTAAACTGCAGCAAGGGAGGTGTAGGTTGGACATTAGGAAAAACTTTTTGTCGGGGTGGTTAAACACTGGAATAAATTGCCTTGGGAGGCTGTGAAATCGCCATCCTCGGTGAAGTTTAAGAGCAAGGTAGATACACAGCTGTCAGGGATGATCTAAATCAGTGATCCCCAATTTTATTTGGCCACAGAACCCTTTTTAGCTTGAAAGAATTTCAAGGAACCCCTAGGTTCCGAGCAAAAAAAAAAAAGCACCAATTGGGACACACTGGTCTAGACGGTGCTGGGTCCTGCCGGGAGGGCAGGGGACTGGATGCGATGACCTCGCGAGGTCCCTTCCAGTTCTAGTGTTCTAGGATTCTCCGACTACCATGGGAATGCCGAATAAACCAAAGCAGTGAGCCTCCTGGGGAGTCTCTCCCAGGCTTCTGTTTCCGTATCTAACCGAGCTTTTAGAGAACTCAGTGCCTCTATGACACGTTGGGTAGATTCCATGGGGGAGGCTCAGTCTGGAGACAAGACAGGAGGAGATTCTGTGGTACCATAAGGTTTTGTTGCTGTCGGGCTTTGCTGTGATTGCGCAGAAGCCTGGAGGGGCGGGGGGAGTGGCTGGGAGCCCCAGTGGGGGGAGTCCCAGCCCCTCCTCCCGCCCCCGCCAGGCTTCTGTACAATCACAGGCTCCCAGCGCCGATCATGGCCCTGCCTTCCAGCCACTTCCCCCGCCCACGCCAAGCTTCCATCCAGTGCGCAGCCGGAAAAATCAGAGAATACCGGACATTGCATGTGTCCAGGATTCTCTGATTTTTTTTTACCAAACAAAGAGCACAAATACCGGAGTGTCTGGTAGAATACCGGACACCTGGCAACCCGAAATACAACTGAGCATGGACTATGCAAAGTCCACCAGGGATCCTTCATGGATTTCCTTTGGGGACAGAAACCCAATGACTGGGCCAGTGATCTAGTGAGAGAACTTGACATCAAAAGAAAATTCCAGCCTTCCTAGCACCCTCTGCTGCTGCTTCCTCTCAGCATCCACACCGGCATCAGCCCCTTCCCCACTAGCTCCCAGTTAATGGCAGTAACTGTGCTGAACGCCATTCTACTAAGTGCGTCTGCCATGCAGGGGTGGGAAGCAGCAGCTGCAGCGCCGGTGTGGATGTCGAATCACAAACAAGACGTCCAACCGCTTCATTTATTAGAGCAAATCAATTCAACTTTTCATCGGCACGAGGAGCCCCGTGAAGGCAGAGCCCTGTCACAAACGTGCACCCAAGCCACCGCGCTCCAGCAGCAGTGCCACAACAGGACAGGACAAATCTCCCATCTCACAGCATCTAGCACTGGAGCTCTTTCCGAAACCCAGGACAGAAGAGGTGCAGCACAGCATAGTAGACACACAGTGCTGGATCGTCTCCTTTTTGCCAGCTTTGCCCCATTGCAACTTCATGAATTTCACTGGTGTTTCTACTGACCAGGCCCGTATACCAGGGGGTGGGGGTCAAAGGGTGCAAAAATATGGGGGAGGGCCACCCTCATGGTCCTCCAAGTAAGCATACTCCAGCCGGCCAGGGGAAGGCAGGGGCTGATTTCCGTGCTTACTTGGGGGATCATGGGGGTGCATTCACACCCTTGTAGCCCACATTTACAACAACCCCCCCCCCCCGAAATTCCTGCATATGGGTCTGTGACTTACACTGGGTAAGAGTGTAGCTGGCCCAGCACATCCAGAGAACATGGAAACACAAAGAAGGATCCTTGAGCTTGCAAAGCAACACACTGTCCTGGCAACCCGTGGCTCTCGCTCTGCAGGAAATGAGTTGGGGGCGCGCGTGAGGGTTGTGGTGAAAAGATCTGTGCCCCAGAGGCACCTGGCTCCCTTGCCAGAGGCCTCAGGACAGGGTGGCGTAGGATGGAATGGAAGATGGAAAATGGATATTGGCCCATCCTACCCGAGGATACAGCCGCAGCACTCTGGCCCAGGAAGGCCACACGTAGGCCATCAAAGGTGTCCATGCTGTGCTTGAAGACAGAATTGCTTGTCCCAAGGTAATGCCTTTTGCCAGCCAAATGCTAAACCCATGAACAGGAATACGGGATTTTAAAATGAATTCTGCAGCAATCTGCTGAGAACAAAATCGAATCCGCCTGGGAAGGGCTGAGCAAGGGGGCTTTTGCACAGCCCCATGCAAGACTGAAGCAACAGGGCCAGTCTCTGCAGTCCCAGGACACCAGGTGGAGCTACTAATTGAAGGGAGCATGGCAACTAATTGAAGGGAGCATGGCACTCACAGCAGGGAGACTGGGCGAAGTGGATCTGAGTTTAAATAAAAAATAATAATCTTGAGGTTTTTTCATGTAACAAAACAGGCGCAAACATTGACCGTCATGGAAACGTGCCTTCAGCAGCAACCTCGTCCCATCATTCCACAGCATCCCAGAATTCATCCCATACAACCCACCTTTGAAACGCACACTCTGAAGAGTTTGATCTTGGGAGCACGCTGACATTCACATGATACGTGTCTATGAGCCAGGCCAGGGAGCATCTGTACAAGGAGACTTGCATGTATTCACCTGTGCTTTTCCCCCAACCGTCCTAGGGTTCATGTCAGTTTAGATCCCTACACTGCCAGGACATTTACAGAGGAATAAAGTACTGGGGGGCAGGGAGGTGAGAATGACAGGACTCACGCATTTAAACGGTGTAGAGGCAGGGACTGTGTGTTCTGAACTCCTAGTGCATCTCCTAGTACAGAAGAACCCCTGTCCAGATTGGAACAGCAGAGCACTAGTGCAATAATAATATTGAACAATAAAATAATCACAAGAAACATATGGCTGATAGCTGATGGGCCAACTAGCAAGGAGAGAATTGCCAATGGACTCTGACTGGACAGCAACTTTCTGACTTGTCACATGACTGCCTTCAATCAGTCATGAGCCAGAATTGTTTCATTCTTTTCTTTCCCCCCCACCCTCTTTTTCTTTCTCTCTCTCTCTCTCTCTCTCGTACCATCAGCTCCTATTTAAAATAGCCCCCGACCAAGACGAGTGAAGAAGTGCTGAGTTAGTTTCCTTTGCATTGGGGAGCATCAGCCAGGCCCTGTATCAGGCTAAAATTAACAGGTGTTTCCAGGTGTGGTGCAGGAAGCAGGACCTCCCAGGTTTGTAATTGTTACTATACAAACATATTACAGGTCACTAGAAGCAATTTAATGATAATAAAAATAACAAAACCCACACAAAATGAAGAGGCTGCCATCCTTAATTATCTGGCTTCTTTATCATGTAAAAACCTTCTGCTCGGCTCCCAGCAGACGATTAATGTATCTGCAATTGCAATAGAAAATTCTCCTCTTCTTCTTTCTTAACACCCCGCACACTCCCACACACACACACACACACAGACACACACACATGCTGCTTCTACTCAGGTTTATGAAGAAATTGAATTCTTCTTCCCCACAAGGAACATGCACACACTTGTCAAACAGCTCAGAGCCCTGACTCCTTCTCCAGTGAGCACAGCACTGCTACAAAGAATGGAGGTTCAGGGAGGATCTGAAGCCATCTAAGCAAGAGAGAAAACTATTCCATTCCCCACCACTTATGTCTCGGCAATGTCTGGTGTGTTTTGGTGTGTTTTCCATTATCACTGTTGTTTGTATTGCAGCTGAGCTGAGGCACCCCTGTTAGGGTATTGCTACACTAGCCATCCTAGTTCGAACTAGAGTGGCTAATGTAGTCATTCGAACTTGCAAATGAAGGCTTCATTTGCATGTTCCCAGGCGCCGCCATTTTTAAATGCCCGGTAGCTCGAACTACTTACCCGCAGCTACACGCAGCACGAGCTAGGTAGTTCAAATTAACACTCTTAATTCAAACTATCGTTACTCCTCCTGCAATATTTAAATCCCGGGCTTCATTTGCAAGTTCGAATGACTACATTAGCCACCCTAGTTCGAACTAACAGACCAGGATCCCATGTTGCTAAGCCAGGGCAGCTGACTGGAGATGGCCCCTGAGATTCTAGTGCTGGCCATGTCAAAGCGAAAGAATCCACCAAAACAAATCCCTACTGACCTGAAATATTTACTTACCAGAACCTAAACTGGTCCCCCCCAGTGCTGAGTGCTGGACAGCAAAATAATAAATGCCAGCAACTGCCCCAAAGAGCTCACAGCCTAAAGACATAATGTAACAGGGTGGGCAGGAGACAGGATAAGAAATCAATAGAACAGGAGGTGCACAGTTCTTAGCTGGTCAGCCGCTGGTCTGCCCATTCTTTAGTGGCAGTCTGTGAAAGCAAGAAGTTGACAGCATTCATTACAAAGGCCCAACACTGCCCGGCCTCTGAGTGAGAATCCCAGCTCCTCTGAGAGGCTGGGGATGGGCGTTTCCGGGGGATTCGCTTTTGACATAAAATCTTGAAATATCCTTTCCAGGTTCTGTGAGAACCAAAGCAGATGGGCTGCTTTTAAAAAAAAAAACCGAGAGCACGTTTTACAAGCAGTTTAGGGATATCAGCTCTCATGCTTTAGGGCTGGGGTGGGGAACCGCAGAGCCAGGGGCCGGATTCATCCCTTTGCTTGCCTGGATCCATCCCCTGAGGTTCAGGGCTCCCCTCCCCATATTGGGGAGCCCGTGATGGTGCCCCAGCCTCCTGCAGGGCTGAAGAACACCAAATCGACTAAGCTGGGCCCCCCAAGGCTCTGGTGTGTGAGGGGAATGTGGGGAGTGTCTTTCTCCTTCTCAGTCAGCGGCCATGTCAATGCGTAAATGAGAGGTTGGCTGGTTGGTTGTTTTGGTTCTTTTTTTGCTTCTCACTTGTGCATGGTCCACGACTGATTTCTCTGTGGGTCAGCAGCCCCTGTCCCAACTAAGGTTCCTCACCCCTGCTTGAGGGCATCCTCTGATTCTCTCAAGAGGGAAGGAAGAACGATTTTCCTCCTCGAAACATTTACACGATTGCCCAGAGGCCCTGTGCACAAAAGTGAATTGTCCTGCATTGACCAGGGATAGGAAGATATTTGCCATGCTCTGAAGCATCTGCTGGAGAAGGGTATTAGCTGCGATGAACCCGTAATCTCATCAGGGCAAAGAATCTGAAAAACACCATGCCCCTGAACAGCGCAACGCACCCAAGAGAGAATGCTGAGGCCGGGCTCTGCCCAGCGCGGTCCAGCCCCGCCATGTCGCTATGGTGGCCGGTTACCCCAGAACAACCCAGCAGAACTGAGGCCTGTCTCCCCCGGGGTTGTCTCAGGCCCCACAAGTCGGAGGGGCAGAGGAGGAGCAGCGCTGCCCAGACAGTGGCGTGGCACCCACGTCTCCTCTGTGATTGTGTTCCAGGGAGCGCAGGGAAAAGGTCATGCTATTACTGCACATCATTGTATTCCACATAACACGCTGGCCATTAGAATTCTGTCAGACCCTTCCTGAGACACGTGTAATGAGAAAGGGGAAGAGAGCGAGGAGGGGGGGGAGCAACACACAGCACTAAATTAATTCTGATGACAAAGATAATAACAAGATCAGGAAATGGTGCAAAATGAATCCATTATCATTAGAGTGTCAGCGCTGTCAGACCAGGTCCTTCCCTCCGAGGTTTCTTGTAGATAAGCAGAATGGTGCCTCTTAAGGAGTTAGCGAAAGGCCACTGGGCAGAGCGGTGGAGTGGCTGGGAAGTACAACTGCAATTGAACCACATGCTCCTCTCGGGTAGAAGGCCCTTGGAGGCCCTTGCCTCAGCCGTGCAAGGACAGCGACGGTGAGGAACTGTGAACGCTCTGCACTCCCCTTGCCGTGTTTCCTCTCATTTTCCTCATGTCCATGTGAAATGTGCGCCACTATTGAGGCGACGTGTGACACATCCCCTCCCTTTTGGTGTACACAACAAAATTCATGAGAGCGGGGGGGGGGGTTCAAAGGCTGGACGAGGGCTGTGGGGGTACAGCAGGGGGTGATGGCCCCAGCTGGGGCTGTGGGCTCTGGGATGGGCCCAGGGACGAGGGACTTGGGGTGCAGGTTGTGCAGAAAGAGGACTCCCCTCAGCTTTCTCTCCCTGTAGCTAGAGGGAAGAGGTGCCTCTCCCTACTGTGGTAGCTCCGGGGGAATTACTGCAGGATAGGCACCTCTCCCCTGGCCATGGCAGGTCAGGGGCTGGGATGGGTCACCAAGGCCGGACTGGGGCCTGTGGAAGTGCCTCTCTCCACTGTGGCAGGCCCGAGGCTGGTGTAGAGGCATCTCTCCCCACCTCAGCCCTGCGCGCTATTGTCTCATTGTCTAACGTCCCCTGCTGCTGAAAGGGGGCTTGCATGTGCAGCTCTCAAGACAACGAGACTCTTGGCTGTTTCATCTATTCGGCACCCAGGCTCATTGCAAAGCCCGGTCTAGGAACCGCAGGAGTCGGCCATCAGGAGACCTGCCTGCTGCTGGACCTTCATTTCAAGAGTCTCCCTTTCCCTGCCGAGGCACAGATGGCAGGACTCTAGTGGAGCTTAATTATGAGAGGGTTGTGTGCATCAGCCAGGGATATCTCAGCCAGGGATATCTCGAATCAGGAAACCATAGAGCAAACCCTTGGCTGAGCACAGAGGCCGGATACCCTGCCCCCTAGCACATATCCTTGGGGCACTCCACTTGAAACCAACCGCCAACCTGACATCGAGCCATTGATCACTACCCGTTGGGCCCGACAGTCTAGCCATCTTTCTATCCACCTTACAGTCCATTTATCCAATCCACACTCCCTTAACTTGCTGGCAAGAATATTGTAGGAGACCGTATCAAAAGCTTTGCTAAAGTCAAGGTAAATCACATCCACTGACTTCCCCATATCCACAGAGCCAGTTACCTCATCATAGAAGCTAATCAGATTGGTCAGACGTGACTTGTCCTTGGTGAATCCGTGTTGACTATCTCTGATCACTTTCCCCTCTTCCAAGTGCTTCAAAATGGATTCCTTGAGGATCCCTTCCATGATATTTCCAGGGACTGAGGTGAGGCTGACTGGTCTGCAGTTCCTTGGATTGTCCTTCTTCCCTTTTTTAAAGAGGGGCACTACATTTGCATTTTTCCAATCATCCGGGATCTCTCCCAATCTCCATGAGTTTTCTAAGATAATGGCCAAAGGCTCCTCAATGTCATTTGCCAACGCCCTCAGTACCCTCGGATGCATTAAATCCAGACCCATGGATCTGCGTATATCTAGCTTTTCTAAATAGTTCCTAACCTGTTCTTTCTCCAACGGGGGCTGCCCACCTCCTCCCATACTGTGTTGCCTAGTCAAGCACTTCCAGGTCCGAACTGTTCAGTTGAAGTCAGATTTTCTCTGAACTGGCCCAGTTGCACTCCTTCCAGCTATTGTCTGAAAATGGCATGCTGTGCTTTCTCTGTTCAATCCCATACAGCATCAGTCGCAACAAGGTACCTGGGGGGAGGATTCGGTGGGGGGTGTTTCTTATGAGGTACAGCGCACACAAAGCAGAACTCTCTGCAGTTGAATGGCAGAGTTTTTTTCTTGAACACAAAAGATGGTTTCTGCAACTTGCACATACAACAACGTGCTTAACTTTAAGCCTGTGCTTAAGTCCTGTTGAATTAAATGGCATTTAAGAACATACTTAAGTGCTTTGTGAAAATATGGCCATAACGTACAAATTTTCCCTGCAAGTATTACTTCTCGAATGACTCTAATTGATAATAACATTTGGCAATCTTTCAACTCTTTTCATCTCTGCAAACATTAACTAATTAATCCTCACAACCAGAGCTGGACTGACTCTTTGTCATAAATGATTTAGCTGATGAATGTAAGCCCTTTATTCTGCTTAGCGCGCTGCAAACACACGGAGTCTAGTGGACTTGTTTTTCAAAATTGTTCAATGAACCTTCGGGGTGAACTTATTTCAGCCTATGGCTCCTTGTAAACAGTTTGCTTCGCTTGTGTCTTGGACTGCTTGCTATGCCTTATTTATGGTATGTGCGCTATAGGGGTCCTTAAGTCACATGTGGTCATTTCTGCTTGCTGATTGGATGAGCAAAACTTTGCAACCGCTCGAAGCAATTTAAGAAACGTTGCCTGCAGCCCCAGCACAAAACTCAGTGTGAACACACCTTTTCATCAGTATTAAAAAAAAAGAATACAGATTTCCATTAACAGCCCGGAGAACAGCAAAACTAAAGCAATACTAAGTCATTAAAACCTCAGATATGAACCCAAAGGGCTGCAAGCACCATTAATGAGGCATGTGCAACCTATTCGATTGGACATTGGCAAGCACTGAAAATATCTGCCTGGCTGAACCCGCAAGGCAGGGAAGGAACTGCGTCTCCACTTTGGACTGTGGCGGAAAGAGTGGCCAAGCCCAAGGCCATGAGGAAGGTGGTTACCAGCGGTACGAGGGCCTGCTTGCCGATCACACGCTCACACTGCACTCCCTGCACCCCTGGGATAAGCAAAAAGGGACTTTGGGTTTTGGCAGAATGAGGCCCAGCAGCTAGGAAAAGGCACTGTCACTTCAGACTGCTGCATCTCACCCCCAGCGTTGCCACAAAGCAGCGCCCACCAAGCGTGTCTCTGTGCCTCAGTTTCCCCTCTGTAAAGTGGAAATCGCTTACTAAATTCACGATGGCGTTGCTGGTCCTTAGTTCATTCAGCGCCTGGGGAGGCCTTTGGAAATCTTCCCATCAGAGATGATTTTTTATGATCATTTGGCTGGCCCACACCGCCTACCCTCCCCTTCGGCTCATGCGCAACACAGGCGGCTTTTTATCCTGGTCCATCAAGCAGGAGAGGAGACCTAGAAGTCTCTCCTGCTCCAAAGCTCCATGGCTCAGTGCGAACGGCAGGAATGGTTCATGCATGTCTCAGTCACCAGCTTCCATCTACCAGGCTGCTCACTTAGCTTTTCGCAGCTTCCCTTTGATTCTCCCATGCAGGACCACGAGAGAGAGCAAGGACTGTTCGCGCCCTTTCTCCTCCTGCTACGCAGACGCTTGTCAGGGGTAGGCAATGGCGACAGAGTTATTATACATGGCCTCAAAGCCCAGTCAAGGCACTGGAAGATGAATTATGTTTCATTTATATCAAAGAAGCAATCTCAGAGCCCATTTGTGATCAAATTTGCTGTCAGAGAAACTTTGCTTTATCTCATTACATCTGATATCTCTTGGCTTCTTGTCCTTGAGACTATTAAAGTTTAATGTCAAATTCAAGATGAAATGGAATCTTGGCTGTATCATCTCATCAGGGCCCGAGTGCGCCCCCTTCCAGCCATAAAATTTTGACAACTAATTACGATGGGAAGGGGCCAGGGAGAAAGGAGAGAAAGAAAGAGAGAGGTGCCCCTCCCTACTCTGCCCACTGAAAATATTACTGAATGGAGCGGCTGTAAATTACCACGGGTGTCACTCTCTGGAAGAGGGGATCATAATTTGCTCATTGTCGGATCAACTTTTTTGGTCTTTTCGAGAGATTTGATACTTCCACATCTCATTGGAGACATGAGCATGAACTGGGGATGCCTGATATTTGCCATGGCAAGGTCCATACTGGTGTCTTCAGAAAAAGCATTTACTCTGAAATAACTAGCCATAGAATATGTACTTAGCGCCGAACCACCTGGTAGCTGGTGCTCCCCAGAAGTGAATCACCTTTGCCTTTCCCATTCAGCTACAAGAAGAGGGTCCCCACAGCCTGCCTTTTAAGATAGTGTGGGCTGCACAGTTGGGTAACCCAAGTCTGAGTGTATGTCTTCACTACAGGCTGGATCGATGGGCAGCGATTCATCCAGGGAGTGTCGATTTATGGCATCTAGAATCGACGTGATAAATTGACTACTCTCTCCTTGAGTCTGGTACTCCACCAGAACACGGGTAGGCGGAGTCAATGGGAGAGTGGCAGCTGTCATTGTTACCGTGGTGACAGTACCGCGGTAAGTAGATCAAAGAATGTCAACTTTAGCTGAAGTTGCATAACTTAGGTTGGCAGCCCATGCCAGTGTACACAAGGCCTCGGAATATGATGGGAAACAGAACAAAGTAGGGGTAAAGGCAAGAAAGGAGGACTGATGAGACTGATCTATTTTCCATAACATGTAGTTCATCCATCTCTACTTTACACTCCCCTGCTCCCAACATACTATTTACTGGGTCTGTTCTAGTCCATCCTGTTCTATTCAGGTCCTTACGTCTCCCTCTGCCCTGCGGAAGTGTTCGAGCTATGTGACTAATGTCTGCCACACATGGGTCATTCCTCCCTGGATAACAGAAAGAAACTGGAGGGTTTTGTTATACACACTTGGCTGTGTCTAGACTGGCCAGTTTTTCCAGAAAATCTTGCCAGCTGTCTACACTGGCCGCTTGAATTTCCGCAAAAGCACTGACTTCCTACTGTAAGAAATCAGTGCTTTTTGCGGAAATACTATGCTGCTCCCGTTCGGGCAAAAGTCCCTTTTGCGCAAAAGTTTTGCGCAAAAGGGCCAGTGTAGACAGCTGAGATTTGTTTTGCGCAAAAAAGCCCCGATTGTAAAAATGGCGATCGGGGTTTTTTTGCGCAAAAGCGCATCTAGATTGGCCACGGACGCTTTTCCGCAAAAAGTGCTTTTGCGGAAAAGCGTCCGTGTCAATCTAGACGCTCTTTTCCGAAAATGCTTTTACCGGAAAACTTTTCCATTAAAAGCATTTCCGGAAAATCATGCCAGTCTAGACGTAGCCACTGTGCCATTTATGCCAGAGAAGCACACCTGGCAGTGGAAGCACAAAGTGGTGAGGTCTATGATGGTCACACGACTGTTAGCCAGTGAATGACTCTCCAAACTTTATGGATCAAAATGTGCGAGGTGTTGAGCACATGCTATGTCCCTGTGGGTATGTCCCTCTTCTCCCACAGCAGGCAGGAAGTTTCCAATTTAGGGTCTCTTTCTTGTTTGTAAGAGACAGGGCCACCCTTGCCCATACACAGAAAACACAGCTGCATAGGACACCCAAAAATATGGGGCATCGCTGGGTCTTAATGTCCATCCACCCACCTCTTCTTATTCTGCTGCTCTAGGGCTCGGCTTCCTCCAGAGAAGATCTAGTGAGCATGAAAGTGACAAAGCCCGCCAGAGCCATTAGCAGAATGTGAAATGGCTCTTTCACAGGTTCAAGTGGTGGGAAAGTCATTTGCCAGCCTCTAGTATATACTGTCACCTTCTGAATTTACTGTGTCAGTCGACAGCACCTTGGTTCAACATTGATTTTAAAAATATTTCTCTAGTGTGCTGCAGAAGATTATAAAATCACATCTCTGAAAATCAGCTTTCCCCCTCCCCTCTCCCCCAGGTTGCCAGTGGGCAGAGGGGTACCAGTTTAATAGTACTGCTTAGGGCCCCATACATCATAAATCATAGAATCCTAGGGCTGCAAGAGATCTCAGGAGGTCATCAAGTCCAAAGGACATTGTGATAAGAGGCCCAGTTGCAGATAGATTGATTGGCAGATATTTTGTACTAGTTGTGATTTTCCCCCGGAGGATAAATTACAAGGTTTTTTTCTTATTTAAGTCAACATTTTCTTTTAAATGTCGGTGTTTCAGTGTGGTTGGTATGGCTTTGTTTTGCTAGCAACTGGAAATTAATTTCATCTTCATGTTCCTCAATGAAAACTTGACATTTCAATGAAAATAGCCATTTTCTATCCCTGAGGCAAAACAAAACCAAAAAAAAAAAAAGAAAAAAACCCACAACAGAAAGTTTCCAACCAGCTCTCTAACAAGGGATGGCTGTTGTGTCCACAGCATGCTGTAAAGATAAATTGTGAACGACTGAAGTGCAAAGACATAAAGGGTCAATTTTTCAAAGCATCCTGTGGTTTTTAGGTACCTAAAGTCCAACAGATTACTCTGAAAATTTCAACCAAGCTAAGAGATTTAGATGCACAAGTCATACTGTATAGGGGAAGAGACAAGTAGCTTCTTCTGTTTAGATTAACTAAAAGATGGTTATGGGGTGATTTTTTCCCAGTCTGTAAGTACATACATGGGGAACAGAAATGTGATAAAAGACAGCTCTTTACTCGACAAGGCAAAGCTATAGCAAGATGCACAGGCTGCAAGTCGACAAAACAGACTAGAAATAAGGTGCACATTTTTTAACAGATAGAGTAATTAACCATTGAAACAACTTACCAATGGTGAGGTGGAAGCTCTGTGTGGGCAAATAAGACTGGATGTTTTTCTAAAATATCTGGTCTTGTTCCAATAGGAAGTAATTCAAAGAACTTCTATGGCCTGAGGGCTATACATGAGGTCAGATGAACTGATCACAGTGGTTTCTTGCAGCTTTCAAAAGACTGGCCACTGGGCTACATGGATCATTGATCTGATCTACAGTTCTTATGTTCTAAACTTCTTTCCGCAGAAAGCGAAGATTCAGGTTTCACTGAAAAATTAACAAAAGAAAAATGTGAATTAGGGTTATTTGATTCAGTAGGAAAAAAAGCTAAAAAAATCCCCAAAATATTTAGTTTTGCCATTTCCTACACCAAACATTTCTGTTTGAGATGACTTTTCATTTCAAAGCCTCCTTTCATTTCATTTTATTTTTAAAAACAATTTTAAATGCTCGAATTCATTTCAACTGCAGCAGTTTTTTCTACTTTTCAATTCACCCAACTTTCGTATTCAGTGGGGCCCAAAATGAAATTCTGTTTAGGTTTCCAGAACTGCCAGTGACCCCCAAATTCTCTGCACAGGTGTAGGGACAGACCGGAGTCCCATACTGCTACTTATCAGTGGAACACAACTCTGTGACGATCCAGTCTTAGGAGGGCCGAGTGCCTCGTGCTGAGTATTTTCAATTCGTTTTCACTTCAGTGGTGACCCAGCAACTCAAAGATTCCCATCCGCCCCGACCCCTGGCTCCCCCTCTTTCCTGCGCCCGAAGACGTCTTCAGCAGCGCTAACCACACTGAAGCAGCTTGCGTTCCTCTCCGCAGTCAGCGCTGCAATGCCAGCCATGCTCCTGGCAAGCAGTCTGGGTTCCTGGTCAAAATGAGATGGCATTCCTGAATTCCCAGGGCCAGCTCTGTTTCTCCATGTTCCCCAAGGGGCGAAAACTCAAGCACAGTCACGGCAAGCCCCTAATCTCTCCCTGGGCTGGTCAGGAGCACAGCTTTGAGGCCATGTCATGTGCACAGGCCTTGCTCCTCTGCACATCTAGCTTCTGTGTGAATTGTACAATGGTGAAAAGTGTTCCTGCCTGCCTCAGGAGGCACGAGTCCCTGTTAACACTCAAAATGGGGTTACCCTTATCGGATATAAGCCAGATCTGCCCTGCCCCAGCCATGTGCAGCAGCCCCTTCCTGGAGGAAACAAGGCCGTCATGAGGAGAAGACTGTTCAGTCTCCTTTGCCCAATTGCCCTTAATGCAGAGGCAGTCCATGGTCTTGCTCCGAGGGGCAAGCAGGCAGACGCCACAGACGCAAGCTACAGGAGTGTATGTACCAAGGCCTTTTCCGAAGCAAAAAAGACAGCTTTTTCCACTGAAGCCAAACCTCTGGCATCGATAGCTGTTAAACACATCATCACCCCCACTTAAAGAATAAACAGCAGTTTTCATTAGGGGACCTGGGCTGGGCCTTTTTTTTTAAATAGGTTAGTTATGGCACTTCCAAAATGAATGAACTCAGAGCCTGAAAACCCCAGTTCAATTGTCAGTTATTGCTGGCAGTTTATCAGCATTAACTGATTAGGCTCAGAATGATGGATTTCCCTGCCTAGCACTTGTGCTAAGGAGAGGGAAAACCTGCTTTCCCTCTGTCTTTCCTGTCACTGGGTAGTAATTGCTGTCTCTAATTCTTGTATCCCTTCCCCCCCCCCCCCCCCCCCGCCACAGCCACATCAGACAACAATATTTGTTTCCGCGCCCGCTGCTGCAATCACAGAAATAATAATAATAATAATAAAATTAAATTAAATTCAAATGAGAAGAGAGTTCAGCCCCGGTAGAATGTAAGTGATGATTATTACGCTTTGGAATCTAAACTCTTTCCATTTCATTGTGGTTCAAGGAGATGAATTATGAAATTACACTCGCCCAATTATAAGTCATGCCTGTGCCTCAAAGGTCTTTCAAGCCCCGTCTTTCCTCTAAATATCTCTGACTCCTTCCTTTGGGTTGGGCTGCTTTCAAAAAGCCAGAAAGGATTCTCTGCTTTTTATAATGTTCATGACGCATCTTTTTCTGTTTAAAAGCAGCACAAAGCCAGGTGGGTGAGTTTCAGAGTTCAAAGCCCCTGCTCCTCTTCTCATTGGGTTTCTTTTCAAGACAATTCTGGGGTTCAGGATTTTAGATTTGATTTTTTTTTTCTGGAGGGTAGGGACGAGAGATGATTTTAAGGACAAAAATCACGTTTTGCACCCTAGAATCTGCTACTTAATTCAACCAACCGAGGTTCCTGGTTGAAAGGCAACCCCAGATGAAACTTCTCCCCAAAAGAGGTATTTACAAGCCCACAGAAACTGGAAACCAGCCTCGTGTGGATAGTAGATCTGTGCATTTGTAATCCACGGTCCTCCTGGATGTGGTGGTCTGGCCCCTCTAGTGCCACTGAGACCACTTAGACTATGTTTACACTGCACGCTGATTTCAAAATAACTGATGTTATTTGGAAATAACAGAATGCATGTCTACACAGCAAGCCTGCGATTTCAAAATCATTTTGAAATAACGGGCTTCTTACTCCGACTTCTGTAACCCTCATTTCATGAAGAGTAAGGGAAGTGGAAGGAAAAGAGCAGACAGCGGCAAAACCCGACGTCAGCGTAACGTAGCTGAAGTTGCATTAACTCGACTTAAGCCTGCAGTGTGGATGTAGAATTACAGATTAACGAGTGTGCTACAGCCTCAGCTAAGAAACGGGGCTTTTCGCTCATGCGGTAGAGGTCCCAGGTTCAATCCCAGCGACCAGAGTCTGTCTGTCAGCATTACATGTTCTCTGCCAAACACAAAGGGGCAGGCGCTCAGGATAGCTGTGTAAGGCACATGCTGAGGCCTCTGTCTTGCCATATGTGATCCAACTCCTTATCTAACACTACCCTAGCCCACGTCCATACTTGGGCAACTCCCCCCCACTGAAATACGACCCCCCCACCCAACACCTCCCAGGGAGACAAGGGCCTGAGGGAGGGGAGGGCAAGGTCTGAGGGAAGAGCTGCAGGTTTGGTATTGATCACTCTGGAAAACTACTTGTCTTTCACTGTGGGGTCGTTAAATAATAAAATCATCGATGCAGGATAGTGACAGAGGTCCGAATACTCAACCTTGGTTCGAGAAGGGGCCCACAATGACACCGCGCGGTAGTGCGGTCCAGCGGCTTACGGCAGTGGGCCTCGCTTCTATGCCCCAGCCCTGCCATTAGCCGGCTGGGAGATTTTGGACAAGTCACTTCCCCTCTCGGGGCCTCTGGTTCACCTTCAGACTGTCACTGTTAGACTGGGAGATCTTCACTGGCTCTTACTCATGGGCGGTGGGTGACGGCCTCGCTGGGGAAGGCAAGCCTCAGCCCCGCCCCTTCTACCTGCGGCCCCGCCCCCTCAGCAACCTTTCCCCCAATGTGGGGCCAAGCCCCGGCCAACCCCAGCCCGATCCTTCCTGGCCCCATGAGCAAGTGGGGCTGCCACTCCGTGGTCCTGACCCCAGCCTCTCCGCCAGCCAGGAGTCGGGCTGCCTCATCACAGCTGAGGCCTGCAGGCCTGCAGTACCAACCCACGATCCCCATAAGGGTCTGAGTGGACTCTGCCACCAGACACTGGGGCCAGGGAGTGAGTCTGTCATGCCGAGGGAAGATGCCCGCCACCAGAGCACAACACTGATTGGCTGGTCGGCCATGATCCTCGGCTGCCATTGGTGGCCCTTCTGAAGGATCCAAGCTCCTGTGACTGTTAATCTCTACTGACGTGGTGTCTGGTGCACCCAGGAAGGAGAGGAATGGGCAGACAGCCACCGTCGTGAGGACTGTGTCATAAGGAGCAAAGCCTGTTCTGTGTCGTTTCAAAGCCAGCAGCTGCGGCACTGAAGTGAACTGTCTCCTGCGCTCAGCTACCACAAGAGCCCGGCGCTCGGTCATCCTGTCCCCTCCCCTTTCCCGGCAGGCTGAGGGAAGCATGCTGACCGCATCCAGCCATTAGGCTGGGGACAGCCCTGTCTGGGCATCTTACCCTGGCTCCACGGTTTGCTGGACGCGGAGTGGGTGTGGAAAACCTCGTGCCACATTGCAATAGCTGGAGCATGCAAGCCAACCCTAGGGTCTGACCGATTATGGGGATAATGCCACTCCTGGGTTCTGATGGCAGTGACGCGGAGTGAATTCCCCCCGCTTTCCACTTCGTTTCCCATTGAGATTCTGAGGTAAACGTGGGGAACTTTGCCACTTAGAACAGCAAGAGTGCTGTGCACGGGCCTTGAAAGCCTCTCCTGCACCAGTCAGTCAAGGCACCTTAGTCTTGATGTACAAAATCCCTATTCCAGGCCTGCCTCCAGTTCCACTGCTTTGCCAATGCCCTTCATCTCTTACCCAGAGCACCCCCTAGCCTCCTCCACAGAGCTCTGCCCATGCACCCCAGTCCTGGCCTGCTGTTCCGAACCGGAGGGTATGCCTACACTGCAGAGTTTTTTCCAGAAAAACAGCCATTTTTCTGGAAAAAATGCCATTTTCCCAAAAAAACGTCACTTACATCCACTCTGCAATCATGTTCCTTTGGAAAAAAATGGAAAGAACTGAGGGTTTTTTCCGACATTGGTAAACCTCTTTCTACGAGGAAGAAGCCTTTTTGCGAAAGAGCTCTTTCAGAAAACGGCATGTGTGGACAGGGAAGAGGGAGATCTTTTGAAAGAAGAGAAAAGAGGAAAAAGCACAGGCTCCCTGGTGGCCATTCTACCCATAGTAATCACAGCTGAAATGCGAGAGAGCGTTCATTCAGTGTGGATGCTATCTGTCGAAAAAGTAGATTGCTTTTTCAATGCACTTTGGCAGTGTGGATGCTCTCTTTCGGAAGAAGTTTTTTTGGAAGATCTCTTCCGGAAAAGCTTCTTCCGAAAGACGCCTGCAGTCTAGACATAGCCTGAGCCATGTAAGCTGGTCTTACAGTTATTGTATCTGCCTCAGTTTTGTTCTGCAGCATCCGTTGTGTTCCCCATTCCCTCGCAAGCAGAGACTGCCGGTCCTGCTTTGTTGTGCATCACCGTGCAATATGGACAGGCCTCCACTAGATAGCAGAGTGAGCCAGACAAACTCACTCCATGCAATAATCAACCACATGAGCTGTTATCACCCCCACCAAATCCCCTTGTTGCATTGCCAGGCGCGTAATGCTCCCAATTTATCCCGCACACATTTTTGTGCTGGAATTTACACTAACTGCATTTCAAAAAAGCACATTGTGCCTTTAATGGCTGCTGGGGAAAAAAAAAGCTGTCCCATGTCTACCACTTGCAGAGTTCACTAGCAAAGGCACCATTAACACAAATATAAAGTTATCACCTTTCCCCCATGATAGCTTTTATTACTGAGCTGCCTTTGGTGGGGGATGGGCTTGTTTATTTGGTTTGGGTTTTGGTTTTTTTTAAGGGAACCATTTCTTTAAAGCTGAGAGGGAAAATAAAGCCTTTTGCAAAATGTCACTTCTGAAAAAAAAAATATATATATATATACACACACACACACATACCCAGCAAAGCTGTGCAAAGAAACAAACAAAAAAAAAGATAAATTTTTGCTGTCTTACAAAGACAGACTGGTATTGCTTATAAACCATGATTTGAGCAGATAGCGATTTCACAAAACAGACACTGGTCTTTTTATAATAAATGAAAGCAATAAAGCCAAAGTGCCTGCCCAGAACTATAATTAAGAATCGCACACGCTGAAAGTGAGGGAGGCTGGCGAGAGAGCTATTTCCTAGCTAGACAAGCTCTTAGCGCAGAGCTGCTGGGGGCGTTCAGGGGAGGGGGTGCATTTCAAAGAAGAGGGTGCTCTACAGCTATTGATTAACCCCAGAAAGACATGCCGACCGAGCAGTTATGATGCCACTTTACAGAGAGATGAAGCTGCTCTGACCCTGACTACTGTGCTAGCCACATCGCTGAAAGCCACTCGCATTGCTGTTTGAGTCATTGCTCAAGAAAAAAAAAACCCGCTACTCTCCGCCTCCCTTCAAAACATCCCTGGATCTGCCTTTTCTTAAAGAGGTGTCTATTTAGTGCAATTTCCATCTCAAGAGGCTGCTTTGCATTTCCTTTTGGCTTTATTAAAACTGATTTTCTATTGGCACTATACAAACTGATCTGATTACATTTCCATTTTTCCCCTGAAGAAATGGCCTGGCGCGCCTCTCTCAGGGAAGATGGGTTTCAGTCAGGCTCTTTGTTTTGTTCCCCCTACCCCTTTCCTTTCTTCATAGCTCTTCTACCAGGGTATCACGAAGGCGCATTCTCCCTCACGCACATTAAAGCGACAGGTTGTTCCATTCCGCAGCAGGCCCTCGTCCCTTCCCCGGGGGAGCAGGCCTGAGAGTGGAGGCATGAAGCCAGAGGCGTTACACGGGGGGAGGAAAATTGAGAGCAGAACCAAGCAGAGTCCCATAGAAAGTTCCACATGACACTCGGCCCGCCCCACCGCCTGTGTGGCCAAGCAGCCTGCTCATGCTAGCAACAGGGGCCTCTCTGCATCTCGCCTTCTCGCTGGGCTCAGAGGGGCAGTTACATTTCTGTGCAAACACCCCAGACCCACAGGACACATTGGACCTCATTGGCCCCATGCTCTGCAGCATGTTCAGTTCCCATGGGTGTGGGAAGAAGCACCCGTAGGTTTTCCACCTAGCTTCCCCACACCCAGGGGCTGGCCCTGCCACCAGTTCCATCAGCCTCATGTCCTGGCCTCCAGGTGACCCCTCTAAGGTCCCACCGGCCGTGTCCTGGTCTCCAGACAGCCTTTCTGGGGTCCTGCTGGCCCCACCGGCTTCAGCACCCCCTGAGGCCCTGCCGCCCGCCATCCCCTGGAGGCTGCATTGTCACTCCGGGTTCTGCCGCCAGCCCAGGGCTCAACAGCCGCCTCCAGCTGTGGTTGGGTTTCGGACATTCCCAGACCGGATGACATTAGTGGCAATGGTGTCCGTTCCGTCCAACCCAGGAGAGCTGGCAACTCTCAAATTTGGCAAGGGATGGTCAGGGGTGCAAAAAGGAGGGGGGGCACGGCTCAACACCCCCGCCCTAAAAATAGTTCCAATGCAACCACCGTTCCCCCTGGAAATACCACACAGACTGCCTGAGGCGACCACGTCAATGAGGGACGAGATGCCAGAAGTATCCCGGGGCCCTGAGCCAGGTCCGGAGTCAAACGTACCAGCACCCAGAGCCAGATTCTTGCCAGTGTTTTGTGTGGGAATCCGCGCCCTCGTGACCGCACTCGACAGCAGGCCGGGCCTGCACGTGGGGCTCAGCTCGCACACAAGTACTATTCCGAGAGCGTCTCCATCGTCCAGTCAGGAGCGCCCCGTGGCAGCAGCTCTACCAGTGAGGGTCATTCCTGGGCCACCGTGGGCACTGCGCCTTCTGCCCAGGGCCTCAGCCCAGCCCAATGCATGCACCCCTCGCCGGCCTGCTGCAGCGAAGAGCTCCAGGCACTCGGCTGAAGCATTCCAGCCAAACCACGTCTGCCGGGCACCCGCCCTGTGCTACTCCACCCTAAACACTCTCCATCCTGGGCCCAGCGTTTCTAAGGCAAGGGCTTCACTCGAATACGGAGAGAGAGGAACTGCAGGCTGGTGCAGGCCACAGGTAACTGTGTGTCCCACGCCGCAGTGAGAGGACTGGAAAGGGCTGTATTCCACTCTGGGAAGAGGGGACCGACCAGGCTGCTTTTAAAGGACTTCCGCCATAAAGGGAAGCATGTGAAGGAGCAAACTGAGACCATCAAATTCATTTCACTGCTGGTCCAATCCACGTTTGAAGCCAGATCGCAAGAGGGGACTGGCTACTGGCATCTGCTGCTTTTCTGGCCCATCCGTCCGCCTCTCCTGCCTCCCCGAGCTGCCCTGCTCTTCATTGGCATTTTACGTCTGTTTTGCTCATTCTTCAAGCTAATGGCAAGTGCTATTTAAATGGTTTTGTAAACTGTCTTCCCATTAGCAACTCAGGCTGTCACCGCCGCTACAATGGGGAATGAGATTTGGCATGAAAGGCCACAAATGCCAGTAAAATATGTTTTAATTTATATGTCAGCCATTCATCAATCAACTCGGCATGGAGGCATTCCAGGACGTAGGCAGGCAGCACTATAAATCATGCGTTCGATGGAAGTCCAGGGCCAGATCCTCTTGCCCATCCTGGCTGTGCTGCACTCTGGCAAGACCCCCGGAATCGAGAGGCTAGATAGTCCGGCAGGCAGGTCAGCAGGCGTGGATTTGGAGAGCCATGTTTAAGCCCCTGATTCCCCATGGCCTTGCTGTGGAACCTCAGCCATGGGAGTGTCCCAGTTCCACCTGCAGAACGCGGGTAACAGCTCTGTCCTCGCTTACAGGGGCTTTGAGAGAACAAACACATCAGAGACTTTATCTGAGTATGTCATAGTGCTAATGGAGGCCACATCGGTACCTAAGGCCAGGTCCACACACTACATGGGAAGGAAAGCTCATGGCACACAAAAAAATGTAGCCAGAGTCGATGCACCTTAAGTCGAGCTTCGGTGCTGATGTCACAGCTAGAAGTCAATGGGAGAAACACTCCTGTTGACTTCCCTTACTCCTCGTGAGGAGCAGAAGTACCAGCGCTGACGGGGAGGCACCGTCAGCGTTTGTTTTAGTGAGTCTTCACTAGACCCGCTAAATCAAATGCCAAAAGATCAATCTCCGGAGCATCGGTCTTCTTGCAGTGGAGACATGGCTTGAGAAAGAAAGATGGTGGCTCTGAAACCGCCCTCAAAGAACAGAGACAATCCAGCTCTGGTCCTGCCCCACTACCCACTTCATGATCAGGATGGGCGGGAGGGGCTTGAAATACTAATTTTATTCAGCCTCACTGTAAAAAGGCGTCTTCCTTATACAACTTTTCAAAAGCCTGCGAAGATTTGGTTAGCTCGGCTTCTGCCCAAGTCTGGCACTTGGAGATTCCAGTAGTGCACACGCACAGGAGAGGAGATTCAGGACACTCAATGCAGACAGAGTTATACAATAGCCATTAGGAAAGGAGGCCTCTGGCTCATTAGTGGAAGACAGGACTATGTGGGGCGCTGATAAATCACATAGGTCGGGGAGACCCCTTAGGTAGCTCTTGCTAAGACGCAACAGGGTAATATTTCGCACAAGCAATCATGGAGGCCAGGTGGGCTAGTTGGTACATTCAGGTTCACACAAACTGGTTCTACGGTCATTATTTTCATTACAGAAGCGCCTTGGGTCCCGCCTGTGCTCAGGGCCCCTTTGCGCCGCAGTCACAGAGGGGGGAGACCGCCTCGTGGGCCGTCTGAACAGACAAGAGAGGCGAAGGCTTGGGGGGGAGGGGCGTAATGTCCGCCTTGCCTATTTGGTTTGTAAGCTCCTTGGGAAGCGGACTGCCTCTGACAGCGCCAGGCACAAAACGGAGCCCTGGCCGCCCCTGGAATCTCTAGGAACAATTGGAACTTAAATAGAAACAACAATAACCACTTTCCCATCTCTGTAATATAGAGCTCTGAGATGAAAAAGGCCTATTAAATGATCCAGTCCATCTCCCTGCCAGCGCAGGATTGCTCCCACTGGTGCATAATTGTGTGCTTTACCCGCTCTGGTTTTAAATATCCCCAGTGATCGGGCTCCCTTCACTTCCCTTGGGAGGCGACTGCGTGGCATGACAGATCTCACCATCAAGGGCTTTTTTTCCACGATCATATTCAGCCTAAAGGTTCCTTTGTTCAGTTTCACCCCATTACTCCGTAACAAGCAGTGTTGAAGCAGCTCTCCCTCTGTCCTCTGAGCCCAGGAAAGTGACTCGCATTCTCCCCCGGATCATCCACACAGCGCAGCAAGAATGACAGGAACCTCCCATCACAAGGAACTTGACTTCAAAGGGACTTTTGCTCAGCTAAAGGCAACCTTGTAAATGACCCTGCCCCTCCCCCCGTAGCCAGCTTGCAGGAGTAGGATACATGCGGACTAATTAATGACACGTTAATACGTGAGAGCTGGAAATGAACCAAAGATACAGACAGACATCTGAATGCTCCTGAAAGCAAATTCCCCGGGGGAAACAGAAGGTGTTAAACGGAATAAATGTCGAGCCCGAGATTGAGACATGTCAGAGACTTCAACTCCTCCTTACCGCCAAAGTTCTACGGAAAATAAGACGGAAATATCTGAGACACATGGGAAGAATGAATCCAGAGCATCTGCATCCAGCCAGAGCATCTGCAACACAGGGCAGCTGAATGAATGCACAAAATGAACTAACCAAAAGAATCACCTCCTAAGTCCATACTTAGCAAGGGGAAAAAGCAATGGCGGCTATGCAAAGAGTAGTCCAGAATATACAGGCATGGAAGTGCGTAACTCATACCCAGAGCGATATTAATGGCCAGGGATTCAGATATTCTGGCCTCTAATCCCAAATATATTTTACAAAGCAAATATCAGCAGCCTGGTGCTAAAAAGAACTCAAAAATCCTCCCACAGTCAATACACGTTTGTCCTTATTGGGAGCAAAGATTCAGACCTGTAGTGTAATTAACAAGTAATCTGCAGGGCTGTTTAATTACTGTGTAGTTACCTTCTATTTACTGAGGAAAAACTCCTGTGGCTCTTCTGTAAGTAAATAGAACTCCAAGGACATTTGTCCCTGTCATTTTCAATGTTGCCCTGTTGGAATCTCAGATTGAAACGCAAAGAGAAGTTTTCATTTGGGATAAATACTGGGGTTTTTTTTAAATGAAGACACATCCATTAGTGACCCTGCACTCTACAAGATTTCATAATTTCTCCTCTTCCTTCTCTATCGCTCCATCCCTGACCTTGTGGGAAACCATTACCAGGAAGAAGCTTTGAAGTACCAACTTTATTAAGATTGATTCCGCCTGTATGTAGTTTTGACAGGTCCAAAGCAAACACATGGGGCCATGGGGAGATTTGGTAATAATTACCATCTTTAATTACTGCTAAAACATCAATTGCTCTTGTTCAATTAGTAGCACGGATTCAGGCATGGCAAATTTTGCAGCACAAAATAAGCTGAAAATTGATTTCTGAACACTTAATGTAGATCTGAAATTGCTAACCTGATAAGGGGCCAGAGGAGAACAAGCGCACCGTCAGCGAAGAATTTTGTGCTGATGTAATTGCTTTAGTGCAAGATTAATAACTTGTATACTTACATCTTGTACATCAAGTAGGAGTCGCTCATTAGGGGGAGTGCAAAGAAGGGGAGAACATGTTAACAAGGACAGCTGAATTAGGCAGCAAATCACAGCAGAAATACTCGCAGCCCATATATTCTTGAGCAGGGGCATGATTCCAGGGCCAGGACGATGAGTTCACACGGCTGTTTCTTGTGTACCTGTTGGCCATGGCCAGTGATGAAAGAACCTCAGAATCCTCCAGGAGGAAAAGTACCTACACCCTGGGCAGGGGTCGGCATTCTGAGTCTGACCAGACGCTGCTCTGTGCAATAGCAACCACTGTCTGCTGACAGTGGACAGCGCCAAGTGCCCCAGAGGGAATCATCAATTGATCGCATCCCTGTCACCCAATCCCAGCTTCTGACAGAGGCTAGGGACATCCCTGCCCATCCTGGCTAATCGCCATTGATGGACGTGTCCTCCATGGATTTATCTAGCTCTTCTTTGAACCCTGTTCAAGTCCTGGCCTTCACAACATCAAAACACAGGGGCTGCGTCTAGACTGGCAAGTTTTTCCGCAAAAGCAGCCGCATTTGCAGAAAAACTTGCCAGCTGTCTACACTGGCCACTTGATTTTGCGCAAAAGTACTTACGTTCTACTGTCCGAAATCAGTGCTTCTTGCGCAAATGCTTTGACGTTCCCGTTCAGGCAAAAGCCCTTTTCCGGAAATGCTTTTGCGCAAGAGGGCCAGTGTAGACAGCTGAAAACTGTTTTGCACAAAAAAGCCCCGGTGGCAAAAATGGCAATCGGGGCTTTCTTGCACAAAACCGTGTCTAGATTGGCATGGATGCTTTTCTGCAAAAAGTGCTTTTGTGGAAAAGCATCCATGCCAATCTAGACGCTCTTTTCCGCAAATGCTTTTAACGGAAAAACTTCTCCGTTAAAAGCATTTGCGGAAAATCATGCCAGTCTAGACGTAGCCAAGCTGTGTCAGGAGTGGGACTTAAAGCAACACCTTCCATCTGAGACCAGAACACCCAGTTGCAGGAAAGACAGCATCTTGAGTCTGGCACTTTAGAGCACTTGGCCACCCTGACTCTGGTCTCAGTGTCCCACCCTGCTAGACACCATACAAACACGAAATAAGAGACAATCCCTCCTTGAAGAGCTTACAATCCAAGCAGAACAGACAGATCCGTCTCCAGCACTAGCCCCAAACTTTAAGAAGGACTAGCGCTCCTCGCATGCTAACCCAGAGATGACAGCACTGACCACTAAGCCCATATCAATCTATGCAGCTCAGTCCTGTATCTGAGACCTTACAGATTTGTTAAGTCCTGGATCTATCTTCTTTCCCGAATCAGGTTGGGTTTTTTTTAATCAACATGGCCTTTTTTTTTTTAATTGTGGCTTTGGGATTATCTAAACATGTTCTTAAATAATTCCCACTCATCATTCACATTCTTCTGATGAAGTTCTTCTTCCCAGCAGATTTGGCTTCATTATTTTCTGCTTTGTGAAACTGACCTTTTCACGGCACTAAGTATATATCTCCAGTTTGGACTTTTCTCTGTTTCCACGTATTAAATGTGAACCAGTCATGATCACAGGATAAGTCAGCACAATGTGGCAGAAGTAGCCACAGGCGATGCCAGAGGTGCAGGCTAATTCAACGCCACCTCTGGACACAAAGACCGTCTCTCCCATTGAGTGCAGTGTGATTATTCACATGCTTAAAGTTAAACGTGAGGTATCTGAGCACCTCAGAATCTCCAGTGTGTTTATCCTCACCGTACTCCATGCAGCAGGGCGGTGCTACTATCCTATTGGCTAAAAGGTGCAGCCAACTGTTGGAGTAAATTCCTGATTCATGCTTTAAAATGTTCAGAAGGCCAAATAACCAGCCTTAGCCAAATTTATTCTCCAGAAGACAGAGCAGTACAATAGCAGAAGGAAACTCACATATCCTCCTTCTGGAAAGCACATGTCCTTCCCCTCCCCCCCGCACACACACACACACACACACACACACACTGGGTTGCTGGTGCCCCCTAACACACTCCTGCCCCGCCATCAGATCTCCCTGTTCCTGGGCTCTGTGGTCCTGGAACATCCGTGGTCCATACCGGACCACAGATATTGCCAGACCAAGGAGTCCAGGTTAAGGGAGATGCAATCTATACTATTGATAGTGCGATTTTGCAAGTGACAAAACTCCTAACATATCATTTACCTTTAGCTCACTGACTTGTGCCAGACTTGTGCTTGGCACTCCCCTTACTTCCCCATATCTTGCTTTGAACACTGCCTTCCAAGTATTCCCTCGCTTTACTTGGTACAAAGTATTCATGCCTCTCTTGCTTTGACAACTTTCCTATTTTCTAATGTCAAAGCTGATTTCAGCTTTCTAAAGTATTGAGAGATGCCTCACATGAGTGAACAGAATTATGGGCAGAGCCTAATACATTCAGTTAACATAACTTCCCAACACCTATACTATACTATATTCTGACTGGTGTGGTGCAAGCTACAACTAGCATCACTATTGGGTAGTCATTTCCATTTTACAGATGAGAAACTGAGGCACAGAGAGGCCCACGGTCACATGAGAAATCTGTAGCAGAGCAAAGACTTGGGAGACCTCCATTCATGTCCCATGTTGGCAATCTAACCAAGGGACCATCTTCCTTCTCTATCAAACTCACCATACCGGAGCCATCGCATGTCACCTTGAGACTCACAGCTACCATTGCTCTTGTTAGCAATCTCTAACATCTACAGTTCCCATCAGCAGTCCAGGAGGAAAGTTAGAGCCTAATTTTTACTTTTTTTCTTTTTTTTGTTTCTTTCATTCTTTTTTCCTCCAGCATATGAGAGAGAGAGAGAGAGAATTGAGGAAATGTTTGTGGATTGGGTTCTCCCTCACCCTCCTCTGTTTCCAGCTTTCTAGCTAAAAACATAAAGCTGTTCCCAGAGAAACAATGAAGCAACTTCTAAAGAGAACTAATTTGTGCAGCAACGGACAGCTGCATTTACATAATGAAATGTAGAAAGGATGTTTAGCTCATGTATTTTTTAGAAGGTTTTATCTTTAATTTTATTTTGCTTAAGAAGGGCATGTCACTCAAATGCCACTGGCCATTTATAAAAATATTTCAATTGTGTGTCAGCAAAGCTGTCTTTAGATCTAAGTGGCTCCGGTATTGGCTCCGAATACTAATAGCAGCTGGACTGACATCCAAGAGAGAAGCCCGATATTAAATCAAAGTCTGGATAATTTTCATTTTGCTATTTCGGCACAGAATTTTCTTCACAAACTCTCTACTTTTTTATATTGCAAATACTAATTTATTTTTCTTTTTTTAGATCTCAAGATATTTTTGTTAGTGAGGGACCAAGATTACGTCACTAACAACCGACAAGAGTTCAGGAGTAGTTAGTCTTGGGGGTGGCTGTGTTATGTAACTTTAAAAATCATGAGCAGTCCTGTGGCACCTTAGAAACTAATAAATATATTAGGCCATGAGCTTTCATGGGTAAACCCACTTCATCAGATGAGTTGGAGTGGAAATTACAGAATCCAGGATATATATAACAGCAAAAGCAGTTACTTGTCAATTGTTAATGAAGCTAATTGAGTCAGGTTGGATGTCTCCCATTCATAGCTTGTGATGTGTAAATGTGAATATCAAAGGCAGAGGAAATTGCCTCTGTAGTGTGTCAACCAATTAATATTTTTATTCAAGCCCAAGTTGATAGTGTTGAACTTGTAAATGAACTCCAGCTCAGCTGTCTCCCTCTGTGATTAGATGATAAAATTCATGAGATTTCATGAGTAGTTAGTTACTGGAAAAGAGTTTTATTTCAGGGCTGGTTTTTGCTACTTCAAGTGGTCTAATCTAAGGTATGGGTCTTTATTTCTAATTCATGAGAAAATGAAGACTAAATTACTGTAAAAGGGCACGTCTGCCCTTTAGCAACATCTTCTGGCCAAGTGTAACTCTGCCGAGACCTACCTCAGTTTCCCCTTTGACGAGGCAGCAACGGGTTCACTTTAACAGCCCAGCCACCAAAAAGACAAACATTCTAGTTAACATAATAAGGGTGTCTCCCTTGAACAAAGCTTCCCTGAAAGGAACACTTGAAGAACTCTTACCTCAGGACCCATGTTTGGAAGCCCCAAACCAAAAAGCCTATTGGCCTGTTCGGATCAACATGCAGGGAGTTGGGCCAGATATCACAACCCCCTGCCAGTTGTACAGCCCGTATCTCCACACCCCATCTTCTCTGTCTGCCGTATCTCCCTATGGGGGAGCAGAGACCTGGCAGGATTACGTGCAGGTGATCTTGACCAAGGCTGCTAGCCAGCCCTGGAACGGTAGTAACGCCAACCTAACCCTCTTCTGTCAAAGCTGCCAAAAAGTTTTGAACACAAACTGAAACCATTCAGTTTTGCTGTAATAAAAAACTTACATCTCTGCAGTACCTGCCAGGCCAAGGATCACAACAAACGCTCTTTACAAACGTCATCGATTCAGAGATTATTAAGGCTGAAAAGGGCCAGTTATAATCATCTCCATGGCACACGATGAAGAACCTCACCCAGGCCTTCCTGTATCCAGGCCGGAACTTATAGCTGAGATACAGTGAACATTTACAAAGGCATCCAACCTTGCCTTCAAGAGTACAAATGATGGAGAATCCACCACACGTCCAGGTATGCTGTTCCAATGGTTAGTCACTTGTACTGTGACTTATTACAAAGCATATAATGAGAATGTTGTGTCAACCATCATTAAAATGCATCCACCTCTGATGTTCGAAGGGCTTGAGTGGGTAAGATAAATGGCCCATCTTGCCCAAAATTCCATCTATGACAGTAGCTAGTGCCAGATGCTTTGGGGGAGTGAGCAGAACAGGGCAATTATTGAATGATCCATCCCTTGATGTCCAGGCCCAGCTTTGAGCAATCTCAGGTTTGGAGATACCGAAAGCACGGGGCTGCATCCCTGACCATCCTGAGCTACTATCAACTGATGGACCTATCATCCATGAATCTATCTAGTTCTTTGTTGAATCTAGCTCTACTTTTGATTTTCACAACATCCCCTAGCAGTGAGTTCCACAGATTAGCTCTGCATTGTGTGAAGAAATACTTCCTTACATTTATTCCAAACCTTCAGCCTATTAATTGTATTTGACAATCCCTGGTTCCTGTGTTACGTGAAGGGGGGAAGAGCACTTCCTTATTCACTTTCTCCACACTGGTCTAGCTTTTATAGACCTCTATCATATCCCCCTCAATTGTCTCTTCCCTCAGTTAAACAGCCCCCGTCTTTTTAATCTCTCCTCAGACGGGAGCTGTTCCCTCATCATTTTTTGTTGCCTTTCGCTGTAATTTTTCCAATTCTGGTATCTTTCTGAGCTGTTTAATAACAAAATTAAACAGGTTAAAGACCCTAATCTCGCAGACATGTGCGTGCTTAACTCTGAACATGAGCGGCATCCCACTAAGGTTGACGGGCTTGCTCCTGCACTTGAACTGAAGCAAGTGCACAAATGTTTGTGGAATCGGGAGCTAACACAGGACCTGTCCTTTCCCGTTGACAATGCCGGTGTAATGTTGGCAGAATGGCGTTCCCAAATCTGGCCAGGACACCGGGGCTGCCACACAAACATGGAAGACTGGAGGGAGGCATTAGGGGGCACAAGTGGGAGAGACCTGCTTCCTCACAGAACAGGCTTGGGAATTACATGGTGTTTGCCTTCAGTGCCTCCCCCTTCCCCAATCCATCTCGCCTTTATCTCCAGCGAAGACACAGAAACATGTGCTCATTTCCTGCCTGCCTCATACAGCTGGAGATTTATGGCCTGTCTGCCCAGCCAATTGCGGCCTGCGGCAGGGATATCTGAGCCCAGGATGGCAGACTCCGCTTCACGGGCCCCACGCTACTGCACTAAAAATAACCGTGCACACGGCCCTTTGAAACTGTGGCTCAGACAGGAGCGCAGCCTCTGACGCCCAAACCCCACACCAGGCTCCCGAGACGGAGCCACAGCGTCGACACCATTTTCAGCACAGTCGTCTGAGCCTGTTGACCTGGGCTCAGTGGCTCACTGCTGCAAGCTGCATTGCTGTCCCCAAGAGTCTTTTGTGGGGCTGACGATTAACTCTCTGGCTGGGAGAGGGAGCAGAACTGCCTTCCTCTTTGGAGGAGAAGAGCTCCAAGACGGTCTCTGAATGACGACAGGTTTCCACAAAGGAGGCATGTGCCATTAGCCCACCACTCGGTAAATGAGGGGGAGCCGTGTTACTAACTAGACCAGTGATTCCCAACCTTTTCCCCATAGAGGAACCCCTAAAATAATTGTTCATATCCCGAGGAACCCCTACCTATGAAAACGTTTGCTTGACGGGGGGGAACACAATTCAATTACTGCTAAATTATTGTCAAGAAAATGTATTTGTAAAGAGCTGTTATATATATGTCAGCTTACATTGTAAGAAAAAAAATTACGTATTTATTCCACGATTTCTCACGGAACCCCTGACGATGGTCTGGGGAACCCCAGGGCTCCGCGGAACCCTGGTTGGGAAACACCGAACGAGATGAACGCTAATGTACACACTAGGTACATGCTCTGCAGCTGGGGGGTAACACTTAAACATTCATTTTGATTACCCCAAGAATTGCCCTTAGCTCCATAATATTTAAGATCTGTAGCAGCTTTGCTATTCCTGCTAAGCCTTCGGCACAATCCGAGGTTTACTAGCATGTCTGGGGTGCTGAGTGCACGTATGAGTCTCTCGACTGCCCCTTTCTAGGGAAAAGAGCAGAGGAAAGATGGCGCTTGCCCAGGAGAGAGACTCATCTCTAGAGAGGACTTTCTTAGCCAGCCCCCATTCCACAGTGGTTCTATCACGAAATCTGGATTCCCCATGCTCCAGGGTGGGGTTTGCTTGGGGAGGGGGCAGGTTTCCAAAGCTGGAGCGCATCCACTTTCTGTGTTCAGCGGTGGTGTGAATGGGTTTCACACGGTTTTGGAACCCTCACAGCCCCGGTTTCCCACGCGCTCCATTTGCCTAATTATCCCTCCACCTCTGAGAGCGGCCATCTGTCATTAACGAACAGAACTCTCCTCCGGTGGACACAGGCACTCGGTCCCACCTGAGAGCCCTCACACATGCTGCTGAATTCACAGGCTAGCTTGTTAAAGCCACACACACACACACACACACACACACACACACACACACACACACACACACACACACACACACACACACACACACACACACACACACACAGAGGTTGGAGCGAGAGCTCCAACTAATTAGCACCTGCACAACCACTCATTACTGTTATTACTACGACATTATTACATTTCCCCACCTCTCATCGGCAGTTTTTCTGTTGTTTCAATCTGCTTCAGTATCAGGAGAGGAAAATTAAACCCCTGCATTTATCCCAGAGCAGCACAGCCTCCTCCTTCCCTCCCTCAGCCTGTTCACTTTGATTATTCAAGCCAAGACCTAATGTCATTCCCAGGCCCGTTCCAAAGCTCGCTGGTGTCAAAGGAAAGACTCCCGTTGCCTTCAGTCGGTTTCGCCACAGGCCCTATCTAGAGCTAGCCAGCCTCCGACTAATGGAGATTAGGAAGAAACGTTCCCGTGGAGAGCTTCTCCGTGCCTTTTGTAGGATGTCTTGCTGCTGCTTCTGAAGCAGCCGGCGCCGGCCGCTGTGGGAGACAGGCCACGGGGTTGGACGGACTGCTGATCTGAGCCTGTGTTCCCATCTCACACTCAAGCCCGGGTCAGGATCACAGAGGTCTGACAAGCGTAGGCCAAGCTCCAGGCACAGCTGGGAGACGGTCTGAGCACACATCCGCGGAGCTCGGCGCCAGCGTGCGGCTAACACTGTGCAGCAGGAGGCTTTGGACAGCTCCCAGCAGAGCGGAATCGCACTGGTACCCAGGCCAGCTAGGCAGAGGGGTATGCGGTGTGAGGTAGGTGATGGCGGAATACAAATGCTCTAGCGAATATGGCAGTGATGCTGGGCCCTGCCTTTGCCTCTGCACAGATCCCTTTCCCTCAGCTAATTCCCTCTGTCCCTGGTCAGGCCAGAAGTTATTTGTCTAGCCATTAAGGCCTTTGTTGATTTCAAACGTAAGGCCAACACATTAGCCGTTATTCCAATCCGGCCAACAAGGGAGACTGGGGATGCACACGTGCGCACGCATCTGCACCCCCGCCCAGCGGGAGAAAGGTTATTGTGACTGAAACAGATTTGTTGGGAGTTATTAGATACTATCTGCAATCAATCCATTACCATAAACTTATGCTTCCACATTCTTTCATTTTAAATGAATTTTCATATCACATTTCCAAATGATGCGCTGCCTCCAGTCAACTCCCATTTATCTCATAACCCAATGCAAATGTTTTGTTATATTTCAATGAAACGTGTCAAAAACTATTACCCAATGCAATATCTGCAGATCAGTGCGAGGGGACCGGCGCCTGCCATTGACTCGCCGTCACTCACTCTGCTCAGACCTAAGCAGGATTGACACTACCTCCCCTCGGTGCTCGCTCCCCCCCCATCAGCCCTAGGTCATCTTTGAAAGGTCATCCTGGAACAGTTATTTACTTATTCCCACAATATCAGAACTAGGGGTCACCAAATGAAAGTAACCGGCAGCAGGTTTAAAACAAACAAAAGGACGTTTTTCTTCACTCAGCGCACAGTCAACCTGTGGAACTCCTTGCCAGAGGATGTGGTGAAGGCTAGGACTTTAACAGGGTTCCAAAAAGAGCTAGATAGATTCATGGAGGTTAGGTCCATCAATGACTACTAGCCAGGATGGGTAGGAATGGTGTCCCTAGCCTCTGTTTCTCTGGAAATGAGTGACAGAAGAAGGATCACATGAGGATTCCCTGTTATCTTCCCTCCCTCTGAGGCATCTGGTATTGGCTACTGTCGGCAGACAGGACACTGGCTGGATGGACCATTGGTCTGACACAGTATGGCCATTCTTATATTCTTACGTAACAGAAATGATGGGTTTGCCACCTCCTCTACTAGACCCTTCTTCATGAGGAAGGAAGTGAGGCACAAACACGACCTGGGATCCCCTACTGCCCATGGCTCTGTACTAAGCCTCTCCTACTCAGACTGTGGCCAGTGTAGAAAATTCCATAACCCTACCAGCTCTTGTCCCCACGCACTGGTGGATTCAGTGATAACTCTCAGCGCTACATTTTCTTAGGATGGTACTTGTGACAATCCCCTGTCTGCATCTGAAGGATGTTAGCAGGGGAGTCGCCAATCTCCGCGGGCCCCTGGGCAAGGTGTGGGAGGGGCCTGGTTCCACATTCCTGGAAGGGGTGGGGCCTCTGATGGAAGGGGCGGGGCCTCTGATGGAAGGGGCGGGGCCAGGACAGCCAGCCTTCAGTGCAGCCCAGTCCACAGCGCCTCCCCCCTGCCAGTCCTCAGAGCTGCTCGGAGCAGGCAGCACAGTGCTCTGGCAGCAATGTAAAGGGCCCTTGGACTCCAGCCACCGTTGTAGTAGCAGAAATAGTCCACAAGTCAGTGGGGGGGGGGGAGGGGGGGAGGGCAGGAGCAGAAGACCTGTCCCAAGGAAAATGTTGACCAAACCATAAAAAGAAACCAATGTAAATTTTCAGGGGATGATTTCAAGCGTCCATTAAAAGAAAAAAAATCGAATGATTTTTGGCTAAAAGCTGTTGAAACCCAAATATGTTCTATTTTCAAGTTTCCAGGAAAAAAAAACCCACCCCGAACGTATTTGAGTAAAATAGCTATTTCCCACGAAAAGAATCATTTAGTCAAAAATCCAATTTTCCATTCAAACATTCAGCGAGATGTGGTTCTGTGTGTAATTTAACAAAGAACTGGATGCAGGAAGCACAAGCCATTGGAATTGTGTCTTGCTTTAGGACGCCGCCTCCCAGCCTCATTGAAATATCCTTGTGCAAAGAGGGACCCCCAAGGCCGGCGTGAAAGGGAACTAGCTACTTTCACACACACGTCTCAAGGGGGCTGAGGCATCTTGGCCCAGACTCCTGTAGCCACATCACGTCTGTGCTGTGCTGTATCCTGGAGAAGCAATAAACCCCCCTGTTCTACTGGCTGGTGGGGTCTGTTCTTGCGGCTACAGGGCTGCAGGATCGGAGGAGCCCCGACTTGCTGCCACATGCACACAGTCCCTTCTGGGGTGGGGGAGGACTGCCCAGGGGAGATGGCAAAGTGCCCGACAAGTTCGGAAAATAAACACATCCATACAAGCAGGCCTCCCTTCTAGTTAACATCAGAAGCATTTCTCACTTGGAGAAATTACTAGCATCTCACCTTGGCCATTCCTCACCGTGCAGCCAGGCCTAAGAATGCGATAAAAATATCAACACTCCATCAGCTCTGGCTCCTGCTGTTTATTTGCAACATCCCGGGTGCTGTGGGCATAATTTGCAGCTCCTCTAGGAAATGAAGCTCAGACAGTCTCACTGCTCAACCCTTTCACTTCCATCCTCAAACTCACCGCATGAAAAGGTGCCGGTGCCCCTCTGACACAGTCGCCTCCATCACTTCATGCTCAAAGTCACGGATGATTCTGGCCAAGAAGGAACCTCCAGATCTAATCACCCATGAGGAGCTGAAAGAGACAGACGAGACCAGCTCTTATAGATTCCCCTATACATCCCATCCTGCTGCTCTGGGCCTGGGATGCCTTCTCACCTTACAGTTAAGCAAAATCTTCAAAGTGCAAATGTGGCCATCATCTTTTATTCACTGCTCCTCTGCAAAAATGTAATCAATCATTTTTAGTTAAAGAAGAAAAAATGGCAAAATGGGGTATAATCGTCTTCCCAGCAACAAGTTGCTGCTGTCACAGGTCTCCACCGGGCATTTATCATATATTTGCTGTATCTATTACGGATAGTGTCTGTACATATGTGACGGCGCGTCGGGATTTTCCCATCTCCTGCACCCCCGAATTGGCATGAACAGACTTCACCAGCCAGTAGAATGGAGGTGGTTTATTGTTCCTCCGGCACAGCGCAGCACAGATGTCATCTGGTTACAGGAACTGGGGCTAAGAGGCCTCAGTGCCCCCCTTGAGATAGGGGAGTCCCAGCCCCCCTCCCCAGCTCCTTCTTCCCTGCCTTCCAGCCAGGAACTACCTAACCCTCTTCCAGCCCTGCCCCCCAGCCAGGGCAGTATTCCACCTTCCTTTGTTCCTCTCCATGGGGGGTGGCTGGCCATACTCGTTTGCATAGTGACTCATCCTGTTTTGCTGGGTCGTGGTACCCACGGCAGCCAGTGGGGGTTACCCCAGAGCCAGCAGCATAGAAACCAGCCAGGTACCCCCACTACGTCACAACATACCACAGTGGGGGTTCTTGCATGTGGTTGATTGTGGGTGTGTGCATATGTGCAAGTACTCAAACATGAAGATACAAGATAGGTAGTGTTGCAGGTTCAAAATGTAACCAGTCATCTTTTTAGTTGGCAGAAACCACTTGTGCATTTTCAGAGGGGTGGTTTGGATGGATGGATGGATGGATAGATGGATGGATGGATGGAAGGAAGGAAGGATTCAAAGGTGGAGTCTGTGAACGCCCATATGAATTCTGGATGCTAAATTCTGCCCTGTTAAGGCCTGATTATTCTCTATGGCCATGTCTACACTGCACAGAAGATTGACACAGCCGCAGTCGATCTTCCCAGGTTCAAATGAGTGGGTTTAGTGAAGCAGTCCTGCTCCTCGTGAGGAGCAAGGGGGAGTGTTTGACCCTGCCAACCTCCCGCTGCGTGGAGGGCACAAAAGCACAATTTAAGCTACGTCGACTCCAGCTACGTAATTAACATAGCTGGAGCTGCGTCTCTTAAGTCGACTTTCCCCTTTAGTGTAGACCTGGCCTCTGGGGCCAATCCTGCCCAGCTCTGGTCTCAGTTCACCAGTGTGCAGTCGCTTACACCCAGACAAAGTGTCTTCCACTGACCATCTCTGCCTGCAGATGCTCACAATATACAAACCAATGGAACAACTTTGATTTAAGTGAACACACAGAGAGGCAACTCCTTCCAACTCACAGGCTGCACAAAGGACTCTGGTTTCTTTACTGGTCATAACAGGTCAGGGCTTCAATGTCACGTCTTATCAAAATGACAGCAACTTTTGCAGCCTCCCTCCTCCCCACAATATGGGCCTCTAACCCAGAAGGTGGGGTGGATTCTCTCCATCAAAGGCAGCTATCTGGGACTAGGAACGGATAGCTACCCCTTTACTGTTGCTATCTTAGCACTGCTCAGCCTGTCATGCATTTGTCCTTCTCACCGTGCCCTGAAACAGGGGGAAAAGCCACTGTGTCCATTTTACAGAGGGGAAACTGAGGCACAATGAGACTAAGAGACTTGCCCAAGGTCACACAGGGAAATTGGAACAGAGTGAGCAAATGAATCCATCTCTTGCAAGTCCCAGACGAGAACCTTCACCACTGGATCCACCCTGCTCCCCCATGCAGATCGCTGCCCCTTCCACCCTCCCAGTTCCCAAGTTTTAGCAGGGCAGGGAAAGATACTGTACTTTCCTGGGTTGGTTGCACCTTGGGCGGGGGGCGGGGATTGGATTCTCCTGTCTCCTGATGAGCAATCCCATCCCTGCAAAGAAGGAGTGGAGGAACAAATTCCATCCCTCCTTTCCAGCTTGCCAGAAGATCTGACATCCCATCCTGTATCTACGTCGGTGGCTCAAAGGAACCCGGAAAGGGATGCAGTTGTTTATTGATTAAGTATTTCACAAAGGGTGGGATCGCGTTTTAAATGTGCATCCTTGCAGCCACGTATGCATACAGGAAGGCCTTTGTTCCCCAGTTGATGAACTTTGGGGGAAGATCTTGGAACCTCCGCCCCCAGCCAGCCCAGGAGTAACCGCAGCCGTATCTCACGCACCACAGAGCCAGGACTCCAAAGCGCTGGGACACCAGCATGAGGCACGTGGCCTTGATTAAGAAGGGACTCGGTTGTGGTATCGGTTCCGCACTACCTCTCGCTCCCTGCAACGTGTTTTTGCTGAAGGACAACGCACCGTTCCCCGTCACACACCCTTCGCCTTGAGTCACCTCCTGCTTCTTCAGTCTCAGAACTTTGCTTTGTAGATATTTTAAGCACTTTTATATTTTTAATTGGTATTCTGCACACTCAGGGCCTCCCCTAAGGATCCGGGAGGTTTGGCTTCAAAAAGCCTTTTAAAAAAAAATGAAGTGCACAGGTTCCCAAGCATGCACAAATGAGCCAAGCTGTGCTCTGGTGCAACCTGCGCACAGACGAGGCTGCTGGTTTTAAAACAAAAGTGTCTACAAGAAAGAGGAAGAATCTGGACTTGTAACTTTGCCACAAAGGGCCCTGCAAAACGGCCATGGAGCTGGCAGCCGCCGAGACGTGTGCCCCTTTTCTGAGCCCAGGACCCTGAAGCTTTGGATCACGATTAGGGGTTTGGAACGGGTCCCATCTGAAGAGAGGCTAAAGCGACTGGGACTTTTCAGCTTAGAAAAGAGGAGACGGAGGGGGGATAGGACAGAGGTCTCTAAAAGCACGAGTGGTGCAGAGAGGGGGAATAAAGAAAAGTTATTTATTAGTTCCTGTGACCACCCACGCGGCCCTCTCTGTCTGCGTGACCGTGCCCACGGCCTGCTATGGCCACCTGTTCCGTTGGGGACGGATAATGCCTCTGGCGTTACGGCCGCTTTTCCCATCCACCGTAGACGTCCGCTGTCACTCTTTCCCATTTGCCCTCACAGTGACACGCTCGTTGCCAGCAGGGGCGGGAAGGGAAAGGGGGGCCCGGGCCCGCCCTCGCTCACGGGCCCCAGCCCAGGGCCCTAAGGACTCGGATCCTCTCAGATCCGCTCCGACTGGCGGGGCGTTCCGCCAAAACTCGCCAGCCCGCCAACCACTCCGGGTTCGGCCCTGGGATACTTCCTTTCCCCTCTGGAGCCCCCTACTTCGCAGCTCACCTTCCCTCTTGCAGACAGGGTTGCTGGGGGGGGGGAGAGTGCCAATCACTGGTCACGGCCAGCACCTTACTCCCTATCCCAGCTCTTCCCCCTGTCCTGCCGGGCGATGGTGCTTATAAATACCGCGCCCCTCTCGCTCCCCCTATCACAGGCGGGGGTCTGCGGCGTCGGTTCCCACCAGCCCCGCCTACGCTGACATCCTCCCCTGGCGTCTGTGGTCTGGGACGCCGTGCCGCCTCCGCCTTCCCGCGGGGGCGGGCCTCTCCTCGCTCCCCCCCACCAGTCTCGGTCCGCCCTGACGTCGCCTAGCATGACATCAGCCCGGGGCGATGGCCAAACAGCATGGGAGCAACCAGAGCACAGCCGAGCCTCCCCGCCTCTGCGGCCGAACAGCGCCTGCCCGGCCGCGAAAAAGGTGTGGGGCAAGGGTGCCTCGTCACAGTTCCCATAATAGAAGAACTAGAGGACACCAAATGAAATTAATGGGTAGCAGGTTTAAAATTAATAAAAGAAAGTTCTGTGTAGTCAACCTGTGGAACTCCTTGCCAGAGGAGGCTGTGAAGGCTAGGACTATAACAGAGTTTAAAGAGAAGCTGGATAAATTCATGGAGGTTAGGTCCATAAAAGGCTATTAGCCCGGGGATAGAAATGGTGTCCTTGGCCTCTGTTTTTCAGAGGCTGGAAACGGCTGGCAGGAGACAAATCGCTTGATCATTGTCTTCGGTCCACCCCCTCTGGGGCACCTGGTGCTGGCCACTGTCAGCAGACGGGATACTGGGCTAGATGGACCTTTGGTCTGACCCAGTACGGCCATTCTTATGTTCTTATTAAGTTCTTATCTACCCAGGCAGCAAAAATGTATTCCGCACATGGGTGGAAAAAATCCTTGCAGGGGTGGAAAAGATTAGAGGGAACATTGCTCCCCAACCTGTTGTGCCAAGGATGTGGCTGATAAACATGCGTGAGGGTGAGAAGTAAGGAAGCCCCCCAGATCTTCTTAGCCTGGCTAAGTCATTAGTAAGTGCCAGGTCCCACCACCAGCTGGCAAGGAAATGGCAAAGATTCCCTCTCCCCTGCCCAGACTCCCGCACACTGGCACCAAATTAAATAACAGAAACTCCCTTTTTATTTCCCATTTGACAGTAACTTATTGCAAATGCATCCGGTTTTGACATCCTAATATTCAGAGTCGTATCCCCTGGGATAAACATGTCGGCTGTTATCTCAGCTGATGATTTGTGCCGGGAAGAATGGAGCAGGAAAATGGAGCAGACAGGAAGCTGCCTGGCTGCAGCAGAGAGAGATACAGGCAAGCACGGCAGAGCCATTATGCAAACAGGCACGGACGCTCTGTCAGTCTAGCGCAGAGCATCGGTCACTTCAGCCCGGCTGCCGGCCTCCTCGTGCGGCCAGGGCCTCCGGAGGAAGGCAGAGGACCCTACAGTGCAGCAAACCTGCAGTGCAATACTGTGCCAGGGGGGTGGGCCTCCCTTCCTGGTTCCAAAATACAGCGACACCTGGCACCCTGCCGCACCATGTTGGTTTGCTCTCGTCCCTGCACTGCTGCAGAAGTGCGTAAGGATCCCGTTTCATTTTCCCCTGCTATGGCCCTTTTCGGCAGGGCCTTCCTCACGGGAGACGGACAGGCTAACTGAAACATCAAGCTGTTCCTTGACTGAACCGGCGCCCCCCCGCAATGGTACTGCTGTGCCCGTTGTCGTCCTCGCGTTGTTACGCTCACTTCCTGCCAGGACAGTGGGGGCCTTGTTCTCTGCGACAGGCTGCAGTGTGGAGCCCTGTGCAAACACTGCAGCGAAAGGGTGACCTCATGCTGTGCAAAGAAGTATTTCTAGACCCTCGTTCTAAACAGCCAGCTTTTTAAATCCACCGAGTCCCCCCCTCGTCCCCAGCCACAAGAGGAGGTATGCCGAAAGGCCTGGCAGCGTCTCCAGCCTTTGGAAATTCCGGACAGTTCGGTCATGACCCCTCTAATCCTGCTAGCCAGCCAAAAGAGTCTTAATCTTTGCAAGCTCTCCTCACAAAGCCGCATGGCATGTCCTAACGCAGAGGAAGTCAGGGCTGCATGGAGACCGGAGGCGGTCGTCCGGAGCATCGTTTCCGAAGAAGGTCACAGCCTCAGCAAAGCGGCCACAAAGCAGCCTAATGAGATGTGTGTGGTTCCTGGTGGTCCCTGGCTCTCTCGTCCTGCTCTGACCCCAGAACAAAACCCAAGGCTGTTTCCTGTCCTGCCCCCCACGCCCTTTTAAGCCTTTGTTGCACTTATTGGCTGGGTGATGAGCAGTGTTCCCTGTAAGCTGGGCGCTTGCACCTCTGCTCCGAAGAGAATCCAGTGCCGCCCAGCTGAATAGCAGAGTGCCCACAGCTACTTTTTTTGTTTCCACGGGTGGTGCACATTCACACGTCTCGGTGCACATAAAACTTATTCTGCACATGGATGGGAAAAATCTGCACGTGGGTGGAAAAGGTTAGAGGGCACGTTGATTATGAGTGCAGGAAAAGGAGCATTTGAGCCAGGAGAACCCCTCCACAGGTCCCATGCAGGGCAGGATGGGTTCCCTTGATGACCCTGGATGTATTCACAGGATGCCCCTGCTGGATGATTGCCCCTTCTAGCTCCTGGAGCAGACAAGGATTCTGCAGCGACTTGCGCACTCTCAGCAGGGAACGAACGGCTCGTAAAGTGAGAGCGAATCTCTCTTGGCCTAAGCCAGGGATACTCAACCTGCAGCACGTGGCCCGACGGGTGCCCCTCTCCGCTACGTGATGAGCTGCACCCAGTAGTAAGAAATCACATCGGCCCCCTGCGAGCCACGATCCACTCCCCACCCGGAGTGAGGGAAGGAGTCAGAGGGACTCCTCCTTCCCAGCCAGCGGGAAAAGCTGGGAGCAGGAAACGGGAAAGTGATTTGCGTTCCGCAGCAGCTTGCAGTGAAGGTGACGTGATTTTACACAATCGGCCCCACCACGCTAATGAAATGTTTTTCAAACTAATTTTAAACTCGGGTCCTGTCGACTAACACGATAAACTGGGAAACTGACGGTGTGAATCTGGTCTTCGCAAATGCCTGTTCAACGGCTTCATTCCCACTGGACTGACTCTGCCACAGGCTCAGTGTTCTGCTAACGGCTTTGTCGCTTTTAAGTTCGCTAGCTCCTCTCTGGAGGAAGCAGAGCCACAGAGCTGGGACAGGAAGAGGACAGGGTGCACATTAAGCCCCAGGGCTGCCCCAAATTTTCGGGTGCCCTACACAACTGCATATTCTGCCTACGGGGAAGGATGGTTCTGCAGCGAGCTGGGGGTGCCCTGGCAGGGGACAGAGCACATGGGAACCTTCCTTCCCATCACCCATGACCCCTCCCTGGCCTGAGAATAAGCAACAGAGCTCAGTCTGCAGGGTTGACACCTAGCACCTCCCACCCACACCCAGGGGCGGCCCGTGGCTATAGGCCGACTCGGCCGTCGCCTAGGACGCTGCCTTCAACGGTGCCCGCTGATGACTTCACGGGGCGCCCAGGACGCCCGATGATGACGTCACCCCATTGACGGTCCATTGACGGCTGTGCAGGCGGGGGCACCGATCGCGCGCTCCGCCTGGGGCGCCAGCTGTCGCAGCCCACCTCGGGCTGCCCCTGCCCACACCCAATGCAAATGAAGCGTTGTTTCAGTCTTTACTAGCATCCGCTTTTAATTAAGCCTAACACGATTACCGTGGCCCAGTGCCGTTCAGCCTCTTCCCTTAATTTGTCTGGGAGGGGAGAGGAGAAGGCCCTAAAATAAACAAGTAAAGTGAAGATCAAAGCAGCAGGAATACGTCTGAAGGGCCGTTGGCGGCGGGTGCGGATGCTAAAACACAGGAAGCACGGTAATCTAATAAACATGGCAACAAAGCATTTGTCACCAAGCTAATTTTATCAGACGAAATCTCAAATGGCTAATTTCCGTTTACTAACGACAAAATTAGTTGACTCTCTGATCTGTTTTTAAGGCCCTTACGCTAATAAAACAGCGGCGACAGACGACTGCGTGGTGAAGCGGTGTGACATGTCGAGGCTGAAAGGAAACCAGGGGTATCAGAGGCAGCAGCTATATAGTGCCACCCCCCGTGTCAATGCAGCCTGGATTCCAGACCAATGCGCTTGGGAGGAGGCAGAGAAGGAAGCTATGATGGGAAGGAGACACGGACTCGGTGACGTCACGAGAACCCGTGGGCCTGCAGCAGAGACGAGAGAGAGGCTGGAACAGGTTCAGTGGCTGACACTCTTAGTCCAGAAGGCGAGGTCTTTCATCTAAGCGGCCCACCATAGCTTTCACTAAACCAAACTCCTCCGAAAGATGATCCATCGCATCAGTCCCCCGTGTCTCCCCAGCATGCTTTGAAGCAGAGACCTACAGAGCTGAACACGTGAGTCTTCACCACTTGAACTAACGGGTCTGCCCTGCAGAGCTGACTTGAGTTGTTGACACATGAAACAGCCTCGCTCAAGCGAGAGCAGCCACACGGTGACCTAACACGCACGCTTAGCCATGCACGCTTACTTCACTCGTGCATGGCACGACGACTCCTGGGGTGTAGCCCATGGCTATTCGCACGGCAGTGAGCTGGGCTGCTCTGTGAATTCCTTCCCAGTGAATTGTGGGAGAACCCGTCTGTCCTTTCTGGGGAATCGCAGGGCAGTGGTGGAGGACTAGCTGGGTTGGCGCTTGCTACTTGCCTGAAGCCACATACCAGAATGGCTGTGTCAGCCAAAGTGCCTCAAGCTTTAGCCCATATTCCCCCTCAGGTCAGGCAGCTTGAGTTAAAACCACCCCTGCGCTCAAGTGAAAGGTTTCTGGGTGTAGACAGAACTCGAGTTAGGAGCAACACAAGTTATAACTTGAGTTAACTTTGCAGTGAAGACAAACCTGCAGTCTCTTAGGGTGCGTTTAACTGCACCGTTATTTCGAGAGAACTGGCGTTATTTCAAAAGAACGTGAGCATCTACACAGCCATTCCGTGATTTCCAAATAATTTCGAAATAACAGATGGCTTATTCCAAAATCTGTAAACCTCATTCCACCAGGAATAACGCCTCTTCCAAAAGAGCAATTTCAAAATAAGGCGAGTGTAGATGCTCCACTGCTGTTATTTCAAAATAGCCCCTCTCCAGAGCCATTCTAAGTTATTCCTCCCCAGTGCCTCCTGGGGCTCTCAATCGAGATAGCACATCTACATTAGGGAAGCTGGCCTCGGACTCATTTTGAGGCTTCCCTGCAGTGTAGACGTGCTATTTCAAACTAAGCTATTTTGGAATAACTATTCTGGAATAGTTTAGCTGTGCAGTGTAGCTGTACCTAAGAGCTGTATCTGCCTTTGTTAAAAAGGGACAAAGACATCATTGTGTGATACAGGTTAGGCTTACATGAAGGAGTTTGTCTATGGCAAGAGCTAACCTGAATCTTTGTTCCTAACCGGGAACTATTGCCCTATGGCATGAGAATGGCTGGTGAACTCTAATACATATGGTTTGCTTGTGCGACCAGAAGGGAAACACCAAACTCAATGGAGAAGATCCTAGTTCAAACCAGACAGACTCAGACCAAGAATCCTAGCCTTGAGAGATTTCCTACCAGGTGTCTAGACCACTGTGATTGAGACAAACTTTGAATGCACATTTCCATTCCATCTCTGCACACCTTTGAGCGTCCGGCTTTGCTACCTAGGAGAAAGAGAAGGACACGTGGTATGTGGTATGTCACTGCATCTCCTGCGTGTGTGGACGTGGCATCTGCCCAGTCTGTTCTGTGCTGCGTGGGTGGGGTACCTATGGTCATGCACTGAGTGCACTGAAGTGCGCATGGTAAGTTGCATGTGTGCTGCTGGGTGTTGTGTGAGTGGGATGGGATGTGAGTGGCAATGCTTGTATCATGGAGTGCTGTGTTGAGGTCTGCGTGTGCCTGCTCATGTGTGGTGTGTGAGAGCAACAAGCCAGAACACCAGGATGCTCAGAGGGCAGGAAATTAGGCCGCCTGCCCCACCTGATACTTCCCTGGATCAGCTGGTGCTTAAACGTTTCAACAAATCGTGAGGAAAGGGAGATGCTCTCACACCCCTGCAGACCTAACCCAGGCTAGGGCGGGCCCCCTGCCCTTTGCCTTCCTTGCAGGAAGTTTGATCCTGAGGGAACATTAGGGGTCTGGCTGGCCTTTGGTATCGACCCTCCTGTGTTTACACTTTACAGACGGGTCCGTTCCTTAGCTAAATCAGCCTGCAGCTGAAAGGAAACCATACCAGGATCTGGAGGCTGCTCCCTTGTGCAGGGACACCAAAGAACGGGTCTGTGCCAACTCGCTTCTCTTAGGTGGGCGTGGCGCACCATGGGCGCCCCGGTGCTCACAAGGCCCTCGTGAAACAGGCCAGTCTCGTCTTCAGGCGCTGGCAGGTCCTGGGCACCACAGCGATGTAAAGAATCGTATCAGGACCCTCGGTCTGGTGCCTAGCCCCGCGTCAGTGCCCAGAGGGGAGTTAATGGCCACCGTACCAAAACTATTCCCTCTCTGAGCAGCACTGCAGGAGTGAGGATCGGCAGCCAGGCCTGCGGCAGGCAGGCAGCCACACTGCCAGGGACCACTGGCAGGGACAAGCAGAGGAAACCAATGAGGAGGAGAGGGTGGGCTGTACTCCGCTCCCCAGTCCGGCCTGAGCGCCTCATGTATTCATTAAGGGGGCAGAGACTGTGAGAAGCATATGCCAAGCCTGCCGGGCACATGGCAAGCCGTGAGAGTGGAACACTGCACACACCAAGGAAAGCCCAGGACTCCAGGCTACAAAGGAGAACTCCAACACAGAGAGCCGAGAAAGTTTTCAGTCAGCCGTCATAGCCCCTTCCTCCCAGCCCAGGCCCGCAGACTTGCCAATTAGCAGGGAGGCTACAGGCACTTGGAAACGCCCTTTACACTGAGCTGGTCCTTCCGTATCACATCTCAGGCCGCCGAATAGCTTCATGGCCAAGTATACAGCTGCACAAGGGCGGAGCATAGATAGGTCACGACACATTAATGCTCAGAACGTTTTGCACTCGGAGTGCTCCGCAGGTATCACCGGGTTAACCGCACAGCGCCTGCTTTCCAGAGGGGGAAACCAAGGCAGGGAACAAGGAGATGACTTGTTCTAAATGACATCAAGAACTGAAGCCAGGCGTTCCAATGGACAGCCCCTTGCTTTGCCCTCGTGGGCCGTGGCCAGTGGGGGAGCAGTGACAGAGCCAGGATGGGTATGCAGGGACTCCTGTCTTCTAGGCCAGATTCTAAGCCCTGAGCGTATTCACAGCCACAGGTCAATGTCATCTATTTTAAAAACAGTACATTTCGTGATTTCAGATATTTAAATGTGCAGTTTCACAGTGTTGTAATTGTAGGGGTCCTGTCCCTAAAAGGAGTTGGGGAGGGGTCACAAGGACATCCTTACTTTCACACTGCTGCTGGCAGAGGCTCTGCCTTCTGAGCTGGGTTCCTGCCCAGCAGCCACTGCTCTCCAGCTGCCCAGCTCAAAAGGCAGCACCACTGCCAGCAGCAGCACAGAAGTAAGGGTAACCCCGCACAATAGCCTTGTGAACCCCCCCCCCCCCACACACACACACACACACACACACACTCACAACTCCTTCTTTGGGCCAGGATTCCTACAATTACAACTGCACAGTTAAATATCTGAAATCATGAAATTGACTGTTTTTAATATACATGAAATTGACCAAAATGGATCATGAATTTGGTAGGGCCCTAAACATGAACTCTTCAGCCACAGGCATAAAGCAACAATTCGATGAGGGGACTTCAGAAGGAACATGCCCCTCTGGGCAGATCATTCCAGAATTGCCCACTGCAGAGTTTCATGCACCTTCCTCTGCAGAAGCTGGTGCTGACCCCCCGTCAGACATGGGAGACTGGATTGGTCAGATCTCGGGTCTGATCCCATCCGGCTTGCATCTAGGGTTGCCAGGTGCCCGGTATTGGCCCGGTATTTGCAGCCTCTGTGGGCAGACAGGATACTGGGCTAGATGGACCTTTGGTCTGACCCAGTACGGCCATTCTTATGTTCTTATTTAAAGGCACAGTGACTCTTTTTTTATGCAAGGTGGTTTTTTTTTTTTTGCTCAACAACTTTGTTCCCCTGGGTTCTTTTCCCCCACCATGTTTGGTACTTTTTGTGAAAGTATCTGGCAACCTCCCTTACAACACGCACGCTGCATGCGTCTGCTGGCGCCGCAGGATGCGCTGCAGGGAACAGGGAGTCTTGGGCACTAGAAGGTGTGCGGTACTCCCGTACGTGGGTGCCACAGACAGAGGAGCACTGTGTCAGGGGTGCTGTCTGCCAGCCCCGCACCCAGGCTGTGTGTTTCCACAAAGAGGTGTCGGTGGCATCCATTCCCGACCCCAGGCCAACCTCCAGAAGTCATTTCTGAGCCTCATCCATTATTCAGTCCCTCCAGCCTGAGAAAGGCCTAAAGGCCGGGATGCTCATGTTTATTTCTCACTTTCATCTGAGCAGACGTGGCCAGAATAGAGAAGCCCAGGTGGGGAGCCAGGACAGCGTCCGCGCTGCTCAGGAACACGTGTCGAGCTGTGAGTGGGGGAATCACATGGGGAGGGCAATGAGCTCTGGTGCATGATGTACACATGCCCGTGATGCACAAGGGAACTAAGGGGGCAGGGCTTTGTCCAACTTTCTGAGCACACCCCCATGTAGCACCCCTCTGAGGTGCCTCTTTCATGTGTGCAGCCTGTTTCCCTTGGCCAGCCTTCAGCAGCCGGCTCTGGTCATTTCATTTACTCTCTGACTGTCGCCAGCTACCCCAGATGATCGGTGACTGTGTGTTGGAGCAGCAAATTATTATTTCTGTTTGGAGCTGGCTGAAGCTTTTTGTTTGAAAAAGCCATTTTTCACCAGAAAAATATGCTGCCTCCAAACCAAAGTCTGCCTGACTAAATTTCTCTGGTTTTCGTCAAAAAAGGGAATCTCAGACATTTCAGCCAAATGCCAAATCCTTTTAGGCTTTTAGCACCTCAAAACCCCTCAAAAATGTGTCAAAAATCAATAAAATCAGGTTGCAGCCAACTGTTTGGTTCTTTGTTTTGTTTTCAGTCATGAGAATCTCCCCCCCCCCCCCCCCCCAAATCACAAATCTGAAAACTTTTGAGGGAAAAACTTGATCATTTTATTTTAACTTCCTGGTCAGCTCTATTTGTGTGAGCACATCAAGGCCCACAGAGGGTGCAGACGTATAGTCTGGCCCTATAGTAAGTGACAGCTCTTACCCCCATGGATTTACTCCCTAACCAGACAAGACTTGGGAAGTGGGAGACACACACAGAATATTCTCTTCCCCCTTCTACACATGGAGAATGCAAACCTAGAGGGTCAGTGTCTGTCCCAGGTTGCCCAGGGAATCTGTAGGAAATAAACTTAGTTCTCCCGATTCTGCACCCCAAGCCTTACTCACAAGATCATCCTTCCTATTCCAAGCACCATAGGAACAAAGTCGGGATCCTAAGTCCTTCTCATCGCTACCGATTCCCTGGCAGCCCATCTGTCTTCGTGTCTCTAACAAGGAATTACGCTCTACAGACCTCACTTCTTTTCTCCCCTCTCCTTTCAACGGCCAACTCTCTTCATTTACTACAAGGGCGGGAACCTTTTTTGGGTCGGGAACTGCTGACTGACAGAAAAATCAGTGGAGGGCCGCACAAAGAAACACACGCACAAACGCCCCTGTGCTGTAGTGTCGGTACCTTGCTGGTTGCTGTGCTTGGGCTGTGGGTGACCCCTACTGGCCTCTGTCTGTAAGCACGGCCCAGCGGGGGTGCCTTGAGGGCCCCCATGACAGTGACCGAACCGGTCCTATCGGTCCATGTATCCTGGAAAAGCAATCAACCCCTCTGTTCTACTGGCTGGCGGAGTCTGTTCTTGCTGCATGATCAGGGGGACCCCGACTCGCCATCACAGCCCCTCACTGACGTGGTCCCCAGCTCAGAAAAAGAAAGATGCTCCCCACATTCCCTTCACACACCAGAGAGTAGGGGAGCCCAGGCGAGAAGATTTTGTGGGCTCCAGCCCCACGGGGAAGCAATGGGGGAGCTAGAGCACCAGTGCAGGCTCCCCAATGCTGGGGGAGACCCCTGAGCCTCGGGGGCCAGATCCAGGCAAGCCAGGGGCCACATCTGGTCCCTGGGCCTTAGGTTCCCCACCGCTGATTTACTATTTGGATGAATAATGACTGAGCCTAACTCACCAGTTGGTCCATAGCATCTGAGCACCAGGCGGTGGGGCATGGCGCTTTGCCCGCTCCGCTTTTGCCTGGCGTCACCCTCCTGCTCCAAACTGAAAATGGAGACAGAGAGAGTTTTGACGCTGGAGGTGCCATGTGAAATCCCAAGTGCCCAAAGGGAGAACAGCCGGACGCTACAGGCCTAGAGAGTCACAGGTCACCATCTGATGTCACTTCTCCTCCTGCCACACTTGGCACGTCCCCTGGGAAGTCTCAGGAGCTGCGGGCACCCTGAAAAGCAGGGGGTTAGATGCTGAAGCAGCAGCAGGTCACAGCAGCGGCTCCCAGAATGGTCACGGCGCCTCCAGAGGCTGCTCTTGCTCCCAGGTTGGGGGCGGCTTGCTTAACCTCTCCTGAGGCCTTTCCGGTTGGCTCAGGAAGAAAGCACCACGCGATTTGTTTTCAGCGAACGCCCTCCAGCGCTGCTGGCAGAGGAGGCGGGGAGCAGGTCACACGTTGCAGCTTGAACACGCTGTGGGTGGAATTATTTACTAGCCGGCTACGTATTTGGTGCTATCAGGCTGGCAGCTGTTAGGCTCCAAGAAAGGGCAGGGCAAAGGCGTTGGAATCAGGGTGACCTGGAGTGGCCGGGGAATGACATGGGCAGAGTGGGGCGCCGGGTGGTAACAATCTCCTGGGTGCTCAGTTCTCGGTGCCTTCCCCTGGCACGCAGGCAAGAGCAGAGCAGCGATGCACCCGGAAAGGCTGCATTGCCGGGTCGCTGTGAAACATCACTGGTACAAAATACTAACACAAAGCCCTGCTCCCAGGCCCTGCCTCGGCCTCAAGGAGGATGGGCCTTTTGGCTCTCCACACCGCACAGCTGCATGGGCCTACAACGTGCCACTCGGCCTCCTCCCATGGGTGGGGAGAGCGATAATCTGCCTAGGAACCCTCCGTCCCCACCTAGACCAGAGTGGCTATGGACAGACCTCCCCTTCTAGGCTTCTAAACGAGGCGCTTCCCACACACCAGCTCTACGCAGGGCGGCTGGAACAACGTGCACCTGGGGGGGATGATGTTCCAGTGCCCTGGGGTGTACGCACACACTCAGGGCACCTGACCCATCGGATGCAGGAGGCATCGCACCGGTTTGCCTGTTCAGTGCGGTTTGCTTCAAGCAGCACAAAGCTCGGCTCAGCTGGGCCCGAGGTAGAAGCAATGAATGGGACCCCACACACACACGCGCTTCCCCTTCCTACACACAAACACACACACACGCGCGCGCTTCCCCTTCCTACACACACACACACACACACACACACACACACACACACACACACACACACACACACTTCCCCTTCCTTCACCAGGCAGTGGGTCTCCCAAAGCAGCCACTGGCTCACAGCTGCTCACTTGAGCTAGACATCGGCTCTGTTCGGGCTTAGAACAGACTCAACATTAAGAAACGGCCCATCTAGTTCCAGCCCGAAATGTAAGCCAGTTCAGAAGGTATGGGGCTGTCCAGAAGGTGACAAATAGAACAGATCCCCCACCCCCCTAATTTCTTTTAACTTTGCTAAACCAATTGCACTACCCAGCACCACAACTCCAGACAGGACAGCGCCACGCCAGGGCCAAGAAGAGGGAGACCTGGGAAGTGAAAGACCTGGGCACAAAATCTGTGGCTGTCAGCCCAGGCTCCTCTCCTTGCTCAGGGGAGCGAATGGCTCCCCCACACGGAACAAGCCGTGTCGGGGGGGTGAAGAACAGTCCAGGCTCCGTTCTTTTGCTCTCTGAAGCTGGGGCGATGGGACGTCTGGGGAGGGATTTCTGTTCCAAAGGTGGGCCGGTCGCATCCCTTTTGAAAGCTGCTTTTCAGACTCGTGCCAGGAGCTCTTTCTGAAGCAAGGGGCGAGGATGGAGTCTAAAGCAGGCCCTTGAGTGCTCCGGTTAGGCTCTCTTCTGAGTCAGTGGGGGCAATCACACTGTTAGCACTCTGTTCCCAATGTGTGCTGAACCCTCATGGCTGATTTCCCCTGATGCCAGACCCTGGAATTGGGATCTTTCCCTCCGGCTGTGGGTAGTGCAAATGCCTCGCTGTTGCACTACCGGTAGCATCCATCTGTCCTGCGGGATTTCACTCTATACCGGGGGAGAAAGGCATTTCTCTACTTGGCAACAGGGCTAAGAAAAAACAGCCTCCATTTTGGTTTCAGGTCTGGGTGGTTTGGTTTCAGGTCTGGGTGGCTTTTCATTTAACGTCTTCCTTTACTGCCCCGGTTTCCAAGACTTCTGCCCATCCAGAGCACTGTGGGCAGGGTCCTTCTCCTACACACATCAACCCCTCTTATTCCACTGGGATGTATGTGTAGAAGTCCGCTTAGCATAGCCCCTCCAATATTTAGGTTTCTCTCGCCTACACGCACGGCTCTGCAGATGATGCGTTGCTTCCTGCATCCATTCCTACCCAGGGCCAACTTATCCAGTAGGCATAGTGCCTAGGGCCCACGATATTTTAGGGGCCCATGAAAATGTTTTAACTTCTTTTAAAATCAGAAGAAAAAAATGAACTTTTAGGGTTGAAGAAAATGTTTTCATTTTTTCTCACACCAGAAAAAAATGAAACTTTTAGGGCCCACGAAAATCTATTACATTTTGCCTAAAACAGAAAAAAAATAAAATGTTGAAGTATTTAAAGTTATTAAAAATTATTTTGGATATATTTTTTTTTATGGAGGAAGGAGCCCACGAACGCAAAACTGCCTAGGGCCCACGAAAGTCGTAATGCGGCCCTGTTCCTACCCAGGCACCGATATGGGAAGCAGACACATGGAGACGGGCACCAGTCTGGAACGCCCATCAAAGCTGAAATGCCAGGGAAGATGCGTGGCGGGGGGGGAGTGTTCCCACCCCCACGTTCTGGCTGGAGTTGGCGAATAGCTTTGCCCACATCCCTCATGCTCCCATGGATTGTGTCTCTCACAAATGAGTTAAGCTGCCCATTAAATCTCTGCTCAGTGGGGATTTTTAGATGGGGGGTGTGGGAGGAGGGGTTATCCTTCAGGCCAATTCTATCCGCTCCCCTTCGCTGCCTATCAACGGTTCACACGGCTTAGGCTGTATCAGAAAATCAATTGATTAGTTTACTATATGTTTAAGGAATAAAAGTGGAGCTTAAAAAAAATCCTTTGAGCGAGGAAGACACAACGGTGGCTCAGGGCTGAGCATGGGAAAATGCAGGTGTTTTATTTTTTCCACCCAGGCATTGGTCTCCATAGAGACACTTGATTGTTGTGCCTGGCTTACCCAAATGCTGAATCCAACTCCGCGATCTGGCTTGTCTTAGATCCTTCTCAGGCCACCATCCTGGATGTCGTTACCCACCCAACACCCCTCACTGTCTTCCACACCCCATTTATTAAGCATCCACTGTTGCTTTCCATTTTCCAGGCTAATCCTCTTTCCAAACTCTAAACAACAGAGCTTTCCCCAAGTGCAACAACTATGCAACAGTCCCTTCCTGGCAGTATCGTCCTGTAAAAACACCCCCCGAGCGGCCTGTTTACCGAGCAATCTGATACACTGAACTTCTTAAGCACTTTGCATAGCGCATCCTCTGTTTCCTAATTAGAAAAATGAGCGTATGAAAGTAACCCCTTTGCACAAGAGAAGTCTGCTCCCCATGGCTTGTCAGGCGCGTGCCTGTGTGTTAGCTAACATGAGAAAAGATCCTCATTGTCCTTCCGGGGGCTTGCAAGTCACTCCTGTGCACTTCACTTGGCTGGAAAGAGACTTTAACTCCAGTGAGACATCACACAGCCAATACGAATGCCACAACAGCCAGACAAGCTGGAGTCTAGCCTAGCTCCTGCATCTCTGACAAAGCCACCAATCTATTGCCTGGGCAGAATCTTTCTCAGCAATGGTGCCGACCAAAGAGGAAATGCACAAGAAGATTTTCGCAGCCCAGGCTGGCCAAAGGGGGAGGGGGTCACTGGTACGCTGAGCACACCTGACCTAGAATGACTGATGAGGAATCGGAGTAGAGTCCCACATTGCTCTTCTTAGCCACTTTTCTACCTGTCAGCACATTTCAAGGACCTACAGCACTGGAGCAAGTCCAGAGAATGAACCCCCCAGATGCCCTACCAGCTGGAGATTGGGACCGTCTCACCCGGCGAAGGGGAATGCGTGTCTCTAGAGCATGGCCAGGAAATAGGGACACCAGCCCCAAGTCTATGATCTGCTTCCCCTTCGCATTGCTGCATTGGCGAGGCTCCCTGACCAGTGTTTAGGCAGACCGTGGCACGCAGCACCTGTAGATGCGTGGGCTGTTGAACCGCTGCTCAGAGGTCCAGTTCTCTGTGCCCTCTGCCCTCTTAAGTCGCTTTGCCAACTCCTTGGGGTACGTTTGCAGCTGTGCATGGTGGGTGCATTGGAAACTATCTCCTCTTGCCATGGAAATCAAAGGCCAGGAGACCAAGGGAACGCTGCTCCTACAAAGCTCTGACAACACCCTCTCCTTCGGAGCATCAGCCGCCTTGCAAGTCCACACATATTTCCATGGCAGTTCAACCCTCCGTTCGCTTAGACATTGCCCGGCACTACTGAGAACAAGGAGGCCTGACCAAGCTCGCTCAGGACAAAATGGCTCTGTATAGAAGGCGGCCCTGTGCTCTGGACGACATACTCCCTGGACAGTGAGAACAGGAGAGAGAGGAGCCATAGTCCTTCTGACATACCCGCAGGTCCATTTCAGTAACATCTGTTTAGCCCCTGGGACTTTCACTCCCAGCCAGGATCCCAGGCAGCTCACCTGTAACTCCTTCACTTCCCACGAGGCCTGGCAACCACTGCCATATGATACCGCCTTTGAGAATAAACATGCAGAGTGTGGCCCGGGGGTGGGTAGAAGAGGGTGGATTATAAAGGAATCCGATGCAGACGGCCAGCTCAGAGAACCTGCTCTCAAAGGTGTGACGGACCGGGCCGGGGCTGGGCACAGCTGAGGGCGTCCGCTCAGGGCGAATTGCTCAAACTCGGGGCTCCTTACAGCCCATGACTGGGGGTCCTTCCCAAATAGGCCACAAACCAGTCGCACAGAGTACTTCAGCTGCCAATCTGGCCAACCAGAAGCCTCACCAGCAAAACCCCTCAGACACCCCAGCTCTTCCTGTGTCCCAATCAGTCCCAGGCCTGCTCACAGGTGAAGAGTTATAGAACCCAATCTCACCTACCCCAAATGAGCTCTTCCGGTCCCAAGAAACCAGTCACAGTTCCCAGGTCAATTTACACTCTGGATCTTACCCACAAGACCACGCTGAGCCAATCCTTTAGAATCTAAAATCTAAAGGGCTATTATTAAAAGAAAGAAAAGCATGCGAGTAAGGTTGTTAAAGGATAATACATGACATGCATCAAATCATCCAGTTCTCAATACAGGCTCGTAGCAGAGATGTTATAACTGCTGGCTTAAAAGGTTCCTTGTCTAGCTTGCAGGCGGTCTCTTCTAACGCAGCCACCTCCGCTCCCTACCGGAGCCATTCCAAAGCCCCTCGATCTCTCCCAAGATTGCATTCCCTCCATCTCTGCTGACACGGGGAACCAAACCAAGAACAGGGCCCTACTACGGTAGGTGCCACACAGACACACCACGAGCGATGATCTCTGCCCTAGCTTTCAACAGACAAAGCAGACCTAGGGTGGGGACGGCAGTAGAAAAGCACTGAGGTCAAAAGTAAGTTGACCAAGGTCGCCCAGAAGGTCTGTGGCAGAACCCCGGTCTCCCGATTCCCAGCTTAGTGCCCTGATAGATGTCTCAAGATAATGTGAGAATTTCACAGTGTGGTTTTGTTGAGAACGCTCCTTGCTTGGCAAAGAACATAGCCGAGGGAAGGAGAAAGAACCAACAGCCAAGCCTCTCTCTATATTTAGGTTGGTATCATCAGACCTCAGCATTCCTGATTCCCTTAGTTTCTCAATAGCTTGTTGGGCGAATCAAAGTGAAATCCAGCTTTACATATGTGCTTCTACATCACCTATTTCAATGCTCTGTGAGCCCAAGCTTTTTGTCAAGGACCTCAAGGTGGAAATTATAACCTTGACGTGTAATCCAAATTGCAGATACTTTTATCTCCGACATGTCCTGCTTTTTCTCCACCATTATTTGCTAATTTTAGACAGGGAAGTTGCAAGCTGTTTGGAGGTTTGTTATTAAAATCCGTGAGGTAGGAAGAAAGAGGATTGGTGCCCATGAATATTCTGTAGGAGGAGATGGATTAGTGTCTGAGATATATCTGAAGGGATTTGCAAGGGAATTATTTATGGTGGGAACAAGTAAGTGCTCATTTAGCTTATATTATACATTATACAAACAAGGCGTTGAGCGCTGGATGTTAAGGCAGTAATGCCACTCTAAATTAAATTCATCAGTGCTTTAATTAAGATCTATATTTAGTTCTTAATTAAAGGGAGGGGGGAAGATGTTGCACGGGGAGTGATTTGGTGCCGAGATAAATATGTGAAGAAGAAATCAGTTTAGAGGGGGTCTGGAAATCACCCCTACTGGTGTCTGCTGCCAAAGAGATCTGAGGTAACACTCTTCTCCTGCTGTTCTATCCCTGAGAGAACCTGGTTTGCTTTGTCATCAAGGGGGACGAAAACATTCCCGTTCCTTGTTGCCCACAGGGCATCCGCCGATTCAAGCCACATGTTCGGCGCCACTCGACAGGATGAGGTTTTCTTTGGTTTTTGGTTGCCACTTCCCCAGAATTCAAATTACAACATCAAAATAACCATAGAGAAGCATCGTCTCTTCCCCCCATCCCTTTTGGAAGATAATTTAAAGCCAAGCAGGGGGGAAAATGCAAGTGAGCTATGGAGCTATGTGGGGAATGCAGAGGAGCCTCACTTTTAGCTCTCCTGCACTTCAAGATAATTTAAGCACGATGACAAAACTCCAGTCAACGAGCATGTTAACGAAACCGTGGCGTCCCTGCCAGCATGCGAGGCTCCTGCGGTAGGATCCAGGCGGGAAAGAGGCCAGCAGACTGCAAGAGGCAGAGTTGCCCTTCAGACAAACTCCTTTCTCCGAGCAGGTTTATTGACTATAATGTGAAATACAGATCCAGGGCCCAATCCTTCAGGTTATCCGGTGGGAGCAAGACTCCGTTAGCAAATCCTCTGTCAACCCGCCCCGGCGCTTCACCAAGACTATGTCTAGACTGGCATGATTTTCCGCAAATGCTTTTAACGGACGAGTTTTCCATTAAAAGCATTTGCGGAAAAGAGCGTCTAGATTGGCACGGACACTTTTCCGCAAAAGTACTTTTTGCAGAAAAGCGTTCATGGCCAATCTAGACGCGCTTTTGCGCAAAAAAGCCCCGATCGCCATTTTCGCGATCAGGGCTTTTTTGCGCAAAACAAATCTAAGCTGTCTACACTGGCCCCTTTGCGCAAAAGGGACTTTTGCCCGAACGGGAGCAGCATAGTATTTCCACAAGAAGCACTGATTTCTTACAGTAGGAAGTCAGTGTTCTTGTGGAAATTCAAGCGGCCAGTGTAGACAGCTGGCAAGTTTTTCCGCAAAAGCAGCTGCTTTTGAGGAAAAACTTGCCAGTCTAGACACAGCCCAACTGTATTGGTTATTCCCAGCAACTCACCGAATGGTTTGTAGGAATGATTTGCAGCCAGCTGCGCATGCTGGCTGCTCCCTCTTTGTGGTTGGTCGTCTGAGGCCTGGTCTTCACGCACCTTGTGCTTGGCCCTGCTTTTCCGCTTGGCACAGGACACATTCAAACCCGCTGCAATGCCTCTCTTCCCTTGCAGGAAGAGTTCAACATTGTTCGTGAGCCGCGAGTGCAAAGTGCGTGCGCTACCTCTATTGTGAGGGTTATTGGTGTGGATATTACGTTTCTGGACTCAAAACCGGCTCGGGTTTCTCCGAATCCTTGCGAGTCGCGAATGCCACCCTCCCGTGGTTCGCAGCAAATGGAACATGATGCTTTTTTACAAGCAAAAATATTTACTGCGGGAGTTTTACCCTTTGAACGGCTCTCTGAAATCCTACGGTTTGGATAGCACAGCTGGAAAACAGACAACGGGCGCCGGGGCAGAGGCCAGGGGACTGTAATCCTCATTAGCCCAACAACAGTTTTTCAGCTCCTGCAGTGGTGACGGGAGACAATGCTGTGACAGGTGCTTTAGGAGAACACAGACTAGCCTACTAGGTGAGCGTAGGCACTGCTCTTAGTGTCTGTGAATTGTGAGCCAGGATGAGAGGCATGGGGAGCTGGGTGGGGAGTGGACTGCGGTGTTCACCAGCTGCAGCAGGGCATGTCCTATCTCAGAAGAAAGCAAGGCCGTAGATTTCACGAGGTGTGTGTGTGTATTCACGTTGCAAACCCGGGTCCTTTGTTCTCCGCTACCTGTGGTGGGGTCTGGTAGCAGTTTCTTTTCATTGCTGAAAGTTTTAAGATTCTCTGGTTTTCCCCCACCCGAGTAAACAATAAATAAGAGCAAAGGTGCACACGAGATGAATCTTTTGGGGGCCAAACTGCACGGAAAGAGCTAGAAGAGCAGATCAAACTCTCTCCAGATGCCTCCTCTTAGACCATGCATTCTCAAACTGGGGGGCGCAGCACCCCTGGGGAGATGTGAAGAAATTCCAGGGAGGCAGCCCAGCCTCCCCATCAATCCCCCCCAAGAAAGAGCCCAGTCTGTCTGTCCGCTCAGGCTGTCTGGGCAGAATTCAAAATGGCCACCTTAAAAGGGCAATGTTTGCTCTGCTCTTAAAAGGCCAATTTTTAATTAATTAATTATTAGTATTATTATGCTCAACAAGTTTTGTTGCTATTTTGGGGGGGGGGGAAGCGTGAGAGTTTCTCAAAAATCGAAAAGGAGGCATGATGTCGAAAAGTTTGGGAACCACTGTCTTAGACAAAGCATCCCCCCACCCCTCCACACCCAAACCCAGCAGGATTCTCCCTTCCTGTAGCCAAGGTGGGGAGAATCGGTGTCCTCCAGGACCCCTCGTAGAGAGACTCAATCTCAGACAAACACGCGGTGGCGGTGGGTGCTCTAGAAACTCCAGAGCCAGCTGACAGGAGCATCCCTGGTTGTGAGCCGGGGCCAGGCGTGAAGTGGAAAGGGGCGCTCTAAAGAAAGTTAACTTAGCAACAATTGGAATATCAAAGTGGTGCGGCGCGCTGCTTTCGTCTTTTGCCTCCCTTGCACCCAATTAATCAGCGGCTACAGCCCGCAGCTTTGATCCCAGAAATCAAACCCCCCGTCTGATGGGTGACTCGATGTTATGCTAATCCGAGTTGATTGAGCTGAGATAATTACACTTCATCCAGGTTTCCTGGGAGTTTCAAATAAATATTGATGCACATCTGTCCCCGGCTCAGGTGAAGGGGGTTGCTCTTCGCTGGCAACAGTTCCAATGTGGCCTCCGGGAGGCTTGGCTTGCTGGCTGCCGGGAACAGCTTGCCTTTGGTACCAGCGTCCCGCTGCTGCAGATGGGAGCAGGATGCTCTACGTGCACAACGCACAGAGCAGGCAGGGCCAGGAGCCGGGCAGACAACGGGGAAGCAGCAGCCAAGACGTCTCTTGGGAGCTCCTTGCAGCCTGGCTGGAGCCCCGAGAGGCTTAGCTGGAACCTGGCTCTCAATCCTGGGCCAGGGTGGAATCCAGCCACTGAGCCTCTCTCCAGGACCACGGTGAGACCTGCTCCAAGGTGCCACTGGCTGGAGGCATCACTCAGACGTGTCCGTCACAGGCTGCGTGTGTGGGCTGAGCCTTCAGCTCTGAGCGGGGCAATAGACTAACTCCTCCATTTTCCTTTGAGAGGGATGCAACCCAGGAAGAGACCTTCCCCCCCCCCCCCCCATGCCCTGCTGTGGCCACCTTCCCTCCTGTCCTCAGCACGGCAGGGGAAAGATGTGCTGGGAGGTGATGTATTTCCTGCCTACCATCTCTCGGAGCATGGGCGCCGACCCAGACAGGGCCGAAGCAGGCATAGCTGTTCACACATATTTAGTAGTGGAGCTTTTTCTGATCAGGCCAGCTGCTACCACTCAGAGAGGGACCCCTTGCGGCTCTCTCGGCCTATGGAACTTCTCTAGCCCCCAGAGCACCTCACAAGCTTTCAAGTATTGATCTTCACTGCACCCTGCAAGTGTAGGCCAGTGTTGTTATTCCCCCTTGGGACAGAGACTCTGAGATCGAGGGACATGCCCAAGGTCATACAGAAAGTCTGTGGCAGAGCATGAAGTTGAATTTGGGTCACTTGTAGCCTCCCCGCAGATCCACACGACTGGCCCATCCTTCTCGCCCCCAGAACATTAGTGCTGTTGCATGTGGTTCATTTCGCAGCACTGCTGCCCCCGGGACCACAGAATGCCTGGGTTAATTCACATGAGCCTGAATCAGGGTACACGCTCCGAGCTCCAGGGAGACCAGGACCAAAAGGCTTTGTGGAACAAGCCTCTCTCGGGAAGGGTCGGAAGGAGGAGAACCCTTGCCGGGGCTCCCCACCCGAAGGCGCAATCTATTGTCTCCAAATACCGTCTCCTTCCCTGCTTTCTAGCCATGGAATCATTCAGTCCCCCGGCCACAGGACTAAGGCCCCGCACCGCAACCACACAGCCTCCTACGCTCTTTCATCCACAAGCTCTCCCAAGACTCGGGAACCTCAAACGTGTCGCCGCACGGACAAACCCGTCTGTGTGCTCCCATCATGTACCGGCTCCCCTCTCCAGCCACACCCGATCGCACACAACTCCCCACCCCAGCGGCCGCTACTCAGCGCTCTAGTAAAACATGCAAATCGCCGCACAGTTCCTCGATGCAGCTGAAGGCATGCTCTCAAGGAACTGGTGTCTAAAATGTAAATATCTGGGGGTATGTCTAGACTGCATCCCTCTGTCGGCAGAGAGATGCAGATTAGGCAGGTCGACATTGCAAATGAAGCAGGGATTTAAATATCCCGCGCCTAATTGCATAAAAATGGCCACCTTGTTTTGCCGACTCAGCACTTTTGTCAGCAGAAAGCGGCAGTCTAGAGGGGGATCTGTCGAGAGAGAAAGCCTTTTTCGACAGACCCCTTATGCCTCCTACAAGGAGGTTTACAGGATCTGTCAAAAAAGGTTTTCTTTCTCCACAGATCCCCGCTAGACTGCCGCTTTTTGCGGACAGAGTCGGCAAAATGCAGTGGCCAATTTTATGCAAATTAGGCACTGCATATTTAAATCCCTGGCTCATTTGCAACGTTGACCTGCCTAACCTGCATCCTCTGACAGCAGAGGGATGAAGTCTGGACATACCCTGGGTGGAGAACATGGCGGGCGGGAGGGGAGGGTGCCGGCGATTGCACTGATCAAATTGGGGATGAATACCGAAGAGTCTCTCGGTGTTTGTGGCGGTCGTGGAGACAGACCCTCCGCCGGTAGCTCGGTGGATTTTGATTTACACCAGCTGAGGACGTGGGTTGTGTGTTATTTAAATATTCCCTGCAGAGTTTGCCACTTGGCTCCTACTGCACTGCCCTGGGGTGAGAGCGTGAGAACCGGGCGGCAGAAGTACCCGCCCGCCCGGGGAAACAGACGAGGGGAACCCTGGGCAGTGAATCAGGAAAGAAACGCCAGTACGGTGTTCCAGGCTCTCCCGGCGCTAACAGCCTGCAGGGCGCTGTTTCCAGGGGGAACGAGGAAACAGTTTCAGGAACATGTCCAGGGTGACAGTGCCCTCGGACAGCCCGTGAAGCGGGTGTGGAAGGACGGGTCGGGGGCAGGCATGTGTGCCCCAATCCTTCCCTGCACGCCTAGACCAAGACAAGAACAAAGGACCATCCTCAGCTAAGGAGCCAACCAGGAGATCAAATGCCCGGCTGAATCCTGGTCCCCAGCCACCTCAGGCATGTTTTACATGCGCTACAAAGTGCTGCTGCTCCCTTGGGAGATTTTGTCCCCTGGCACGGCAGGGCCCGCCGCAGCGAACACTGAGCCATGAGCCAGGAGGGGGCAGGCTCAGCCAGGCCAGGACTGGGAGGGGGCAGGCTCAGCCAGGCCAGGACTGGTTTGGGGTAGGAAAGGGAGACGCCAGCCCAGCCCTGCTCCTCTCCCTGCGGCTCCCCTTCCACCGTGCCCCCGGTCGCTGTCTGCGGGAATGTCGTCCGTCCCCGGAGCCCGGCCGGAGCCAGGCCCCTTCCCCCTCACGCTGCCTGCCCTGGTGTGTGAATCCCGATGAAAATGAGGCAGATCCATCAATGTGACGCGCTCGCCTCAGGTGGGACGGGGACGCATGGCAGCCCCATCAATCAGGCCTGCTCCCCTCCCTAGCCCGGGGGGACTCCCGCACGTGGAATGGGCCTCCCAGCTCGGCCCGCTCCTGAAAGCCGACCCAGCATGAAGGTTAGGCCACCAGCCAGGGGGCTGAAAGGAGCAGAGTGTCAAAGACAGGAAGAGGCCCTGGCGCCTGAGGTTGCTCACTCCGGGGAGCAGGGACTGTCTATTGTGCTTGGTCTGTTTGTTCTGGGCCACGATGGGGCGTGTAGGCACTCCCACAATGCACGGAGTTACACTAGCCGGGACATGACCCGTGAACGCCCTGCTTTGGGGGCAGCAGCCCTCGCATACCGGGCTGGCTAGCGGATGCACGGGGGCTGCACTAGGGACACCCCAAACCACGCCGCGCGTGTGTGCGCCTTGACCCCGATAAACTCCAAACAACACGGAAGGCTCTTGGCCATTGCCCCGCAGTGGGACGCCCAGGATGTACGTCCACCAGGCGTGTGGAGCCAACAGGGCTGGAAAGAGGTGCACCAGGACGGGGGTCTGCTTTTTATGTTTGGACTGGGCATCGCAATTTGAACACTAGTCTTGTGACAGGCCCTGGTCTGTGCTCACTGTCAGTCCTCGTGAACGCCTCACAAGCCCCGTGAATTGGGGTGAACATCACAGACTATAGCGCACGTGCTGGGTTCACTACTGGTGCGCGGACAGGCGCCACATGCAGTGTTTCCAAATCCAAAACTGGTCAATGGATCGGAGAAGCTCAGGCCGCCACAACCAAAAACCAGCTTTACTGGTACCAAATCTCAAAGGCTTGCGCCGCAGGGCTACAAAACTGCAGGGCAGACCTTTAAGCTCGGGCTGCCCCCGGGCTCTGAGATGCTGCAAGGGGGGAGGTTCTCCGTCCCCTGCTCCGGCCTGAATAGCTCCACTTTTATAGCCCCGCGACCGCTGAGCTAGGTCCCCACCAGCCTGCCAAGGCTTCTTATTTTGCTGTGGCTGGCGGCAGTGCAGGCAGAGTTATTTTTGCATGGGAGGGGATTTCTGTGAACTGGCTGCAGGGCAGACGGGTCTAACAATCCTTGTGCGCGCTCTGGGGCAGGGACCATTTTATGGTCAGTTTGTGCAGCGCCTCACACGATGGAATCCTGGTCCCTGACTGGCACCCCCCAGGTCCAAGGTTGTGTCTAAATTTTTCCATCCTTGGGCGGAATAAATTTTATGTGCACCGAGGAATGTGCAGATGTGCACCACCAATAGAAACACATGCTATCTGCTGTGAGCAGTGGGGGGTGCTCTGCTAATCAGTTGGGCGGCACCTGAATCTCTGCTGGACGGCTGCCCAAGCTCTCAACTTACAGGGAGCCCTGCCCAGAGCTACCACAATACAAATAATAAATCAGCATCGTCGAGGGCTTTTCACCCAGGGCTCGTCTACACAGCAGGGCTGAAGTCGAAATAAGCTGCACAACTTCCGCTACATCAATTTCGTAGTTGAAGTCGAAGTAGCTGAACTGGATTTTTGGCACTGTCTACACAGCAGGAAGTCAAAGGGAGAACACTCTTCCTCCAACTCCCCTTCCTCCTCATGAAATGAGGGTTACAGGAGTCAGAGTAAGAAGTCCTCCAGCTCGACAGTATTTCGGAATAAAGGCTTGTGGTGTAGACACGCACCATCTTATTTTGGAATAAAGTCAATTATTCTGAAATAACGCTGCCTTGTAGACGTACCCCCACTGAGCCCAAGGAACTTGAAAGCAGAGGAGATGCACTGCAACTGTCACTGCCAATGTGATGCATAGAGTCATTCACCAGTGTTCCCTCTCATTTTTCCATCCATGTGCAGAATAAATTTTGTTCTGTGCACCAAGGCATGTGCAAATGTGCACCACCAGCAGAAACACATGCTGCTGGCTGTGGGCACTCTGCTGATCAGCTGGGCAGCTTTGGAATCTTCACCCAAGCACCCAGCTTATGGGGAACACTGTCACACAGCCAGTCGGGGCAGCGCCAGGACCACAGACCTCCCAGCCACTAGTGTGGACCCAGCCCTTGGACTCTCTTGTCCCCTGAAATCTGAGAGACATAAGAATGGCCACACTGGATCAGACCAAAGATCCATCCAGCCCAATCTCCTGTCTTCCAACCGTGGCCAATACCATATGGGAGGGAACACAACAGGCAGTCCTCATGTGATCCCTTCCCTGTCACCCATTTCCGGACAAACAGAGGCTGGGGACACTATTGCTACCCATCCTGGCTAATAGCCATTGATGGACCTAACCTCCATGAATCTCTAGCTCTTTTTTTAACCCTGTTAAAGTCCTGGACTTCACAACATCCCCTGGCAAGGAGTTCCGCAGGTTGACTGTGCGCCGAGTGAAGAAAAACTTCCTTTTGTTTGTTTTAAACCTGCTGCCTATTAATTTTGTTTGGTGACCCCTAGTTGTTATATTGCAGGAATAAGTAAATAACTTTTCCTTATTCATTTTTTCCACACCAGTCATGTTTTTAGAGACCTCCATCAAACCAGCGGGCCCTTCCTGTGCACAGCTGACAAGGCTGCGCAGAAAGGAGGGGAGGCAGCACTTAAGAGCCCTGCACTGAGAGGCCATCTTAACTAATCCAGAAATTAAAGTGCCATGAGAAAACAAGCTAATCAAATTATACATTCCTAAAAACCATTTATAAGCCGGGTGCATTCTTTAATCTTAATTAGAAATCTTAGCAGCTCCTGCCGACTCTGTAATCAACGTTTAAACACGGCTGACCCCCGCCGCGCTAACCTTGAGAGTCTGGCGCAGGTATTTGATGAGGGAGCTAGGGAAAGAGTCTGTGTTGCGGAGTTCATTGTAGCCAAGCAAGCCTGGGGGTATAGAGCCTTAGATCAGAGCACCAGCTACAGGGTAATGATGAGTATTATGTCTGTGCGCTAATTAAACAGCATTTGCTGACAATTCCACAAGCCCATAATAATCTCTCTCATTTGGCTCAATAACATTTGTATTTGTAAATAAACATTATTTCCTTACACTTCCCCGGAGGGGAGGCGAGGGGAGAGAGGAGGCAAGTCACAGATGCTTAGATATGGCGCAGCTCTGGAGAAGGAGTGGGGGCCCTCGGCAGCAGTCTGGGGGCACCTGAATGGTGCAGGGTAAGGACAGGCCTGTCTCAGTCACCAGGTAAACCAAACCTGCAAAGGCAGGTGGACCCTCCGTGGTGCGGGACTCTAGGTCGGCAACATCCACCGTCCATGGAGGCAATAGAGCAATAATTTAGGATTCTCAGTCATGCCCTTCGAAGCACGGGCCACATGGAGCAAATGAATCCTCACCCTGCTGACACAGGCGGACTTGGGCCCATTTCCCAGAAGGGTAAACAAGGCTCAAAGAGGGACGTGGGAAGTTCTGTTTCCAGGGTTACGGAACGGAGTCGTGGCAGAGAATCCAGTCAGCCTTGCTCTAGCCGCTGCAAACACACCCCGCCGGCCCCAAAAGCCACTGGGTTATTAGCTGCAAGCGTTCCAGGAAGCCGTTTGTAGCACATTACAACTTTATTGAACCAACAGAACCATGGAAAAAACCACAACAGATGTGTTGTTCTTACATGCCAGGCATCTTTGTGTGTATCAACCAAGCACGCACCCTGACCAGATAGACACACCGGGGTTTGTATACAGCCCTGGTATCAACGACGAATAATATTCTGACACTTCTGAAAAATGTCACTGGACTTTTTAATGCCTACGAGCAGGCAGGACCTCAGGTTTTTGTTTGCTTAAAAGGCAAAGCCTAAAGTCTATGACAGGGCAGAGGCCAGGTATCCAACCGCCTCTATATAGAAGAACTATGGGTCTGAGAGCGTTAGGTCTATAAGCCTCCATCTCTCCCCTTCTCATGCACATGAATTAAGCCACCTCCTTGATTTCTATGGTAGCTCAGAGCAGGCTCCTCAGCATACAAAGAAACCTGCCCGAGAAGCAGCTGCAGAAGGCCGGCAAGCACCACACTGTTGTTCAAAGCTAGCAAACACAACCAAAAATACATACTAAACTATTCAGCGTTGCGAGAGAAAGCGTTGCCCTCTGCCCCTCCCCGGTCCTGAGCCTGAAGAATCTTAATGACGAGACAGAAGGTAACCAGGCAGTGGACATGAATTCCAAAGCAGAAGACAGGTCTACAGAGCTCAAGGAGGTCAGGAGAAGAGGTCAGAAGTTCTCTTCCCCAAGCGCTGCCTGGAAAGTCAAAACAAACAGAGCAGTGGCTGCTCAGTGAAGGAACTGTGCCCGGATTCCCATTCTAAACTTCGAAAAGCCAGTGCACGGGGGCGTGTGGTAGGTTGGCCTAGTTCAGTACCCAACAGAAGTCGTGCTTCTACGTAGACAGGCAACATGGAAATATTCCGGACAAAAGGCCAACAACTCACAAGTCCTTTCAGAGTCATTCCAGCGTTTTGGCCAATTTGCATGGCTCCTCCCATGACAGCGTCGCCAGAGGTTGGACCCAACCGATTGCTGGCGAGCAGCACTGTGACGGTTCTTGTGGGTAAGGAAGGGTGATTCTAGAGAGGAAAAATCAGTTCTGGCTTTCAGCTCTCCTATCATGTTCTGGTTTTGGCTTGGCCACTTAGCCCTAATGAGATCTCAGTGGGAAGGACCCACTAAATTGGCCCCGATCATGCCCCTGTTGACTCCAGTACCCCACCAGGTCACAAGGAGTAAGGGAAGTCAATCAGAGAGTTTCACCGATCAACCTCCGCTGTGGGGACACCACAAAAATTCGAGCAAGGATAAGTCAATTCCAGTACGCTAGTCACATGGCTGGAGTTGCGTATCTAAGGGTGCATCTATACAGCAGGGCTTAACTCGAAATAAGCTATGCAAACTGAGCTACGTCAATTGCGTAGCCTGTTTCGAAATAGCTTCTTTCAAAATTGGGAGCATCTCCACAGCACTCATTTCGAAATAGAGCACTCTTCCTCCGACTGCCCTTACTCGGCGTACAATGAGGGTTATGGGAGGTCCTTGGATTGAAGAAATTGTAGAAATGCAAAATGTTCTTAGTCTATTACGTGTTTGGTTGGCAGGGAAGGGGGGTTGGCCCCACAGTTCCGTTTATATCACTGTTATCTGGTGTTATCTGAACGTCTCTGTTTCTGGAACGAGCATCTCTCATTTCCTTGGGAAGACATGACATTAACTCTCTTTAGAAACACCCAGGCCACCAGCTGGCAGCGTGGTCCCTGCAATCGTGTGCTGGGAACGGCAATACCCAGGCAGTTCTGCCTGTGGGCATGTCAGGAGATGCCTAGAAAGGCAGCATGCAAGATCCATAGCGTGGGGAGTCGGTTCTTTAGTCAGAGTGGTGGCATCTCTTGTCTCCAGCCACTAAAGAAAGTGCATCCTTTGGACAGATGATTTTCTCACTGTGGGAGCAAAAGCAGACACACCAAAAAAGAGCCTGTGCTTATTGGAAAATCAATAGCAAGTTAGCGCTTTCTGGTAAGTATGACATGCTGTATACATGCCTTCTGTAAACACAATCATCTTCTAAGTTATTAATGGACAGTGTTCACTGGCTCTTCATTAGTGCTGAATATAAACAGAAAATCGTTTACTTACTGCAGATTCCAGCTTGAGCTAAGCAAATTTAGACAGCGATAGTCAAACATGGAGTTTGTTGTTTGGTTAATTGCAATCACAGTGTAAAGTTTAGACACAGCAAACTTGACGGCAGTCAGCAGATGTGTAGGCATGGTTGAAGCCAGGCATGGGGCCAATGGAGTTTTGCAGCTGTGTTTGCAATGTGACCTACCCAATGCTACAAAGACGGTTGTGAGGACTCGCTAGCCCGACAGTGCGTTTTGTCTCTTTGGGGTGTTCATCTGGCAGGCAGGGATGTTTATGGTTTTTACTGAGCCAGTCAATCATGGGAAAGTTATCTCAATAAATAAAACAACCAGAGTGCGGTGCCAGGATCCATTCTGCGAGGTGCTGTATAAACACAGAACAAGCAACAACTCCCTGCTCCAAGGAGTAAAAAATAACAATTTTGAAGCTGTTTCAATTTCCCTGGATTACAAATTGACCCATTTTCCACTTTTCATAAATTTTCCCACTTTGCTTTCTACAGAAAGCCTAGCTTTTAGAAAATGAAAACACTTAATTTGAAGACTCATCTGGATGTAAACCATGGTATAGACAGAGTGGAATGCTTTTGCAAAATATTTAAAATGGCAATGTCGACAAGTTTTTGCAAACAATTTTTTTTAATTTTGAAAAACACTTCCCAGATGAAAAACTTCCACAGTTAATTCTTGTGCCTTTTACGTTGGGGAGAAGGGGCTCTTAGGCTACGTCTAGACAGCGGGGCCTTTTCGGGATCCCGGAACACACCCGTTATTTTGCGCTCGTTATTTCAAAATAGATTTCGAAATAGCAGACGCGCTCTTCTGGCATCCCTGTAACCCTCATTCCATGAGGGACTTGTCGGAATAGCATTTTAGTTTGAAATTTGGCACTGTGCAGACAAAGCCAAATTTCAAAATAAGCTATTTTGAAATTACCTCGAAATAAGCTACACAATTTCCATAGCTCAAATTATGAAGCTTATTTTCAGATAATGATGCTGAGTAGATGCTCCCTTAAAAAGGAAAAGCTTCGAAGGAACCAAAGGTGGGTGCCAATCACATGGGAGCACCACGGGGCCTTTTCGCCAAGCGCCGTCCTAAAACTCAGGAGACCTCAGTTGTATTTCAGGCTCTGCTGCTGGCCAGCTGTCTGACTTTGGACAAGTCACAGCCCAGCTCTGTGCCTCAGTTTCTCCCGCCATCAAATGGAGAGGACACCAAGCTGCTCTTGCAAAGGCATTGGGGTCTAAGGCTGCCAAGTACGAGATGAGAGCTAAGTATAACTGTGCCGAGCAGCGCGAGTGACCGGTCCAGGTGCACGACAGCAGTCTCTCAGGCTGTATCCAATGCCGGTCAGAGTCACTGAGGTATCGTGTGCCTCGGGAAATCTCACCAAACACACTAGCTGTTACGATTAGCTATGACGAAGAAGCCTAATGTTACTTCTCTCTCCCACTGCCACCCTGCCATACCCACCCATACTCATTCTGGGTGACTGGAAATTTGGCATCGAGAGGCTGATGTCAGGGAGGTCCCTCACATCCCCTTTTGGGGCATGTTAAACATGCCTGGCCAGGGAAGTCACATCACACACGTAGGACTGCCAGGTGTCCGGTATTCACCCAGACAGTCCGGTATTTTCACCTCCTGTCCGGTAAAAAAATTCAGAGAATACTGGACACCTGAGTGGTGAAAATGCCGGGCACCTGGCAACTCTACAAACACTAAGCGCCCGGCTTCCGCCCCTGCCCCGAGACCCCCCTCTGGCTCCCAACACCCCCAGCCCCCATGCTTACCTGGCTCCACAAGGCTGCCAGCACAAAATGTTTCCCCTGGGTCTTAGTGCTCACCTTCTCCCCTGTTCCTATCCCTGCACTCACTCTTAAAGGGGACATGCTGGGTTTTTTTGCTCAACAACTTTGGTCTCGCCCCATTTTTTTCCCCCTTCAACATAATTTTTTCCCTGTTTTTTTGGGGGGGGAGCGGGGGTGTTTGGTATTTTTGTTTCAACCATCTGGCAACCCTACACACGCGCGAGGACCAAGCACAAACCAACAGACGAGGTCCTGGGATCCACAGCAGCTTTACACCGTCCCCTTCCTAACTCATCACACGTTAGACACCCACCCCCAGCCCTAAGGCCATGTAATGAACAGGTGTAAGCCGGGTCCAGAAGGAGCCAGAAGGCATCACAAAGAGCCAGAGAGATTTCAGAGCATTGCGAAGTCGCAGCAGCTCGTCAGTTATTGACAGAGCCCATCAATAGTTAAGTAAGTTGAATATTTATACACTGCTCTCCTGTAGACAATAAAAAGCCTTAGATTTGGTCACTGGCCAAGAGGTGATATTTTCACTAATATACCTCATTTCTAATCAATGTACCTACAGTCTCTCTGGCGTGCAAAGGCCTTGAAACAAAGCTTTTCACTGGGCACTCAAGAATTTTCTTTCCATGCTGCAAACAATGCCTTGTAAATGCAGACTTTTTTTTTTTTTTAATTCCCTTCAGGATTTCATTCTGCCAGTCCCTCCCTGCTGAGACGCCGCATTTCACAGTCCGCCCTGCATGCATTATGTATATGTAATAGGCATCGTTTATTATAAATGTCAATAAATACAGATATCCACTGTATATCGTGTACACAGGGAGAGAGCAATTTTCTGTGTTTGTGCTTTAACAACAGATGAGGAAGGAATGCTAATGCGGGGACTATCTGAACCGAAGGCAGGATAAGGTCCATTGGCCATAAGGAACCAAGAAATGTCACTGCCTGATAGGAATAATTTTAATGGGAAATGCCAGCTTCTAATGATTGGTCCTTTAAAACTCTGCTACAAAAGACAGTAGGCTTTTCCCAGAGGGCAATTTCTGTTCAAACTGCTTCAGTGAGCTGGTCCTTGAAGTATCCCCTCCTCATTTCACAGCCTCCAATTCAAAGTGTCCGCAGATTGATCAGTGGGGGGGGGGTCTTTTCGTTCACGTGAGATGGAGGGTCTGACCTCTGATTGAGCATTTTGCACGTTTCACTGGCTCTGGGGAAAAGGTGTGAAGCATCCTTCTTGTACACAAGGCGTGGGCCTCTGTCACACTGGCGATGGAGGAAGTCTGGGGGAACTAGCCCCAAGCTTAGCTGTCCTCTTGGGTCACACAAAGCCAACAAAACTCCAGAATCATGGGCGACTCCATCTTAAGTGCCAAGGTACTTGGCTCACATACAAGCAAGGCTGCGTAGATCGCCCACAAGCTAAGAAAGTCTCTCTCAGCAGCAGAATTATATACCTCCTCTACCGCATGAATGCTAACGCCTTGATTGGTTTCTGAATTTTTAAAATTTACTTTGAAGGCGGAGAGTAAACAAAGTAGTTGCAATAAACCAGAGACCCACCATATCAGGCATTATTGATGTAATCTGCACTTATTTAATAACCTCTTAGTGGTTTTAAGCACTGCAGCCAAGAAACCTTCCCTCTCAGGAAAATAACTACAGGGCCTTGCATCCTGGGTACTGCAATGCATAATTGCTAATAAGCAATAAAGACGGGATTTTACAATAATTAAAGTTACCAGCTGAGGACTCCTACATGCCTGGCTGTAAAGAATTGTAGCTGCTCTGCACAGCACGTTAAAAATTAAAGGGGTGATGACTTTGCCCAAACTGCAAGTCCTGGGGGTTGTGGGGCGGTTAGCTGTAGGATGGGCCCTTGCACAACTTAGCATTTCCTTTTGGCAAACCGTATTTATGGTAACCCCAAGTGAGAGGCAGCCAATTTCTTTAACCCATGGTGCTCCATAAACAGCTGGGTACAACAACCTAGTTTAGTAAGCTCTTCCATTCCCCGACGCTGGATATTTCCCATATCCATCACTGTCTGTTTTCAAGATGAGTGTTTTAAAAGATCCTCCCATATAATCTGCATCCCCCTCTGCTTGGCAGTGAGTGGTTTCTCCCGCTCTAGTTGCCTTTTTATTCATAACATGTATTTGACTTGTACTAGGTGCCTTATAAACAACCACACCCTACTCTTCTAGAGCAGCTGTAATCCGTGCTAGGGATTAGCAATTTAGGGTATGTCTAGACTGCATCCCTCTGTCGCCAAAGAGATGCAGATTAGACAGGTCGACATTGCAAATGAGGCAGGGATTTAAATATCCCGTGCCTAATTTGCATAAAAATGGCCACCACGTTTTGCTGACCCAGCACTTTGTCGGCAAAAAGCGGCAGTCTAGCAGGGGGATCTGTCGAGAAAAAGCCTTTTTCGACAGATCCTGTAAACCTCCTTGCAAGAGGCATAAGGGATCTGTCAAAAAAGGCTTTCTTTCTCGACAGATCCCCCTCTAGACTGCTGCTTTTTGCCAACAAAGGGCTGGGTCAGCAAAACGTGGTGGCCATTTTTATGCAAATTAGGCATGGGATATTTAAATCCCTGCCTCATTTGCAATGTCGACCTGTCTAATCTGCATCCCTCTGCCAACAGAGGGATGCAGGCTAGACGTACCCATAGCAACTCATTTAGCCACATTCTTCGCTCACACACACACACACACACACACACACACACACACACACACACACACTAACTAGGAAAGGGGCATCCTCCCCTGGGAAAATGCAGTCCTCATGAGGAAAGGCACTGACACGGTTTGACACAGCACCGCAACTCTCCACCATGCTTTAGGCCAGGAAGTGAGGACAGGAAATGAGGGAAAGTTAGGGGGTTACAAGATATATTTCCCAGAACTGTAAGTTGGTCTGTAACTTGGGAAAGGTGAGACGGTGTCTTTGGACAAAAAGGGGCCTGTCCCAAAAAAAAAAAAAACCCATCACTTACAACTTTTATGAGGAGGTACTTTGCTTTACTAATCCGTGATGTCACAATGTTAAGTTAGTGACATCACAATGCACTTCCTGTCCCATGACTGTCTCATTGGCACAATTTTTCCATGCCTCTCAAGCATTCACCAGGTCCAATAACATCTCTATGCAGCACAGGTCTCCAGTCTTGCCCCATCTCCATCCTCTTGTGTTACGAGTCCAGAGCAGAACTGAGCTACATACCAGCGACTGCCTGTAAAGTTCCCTCTGGTTTCGGAGATTTAACCTAGACATAAAACAGGGCCCACAACTGCAACAAGCAGTAACTTCCCAGCTGTGCTCATTGCATGTATATTTTTGAACCAGGAAGGGAGGGGAACGCTATTCTTCAAACCACCAAGGCGAAAGGAGGAGCAATTTGTTAGCATCTTTGCTTCTAGTCACGATAAAAATAAATAAATAAGAGAGAGAAAAATCCCTGTGAACATGAGTAATGGGCCAGGAATGAGCAGCCTGAGATAAAACTGAATAATAACATGTCAAAAACTACACGATGTGGGTTTTTATTCCCTGGCGGAGTTTCCATCGTGCTAATCCATCACTGTAGAAGATGCAAGATTACGGCTTTCAGAAAAAACTCCGGGAGATAAATGTGAGTAAATTAGGGTTTATTATATTATTTGGGATGATATAATTTCAAACATCCCCTTATTAAATTACTTACACTCTCTGGCAGCAGTGTTCTGGGTGCCCGTTGTAATCCCCACCCCCACCTTAGACATTTAGATAGGTCTGTGGTTATTTAGCTGCAGGTGGGGAATGGGGCATTGTTCGTTATCTCGGCAGTCCCATGCCAGCTCTTCTGCCTCCGCTAGTCGCTGTGCTGCATGGGAGGTGGGTGGTCCTAGCCCATTAGAACGGAGCAAGGCCTGACATGGCTGGCTGGCCAGGGAGAGGTTGCAGCCTGTCGAGGCTGCGGGAGCCACGGGCATGAGCGGTGGGTATACAAGGCAGGGCAGGGCAAGGCCTTCCCAAATGCCTGGCTGGCCCCGCCCACGCTTCGTCTCCTGCCCCCCCCCCCCACGTACAACAGTGGGGCTGCCTGGCCTTCAGTGCTGCACTGCCAGGGCTGAGGTGGTGCCCTCCTACCCGCCCGCAAGCGCCTGCCCTCTGTGCTGGGGTGGGGGGCAGAGAAGGCTGCAGGCCGCCCGTGCTTGAGGGGAGCTGCCCCTTCTGTGGGGGAGAGGGACTTGGCTCCCCACATGGGGGCTTTGAGAGGCATAGGCAGGGGTGGGGCTGGTTGCCCACAGGCAGGACTGGCTTTACCAAGAGGAGAACTGAAGTGGCCGCCTCAGGTGCCAGACTGTGGGGGGGCCACTAGGACCCAGAGAATTGAGACCTTTCAAAGTTTTGGCCCAAGTGAGGAGGCATGGGGGCGTCATTTGAGCTCCCCATCTCAGGGGCCAAAATGTTGTGGGCTGGCCCTGGCCACAGGGGCCCCCACCTGTGGGGGGATGGGAGGAGTCCCTAAAGAGCCCCCCAAACACCACGCGGAGAGCAAAGATGCGGGGCTGGCGCACAACACGGGAAGGGACCGGCAAACCAAACACTCCCCAGTACAGACACTCATGGGCCCTCAGCACTCCCTGACCAGCGGGTCAGAGTGGCAGCATCCTCCACGCCCAGCGCAGACGCCTGTTAAAGGAGGTCGGGGCTGGAAAGTCCCTTCCGCTCGCACTCCAGGAGGGACCAGAGACAAATCCACACCCAACACAGACAGGCTGCCCAATGGGGGAGCAGAGCAACTTCTGTGGAGACCACCTCGTGGCCAGCGCTAGCCCTGGACCGGGGAGCCGGCTTGGTGCTGCTGAAGCCGGCCAAGAACCAGGCAGGCAGGAGTCAACGGCCAGGAAACATGTGGTCCTGATCGCCCTGTGTCCGGCTCCTATTCCCCTTGCTGCTGTGGCACACGCCCCTGCTACCTCTGCCTGCCCTCCGCTGACTGCCAGGCAGCCCTACCGCTGCCGCTGCCCTCTGTCCTGTGTGGGTGAGGGTGCTGCCGGGCGGTCCCGCCAGCTCCCTGCAGGGCGCAGGCCAGTTTACATGGGGGCCGTGGCAATTAGGCTCAGGGCCTCCTCTCTGGGACTCGTAACGAGTTGCCCAGTTTCCTGAGGTATTTAAAGCCCTGTTCTCCCAGTGGCTGATACCGCAGAGAAAGGCCTTAGACCTCTCACTCGCCCACTTCTCCCCCCGCCTCCCTCTCTCCTCTGACGTCCCGGCCTGCCCGGTGCTGCGGCAATCCCAGTATCTCTGCGCGTCAGAAAGGACAAATGTGCCCTGTGCCAAATGCCACGATTCCCGCCCCCGACGCGCGCACGCACACGCGCGCACACACACACACACACACACACACACACACACACTTTGATACGTTCTTTGCCTGATTTGCCGTCATTCAATTGGACGGATTAGCAGGCAGCTGAAGTGCTTTGCGAGTGGGAAGGGTCCAGAGAACAGAGCCCCGAGTAGCCGAGTGACAAAGCGCTTCTCTCTCCTGTCTAAAAACGGAAAGCATTGCGAGCCACACGGCGCCCATCACAGGAGGGAGAGTTCAGACAGCTACGGCCTTCCCGCCGTGACAGCAGGGCCAAGGACTCTAGGGAAGAGCCTGTTGGGATCCCTGCCCCGGGTTAGAATCACAGAACACTAGAACTGGGAGGGACCTCGCGAGGTCATCAAGTCCAGGCCCCTGCTCTCACGGCAGGACCAAGCACCGTCTAGATCAGTGTTTCTCAAACTGTGCTCCACAGAGCCCCAGGGCTCCGCAAGACATCTCCCGGGGCGCCGCGAGGTTGACAAACTGGAAACATCGATTGGTACAACACACTCAATCAGTGGACCGCTGGGGCTCCACGTACATTTTTACGCATGTAAAGGGCTCCGGAGCCCCAAAAGTTAGAGAACCGCTGAGCTAGATCCTCCCTGACGGGTGTCTGTCTAACCTGCTCTTAAATCTCTCCAGGAATGGAGATTCCACAACCTCCCGAGGCAACTTATCCCAGTGTCTCACCACCCTGACAGGCAGGAAGATTTTCCTAATGCCCAACCTAAACCTCCCTTGCTGCAATTTAAGATTCTTGTCCCAGGCTGACCATCCGGGGGTTGTTCACAGCGTGAATGCATTGTACTTCCACAGCTTTTATACGTCTTGCCTGAATAAATGGTGCCCCCTTGGTCTAGCCTTTTGCCGTACGTTGGGTCCTACATTTTGGGCCTCGTCAGGCTAAGAGGTGGTGGGCCCAGGGACACCTCGCGTACACATCCTCTCTGCAGACAGACATGGCTCAAACGGGGCTCTCTGCAATCAGAGCTGCGCTCTCTGTCCTCTGGGCCGACGGCCCATCCCTTGCAGAGTCGTGCAGGCCTGACGTGGGAAGAGCAGCAGCATCCCAGGACCCTGACAGCAACTTGGGGGATGAGAGTGTCCAGGACGTGACAGAGGAACCAGCTGCCATGGGGTACCGCACCATACAAAAGAGCCCATGTCACCCGGCCTTCCCTGACGCCATTTACACACTGTCGGGCACTTTTCCGCAAATTGCAGCAAAATTACAGCCCCATCAATAATGAAAGGCTTGTCCTGAAGGGACGCTGGCAGGTAGCAGCCGTCCTGCTGAAAGACAAATGTACCCTGTATTTAAATCCAGCAGGCACCGATGCTTCCTGGTCTATGGCCTTTCTCTGAGCGAGGAAGCAAAGCCGCACAGATAGGTCAGCGCTGTCAAAAAAAAGGAGAAGCGACGCAGGCCAAGACAGGCAAAGCAGGTGGGGAAAGGTGAACTGTGTCGTGGTGGGAAATGGAGGCGGCTGACAGGAATGGAGTGCACTTAATGAGCGCCAGGCTCTCCGCGTCGGGCCTGACGTCTCAGCCTCCAAAAGCAAGGGGCACCTGTCCGTGCCTCCCGGGCATCTCAGCAGCCCCCGTGCAGAGGGAGAGGAGCAAGGAAGGCCGCTGGGTTGGCTGTTGAAAGGACCTTGGCCAAGGGTTAGCCAGGCCGCTTGGCTCAAGAGAGCGGGTGGCCCAGGGGCTGCAACATGGCGACCTTGGCAAGCCACCTACTGTCCCTGAGCCACTCCCGCCTGCACTGCCCAACCTGAGGAGAAAGACCTGAGAGGCAAGGTGGGGATGGGGCCGGCTGGGTAAGCAACTGGGGCAGATGGGGACTCGCAAGGCCTTACTGCCAGCTCCGTAGCCAGGTTTCCCTGCCTGTCTGCTTCTTCCCTGGTGTTTGCTTCCAGGCTGCTGCATCCCACCGAAGCATCCTGCCGCGCTCCCCTTAGCGCTTACCTGCTCCGGCAGCCAAATTCAGTGCCACCACCTCGGCCTGAAGCTCCCCGCAACCCTCACCTGAAGGGTCTCAGCAAAGGGCCCCCAGAACCGGGGGCCCCTTCCAAAGCAGCCGCCCTTCACGTCTCTGCTCTCTCAGCTCCGGCTCTGAGAGGCAGGGCCCACGAAACCCCCCTGGGGTTTGCTTTGAGAGCAGCGGCAGAAGGGCGATAGCACTGCCTGACGAATGGCTATTCACTGGGCAGGGGGCCGCGAGTTCAGTGAACGCATGGAAGGCCAGCATGATCCTGCAGCACCGTCCCCACATACAGGCACCTACCCTGGAGAAGGGGGAGCAGACAGTGTGTGTCTGGGGTTGGACACCCCCCGGGTTGATGCTGGGTGCCACGTTCCCCCAACCACCACTTAGTTTCTACCCTTTTTCTTTTCTTTTCTTTTGAGCCTTTCGGCCACACCAGGGTCCCATCTTGCAGCTTTTCTTCACCACCAAGTGAACTAGGTCCCTTTTCCTTTTAAAACAAGGGACGAGCGACCCCCTCCCCGCCCCCCCCCCCCCCCCACACACACACACACACAGATCCCGGGGCTGAGGCTCTAAGGAAAGGATCCGTTAGTGGGAGACGTGCAACACAATCACAAGAGCTGGCGCCAGGGAAATCTGGCCCTAGCTTAGGCTAGAGCACAGCCTCAAAGTGGGTAGGACCCCGGTGGGCAACTTGTGGCCCTGGAATCTGCGTGTGGCTTGCGGGTCGTTGTGTTTGCCGTTGCCCATGGGCAGGGTGACCAGATTCTGCTGGTTTCCATCGGTCTCCATTTTTCCCTCCCAGGGTTACGAAGGTGACGTGCACATAAAGCCAGGCCACATGACGGGAGGCGTGTGCTGATTGCACACAGCAGTGACTGAGAGCCGAGTGCTCTCTCTGAATCCAAAATGCCGCTACAGTTCAGCCGGTGTGCCCCGCGCCGTCTAGCTACACAAGGGCAGTCAGCAAAACCACCCTGTCCTGGGAGAACAGCTTGCTTACAACAGTCTTGCAGCCCACTGGAATGGAGGAGGGCCACGCATCTCGGAGTGGCCCACTCACTAGCCCTAGGTTGCCCATCACTGAGTTAGGATGACGGGGGCGTGGTCACTAGTGTTAAGCTACCCCAACAGAGGTAGAGCTCTTGACCGTGGCTTCCCCAAGGTCATTGGGAGACAGGGACTCCTGGCACGTGGTCTCCTGTTCCTTGTAAACAGCTGTCCCTTCGGGCCGACTCACCCGTCACAGCAAACACACCGTGCAGGGTATTCATCCATCAGACACATCAAGGGACAGCCCAAACTTGTCGAGATGGGGCGTCTGTGATGTAGTGGGGGGGGGGGGTACCTTGCTGGTTTCTATGATGGGTAGAGGGTTGTGAGTGACCTCTGCTGGCTTCAGCACGGCCCAGCAGGGCAGGGGATGAGTCATTATGCAAGGGGGCTTCGAACCTGTCTGACCAGTTATCTCCCAGGGAGTGGAACAATGGGAAGAAGGGGAGTGGAGCCCTGGCTGGGGGCAGTGCTGGAAGTGAGGGAGTTAATTTCTGTCTGGTATCATGGAGGAGACAGCCTAGGGAAAGGGGCTGGGATTTAGGGGCCCAGGCTCCCCCATCTCAAGGGGGCCGAGGCATCCTAGGCCTGCCCTGTAACCAGATGACATCTGTGCTGTGCTGTATCCTGGAGGAGCAATAAACTCCCTCTATTCTACTGGCTGGTGGAGTCTGTCCGTGCCACTACAGGGGTGCAGGAGACAGGGAAACCCCAACGTGCCACCACATCCCTTCAAGTTGTGGGCCTGGGTAATATTTAATGAAACACCACATGCTAAGGGGCCTCGGAGTGTCCATCTGCACAAGAGGGAGCAGACCCGGCTCCCCAGTCAGATGGTAAGGTCACGCGAGGCTCGACCGACCAGCCTGGCTCCTTCCCAGAGCCAGCAACAGAAACCCATCGGGAACAGCCAAAACCTCCTGATGTGAAAAGGGACCACTCCGGCCACAGAGCTTCGCCCTGGCCCTGAGCAGACGCCAAAGGCTGTTCTCGGTGAGAGCGTGTAGCAGGGCCAGCGGGTGTGCTAGGAGGGGGAAGGCTCTGCCAGCCTGACCCCACCCACGCTCTGCCCCCAGAACGCCTGCTGGAGGAGTGTTGCTGCCCCCGAGCGCCCACCCTCCAGCGACCCTGGGGACTGCATGCGGCTCACCTCCCCATGGTGCTGGGGGGCAGAGCCAAGGCGGAAGGGGGTGGGGCTGGAGGTGGGACAAGGGCTTGCCTCTCCCAGCCCTTCCTTCACCCACTGCCCATGGACTGCAGAAGAAGACTCTCTTTGCCCATCCACTGAGGACAGCCCCAGGCAGATGGAGAAGGGGGGGGAAAAGCATCATGGTTTGGATCCTGGCTCTTGGGAAATCAACCGGCTGCTACAGAGTGAACCGGGGGGGGGAGGGAAGGGGGTGCAGGGAAACCTGCTGTATTAGATGGAGAAGGTAGCTGAGGAGAAGTGTAGACCCCCGATTGGGGGTGACCATTTTGTTCAGTGCTGGAACCAGGTGTTCCCACTACTCTCCCTTGTTTCTCGTTAAATCTCTCTTGTTTCTTACACAGCCCTTCTGTCTGACTAAGTGCTCCAGGTAAAACCGGTCAACGGGGTGTACGGTACAGCAAGGGGCCAGCGGATCTGGCATTTCTGCAGCTAGCTGCTGCTGGGGGCTGGACAGCACCTGATTCAAAGGGACGTGGGGTACACGGCTGGCCAGCAAGGAGAAGGAAGGGCTGGCATAGCCAGAGGAGAGTGGGGGACTAACAGGCCAGTAGGGAGCTGACCCCCCAGTGAAGCAGAGACAAGTTTCCCTCTCACCGGAGCCTAACTCACTGTCCTCAGGCCCCCAAGAATCTCCCCCGCAGCCAGGGAACGAGGGGTGCCACTTGGAGCTGAGCACAGAGGCCCCAGCATGGTGCCTCAGTCCCACGACCAGCCTTCCTTGCTAGCCCCGTTTCCCCTACTTAGCGCAGGGCGCTCCGGGAGCTGCTCAGATGGCGCGCTCTGGCTGTGCAGAGGAGGCTGAAGCCTGGCTGTCTAGCAAGGGCTTGCAAAGAGAGGAGCGAACTGCCTCGTGCTCTCATTACCCCCTTCCCTTTATTTCCCCGGCAGCACGGCACGGCGAGCCAGCCGTTCCCTTGACCCCGCCGTCTCTTGCCGCCGAGCTAATGGGGACCATGCGGGTCCAGACTGTGCATTCAGCCAAGCTAACTGTCAGATGTGTATTAGTCGATCAGACAGGAGACTCTTAAAACGGCCCCTTGCTTCGCTCTCTTTGTGGCTGCTACCGCCGACTCGTCTGAGTCAGAGAGGTTGAGGGAATGGCCCGCGTGCACGCCTATTGTTTGCTGGAAAGCTGAGCCAAAGGGGCCTGTGGCGGGAGAAATCTGGAGTCTATTTTGCCCAGTGCTTCATCTGCACAATGGCCAGCTACCTTCCCACTGTGCCGACCGTTCCTGCTCTGGATAAGGCACGAAGCGGAAAGAGTCCGGTGTGATTCTCAGGCCCCAGGCTGAATGAAGCCAGCCAGCAGTCCAGGGAAAGAAAATTCTCCCCTCGGCTAGTTAGCGGAGTCAATTTGCTCTGCAAGTCACACCAAAGCTTGCTTTTTTCAAAACGCCGTCCTTTCCCCCATCTGAACGGCAGCTTTAAAATGTCGAAGAGAGCTACGGCTCCCCACAGAGACATGATGAATGAAAGGGCTCTCTCCTGGAGGAGTACCATCAGTCCAGTGGCATGCGCATCGGCGATTCCAAAGGAAGCATTCGGATACCTTAGCACTCGGACACCACCCTGCTGCATCGTCTCTGTGTCCTCCCGTCCCCCCTCCTCGCTCCTGGGCCTTCCAGCAGCTATCAGAGAGCCGCTTGGGAGGCCGCACATACCTCTTCTCCGCTCTGGTTCTGCTCCCACCCTTTGGCTGTCTTGTGTATTTAGATCATAAGCTCTTTGGGGCAAGGACTCTTTTTCTACAGGTGTGCACTGCACCTGACACCTGGAGACATCAGAATAGTCACACTGGGTCAGAGCAAAGGCCCATCCAGCCCAGTATCTGGCTGCCGACAGTGGCCAATGCCCGGTGCCCCAGAGGGAGTGAACAGAACAGGGAATCATCAAGTGATACATCCCCTGTCACTCATTCTCAGCTTCTGATAAACAGAGGCTAGGGACACTATTCCTGGTCATCCTGGCTCATAGCCATTCATGGACCTATGCTCCATGACTTTATCTGGGCGGGTTTTTTTTTAACACTGTCAAGGTCCTGGCCTTTCCAACTTCCTCTGGCAAGGAGTTCCACAGGTTGACTATGCACTGCATGAAGAAAAACTTCCTTTTGTTTGTTTTAAACCTGCCTCCTAACACCAGTGGGAGTGCACTGCTGTAACACAACAACTGAACACCGGCCTGTGGTGCACAAGGAGGAGCAGTGGCAGGGGCTGAGGAATCACACCAGATTCATTCCTTCTGCCAAGTAACCTCTTCCCATCACCGCACTTGCAGGATTTCGGGGGACAGTAATTCCACAACAGGAAGCACATGGGATCAGACCATTGAGCCTCCAAGTGTCCTGTCTTTAGCAGCACCCAGTAACTGATACATCTGGCCAAGTGTGCAGTGGCTCTGGGGACAGAGGGGACACATTCTGTCCTGACCCCTGCAGGAATCAGCTGACACCTGAGGCAGGGAACTGGCTCATGGTCTCCTTCGCCAGTTGTCCTGGGTGTACTGTCAGCCAGCCCCCCTTAAAACCCTGCGCCAGTATTTGATGCAGGTGTTAAGCGTGGCGTGGCCACTGGGCAACACGGGTGGGAGATATATTTGCACACAGACAGAGGTTCACTGACATGCACAGCCGCCAAATCTCTGAGTAACAGAGCGCCCTCCGGAGACCCACCTTTCACACCTACCTTCCCAACCCAGACAGAAACCTGAGCAGGTAGATGGGGTTATGTCCCTAGTCCGTTCCATCAGCGCCACTGGAGTCCACTAGTAACGGCAGAAAGAACAGTCACCATTTTCACTAGCGCTAACCGTCTCCAAATTCTTTGCGAGCACTAACGACCCAAGCCTCACAAATACTTATTTCACAAGAGGGGAAACTGAGGCACTGAGCCACGAGGACTTGCCCAAAGTGACACAAGCAGCCTGCGGCAGAGTCCGGGAGAGGAGTCAGGCCTCCTATATTCCTTCACTTTATCCACACACCACCTCACTCGTCCACAGGGAAGTGCGTCACACAGCAAGACACTAGCAGAGTGAGAAATAAAACCTAGGAGAGGCCGCCCTGCCTCAGCTGCTAGCCACACTCCTCCCCCACAGACAGGGAAAAACCTAGGAGTCTCTGCCTACCAGACCACACTCCTCTGCCCAGTCGGCAGGGTCCCCGGGAGACCACAGAATCATCATCTTTGCTTGTCAGCATCCTTAGCGAAGGCACAGCGATGTCACTGCAGAACCCAAGACAGCCTCCCCTCTTGTTAGCTCTCTGGAGCCCTTCCTCTGCCAGCTAACTAGAACCGAGCTGACAGAGGAGGATTACCCGCTCCCAGGAAGCCGGAGTGATTGTGTTTACTCCGAAACCTGGGCCTATTTACTTGTCGGTGTGCATCATTAATCTTCTTCTACAATCCCTTCCCCATCTGCTCCCACTTTTTAATGAACTGCCACTTGCCACACTCAATAAAATCAACACTTTGTGAGGATCACAACAACGGGGGGAAACGCGGAGGAAGGGAGGGGACGACGATAGAGATATGCGCTTTGGTTTAGGAAGACGCTGTCTTATCTACATGGGCAAATGAATCGCAACATCCCTCTGAGAGGCCCTTTGGACTGCCTTGCCCCCAAGCAATCCCTAATAACCACATCAGACTGAGACGCAGGCAAATCTTACAATGCAAAACGTCAGCCGAAGTTTGATCCAAGCCATGCTGTTTTACACAATTATTTTCAGCACATGAATACTGCGGGCGGCACCAAGAATGTAGTTTTCCAGCTTACTGGCGGCTCTGGGGATTCAGCCGATATCAGGCTATTACCTTCTGATTACTTTCCTTGGCAGTCAACCCGTTTGGAGCTGGCAAATAAACAATAGAGAGGAGTGTGATGGGGAGCTTAGCTTTCAAATTACACATTTCAATCATTTGTCACACCAAAGGTACAACGAAGGTTTAATACAAAGCTCAAGACCAAAGTGGGGGGGGAGGGAGAAGAAAGTTCTTCTAGTTAAGTGGAGAGAGCTTAGTTAAAGTGCAGAGGAATTTTGAAAAGTTAAAGAGCCCTTAATTTATTCGTCATGTGACCCATGGTGAGGGGCTTTTCTCTAACACTGATCACAACAGGCACATAGGCAGCCCTGTCCCAGTCAAGCTCCGCAATGCTTTGGAAATATCATATCTGGAGAGGTGGTGAACTGCTGGAGCCGTCGTGAAAAGGGGTAAACTGAGGCAGGGAGAGCAAAGCTGGCACAGCAAATCCGCAGTGGAGTCAAGAACAGCAACCAGGAGACCAGATTCCCAGTCACTCGAGCGAAGCCTCAGAACACATGCCTCTCTCGGCTCTCAGAGAAAAGCACTGGCCCTTTCCGTGTGCACTTGGAAGGAAAACTGCCTTACATTCCTGCCACTGAATTTACCTTCTGACAGTTGATTTTCTTCATCTGCTAAAGCCAAACTCATCCCCGGTGGAGCATGAATCTGTCTGAGGTTGGTCAGTAACCAGCATCATTTTGGCTTCCACTCATTCATTTGTCCAGCCACCATAGAATCCCAGGGCTGGAAGAGACCCCAGGAGCCATCAAGTCCAGCCCCCTGCCCAAGGCAGGACCAATCCCAACTAATCAACCCAGCCAGGGCTTTGTCAAACCAAGACTTAAACACCTCTAGGGATGGAGATTCCATCCCCTCCCTAGGGAACCCATCCCAGCGCTTCCCCACCCTCCTAGGGAAATAGTTTTTCTTAATATCCAACCTAGACCTACCCACTGTAACTTGAGACCATTGTTCCTTGTTCTACCATCTGTCTCCAACACTTCTGTCTATTGGCTTGCAGTAGGAAGAGAGCCTGAGACGTAAGCCCTTGTATCAGAGGCCTCAGGAGAGGCGAGACCTCTCACAAAACCTGGCAAGGACAGGGCTGATGCTGCAGAAATACATATGCAGAAGAAGTGTGAAGCACAGAGCATCACACCAACATGTCCCAACATCAAATGGTACCAAAACACCCCGGTATCAAGGCTGGTACAAAAACATTCCCCAAGGATAACAAAAACACACTGACCCTCCTAAAAGATAAGCTGCAGGGGGTAGCCGAGTTAGTCTGTACAGGATAAACTTAAAAAACAACAAATAGTCTGGTAGCATTTTAAAGACCAACAAAACATGTAGATGGGATCATGAGCTTTCTTGAGCACAGCCCACTACTTCAGATGACCAGAGTGCTGGATGTCCAGAACTAAAATAAATAGGGGAGAAGGCCGTGGAGGAGAAGGAAAAAATGAGGGGGGGGACAAGAAGAGGTAGCGGGTATAAAAATATCAAGGGGAAAGCCAAGCTGGAATGTAAGATAAGGACAGGATGACAGCATGGAATGGAAATGTTTTGATTGAACCAATATGTCCAAGGTGATGGGTAATAGTTAGTGCCCCTTGTCATGGCTAGTTGTGTCAGAGGGGCAGTATGTAACTTGTTTGTATTGGGATACAACGGTGCACATCAGAGAGAGCATCTTTGGCTTAGGGAGGAAGAGAAAGTCCTGCCATTCACTGAACTGATCCACCGTTACAGGCCCACATGCATTAATGATCCAGTAGAGTCTGAGAGACACTAGTACCGTGCTGTATAGACCTGGCCAGCTGCCTTCATCCCTTAACAGATCTTGTGGTCATTGGGCAGTTTGCTGGAGTTCTGCCATGCCAGCTGTCTAGGGTGGCACACAGAGGTAAAATACCCACAGCTAAACATCCATCATTGAACCATATGGCTCATCTCTGAAACTCCTCTGACATCTGCTGGAAGGATCTGGGGATTCCCAGCCTGACACAAGCAAGAGGAATATGCCAGATACATCACCTTCACATGGGAGGGGGAACCAAAGCAACAACAGGATGGTTCTGAATGTAAACCCCAGGATAAATGTAAACCCAAGCTGGGAGCATAATTCAATCCCCCATTAGCTCAGGCTGGCTTTTGTCCCCATCTAGTGGCTGCAGCACATGACAAGGTTCTGGGGTCTGTGACTGCCTCCAAGCCAGCAGGCCTGATTCGTGCTTTCAGACACAGAGGTCCCGGCTTGGGGTGTTATACTGAGCAAACAATGCCACGCTGCCCAGCTCCAGCGCTGCCCCCCCGCCCGGTCGCCGTTGTGAGCCGCGGCTGTCGGAGCCCGTCTGCCTGCACGCATTCACGTGCGAGCACATCCGGGTAAGTCTGACAAAACTCCATGTGCCCCTGGCAGAGAGAGGAGGACTCAGGCATCCCAAAAACGGCCTGGTCTGCCGGGATTCACCTGTCACGAAGAACCTCTCCAATTCCCAACCCAGGAACATGCTCCATCTCCAGAGCTTCCTTTCTTCGCACATTTCTATCGGTTTCCCTGGAAATGTTGGTGACAATTGGCTGCCCTCTTGCATCTGCATGGAGCATGAGCTAACCGGGCAGCATGCAGGCATGGGGAGGATGGTCTACTAAATTAGAACACGAGGCACCGACTCTGGAGACCTGGACTAAGTCCCCTGCTCCACCACAGTCACAGAGAGACTTGGGACAAGCCACAATCTACCCTGTCAAATGCATTTTAGTTTGAGCAAAGCCTCCCTCACTTCTCATCCTTTGAGCTAGTCATCCAAAAAACGTCAGCCAGCTCCCCCCATGAACGCTTTGGACTCGGACTGTGACGGGGCGCCGGTTCCCACTGCCCAGGAACCAAGGACGCCCCGCACTCCTGAGCCCGCGGGGGGGAAGGGGAAGCGGACGGAGCCACCGCAGTCCCGGCCGCGGCGCTCGCAGGTTCAGGGAGCCAGAGAGGCAGCTGCCCGCGGGCAGCACCCCGGTTCCTGTGCCCCACATGTACTGGGCTAACTGGGGGCATAGACGTCACCCGGAGGGGAGTCTCCTCCCCGGGCGATGTCATCAGCGGGCGCCGGGACGCAGAGAGGGGCAGGTCCGTGGAAGGCGGGCCCTTCAAAAGACGCCCGGGAGAGCCGAAGAGGGGCAGACTCCGGCTGGGGGAGAGGAGCCCAGGCGTGGAGGAAGCCTCGAGTGAGGTCCAGCGAGACGGGGCCGCGGATCACCAGGGAGGCGAGCCCAGCGAAGAGGAGGAAGCGACCCAGGACGGGGACGGCAGGCAGCAGCAGTGCCTTAACCGAGACCCGAGGGTTGGTGAGTTACGGGGAGGATCCCCACCAACCAGGCAGCGAGTTGGCACTGCTGCCTTTAGGGTCCTGGGTCGGGACTTGGAGTGAGGGTGGGCCCAAGTCCCCCTCCTCCCTCGCAGGCGACGCATAGCTCTCACAAAGACCCAGACATAGGAGGCTCAGCACCGAGCCTCAGACCTTTGCGCTTCGGGTAGGACGAAGCTGGGGGAGCACCGTAGGGACATTGGGGGTGAGAGAAAGGACCAAAGCGGGAGACACGGGCGGGTAGCGCCGATGATGACAAGGCTGTAGGCCTGAGGGTCAGCCTGTGCCGTGACATGGACTAATCCTCATTTTCCAACAAAACTTTCCAGCGGGACATTCCAGACCAGCTCTGCTAAAGCCAGATGGACATGGAGAGGCTTCTGAAGATATTTGCAGGTCCTACATAAACCAGATGTATTGTTTATTGTGATTTATGTAGGACCTACAAATATCTTCAGAAGCCTCTCCACCTCCATCCATCTGGCTTAGTTTTATGCTTCAATTTCTGTGTCCGGTTCCAGCAGTTCCCTGGCAAACAATTTCTCTCCTCTCGCCCAATTCCCCAAGTATGTGTCCCCTTGTGCTCCCAATCTCATCAGACTTAGGCTGGAATTATCCCATTCTGGAGATAATTCTTTGTGGGTCTTGGGGGGGTTCCCCTCTTTTTATTTGCCAGTTCTCTAATTTGATCAACGATTTCACGCCTCCTCCTCTCCGGAGCGGCGTTGGTCTACAACACAAGCCTCTCTTCTCCTGCTATCTGTAGCATTTTGACTTGAATGATTGGCAGCCTTCAAATGCATCTCATCTCCTCAAAGGGAAGGTTTTAAACCATCAGGGGCACAACCTACCTGACTCTTGAGAGCAGGATGACACACAGCCCCTCAGACAATGTCTTTCTTCACATAAAGGTGTCCTACTTAGGAACTCGCCTGAAAGGTGCTCAAAGAAGAAAGGAGGAGGGTACTGATGAGCATCTTTGCCCTTTACATTTTTAATAATTGTCAATTTAATGCCACTTTTGTGCTCAGGGGAAGAGCCAGATGTAATGCAGGCAAGTGCCAGGAAAGCTTCTCCCCTTCAGCTCTGCTAATGCATCTAAGCCTAACCTTCCAGAACAAAGGCCTCTCCGGTCCTGTCGCCTCCCTGGCGGCCTCGTAGAATTTCATGCCAAAAGGGATCATGAGCCGTCGGACCTCCTGGATGGGCTTAAATTGCAGCAAGGGGGGCTTTAAGTTGGGCATTAGGAAAATACTCTTGTTGGGCTGGTTGAGCACTGGGATAAATTGCCGAGGCGAGTTGTGGAATCTTCCTCACGGGAGATATTTAAGGGCAAGTTAGACAAATACCTGTCAGGGATGGTCTAGAACAGTGGTCCCCAAGGCGGTGTCCGTAGGGTGACCAGGGCTGGCCCAAGCCATTCCAGCACCCTGGGCCCCGGACATGTGGCGAGTGCGTGGCCCCGCCCCCAGACGCCCGGCAGCCCCAAAAGCTTGGGGACCACTGGTCTAGAAGATGGTGCTTGGTTCTGCCATGAGCACAGGGGACTAGACTTGAGCGCCTCTCGAGGTCCCTTCCAGCTCTCGGTGTCTCAAGCCATCAGTTCCGTTAGTTGCCTGCAGGGAGCCCAGTAACGTGTTGGACTGAAACGTACCTTCCAAGAACGGCTCCAGCCCTGGCTTGACATCGTGAACGGGACACTCCACAGCGTCTCTGGGGCGTCAGTTCAGTGGTTAATTCCCTCACTAAATGTCTAAGTCTGCCCATCTCCACGCCCACCTGCAGCCTAAGGATGTTAAGAAGCAGGGAACGGACTCGTCGTGCAGTCGATACAATCTCGATCGACTCCACGATGCGTTGATACGAGGGGGCAGGGTCCAGGAGCCACCCCCGCTGCGGCTCTGCAGTTAAAACGTGGTAGGAGCCAGGTGGCCAGGCAGCCCAGCTTCTACTACATTTAAACTGCAGAGCCGCAGCGGGGGTGGCTCCTGGACCTGTTGCGAGTTGGGACTGAGCAGCCCTGGTCCTGGACCCCTGTGCCTTCCCCCCACCCCCCAACCCACACCACAGCGACGGTGCTGGGGGAACCGGCTTTTAAGCTGGGTCCTGCTCCCCCTCCCCTTTGCTGCCTCTGATACAGAAGCAGCAGGGAGAGACAAATAGTCGAGTAGTGACCCAACTAGTCGCTGACATCCCTACTGCAGCCCCCTTGTGTCCCGGTTCGGGGCTCCCTCAATGCTCCTGGCTGACCTGCAGCCCTTCACCCCAGCTACCCCAGACCTGGGCTCTCCAGACAGCCTTGATACCACAACCCTTAATGTGTCCTCCCACACTCGCCCACTCCCAGGCGCGCACACGCACACAGGTGTGCAGAACCAGACACGCATGGCACACGTGAACACGCGTCTCCATTACTCTTAGCACAGCCACCACTCTCTGCAGCTTTCCACGTGCTCTCCCCGACACTGGGCCCCGCTGGCTCTGCCAGGCCGGCACACCCCCTGAAACGACCATGGCTGCGCCAATGGAGACTTCCAGGGGCGTCAGTTTGTTTTCCTTCTACACTTTATGGTGGCGTGGGAACGTTTTTAAGAGTGGGGAGTGCTGAGTCCTCTACCCCGCTCCACCCCCCACTCCTAGCTCAGGCCGAGAGCAAAGCCCGAGCACGCAGGGCCAGCAGCTGGGACCCCAGGTGCTGGGTTCTCGGCTGCCACCCTACATGCCAGGGGCTCTGCTGCCACCCGGTGTGCAGGGCTCTAACCAGGACCCCAGCACATGGGGCCGGCAACCGAGAGTCGGGTGTGCGGGGTGGCAGCAGGAACCCCAGGCGTGAGGCTGTGAGTGCTGCAGCACATCCCCCCCTCCCCATGCTTAGTTCCTGTGCCTATGGGACTCTATTGTTTTCTAGTCTGTAGGAGACAGGTGGAGGGGTTTTTAGTTGTGTTCTTAACTTCTTGTCCAGAGATCTTCTCTGCCCTTTCTCCCACCACCTTTCAGTGACTGTGCACAGCAGCTCAGCAGAAAAGGACCTGGGGGTTACAGTGGATGAGAAGCTGGATATGAGTCAACAGGGGGCCCTTGTAGCCAAGAAGGCTCATGGCATATTAGGAGGAGCATTGCCAGCAGATCCAGAGATGTCATTATTCCCCTTTATTCGGCTCTGGTGAGGCCACATCTGGAGTATGTGTCCAGTTCTGGGGCTCCCACTATAGAAAGGACGTGGACTCATTGGAGAGGGTCTAGAGGAGAGTGACCAAAATGATTGGGGGGCTGGAGCATATGACCTATGAGGAGAGGCTGAGGGACTTGGGTCTGTTTAGTCTGCAGAAGTGAAGAGTGAGGGGGGATTTGAGAGCAGCCTTCAACTTCCTGAAGGGGGTTCCAAAGAGGATGGAGAGAGGCTGTTCTCAGTGGTGACAGGTCGCAGAACAAGGAGCAATGGTCTCAAGTTACAGTGGGGGAGGCCTAGGTTGGATATTTCCCTAGGAAGGTGGGAAGCACTGGGCTGGGTTCCCTAGGGAGGGGGTGGAATCTCCATCCCTAGAGGTGTTTAAGTCTCAGCTTGACAAAGCCCTGGCTGGGTTGATTTAGTTGGGATTGGTCCTGCCTTGGGCAGGGGGCTGGACTTGATGACTCCTGAGGGCTCTTCCAGCTCTGGGATTCTATGATTCTATGAGACTTGTCAGCACTCAGCATCCAACCCTGCCGCTTGCCCGGAGGCGGCTCCTCCACTCAGCTCTGTAGACCAGAGCTGCTTGGGGCCATGGCGTTCATCTCCGGTCCCCCTCTAGGCTAAGGTTCAGGCCAAGTCTCTGCCATTTGGAAGCTACATCCAGGCTGGATGTCCTTCTGCAAGGCCCGCTGCAGTGCACAGGCAGTGGGACCCGCTGCAGGAATTGCTGGGTGAGGTTCCAGGGCCGGGCTATGCGGGAGTGCAGGCCAGGTTATAACCGTGTCTCTTCGGGCTGTAAAGTCCAGTCAGCTGGCCCTATTTCATGGCCTATATACTGAATATAGGTCTGAAAACCACCTCCGCACCCCACTCATTCTACACTTGCTTGTTGTGACATCTGATGTCTTTGGCATGAAGAAGCCACAGCCAGGAAAACACACGAGGAGACAGCTCAGCAGACTTTCGTGCCTGCGTATTAACGTTCGGCTTGCCACAGAGCACGGGGAGGATGAGATGGACACGTTTAATGGGGGAGGGGCACATAGATGCCCCTCCCTCTCGCCCACGACACATGGAAGAGGGTCGACCATTTAAAAACACAGGCCCTGGTGCCATCCGTTTGATTTTGGTGTCAAGGGAAATAGAACGTGGCTGGGAGGAGATTTAATAGGAAGAAGCGCCAGGAAATTAGCAAAGACTAGAGAGCGCTGCGACTTGCCCAGGCAGCACAAGTGCAGAGCAGCTGCGATGGGCCCCCGCTACCCCGACAAACACAACTCCTGGCCGTGTTCTCTGGGGCCGTGACGGGCACATGCAGAGGAGGAGCTGGGAGGGGCAGGCCACCTGTCTGAGCACCGCGCAGACAAGAGCCGCGCCTCCGCCATCAATTGGTGACTCCCAAGCAGTCGTCGTTCTTACATTATTCATGATCCAACGCTGTGGCGCTAAAGTGGATCTAATGTATAAATCTATGTGAGCCCCGGAGTTATTTAGTATTAATTAAATACAGCCATTATTTAACAGATTGCTTGGTGGTTTTCACTCTGCAATTAGCAGACGAAACCTGTTTCACGTCTGCAGTTTCGTTCTCAAGTAAAGTGTTGAATTGACAGGGGGCTGGAGGGCCAGGGAAGGCGGCTGCGGTGGGCAGGCTACAAGCCTCTCCGGGCCAAAGTTGGGAGCGTTCTGGGTTTGGCTGTCTTGAGGCTGGCATGGTTTGGTGGAACCCCTAGGATGGCCTAGTTTGAGAGGCACAGAATAGTAACTTATAATTTGCCATAGTTTGGCAAGTGCTTGCCATAAGCCAAGGGGCACTTTCACCACCAGAAACTCACTCCCGGGGAACAGGAAGAGCCAAATTTCACGAAGACACTGGCCGAGTTTGGAAAGTGAGAGTCAGCCTGGCAAAACACCATGAAAGCTCACTCAGTCTGGCCCTACAAATATGTCCTCCCTCAGTGACTCCTGGCCAATTAACACAAAATATTTGGGTTTCTCCAAAACTCCACTTCCCCAAGTCTTGCAGCAGGTTGTGGACCATTCAGTTTGTGAGGCTGAAGCAGGTGTGGTAGCAGCTTCTCCAGCAGCGTAAGCCTGGCGCTTCTCTGGAAAGAGAACATGCCTCTCTGAGATACTCGGCTGATTTGCAGTGTGGTTATTTGGCTCGCTCGGCTTTACCATAAGCTCCTCCTACCCCCAGTTCCTGGAGCCCTTCGCGAGCAATTAAAAGTGCAGTCCGACCAAGACGCCAACACCAGTCGTGGATTGCCTCGCCCTGGTCCTCTTAGCGATGCCAGGTTCCTGGGCGTGGCTCGCATGCACCCTCCCGGCCAGCAGGCTGGTGCTCCTGCACCCCAGCGAAGTCCAAACCAGAGGAGACTCCAGCCAGCAGCTCCCGCTCGCGTACCCCCCGAGGGCAGCTCGAGCTCCCCTGCTGAGGTCAGGCCCGGTGGCGTGGCCTGGAGAGGGAGGCTAGAGCCTCGGGAAGGCTAGAGCCACGCCGTGTACGGCTATTGGCCAAACACCCCCTTTTTAAACCAGCACGGAGGTGAATGCAGATCCCAGCGCGAGTGAGGCAGGACGGGGAGCAGCCTGTACACAGCACAGCCAAGAACTTGAATGTCCCAAGGCAAGATGGGGAAAGCCAGTTACCAGCCCAGCCGGTGTCTGAGGTTGGGGGGGATCCAGACCCACCCCTACTCCCATGCTGCCTTCATCACCCACTTGGAAACCACAGTCCCCCCCACAGCCGCTCCCCCCCCCCCTCGGAGTGCAGGAAAGGAAAGTCTCTACTCCAGGGGCGACAGAGCAGTTGCTCGGAGGCAGCTGCCTAATGATCAAAGCAGAGTTGCTGCAGGCACCTCCCTTGTGCGGCTGCTGAGCCATGGAAGCAAAACCCAGGGCAGCGGGGGGGTCAGTGCCAGGCGCATGCTGCTCTGCTACAGTCATCCAGGGAGGGAACTCTGCTCGGCAGACGGGTCAGCCAGGCATGGCCAGGCTGGGGCCAGAGAACAGCAGGTTCCCTCTGCCGCAGGCTGGGGCGTCCCTGAACAGCCAGCCGGAATCTGAACCCAGCCCTGGGGGAGAGAAGGCCGGTGCAGCCTGAACCACAGCCTGCCCTGCTGCTCCGCCGCCCCTCAATGCCAGCTCGGAGTTGGCAGGTGAGTTGTGACCGGGCCTCCTTGTGCTTGCAGCTGTGTGCATTGAGTAAATACCCAGAGCAGGACGACATTCAGGACACGCGGACTCTCCGGGGGGGTTGCTTTGGAGCAGGATGCCCTGGAAGAAAGCTAGCTCTGGGCAGCAGCACTTCTAGGTGCGAGGTTAGGGCCCTCAAAGGCAGGGCAGAGCACTGGGAATAAAGCTGACTGACCAGGCTCTGGCTAATCACATCAGATCACTTCCTTGAACTTTGCTTTATGAACTTTCCAAAAAATCAGCGCTCTCCCACCCCCGCTGTACAAGTTTCTGGCTGGGCGCTTTTGGCTCGGTCTGCTGGAAAATTGGCTAAACAAGCCAGTCTGTGCAAGCCCTCGCAATCAGCCGCTTAAAATGCAGCCTGGCATGATGGCTTGAGTCAGTCACCTGTCACTTAGGCACTTACACACAGGACTGTTAAAACCAACAACTGTTATTATACTTAATAACCAGTTTCCAGCTCATCAACTCGTTGGATGCTGACAGGTGTAGTTAGTGTCAGCGCGCATGGCCTAACAAGCGCGAGAAAACGGAGCAGCGGCTGGAAGGAGACGAGATGCCAGCGTGTTATTCCAGGCGCCCGCCCGTCCAGCCACCGGGAACACTCGCAAGGGCAGCATGACTCTGCCAACTTCTGTAGCATGTGCACTGATCACCATGGTAACGTGATATCCCTGCATACCTGGGCCCGGGGTGGAGGGAATGGGATGCCGGAGCTGGACCAAAACCCTAGAGCCAAGCGATGCATTGCAGAGTGTCCCAACAGCGCCAGAGGAGGTGTGCACTGACCCCTCAGCCTTCGGAGCTGGAGACATGGGGGCAAATCTGGCGTAGGGGGCAAGGGAGGAGGAACTGAGAGGGTCTTTCTGCACTTATATGGCAGCCTCCCAGTCTGGACTCGCTGGATTGATTGGCGTGGCTGCTTGGGAAGAGCCCTGGAGACCCAGCTCCGGAATAAGGTGCCCCAGCAGAGCTGGAAATGCTGCGCATTGGGCCAAACGGGGCATGAAAAGAGCCCAGGGCTGGACGAGGGAGGGACCCAGGTACTGGGGGTTTGGAGCTGAGGGGCACTGGCCATGCCATGTACCTGGGGGGTTAGGGCGGGAGTACAAACCAGCGCTATAATGGAGGACTGAGGCACGTTGCACTGGGGTGGAAGGAGCTTGCATGGCACCTGCCTCGCATCCACGAGCCAGTGGCCGCCAGGCAGAATAAAGAGTTCTGGGCGAGGATGGTTCTTTGCACCCAACCCATTGAAAAGCCAAAGAATAATTCAAACCCAGAACACAACAGGTGTTCAAGGGCCAGAGATGACAGGGGACGACCCTGCCGCACGCACCAGGCCTCCGTGCCATGAGGCCAGTATCACCAATAGCCCCGAACGCAGCCGGCCTTGGGAACTGCTGGAGTGCAGAAGGAAGACGCTGTTCCTCCCAGCCGGGCCCCAGCAGCCCGGCCTGCGATCACGGCTCAGTGCTTTGCAGGCTGCCTTGCACACCCGCCTCGCAGCACGCTGAGTCGGTACAGTACTGCCATCTGTCGACCACACAATACAGGTGAGCACCTGGGAAGCCGGTTCTCATAGCCCCAGCCCCTTGGGCCTGCAGCCATAATGACGGGCTCCAGGTTCCTTGCTGCAGAGGCTCCTCCGGCCCGCTGCATGAATAGATGTGATGGACCAAAGGGCAAGGGGGTTTGCTACAGCCTGTTTGACTCCAGGAAGGCCTGTGGAGCTACAAACTGCAGCCGCAGCCTCTCTGGATGTAGCCACCCAGCGTCAGGGCTGGGCAGGCTGTTCCGATTCGCCGCACGGAGGAATCGCAATGGAGGGGCTAGAGCAGGGGAGGGACTGTTTGGGGATTAGCGGCAGAGGTGATGGGGTGCAGGGGTGCTTCGCCCTTTGCCCATGGGTGGATGAGAAGTCCTGAGATCCTACATCCCCGGTGCCTGGCCCGGCCCCAGTGAAGAGGGGCGGGCAAGAAGGTGAGAAAAGTAACCGCCAGCATTGCCTATCTGTACCCCACGCCCCTGTTCCTCACAGCCCTGAGGCCTGTCCTTGCCGTGCCGCAACACAGGAGCTTTGGCTCCGCTTAGCAATCCCGGACGGGCTGCGGCAAGAAGAGAACAAGGCAGATCCGCTCTGCCTGGCCCGGCATCTGCACAGCAGGGAGCTGAGAGGTGGGGGAGACTCCGGACCTCCAGCTAGCTCGGGCTGGGTGGACAGCGTTCCATACGAGGTCGGCTCATGGGCAGCATGAGCCAGGCCGATCCCTAGAGACTCTTCTCCCTGCCTCTATCCTGGGTCACACAGGCCGGCTACAGCCCCCTCCTCTCACGTAGCCTTCCCCTTGCTTGCTGCATGCAGTCCCAGCTGAGGGCGATCCCAGGCGGATGTTGTCTCCCCACAAGGGAAGGACGTTGCTCAAACAAAACTCTCCTGATGAGGAGAAAATCTCCCCATTCTCCCGGCTGCCTCCTGCCGAGGCCCCAGCATGGCAAGGCCAATGCCAAAACTCGCACTCGGGACCTTCAGCGCTGGATCAGACACCTACGACCGACCCACTGTAGGCCCCCTAGGAAGTTCTAGCTCGCGACATGGCCCTCAGACACACAGCATGCGAGCACCTGTAACACGCCCCGATAGCAAACATCTGACGCAGGGGCGTGGCCATTTTACAAAAGGGGGACTGGGTCCAGGGAAAGTGAATGACTTTCCCAAGGGTACAGTCCGGGGTGGAGTCAGGAATTAAATCCAGGTCTCTGTAGTTGCAGGGCAGTGCCCGAGTCCGGAAGGCTCCTCTAGCAATTAGATGTTCTTCATGGTCTTTGGCTGGCCAGAGGCTTTCTGGCCCATTCTGCCATACAGAGGCGGATGCCCAGATTGGGCAAGTCACAGAAGGAAAGATGGAAGAGGCTGATTAAGTTATCCCTTCCCTTCAGCATGCTGGGGCAGAATGTCTCCAAATAGATGCATCAGGTTTTAAACCTACTACCCTGGATTTTAGCCAGAAAGGCCATGAAAGATCAGCAATCGGAACTAAACAAGAATCCGAATGCAGACTCGGAGGTGGTTGGGGGAAGGTGAGCTGGGAACCAGGCATGGCTAGGAAACTAGTTTGTGTAACCTAGGAGACAGTGAGAAAATGAGCCCAAAGTGGGGGCGAGGGGCATGCGGCAGAAGGAACAGAGATGGCAGCGAGAAACAGCACAGGAGACAGTGAGGAAAATTAATTGCGGCACAGCACAGAAGCCCGGTTTCTGAAAAGGGGGTGGTAAATAAGGAGCAAAGAGGGTTGAACACAGGGCTCTGAAATTGGACCTAAAGAGGTTCTAAAGGACCAAAAAAAAAAAATGATTCTGCAGAGCACCAATTTAGTAAAGAGAGAAGGGTTAGGGAGATGAGATAGGGGAAGAAAAAAGAGCCAAGTTAACAGAATAAAGAGGGAGAACAAGAGAAGAGACATTGATGCAGGAGAGAAGAAAAAAGATCAGATATGAAATACAAGAGAGCAAGGATAAAAGCAGTAAAGAGGCTGTATTGGCACTCCAGCTGCCATGACACTGGGGAAATTGTCTGTCTTGTTAAGCACTATATCTATATTGATAAATCTTAAATATTATCTCAGACAATTTCTCCAGAACAAGCAATTTCTACTATTGCTTCAGAAGTTGGGGTTATTTTTCCTCTTTATAGCTTCACATCTATCCCATCCCACTCACTTTTTACTCCTCCTGTTTTGCACAAATCTCTCGGCCTTTCCTTTCAGCCTTTTCTACCTGCCATTTGTCTCTGGAGTTCTGTAAGATGGGGACTCACCTTGCGTTTTTATTCTGTCCGACTCTGTTCATGCCACATGGACACCCGCCATCGAAAGACTCCCACTCCTGAGAGAAGGTGCTTCAATCCAAAGCCACCTCCCAGCCACACGATCCTTTCATCTCCTCCCAGAAAAGAAGGGGGAGAGGTTTTTAACCGACTTGGGAGTATGGAGGAGGGTTTAGAGCTCCAAAGCCATTGATAAGCATCACCCTAAAGTCCTTGGGTCTCCCCACGATTGGCCACATGGGTTGCTTGCACCGTGGAGAACTTTCATCTTTCCATGAGGCAGCAGCGGAGCAAGTATGTCGCCTGCTGGAGATCTAGACTGGATTGAGACAGTCCAGATATTTGGGGCCTTGGCTTATATAGGCACCTTTACCCCCACTTCCTGCCCTGGTTTTTCAGTAACTGTCTAGTCATCCTGTGGCGATCCCCACAGCAGTAATATTCTAGAGGGCTCCTTTTTTAAGGATCTTGCAACCGCAGGGGATGTCTATACTGCAGAGTTTTTCTAAAAAAACTTCAATTATGTCCCCACTGCAATCACGTTCTTTTGAAAGAAAATCAAAAGAACAGAGGGTTTTTTCCCCGACATTGGTAATCCTCTTTCTACGAGGAAGAAGACTTTTTGAGCAAGAGCTCTTCCAGAAAAAGGCGCGTGTGTGGATGGGGATGAGGGAGATCTTTTGAAAGAAGAGGAAAGAGGGAAAAGCACAGGTGCCCTGGTGGCCATTCCGCCCATAGCAATCACAGCTTACATGCGAGAGAGCATCCATTCAGTGTGGACACTATCTTCCGAAAAAGCGGATCACTTTTTCGATGCGCTTTGGCAGTGTGGACGCTCTCTTGCGGAAGAAGTTTTTTCGGAAGATCTCTTCCAGAAAATCCTCTTCCGCAAGAAGCCTTCAGTCTAGACATAGCCCCAGAGCCAAGCAAGGTGTGTGACCCGGACCGTAAACTTACCCACTAACTCTAGAGCATTTGTCAGGGAGGAGAGAGCAGGAAGTGAGGTGATAGGAGGGAATGGCTTTGTGGGGAAAGCACTGTCCTAGGAACTCATTGGTAGATAGGGGCAGGGGGACTCACTTCAATAGTCTAGTCCGACTCCTGCACAGCTCGGGCTTGAGAACCTCACCCGAGAGTTTTCTCATCAAGCCCAGAACTTACGTTTGAACAGACGGTACCTTGTAAAAATACCTCCAGGGTCGATTTCGATGCCAAGGGATGAATACTCTACCAGGCCCCTAGGTAAACTGTGGCAATAAATTAAATGTGTGCTTTATTTGTCGTACGAATTTTCTAGCTTCAACTTCCAATTCCTGGACCCTCTTCTATCTTTTCTTGCTACACTGAAGAGCACTCTACTATAAGAATCACATCCCCACCTACGTCCCTGGAAACCCTGAGAATCACCGCTTTATTGTCTCTTGGATGAATTCATCCTGTCTTTCACTAGGACTGCATCATTGATAGGGGAAAATGTATTTTCTTAACTCATGTTAACTAGGTAAATCTGAGAGATGATAAAGGAGGGTGCAGCTAGAAGGTTCAGTTAAAAGACTATGGTCATATCTTCACTTGGGGGAAGGTTATGCGACCATGATCAATCTTCCGGAGTTCAATTTAGCAGGTCTAGTAAAGACCCATTAAATCGAACTTAGCAGCCACTTCCCTCTCCTCTCCACCCCCCCCCCCCCCCCCCCCCCCCGCCATTCCCAGCAGCCTGCAAGGAGTAAGAGAAGCTGATGGGAGTATTTGTTCCCATTGACTTCCCACTGTGGGCACGGCAGGGAAACCCAGCTATGTAGACTCCAGCTACATAATTAACCTAGCTGGAGTTGCTTATATTAATTTGACCTTCCTTTTTAGCGTAGACCTGGCCTATGAGGGAGCCATACGCTATAGTATTGTTATGCTATTGCAATAAAAATAAGCAAAGATAATGAAGTAGGAAGCTTGCTTTTTCACTGACCAGACACCCTGTTCTGGAGGTGCAGGAAAGAGTCACAGTCAACGCGCCACACGAATTGAAATTCAAATGATTTCTCATTGTGTTACAAAATTAACAAAGGGCCCTTTTGTGTGGAAATGCATGAGTGCCCTCTGGTTTTCAACAGAAACCCACGCCAGGTTCGGAACGAGGACGCAGCTCCCCCTTTGGAGTGACCAGGGCTTTCAACGCAGAAGGCAAGTCAGGGGCTGCAAGATTTTTGAGGTTTAAAACACAACCAATGTTCTTTTTCCAACAAGCCAAACCAAGCAGAAGTGGGGTTGAGGTGGCTGGAAGAAGGCAGAAATATTTGCACAAGTGCCCACCAACCAACCCTTGCTAGCATCACACGGCTAGTGTGAACAGAGACTTCGGTTTCATCTGGCACTTCCCGCTGGCATCTAGGTCCCTTGGGGGAAAGATACTAAGAAACAAGGTAAAGGGGACCTCTGGTGAGGGGGTGGAAAAGCATGGGTTAAGAACTGTAGCTTGTGTTTGTCTCGGTGTGAAAATCTGCCAAAGCTGCCTGCTCCACATAGCCTTTCCCATCACAGCTGGCAGCCTGCGGCCGAGGAAAGAACGGGTAGAGGACAGACAGTGCCTCTAAGGCCATCAGCCCCATGATATCGACCGAAGCGGTTCCTAGCATGGCTTAGGAGGAAAGTGCGGCTGTGGGTCTGACAACGTGTGTGAAACAGGCCTCTCGCATCCCTGTAAGACATCGCCTCCTGCTGAAAGGAAAGAGCGTGTCCCTTGCTCGGGAGCCAGCCTGGCAACCCAGCTACTGAGCCCCAGGAGTTCATGTTCCTCACAGGGCCTGCGAGAGGAGAGAGGGTTTCCCTGCCTCCGTCCCCCTGGGAAAGTTCCAGTATCGCGCACGCTGCTTCCCACCAGCGCTTTCCATGCCAGGGTCCCAGGTGCCTTGTGAGGTAGCCTCATGCTGAGAACAGACGCCATCGCCGCGGTTTAGACCCAGTGGTGTCAGAGAGTGGACGCAGCGTCTGGCAGTCTGGCGAGGCTTTGGCAGAGCCCGGACACAGAACAAGGTGCCCCAACTCCCCGCGAGACTCTGGTTCCAGGCCGCCTCCCTCACACTGGCATCTCGCTTTCATGGGCACAGAGCCCCGCGCTGTGCTGGGCAGCTGGGTTACCGTAGGGCATGGAACAGCCCACAGTTCGCTCCGGATCTCAATGACACGCACTTATGACGCCCTCACCAGTTGAATCTAATTCACCTGGGAAGCCCCGTTGCCTGCCCTGCTGTCTTCCATAGAGAGCTGGGTAAGCCTTTCGAGAAAACTGGTCCCTGGCAGCGACGGTCAGCAAGATACCACGTGGACAGGTGTGCCAGACAGCCCGTCACACCGCTGCAGACCCCCCCAACACGCCCAGGCTATGCTCACCTCCCCTGCTCCCACAAGACAAGCGCTGGAGGATGGCTGCGTGAGGGGGAGGGGGCGCGCTCACCCCCAGCCCCCGGGAACAATGCCCGGGCTTGTGTCTTTAGTGCCTGCCCTCCTGCAGAATCCCCCCGCGGCTTGGAGAATGTTCCCTTCTCTTAAAGGGACATCCCTGCTGGGCCGCCCGGAGGCCCTCGGGCATTTCCCGCGGGCGTGGCCAGAACAGGGGCCATGTCTATGAAGGAAAAGGCAATCCCACAGTAACACTGGAGGAGCAGCAGGCGATGGACAAGGGGCCGCCATCAGTTCTCCTATGGAAATACAAATACTACTAAAGGCTTCTCCCTGGACCTTACAGCTCTTCGGGTTCCTTCTCCAGCAACCTTTCGTCCCAGCCCCCAGCTGTGCCCCAAGATGCCCCCCTCTCCTCTACATCCCTTGCTACGGTTTGTATCGTGGTAGCGCTCACGGGTCTCAGCAGAGGCCACCGTGCCCCACTGTGCCAGGTGCTGCACACACCCACCAAGACAGCCCCTGCCCTGAATGGCGTCCCATTGAAACAGACAAGACTGGCAAAAGATGGGTGGAGAAGCAGAGGGAAGGGAACAGACTGGCCCAAGGTCGCTCAGCAGGTCAGTGGCAGAGCTGGGAATAAAATTCGCAAACCCTGATGCCCAGTTCAGTGCCCCGCTCGCCAGGCCATGCCCCAGCCCGGAAAGATTCGAGGTGGGAATTAATGCACGTACAGCCAGCAGGAACTAACCGGACTCTCCCTACGGCACCAACAGGGGCCATGCTGCCACCCGGGCTGAGTATTAACCAGAGGGGACATCAGAAGGGCTGAGATGTTAGAGGCCGCTGCCCCTGGCAGAGGGATCCCAAGGGCTGTCCCTCGCTTGCCCCGTGTCTCTTCCACCATTGACACAGCCTGTCTCCATCATGTCCCGAGCCTGCCAGCCTCCCTCACATGGGAAACCCACCGACAGGCAAAGGGACCCCTCCCAGTTGAAGACGGGGCCAGGAAAGAGGCGCTGTATATCATGGTGGCTCCGTTGCTACCAATGGAGCACTGCCACCTACCCCCGCTGGAAACTGTTGGGACAGGGACCGTGGGTCAAATGCGACTGCCCAGCGGCCCGTCGGGCGTGGTATAAAGAGCAGGACTGTGTAATGCTGGGATCAATTACTTCTCCCCCTTCTGTATTGACATGTGACCAATTTGTTTCTAACGAGAGTGCTGATGGCCATTAGTGATTTATCGTCTTGGTTTTCGGCTCGGCTGCATTCTGCTGCTTTGCCTTCGATAAAAGCAATAATCCCCAATGAAAACTCTCGCGGCGGTTTAAAACCCCAGACAGTGCCGGTAGCTCTGTGATCTTTGTTCTGGTCGATCAGTCAGGAACCGCGTGGCCCGCCAAGAAAAAAAAAATCAGGCCCTGTTTAAACCAGTTCCTTCTCTTTGCTGGCCCGGGTAAGTTTGAATGCATTCGGTATCAAAGCAACGTCCGCAGATTGAAAACCTCTGGAGAGGTCTTTTGAGGCAGACAATAGCAGCGTGGATCCTTTGAAAAGGAGGCCCTGCTATCCAGCTGTGCCCGTTCCAGATGTGTGTTGTGGTGTGATTGCCGGTGTGCTCTGAGAGGCGAGTCTTTCTTCTCCACTGAAGAACACCCTTGAGCTCAGCTAGTCTCTGCATACAAAGCCTCCTACTCCACTGGAGAGAGACACACACACAACTCCCAGTGACGGAATGGGGGATTGGAACGGGGCCTTTTCTATTTTCCCCTTGCAGTTCGGGGTATTGTTCAGATAACCGCCAGCAGCCTGAATGAGAAGAACAAACTTATAAAAGAGAAATTGGTCCTTGTTATTTCTGCAGCGATTCCATTCTGCTTTTGAAAGTCGCTCATCCTAACAATCACATGTGCGCAGCACCAGGAATACTAATGAAGCGAAAGTGTCTCTCTCTCACACGGCCTTCAATAGACCCACGGTTGCCCCGTGAGGTAATGAGGCCTCTTTGCAGAGCAGCGCTGGGCTCCACGTGTGGACCCGCTTTGGAAAAAAGTCGCTTTTTTTTTTTTTTAATTGAGCATTCAAGCCAGCAGACGTCATACGCAAACCAAAATTGGTTCTCTTATTGTAGGTCCTACCATAAACAAAGCTACGCATAGGACAGTACTAGTGCCCTTCAGGCAAACACGCCAGATTTCGCCTCGACAGGCACTGATTTTTAATAACTTTATAAAAATTTTAAAAAACTCTAAAAATGCCACATTCCCCCCTTTCTCCATGCTGCTGCCATCCATGCCTCCTGCAGCCTGGTTTTCACCCCCTAAATCAGACAAAATGTATTCCCCTGGGCCGGGCCCCTGTCCACGCCCCTATAAAACGTAAGATATAAAGGGCGGGAAGTCCCAGGAGCCACGCACGGATGGCAGATAAAGAATCTGGCTTTGCCTTCTGTTTCTGTCTCTATTCTGTCGCAGCAGCAAACAGAAAAAGGCATCCGTGGTCTGGCCATGTTACCTGCAGCAGGGTCGCGAGTCCAGAAGCCCCTTGAAAAGCAGATGCTGCCCAGCTCACCGATCTCCTAGTGGTGAGTGTGTGCTAGCACCCAGGCCAAAGCAGCACTCGGACCCTGAGAGAGAACCCACCTCCTCCCAGCCCCAAGGCAGAAAACAATTCCGGCCTGCACCGGGGGCTCCCCGCTTGCCAGCACCGATTCAGCATGCGGCTGTCTGCAGCAGCACCCGTCCCACAGCAATAGCGGGAAGGAGATCTCGGAAGAGGGGCTGGATCCCGGGGAGCATTCTGCAGGGACGTGTGACACTAGGGCTCCGGAGCCTTTTTTGGGTCGGGGGCCATGGGCCCACAGAAAAATCAGTGGGGGCTGCACACAAGCGAGAACCAAAAAACCCCCCAAACAAACCCCTACTGACGTGGCCCCCATCTGAGAAGGGGAAAGACGCTCCCCCCGTTCTCCTCACACACCAGAGCCACGGGGGGCCAACCTAGTGGACTTCGTGTGCTCCCGCCCCATGGGGAAACGGCAGGGGGCTGGAGCACCAGCCTCGGGGGCCGGGTCCAGGTAAGCCGCAGGCTGCATCTGGCCTCTAGGCTTTAGGTTCCATGCCCCAGTACAAGCCCTTATACCACTGCCAGGCCTCCGACCGCCGTACCCGGGGAACAAGAACCTCTTGAGCATCACTGTCCGGCTGGGAGAGAGCTGACCCTGGCACAGCCACAGAGCGGTGCTGCGAGACAATCCATTAACCACGAGAGCGCCATAATCGGGCACCACAGCCTCACCTCTGCCCCGTCCCTGGAACAGAACATCCAGTGCTCAGCATGGCCAGATTCCTCTTCTCACAGCTCAGCTCCGGGAGGATGGCACTGGCCTGCCAAGAGGAATCCCGTGTTCCTTGTCTCCTCCTGGGTCTTTTCTAGGGCCCCTCTCTCTCTAGAATCTAGCAGGGAATTTGGGCCACGATCCGTATCTGGCAGCACTCCGTGCACGCGCGCTATTCCCTAAGGGGTCCCCCTATGGAGTGCTCAGGAGGCTGTCACGGCTTGCTGGAGGTGCCCCCAAAGCGTCCTCAAACACCGCTCCTGCTCCCACCTCCTGACACAGCCTCCTACCTGCGCTTCCAGGAACCCAGCTGCTCCCGCTCTGTGCCGGAATCAATGCAATCCCCTAAAAGCTCATAAGTCGGAGGTAATTATAAAAAGCATCAATTACCCAGCAATGTGGATTTCATGAATTCAATTAATTTACATAGTGATCGATTCAGGCGGGTCCTCTCCGGGTCTCTGGAGAAAGTTAGGACATTGTTCTGCTGCTATTGATTTTACAATGTAAAACCAACCCTCTCTCTCCCCGTATTCAGCGCTGTTCACTCAGCCATATTCACTTTCAGATCATTTATTTTTGTACGTCTTTCAGCTCTGTTTGTTGCTATCACACAAATGCAGAATATTACATTGTAGAGAATAATTGAATCAATACCATCATGGCACGGTGGGTCTCCCAGGCTCTCAGGAGCGAGCGCTGGCAAGAGCCAGCATGCAAACTGGGAGTGGGGGGTTCACCTTTCCAGTTATTAAAACGCTCACCTGGCTCCATATTAATTTTCTGCCCTGTGAGTTTGCTCGTGTTCCCTACGTGCAGGCAGGGGGCACATGCAGATCTTCCCTATGTGGCTTTATAGCCTCCTTTGAGGTTCCACTGTGTAATACACTGCACCAGGCATGGGCAAATACCACTCTGCAGGCCAGATCAAGTCTGCCAGGGTGAGCCCACACGCCGCCGTATTTACCTGCTCCTGGTGGCCATGGATCGCCGGTCCCGGGCAGCGGGCACTGTGGTCATCCTTGTGGAGCAGCAGGTAAATATCAGTGTTGTCTTCAAGTCGTCATTGTCAAGTCCAAGTCGAGTCTCACGTCACTACAGTTCAAGTCCCAAGTCGAGTCTCAAGTCTTAATTTAAAAAACGTCAAGTCACTTTTGTACAAGCCGTCAATACCGGCATTTTCCAACAATTTTTTCACCAAGTCGATGTAACAAAATTAGCAAGTCTCAAGTCGAGTCTCAAGTCACAAACAATGAACCTGAGTCGAGTCTCGAGTCAAGTCACCTAGGCGGCTTAAGTCGGACTCAAGTTCACGTCGTGTGACTCGAGTCAACAACTCTGGTAAATATAGCGGCAGCGGGCTAACCCTGGTGAACCGCCACCGTTTTATTGCCCGCCCCTGCTCTACACAGAGCTCTTCAGTGGCTCATGCGTCTATCCCTGGGCACCCAGCCCCAGGGGCAGGAGAACTCCATGGCAGAACCTCATTCAGCCAGCTGGCTTGGGCCATGCCAGAACTGCTCAGAGCAATGGGCGTCCGTAGAGCAGGCGAGGGGCAGGCAGGTTATTAGCAAGATGCGGGTACAGCCGAGGTCAATGCGCATTTTCCTCTTCCAAACCTTGGCCCGGAACACCAGGCTGTGTAATCTCAGCACAGTGCCCCTTTCCTGGTGTAGGAATAACACCCGCCAATCCATGTGACTTGCTCCTCCTTTCCTAGCCAGCTCCCAGCCAGACTCCTGGCCTTTTAAACACACTTCCTAGCACCAGAGCACTGCTGTGCACTGCCCTTCAAGGGTGCCACCCATGGGTGCCCAAGCCCTTTGCAGATGTTAATTAACGAAGGCAGGAAAGAAGTGGAGGAGCCGGACTCTGCTAGGCCAACAGCCACATCTATTTCATGGGCAGAGAAAGTGAGGCCCAGGGAGGGTAAGGGACATGCTCAAGGCCACTCAGACTCACTCAGTTGCAGAGGCAGGAGCCCCGGCCAGTGACAGCCCAAAGGACCTGCCTGCTGATGCCTGTGACTTATTGCAGTTGTAAGACAGATGGAAAGGATGGGAGGGAGAGCCTGGAACAGCCTAGGAGCTAGACCAGACCCCTTCCAATGGCCCAGCACTTACCAGGGTTACTGCCCAACAACCAGTCAGGGCGCCAGGCCCAGTAGTGCAAGACCGGTGGGGAGAAGGCCAGTGGCCGTGTTATAGCACTTGCGGCATCCTCGGCCAGAGCAGGTAGGGGCAGGACCCTGGCCAGCCCAGGGGACAGACCCAGTTCCCTACCCCGGGAAGGTGCCCCCCTGCTGCTAACAGCCGTCAGCACTGGGGACTGTGAACGCGGCCTGTGGATGGTGGGGCTTGCAGCTACGCCACTCCAGAAACCTTTGCAGACCAAGCCCTCCATTTTCCAGCCTCCACCCCTGGCTGCATGGCTTAGCCGGGCAGAAAGGCAGACGCTGGCACCACATGGGAGGGTGGGAGACTCCAGCCCTGCCTGCTGTTTAGGACTGCGCAGTAGCTCCCGTTCCAGGGCAGCACAGGCGACAAGAGACGAAAGCCCAAGTAGGGCCCCATGGGAAAGTTTCCCACCTCCGGCCAAACCTTCCTCCTGCTACTGAGCCACAAACGAGCCCACGATTCGGGCAGGAAAAGCCTTCTCATGAAACGCCACCCAAGAACAAAGAGGCTGCTCCCGCCGATTCAAAGGGGGGGCAGGTTTTCAAATTGCGTCAGGATATTAGGGAGCTAAGTAGCCGCGTGGCTGCGGGCTTCCGATAACCGGTTCCCAGCGAGGGCCCTAATTGTCCCCGGAATGGCGCCGCTGCTGCCGCGAGTAGGTCATTTACGGAGTGGTACGCGCAACTCAATCAAAATCCATTTTCCGAGGGAAAATTCCATTCTTATCAGAGTTCTGCAAGAGGGCTGCAAGCGGCCCGTGTTAATTGAAGCTTTGATGTTTGTTGGAGGAGGCCTCTAATCAGCTCAACAAAGGCGCCGATACATGGCACTCGTACGCCCCTGGCAGCAGAAGAGACTTCGGGGCTGAGCCGGTGTCATGGGTCTGTGGTTTGCAGGTGAGCAAGGCAAAAGAAAATACGACCGACTCGCCTTCAAGAGGAGGGGGTGAAGGACACGGAGCTCACAAGCACTAACTCCTCCTGCATATGCGAACTTCTCCCCCAACAGACTGGTCCTCCCTTCTGCCTACCAGACACAGGGGCACCACAGAACAGCTGAACTGGCTAGCTGTAAGGATGTAATAGTACAGTCAATTAACTGATTAACCAATAAGCAAAAGTGTATAGGTTAATGCTATAGACTACACGCATTTCCTCCCCTCCATCATCTGTCAGTAAATTATTTAGCAGGCTGGCCAGCAGCCCAGCTCAGTCCTGGCTTGCACCGGGTCCTGGACCTACCCCTTGCTGCAGCTTTGCATTTAAAGTGTATTAGGAGCCAGGCGGGCAGGCCGGCTCAGTTCTGACTCATGCTGGGTCTGGGCACTCAGACCCCTCCCCCCCCGGACAGCAGCTGCCCAGGGACTATAGAATAGTCGACTAAACTATACGAATTCACGATGTTAATCGACTATTCAGTTAACCGATATTTAACATCCCTCGCTAGCACCAAAGCAGAACAGCACCAATGAGAGGCAAGTGCTGCAGGGCCTGGAGGAGATCCCTGGTTATAGAAGGAAGGAAGGATGGATCTTTCCTGGAGCCAGAGAGGAGTCTCAGAAGGGGATCCGTGTTAGTCTGTATCTGCAAACACGAGGAGTCATGTGGCACCTTCAAGACTAACAGATTTACTTGGGCATAAACTTTCATGGTTCAATACACTTCACCAGCTGCATGGGGTGCCAATCACAGAGATAGGGAGGTTATGTACTAGCATATCAAAAGGAGGACGCTTCGGGGGGTAGCCACGTTAGTCTGCACCGGAAAAAACAACAAATGGTCCGGTAGCACTTTATAGACTAACAAAACATGTAGATGGCACAGCCCACATCTTCATGTGACCAGAGTTACTTATCAAGTGTAGGACCAGTGATAACGAGGACAATTCAGTAAGGGTGTATGGGGCTCACACCCCACAGCGGATGGGGAGGTGTGAATACCAGGAGAAGGGAAACTGCCTTGGTAGTGAGAGATCCCTCCAGTCCTAATTTCATTGTGTTACATTGGCAAGCGACTTGCATCTCTGTTGTTTCTCTCTGGAGTCTGGTTTGGACTCCAGCGAGGAGGGCCAGTCTGACCTGAGCGCGTCTGCTCCAGGCGCTGGCAGAGCTCACGGCTGGTGGGAATGGGACAATGTAAGCACAAGTGGTTCCCAAACCCTGCTACATGAACCATCAGTGTGTTTACCCTTTGGATGCTGCATCTTTACCTTAACTATCCTGCAGCCTAGAACATGCCTAATGCGAGAATGACTAGACCTCTGAGTACCCTTGTGGCCTCTGAGCATAGGACAAGCAGCAATGGGCTTAAACTGCAGCAAGGAAGGTTTAGGTTGGACATTAGCAAAAACTTCCTGTCAGGGAGGTGAAACACTGGAATAAATTGCCCAGGGAGGTTGTGGAATCTCCATCCCTGGAGATATTTAAGAGCAGGTTAGACAGACACCCGTCAGGGATGGTGTAGACGGTGTTGGGTCCTGTCGTGAGGTCCCTTCCAGTCTAGTATTCTATGATGGGTACAACAGGGGAGACGGTGCATATATTGATCAACTTTGTAGTGGGGCAAAAGGCTCAAGGAATGATCCTACAGTGGTTTGATCATCTGACACTAATGGAACCTCCTAAGCATCAGCACTGGTTTTCATGACAAGCAAATTATCCATTTTAGTGCATCATAGTCACACACAATGTACAGACATTCCAGCGCTGTCACGGGTATACAGAGTCTCACATGCGGCACAAGATGCACACAGAGAACATGACATGTTGCACCACAATCCGTCACACACTGTCTATACATCACTGCACACACAGGCGCTCACAATCTTACGCTTGTTACATGCAGGGTCACCCACGGCTATACTGCCAGGTTTTTTCGGAAGAAGTTATGCAAATCATGCTTGCATTTGCATATCTGCTTCCAATTCTTTTTGCGGAAGAGGTTTTTCGGATATTTTGCCCCACGTAGACGGGGCCAAATGTTGGGAAAAAACCCTCTTTTGCGAGACCCTATAAACCTCGATTTACAAGGAATAAGGGGTCTTGCAAAAGAGAGGGTTTTTTCTGGCATTTGGCCCCATCGACACAAGGCCAAATATCAGAAAAACCTCTTCCGCAAAAAGAATCGGAAGAGGATATGCAAATGTGAGCACAATTTGCATATCCTCTTCCGAAAAAAACCAGCAGTGTAGCCGTAGGCTCAGAAAATTACACACAACAGTGTTCACATATGCCCAGCTATGCATGTAACACATTCACTAATTCAAAAGGAGAAAGCATTTTTAACCACTTTGGTAGGTCTTCTGCAGTATCCTCCAGCAAATCAACCATCCCCTTCTTGCGATGTTTTCAATCTGGTTTATGTTGATTTTAATTAAAGAAGTTGAAACTGAACAAACAGTTTTCAGCAAGTGGCCATACGAGTGTGAAATAAGCAAACTGTTTTATCTGCTGCTACGCTGCTAGTAAATTTCTTCAAATTAATCCCAGCCTTAGAAAGTTGGTTGATTCCAACTGAAATGCTAAGCAATTTGACTCCTCTAGTCTCTAAATATTTGCCTTCGTAACCATGTTAAGCGCAGGTATATGTGTATATATATTTGTGATATTGTTGCTCTAACAGGTCTGGTTTCAGCGGTTTGAGCTAGCTCCCCACTCTTTGGCAACAGAAGAAGGTTAATGACCAACAACAACAGTAAATGGATTTTGAGAATTTTTTGAAAGGCGACAATTTAGGAGCAACTCGAATGCTCATACGCTGAATGGTCCGTAGCCCTCACGCACGCAGAGAGCGCCAACGTACTTCTAACCAACTCTGCTGCACGCCCCATCCAAAAAGGGCCCCCCAAAGATCTCTGAAATTCCTATGAGCATTGTCTGGTGTCTACCAAGGAGGATTTTTCAAGTCATTGATTTTTCCTCGATGCTAATTCACTGCTCTCCATGTTCGATATTATAAGTGCATTAGGACAGAGCCAACCTATTGTGGGTCTGATTCACTTCACTGTGAGCCCATCCTTATCCACACAAATGACGGGTAATTAGCAAGGGCCAACCTCTGAAGGGACAGAGTTCAGCTGCAGTTCAGGTTTGGATGCAACCCCCAAAAGTTGAGTGTTTTCCATGCACGCTGCAGGGATCCTGAAGAACTGTGCTGCTGGGAATCTTACAACAGACTTTCCATGTGCTCCTTGGGAGCGCCCCATTTTTACTCTCAGCCTGGATCCAAAACAGTGCGGGGGAGGGGAGAAGGGGTTTGTGTGACGTAGTGGGAGTACCTTGCTGGTTGCTGAGCTTGGGCTGTGAGTGACCCCCACTGGCTGCTGCCTGTACCACCGCCCAGCCGAGTAGCTGATGGGACAGGGAGGTGACCTGTTTGCCAGTTACCCCCAGGAAGAGGAACAAAGGAAGGTGGAATGCTGCCCCTGGCTGGGGGCAGGGCTGGAAGGGACGGTCTTTAGTTGCTGTCTGGGAAGCAGGGGAGAAGGAGCTAGGGAGGGGGCTGGGATTGTAGGGCCCAGCCACCCCCCATCTCAAGGGGGGGCACTGAGGCCTCTTAGCCCCAGTTCCTGTAACCAGATTACATCTGTGCTGTGCTGTATCCTGGAGGAGCAATAAACTCCCTCGATTCTACGGGCTGGTGGAGTCTGTTCGTGCCATTACGGGGGTGCAGGAGACGGGAAAACCCCAACGCGCCGTCACAGTTTGTCTAGCATCCAGGGCATTCTGGAGCAAGGGAAGGTGGGACCTTACAGCAGAAGAGCTATTTTAGAAAAGTGCCAAGTGCGCTTTTATTATTCCCAATAAGCACTGCAGCTGCATGCAGCACACACACACACACACACACACACACACACACACACACACACACAGTCATTTCCCTCAGCGTTAGGAGTTGTACAATTACAGAGTTGGCTCCTACCCCACTGAGCTGATAATCTAAGTGGACCAGCCCTGATTCAGACCTCAAGCAAGGACCACGACCAACTAGCCTGCGCTCAGGACGTGCGCTTTGGAGGTTTCTTTGATCCAGACCAGCGGACATCAGGGTATTGCTTCAGAAACGCCACAGGACGGCGAGGCGGCCCCGGCTCCAGAGAGGGGCAGTGCCGTAGGGAGCTTGTCGCCAGTTCTGAGGCTCTGTCTGAGCTGTATTGCAGCCACGCCCCGTGGCCTCACCCAAGGCCATTGTACCGAGCCCTGCAGATGCGTCACAAGAGACACGCTCTGTCCCTCCAGAGCGGACAGTTGAAGGAGAGCGCTCGGGGAAGAGGAGATCCTCCCCCATCTGTGCCACAGGGAACGGAGCCCCCAAGAGGCCGCTCGAGCATGAATACACGAAAGGGGACAGGCCCCGCAGGCCTGGTTTTAAAACCACAGAGGTGCACAGAGCTCCTGCAGGAGCCTCCACTCGCTCACCTCCTAGAGATGTGGCTCAGCACCTACGTTTCTGTCTCTGAGCATGTGCCCTGCTGGATGCCCTAAGCCACAGAGCCGTGCCTGACCTGGGCGTGGCGGAAGCAGGGGAGAAAGGTGCTCTCCCATAAGTTATGGGTGGGCCCCAATCCTGCAAGCTTACTCAGAGGGAGTCCACTGGATTGAGCCCCTCAGGAAAATACACACAGAGGAGGACGACTTCCCTCAGAACTGTTAGCTCCCCCCACCAGCACCTGTGGGGGGAGAAGCAGGTGGTCGGGGGTCTGCTCTCACCACTGAGCACCCTCAGTCTCTCCCACTGATGTGGCTCCAATGTGGATAAAGGAGGAGAGCCAGGGGAGCTAGGAGAGGGCTCCCCCCACAAAGCCACAGAGCCACACCCCTGCTTGTTCTCTCTGGCTGAAATGACTCCAAAGGGGGATGGCGGGAGAATAAGCCTTCTAAAGCATCTAAAAAAATCCCCAGGCAAATAAAGCAAAAGCACCAGGCAACCAATCCCCTGGAGCTTCCTTGGAGCTGGTCCAGCCGCTTCGGCTGCGATTTGCACGACGAAGGTGCCACCTGCTGAGGCGCGGGCGGCTTGCGAGAGGAAAACCTGGCTGAGCTCCCCCTTCACTTGGCCACCGATGCGCGGCGGCACCGTCACAACGTGGCTTTTCTTTGCAAAAGCGGGACTTTCGTGGTCACCTTGAAGACACAAAGGCATTAAAGCCCCTTTATCGAGGCAACAGACGTCGCATATTGATGAGCCCCCGGGGAAGGGGAATGTAAAACACAGATGCCCACAAGCTTTTCTTCGCGCAAGGCTGTGCAGGAGATAGCTGCAGAAAAAAAAAAACTTGCCCGTTTCTCTTCATTTCTTACACCTGCCTCTTTTCTCATCCGCATTTTAAAAGATCAAATTTGCCTCGCCAGAAATATCACTTGACGGATGCAATCCGAAAGCTGAGCTGGCAAAGGGACACCTCTGGAGTAGAGAGCAGCCTCTAATTTCCGGGGTACCGAAAACAGGGGCCACGCTCCCCGTCCCAAACTCCATCCCAACAACACCCCTGGGCTGACCAAGCGGCGGAACAGGGGAGCGTGTTTGACTTGGAGATAGACTTATCTCCCATGATGTTCTGTAATGCCAGCTTAGCAAAGAACGGCTGGTTGCTATTATGCAGTGCAGTGGGCACAGATGCCTGCATTACACTCGACAGACACACAGAGATGCATATGTCCGCTCCTGCCATCTGTACCCGCAGTGTGTGCACACAGATGTGCACAGAGACGCGGCACAGAAACGTCACACCTGTGCAGACGCGACACACGAAAGGAAAGAAGCCATCCCCGAGGTGGAAGAATGAACTGATCACAGTACCAAGAGGTGCCATCTGAGCTCAGGGAGAGGAAGGGCTGAAAAACAAGTCTTCCATTTAATAAAAAAGCTTCAAGCTGCAAAGATCCATCTAGCTCAGTGTCTTGTCTTCCGACAGTGGCCAATGCCAGGTGCCCCAGAGGGAGGGAACAGAACAGGGAATCCTCACATGCTCCCTCTCCCATCACCCATTCCCAGCCTCGGAACACCATTCCCACCAATCTGGGCTAACAGCCATTGATGGACTTAACCTCCATGAATTTATCTAGGGTTTCTTTGTTTTTTGGGGAACCTTGTTAAAGTCCTGGTCTCTACAGCATCCACTGGCGAGGAGTTCCACAGGTTGACTGCGCCGCATGAAGACAAATCTTCCTTTTGTTTGTTTTAAGCCTGCTATCTATTCATTTCATTTGGTGGCCCCTAGTTGTTATGTTGTGGGAATAAGTAAATAACTTTTCCTTGTTGACCCAGTGTGGCCATTCTTATAGTTCATTTCTAAGCTCTGCCACAGACTCCCTATGACCTTGGACATATCACTTAATCTCTCTTTCCCCTCCCCATAAAATCAAAGTAATAGAGAGTGAGAAGACATGAGGAGAGACATGAGGACAGGAGAGAAGAGGAGCATTTCCCCTCCAAAATGGTTACAGCCTCATTCTCCTTCCCATCACGCTCGTTACACATCCACAGACTTGCATCTGCTCCCAAAGCTGGTGGGTTTTCTCATCCTTGCTCACGTCCCGCACCAGGCTGTGATCAAATACACCGAGCAGCTGTGAAATCCGGCATCTGGACTCCGTATCAGCTCTGTTCTCAGGCACGCTGGCCTATGGAGATTTTCGAAGGGTCCCTGGGCAAGTGAGGATTCTGGACGAATGCTGCGTGTGCCAGATGGTTGGCACGGATTGGAATTTGCCCACCTGTGTTGCACGTCAGTGCCAGGGCAGCTGCTTTTGTTCAAACAGCTCTTTGAATTGAGGAGCAACATTTTGAGTAGAACTAGAAGGGGGGGGAATCTCTCACAGAAGTTGCTCGCTCCGCTAGTTCTTTGTGTTTGTCTCCTTGCAAATTGCCCCAACGCGCTTCCTGTGCATAAGCGAAAATGTCCAAGCAAAAAAGAACAAGCGGCTGGAAGAGTTAAACTAGGGACGATTTGGGAGCCAATTCTTGGCACTATGGGCCCCTTTGGGGGTATAAAGACAGAGGCTCTCGAGCACTGGAGAGCACCCCATAGGCAGGGGTTCTCCCAGGTGGCCTAGAGCTGGCTGTGCCAGACTAACCCCACCCCAATGCATGGACCTCAAGGTCGGGGTACATGCCAGGGGCGTGCCATGGGGACGAGGCACAGCCAGGGTACTACAGAACTCGGGCTCTCCGTGACTAATGCAATGGTCCCTAGGAGTTTGTTGCAGCTGAGTTTAAGTTAGTGCAGTCCTAGCTAGCCCCTGGACAGGTCAAGCGCCATGTGCTCACCCCCCTCCGATTGCGCATTACTGCACCACGCATGGCCCAAGCCGAAGGGGCCGTCAGGACCTTTGTGTATTTAAAAGAGGGGGAAACCGCCTGGGTCATGAAGGACCAACGAGCAGCGAGCGCAGGACGGGCTGTGCAGTGTGACTAGCTGGTCTCAGTCTAGTCCCGTGGAGGCAGGGGCCTTGCCAAAAAAACCAGCATCATGAAACCGGCCCCCAGAGCCGATTGGCTCAGGAGTGAGTGGCGGGGAAGAATTCACTCCCTCCCATTGGTCCATCCAGCTCAGGCCCTGCTTGTCCCTCAGCTCCATTCAGCCCACGGGGGCTCGGTGAACATTTAACACCCTGAGCCTTCCTGTCTGCCCTCCCTCGTGACCCAGCTCTGGGAAATTAGAGCAGCGCTCACTGGCAGCCTCGGTGCACGGGAGCCACGTTCTCCTGAGCCGACCATGATGCCCAGATGATTACAGGGCCTTCTGCTTTCCCTCTTTCCTCTTGCTTCTCTTCCCCCTCTCTAATGACGGATGCACAGCTGCAATCAAAAATAAACCCTCCCAAACAACAAACCTGTGAGTCACTTAGTAAATCGTGTCATAGCTACTTAGCCACTTTTGTTGATGTCCTTTTAGAACATGTTTCAAACCAATGTGGATAGATCCACAATCATCTTAATAAATAAAATGTTTAGGCAAATCTAGCCGAGGGAGAGAAAGATCTCTGCTGTAGTGAATGAGACACACACGCGCACACCCACTCCAAAAGGCGCTGCCTGTTCGTTAAGTGGTTGTTCCTAGTTCAGTTTTCTTGATTTCTCATCTTGCAATTAGGCAGTGTGGTCCTCACGGACAGAGCATCGGATGGGGACCCTAAAGATCTGGTTTCAATTTTGGCTCTGCTACAGATTTCCAGCATCACCTTGGGCAAGTCACTTTATCTACAATGTGCCTCAATGCCCTCTCTGCAACATGAGGCACAGAAAATCTCCCAACCTCGCAGAATTGTTGAGGATATAATCCGTGGATGCTTCTGAGTTAATCATGTCAGCACTTAGAAGTAATAACCATTAATGCTGTTACCAAGACCTTTATCTTCCTTTGGGTAAGCTTCAGCAGTACATTTTGCCAAGCAAAATATTGTGACCAGGATGCATTTGGAAGCTCTGTGTGCTAATGGAATTAATGGAAACTGTATGTGAGAAAAAACTCTGGCTAATCCCAGCCAACAGCCTTAACCCTCTGTGCACAGAACTATTTCTTCCTGGGCTGAGGGAATGTTTCAACCTGTTAGTAAAGTTGTGTGAAACGCTACAATTAGGTCCTGAGACCCTTGCATGGAGTTTGTGCAACCCCTGAGCTAGGCATTGATTAGAAGTCTCAAAGTGGGACTTGAACAATAATGCAAGATGTTGCCCAGATGGAATCAAAACGATCTACTTTCTCTTAGTTTCCACCCAGAACTGTAACTTGCTGAAAGTTCTGTGATCTTCCACACACCTAACCTGAGGTTCTGATCAATGTTCCCTCTAATTCTTTCCATCCATGTGCAGATTTTTCCCATCCATGTGCAGAATAAATGTTATGTGCACTGAGGCTTGTGCACCACCAGTAAAAACAAAAAAACCTAGCTATGGATGCTCTGCTAATCTGATGAGCAGCATCTGAAACTCTTGAGCGACCGCACAAGCACACAGCTAGTGAAATGTCTGGTTTAATAGCAAAACCTAATGCCAGCTGTTTTTCTCCTAAAATCATTCTGCCCTGGTCTCCTCCTGAGTAGAACCTGCCAATTAATCTACTGCAGTGATGGACAGTGACAAATGCACATTCACTGGCCTCGACTTGAACCCTCATCTTGATCCAAGAGATAAAAATGTCACAACGTGAACCACTCCAAAACGCTTTTTATCCAAGGGTCTCACGACACTTTACGAGTATTAACAAGTGAAGTCTCCATAATGCTCGCGCACTCACGGGGATAAAAAAGAGCCCAGAGAGTGTAGGGTAACTTTCCCAAGATTCATACAGCAGATCAGTGGCAGATCCCGAGCTAAAATCCAGGAGTCTTGCTGGCCAAATTCCTGCTTTGGCCACCAGACCAACACTCCCTCTGCCTGGGCTAAACCAAGGAAATAAAATAAAGATTGCCAGGAATAAAGCAACCGTCAATCAGCTGTGTCAATGGCTTCACAAAGAACTTGGAAAGGGGTGTGTGTGTCGATCCCAGTCATTCCTGGTCAGATGCCTTCCACACGGGAATTTATAGCTGCCACAGGAAGGTTAAATCTGTATTGTACAGACTGTGATTTTCTCCTTTCTGGGGGAAATAAATGCTAATATCCCTGAATCATTAGCCAGCTCCGAGCATCCCAAGGGGCAGCCGGGGTGTGAACAGGTCTGCACGCTCTAATATCCCTTGGCCTAGCAGTCTAGCAGAGACACTGCCAGCTGATCTGACCCGCTCAGCTACAGCCTGTCTTGGTAATTGTTATCATTATTACCCTTGACGTGTACGAGTAGCAGCGCCTCTGTCTCCCTGGCTGACAAGTCTCAGCAGCGCGCCCCGGATGCCTCCTCTTCACTCAGTGGCAGCAGGCGCCAGACAATTCCGTCTTCTCCAGATAGCCGACCTTCGAGTGACAATGAGTGATTCCTGGCAGCAGGGCAAACAGCTCCTGGATTGGCCTGGGGCACTAAGCGCCACTAGAGCCAAGCCGACCAGCCCCCAGAATCACGAATAATGGAGAGTTCCCAGCGAGAGCTGAAATCCCCCTGAAGATGCCGCTGATGGATCTTCCTCCAGGGGCTCTGTGGGCACCTGCTCCAGCCTCCAGACCCACAGGCCAGCCTGGGATAAGGACTGCTGGGACTCCACCGCCAGTCTGCTTCCAAGCCAAGAGGCTTCCCGGCCAGCAGGCAGCTCCTCAGCGCACACTTTATGCCTGGCAGGCAACCGTACCCATCAAAGTCCCCAGCGGTGGGGAGATGGTGCTGACGGAAACCAGGATCCAGACCCACGCCTAGAGAAGCTTCAGTTTCGCATCAGCTCCCAGTTCTGTCGCAGAGACTGCCCCGGAGCAACGCACCCATCCGCTGCACCCTGAGCACAGCTTCCTGACCACCGGTCCCCCTCCTTGCTGGCTGCACATCTGTCCTCCTAGGTACCACAACAGCTCGGGCGTGCTCAGCCTCCTTTCCCGGTCAGTGGCACTCAGCGCAAACCAACAAGCAATGTTCATGGTGGAGCCGGGCTTTCGCCGTAACAGCGCGACTGTGTCAAGAGGCCTCCCGTCGCCCGGGCCGCAGACAGCACAGTGAGCCAGGACTGGTGGCCGCGCACGAACTTTCTGGGCCAGGCCGCTAACTAAAATCACGCTGGACCACGGACGTTGCCAGACTAGAGAGGTTTGACCTGTTCTGGAAAACTACAATCTCTCATGGATTAAAGGGGGCTGCATCCAGCCTGGCTCTGGGTGTTGCCTGGGAGGCCCAGATCTGATGGACAATTCCTGACTCCCTGGATGTCTAGGAGCATCACTGAGCCAAGTGCTTAGTGCCACGTGCTGCTACTTGGAGACGGGTCTGGTTTCCAAGAGGGAGAGAGGAGCATACTGAGCCCTGGGAGCAGGAACACACAGTTCAGGGGACGTGTCCCAGAGCTCTGCCTGTGACACAGCTCCAAGGAGGGGAGGGGAGAAAACTAAATTGCCACACGCAGCCACGTCCCCTCACTTGGTTCTCAAACAGAACGGGAGTGTTTCCCGCTCCCCTCACGCAACACGGGGGCGGGCTCTCTTGCTCTGGGGAAGGGCGAAAGGGCAGGGCAGCCGTCTGCTGCTCTGGGACGCCTGGACAAGGGGGCACCGACCCCACCAAGCAGCTGGGGCCGCCTTTCAAAGAGAATTGCCGTTCTCAGCGGAACTGATAACCTCTCCTGTCCCTTATCCCACAGGCCTGACGCCCGCTGCATAAGCAACACATGCAGCCAGCCCGGCCAGCGATCTGTAAGATTTATCCCCTCAATGGTTTCAACGTGGGGCCAAATGCAGCTCTGGGGGGCAGCGGCAGCAGGCAAGTCCATGCAGGAGGCCGGTAGAGGAGAATGAACACACTCCCCCAGGCACCAAGAAATGGCTTCACCTTCTGCTCCCGGGGTGAGGCATGCTGCTCTGCACAGCCTTCTCCGACAGACACGCCTCCTGGGCCCACACAACCCCTGCACCCACAGGCCCCCCTCGCGGGACAGGATGAGAGAATCCACCCCCGACACTGATTAGTCACATTTGCGCAATTCAGTTATTGCCCTGTGATACAGCCCCTGCACGGCCACAGAGAGCAGGGATTTCCCTACACACACCCCATGGGGGTGCATACCCCCCCTGGATTTCCACACACACACACACACACACACACACACACACACACACACACACACACACACAGTTTTGTGAACTATGGTGCCATGCAGCTCACCTTCACCCTCAAGGTCTCACCCCTCATCGGCCCTGACACCCCACCATGTAAATTCGAACACGCCCCCAATTTCAATTCCTGGGGAGGCTCCTGGTGGGTGGGCAATAAAACGGCGGCAGTTCACCAGGGTTAGCTCCTGGTGGGCCACTGCTGCTGTATTTACCAGCACCTCCACAGGTGCGGGTGAGCACAGTCCCCATGGACAACAGGAGCTATGATGCTGTACCTGCAGAGGCGCAGGTAAATACGGCGGTGTGGGGGCCCAGATCTGGCCCCCGGGCCGATATTTGCCCACCCCGGATATAGGTTCACGATCCCGTTTATAATTCTCCCTTGCATGACAAGAAACACAATTCCTATTCCGCCCCATGCCAGCCGTAAAGGGAGAGCGTCTTTGCGAGCCTGTCTCTTGGGGAAATCTTTGGCAGTAAGGGTTCTTTGAACCACACATCAGAGCGACAGATCACATTGCAGGGATGGTGGCTATTCCCCACTCAGGAACGGCTGCCAGTTTGGACACACATGAGTCTGCAACCCTGCATGGGCCAAAGCTCGGAACACAATGCCACTGCGTTTGAATGGCACAGGGTGAGCCACGGGGGAACCAATAAAATGAGAGTTCACAGTCTGATTTAAAACTTTCCAAGCCCAGAAACTGAATTAAGGCAGCCAGCCTGCCCCAAGGACACAGAAATAACTTGGCCTAGAAAGAGAGGAGCTGTTCCCACCCACCTGCTTACACATGGGTAGAATATTTTATTAAAGCTCATGTTAGAATTCTAGAATACGCGGGTGTCACCAGGCGCTAAGATTATCCACGAAGTTCAGTGTTAACTCATAAGATACATACAGTACCTAGTCTGCACTAACATTTAGGTGAGTAAATTTAACCCTATAGATTAGGATATTATCAGCCACATATTTGGGTACATCACTCACAAAAAGCTATACAGAGAGTTGATCACAGAAAGCCAATACAGGAAGGCGTGTCGATTGTTCCTTAGGGACTGAGGGCTCGGGATATGGATTGTGTTTTTTAAGGAACAACCTGCCAGGGAAGTTTGTCAGTTTGCCTACTAAAAGCATATTGACTCCACCCACTCACTGCACCTTAAAAGCACGCAAGTGCCCCAAACGCTGGGAGCCCCTCCGTGCCGCCATGTGCTTGCCTTTGGTAGCAGGAGAGAGATGCTGGCGTTGGATGGAAAAGGCCCGCCACCAGGAAGCAGCAGGGTCTAGCACTAAGTAGAGGAGCGAAGGAATGTCAGGACTCCTAGCTCTGCTATTTTAACCCCTTAGCCAAGCGAGGTCTCAGTTTGTGCAGCACACCAGGGCTATGGCTACACTCGCAGCTTTGTGCGCAAAAAATATGCAAATGAGGCTAAGCGTGGAATATCACGGAGACCCATTTGCATACCTAATGAGCCGCCATTTTTGCAGAAGAAGCTCTTGCGCCAGAAGGAGCAGTCTACACTGCCCCTTCTTGCGCAACAGAAACCCCCTTGCGCAATACCGTTCTTCCTGAAAAGTAATCGGCGTAACAGCATTGCGCAAGAGGGTTTCTGTTGTGCAAGAAGGGGCAAGAGCCTCTTCTGCAAAAATGGTGGCTCATTAGGTATGCAAATGGGGCTCGGCGATATTCCACACAGCCTCATTTGCATATTTCTCACGCAAGAAGCCACGTGTATAGACTTAGCCTAAGACTCTCAAGTAGGTTTTAAGATCTGTAACGGCTCTAAAACTGGCAACCCTCAGGCCATCAATAGCCTGAGCATTTTTGCAACCCAGCTTGGCAGTCCATGCAACCTAGGTCATGAGTTCAAAGCCCCCGATCTAGAACATTTTCTAAGGCACTCAGAAGAAATCAGCCACGTACTGGGGACATCGGAGATTCTTAAAGGAATTAGCCAAGGAAAAGCCCAGGAGCGGCTGCAAGGCAGGACTGCGGCAAGCTGGCAGCTCTGGGCGTGTGGAGGGGGAGCGGACCTAGGGGCCGGCGGGCGCGGCGTCCCACGAAGCAGAGCTGCGCCATCGCTGCTGATGTCCCGGCGGAATCGCCCTCCCTCTGGGCTTCATTTCAGACTCCAGGGCTGTCATTACAGGGGGCGAAAATAGCCACTTGCTCACTCATCTGTGGGCCCATTTTCATCCACGCTTCCCAAGCCTGTCCACAGGGTGCTGCCCCCAGGCCTGTGTCTCCCTGCTTCGCTAGATCCAGCCGGCACCTGTCTGACAAACCTACAAGCCCTCATCACAGCCATCCCTCTGCAGGGCTCAGGGACACGCTGGGTGCATGCAGGATTTTGTCCCTTGCAGACTTTCCATCTTAGGCAAGGAGTGCTACTCGGCACGTCCTCCGGCCCCCCTCTCCCATCCGACCCGCGAGCGCTCCCTGGAACAACGCCACCAAGGGAACGCACTAAGGTCCAAAAAAAGGGCAATGAAAATGATGAGGGGTTTGGAACAGGTGCCCTATGAAGAGAGAGTAAAAAGACGGGGACTTTTCGGATTAGAAAAAAGGCGATTAAGGGGGGGATATGAGAGAGGTCTATAAAACTATGACGGGTGTGGAAAAAGTGAACAAAGAAAAGTCATTTACTTGTTCCCATCACATAAGACCTAAGGGTCACCAAATTAATAGGCAGCAGATTTAAAACAAACAAAAAGGAAGTTTTTCTTCACACAGCGCACAGCCAACCTGTGGAACTCCTTGCTGGAGGATGTGGTGAAGACCAGGACTTTGACAGGGTTCAAAAAAGAACTAGACACATTCATGGAGGTTAGATCCATCAATGGCTGTTAGCCAGGATGGGCAGGGATAGTGTCACTAGCCTGTGTGTGTGTCAGAGCCTGGGAATGGCTGACAGGAGAGGGATCACTTGATGATTACCTGTTCTGGCTTTGGCCACTGTTGGAAGACAAGACACTAGGCTGGATGGACCTTGGGTGTGACCCAGTCTGGCCGTTCTTATGTTCTTTTCTCCCCAGCACAGTCCATCTGGGCACAGATCCCTGGCCAGCAACAGGGCTGCCGGTACAGCCCCTGGCAGCGGGACACATGCTTCTGACTCAAGTACCTCAGACGGTGCTTCTTCTGGGGGACCGAGGGCTCTGGGTTGCCGGCAGAACTGAGAGTAGCGATGAGGTGCAGCGGCAGAGCTAGGGAGGGTCCCAGGACTGGAACAGGAAGGGGCAGAACGAGAGCGGTGAGAGCTAGATCAGCGCGTGCTTGTGAGGGAAGGAAAGCCGGCACTCCGCCTGTCTTGGGCCAATACTGCCCTTGAAAGGCTCGGAGATGGGTCTGCGCCCCAGGCAGCAGGCTGGCAATAATATAGGACACCTGTCCTCATACAGCCCATCTCCCATCCCCCAGAAATACCACCTCTCTGCCTCCGTGTGAACCCCTGGAGCACCGCACCCTCTGCTGGTGAGGCAGGGAGGGGCACATCCCACAGCCGCCTCACTGGCATCTCTTGGGTCACAGGCTTGAGGGGAGGAGGAAGCAGTGTTGCTACAGATGGAGCACAGCTGCCTGGCTTGTTGCAGGCTCTGACCTTTCCTGTCACCAGTCCTCCGGGGAACAGGCAGCCTTCCCCGCACCACTGTCTGTCTCACATCACTTACACACAGCGAGCTAATTGGCCTCGAGCTGCTACTAATGGAAGCGGAACCTGGAGCTGTGTCAGGCACGGTGTATTTCTGCTGTCACTGCCTGCATGCGCCCTTAACTCCTTCTGCATCACACCTGACCCAGGCAACGGGGACAGCTCTCTGGAAGCCAGTCACAGGCACGTCCTGCGTGAACAGCCAGACTGGGTCAGACCCAAGGTCCATGCAGCCCAGTGTCCTGTCTGCCAATAGTGGCCAATGCCAGATGCCCCAGAGGGAGGGAACAGAACAGGGTATCATCCAGTGATCCCTTTCCTGTCACCCATTTCCAGCCTCTGACAAACAGAGACTGAGGACCCTGTTCCTACCCATCCTGGGTAATAAGCATTAACAGATCTAACCTCCATGAATCTATCTAGCTCCTTTTTGAATTCTGTCAATGCCCTGGCCTTTACAACATCCTCTGGCAAGTGGTCCTGCAAGTTGACTGTGCATTGCATGAAGAAATACTGCCTTTTGTTTGTTTTAAACCTGCTGCCTATTCATTACATTTGGTTACAACTAGTTCTACGGAAGCAAGTCGATAACTCTTCCTTTTTCACTTTTTCCACACCTGTCATGATTTTATAGACTGCTGTCATAAATCCCTATAGTCATCTCTTTTCCAATCTGAAAAATCCTAGTTTTATTAATTGCTCCTCATACAGCACCTGTTCCATACCCCTATTTTTTCCCCCCTTTACTGAACTTTTTCCAATGCCTAGATATATTTTTGGGGTGAGGCAACTACATCTGCACACAGTATTCCAGATGGGGGCACACCATGGTTATATATCGAGGCCTTAAGATTCTCTCTGTCTTATTCTCTATCCCTTTTCTAATGATTCCTAACATCCTATTTGCTTTTTTGACTGCCGCTGCACAGAGGGGATGTTGTCAGAGAACTCTCCACAGTTACTCCAAGATCTCTCTCTCGAGTGGTAACAACTAATTTAGTCCCCATCATATTGTATTATACTTGCGATTATTTTTTTCCAATGTGCATCACTTTACATTTATCAACATTGAAATTCAACTGCCAGTTGGTTGCCCCGTTTGGTGAGATCCTTTTGAAGCTCTTCACAGTCTGCTGTTGTCTTAAGTATCTGGAGAAGTTTAGGATCGTCTCCAATTTAGCCACCTCTCTGTTTGCACCTTTCTCCAGCTCATTTATGAATATGTAGCAACAACGCGCTCTGCCATTGGCCCGTTTCCACCAGCCAGCATCCTTCCCCCACAGCCTCCGCGTGTGCGGACTCCTCCAGTGCAGCGCGTGAAATTTGATTTGTGATGATCAACCAGAGGGGAGGCAGGCCCAGAATTACCACAAAGTGTTAATTTCACATCCTTCCAGGCCTGCTTCCTGCAGCAAGGATTTCCTGTGGGGAGTATGGTAGCAGGGGAGTCCCATTCCCGGAGCCTAGCCAATACCGTCTGACGCAGCCCTGGCTCCCTTTGCTCTGCCCCAGCAGGAGTAAGAGGCAAAAAGAGCGCTCCCCAGCAGGATCCGTTCCCTGCTGCCAGCTCCGTGTGGCCGGGGTCCAGCGCCACGCGATCGTTCCCCAGCTGAGCCCACGGCTGGCCCAGGCAAATTCCCACCTGGGGTGAACCACATTTGTGCCTGGCTGGCAAATGGTGCTGCAAGACGTCCCGTTTATACCCCTAGGAAGCTGCTCTTTGGAACCCTGGCCCCTGGGGAGAACACAGAAGCGTTACCAGAAACACGACAAATCAGGGACCTTCTGGGCAGCCGTAACATTAACTCCCCCCTCATCTATCACCTGCCTTCAATGCCGCTACCTCTCTCCCTACCGGCAGGGCAGGCAGGCAGGCTGGCTGAGGTGCTTACGAGCCCATGCACCTCCCTTTGCCTTGGCACAGCCTTGCTTCCAACGCCGCGTTGTCCTGCTGAACCACCTGCCACGACAGCAGCCAAGGAGGCCCCGAACGCCTCATAGCTAAGAAGTCCTGCATGGCAGGAGCAGCCTTTCCTACAAGCATGGCAGCCACCCAGGAGAGATTTCAATGCCACCCAGCTGATTAGCCCACCATCAGCAGCCTGTGTTTCCACGGGTGGTGGACATCCCTCGGTGCACAGAACAAAATTGATTCTGCACATGGGTGGAAACTATTAGAAAGAACATTGGTCATGAGTAAAGTTTACTCCCCAGGGGGGCCCTGTGAAATCAGAGAAACACAGAAACAGCCGGAATGGATCACTCCAAGCATCCTGCTAGCCCAGTGTCCTCGCTCAGTCAGTGTCCAGAGAAGGGGTAAGAAACCCTGCGTCCGGCGGGTGAGGCAATCCTTCCCATAACTAGGGCTCATGCTGATCTTAGTAGCTATTAATTGGCTTCAGTCCTGAAGCACAAATCTTGGCTAGGCTTAAACGAAAGCAGAAGTTAACCCCCTACCTTTCCAACCCAACCTGCTCTGCGTTCCCTTCCCCTTTTGGGTCCGAGAGCCCTGACTGCTGTTTTCCCTACGCACGCTACCCAGCGGCCAATTATTCCTCGGCTCCGCTGGAACGAGCCGGCGCTGGCTGACAGAGTCCTGAACTCCTTGAAGTTATTTCAAGACTTGTCAGGGCTCGTGCCTGGGGAAGCGGTTTCCCTTGTCTTGTTACAAAAGCTAGGCACAGGGTGAGTTATGGGGAGCCTGGATGCGCACATATTCTGATAAGGGAGAATAATAACTTGTCAAAGATATATATGTTATGTGTTTTCTTTCCAGACAGAATATATATTGGGATAATTCATCAACTTGCCTGGCACTGGCCAGGAGTGGGGCGGGGGGAACAGAATCATAATCAAAAGAAGCCGATGTAGAAAAGTCCCTTTGCAGTCAGTGCTGTTTTGCCCCCGTATAGTTCTGCTCTGAATTGTGTGTATTAGGGTCTCTTCAGACTGCTCCTGTGCTGTCTCCTCCATACTCCCAGACAGAAACTAACCCACTCACTTCCAGCCCTGGCCCCCCCCCTCAGCCAGGGCTCCACTCCCCTTCTTCCCATTGTTCCGCTCCCTGGGAGATCACTGGTCAGACAGGTTCGAAGCCCCCTTGCATAATGACTCATCCCCTGCCCTGCTGGGCCGTGCTGCAGACAGCAGCCAGTGGAGGTCACTCACAGCCCACTGCCCAGCATAGCAACCAGCAAGGTACCCCCCACTATGTCACAGCCGGTCTCCTAACCAATCTGCCTGTCCTGCGCTCATGGCACGTGCCACACTGCTCTGCCGAAGAGCCCCCTTCCTGTCTGCAGGCCCACAGGCTGTTCCAGACTCCTGCTACAGAGAGGCCGAGAATGCCACTGGCGTGGTCCACATTGACACAGCACCGTGGCCCACCGTTCATTAAGGGACATGCCCAAAGCCCCCAAACACACATGCTGCATCCAGTTCAAAGCCCGGCCTCTAGAGGAGAAGCATCACAGGGCAGCTTGAGACATAACACAAGTCCCTCAGAAATAAGCACATAAGGCAGGTTTCTGGTCCCACTCCCAGCTCCACGCAAAGCATCTGTAATCGCCACCGGGCAGGTTTGAACCTGGGACCTCGGAAGCGGAGTATAGGAGCCTCTACCCTCTGAGCTAAAAGCCAGTGGGCTCCCAGCCCCTGCTCTAGAGGTCTCTTGGTCTTCACTGTTGCTGTGGTCTAGGTACCACTTGCATTGCTCAGTAACCACACTAGGTGTGGGGGTTACACATGCACCCAGCACAGAGCTTGTTTTCCCACAACGAAGGGCTCCACTCCTCACTGACGCCTGAAATTTGGGCCCCGGAAATCAAGCTGCTTTTGTTTTTCTTCCTACTGATTTTTTTGGGGGGGGCGGGAAGGGGGGACCAATTCTCCAGGGCAGCGACTGGGCGTTTCCCCTCAAGGCTCTGAGCACAGCATGGCTGGGCAACAGCTCCTCTGACAACACAGACTATCTAATGGCCCTCTAACCCGACCCATCCACGTGGGGATTTTTGCCGCCCATGTGCGGAATACTTTGTTTCCCTGCACCCCGAGGCATGTGCGAATGGGCACCACCTTGAGAAACAAGCCTCACTGTGGGTGCTCTGCGGATCATCAGGGCAGCACTGGAATCTCTCCCGAGCGGCCACACAACGCACAGGGAACGCTGTTGCAGGGCGGGGCTAGGCTCACAAGACACAATTAGCCAAGTTAGAATCTGGCCCCGATTCCAGGGCTATGAATCCTCACTCCTGTGAAAAATGCAGAGTGCTCTGTACTAGGGACACCTCTTGTGTTTCACCTGACGGACAATAACCTCTGCAGGGCAGCTTCCGAAGCGCCAGACCCAACAGGATGAGCACTCCCAGCTGAACCACCCACGCCACTTACACGTTCCTTGGCTGTGCACCCCCCAACCACAGGCTGGGCCTACCACTCCCTATCTCCTGCCGGAAGCCTCCCCCGGGCAAACCACCCTGATGGAGATGTAACCAGAAGGAATGGAGCTTGCCACAGCAATTCATTTTGCTTTAAAAAGACAGACCCATGCAAGGCGGCGTCAGCATCGTGGAGGGACACGAAAACAACGTCTCCTATTAAGCAGACTGCTACAAACCCCAAACAGGTCAGGGGGAGACAATGCAGGGGCTTCTCAGCCCTTTTTCAGATGAGTAATTACCCGGCGCTGGGGTGGCGAGGTGTTCTTTCGTCTTTTGTTTACCCCCATTAGTTCCTTGTGTCTCCAAGCCCTTCCTCATCCATCTCCTCCCACGATAATTAAAGAAGGAAAACAGTAATGAAGAATTACAGGCAGCGCAGTCCATCAGTTTGAGAATCGCTGCTTTGGTGCATACTAATGCCACGGGCCATTCCCTTGCCCCTTCCGCAGCCATGGAGAAGACACTAAGCTTCTGAACCTCAGCTATTGGAGAATTCTGTGCGGGTTGGCCCAGTGTGGTACAGACATACCCCTGGCTCCCAGGAGCCACCTCTTCTCCTAGGCACTGAACGATGGGGCGTTCCAAGCTCTACAAGGAGCCTGGTGTGTTAAGAAAGGAGGCTGGGAAGGTCTCCCCCGCATGAGCACAGGAACCTAGGAGCCAAGCGTCTGGCCCCCGTTCAGCAAGACACTTTTAGCGCATTCTCGAGTGCCATCCATTAAGCAGGTGGATGGCTCCAGATTCATTTAGGGTCCCACTGGCAGAGCCAGTGAAGTCCCCCAGGGATCTGTCCTGGTACTTGTGCAAGGGCAGGGGGGTCAACCGTGAAGTGGCAAAGTTTGCAGAGGATGCAAAATTATTCAATCGAGGCAGATTGCAAGGAGTTACAGGGGGATCTCACCAAGCTTAGGTGCCTGCACCAACATGACAGATGAAATTCAACATTGACAAATGCAGCACAATGCCCATTGGAAAACAGAACGCCAGCTACCCACCTACGATGGGGTCTAACTTAGCTGGTACCCGCCAAGGAAGACCTTGGAGTCACTGTGGATAATGCTCTGAAAAACTTTAGCTTAACAAGCAGCCAGAGTCAAAAAGTTCCTCACATTCTGTAGCAGGAAACGGCTAGAAAAATAATACAGAAAATATCACACCTATTTAAATCCATGATACACTCACACTTCGGATACGGCATCCAATTCTGGTCACCCCATCTCAGAAAAGAACATAACGGCAGTGGAAAAGAGTCAGAGAAACATGGCCAAGAGTACAGAACAACTTCCACACAAGGGGAGACTAAAAAGACGAAGGCTGTTCAGATTCAAGGGGAGATGATGCAGGCCTATAAAATCATGGCTGGTGCAAAAAAAGCAGAGAGAGAGAAGTGTTACCCTTTCCTGACCACAGAATCCAGGGGTCACCCAGTGGAATGGGCAGGCAGCAGGTTTCATGCAAACCAGAGAAAGCACTTTTCCCACAGCATGAATAATGAACCTGTGGATGGGATGTTGGAAGGCCAAGAACACAGCTGGGTTCACAAAGAACTGGGGGTGTTCCTGGAGGATTGGTCCATCAATGGGGATTCACCCAGACAGTCAGAGATGGAACCTCGTGTGCAGGGCGACCCTAAATATCCTCCAGAAGCCAGGAGAGGACAGGCCTGGCTCTCTGTTCTTTACGCTCCCCTGAAGCTCGGTCAGAAAGAGGATGCTGGGCTAGACGGAGCCTTGATCAGTCTCAGTCTGGCCGTTCTGCGGGGTCGTAAAGATGCTGAGAGGGAGGCTTTGGAGAAAGGCAGTTTCGCCGAGGGTAGCAAGGCAGGAAGAGGAGATGCCTCCAGACAGGTGCTTTTGGAAAGCGAGTGCAGGGTGGGACATCCCAAGCCAATGCTGAGCTTAGTTAGGATAAATAACCACGGCTCTTGGCAGTGCAGCCATGAGGCCCTGGTGATGGGCCCCTAGCTGTATCCACAGCATCTCGTTGACCTCTGTAGACACTCACTCCACCTTGCAGCCTTCCTGCCCTTATTCCATGCCTATCCCATAGGCCTGGCTTTCTTCCTGCTTCGCCCTCTCTGGTGCAGAATGCAGCAGCTGCCTCTTGGTTAGCCCTACGAAGTGAGATCTCTCCTGCTCTTTCACCTTCCGTCCTTTGTCTGTCGTGTCTATTTAGATGTTCATTCCGCAGGAGAGGACAAAGCCCTGGCCGGGTTGATTGAGTTGGGGTTGGTCCTGCCTTGGGCAGGGGGCTGGACTTGATGACTCCTGAGGTCTCTCGATGACGCTGAGAGGGGCTGTCTCTCGTGCAGTCTCTGTACAGCACACTGGGGCCCTGGCCTTGGGTACGGCATCTAGACGCTACCATCATGTAATTAATGAATAATAGCGGGTGTAGGACAAGCACAAGGGCCCCATTTAAAGACAAGAAGGTGACGTTTTCGAATGATCCCAGAGCGGCTCAGCATTTCCAGCCCCTCTCCCCCAGCAGGGACGTATCTACTTTACACCAGGCACGCAGACGCTCTCTGGAGCGTCCAGGGGCCCAGGAAACGGGATCTCCCCCTGGGGGAAAGGCCACGGAGAGCTCTCCGGGAATCGGTAAATATTTGCCACCAGCGCAACACACTCCACCAACAGGTAAAGCCCTCGGCTAGTTTATGACAAAGGAGCCCAGCTGCGGCGCTGCCTTCCCCGGCTTTGTTTCCCTAGCAACCGAAGGCTGCGGGATGCACACTTAATAACAGAAGAGGCTGATGTAAATAAGATCCCTGGTAGTCGAGTTTCGCTCTGCACAGACCGAAGGCAAAAGGGCCGGTCCTCCAGGGACAGGCTCAGCTTAAAAAGGAATAAAACCACTGACCTGGGAAACGCGGCAGTGACATTTTGCGGCGGTGCACGCGCAGCTTTGCTTCCTGCGTTTCAATTTCCCCCGCCAAACGAGAACTCGGCTTGCCACGGCACAAACCTCTGGGAATCACGCTGCCGCGGGTGGACGGCGGGGTTCACCGCGCTTTGCTCCTGTGCTGCCCAAGCCAGAGGAGAGGCCTGCCGTCCACATGCTGGGGGAGTGAATGCAGCTTCCCTCCCCCTGCCTTTAAAGCCAAGGGCAGATCCCCCTCCTGTTTCAGTCTGGGCAGCCCAGCATGGGGGAGGCAGCCCAAAGTCCAGTGGATGCTGGGGCATGGTTGCAGGCAGGCTGGCTGAGGCCCTGTTGACTCACACCAGAGTGATGCAGGTTAGTTGGGGTGAGCAAAGGGACACTAAGCTGGGGGAAGAGGTAGATATCCTGGAGGACAGAGATAGGGGCCAGAGGGACCTAGACAGATTGGAGGATTGGGCCAAAAGAAATCTGATGAGGTTCAACAAGGACAAGTGCAGAGTCCTGCACTTGGGACAGAAGAATTCCAAGCATAGTTATAGGCTGGAGACCAGCTGTCTGCTCAGCAGTTCAGCAGAAAAGGACCTGGGGATCACAGTGGATGAGAAGCTGGAGATGAGTCAACAGGCGCCCCTGTAGCCAAGAAGGCTAGCAGCATATTGGGGGGCATTAGGAGGAGCATGGCCAGCAGATCCAGAGAAGTGATTATTCCCCTTTATTCAGCGCTGGTGGGGCCACATCTGGAGTATGTGTCCAGTTCTGGGCTCTCCACAACAGAAAGGATGTGGACGTGTTGGAGAAAGCCCAGCAGAGAACAACAGACACTCAGGTGCCCTTGCGCCCCCCTCAGTCCACTCAGCTCACCCCTCAGGTGTTGATCACCAGCATCATGTCAAAGGCCTGCTCCTCCCCCTCCATCCTAGCCGAGTCTCCATGCCCTTCCCCCCTTGCTCTCCTTCCAAAAAGGTGGGCTATTTCCTCCCCAACACAGATGCCCAGGTTATAGCTGCTCTCGGGGCCCCCTCATGAGCAACCGTGAAAGAGGGGGGTGGAGCCATGTGAAGAGACACCCAGCCCTTGAAACGCTTTCTTCTGCAAGCCCGGTGGCAGTACCCACCTCCCTGAGAGCTGGTATTTCCTGTCGGTGGCGGACTCTGGGCACAGGAAGCGGAAGGTCGCCATGTGCGTGAAGAAGGGTGGCCCGAGCGAAGACATCTGACAGAACGCACCCCTGGACGTGCAAGTGAGACCATTGCAAACCACACACTGAACGCACCGACGGGGAGAGCAATGGAAGGGGAGGGTCTCTTACACCCTCTAACACCCCACATTCCCCTGTGGTCTCTTACACCCTCTAATACCCCACTCTGACCAGGACCTTCCCACCTTTGTGAGTGAGTCAGAGTGTAACTGGTCTTCCAGAAGGATTTCCCTAGCCCTCTTGTGCCCGGAGATCCAGCATCCCTCTAGCTCCCTTCCAGGACCCCTCCTCTGTCTAGGGCTGTGTCTAGACTACATGCCTCTGTCGGCAGAGGCATGTAGATTAGACAGATCAGCAAAGGCAAATGAAGCCGCGATTTAAATGATCGCGGCTTCATTTACGTTTACATGGCTACAGCGCTGAGCCGACAAACAGCTGATCAGCTGTTTGTCGGCTCGTGCGCTAGTCTGGACGTTCCCCCTGTCGACATCAAAGCCCTTTGTCGGCAGCCCCGTTATTCCTCGTGGAATGAGGTTTACCGGGGCTGCCGACAAAGGGCTTTGATGTCGACAGGGGGAACGTCCAGACTAGCACGCGAGCCGTCAAACAGCTGATCAGCTGTTTGTCGGCTCAGCGTGGCAGCCATGTAAATGTAAATGAAGCTGCGATCATTTAAATCACGGCTTCATTTCCCTTTGCCAAACAAATCTACATGCCTCTGCCAACAGAGGCGTGTAGTTTAGACGTACCCTAGGTGAGATCTGTCTGTGCCATTTATAGCCCCTTGCCTCCCTTTTAGCTGTTCAAACTCACGGGGGTGAGGAACCTTTTTTGAGCCGGGGTCACTGTCCCACAGAAACATCAGATGGGGGCGCACAAAAGCAAGAAGAAAGAAAAAAGCTGAGAAGCAGAAAGACACTCCCCACAGGCCCCTCGCACTCCAGAGTGGGGGAGAAGATTTTGTGGCCCCCCCGGCTCTGTGGTGGGGCCAAAAGTGAGGGGTTCGGTGTGTGGGAGGGGGCTGCTGGGATCTGGCCAGGAAGGTGCAGGAGTGGGTTGGGGTGGGTGCAGGAGCAGGGTGGGAGTGCAGGGTCTGGGTGACGGTGGAGTGCTTACCTAATGCAGCTCCCCAGGGACCCACCTGGCTCCATTTGATACGGTCTCGCATGATATTCTTATTGATCAACTAGGTAAATATAACTTAGATAGGGCCACAATAAGGTGGGTGCATAATTGGCTGGATAACCGTAGTCAGAGAGTTGTTGTTAACGGTGCTAAATCCTGCTGGAAAGGGATAACAAGTGGAGTACCTCAAGGGTCTGTTTTGGGACCCGTACTGTTCAATATCTTCATCAATGATGTAGATATTGGGATAGAGAGTACGCTTATTAAGTTTGCAGATGATACCAAACTGGGTGGGGTTGCGACTTCTTTGGAGGATAGGGACATAATTCAAAATGACCTTAGCAAGTTAGAGAAATGGTCAGAGGTAAACAGGATGAGGTTTAATAAAGAGAAATGCAAAGTGCTCCACTTAGGAAGGAACAATCAGTTCCATACATACAAGATGGGAAGCGACTGTCTAGGAAGGAGCATGGCGGAAAGGGATCTAGGGGTCATAGTGGACCACAAGTTGAATATGAGTCAACAGTGTGATGCTGTTGCAAAAAAAGCAAATATGATTCTAGGTTGTATCAACAGGTGTGTTGTAAGCAAAACTCGTGAAGTCATTCTGCCGCTCTACTCTGCACTAGTTAGGCCTCAGCTGGAGTACTGTGTCCAGTTCTGGGCGCCACATTTCAAGAAAGATGTGGAGAAATTGGAAAGGGTACAGAGAAGAGCGACAAGAATGATTAAAGGTTTAGAGAACATGACCCATGAAGCCAGGCTTCATGAACTGGGCTTGTTTAGTTTGGAAAAAAGAAGATTAAGGGGAGACAGGATAGCGGTTTTCAAATATCTAAAAGGGTGTCACAAGGAGGAAGGAGAAAATTTGTTCCTCTTGGTTTCTGAGGACAGGACAAGGAGTAATGGGCTTAAAGTGCAGCAGGGGAGGTTTAGATTGGACATTAGGAAAAAATTCCTAACTGTCAGGGTGGTCAAACATTGGAATAAATTGCCAAGGGAGGTGGTGGAATCTCCCTCTCTGGAGATATTTAAGAACAGGTTAGACAGACATCTGTCAGGGATGGTGTAGACGGAGCTTGGTCCTGCCTTGAGGGCGGGGGGCTGGACTCGATGACCTCTCGAGGTCCCTTCCAGTCCTATTATTCTATGATTCTATGTCCCCTAGTCTCCCATGCACCCTCTGCTGCTCCTATTGGCCGCAATTATGATCAGAGTAGTGGGGGGAAGCCTCTGGGCAGTGCTTTGCTGCACTGCTGTTTCCGCCCACTGTCAGGCACAGCCCGTGGGTTGGATCCAGCCCCGCTTGCCTGACTCTGGCCCACGAGGCTAAGCACTCTGCCCACAGCAGCAGGGAGCCCCATGAGGGGAGGTGCGGGGAGGGGGCACGGGGCTGGAGCACCAGTGCGTGCTCCCTGACACTGGAGGGGAGCCCTGAGCCTTGGGGGCTGGATCCAGGCAAGCGGGGGCTGGATTCCCCCCCCCCCACCTCAAGGCCTTAGTTTCTCCGCCCCGTGTTTAATGCAAAGACTTGGAAACATTAGCACTAGCAGAGGAGACGCACACACATCACATTACCTCAGAGCATCTGTTACAAGGGCAACGCTGTCGAATGGGCAGAGGTATTAACAGACAGTGTCCCTGTTTATCCAAACTGGGCCTCCCGAGAGCGCCGGCTTTACCGTACCAAAGTATAAACCCAACTCAAATGTTACCCTTCCAGCAAGGGACTAAAAGGAAGCCTCTACTTAGACACTAGCACTTCCTGCTCAGATCCCCACACCAGCTTTCTCTAAAGCTCTCTCCCCTTTGCGCGCACCCAGCGGAGTTAACCTTTACTCTGTGAATATTTGTGGATTATTTCCTGATTGTGAGCAATGTACCTCCTTCCATCATCTGCTCAGAGGGTCTGTTAGTTCCAGGAACATATGCAGGAATATATAGATCTCTACATTGGCAATTACCTGCTCCCAAAACTGGACACCTGCTAATTATTTTCAAACTGCCAGATGGTGCAGTCATAAAACTCTAGCCCCATAACACACACACATCCATGAAAAATGGCCAGCTTTGCCTCATATGTGCTAAGGGAGTAGGAATCAAGCTCCTCGCCAATTAATTAGCAATTACTTTGTTTGGAAAAATAAACATTCTGGTAAATAAAAGTCATGGCATTCGGCAGCGAAGTAACACCGGCTGGAGATGGAAGCGAATGCTGCATCTCCATAACTGCACATGGATGGGACACAGAATTCCCGGCCAGTCAAGGAAGCCATGCAAAGCATTGCAATGAGTGTCATCTTGTGAAGCCATCACCAACCTATGTGATGCTTCCCCTCTTGCTGTCCATCTTCCCCTCCTACCCTTTGTGTCTTTTCTCTTTAGATTATCAGCTCTTCAAAGCAAGACCAGTCTCTTGCTACGTGCCTGGATAGTACTTAGTGCAATAGTCCTCAGCGCTTGCTTATCTTGGTGCCAGCACACAACTATAATTATTACAGTCCAACACAGAACTGGCCCATTGGATCACAGCACATGCTGTAGCAGGGTCATCTGACCCTGACACCCGAGTGTCTCAGAGAAGTTTCAGAGCCTGGCCATATAAAATGGGGTGTTTTGTTTTCTTTGTGAGTTCAACTATTCCATCGGATTTCCCAAAAGCTCTGCTTGCGGGTGGTGTCTGGGAGTGACTAGATCCCAGCCTAAATGAAACAACATACTGCGGGCCACTGAAAACCCAACAGGCCATGGTTAACAATGGGAAGGGCTCTGATTGGGCCTTCATTACAGAAAAGAATAAAATGTGAGAGATTCATAGTAATACCCATTTGCGCAAAACAGTACACACAAATACCAGGCCACATGGTGCCAAATCATAACTGCTGTATAACACTTCGTAGACTCTACACAAAATAAGTAGAGCTGGTTCAAATGGAAAAAAATTGCATTTACAATGTGTCTCTCTGCTGTGTTTTCCCCACTTGAGGATGTGTGTAGAATAAGCTGCAGGTTAAAAGTTGGTAAATTCCTTATCCTTACAAGGAGAACATAAAGCTGTAGAGTAGATTTATAAAATGATTTGTCAACTGACAAGCAAAAATATATTACCAATTTAGGACTGTGATTTGCCTGCAACTTTTTAATCCTTGAGTTGTTGTTGAATAGATTAAAGTGTCTGCTTTGATCCATGCATGTAGATGGAAACATAAATATAGCCATCACTTATTCTTTCAGCACCACGGACAGCGGTGTCTTTGCCCATCACAGAGGCTTCCCAGCTGCTGAAGTGTAATGCATGCGAATAACCTTCTTGCCAGTCAAATCCCACTGCATTCAGCAAGGCTTTGTGGGGTGCAGAGGCTGCTTCTTTCAGACGACTCGTCAGCCACCTAATTTGACTGCTGCACACATGGAAACTGTAGCTCGGGGGGTGGGAGAAAAGCTTTTCCCCGGGGTTGAAAGCATTTCCATTGAGAAACGGACAGGGACATTCGTTTGAACATGCTCCCTGCCCGTTGGCTAGCAAAGTCATTTCTTGCATAAATCTACAGTCAAAGAAGAACAGATTCTCCATCATTGACAATGGTGCTCATCATGAAGCGTCTGGGACACAGGATTAGGGTTTCAACTGAAAAACAGAACTTGGGCTCAGGAACCCACTTGCAAAATAGACACTTTGCAGAATAGAAAAAAAATGGGCAAAAAGGAAACTGGATCAAGAATGGAAAGGCTGGTGAAAAACCAAGCTGATCTTACCAGAGGGATCCGGGCCAAGCCATGGTTTCTCACCCTGAGATACCCTGCTAACTCTGAGTTTGGTCCCCAAAACAACTGTACAAGGACCCGGTCACTTGGCAATCAGACAAGTCTCCCAACCCAGACGAATACTACTTGGCACTTGGGCAACATTGTTACTCTGGGAATCTGTGTGCATTTCAAAATAAATCATTCATCCAGGCTCACACGCCACAGTGGGGAACTAGCATTACCCCCATCTGACAAGGCGAGACACAGATATGTTAGGTGACACATACAAGGCCATATCATGAGTCGGTGGTGGAGTCGTGAGTAGAACCCAGGAGTCCAGACACCCAACTGCCTGTTCTAATAGACAATGCTCGTTTCATGTGCTTTTGTCTTTAGATAGTCCAGAATGCTTGGCTCTCCCAAGCTCAGTATTTCACAGGGATTAGAGAGGGGCACTCACCCTCCTCAGCTGTCTCCCAGGACTCTTACTCAGATGATCAAAGCCTGATGACCCGCTATGAGGATTAAATGCTTCACCAGAATCTCGCAGAGTTGGTGATCAGCAATGCTGCGCTCCAGAACACCGGGGGCAGCTCGACCCTAGAAGGCTGGGAGCAATGAGAATGAGAGGGGGGATTTGGACGGTAATCCTGTCTATTCTCGGTACATGCTTGGTTGATTATGTCATCTTCCGTCAACTGGCAGGCATCTAGAAGTGGACTTGATGCTTTTCAGCCTTCCTGTCAGAGCAAATCCTTCTCACATTAAGCCAGCGCACAGGGTTGTGCCGGTGAAATTTCCCTTTGCACTGATATATTGGGCTGCACTGCTGCTCCCTCAGCCCCGGCCTACAGCAGGGCGTTTGTTTGAAATAATCCCCCCTCGTTTCGAAATAAGAAGCGAAGCGTCCACACGCCCAAGCCCATTATTTTGAAATAGGGGGCTGGTTATTTCGAAATCTGTACTCCGGCTTTCCTCGGGGAATAATGCTAATTTTGAAATCGTTATTTCGAAATAGTGGTGGTGTGGACACTCCGGTGCTGCTATTTCGACATAACTGTGACAGCGTATTGGGGAGCCCCCCGATCCTGAACCCCATCTGCAGCAAGATGAGACACCTCCAGCCAGTAGAACAGAGAGGGCTTATTGCTTCTCCAGGATACAGCACAGCATAGACATGATGTGGTTACAGGCATCAGGGCCAGGCAGCCTCAGACATCTGGGGTCAGGGGTCCACAGGCCTCTGAACCCCCAGTACTCAGCTTAGTCTCTTCTCTTCATGTTTTCCCAACTCAAGATTGCCCAGCTCCCAGGCCCCCCCCCCGCCAGCCAGGTGGCATCTCCGCCTCCCTTCCTTTGTCTCTCCCCCCGGAAGAGCCTTGTCATCTGCTCACGCTGGGACTAAGTGTCTGGACCAATACACATGTGGGTGAGAGTGAGAATCACACATCACAGAGCTTGGGTTACAGAGCAGACAGCACCCCCACTACATCACAATAACTTCTCCCCAGAGTCCTGCAAAGTAATTACTCCCCAGTGCTTCCTGGGGCTCTAAGTCGAGGTCGCGCACCCATGATAACAGAGCCTGCCTCAGACTCATTTTGGGGACACGCCATTTCGATTGTTATTTCAGGAGTTATTCAATCGATTTTAGATAGTTATTTTCAAATAGTTCCCTAGTGTAGACTGGCCTCAGAATCCTTAGCTGTTCCACCTTTGGAACCACCTTCTGCATGCTCAACTGCCCCCATCAAGACAAGACGATCACCCCATATGTGGCAACCTCAGACAGGGATAGATATGCGTTGGGTAGGGCCAGAGACTAGCCCGCATTATAGGCCTTTCTTTTCCACTTTCCAACTGTGTAGGACGGACCCACTCCAAACACGTTCTAACTGGAGCACAGCTGCTGCTTGGGCAGGAAGGGCTGCTCTGCCCGCAGGAGCGTGGTATCATTTGAGAAGCCATCCCTTGAGAACACAGAGAAAATAAGAGCAGGCCCACATCCAACAGGGCTGGCTAATTCCAATTCTATCTCACACACACACACACACACGCCGCGACTATCTGTAGCTGGCCACACAAGAAGAGCTCCAGAGCCAGGGACGTTGAATAAGCAGGCAAGGGCCCATTGTATCTGTCTCAAATGTAACATTCCTCCCCTACACCTCTGTCCTCTACACTACACAGGGTGATGTCTGGACCTGGCTACAGAGCAGCAGGTGAGTAACCCTGATCTGACAAAGGCAGCCTCCAGGACCGACTTTTATGTACATCTTGAGCAGCCAGGACCAAACAGCTGTGAACAGTGGGCTAAAGGCCCGGAACAGCTCCACAGTAACAGGGAAGGCCGACAAGACTTGTAGAAAATAGCTTAGAGCAGCGTGATTTGTCACACAATTAGCACTCAAACAATAGCCACAGAAATGTCAAGGTAACAGGGGGACACATGGAATTACCCTGACATTTCATTTAGAGGAGAGCTGAATGGACGTGCCAATGCTTTAATTATACCATAAAAGCCACTGGCGCTCAGCCGGGAGGCGTCTTTCTTGTAGGGGGTTGCTTCTGTTGGGGTCTTTTAAAAAGAAACACTCGGCAAATGTGAGCAGCTGCCCCACCCGGCTCCATGCACACGACTTCACGTCCTGCCCCATGCGGATCCCTTCGCAATCAGCAGGGAGTAGCTTCAAAATGACGCTGCCTCGTGTCATGGTAGGAGCCCACGGTATACCTTCCACTCTGCCCGTTGCATGGCCACTGTGATCCTGAGCTGCAGCCCAATGCCACTGGACCGGCCGACCCCATCACCCAGCCAGCCACAGCTCCAGTCCAGAGGTGCCCACACACAGGCAGCGGACGTGTGACTGTCCTCGCATGCATCTCCCCCGAGGGAGAGGGTGTAGAGATTACAAAACTGGGGTTAGAGAGAGTATCCGTCCCCCCACTGCTACTAATCAACGAGGCTCATTTAGGATTTAGTGTGCCCGGCCCTTTCCAGACCAGGGTGAGGACAAGGTCTGTCCCCTAAAGCTCCTCTGACCTAGACGGGGCGGTCTCCCGAGGCGTTCCTCCCCACCCGAGGGGGATTCTGCCATTGTCGCACCCGTACAGAAAAGGACGCCTGGTCTGCAGCAGCCTGCTTGAAATGGGCTGGCCTGCTCTTTTCTGTCCCTCAGCAAGTTACGGTGGTCGGTGCAGTCTGAGACTCTGGGGCAGCTGTCAGTGAAACAGAGAGGGAGACATTCTTCCTTAAATCCCATTGGGAAAAGGGAGAGCAGGGGACAAGTAAAAAAAAAAAAGTTCCTTGCAATTTCAATTGAGAAGCAAAACTGCCGCGTCAGCCTGTAAATAAAAGCAGCCACCCCCAAAGGCGGAAAGAGCTGGTGGTCGGGAGATCGATCTGGCTTGTTCTGCAACATTTGCTCCCACTGTCTTATTTCTTCAAGGACCCTGGGCTCTGACACAGCCGCAGCGTGACAATAGTCTTCCCCGCCCACCCCCCCCCACACACACACACTCAGCTCTGCCCTACAGCATCACCAAATTGCCTCTGCTGTCTGTCACACACACACACACACACACACACACACACCATGCTCCACAGTGATTGCTCCCAGCTGATTTACCTACAGCCCTTCAGCAATGTGAAATCTTATCGGCGCCTGGAAGGGTGCTGAAGGGTGACCCTCCGGGGAGCAGGTCTGATTTGCACTCACTGGGGAAGGGATTCTACAAGGCAAAGGTGTTGAACAGTCGTGGGGGGCTGCGTTTCAGCCCCAGCAGCTCCCTGGAGGACAGAGAGAGTAGACTGAGCAATTTGGAAGATATTGGATGCCAGTTGCCATTCCAGTGAGCCCAAACCGTGTAACGTTTCCTGGTGTTCTCCAGGATTCCAGGCAAGAGGGGAAACAAGCAGGCGATAGGCCGCTGTGTCACGCATACTGCGCCAGGCGCACTGCTATCCTAACGTCGTACAGCAGCTTCCATTAAGCAGAACCAGCGCGCACGCAGCCTGGAACTCCTGCCTTTCCTGCCGCCTCTTACAAAACGAATTAAGTCCATGCTGCTGCACACTGGGTGCCCGGCTCTAGCTCATCTTTATGCAATACACTAATAATCAGCCATTTGCTTTCCAACACCACTAACCACACCGACGTATTCCTGGGCGTATCTCCCACCCGCAGGCACGGGAGCTGGAGAAACCCCTCAGTGGCCTCTACGTTTTCCTACGTGCCAATGCAAGATCCACTTGCCAAAACAATCCAGCTCTGCTTATCCGATTCTCTTTAAGCCTTTAATCAGCGTTGCTAATTAATTATCAGTCTGCTCACCATGCTAAGACCCTGTTCCAACGCTCCTGACTTGCTGAGCGATCAGCTAGTTCCGTCCTCGTGGCTTCCGGGTGGTGCCTTGGGAGTTACGGCCACACTTACGGCCTTTGGTCCTCGTGCCTGGCACTGCTTCGCACGGGCCTCACCGGGGACTAGAGCGTGCGGGAGACCGTGGAAAACGGTGAGCAGTTAAAAGGCAGGCCTGTGCCAGGCCCTTGGAGAGGCGAGTAACAAACCCATCCTCTGGGACAGCCAGATCACAAGCAGCAGGGGGCTGCCCCCTGACAGGAAACTCTAATGAGATGGGGAAGGCAAGTATTACACATGGGGGTGGCCCCTTCTCTGCCACCGTTACATGAGAAACGCATGTGGGAGCAGCCACGTGGCGATGGGTTAACTCTAACCAGTCTTTGGGTAGGAAGCAGCTGTCAGGGGCTCCATCTCGGAGCTGCCTGTCCCCCTCTTTCCTCACCGTCTCTTCAGGCTCACACCACCTAGCGACCTGGCTGTAGCCAAAGCTAACTGTCTGGAGTGCCCAGACTGGCCATTGGGTGTCAGTCTTGCTCCATAAGAAAACACATCTGCAGGGGAACTGCAGAATCTGGGGATGGGACCACAGAGCCTTGAACCTATAGGTCACAGCTAATGGCTTATCGCCTTGGAGAATGGCTGGAAGGAATGTCCCCATCGTGCCGCTCCAGCTGGCTCTGGCCTGCGTCTCAGGTGAGTCGCACGTGGCCAGATGGGGAGCAGAGCTGGGTGAAATGTTCTACAAGAAGAATTTCTCCTGCCTTTAACATCCGCGTTTTCACATCTAAAGTGACGAGTGGGACACACCCAGCCCAGGTAATCAGCCTGCTACAACTGACAGGTACTTCTGCTGCTGTTATACACACACACACATTATCTCGGTTTCCGATACGTACAGTCCAACTCATCTGATGAAGAGGGTTTTACCCACGAAAGCTCACGATTCTTTCTCTACTTTTTGTTAGTCTCTAAGGTGCCACAGGACCACTCGTTGTTTGTGAAGAAATTGTTCATCTAAAATTGGTTCCTCCCCATTCCCCACTGAGATTTGAGGAATTTTTTTCCCCTGCTTTTTGACAAAGCTAGAAAACAAAAAGCGGGTTTGGGTTTTCAGTCCCCAGTCTCACCCCTGCTCCAATGGGACAAAGGGAAGAGGGGGAAGAAAAGCAAATGACCGGTTTTGAGCACGGCTAGATGAAAAAAACGCTTTGGAATAAAATCAAGCAGGTCCCATTCTAATGCCTGCTGCATGGCGAAACCAGGGGTTATCCAACGCCCGAGTGAGGCGTGAGATCTGGGCCCGACCCCTCCACAAGGCACGGCCATGCCCAGAACATCCGTGCTCACTGCTCTGCGTGGGCCCTGCCTCTGGACGTCAGCCTGCACCACACGCCTGGAGCCGCCTCGGCTGTGGTGCACCCCAGGAAGGACAGTTCACATTTCACCTGCCAGAGGCCTACGGCTGGCTATACGCCCATGGCCGTGCTGACAGGCGAGGCGAGAGGCACTATAGAGCAATGCAGGGCACATGGCCAAGGGCACGGAGGCAAACCCCAGCACCTGCAAAAGAGCCGCAGGCTGCTGAACACACTGGCACAGCGGACATCTTGTACCCGTGATGTGCTCCCATTTGGGGAAGCCGCTTTGCCTGCCCTCCCTCCCCCTGCCCAGCAGAAGACAGAGGCAGCATCTGCACACGCGCGCGAGGTCCCCAGAGCTCTCAGGGCCTGCAGAGGCACCACAAGTAGTTCTAGCTGCTTCGGAAACCGATTGATGGCATCACATTGACACCCCACTGAGCCGCTGGTTTGGGTCGCACGCTGGGTCCTATCAAGCCAGCGATCGTGTCTCACGGGGTGTCGATGAATCACAGAACGGTCAGGGACCTCGACAGGTCATCGAGTCCAGTCCCCTGCCCTTGCAGCAAGATCCTGCACAGCAAGCAGGAAGATCGTGGGGGGCAGCTCCAAGGCAGAGGGCGGGAGAGCCATGGCAGTGGGGGGGGAGGAGCAGCCGAAGTGCTGGCACATGATAACCTCCTGGCCGAACCAGTCAGGATCACCTGCCAGAGGCTCCAGGATCTACCAGTTGATCCCGATCGACTGGTGGGGGACCACTGTAGTAGATCCACAAAACTCTAAAACCTTCCCAAAACAAAAACAAAACAACGTTTCCATTGCACACACTTCTCCTGGAGAAAGGAGGCAAGACCAAACGTCACATGGGCTAATGCATGGCCGGCCGGCGCTCAGATACTACACTGATGCGCTTGACATCAGAACCTATATGGAACAGAACCCCGATTTGAGAGGGGCTTTGTTCACCACTGACTCCCATCATTAGCCCCTGTCTCTCCTGATCCATGGGGGGTCAGTCCTTGGACCAGGATGTCACCGTACTAATCCCTACTAGCAATCCTCAGCCCAGCTCTTGGGGAAGCAGGCAAGGCCTCCCAACCTCGAGTCGCTTTCCAGCCAACAGGAGATGAATTGAAGCCCGCCATTAAAATGTCACTGAGAAAATTAAGTTAAGGTAAACCACCTCGATGCATCAAAAGCAAAGGCAATCAGTCCCAGGCATGTCCCCCTAGGAAATTATGTAGAGTAATTAATCAAAAAGCTAATGAGAAATGTGTTTTCTTTCCCTGCCTAACACCACATCATATTCTTATTAGCCAAGGTTATTACAATAGTAATCATGCATGCTCTGAGTTCAAATTGGGTTTTTTTGCTCCACTGCCACCAATTTAGAAACCCATTAATGGAAAAGATAAACCCTGATACACAAATCAGCCCTTTGTGTTTATTCACCTGTTCTGTGATAATCGCTGCCTGTGACCTATAATCAGCTAACATATTTTGGCTGTTATCTAATTACGGGCTAACCTTCTGTCCTGGCCACTCACCTCATCCCAGAGCATGGTCCCTCGAATCTTTTCCATCCATGGGCGGACTTGTTCCACCCATGTGCAGAATACATTGTCATGTGCACCGAGGCACGTGCGAATGGGCACCACCAGCAGAAACACAAGCCCTAGCTAGGGGCGCTCTGCTAATCAGCTGGGCCGCATTGGAATCTCTCCTCAGTGACAGCACAAGGCCACGGCTTCTAGGGAACACTGCTCTAGACAGCTCCGCCCTTTTCAATCAAACTCCCCCCAAACATCCCTGTGGGGAAGGGATCACCGGCCTTTTCTCGCTCTTCCTGTCGGAGCCAGCTGTGAAGTGCACCGCACCAGTGTGGCTGTGAGGGTCACCGGGGGCGCTCTCCATGGTGCCAGTAACTCTCCTGAGGTCAGAGGCGCTTTGGTCCAGCAGGCATCTTTGGTACCTCCCACCCTTAAACTCTCTGGAGCATGTTTGCTCAGCGCTGGGTTGGGAAGCACCAGATTCACACCAGCTACTGAGGAGCCAACGGACCAACCGAACACCCCTGCTCTGCCTTCAGGGAAACTTTGCTTTTACCCAGCTCCCTCGCTGGCCCCTTGGACAGAGCCCTTGAGTCGCCAGCGAACCCTGGGACAACGTGGGGCTGAGCCAGGCAGGCTCACGCCAAAGGGGAGCCGCGTACAATGGCCCAGTCGCCTCGTGCAGAGGCCAGAACGCTCTGCCTCACCACAGAGCCGTGGAGAGAGGGGAGCTCAGGGCTGTGGATCAGCTCCCGACAGGCCTGCATTCTGCTATCCACACGCCCCACGTTCGCCAGCAGGCCACAGCCATGAGTCAGCCATCCACACATCACGTCACACCTCGTGTGCGCTCCTGGCTGTGTCCAGGACTGTGTCCCTGCTCTGACCGAATCAGAGCCGGGACACATGGAGCCGTTGTGCCCATTTGTTATGGCCCATGACATCAGCTCCCCCTCCGTCCTGCAGCCTCAGCCCTTTGGGGGTTCATGCTGCTCCCTGCAATGGGACGTGAGGCGAGAGAAGCAGCAGGGAGCGCACCCCGAGTGAGAGAATTCAGCCACCTCGTGCACTTGCAGGTCAGCTCTGCAGCCCAGGGTTCAACAAGTGAAATGAGTTTGATGGGTCTCCACTGTGCCAAGAGGCAGGCTCTGCCCTGGAATACTGGCCACTAGCGAGTTGAACCCGGAGAGCTGGGTTGGGAGCCCAGGGCTAGAATCGCAGGGCGGCTGCCGGGCAGTGCCGAGGTGCGTATTGGCAGAGCCGCTGAGAGCAGGGTGCTTGGGGTGTTGGCCAGCACCAACGTGCCCTGTAGAAGCCTGGGGTCCCTATTCCCCTGGCACTCATGTAGCCCACATGCCCTCTGGGTGTCCCGTCCCACGGCACAGAGAGAAGAGCGAGTCTGCCCTACAGCCCCAGCTGAGAGCCAGCTGGCTTTTCACTCCTGCGCTAAGCTCCAGAGGTCCAGGTCCGGTTCCGCCCGCAGGAGACGGGGCTCTGCCGGTGTGGCACTAAGGATGTTCACAGATCTGCCCTTGACTTGCAAACCAGCCCCCAAGGGTTCCGGCCCCCTGGCTGTGACGAACTGCAGCCTGTGACCGGTCAGCAGTGACGGGGGGAAGGGACTGAACGGAACTTGATGTTAATTAGGCCGGACGACCGGAACAATAACCCAGTTCGGTGAAAGTTGCCAGACCTCGGTGCCTCCCCATGGCCCATCAAGGTGCCGGGATTGTGACCGCTCCTTCTGCAGCAGACTTGGCTCAGTTTGGAGCTGCCCGGCCCCAGCTTCTCCGCTCAGCAGGGCTGGTGCGCCCGAAGAGCGAGCAGCCGCCGGTCCCCGTGACCCGGTGCCACACGCCTGCATGCTGCTGAAAGAGGCAGAGCCAGGGAGAAACTGCTCCCCAGAGATAAGGGCTGAGCAATCAGCCTTGCCAGCAGCTCTCCTGACTGCCTGCAAGCGATGCTGGGAGCGGAAAGTTCTCTTGCTGCCTTGTCACAGGGATCAGCAGCACCCAGGTCTCAGCAGCCGGCCCAGCTTGCGAGCAGACCAGGGGTATGTCTACACTACAAAGTTAATTCGAACTAACATCCGTTGGTTCGAACTAACATTCATAGCCGCTACACTAGTGCTCCGCTAGTTCGAACTTAATTCGAACTAGCAGAGCGCTTAGTTTGAACTAGGAAAACCTCATTCTACGAGGACTAAGCCTAGTTCAAACTTACTAGTTCAAATTAAGGGGTGTGTAGCCCCTTAATTCGAACTAGTGGGAGGCTAGCCCTCCCCAGCTTTCCCTGGGGGCCACTCTGGCCAACACCAGGGAAACTCTATTGTCCCCCTCCCAGCCCCGGACCCCTTAAAGGGCCACGGGCTGGCTACGATGACTGTGCCAGGTGCAAGCGTGCCAGCACCCAGCCAGCAGACCCTGCACCTGGCACGGCTCAAGCCAGCCACCCGATGCCCCCCAGCCCTCCGCCTCTTCCCGGGACCAGGCTGGTGGCTCCCCGGAGCTTGCCCGGGACCGCAAGAGGCAGGCACCCGCCTGGTCTAGTGCGGACATCGTGGACCTCGTCCACGACCTCCGCACTAGGCACAGGAAAGTGGCCGTCTAGGGCAGGAGAGCTGCCAGCCTGGCCACCCAGGAGCAGGTGTAAATGAAAATCAAGGTGGTCCACTGAGACCCCCGACCCTGAGCTTAGAATGGCCGTACTGGGTCAGACCAAAGGTCCTTCTAGCCCAGTAGCCTGTCTGCTGACAGCGGCCAACCCTAGGGACCCTGGAGGGGATGGACCGAAGACAGTGACCAAGCCATTTGTCTCGTGCCATCCCTCTCCAGCCTTCCACAAACTTTGGGCAGGGACACCATTCCTACCCCCTGGCTAATACCACTCCATGGACCCAAACTCCATCACTTTATCTCACTTCTCTTTAAACTCTGTTCTAGTTCTAGCCTTCACAGCCTCCTGCAGCAAGGAGTTCCACAGGTTGAATCTTTGCTTTGTGAAGAAGAACTTTCTGTTACTAGTTTGAAGCCTGCTACCCATTCCTTTCCTTTGGTGTCCTCTAGTCCTTCTTTATGGGAACAAATGAAGAACTTTTCTTTATGCACCCTCTCCATCCCACTCATGCTTTTATAGACCTCTATCCTATCCTCCTCAGTCTCCTTTTTTCTAAACTGAAAAGTCCCAGTCTCTTTAGCCTCTCTTCATATGGGACCTCTTCCAAACCTCTCATCATTGTAGTTGCCCTCCCCTCTCCCACCCTCTCTCTTCCCCTCTCCCACCTCCTTTTCCCAGTCTCCTCGAGTTTTGTTCAATAGAGAGAGAGAGAGATTCTATTTTTGACCACACGTTGTCTTTATTTTGTACATCAGGAAGGGGGGCTAGGGAAGGGTAAGTGGAAGGAGGTGAGGGAGGAATGGGGTACGAGCCCCCGATGGGGAGGACTGGGCTGGCTCTGCGGGCTTCTGGGTGTGGAAGCTCTCCTGCAGCCCCCCAATTGTCCCCTCTCCCCAGATGGCAGCCTGCAGCAAGTGCAGCCGGTCTGATGGCCGAGTGCTGTGATGTGCCCAGTGTGGGCACTCCGGGCATTCCAAGCCAGGACTGCTTTGCAAGCGGGGAACCCCTGAGAACTGTCTGTCCGGGGTGGGGGTCGGGTCCCTTTAAGCACAGCCCTCGGCTAGCCTGAGACAGCAGCTTCACGCTCTAAGTCCTCATCTGATGCCCTGCTGGCACTGCTTCCGGCCATCCTTAACCCCGGTTCAGGGTCCACTTAATGTGGACATGCTAGTTCGAATTAGCAAAATGCTAATTCGAACTAGTTTTTTAGTCTGGATATATTAGTTAATTCGAACTAAGCTAATTTGAACTAAGTTAGTTCGAATTAGTGCTGTAGTGTAGACATACCCCAGGGCAGAGAGCCGGAGCTTGGCACCGGCGGAGGAGGGGAGCCATATGAAAACAAGGGCGTGTGGATTTCTGAGATGTGCCGACGGGCCTGAGACAAGATTCACCTGTCTGGCCAGAGTGGCCACTATAGGAAAAGCAGGACATGCAGTACCGACCCTACTGACCTGGCACGTGCATGCACACACCTTTGGCCTGCAACACCGGTTGGAAGCCTGGACAAGCTCTCCCACATTTGCAGCTGTGGCTTTGAAGTGTACGTTAACGAGAGCCAGCGCTGTTCGGGGAAAGCCACGAGACGGCCAAAGGCAGAGCCCGGAGCAAGGCCTGAAGGGGCAGCGCTCTTGGTACACTCCCTTGCATTGCTCAGCGCTCAGATTTGGCTCCCAAGGGCAGGGTGGGGCAGCTAAGCCAGGACCAGGAGCACTTACTGTCAGAGGCAGCAGAAGAGAGGATGGGAATTAGAAGGGCGAGTCTGCCCTGAGATGAGGTGCTGCCAACCTAGCCAGCAAAGGGAAGTGGGCTGCCCTCAGGGCTGCTGGGTTGGTTAGGTGCCCACCTGAAGGCTGGATCTTAGCCCGTCCTTTTTTTCTCCAGGAGCCTCAAGAAGCCCAACAAAGACCCACAGTTTATAGGGAGCATAGCTGGGCTGAATGCCCTCTGTGTCCTTGCCGCGAGACGAAGCCCTTGGCAAGGGGAAGCTCAAAGTCATTAAGGCTGTTCAGAAAAATTTCCCTCTGTTTTTCCAATGGAAAAATTTACTTTTTCCTCCCTGTTTTTCAGCCAGCTCTAAAATAATGCTCTGGCAACCAGGCCTTGACGTTCAGTGACTGGCCTGGACATCAGGGGTCTGTCTACACTACGGGACAAGGCTGAATTAAGATACACAACTCAGCTAAGTCAGTGGCATAGCTGAAGTCGAAGTAGCATAACTCGGCTTTTGGTGCTGTCCACACTGCAGGAAGTCGAAGGGAAAACATTCTTCCTTCAACTTCCCTTACTCCTCGAGAAAGCAGGGTTACCAGCATCGACCGGAGCGCCCCTCTCAGTTCAAATTAGCATGTCTTCGATAGACCCGCTAATTTGAACCCTGGAAGATCAACAACGTCAGCGTCGATCTTCTTTGTAGTGTAGACGTACCCCTGGGTTCTAATTCCGGCTCTGCCACTGACTTACTGCACAAGCTTAAGCAAGCTTAAGATAGGATACACAAAGAACAAGTTAAAAATCACTTAGGAAAGTTAGATGTCAGCAAGTCACCAGGTCCTGTGAAATGCATCCCAGGATACTCAAGGAGCTGATAGAGGAGGTATCTGAGCTTTAGCTATGATCTTTGAAAAATCATGGCAGACAGGGGAGATTCCAGAAGACTGGAAAAGGGCAAATATTGTGCCCATCTATAAAAAGGGGAATAAGAACTACAGACCGGTCAGTTTAACGTCTGTCCCAGGGAAGATAATGGAGCAGGTAATTAAGGAAATCCTATGCAAACACTTGGAAGGTAATAAAGTGATAGGGAATAGCCAGCATGGGTTTGTGAAGAACAAGTCATGCCAAACTAATCTGATAGCTTTCTTTGATAAGATAACGAGCCTTGTGGATAAGGGAGAAGCGGTGGATGTCATATACCTAGACTTTAGTAAGGCATTTGATACGGTCTCGCATGATATTCTTATTGATAAACTAGGCAAATATAACTTAGATAGGGCCACGATAAGGTGGGTGCATAATTGGCTGGATAACCGTAGTCAGAGAGTTGTTGTTAACGGTTCTAAATCCTGCTGGAAAGGGATAACAAGTGGAGTTCCTCAAGGGTCTGTTTTGGGACCCGCACTGTTCAATATCTTCATCAATGATGTAGATATTGGGATAGAGAGTCAACAGTGTGATGCTATTGCAAAAAAAGCAAATATGATTCTAGGTTGTATCAACAGATGTGTTGTAAGCAAAACTCGTGAAGTCATTCTGCCGCTCTACTCTGCACTAGTTAGGCCTCAGCTGGAGCACTGTGTCCAGTTCTGGGCGCCACATTTCAAGAAAGATGTGGAGAAATTGGAAAGGGTACAGAGAAGAGCGACAAGAATGATTAAAGGTTTAGAGAACATGACCTATGAAGCCAGGCTTCATGAACTGGGCTTGTTTAGTTTGGAAAAAAGAAGATTAAGGGGGGACATGATAGCGGTTTTCAAATATCTAAAAGGGTGTCACAAGGAGGAAGGAGAAAATTTGTTCCTCTTGGTTTCTGAGGACAGGACAAGGAGTAATGGGCTTAAAGTGCAGCAGGGGAGGTTTAGATTGGACATTAGGAAAAAATTCCTAACTGTCAGGGTGGTCAAATATTGGAATAAATTGCCAAGGGAGGTGGTGGAATCTCCCTCTCTGGAGATATTTAAGAACAGGTTAGATAGACATCTGTCAGGGATGGTGTAGACGGAGCTTGGTCCTGCCTTGAGGGCGGGGGGCTGGACTCGATGACTCTTGAGGTCCTTTCCAGTCCTATTATTCTATGATTATTCTATGATTCTATAACTTAAAAAACAGCCAATCGTCCTGCAGCACCTTAGAAACTAACAAAAAATGTAGCTGGTATCATGAACTCTTTGCTAGTCTCTAAGGTGCTGCAGGGCTATTCGCTCTTTTTTAAGATTTTTTTAGTTACAGACTTACACGACTACCTTGCTGAGACCTTAGGCAAGTTACTTTGCTTCCCACATCTTCTCGCAAGGCTTTGAGCCAAAACCGGTGGGGAAGGAACCTTCCAGGTTTTGATCTGACCTGCAACCTAAACCACAAACAAAAGACAGGACGATGCAGCACTTTAAAGACTAACAAGATGGTTTATTAGGTGATGAGCTTTCGTGGGCCAGACCCACTTCCTCAGATCAAGTTGTGGAAGAAAATTGGCCTGACCATATATACCAAAGTGAACACATAAAATAGACAAATCAGATTTTAGAACGGGGGGGGGGGGGGGGTGAGGAGGGTAGGTTAGTGTCTATGAGGTAATGATATAAGAGGTGATAATTGAGGAAGCTATCTTTGTAATGGGTGAGATAATTAGCATCTTTGTTAAGGCCCATTCGTAAAGTGTCAAATTTAAGCATGAATGACAGTTCAGAGGCTTCTCTTTGAAGTCTTTGTGGAAGGGATGCCTTCCCTGGAACCATAGGTTTGGAAGACACCTCCGAAGGTCATCAACTCCAACTCCAACCCCAACTAAATCATCCCAGCCAAATGAGTCCAATATCAAAAGCACGAGCTATTTACACATATAGAGCGCCGACACACACTGGTTTCCCATGTGGATTTATGGGTCAGGCACAGGAAGAGGGGTTGGATCATTAAGTAAACAAACCCTTCAACCTTCCAAGTGGGCTTGGCATGTGAGGTCCCAGCCCACGTCGACCGAGGCGCGGTTCCAGCGTGGACGGCTCCCGTTTCATCTGCCACCCCCCGTGACCAGGAGACCGGGCCTGCTGGTGTGGGATTCTTGCCATTCCCCTTTGCACAGCAGAGGCCGGCATTCCCGTGGGAACGTTTTGGAAAGCAAACCGGCTGCCCTGCAGAAGCTGGCAGGCAAATCCTGCACTGCCATGTGAGGCCTGCTCGCAAAGGATTCTGGGAAGCAGCCCTGCCTGAGGGGCACCCAGAGATAAAAACGGAAGTCGACAGCCTCTGAAGAGGAGCGGACTGAATGCAGCGAAGGCCCTGCCCATCTGCTGGGTAACCACAGGGGGGAGCATTCCCCGGCCAGGACCCCTGCCAGAGGAACTTTACTCATGCTGAGCAAGCAGAGAAAGACAGGGGCCTGCGATGCAGCTGAGGGCCTCTAATGGGTGGGCATATGCTAACGCCTCCTTCCCAAAGCCTCTCTGCTGCTGCTAGGTAACGAGAGCAGCAAGGAGGCGGCTGGGCCCCTGGGCTGAGCACTGCAAGCTGCAGCTTGGACGGCGCGCGCGCTCTCTCCGGTTGCCCTCCACGTCTCAGAGCACGAACACAGGCTGCTTCACAGCTGCTCCCCACAAGCAGGAGGAAGCCCAGCCTCTCCCTCCCCCCCCCCCTTGCATTCACACCCCTGGGGCAGGTGCTTGCTTGCTCAGTTACGGAACAGTGGTGCAGGTGCCCAGCTGCTGTCAGCAACTAGGCCAAGGCAGCCTGATCCCCTTTCCCCTCCCTCCAGCCCCCGCACGCCGCAACAGAAGAGTTCCTGCTGAGATCACGGCTCAGCTAAGCCACGTGGCACCGCTGCTGAGGTGAGCCTCTGGGTTAGCGCCACCCCACGCCGGCAGGGCCGCGAAGAACCGGAGCCCGGTTGTGCCTTTGTTCCCAGCCGCCGCGCCAGCGCCTCATGCTCCCTCCCGCTCATCGAGGGGAGGAGATAGAACGTGTCACTGTGAGACGGGAACGAAACGGCCGGTTTGAGAACGAGGCCCTGGGAATTCCAACAGGCGAGAACAGCTGTGAGCTGGCACGAGACCCGGGCAGCCCCGCTTGCTGGGCCCCGCTAATAAATATGGATGTGCAGCTGTCTACGCTCCAGCACACCCATCAAGTGGTGTGTCCAGGTGTGGGGCGAGGAGAGCCCCAGCGCAGCCAGCTGATCGCAGGCACTCGACAGACGTGGCGACAGACCGCAGGCGGCGCTCCTATGGAGGCTGCATTCTTCCCCACCTTTGTCTGCGCCCCCGCAGCAGATGCAGAAGACAGGGAGCAATTGTGTGGGCTGGCATACCGCTCTGCGCCATCTCTCCGGCCTGCCACGCTCAGCCAGCGTGCTTCGGAGAAACAAAGGAGCTTTTCATGTTGCTGGAAAGAGAAGCGATTCAATGAGCAGAGTCCCTGGACGCTGGAAACCTTTGTACGTGTGCACACACACACACACACACACCCACCCACCCACCCACCCATCTGGTTTTCTGCAGTGCCTGCCACATACTGTGCCCTGAACTGGAGGGAGGCTTCTGTACCATCGCATTCCTGGGATAACTATAGATGTCCTACTTGGTACAGTGCCCCTGCATGCCAGCCCACTGTCTCCTGCAGGAGCTAGACACTTGGTAGCACCACGGAGCAGAATCCTGTTCATAGGCCAGACTCAGCCGCGGCAGCGATGGGGCGAATTAAAGCAGTTGCCCTCGTTGAGTGAAACAGGAATTGTCTTTTCAGTCTGCAGAGTCAGAAGGAAACTTAACCCCGACTAAAAGGGCTCTCCCAGCACCGCCGCTCTGGTTCTTCGTCTCTTGGCGACTGCTGCTTTGGAAGTGCACGGCTTAGCCTTGTGTCTGCATGACCCGCTGGCAGATGGAACTGGCACTAGCACAGTCCTGGGAAACTTGCCTTTACGTTAAACATTTCCATCAGAGACATCCATCAGCTGCTCTCTGCCTAGCCCCCGCGCCTTCCTGCGCATCGGCACACAGCGGCGAGGGCCACCCCGACACCAGAGCTGCTGGGTTCCTTGGGCACAGTTTCTAATGAATCAACATCAGATCCATTTCGTGCAGAGTCCTGGACAGTCCCTCAGCCCCTCCTTAAGGCTGTCTGCACTACAGGGTGAGGCACACCAAGGAACGTGGCTGGCCTAAGTCGGGTTACCTGCCTGCTTCCAGTTGGCCAGGGGGCCTGGCTGCTAACTTGGCTGCTGGGTTCCACTTCGGCAGAACCCTCAGTCCCAGAAACCAAACCAGCCTGGCTTCCGCACAAGTCACCCGCCAATGTGGCTTGCTCCGCCCTTGGCCTCTTGGCAGATGGGTCATTGGGTGGCGATGGTGTGAGGCGGTGAAAGAGTCGAGCTTGGCAGAGCAATTGAATAGTTTCACACAGGAGACATGAGGGAGGAACCTCTCCCCACCACATGACACTAGAATGCAGGGCCCTGCCAGGACCGCCAGTCTAAGTGCCAACATACTGCAGGGTCCTCATAGGCTCCCTATCCCCCGGCCTGAGAGAGCTGGGCTCCCAGGAAATAGACGTGCCTCCATGTGCTACACTGGCAGGGCTAGCGCACCCTACTCACAGCTCAGAAATGGACAGCAGACCTTTAATTTCCCACAGAAGCAGGGTGCAAAGACCCAAGTGCCTATGTTGGCCACCGGCAATAAATAACGACGGCTCGTCTAACGCTCTGCATCAAGCGCCTCTGACAAGAAATCTATTAGGCCGTAATTACATGCTGGCTAGAACATTACGTTGTTGTTCTTGCTATAAGCCATGCCACAATGACAATGTGTCATTTCTGTTGTCTGCCATTACAACACTGCCTGATTTATGCCCCTGCCTACAGCTGGCCACAAGGCGGCTGCGTTACCAAGGCCCAAACAGAGCCAATCAAGCACGGGGCAGGAGGTTCCTTGAATGCGCTCAGATCTTAGTGTCTGCAATTCCGGCCCCAACTTCTGCCAAAGCCACCACATGTAAATGCAACAAGAGTGACAGAGCAAACCAGGACTGGGGGCAGGAGAAGGCTCCTGCTTTTAAGCAGTTTGTGGTTTACGGTAAGAAAACCAACCGGGTGCGTTTCAAAGCCCGAATGGAATCCATCCAGGTGAGTGCGCCCAGCCCTCTGCCGTAGAGAAAGAAGCCTGGCTTGGCTGGCTGTGCCCTATTGGAATGAAATCCACATGTAGACCATGAGAGGAGATCTGGGATTCGGTTCCTAGGTGGGACGGTCTTTGGGCCAAGCATCCGAAGGAGACAAGTTGTTTTCTGTGCAGAGATGTTTCTGCAGCCTGCTGGCATGCAGCAGGCACGGAGTCCGGAGACCATTGTCTCTCTCTTGCAACCTGAATTTCCCAGGAACAGACGGGAGCATTCCGCAGTCTTTGCGGAGCTGGTCACGAGGGAGAAGTCTGCTCTCCGTGGGAAAGAAGCGAGCCCTGCTGATTTCCAGTCCATCCTACCTACTATTCCTTGAATCGGAGCCCAGGATGTGAGGCTGATGGGCAGACTTGGCTTGGCTGATGAAGTTATTTCCAAAGTTATCCAAAATGAATATGGATGCACATCTGCCTCCACTTACATGCAACAAATGGAAAGAGATTGTGTTAAATTATCCCGAAACCGAGTCCACTGAGATCCCAGGCTCCAGGAGTTCCTTTCAGTCCCGGCCAGAATTCGCCAAGATACAGTGTATGTCCTGGAAATAAAACAAAAAAACCACACGTTGCATTTTCCCTCCCTGCTGTGCAGGACAAGTTGTCCAGCCACCTCCTTCTGCGGCTCTCCTGCAGCGTATGCCCAGGAACACCCCCACACACACAGGAAAGACTCCTGCTGTGTGCCTATTTGAAACAAAGCTGAATATTTGGCATTGTCCAAGGGTCTCTTTGTATCTACCAAGCCTGTTCTCTTTACTGGTCTGTCTGGCCCAACCCTGCTTCCAAGCAGTAGCCAATATGAGATACTTCAGAGTAGCTTTCCCTGTAAGCTGGGCAGCCAGCTGATTAGCAGAGCATCCACAGCTAGGGTTTTCATTTCTCCTGGTGGTGCACATTCACACATGCCTCATGGCACATTAAAATTATTCCGCACATAGGTGGAAAGATTAGATGGAACATTGCTTGAGAGCATAGCCACACATACACCTGGCTAATTAAATTCTTTCCTGTCCCTGGTGGTGATCGGCTTGTCCCGGAACCAGAGGTGTGATTTCGGTAGCCTGACCGACTAGCGTCGTTACAGGCCAGAACGCACTGGACTATCCACAAGCAAATGAACTAAGTGGGTCCAGAACAGCTGACCAGAACAGCAGTGCGTTCTTTAAACGAGAGCAGCACATCACGCCTACTGCAGTGAGGCACAGGGCTGGCTGGTCCCGTTACAGATGTGTCCAGTCCTCCTGCCACAGAACTTGTTCCATTTCCTGCTCCTGTGCTGGGGAAGCCAAGGTAAGAGGCAGGAGGGGCATGTTGCGTGCAGTCTGCAGGGGGTGCTTTTCTGAGGGTTATACACGGCTGCACCCCGCGTTAAGATGAACTAGATAGAGGGAGGAAGAAGAAACCAGGTCATTCTGCTAAGAAGGGAACTTGGAGACCAAGGAGTTATGCCCAGCACCGTGCACCAATCTTTGTGGGGGGGAAAGGAGGAGACTGAACCATTCTTACACCACCACCTGCCACCGAGTAAATAGTCAATGCCTGATTTAAACTGGAAACAGGACATGCTTTGTATAACAATGAGGGCAGCTAGTTACTGGACACGGCCACCAAGAGGAGTGCAGGAGTCTCCATCGCAGATGGTTTCCAATCAAGGCAGACTGGTGCTTTTTTTTTTTTGTTGTTTTAAAAAAAAAAAAAAAAGTGCCGGTACTCCAGGGGAAGCGTTGTTGAGCTCTGAGTGGAGGTGCCGGTACTGCGTCTGGCGGTGCTGGAACTGCGTACCGGGCAGGACCACCACAAAAAAAGCACCGGGACAGATTAAAGTAGCTTTTCAAGAAAGGTCTCCAACCCCCGGTTACTCGGCTCAACGAAGGGATACAGGCTCATGCTGCAAAGGAGGTCAGTCTAGATCATCAAATGGCCCCATCGAGTCAGAGCGTGTGAAACGGAGAATGAACAAAGGCTCGTGGAGGCTCTGCTCTAGCGCCGGACACGAAGCGACTCTTGGGGTACGTCTAGACTACATGGCTCCGTCAACAGAGCCATATAGATTTGTTTGTTCGGCAAAAGGAAATGAAGCCGCTATTTAAATAATCGCGGCTTCATTTAAATTTACATGGCTGCCCCGCTCTGCCAATCAGCTGTTTGTTGGCAGATCAGGGCAGTCTGGACGCTCCCCTGTCGACATGAAAGCCCTTTATCGACCTCCCTGGTAAACCTCATCCTATGAGGCATAATGGGGAGGTCGATAAAGGGCTTTCAGGTTGGCGCAGGACCATCCAGACTAGCGCGCTGAGCCGACAAACAGCCGATCAGCTGTTTGTCGGCTCAGCGCAGCAGCCATTTAAATTTAAATGAAGCCGCGATCATTTAAATCGTGGCTTTATTTCCCTCTGCTGATCAGCCTAATCTACATGGCTCCATCGATGGAGCCATGCAGTTTAGACACACCCTGGGAGATGGTCTCTTCCTTCCCCAGAACAATCCACTCCCTCTCTCCAGGCCAATATTCCCTCCGCTGCCTCTCTTGAGCAGGGCCCGTGGCACACACCATGGGCATGCTGCTAGCCCTCTTTCTAACCCCCGCAGGGTGGGGAGAGAATGTCCGAGCTCAGAGCCCATTTAGACATGTGTTCGCCCCAGCCCCTCGTGCACACTGGCTGCCAGGAGGAAACACGGACGGAGGAAAGGACAGGGCTGGACACGAGACCTTGCATACTGGCATCGCCTGCCTGCGCTTTCCAAGTCACGTGAGAGGACTGAGAACTTTCCCGGTACTGTTGCCAAGGAAACAACGTCACCCACATATTCACTCTCTGTCTGACTCCTCAGCAGGCCGGCCCCTGGGTACGGCCACTTTTCCGGAGGTGGATGGGAAGCTCCAGCAGAGAAAAGCCAACCTTGCGGGTCAGACTGGCACCCGCCCGTCACAGTTCCCTGGGCCCTTGCTTCCAAGCAGGCAATGGCTACAGCAGAGACCCCTCTGCAGTGCCCACCGACAGGATGGAGAACGGTTGAGTGCAGAGCTGGCTTCCCGCAGTGCCACTACATCCCTCGGGAGCACACCAGCCCTCGGACCACTCTGCCATCGCCTGCAGCGGTGCCCGGATGAGCGGCGAGGCGAGAGGCGCTGCAGAGCCGAGAAGACGCTGTCTCCTGGCGCTCATGTTCTGTGGCGCCCCGCTGGGTCACAGGATGTCGGTCCTGCGTTCCGCGAGCCGGAGCCTTGCTCAGACTTGTGTTGCCAGGGCCACCACCAGCGCTCTCTGCAAGCGGCGCACGCGGGCGGCCAGCCAGAACCAGTTCAAACGTCGCCCAGCGGATTAGCAGAGTGCCCACAGCAGCTGTTTCTAGTGGTGGCGTACACCCACGCATACCTTGGTGCACATAAAAGTTATTCCACACATGGATGGAAAAAGTTAGAGGGAACACTGATCATCCCGCTTTGATAGGGTCACTCAGCTCGGGAGAAAAGTCGCAAAGGGTGCAGAATGGGTTTCCCCGTGGTGGTTATGGATACAGGCTGCAGCCCGTTTGCTCTAGCTCATGGGTGGGCAAAAACCACTCAGCCGGCTGAATCCGGCCCGCCTTGGGCTGTTCCAGGCCCCGCCCCTTAGCATGTTGCCTGGGAGCTGGGGACACGTGTGTCCTTTCAGCCACTTCTATTTAAAGGGCTTGCGCCTTCCCCGCGGCTGGCAGGCAACAGTCACAGGGAAGGCGCGAGCCCAGTAAATAGAAGCAGTTGAAAGGGCTCCCGTGTCCCTGGCAACATCCTAGCAGCAAGTCTGGGAGCAGCGGGCCCGTTAAATAGCAGGAATTGAAAGGGCTCGCCGTTCCCATCTCTGGCTAACCTGATGCCTGGCAGCCGCAGGGAAGGCAAGAGCCCTTTCAACTCCTGCTATTTAAAGGCCCCGCCCCTTTCATTCAAGGCTCCGCCCCTTTCCTTCAAGGCCCCGCCCACTTCAGTAATGCTTGCCCACCCCTGCGCTAGCTGCGAGGCTTCGCTCCTCCCCGCACGAGTGACACGGCTCCTTTGCTGCACCCCTCGTAGCTACGACCATGGGGGTCGTTGCTGCCATTGGGGCGCTCCGCCCGCAGCGACGCCGGTCCCACTACAGTCATCACAGCCGCCCCAGGATCGAGCGGACCCAACGGAGAGCTGACAGCGGGGGAATCCCAGGCTCTCCCAACAGCCAAGAGAGGGGGGAAAAAAAAAAATCTAGTCTTGACCCCAGCTGAAGGGGCCTATTGCCAGGGACGTGCAGAGCCTAACGCAGAGGGAGAGAGTTCTCTTCACACTGGATTTTTCCGTCGTCCATTTCCCTTGTTTAAGCAGCTCAGCCTTGAGCTCCCACCCCAAGGAGCCAGCTAAGAACCAGCCCCCTTCGCAGTGACCCTCGTAGTCTCTATTCTGTCCCCTCAAGCCAGACACATCCAGCTCCAGTTCACATCTGACCAGTGGCCACCAGAGGCCCTGCTGGGTTGGTTCACCTTGAGTTCTTGGCAGGGAAAGGCACTGGTGGTTTTCTGTCCTCTCCTTGGTCCAGCCCCTCTCAGCCCCTCCATTGTGATGCATTGTGTGGCGGGCTTTGAAGCAATTATCTGGCTGCTGGCAGAGGGAGAGGAGGCATTGTATGTCTCAGACAGCAGCATCTCAGCCTTTCATCTTATCAGCCCAGTGTTAGGTTAATGAGTTTTATTGAATTTCATTCTGTGTGCATTTGAATAGACTTTCCATTAACTGGGAGCGGGTGGCAGGCAGGCTGAAGCAAAGGTCACAGAAGTGGGGGGGGGGGATTTGCTAGGCCCTACAATGCACATAGGAGGGTGCTGGCATTTGAGGGCACAGCTAGAGAGGGGCTCCAGTGGCAAAGCTCAGCTCAAAACCTCTCCGAAGTACAGGCTAGTCAGCTCAGGGACTGCCCAGCCAGAGAAACTGCCAGCCAAGAAGCTCGGAGCCACCCATGACCAATGCCTTTGCCTTGCACCCCGCATCCAGCCAGGACACAGACCGCGTCGCTGCACAAGCTAGCCCTCCATAAGCAGCGCTGAAAGCGGAGCTGGAAGGGTCTCACTCGGGCTAACGGGGGCAGCCACGGGGCGCGAAGCTTCCTTACATCAGGGTGCAGAAGCAGTTCGCTGGCTCGGTGGGTACTGAGTCTGTTCGGGGCTATTCTGCCTAACTCACGGCAGGAGGAGGTTGGCAGCGTCCCCCGTGCCCTGCAGCGTGTCGTTTCATTACCTAATCTTCCACGCGCACAATTTTGGGCTCATAGGTATCGTTTGTACAATTGCTATGAGCCTTAAAATACGGCGTTTTATTGTAAACCGGCAGGGAGCAGATTGCACAAGTGACTTTGTTTGCAAAACCGTTTGCAGACTTCTCTCCCTCCTGGACTTCTGGCTGATCAACCTCTGGCATCATTTACCGGGGTCGTGGTGCATTCTCCATCCCAGGGCGGTTTTCCCAAGAGATCTGCACTCGGGATGGGTGTGTTCCCTGTGCGAAGTCGAACTGAAGTCGGACTAGATGGCCACAGTGGCCCCTGTGGGACTTGGAATCTATAGTGACCCAGAGCGCGGGAGTGTCTGCGCCACACTACAGGACACAAGCGTTTGTACCACAATGTCAAACCTACACCCCTGCTGAGCCACACTTAGAAATCTGGCAGCAGCTTCATCCCTGCTCCCCCTCGCTGCACGCCCTCACGCCTGCTGAATTTGGACGGGGGGAGGGCAGACTGAGCCAAAGAGGGACCATTGCATGATATCAGGCATTCTACAGCAGCACCCGGGCTCCAGAGAGAAGGTCAAGTTGCAGACTGCGCCTGCTTCCCAAAGGAGGCTGTGCTTTAGCAGGTGAGAAATCCAAGGAGCTAAGGGGAGGGAGGGTAAAAGCTCCGTGTCTGTGGCCTGAGGGAATCCAGGAGGCCCTTGGCATGCAGGGCAGTCACCGCTGGGTCTGTGGGGCCAAGCTGCTGACGTTCCCCCCCTTCTGCTGCACCTAGGGGAGCTCTGAGGCGGACCAGCGCCCTCCTCTTAGCCGGCATGTAGCTGGGACATTCAGCAGCACCACAGGCAGGTGAACACGCCGGAGGGGTCAACCAGCACTCCATGGGCATGCTCCCAGGTTACAACAGCTGGGGGAGCAGCAGGTCACTACAGCCGCACACTGACACCGCTACACAGGGGCTCAGGCCTGGAGTAGCAATTCGGGGCCGCCCGTGAGGCCCGCAGTGCGTCCAAACTCTGCTGGGCCCACCCCAAGAGGAGCGAGGCAGAACGGAGGCTGAGCTGTGCCCGAGGCTACAGCAGGTGGACACTGCGAGGGAGGCTGGAGGTGGGTGCACGTGGCAAGTTTCCCAGCAAGCACCTTCATGCTTTTCCCCTCCGCTCTGCTTGGAATTGCTCCCTGTAAACACCCCCAAGGCAGAGATGCTGGCACAAAGGCTGTTCCTGCACCCCCCGGCTTGAAACAGGAGCAGCAAACACCAACTACGTGTCTGGGAAGGGCCCGTCTGTGTCTGCGAAAACAACGCGGAGCCCCGTGGCACCTTCAGAACCAGCCGATTTATTAAGGCATCAGCTTTTGTGGGTGAAGACGCGAGTGCGCATCTGAGGAAGTGGGTTTTACCCACGAGAGCCTGTGCCCAGATAAATCGGTTGGTTCTGAAGGTGCCACGGGATGCCACATCCACGGTGTCCATCAGCAGCACCCCGCTCTCTGCATCGTTCCAGCACCCCATGCCAAGCCAACCTCATTGTCCTCCTTCAAAGCCAAGTGCGCCACGACGCCTGCCAACACCCCCGGGATGGCGAGGATGCTGCGCCGCGTTGTCTCACTGTTACCCTCTGCCACCCCGTGTGTCCGCCTGGATCTACCGGTCGCCCCGGTCTTAGATGTGAGCCCTTTAGGGCGGGGCGGTCATTTTGTTCTGTCGCTTTACGGCAGCTACGTGCTCCAGCAACGGAAATAATAAAACTGCAGCAAACTTGGTACCTTTCGCCGTTGCCGCCACCCAAAGGGGATTTCGTTGGCGCACTATTCCCGGTGCGCGTGCACCACTGATCTCAAGTCTCAACCTGTGCTTCACGTCCACAGGGCCCGTTCCAGACTGGACAGCTCCAGTGCAGCTGCCTTGATTTATACCAGCCGAGAACCTGGCCTGCCAGCAATGTGATCGTAATGGCAATGCATTTTAAATATCACAAACCCCTGGAAACTGACACCAGTCGGATAGAAATACTCCATCTCCCCCAGACGCATGTTACCAGACTAGGACCTTTCATCTCAAACTCTCCCACGCTTCGCTAGCATCGGCCTCGTTTTAGGGAGGGGGAACGTACGGCTCAGAGCAGGGAAGCGGCCTGCCCTGGCGCACACAGGAAGTCAGCAGTAGAACCGGGAGCAAAACCCAGGAGCCCTGTTCCCCAGTGCCTTGCACTAACCACTGGCTGACACAGCCGGAGGGTGTTTATTTCCAGCCAGGCTGCTCCCTAATTTGATTATTTATATCCCATTTAGCCTTTGACAGATCAAAGGCTCAGTGCGGGAGAAGCAAAGCCAAGCTGTGCATGAAAATGAGCCTGCTACATAATTAATTAACATAAAACAGTTTCATTAGGAGATGGTGTTACACGGCTGTTTGTCTTTTAAAATTTTAAACTGTGTAAAGAGAACAAGGGATAAAACCCACGTCTCTGCTGTTCTGTCCATTTGCAAAGAGTTTCCGCGATGGCTCTGGGAGGGGCCACCAGGGAGGTGTGGGGCGGCCACACCTGCAGCACCTCAGGCCTGCGGCACTGCCTGGGCACAGGGAAGCTACCTCTGTGCGTCTCACCCTTAAAAACAGCAAAGGCCTATGGGTAATATATCTCCTTGTTCCTGCAGCTGACTCCCTGTGTGACTTTGCATAAAGCCACTTCGGGCAGGTCTGCCTGCCTGTCCGGGGGGGGGTGGGTTAAACACTGAAATAAATTGCCTGGGGGTGGTTGTGGAATCTCCATCCCTGGAGATAGTCAAGAGCAGGTTGGATACACACCTGTCAGGGGTGGTCTAGGGTTCTGGATCCTGGACCTATCGATGGCTCGAGGTCCTGTCCAGTTCTAGGATTCTCTTAGCACAGCTGGGTGAGCCGGGTGCAGCAGCTCTAACCCCAGGTTCACGGTTCAGTGTGGACGCTGCAGCACAGACTTGGAAACACCAAGGGTACGTCTACACTACATGCCTCTGCCGGCAGAGGCATGTAGATTTGTTTGTTCAGCAAAGGCAAATGAAGCCGCGATTTAAATGATCGCGGCTTCATTTACATTTACATGGCTGCTGAGCTGAGCCAAGAAACAGCTGATCAGCTGTTTGTCGGCTTGCGCGCTAGTCTGGACGTTCCCCCTGTCGACATCAAAGCCCTTTGTCAGCAGCCCCGGTAAACCTCATTCCACGGGGCTTTGATGTCGACAGGGGGAACGTCCAGACTAGCGCGCGAGCCGACAAACAGCTGATCAGCTGTTTCTTGGCTCAGCGCAGCAGCCATGTAAATGTAAATGAAGCCGCGATCATTTAAATCGCGGCTTCATTTGCCTTTGCTGATCTGTCTAATCTACATGCCTCTGCCGACAGAGGCATGTAGTCTAGACACAGCCCAACGGCACAAGACAGCTCCCCAAGCCGGGCTTAATATTAGAACACTGGCACTGGAAGGGACCTCGAGAGTCATCGTGTCCAGTCCCCTGCCCTCATGGCAGGACCAAGCTCTCTCCAAATGATCCCTGACAGGTGTCTGTCCAACCTGCTCTTAAATATCTAGGAGATTCCACAACCTCCCTGGGCATTTTATTCCAGTGTTTCACCACCCTGACAGGCCAGAAGTTTTTCCTAACATCCAACCTAAACCTCCCTTGCTGCAGTTTAAGCCCATTGCTGCTTGTCCTGTCCTCAGAGGCCAAAGAGAACAAGTTTTCTCCCTCCTCCTTGTGACATCGTTTTAGATACTTGAAAACTGCTATCCTGTCCCCTCTTAGTCTTCTCCTTTCCAAACCCAATTCTTTCAGTTTTCCTTCATAGGTCACGTTCTCTAGACCTTAATACACCATGTAGACACCCCACACTGGGTCTCTCCAGCTGTATCTAGACTGCAGGCTTCTTTCAGAAGAAGCTTTTCCAGCAGAGATCTTCCGAAAAAACTTCTGAAAGAGCATGTCCACACTGCCAACGTGCATCAAAACAGCGATCTGCTTTTTTGAAAGAGAGTGTCCGCACTGAATGGGCGCTCTCTTGCATTTCAGCTGTGATTACTATGGGTGGAGCGGCCACCGGGGCACCTGTGCTTTTTCTTCTTCTTTCGAAAGAACTCCCTCATCCCCGTCCACACATGCCGTTTTCCGAAACGGCTCTTTCACAAAAAGGCTTCTTCCTCATAGAAAGAGGATTACCGATGCCAGAAAAAACGCTCTGATTTTGATTTTCTTTCTAACGAATGTGATGGCAATGTGGACGTAATTCACGTTTTTTCGGGAAAATGGCTGTTTTTCCAAAAAAAACTCTGTAGTGCAGATGTACCCGTCCTCATCCCCACCTGTACAGCAGGAGAATCATCATCCTTCCTTGGTTCGCCTCCTCTGTTTGGCATCCTCTTGGAGCGGGGCCCATTTCTCAGCTCATGTCTGTGCAGCCCCCCCAATGCAGGACCCCCTCAGCCAGCGGGGGCCTCTAGTGGAACACTAATAAGGTACCAGCGCTAAGGCCCCGTGCCACTCCGCATGGCTGGCCGGGAGCCACTCTCCAGACCAGACCTGACAACAACCCACATCACAATACTCAGCACGAGTCCTGCTCTCAGGCTGTCTTGGGGCTGGACCAACTGGCCCCCACCAAGGGGCAGAGGCTATGGATCACGACTAATTCCAGCAGCACACCCGGCCGCCCCACCTCAGGCGAGCGGTCTCTCTCCGGAGAGAAGAGAAATAAAAAAGAGCAGCTGTACGTTTGAGATGCTGCATGGGCACCCCATCCCCCACTCCTCCAATTACATACGATGGCTCCTATAGCTGATTATTAATCTGTTTTTAATTCTATTAAGAGAGGGCTAGCAGAAAGAGTATCCTTTTTAGATTAACAAGGTTATTAGCACTTAATTATGTGAGGTGTCTTTGTAATTGAAAAGGAAAAGAGGAAGCACCATAAATATCCTCAGACTCTCAGCTTCTGGGGGTTTGAGGTAGCTGCTTTTTTATTTTTAATTCACAAAGATACAGAGCCATAAATATTAAATATCTTGTAAGGAAAAATTACAAGGAAGAGAGAGGCTGCCCTGTGGATATTCTGGTGCTGAATGCTCTTGAATTTACAAATATTCATTAACTGGGATCTCCTAAGCTATTTCCACTAAGACAGAAACTATGGGAAGGAGAGAGAGGTTATTTAAAAAAAAAAAAAAAAAAAAAAAAGAGTCTAGAGTAAATATTATCAGTAATTTTTATCTCTGCATGTCCCTAATTATTCCATAATTAGGAAAAGTGCAGATCTGCATATATAATTACTAACCTGTCAGTCTTATTGATTTTCATTCTCACCCCAGCTACCAGCAGAGACACAGAGCTGGGGTTTAGATGCTTTTATTCCCCTTAATGTGAATGCGCTGCAGGGTATGGGAACAACCAGGGTGGAGAGAGGGGATTTGGCTCTGTCCTAGAGGGATGCAACGGGTTCTGCTGTGCAGCTGAAGGCGCTACGTCTCAGCGGAGATGTGAAATGGCTGTGCTGACCGCTTGTGGTCGTTAAACATCTCCACGGGGCTTGGCCAAGCATCCCAGGGTGTATGGTGGTTAAATTCCAGGGGGTGGGGGATGCAACCTGCCGCCCCGAACTCGGACGCACACTGTGTGGAAACATTGGGTTTCTCCTCACCATCCCACCTAGCCTGCTGCACGGTGTTAAGAGACTTGGCTCCAAAAGCAAATGCCAAAAGTGACCTGCATTGACAGAGCGGGGCAGAAGGGAGCCTGGCTGAACCTGCTGGCCAGGAGCCCCCCGGTAAGTGTCTCCCAGACTGAGCCTGCCTCTGGCACCCCGCCCCCTCCCTCCCCCAGCCCTCTGCCTCACTCCCACACCCCACATAACCCAAACCCTCTGCACCCCTGCCCATACCCCTCCCAGACCCTGCCCCAGGTCACAAAACCCTCCTTCACCCAAACCCCACACCTCCTCCTGCACCCAGCGTCCATCCCAGACCCTGCACCCCCTCCAAAGAAGAGCGTGGCCCTGGACTGCTTACCACGTTCTTGGAGTGGCCTCCCTTCAGAAATCATTGCCCACCCCTGCAATAGCCAAACAAGCTCCTACCGGCAAGGGGAGGGTATTTTGTCCTTGTTGCCTCATCAAGCCCTGCAGCCTCCAAAGGAAGGGAGTGGAAAGGAAGAGGAAAGGCCTTGTGGGTCTATGAGGGAGAGGTGACCCCTGTAGGGACCGTCCCCCGTCAGCAGAGGGGCCAGGTTAGGGGCGCTGCTTTCCTTAGCAACACCAGGGAAAATCGATTGTGTGAAGAAACACGTTCTGCATGCGGATTCATCCTCGGAAGGCTCTGGACCTTTGTAGAATCGCGTGGCAACCTCCAGACTTTCCAAGAACGACATTTCCCCAGCTCTCCTAGCCCAGTGCCAACCAGGCCTCGCAGGGATACCTGGGGCAGGTGCCAGTCACATAAGAACGAAGCGCGAGCCCAGCTGCGGCAGCATGTGAAGCTTGTTTGAGTGTGTAATGGTGAATGTGAACGTGTGTGTTAAGCCTTGCAGAGTATGAGCAGTGACTGAAATCAGATCTGTCAAACCCCAGCTACACAACCATAGCCAAGAAAAAACACACACCCCGTTATTTCTCTAGCAACGCAAATTCATGTCTCGTGACTCACTAGAACAGCAATGGAAGTAGCTTGAAGTTTTACAGATACCGTCCTATTGCAACCTGGGTCCCTGCCAGCTCATATAGCTCCTGCTGGCTTTTGCCGCAGCTCAGCCAGGTCCTGCCAGAGCTACACACCAGCGCGCACCCACTTCCTTTCACTCTGCTGCAGGACAGAGACTTGCTCTCCCGAATATTATCCATTTCCCCAGTAGAAAAGGGGCTTCACATTTCCCACAAAATGAGGAATTCGGAGGTTTAAACAACTGGGGGTGAGCAACGATGCTTCTCCCCTGAGCACCATTCGGTCTAGAGCCGGCCCTGGGTAACACCTAGCTCTGGAGGGGCAAAGCTCTCTGAACCTTCCGGGAAGTGGCAGCGTATGCACCGCACCCTACACTCAAATTTGAATAAAGACGCTAATTATCTTACCCATTACAAAGATAGCTTCCCCAATTATCAGCTTCCCCAATCATCACCTCTAATACCATTAACTCACAGACATTTACCTCCCCCCCCCCTTCATCCCCCTTCTGTTCTGAAATGTGATTTGTCCTTTTCACGTGTGTTCATTTTTTTAAATTGTATCCTTTGGTATATATGGTTGTGCCGATTTTCTTCCACAATTTGATCTGAGGAAGTGGGTCTGGCCCACGAAAGCTCATCACCTAATAAACCATCTTGTTAGTCTTTAAAGTGCTACACAGTCCTGTTTTTTGTTTCAGCCTCCCCAGGTGAGCTCACCTGGGTTGAGATCTACTGCCATCTGCTGTCTGCCGGGGGCACTGCTCAGGACATGCTGCCGGGGGAGCTGGAACTGTTGAGAGGAAGGGATGGAACAGTTCCCGAACAGAAAGCTCAAATACTGGACTGTCCTGTTCAAAACCGGACATCTGGCAACCCTAGGATAGGGGGACGGCGGCATATTCTTTGCCCAGTGGGAGGGGCACACACACACACACACACACACACACACACACACACACAGCCTTTTCCTTTGATCCAGTGCTGAGTGTGCAATGCAAACATCCCCGGTTTGCTCCTAAGCAGCCGCCTCCTGCTCGGAGAAGGGCGGTAATGCCAGGGCCAGCTATGCTCCTGCCCCCTCCACCTTCCCATTCCCCTTGAGCAATGCCGAGGAAGCTGCAGGGTCAGGCCTGGGCAGCCCACGGCTCCCTTTACAGCCAGCCGCATTGCCTGGTGTTTGACCAGAGAGGAAGAATGGTGCAGGAGACATCTCCAGCGGGACGCGGAGAGAGGAACAGTAGCGGACGCGGCTGAAAGGCCCCGAGCTAAGAACACTCTCTGAAGTGTCTCGAGGCAGGAGAAAAGGAAACTCTTGCCATGAACGTGGTCCAGTAGCCTCCCCAGGAATTGAAATGGGGAGGGGGTGTTCGAATTTACGGAGGGGGGTGTCAGGGCCGATGAGGGGTGAGACCGTGAGGGTGAAGGTGGGCTGTATGGCACCATAGTTCACAAAACTGGTGGGTGTTTGGGAAATTTGTGGGGGTATACACCCCAGTGGGGGGGGGGGAATCCCTGATGTGGTCCTAGACCCAGGAGGGCTGGCTTCTTTTCCCAGCTCCCCATGTGACCAGTCCAGGGTAACAATCCCCTCGCGGGCCGGTTAGAGTGCAGAGTCTAGGGAGCAGGGAATTCCTACCGCGCGTGTTTACTGTCAATAGCCCGGCTAGGCCCCGAGCTTGTGAAATTCCCCCTTTCCTGCTAACAAAAGACCACAGACCTGTACGGAAAACCCCACCCCTTCCTGCAGCTTGGCCAGGAGGCGCTAGGTCCCCGGCAAGGAACTGCACAGCCTGGCGTGGCTCATCGCCCGCTTGGCCTTTGGCGTGGAAAGCCCAGGACAACTTATGGAGCCGGCAGGGTTTGCCAAGGGCTTGTGACTTGGAAGGGCTGCTGGTCGGAGGGGAATTCGAGTGACAAGCTCTGGGTCTCTGTAACTAAAAGGCAATAGAAGACCCCAGCAGGAAACAGCTGCTCCAGCGTGTCGCTCAGGCAAACCTGCCAATGGAGTCCTGAATTTTTCCAATAGGCCTGGTGAGCCCAGAGAGGCCCTGTTCACCTCCAGCAATTCCCGGGGTCAGGCTCTGCCTCCAGGGCACTGGGCAGAGGGGTCTGGCTCGTCGGCAGCCTGCCAGGAGGGGAACGGGTTCTTCCCCAGCTGCGTCCCTGCCTCCGAGAGTGCTGCCTACAGCCAGGTGCGCGGGAGTCACCCTCGGGCTGCCCTGCACCCACAGGCAGAGAGCAGTCACCGCGTGAAACCCTGCACGTGGCCCGCCCCGGGACGTGGGAGACGTGGGCAGCCCCCAGTCCACAGAAGCTGCCATCGGAGGGTCGCTCCGCTGCCCAGGAGCGGCGAGCAGGAAGCCGTACCGCTGGCCTAGCTCTTGGAAGAGCCGGTGGCTGCAGCTACAGCAAGGGACTGCCCGCTGGGGGTAGCTGAGCCCAGCTGGAGACAGGCCCGCTAGCACGGTGGGGAAAGCAGCGGCCTTCAGCCCGGGTAGGCGAGAGCCTGCTCCCAAATGCCCAGCCCTGGGTAAGAGCCGGGACCTGGGCCGCAGGGATCAGGCAGCCCTTAGCAGAGGCGTGGGCTCTGCGTCGCGATGGGACTGACCGGCGGGGGGGGGGGGGTCCCACACGCCGTGCAAGGTCTGCCTGTGCGAAGGAGGGGCAGTAGGGAGCCTGCAGCAGCAAATTCCTCCAGGAGCGTGGGGAAGGTCCTCTGGAGGGCGAGAACTATCCACCAACCACCAGGCCTCCTCCCCCAGGAGCACCCGCAGCAGCGGGTCCAAGCCATGCACACCGTAGGGGAGCCCTTCCTGTTGCAAAGACCAACCCCGCGCTGCCCCGCACCCCAAATCCAAAGGGGCCGAGACGGAGGGAAGGAAGGCGCCACTGCACAGCCGGCGCCGGTGCGCGTTCCCTGCCCTATCACCCAAGCAACTGATTTCTTTCCAAGCTGTTCGTTTGCGATTGGGACGCCAGTCCAGAGCTTCTGGCCACCGATTCGACTCCCCCACCGCTCACAGCTGAGTCTGTAATTGCTGGGCATCTGCTCAAAGCATTCAGACAAGGAAACGACTGAGAACCAGAGAGCTGAGATGCAAGCATGGACTATTGGCAATGACGTCAAGCGATACAGAAAAGCCCCCCCGCAGGCAGGCAGACCGACTGACAGAGGGATACAGACGGCACACTGTCGCCAGGCCTTTATGCAGATTGACTAGAAACCCTCATGTACATCTCAAGGCTCTGGAGATAAAAATACAGCCAGCATATTACAGGGTTTGGAGGTATCTATAATTGCCAGGAGCTGGGCAAATACAGATATTCCTAAGTAAATAATAGCATTTGTAGGGAACAATTTCATCCATTTCTCAACATGAAATATTTATAGGCATATATTTGTCTTCTACACATCTCTCCCTATTCATCTGCAAAAATGGAAAAAAATCAAGAGCACTTTGCTGCTTCTCTCTCATTCTTAAAGCTGTTTGGACAATTTGTTTTCCACTGTAGCACGTTCAGTCTGTCTAATGGTACGTTCAGAGAGTTCCTTCTCCCCATTCCCCAATATGCACACTGTACCAAGGGCTGCTTCTTCCACCACCGAAATGCAGCCACCTCTAGGGTGCAGCACAGCTAGCGATAGTGGGCAGGGATACGGTGCTACCTTTGAAGCAGGAAACAAAGAACATGAGCCAGCTGAAATGTCCCATGATGGAACAGGACCAGAAAAGACCTAACGTCAAGTTGTGGAGAAACTCTTCCTGGATACTATGTCACTAAGAAAATCCCAAGCAGATCTATCTGGTAGAGACGGAGACGAAGGATAGTGCTTAGGGATCTCCCATGGGCCTGGGAAAAGCTGAGTTTAAAACCTCTGCCCTGTCTCAGACTCACTGACCTTGGGCAAGTCACGTAGCTTCATTTGGCAGAGAGGAAACTGAGGCACGGGGAGATGAATAGCACTTCCCTCCTTCTCGGGCCAGCTGTCAGGGTCAATACATTAGACCGGGGCGCTCCCGGAACACTGTCCAAAGACTTGTGCGTAGAACTGTCCACATCCTGTGACAAACAGAGCAGGACTTACATGTTGGGGTTGGTCCTGCCTTGGGCTGGGGGCTGCACTTGACTCCGGAGGTCTCTTCCAGCTCCATGATTCTACATCCTCAGGGCTCTGCTTTTGTTTACTTCTTTGTGCAGCAGCCACTTCCACCCCATCGCAGGAGCAAGGTCCGGAAAGAAGCCAACCGGCCTGGCTGACAGCTCCGGAGACCCAAGCCCTCCACCTAGCCAGACACCAAGCTGCTGCCCCCCATTTCTAGCAGTGAAGTGAAGGGGGACCACTGTTCATGGCCTCTCCACCACACGGTGACTAGCATCTCCTGCCTCAAGGGGCCAGCCAGCCAAGAAAGCAGCAGGGTTTGTCCAGGATGCACCTGGAGCAAATTCAAATTCTAGAAGTAAAAGGCTCCTTCTCCTAGTCCATCCCCACCCCAGTTGTGCCTCTCTGGGCATCTGGGGTGGAGTCTGAGAGCCACACACATCCCCATGGCAGAAGAGCGATGCATCACCACACTAGACCAGAAGTCCCCTTCAAGCCAACCAGAACCCCTATGGCAACGGAGCAGGACGAAACCTTGGCAAGCAGATTTGGGTGGGGAGGAGAGGGGGAAAGGTCACACCATGAATTAAGCCCTTAATCGCAACTAAACACATTACAGATCTGCTCATCAACAGCAATCTAATTATTCTGTGTGAGGCCGAGCTTAATTGCTTGTCCTTGACATGACTAATGCACCACCTAAGCCTATTACCCGGTGTAAGCCTATTATTGTTATTATCACAAGTACAAAAGTAAAACAGTCCAACGGGGAGGGAAATCACGTTACGCACTTAGCAGCAAAACGCCAGACAAACAAGCTCGTTCAGTCTTAGCGCCAGGCGTGACCGGGAGACGCACATGGGGGGGCTGGGCCGGGGTGAATTCCCTCCATGCCCCCAGGATCCCATTCCGGACAGATCCTCATCCAGCCCCGGCGGGTTCCACAGCACGCTTGCGCTGGTGTTGGAAGGAGCCGTTTGGGGGCTGGCTCTCATGCGGACCAGCCCTCGCTCAGAGCTGCTTTATCAGAGAAGGGCGGAGAGGGATGCCATGGCCTCCCTGGCTAGGGGTGACTGGGCTGCACGCTCCCCCTACCACAAGTGACATGGGTGTGCTCAGTAGCATCCCCCGGCCGGGGTAACTCCCAGAACACCCACGAGCCGAGCGTAGGACGATGCCATGTGCTTTCTGAGGTCACAGCAGCATAAGGAGGTCCCCAGTTGCATTGGTCACCTGCCCTACACCATTCCCCTTCTGAGCCCTGTCAAGGGGTGGGGGCTGCCCTCCCCTTCCAGCACCCCCTCATGGCCGGGGAGGCGCTCCCCTTCTAGCACCTCTGCCAGCGGTCCCAGGGTGATTCTCATCACTCAGCTCTCGACACAGTTCTGGCTCAGCCCCCGCCCCCAGCATGGCAAAGGGGTCACGTTACGAGATTTTAAAGGGAGCAGCCAGATCATTGCTGTACCCCCCAGGGCATGTCTGCCCCAAGGTCTGTACAAAGGGGGCCTTGTGAGGTGTCAAACGAAAGCTTGTGTCCTACTGATTCCGTGTGTGCTACTCATGCACCTGTGTGATGTCTGGATGTGGAGTTAGGAATATGGACTCGGTGCTTATGCTGGAAGGTTCTCTGTCTGAGACAGAGCAAAGGACCAGGAATGTCCAGTCAATGAGTATGCTAATTAGCACAGTTCCCGGGACAATGACCCTCAAGGTGCCCAAAATACACCTGAGGAATGGGTCTGGAACCTGCAAACCAGCCAGTATCTAACAGCCGCTGTCATGGGACACAGGGATAGGTGACTGGGCCATGCGACCCGCTCCAGCTTGGAAGGTACCAGGAATGGCTACAAAGCACCACGAGGCAGATTCTAAGTTGTTTTCAATTCTGCTCCTGATCCTTGATGCAGCCTTGCGAGGAACAGAGCCGGGAAGAACCGTTGGCCCATCCCGACATAAGATAGTGATAGAAATGTAGCCGTGTTAGTCTGGGGTAGCTGAAGCAAAATACAGGACTATGTAGCACTTGAAAGACTAACAAGATGGTTTATTAGGTGATGAGCTTTCGTGGGCCAGACCCACTGCCTCAGATCAACTAGTGGAAGAAAATAGTCACAACCATATATACCAAAGGATACAATTTAAAAAAATGAACACATGAAAAGAACAAATCACATTTCAGAACAGAGGGGAGATGTAGGGAGCGGGGGAGGAAGGAAGGTAAGTGTCTGTGAGCTAATGGTATTAGAGGTGATAATTGGGGACGCTATCTTGGTAATGGGTAAGGTAGTTGGGGTCTTTGTTCAATCCCCCCGGAGGGTGTCGAATTTTAACATGAATGACAGTTCAGAGGATTCCCTTTCAAGTGCAGATGTAAAAGGTCTTTGTAGCAGAATGCAGGTGGTCAAGTCATTGAGAGAGTGTCCTTTCTGGTTAAAATGGCAAGAAACTGGTTTTTCTTTGTGATCTTGTCTGATATCTGTTTTGTGGGCATTAAACCTTTGACGAAGTGTCTGAGACGTTTGTCCAATGTACATAGACGGACACTTTCGGCACATGATAGCGTAGATTATATTTCTGGATGCGCAGGAATGTGTGTTCTTGATCTTATAACTCACTTGGTTAGGATGTGCACCAGAGACTTAAGCTAGCAGATTGTAACATCTCTGCTGAGAGTCTGCATCGAGAACTTGGTGACTGGCACATGTGATGTATTTTCTTTAACAACCTCACTCTCTAACTTTTCTTTCTTTTATTAGTAACCCTTAAGTTTCTAAAGGATTGGCTTGGTAAGATCCAAGGTGTAAGTTGACTGGGAACTGTGGCTGGTCTTTCAGGACCGGGAGGATCTGTTCAGGGTAGGTGAGATCGGGTTCTATAACCCCTCACCTGTGTGTAGGCCCGGGGCTAATTGTGGCACAGGGGGAGCTGGGGTGTCTGAGGGTTTTGCTTGGTGTGACCGGATTGTGGCCTATTTGGAAAGGTCTCTAGTCAGGGGCTGTAAAGAGCCCTGATCTTGAGCAATTCGCTGTGAGCGGATGCCCTCAGCGGTGCCCAGACTTGGCCCGCTCCGTCACAAGAGATCAGCCAGCGAGTCCAGTCTCCTCCTGTCTCACACCCTCAGCTCTGGGACCAGCGGTCCCTGCACTTTCCCCTCAGGACTCATAGCGGTCGCTCGCCCCTTCTCGGGTGCTCCCAGCAGCTGGCGGGGACCTGGGCCCACCTGCTACACACGGCTCCGCTCCAGGGACCCAGGACAGGTCGTCAAGGTTCATTCCACCACTCTCCTTCCTAACGAGCCTTCCCCCGAGCTCTCTCCTCACCCCACCTGGGCCTTCCTGCTCCCTACAGCTCTCTCCACCCCAGGCTGCCTGGAAAGTAAGGACACGCTCCCCCTGCAGCCCCTTCCGCTCCGCCCATCTCTAGGGCTAGCGCCCAGCTGGGATCGTTGCTGATTGACTTACCCGCTCGGTTGCATCTGGAGGGCCGGCTGACTTGGCCTCTCTGGCCTACGTGACCCTGGGCAACAGCAGAGTTTGGCTCAGCAGGAAAGGGCGGCGTGGAACAGCCACCCCCAGGATGTCCAGGGAGTGATGCTAAACTCCCATCAGACACTGGATCTGAGCCAGGGCCTGGGCGTGACAATGTGCTGCCCCCGTTGGGCACTGTCAGAAGGATGGCAGGTTTGGGGTGCGCTGGCCTGGGTATGGGCACTTCCCTGAGAGAGGCGGTTCTCTGGCTGCCTAACTTCTACAGCGTTCCCCCCCCCCCTCCACCGTGCTGCCCTTGTCCCATGGATGGGCAGTAGGGGCCTCCCACCAGCCCCCCCACCTTGCCAAGGGGGTCGTGCGCTCGGTCGCTCTGGGAGCGTGAAAGCTGGACACTTGCCCCGTCCCGTCCCCACGCGGAGCCTGCAGAGAGCATCACTATCCATGTGGGCCAAGGCGGGCAGCGCCTACCGGAGCCGGTCCGCGCCGAAGCCCCGTCACGCTAGCTGGGAGAGCAGCGATAACCAGCAGGTGTTACCAACACCGCAACTCCCTTCGACACGGGAGCTGTCAGCAGCAGCCGGGCACAATGAGCCAGGCTAGCCTGGGGGAAGCAGGGACAACACGGAACAAAGCCGCCGCCCCGCCCCCGCGCCGCCTCCTCACCCCCGTCAGGCGGCTGCTCGTCTGCTTGGCAGCCAGCCCCGGTGCCTGCGAGTGCCCACGCCTAGGGATTGCGGCACGGCCGCTAGCGCGCATCGGGCCTCGGCTCCGCCAGGACCCACACGTGTCAGAGGTGTGGAGAAAACACCGCTCCCTTCCCCATCCCGCGGGAAGCCAGGACCGGGCACCCACAGCTCAGCACCCCCGCCCTGGCACCGGCACCCCTGCCAGAGCCGCTCAGTCCCGAACTCCCCCGCCCCTCCAGAGACTCGGCCCTGCACCGTTCTATTTGCACCCCCCGGGGCTCGTCGCGTCACGGACCCTCCGCACCCCGGCTTCGCGCCCCTTGCTGCTGCCGCCCCTCAGGCTACACAGCCCCTGGGCACAGCCCCTCCTTTGCCCCGCTGTGCCACTGTCCCCAAGCCAGCCCCACTGCCCCTCCCGCCCAGCCTCAGGCACACCTGCGGCCAGGCCAACGCTAACACCTTGCTCTCCCTCGCACAGGGCGGGTAGGCGAGAGCTGCTGAGACAGGAGCCCCTGGCAGCGGGGGGCAGCGCCAGGCGAGAGAGCTTCGTGCCTCCTTGCGACACTGGCGGAAGTTGGGGTTTGGGTCCCGGTGGATTGTTCCCCAGCCGGGCGTGGTCCTCGTGGCTCCTCCCGCCCCCACCCTGCAACAGCAGCTGCTCAGCCAGCCCTTCTGGGCAGCTGGGCCCTGCCCCCTCCCTCTGCGCAGGACGGGGAGGAAAGGGCTGGGGCATCACAGCCCTGCCAGGGGAGAAGCATGCGCCTGGGCGGATGCAGCCGTGGTGCGGGGGGTGGGGGGGGCTCCTGAAGCCATTAGCGTCTGCTCTGCCCACCGAACGAGGGGAATCGATCACCCTGACAGAGGGGAGTTAGCCAGCCTGCCGCCGCCGCACAAGCCAAAGTCACCTTGTTAGCACCTCCCGGCTCCTGGGGGAAGCCGGCTACGGAGACAGGGCCCCGAGCACAGCGCCAGGCCCCCGTCACTTGTCTGCTCCACCCAGGGTGCGAGCCGTGGAGCTGGGGCAGGTGGGCGGGGGAGGACTGCCTGGATACCACAGGGGCAGCATGGCCAGGAGACGCCCCCCCATGGTGGGTCCCAGGCTGCATGTGGAGACCTGCGGGCTGCTGGCTCTGGAATGCTCCACGGAGAGCCCAGTGGACACCCCTCGGGCTCCCTTCTCGCCGTCGCCCTGTCTGAGGGGGTCTCCCGGGCCGCTCCTCCCCGGCACATCAGACACACTGTTCATGCTCAGCCCAGCAGGGACTGGCCCGTCGGCACTCGCGCCCTGTGGAGAGCTGGGATGGGGCCATGCTCTCTGGGCAGTCTTTGCACATGCTAGGAGAAGGGGTGTCCGATCCAGAGGCTTCCTGGGCCTCTCCAGACAGCCTTGCCCTGTTCACTCACAATCCCAAATGCTCGATGGGCCTCAGGACCCTCCCCTACAGCCCCGTCACTAAGGGGCCAGTCACCCACTGGTGGAGAAAAGCCAGAGGGCCCCAGGGCCATGGCTCTGTCCCTAGTGCAGGGGGCAAATTCCCCTCACTCCTGCGAGGAGGGAGGCTGTAGGGACGGGGGTGCTCCATGCTCGGGGCCCATGCGATGGCACCTGGGACCTAGTCACCTGGCTGAAGCCAGTTTCCTTCAGCCCTTCGCCCCTCCAACCATCTCTGCAGCCTGGTCTCTCTGCTCCCAGCCCCTCGCGGGGGGGGGGGGGGGGGGGGAGGCAGCATCACTAGGGAACAAGCTCCTCCGTGCCGCCAGCAATGCCGGTCACTGCCTGGGGAGGGGGCAGGTTATTCCAGGTTCTATCGCCTCCAAAGGGCATGCCGGCAGGAGAGGGCTCCACGTGCACCACCTGGCCTGTCTCTCTGGCCACCCACCGTCCATCCACCCTCATCTACTCCTGGCTTTTTCTGCAGGGACACGGGGAAAGAGGAGACCCCCCCTAGCTGACATAGAAGGACACCCTGGCTAGCCACGCTGGCAGGGAGACCAGACCCAGCTCTCCTCTCGGCGCTCTCCCACAGGAGTTGAGATACAGGCCACCGTGGGCAATTGGCCTGTCCGGCAGCGTTACGAGGGCGCACCAGGGCAGCGGGCGATTCCTTCTGGGCTAACGGCACAAGCCCAGCTGTGGCAGGGGAGCCGCTGCCAGAGCCCAGGGTGCACCGCAGGCTGCGACCTTCTGGGGCCAATCAACCCTGATGCAGCCTGCGAGCAGCCAAGTGACTAACGGTGCGCAACTGAACGGCGCGCCCAGCTTTGGAAGTCAAGCTGCGCGCTGGCAGGGCCTGTGCCCAGACTGGCATCTCTCCCCCGCAGCATCTGAGACCAAACGGTGGCCTGTCCTGACCCCGGAACCGCACAACTGCTGCCTGGCTCCTTCGCATCACTTGCTAATTAAGTCCCACTAATGAGAAAAAGGGGATTCAAGAGCCAGCTACGCAACGCTCCTTCCTGCGCCCGCGCGCCATGAGGACTTATCACTAGTCACAGGATGTTTACAATAATTTTTTAATTTGTGCAATTATTAATCATTTTTCTATCTGCCTAATTTGCATAATAATTAGCCTGCTCAGTGTTTGCCATGACTGTGAATGACAGTGTTTTAAATTAAATTAAGATTTTAATTTTTTTTTTAAAGCTAATCAAAGTCGCCTTGTGACGCCAAGACATGGCCACTGCCCTTCTAGAAGCACGAAGAAAGGGATCCGCTCTCGGCCTTATCCCGCAGGATCCTGGTGCGCTTTGCAAGCGCTCTGCAGCCAGCAGGGCTGAAATGCGGCCACTCTGGGGTGGGGGGTAGCAGCCCAGTCGCACACAAACCCCCTCGCACAAGGCGGGGACTGGATGTCCTCGCAGAGGCCTCCCAGACATGACGCCGACACAGGAAACAGGAGGGATGTGGCAGGATTTCGGCCAAGCCCAGCCTGATGGGAGCTTCTGGACTGGCGTTGAGCATGAGCGGCTAGATGCTGAGCCGATGGGAATGCGCTAACCTTGTGACATGGGGGCGGGCGCTCTGCTCTGCGACCCGTGTCCCCACCTGGCTGCGCCGTGAGGTGAGAATCCCACGGACTCGCCCACGTGGATTGGCCCAGACACCTCGGCCCAGCCTGAGCCGTTAACAAGGCTCTTCCCAGGGGGAAGAGAGAAAGGAAGGGAGCTGGAGACGGCACCTGGCTGGGGGCTGGGCAGAGGCAGGGCGTGGGGAAGCATGGAGGAAGCAGACTAACCAGTGTAGGGAGATTGAGGGGTCCGTAACCCCTTCCCCCAAGGGAAGTAGGGCTGTCGGCCCATCCTAAGCTGGGCTGTATCTCGGAGCAGCAGTAACCCCGCTCTGCTCTACTGGCCGGCGGAGACACGTCTTGCTGCTACGGGGCTGCAGGGTCGGGGGCTCCCCGATGCACCATCACACCTTGGCCACCAGCCCCGCTATCACGTGGCTGCATGTTTGTGAGCCATCGGGGCGGCCTGCTGGGGAGAGGCAGTGGGGTGCCGGCACAGACGTACCGTACAGACCCTGTATCTCGTTCTGCTCTCTGGACTCGACCCAGCCCCATGGCCGTCAGCGGGGACAAGCCCAGGGCCACGAGAGGCCTGCGCACCCGCCCGGGTTACAAGGGAATCCTCAGGGAGCCCGAGGGGTCGCCGTGTCCGTCCGCTCCAGCAAAAGCAGCAGGGCATCTCGGAGACGAGCCCAGTTATGAGGCAAGCGAGCAGCAGCCACGAAAGCTCCGGCCCCTAATAATCGGGTGCGTCTCCAGGGTGCCACAAACCGCCTCGCCGCTCTGTCAGGGAGTCTCACCACCCCCGTTGTCAGGGCAACATGCCCCCCCCAGCCCTGCAGGACCCTCCCCCAGAAACACTCCCGATCGCGGACAGCTGCTCGCCGGGCTGAGCAAGACACACGTGGCCGGCCCAAGCGTGAATCCCAAACCTGAGCAGGCCGGGCACATGTGAGCCCAGCTTCTCTCTTTCAGGCTCAGACTCCGGTTCCTCCGGCCCCGAGCACTGGCCCTGCATCCAGGTCTCCTCCAGCCATGCAAGGGGACCGGTCCCTGCACACTCCGCAGGGCACGCCCTGCGCCACGGCTGGTGGTGTTGGACCCGGAGCTGGGGACGCAGCCCCTGGGAACAACGGACACAGACACGCGAGGCCCACAGCACAGACGCGCAGCAGGCGCAACACTACGACCGCACACGGCCCCGTGCACTCGGTAACATCGCCGGCAGCGGCAGGGATCTATTTCTGCACAGCCCGCTCTGACTTCCATCTGCTCTGCGGCCCAAGGCGCCGCCCCCGACCAAGGGCTTCCGACACAAAATCCAGACCCAACATCCCAGGCGGGTCATGTGACAACAGACCTCTGCACCTGCAAATAAAGACACAGCCGGCCACGCTGACTTGCACAGGCCAACCCAGATGGCTTTGTGGCTTTTTCTCCCCTGATGTGGGCACCACACCCAAGGTGTTAGTGGGAGAATCAGGATGCACGAAGCTGACAGCAGGTGTGCAGGATAACACCGCTGCCTCGAGTCTGGCTCCAAACCTCCCTGAAACCCAGAGGTGATTGGATCTAGGACAGTGGTTCCCAAGCTTTTTGGCATCACTCCCCCTCTTTGATTTTTGGAAAACCCTCACGCCGCTCCCCCCCCCCCCCCCCAACAGCAAAACTTGTTTGAACAAAAGAGGAATTGATCAGGGCAGCAAAACTTGATGGGGGGTTGGGTTGCCTCGCACCCCCCCCCATAATTTCTTCATGCCCCCCAGGGGGCACCCCCCAGTTTGGGAACCCTGAATCTAGGAGACGAGTTTGGGACCCAGCTCCTGCTTCCGAATGGATGTGGAAGAGCTGGACTTTTTCCCTAGGGCAACACTGTTAAGGTACCGCAGAGTCAGCCGCTGCCAGCTCCAGTGAGGAAGAGGAGGCGAGAGCCTGAAATCTTCCCTCCAACGATCCCCAGGCCCCCAGCTGCATTAGCACTAATTAAGCACAAACATTAGCGGATCTGTTCACTGCCACCTGATTAATGACACTGTCAAGAGGGAATTTTTCACTCTCCGAAGGCAAATGACCTGTGATGTCAGCCACCTGGTAAATGCATTAGGAGAGCCAAAGCGTCCTGGGTGGGCAGAGACTCCCCACCCCTCCGGCTCTCGGCAGGAAGGGGGCTCGTACTCAGGCCGGAAGAGGGGTCACAAGGAGAAGTCAGAGCTGGGAGCCCCGCTCCCCCTCCCGGCTGTCACAGATGCGGGGACACTCCCAGCAGCCAAACCCGACCTGCCTGAGGACTGCTGGGTTCTTCTAGCCCTGATTTTGCCAGTGATTTCATAGAACCATGGGACACTGGGACCGGAAGGGACCTTGAGAGGTCAAGTCCAGCCCCCTGCCCTCACGGCAGGACCCAGCACCGTCTAGCCCATCCCTGACAGGTGCCTGTCCAACCTGCTCTGAAATCTCTCCAGGGAAGGAGATTCCACAACCCCTCGGGCAACTTATCCCAGTGTTTCACCACCCGGAAAGTGTTTCCTAATGTCCAGCCTAAATCTCCCTGGCTCCCCCACTCTGTGACCTGACCCAAACCCCGCCACAAGTACAGAGTTGGGGGAGAAAACCCCCCAATCCTCTCGGGGCAGCTCCCCTCATCCTGATCACGGGATCAGTGCTGGGGTGGCCACATACGCCCCTTCGCGCCAGCCACGGCCACCACCTCCCTGCCTTAGGACCAGCGTCCACTCACCTGCTGAGGAACGGCAGCACCTCTCGCTCAGGGGGAGCGGGGCATGTCACTACGCCTGCCCCAGGGGCAACGCAGGTTGGGAAACAACTCAACCCTCACAGGCTCAGGCCCGAGCAGGCCGCTACTCCGTGCCTCAGTTTCCCCATCTTTAAATTGGAGACCACGCTGTGGGAGAGAGGGGAAGAAAGCCTGCCAACTCCGCTCAGTCCTCGCCACGGCCCCAGAAGCTGCATTTTCGTGACTGGTGTTTGGAAAAAGGCCCATGCTGCCGTGGGGCCCAGCCATCATGCACAGGGGAAGCGGTGACCCCATCCCCAGGCACTGCCTAGCAGGGACGCCCAGGGGCCTGGTTGCAGTGAGTTCCAGCCCCTGGCAGGCCCAGGGCACAGATAGCTGGTGTCACAGTGCCCCCTGGTGGCTGCCCACCACACTTCCACGGTTGAGGCACGGGGAGCGAAGGGCATCTGTGGGAACTGAACAGGGGGATGGGGCCTGGCCCCGGGCTAGGCGGGGTGGGTTGAGAAAGGCTTGGAAAGCCAAACAAGTCGGACAAAGGCTGGGGGAGTCTCACAAGGGTTGCCGTGTTCGTCTATGACTTTAAAGTCATCGCAGAGTCCCGTGACGCCGTAGGGCCTAACAAAAGTATATAGGACCATGAGTGGGTAAGACCCCTTCATCAGACAAGGCAAGACGGAGTCTCCCTCCCCCCCAAGACAGCCTGCAGTTAAGCGGAGGAAGCGGGTCTGGCTTTGGGCCGCTGGACGTGGGTGCTTCCAGCAGCACCGGGGAGAGGAAGGAGACACAGACCACGTTACAGTTTTGTGCAGGAGCAAGTGACAACAGCAAGGCCCTTCTCTTGACAGATGCTCCCCAACCAGCATTGCAGGGGAGGGGTGGGCAGCCCTGGACACCAAACATCCCTTTCACCTTCATGGGACTCACGCGACACCAGCTCCTGGGGCAACTTGGGGTGTTCTAAAGCCGTGGTTCTCAGCCGGGGGTATGTGCACCACTGTGGGGACGCAGAGCTCTTCCAGGGGGTCCGTCAACTCATCGTGCCCTTTGCCTGGTTCTATAACAGGCTATGTAAAAACACTCGATAAGCCAGTGCACACTAGAATTTCATACGATGAAATGGTTCTACTGCTCTGGCGACCGTGCTCTGAAGTGTCAGGACAATATTTCTACTCCAACTGATTGCATAGAACATATGGTAAAAAAGGAGGCTGTCCCCCATTTTTCAGTAACAGCAGGGCCATGACACGTTGGTATTTATATGCTTGATTCTGCAAGCACGTAGTTTTTAAGTAAGTAATTTGGCTATGACAAATCAGGAAAGATCTTGGAGTTATCATGGACAGTTCTCTGAAAACTTCCACGCAGTGTGCAGCGGCGGTCAAAAAGGCAAATAGGATGCTAAGAATTATTAAGAAATGGATAGAAAATAAGACCCAGAATATCTTACTGCCCTTGCATAAAACTATGGTACGCCCACATCTTGAATACTGTGTACAGATGTGGTCTCCTCACCTCAAAAAAGATATTTTGGCCTTGGAAAGGGTTCAGAAAAGGGCAACTAAAATGATTAGGGGTTTGGAACGGGTCCCATATGAGGAGAGGTTAAAGAGACTGGGACTTTTCAGTTTAGAAAAGAGGAGACTGAGGGGGGATATGATAGAGGTCTATAAAATCACGAGTGGTGTGGAGACGGTGAATAAAGAAAAGTTATTTATTAGTTCCCATAATAGAAGAACTAGAGGACACCAAATGAAGTTAATGGGTAGCAGGTTTAAAACTAATAAAAGAAAGTTCTTCTTCACACAGCATGTAGTCAACCTGTGGAACTCCTTGCCAGAGGAGGCTGTGAAGACTAGGACTATAATAGAGTTTAAAGAGAAGCTAGATAATTTCATGGAGGTTAGGTCCATAAAAGGCTATTAGCCAGGGGATAAAATGGTGTCCCTGGCCTCTGTTTGTCAGAGGCTGGAGAAGGATGGCAGGAGACAAATCGCTTGATCATTGTCTTCGGTCCACCCTCTCTGGGGCACCTGGTGCTGGCCACTGTGGGCAGACAGGATACTGGGCTAGATGGACCTTTGGTCTGACCCAGTACGGCTGTTCTTATGAGTAGGCGAGACCAATCAGACTCCTGAGAGGGGTACAGCCTTATAGACAGGAGGAGAGCCCCTGCGCCATTGCTTTTTGCTGTGAGTTTGGTAAACTTCTGAGGGGGGGGGGGGAGAAGAGGAGAGAGAGAGAGAGAGAGAGAGAGAGAGAACCGCTGTGCCGCTTGGCCAAGTCTCCAGCACTAGAAGGGAATTGTTTTCTGTTCTGGATGTTCTAGGCGCCAATCCAATGAAGAAGAACAGCAAATATTGTGAGACTCGTGATAAGATCTGAGAGTTGGCAACACTTTGTTATTACGTCCCAGCCCTAGGACACAGATTAGTTGGGGGCCTCGCTTAGAAACAACAACCACCCCCCTCGCTCAGTCCTTGCTGCTCCCGGCTGTTGAGAAGTTTGACAATGTGAACCCCAAACCAAATAGCAATAACCTGTTATCCGTAATCCAGCCTCTCGGGGGCTGGGCCCCCGCTCATCTGTGAGCCCTTGGGGCTGGCTATGCTGCTAATGCCCGGCATCGGCAAGGGGCCTTCTAGGCTTGAAGAGACACAGGCCACTAGACTAGGACCAATCTGCTCCGGCTCCTGCACTGCGCTAGTCACCACGGTAGAGACTCCGTCAGCATCAGCTCTCCCCACAGGCGGAACGGGCTTGGGTAGCGCGCACACACACACACACACACACAGCCCAGTTAATTAGTCTCCAATCACAGCGCCAGTTACACCCCTATTAACCAGTGGCAAAGCGACTCTTCTGCATCATTCCCTTGCCACCTGCCACCCGGACAGTTCGACTGGTTAATGGAACAAGGCTTGGAACAATTAACTGACTGACTCAATTAACAGGCTGATTGGCCTCAGCTAATCCCAGGCCGGGAGCAGTCTGTGCACAGCAGCGCCGCCCGCCCGCCCGCCCGCCGAGCCGCTGTCCGGACCAGGCAGGCTGCCGCGGCGGGGCCAAAGAGCCGGTGTAGCGATGCCCGGCCCCGGGCAGCCCGCCGTGCACAGTCCAGAGCAGCGGCCGGCCGGAGTCCCCCGGGCCTGGCGGACGAGCTCTGGCTGGCACTAGGGGGCCAGTCCCGTCTGTCCGGGCCCGCTCCCCTCCTGCCCTTTGTGCGCAGACGGTCCCGCTCCCCGGGCGCGCACCGCCCCTAGGGGCCCCAGGCTGCGGGGGGTCTCGAGGTGCTACCAGAGCAGCAGCAGAACAAGGAGAAGGACCCGCGGGGGGGGGGGGTGCCGGTGCCGTGGCCAGCCGGGCAGTAGCCGGGCCAGCTGCGAGGGCGCGCGGCGCTGTGGTGCCGGGGAGCGCCTGGCCCCTTTCCCAGGGCTGCCAGCCGCCCAGCCTGCAGCCCCCGCTGCGCCACTCCTGTCCCCGTTACCGGCCCCTCTGGCCGCGAAGCCCCCGGTAGCCGGGCTTGCGGGGTCGCCAGAGCGCCATTGGCATTCAGGGCACCCCGGGCCGGGAGGCGGGAGCCAGGAGCCATGGCAACCTGCAACACGCGCTGCGCCCCGCTCAGCCCAAACCCAGCCCCTTTGCATAGGCAGCCGCTCCGGGCCCAGGCTGCCGGCGGGCCTCGCCCGTCTCCAGGGCCGGACCCTGCATCCCCGGGCCGGTCCCTGCGCCTGGCGGACCCTCCAAGCCCGAGAGATGGAGGCCAGGCAGGTTGCTAGTCTCTGAGCTCCGCGACTGTGGGTGAGCGAGCGCCCGGACGGGCGGGCGGGCGGGCAGACAGACAGACAGACGGACAGACAGACGGACGGACGGACGGGCGGGCGGGCGGGCAGACAGACGGGCGGGCAGACAGACGGACGGACGGGCGGGCAGACAGACAGACAGACAGACAGACAGACGGGCGGGCAGACAGACGGGCAGACACAGGCCCTTTATTTGCGTAAGGCCGCTAGAGCAGAGATTCGTTCCCCTCCCCGCACGGCCCACGCCAGCCCCGCGCTGAGGCAGAGCCCAGCAGCCCCCCCAGGAGCAGACGGGCCGGCCCAGCCCTGCTGTTTTGCAGGAGGGGTCTCCGTGCCCGCAGGAGCCTTTCCAAAGCCGGTCCCTGCTCTGCCCCCTCTTCCCGCCCGGGGAGCCCCGCGCCGGCCCCACAGGGCCTCAGGCAGCGCTGGGCACCAGGCCCTCCCCCAGGGCTTCAGCCCAGCACAATCCTCCGCCCCCTCGGAGCAGCGCCAGCCCCGTTCGCTCCCCTGGGCTGGGAAGCGCCACGCAGCGAGAGTTCACCGAGAGACACAGCCCCGGAGCGCAGCTCCCGTCTATGGGGAGAGAGAGGGGCCCCCTTTCCAGCCCCTCCCCCAGCGCTGCAAGCCACGGCTGCCGGGTTCATTGCCCACGCCCTGGGACCACTGCCCCCCATCAGTGCACAACCCCCCGTCCTGGGCGGGTCGCCTGGCTTTCCCTCCCCAGCCCTGCCAGGGGCTCGCCGCCGCTAGCGCTCGTGCCTACCTTCTGCCTGACGAGTGGGGGCAGCTCCAGGCCCGTCTCCCCCCTCTCCGGGATCTGCCTTTGCCACCCTGCCGGAGCATTCCCCAGGCTGTGTGTAGCCAGCTCCCAGCTGGCCCCGGGGCCAGCCATTAGCATTGCTCCATATTGCCCACAGCTGCCAGGTCCAAGCCCAGCTCCCCTTAAAGGGCCAGCCCGCCTGGGCCAGGCCCTTTGGCTCCAGCCCCAGCCGGGCCCAAGTGATACAGTCTAAGGAGGAGGTTCTCGGCACCCAGCTGTGCCCACATGGCATCCTCAGGGCCATGCAGGTGGCATTGGATGCCGCCCACGGGTCTCAGGCTACAACTGCGCTGCAAGCAGCAGCGAGGCTATGGCCCGGGGCCGGTGGGGGTAAAACAGCCGGGGGCTGTGGCAGTTCGTGCTCTGACGCTCGGCCCGCTTCCCAGGGGCATCCCCGCGTTATTCCTAGCGCCGCAGCACAGCCCCTGGGCCCTGAGAGTCACTGCCGGGACATTTTTCAGCCGCCTGGCTCAGTCCTGGCTCACGCTGGGTCCGGGACCCACCCCTGCTGCAGCTCTGCATGGAAAGTGTATTAGGAGCCAGGCAGCCGGCCCAGCTCAGTCCCGGCTCGCGCCCGGTCCAGGCACTCAGACGCCCTCTAGACAGGGGCTGCTGCTGCCTCTTTCTCTGAAGCAGCAGCACAAAGCGACAGGCAGCCGGTCTGGGAGGGGAGCTGGCTTTTAAACGGGCCCCCCTCATGGACCAGCTCCCACCTTGCACCCCACGCTGCTGCCTCTGATACCTGGCTGCTGGCCCTGCCTCCGGGGTCTGTAGAACAGTCGACTAACTCAACACTTCCTGAGGTTACTTGACTATTCAACTGACTGATATGTCACCTCCCTACCCAGCCCTGCCTCAGGAGCCGGGCCAGGGGTTCGATACCCTGCAGGAAGCACAGGGCCGAGCTCTCTAGGTTCCTGCCACACCTGGGGAGGACTTTGCCATTTTCTAGCCTGAGTTTCCTGCCTAGTTTGAAAGCGGCTGTGAGCTCTCGCATCTTACTAACTTGGCCTCAGACAGGGGCTGCTCTTGCTTTCTGCAGCCCCTCTCTCTAGGGCTGGCAAGCTGGCCAGACCTTGCTGGAGCATAAGCTGCAGTTCCTGCTCCTGTCGAGAGGGGTAGTGCCTCCAAAGAGCAACCCCCACCCCTACGACATGGGACAGAGCATTGCTTTCTGCTCCACTAGGCGGCCGTGACCTGATGACAACCCAGCAGAGCACCCACCAGAGCTTAGGGAAGCGGGCGGCCCAGTCGCGCCCGATGGGATTAGTGCCGGCAGGCACACGCGCCCCGGTGGAATACGTGACCAAGTACCAGAGCGATTTCCCAGCACGCAGCTCATTACCTGCCCGGAGTCAGCCTGCCCAGCCACCGCTGGACAACCTGGCGATCAACCGGGGCTTCAGGTGAGTGCAGCCACCAGGTGACCCGGACAGGGCATACACTGGGGAACACCAGGCGGGGCGAGGAGGGTGTCTCAGCGTCACGGCAAGGGGGCTGTTGTTCCCTGGGTGGCAGAGCCTTTACCAGAGACCTAGCACAAGGGCCTGCCCCTCCCTGCAACCTGGATTTCAATCTGAACAGCTGTTGCTGAAGAAGGGGAAGGAAACAGGATTTTGTTCCTGTAAATTACATTGCCAAGGCTGCAGCCAGCCCCAGCCACAAGCTTGGGGGAGGGGGAGGGGGGGGGGAGGGAACGGGATTTCGTTCCTGGGCTTTGAGATGCTCTAGTGAACAGTGAGTCAGACACTATCTCCTGGGTATTCACACACACTCTTACCAAATGCAGCAGGTCAGTGCTGGCTCCCTTTTACAGATGGGGAAACCGAGGCATGGCACAATGAAGTGACTTGCCTGAGGTTGCCCAGTGAGTCCTTGGCACGGCTGCGAATAGAATGCAGGAGCTGCTGCAGTAATGGCCGGGGGCGCAAAGCCCAAAGAAACACCTGGGTCCCCTCCTTCCTGCTGACGTCTGTCCCTCTTCCACCCAGCACCGATTTTCAGACCGTGCAGAGGCAGAGCTACCGAGGCTGGGACCCCCGCAGGTACCCTCGGGCCAGCCCCAGCAAGCCGAGAGAGGAGCTGGCAGGCCTGCGGAAAGAGGGGGATGGAAAATTCAGCGGCGACACGGTGACCAAGGTAATGGGCAGGCCAGGAGGCCGGAGTTAAGGGAGAGCAAGGGCCTCTATAAGCAAAGTCAATTTCACTGATTGAAGCAGGCAGACTCTCACTGGCACAGAGGGAATAGATCCGGGGGTCAGTGCACGAGGCCTGCGTCAGGGTGCCTGCTGTAATTCCCAGCCCTGCCACGGACTTGTTTTGTGACCTGGGGAGAGTTTCTTCCCCTTGTCTGGAGAAGGGGAGCAGCAACATTCCTTTGCCACAGCCGCTGCCAGGCTTTGGAAATCTCCATAATGGGCCGGTGTTTGTAAAGGGGGTTGGCCATGCAGCGCCCAGTGCTGCATCGGCTTGGCGCTGAGCAGACGAGCCAGGCCAGAAGCGCAGGAGATGTAGAGATTGCATTTATTCAATAGCAGGGACACTGAGCCAGCATGCAGGGGGAGGTGGGGCCAATATCTGGGCACCGTTGGCTCTTGTGCTGGGGTACAGCATGGACAGAGAATCCCCTCTTGCAGCAATCCTGCTGGCAGAAAAAAAGGGAGGTTGAAGCTGGAGGGAAGGGAACCCCGCCTGAACCCCTCAGCCGTGGGAATCCTGTCCTGTCCCTGCATGGCAGAAATGGGCTGGCTCCCTCTTCTCCCGGGCTATGTCTACACTCGCGGCTTCTTGCGCAAGTAATATGCAAATGAAGCTCAGCATGGAATATTGCTGAGCCTCATTTGCATACCTAATGAGCCACCATTTTTTTCAGAAGAGGCTCTAGCGCAAGGAGGAGCATCTACACTGCCCCTTCTTGTGCAAGAAACACCCTCTTGTGCAATGTCGTTACACCTATTACTTGAGAGGAAGAACGGCGTTGCACAAGAGGGGTTTTCTTGCACAAGAAGGGGCAGTGTAGACGCTCCTTGCGCAAGAGCCTCTTCTGAAAAAATGGTGGCTCATTAGGTATGCAAATGAGGCTCGGCAATATTCCACGCTTAGCCTCATTTGCATATTACTCGCGCAAGAAGCCGCGAGTGTAGACACAGCCCCAGGGTCCCAGTGACGCCCTCAAACACCACAGGCGTAAATCTTACACGGGCCATTCGGCCCCCCACTCAGCAAGTGGCATTTCCTGCCGCCTCGTTCTCTGAGCGCCAGAACAGACGTGTCCGAAAGAGAACGCTGCCGTGTCCTCGCTGGGCGCCCCGAGGCGCGACGCTTCTGAAAATCTCCTCCGGGCCATCTGCAGGTGCGAAGTGCTGTCGAGAGTCGGTGGTGTTATTCTGACCCCCTCGCGTCTCTTTCCAGCTCTCTTTCCCGCCTCTGCCCTTGCCCCGGCCTCTGGAGACCACCCAGCGCCCCCGCACAGTGCTGAGATCCCTCCCTGCAAAGTTTGACGATTCCACGGCCCACAAGTTCTTCTTCAGGGACTGGGGAGTCCAGCCCCGAATCCGGCAAGGCGACCTCCACGATGGAGTCTACAGCCGGCCGCTGGTAATACGATGGGAGCAGACACCCCCCCCCCCCCCCCCCGACAGGCACAGTCCCTGCCCTGCACAGTTTATTATCTGAATAGATGCGGGGGGAGCAGGGGATTCGAGACAAAGGCAGAGTTGGCAGGGAGGCAGCTGCCGAATAGCGCCTTTGGAAACCACGGCCCCCCCATGCGGGGAAGCGAGGGCGCCGATACCTGAGGCAGGGGGAAAGGAAGCTGGTGGGCAGGGAATGAGGGAGGGGAGCACGAGTGTGGAGTGCACATGCAGTCAGCAGCGGGAGGGGAGCTGTCCTGCTACGTGGGCTGGGGCGAGGGTGGCAGAGGGCCCTGTAGCTGGGTACGGGCTGGGACAGGACTGGGCGGAGGAAGGCAGCTCTCACCCCGTCCTGTCAGGGACACTTGCTGCCTGATGGCCCAGATCCCCTAGTGAGCAGCTGTCAGGGGCATCCAGAGTCAGAGATGGCAGAGCCCAAACCAGCTCCAAGGGTCCCTCTCCTGTCTATCTCGCTGCAGATGTTTCCCATGCACGTGGAATACGTCTTTGATGGGCCCCCAGGCTCGTAGGAGTGTGCCCCCCTGTAGAAGCACAAACCTGGCTGTGGGCTCTCTGCGAATCAGCTGGGCGGCACTTGAATCTCTCCTGCATGGACACACAAGTGCCCGGCTTACAGGGAGCACTGAGCACAGCTCTCCATCCCAGTGGCTGTGTGCTCCATAGACCACTAGTGCTCTGAGACCATCTTGCAGGCGGGCCGCAGGCTCAGGGCTCACCTCCCCTGCAGCGGGAACCCTGCACTGGTGCTTCAGCCCTGCCCCCCATCCCCCCCAGAGTGCCAATGCCAGCTTTCCACGGGGGGTATGGGGGGGGGGGTGAGCCCTGCGGGAAGGAAGCAGCTCCACATGCTGCAGCACTGTCTCCCCCCCTTCCCCCCCAGGGAACAACAGAGCAGGAAACGGCTCACGTGGAGGCTTTCCCCGCTGCTTCCATTGGCCAGAATCACTGCCACTGGGAGCAGGAGGGGGCGGTACCTGGGACCTGCAGGAGGCGCAGAGCTAGGTAAGCACCTGCTATCCTTCGCATGCCCAGACCCCACACCCCCAGCCCCCCCCCCAGCCCACTCTTCCCGGCCAGACCCCTCTACGCTACCCACTCCTGCACCTGTTTTCTCATCAGCTGGTTGGCTGGTGGTCCGTGGAGAGGTCTGCCTTGTGCAAGGCGAAGAGAAGGGGGGGCCAAAAACGTTGAGAACCACTGGTCCAGCCCTTGCACAGCATGCGAGTCAGCCCTGCTGTATATTTACAAGTGTCTGTTCTTTGACACTGGCAGTGATGGAGCATCTACAGCTGGCCCTGGCAACAGGGAAACCCACCGCTTCCTTGCTATCACGTTGGAATATTTACTAAAAACAATTGCCTCTTGGTCCCCGTGTCTCTCTTTCAAATGTAATTACCTCCGCTCTGAATTCAGCCTGGAAAGGGAGCAGGCGGATTGCTAGTAGCTCAAGCCCGCCACTGGTTCATGTTTACTAGAGGCCTGGCAGGGCAGGGGGCATTTGATGCCATCTCCCCACACCTTGCCGTGTAAAACACTGGAAAAGGTGGGAGGGCTGAACTGTGTGCAACTGTTTGGATTTGTAGGCCAAGTGTGAAAGCCAAACCACCACACACAGCACGTTCCGGCCCCAGAGAGCAGAGAAGGTGAAGAACTACAAACCGGAGCCGAACCCCATCCAAGCGCAGGCAGAGCAGGATTTCTCCACCGTCCACAGGGAGTCCTACAGGTACAGCTTCTTGCAGTGACTGAACCCAGACAGGCCACGGCGACACTCCGAGTGCTGCAGTGAAACACCAGCTCTGACTGCAGCAGGCAGCCATCCCCGTAACTGGATTCTCAACCCTCTCTCTCTTGCAGGCCAGTCCCGCTCCCCCCTGTCGTTTGCAAATGTACTTGATCCAGCAACAGCAGCAAGGAAGAGAAACGGCGAATTCTCTCGTGCCCGTCAAAGCCTGATGTGCGGTGTGGATCCAGGTCCTTCACCACAAAGCCAATAGGCAACTACTAGACAATCTGATGGACTGGTGTTGGTGCATCTTCAGAACATGAAAATGGCATAATCTAAAATCTGAGCGAGCGTGTCTGCACTGCAGAGGTGATTGCCACACACACGAACACCTGCGGTCACGGTCATCTAGCTAGCATGGCTAACAACAACAACAACGCTGCAGCTGCACAGCACAGGTATACTAGTAGGAATGAAGGGTTCTAGCGGCTCGTATGCCCTCCACGTCTTCGCTGCCTTTTAGCCAAGCTAGCGAGACTAAAGCTGGTGCAAGGAAGTGCTCTCCGATCAGAGCAGAGACAGCTACCCTTGACATAGCTGTTGTGCATGGATGTGGTATTTGTGTAACACACAACCAAACAAATGTAACAGCTGTTGAAATGATACAATAATGGTAACTAAGTTTCATTGTACTTCCTGTTTAAGTATTCTGTAGAAATCTTACATAATATCTTCTAGTATTTTAACACGACATTTGCGTTGTATTTTAAAGATAATCGACTGCATGCACTCAGTGTTAGCACTTCAGTGGTCTGATTGGATGGATATGCACTCCTCAGAAAAAGGAAAAGTTGGGAACACAACTTTTCTCTCTATGCGAACAACCCCAACCAGCCACTTTCTAGCAAGGCTGGAGTAACAGAGGAGCTGGAGTAACAAGGCTGACTTATCAGAGAAACTAGCTGTCAAAAACACAAAGTATGTTCACATACATGTATCAAGAGGGGGAAAATCTACAACTTACATTGACTTCAAAATCCTAGAGTTAATGTTTTTTATCCTCATCAACTCAAACATAATGGTCCCTGCAATGAAAGACTAAGATCGTGTCTCCCCCTTGCATATGCTTATGCTAATGTGTATTTGTGTGGGGGCTGGGGTTCACTGGAAACTGAAATCAGTACAGTGACTTGTGTCAGGGCTGTGGGCCCCTCGCCTCTCCCCCAACAGCCGTACCTGTGCCAGCGTAATCCCTGGTCTAGGTTTAACGGTTTTTAAATAACGGTTTTTAAAAAACACCACACACAAACCCAGTTAAAAAACAACGTCATTCTGTACAATTATACATCCAGGTTACAGGACTGCTAGAAATTTAACATGTTAAACAAAAAAGGAGCGACACCTTCCGACGGAGAGAAAGCCCCACACGAAGAAGCACATTTCCTAAACAAAACCTTTGTGCCATACTTCCCACCAGAACCCACCCACAGCACAAGAGGCATAGGAGCTTAATTACCATCCTAAGGCAAAGGCCTTCCATGGAAACAACTGGGGCATTTGACACATTCTCTCTGCTAAGTAAATCGAGAACTCCAGCAGCCTTTGAGGTGACAGGGGCCTTAACAAGAGGAAGGAGGCCAAAAACTGCCCCCACCTGCACTGTGGCTCAGAGTCTTTGCAAGTTTTACTGCAGCAGAACAGTCGGCTTTTCTGAACGTTTGATTTCAACCGACAGACAGACAGCAAAGCTGGGACTAACGTCAAGTTAGTTCAGCAGAAACCAGCCCGTTTCTTTTGAGCATCAGATAGCAAAGTCACAATCAGGGTCATTCGTTTAAACCCACCGTTAATGACATCCGGCCATAACCAGCTGCCAGAACTTCTATTCAGGATGAGTTTGTTGTCAAATACAGCGGAAGAGTTTCTCCCCCACACGCCATTCTTCAACAACCCTATTTAAGAAGGGACCAACTAGTGATGCTGCAAAGCATAATAGGAACCATTCATCTACTTCGCCTAGCTCAGAGCTAGGGACAGGAGAGGGTTCTTGCAACGTTCACTGCAAGTCAGTGAATCCACACGCTGCAGGACAGAAGAGCCACACCAAGCTCCTTCACAGTGACACTAGGCAGACCTGCTGGAGCACCGCAGTGACAAGCCACCTAACGGCATTAACGCCGGTGATGCAATCGCTGCCAACAAATACCGGGTCAGCTCCCAACAGCGCAAATCTCGATCTCCAGTTTGCAATCCTGACCCACGAGAGCATCAGTATTCTATGAATGGGTTTCCTTTAACCCTCTCTGCACCCAGAGAAGAACCTGAGATTTGGGACAACTGAAGATCAGCAGATCCCAAAAACACTTCCAAGGGACTGAGAGGTCGGCTGAAAAGAGGGTTACAAACGTATTCATATTTAATCTACTAAAAATATATTAAATGCCAGAAACCGATGTCTCTTCTGCATCTCAGAGCAAGTCCAAGAGAGCAGAACTACTCTTGCAGGTAGCCAGATGCTGCATTTTCCAGCTGCTCACAATAACGCTGCAGAAGTTCTCTGTGGCCAGGGAACCAAGTTTTCCCCTTCTCCACTGACTGGACAGAGCGACTTGTTCTCAGCTTCTCCCAGGAGCATCTTGAACTCCCCTTTAGAGGCAGCCTTGCCACGCCAGTTGTCCAGTGACTATCAGGGAGAACTGTGCTCAAGGAAGGAGGAGTCATTTCTTACAGCTCTTGCAATGGAATTAGGTGCACCGAGGTCTCTCTTCCTCCCCGCTGCAGAACCAGGGTTGGTCTTCCATCTGGTTTTCTCTTTTGTTTACATGTCCTCAACGCTCCACTTATATGCAAGCTCCTGAACTGCCTTCTTGCTGGCTAGCCTAGCAAAGCGCTTCTGTTCAAAGCCATTGGACCTACAAAACAACATCAGCAAAAGTGTGGGTCGAAGGACAATGCACCATGCCAAACCATTTCTGAGCAATGAAACATTCTGGAACAACCAGACGGTTCACACTCCCTTCCATTTCTAGACTACTGGCTCCAGGGGCCACCGGTCTCTTTCCGGTTTCTAACGTCAGATGTCCAGATTGCAAAAGCTACGTATCCCCACGTGGACAAGACTGACCAACTAGGGAGACTGGTCTTGTAGCTCACCAAAGCAAGGGGCCGCAAAAGACCACACGGAGCCGTATTAGCAAGAGGGGAGCAGGCTATGGGAAGTACAGATGGTGAGAAAATGGTAAATATTTTCTGTGGGAAATTAAAACCATTTCATGGACATCTTTGACTTTTTCATCAAACTATTAAAAAAACCTGTTGATGTTCAACAAGAAACAGACAGGCTGGGGGACTCCTCCCACCTCACGGGGAAGGGGGGGAAGGAATGGAGAGGAGGGTGGGAAAGGGGAAGAGAGATGGAGCAGCACATTCACAAATCTGAAAGCCAGGAACCTGTCATTTCAGTGTGACCAACTATGTTTAAAATTACAAGCACAAACGCCACTAAAAAGCCATTTCCACCCCTCTGACGAGAAGCCTGCAGTGTAGGCCATCCAGGCCGCTTCAGCTGTGCTGGTTTCAGGGCGTTGCTCCAGCACCTCTCCCTGGCATGAAAGTCATACAATAACAAAAAAAGGTTTGGGAAGCTCCTTAAGTCAAGGGAGTGCATGAAAATGCCTGGTACGTATGCCTCCCCCACACCTCTGTCTGGGTTATCCCTCTGCTTTTCAGGGCAGAGGCCCATCTATTACCATGCTAGGTATCAGGAATGCCTACCTGTCCACTCCATCCCAGCGATAGCCAGGCCATAGGTTAAACCTGTTGAGGGGAGGTGCTGGTCCATTGTACCTGGGCTTCTCTAGAGACAGAGAAAAGCAGCAATATAATCCATTACTACTCGGGCCAGTCCCGTGGGTACATTAACATCAGACTGCTGGAAGCCGCCCGCTGCTCACGGGCACAACTCCCAAATGCCTTGTGTCTCTTTGAATTCTCTTGGCTCTTCAGAGCAGAGCACCTCTGCTCACCCAGACTCCCAGCCAACCAGAACCCAGCTTGCCAGCAACAGTCCAGTCAGTCGTTATCCCAGAGAGTACAGTGTATTAACAGCCGCCTTGCTCACCGCTGCGTCACTGGAGCAAGGGTGTTAAGAAGCGGGTAACTGACTAATCGTGATTAGTCAATGAGGGGCCCTGCTGCGGCTCTCCAGTTTCAATGCAGCAGGAGCCAAGTGTGCTGGCAGCCCAGCTCCTACCACATTTAAACTGCAGAGCTGCAGCAGGAGTAGGTCCCAGTCCCTGCTCAAGCCGGGTCCCGGACCGCTGCGCCTCTGCCACGCGGCTCTTACTACACTGAAAATGCAGAGGCGCAGTCCTGGCTCCCACCGGTCCCTGACCACTGCGCCTCTGCCTCCCCTGCCTCCCTCCCCTCTGTACCACAGACACAGTGCTGGGGGAAACCAGCTTTTAAGCCAGCTCCCCCCAGCACTGGTTCCTGCTCCCCCACCCTCGCTGCCTCTGACACCGAGACAGTGGGTGGGGGAGAGCGAGTAGGTGAGTTGTGACTCGATTAGTCACTTACATCCCTACACTGGAGCCCTGACCTGCCGTAAGTACAACCCCACCTTTCTTCTCCTGGCTCTCTTTGGCTTTTTTCTTTCTGAGGAAGTTAGCCATGGGGTCCCCTTCTCTTTCCTGCTCTCGAAGCATCTGATCCAAGTCCTTGTCATCAATATAACGAGCCAGTGGCTTCTGCATCTCTTTTACTGCATCTTCCACGTTCTGCTGCTGCTGCCTACTCTGAGCCAGGCTGGAAAAGAAACATAGGAAGCCTTCCATTAGAGAAAGTCAGTCCCAGGATGCCTCCTGTTGATTACTCAGTCTGCTTGTCTGAGTGCAATCCCGTTCTACCAGCAAGGGCACAGCACTCACAAGCCTCGCGCCAGTGCAGGGCAGGAAGGTTCAAGAGACCACTAAGATGACAGAACATTTGGCATCCCAGTCACAGGGTCAAATCCAGAATCTTGCTGCCTGGCCAGAGTTCCGGGAAAGGAGTCCAGTGGATCTCAGGCTAGCCCCAAAGGGGCTTGCATTTATATCACTACAGCTACCACCCCAACTGCCACCTTTGCTGGCCTCAAGATGTTACCCCATGAGGAGGAGGGGATGTTATGCATGGACAGAAGGGCTGAAAAGTTTGCTAGGAAACTCCAGGGTCTCACCCCTTGCCCCACTTGGCATAGAGCTCATCTCTCTCGGATTTCGCCTCCGCCTTCTTCTGCTGCTCACGTCGTTCCTGCGCAAGATCCCTCTTGCGGCCGGATTTGTCTCGAAAGACTGTTTCGGCATTCTGGGACTCCTCTAAGGACACGAGAACGTGCGGGTTAGTCATTTTACAACACTTCCAAAATCTCCGTCCAGTCAGGTCCCCATGTCAATTCACTTCAAGAGCCTTTCGGCTGCTATGCATGTTTTTGTCTTTAAAGTAGTCCCGCCTCAGAAAAAGACCATGAACCAATAACAAGAGAACCACCACCAATTTCTAGGCACTCCCAACTGTCGTCTGTAGGTAGTCTCTCTCCTCCAACTCTTTTACAAAGTGCTCACTGAGCAAGTAGGGCTGGAGCGCTCCCTTCCCTCCTTCCCCCCACCCCTCCCACTGCTGAACCAGTTAACTAACTGAATGGGATTTTACATCCCTACTGGAAATCAGTGCACTAAATATTAATACAATTTCTGGGTAAATAGTGGGGTACATAAAATGGGTAAAAAGTATTCAGAAAAATAATGCTGTGAACTCTGTTCCATGTGGTTTGCTACAGAACTAAAACAGACTCAAAACACATTGCCACTTCTGAGTTTAAGAAAACAATGTACCTCTAATTCCCAAATAAAACTTTTCATTTGAATAAACAGTTTTCTGTTGTAGACTTAGAACTATTGGCATTTCAATATTTACATTTAATAACTGGATCACACCACTTGCAGCAAATATATTCAACTTCATCCTTTTCGCCTGTTCTTGTTTTCTTAAAAAGCCTTTGAATACTCACTTGTGTTCTGAAATGTACTGTTACACATTTGCATTTCCTTCCCATTTTAATTGGTCAAATCTTTAAACCATTATGTGGTGGGCATGAGATTCATCACTGCGTTCAGGTGCGCACACCCTTCACAGCCTGCGTGCATGCCTGTTTGTTTACCGAGTATACCTTCTACTCTACTACGTAGCCTTATTCCAGCAGGCAGTTTTGCACGTACACGCAGAGGACTGGAATATCAGAATGCATCTCTCTCTGGCAATGTATTTTGTTTTCCTAATAAAGCAAGTTTTTGTTTTACATATTTGAATGATACTAAAGGAGGGTGACAAATGCAAAAAACTAAAACTCTTTGTAAAACCCGGTATTTTTTGATAAAAGTCAGTTTGAACTGAAAACAAAAGGGGCTTATGCAGGCCCCGGAGGCCTTTTGCAGTGCCCAGAGAAGTACTGAGCCACAACCCCACACATCCAACACCCCTACAACAAGCACAAAAAAGCAGTGGCAGCCAGACTGTCCTTGAGAGCAGGCTGATGCCCACTGCAGACTCATTAACCCTTTACCTTCCAAATGTTTGTTATGTCTATCATGTCTCCTGAGCTCCTGCTGTTCCCTTCGCAGCAGGTCGGCTGACACCAAGCCAGCTTTACCCCCAGAGAGCATCTGGCTGGCCTGCAAATCCAAAAGGGACACCACACGTTACCACTAGCCGAAGGCTGTTTGGAGGCCCCCTCCGCGTGATGCACTGGTGATTTCGGTGCAGTTCCTAGGGAGATGTCCGCATCCCCAACCCACCTCCCCCCCAGGGAAATAACCAGCCCCTGTGTGGCAGACACACAAAAGAACGAGTGGGTCAAGAGGACAAAGCTATTCGCTCACCGCAGCTCAGGGGCGAGGTGTGCAGGGAGGGCAGCATGGGAATTACCTTTTGGTCCTCTCCTCTATCCCCTGGGGAAGAACTTTTAGAACCCGGGCCTCGAAGCGGCAGCAAGCGGGCAGGAGGGCTCCGGGAACCATGGAGCTTCTTTCCAGCTGCCTGCCTCCTTCGGGGAGGAGATAAATCGGAATCTGAAGACGCGTTCCGATTCTTCTTGGGAAGAGAGCGTTTGGAGGGGGAGTCATGGCGTAGCAGGCCTGCTCTGCGACTGTTCCGTGGCGGGGAAAGATCAGAATCAGACGAGTCCTGGGAACTCTTCTGTGGCAGTGAAGAATCAGAGTCATGCCTCTGGCGCCTTTTAGGCGATGGAGCCGGTTTAGGCTTTTTACAGGCTGGAGAAAAGCCTGCAATAATACAGAGACCCTGAATTATAATCACAGCGGAATTACCATTTGGAGCCCTGTCAAAGCCTAGATATGCAAGCGTCTGATGTGTGTCTCTGCAGAGCTGAGCTAGCCTCCTTGGGAAGCAGATGTTAAATATGGCACGCAATAAACAGCGTACAGAGAACAGAACCCCGGGCACTCCCTATAGACCTCCCTATCAAACGCTGAGGTCAGCCTCCTCTCAGCCCGGAAGTTATTTTAAAAATCCCTCTTCTTACACACACAAAAATACTGACAAGTACTTAGGCAAAAGCACATTGGTCTAACACTTTCATTTCTGAATGAGGCTATTTCCCATTAGCATGGGCTAGGTCAACTGTCCCTAACGTCACCTCTTCGCTGGAAGAAAAAAAAAAAAAAGGATATTGTTCATATTCGCTAGTCTTCTTTGCTGTGTGGGGGGTTCCTTTTACTCTCCGTTTGCCTTTGATGCAGATCCTTAAGGCCCTTTGGGTTGATTTCTAATCCCTTTCTAAGTCTGTGCAGAAGAGGACGGTGAGACGTAGCTTTACTATTACAAAATGTTCAAGACTAAGAATTTTGACACTTGTTGTAAGGTAAGTCCAAGTCCTACCATCTTTAAACGTACCCAGGAAAACAGTGAAACACTGATTCCACGCTGGTAGCAGCATGGAAACACTGTCACAGACAATGTTTAGAAATAAGAGACTTGAGTGATTTGCTGCTTCCTAGGGCTCACAGCTGGTGAGGGGCTGCATGAGAGGCCCTTCATCTCAGTGGCTGTAAGACTGTCACAACCAAGATGGTCTCCCAGAAGAGGGCAGTTTTGCTAAGTGCACTGGCACACCTGGAATTTGCGGGCGGTGCCAACTGAACCATACCGGCGCTGTGATTGGATGCAGAGGGAGCGCACAGCTCTCAGTCAATGTTGTGTGCAATCAGCACGCACCTCACTCCATGTGCGTATCACCTTTGTAATACCAGTAGGAAAAAAACTTCGCAGAGAGAAACCAGCAGAATCTGGCCAACCTGTGGATAGGCAATGGTAAACCAAATGTGTCGTGAGCCGCACAGAAAACCTGCATGGGCCACACATTGCCCATCACTGTCACACACACTCACCTCTTGAGCTGCTCTGTTTTTTCAGCCCACTAGGTGACCCAGTTCTTTTTCTCGTAGACGGTGATGTGGTTCTGTCAGAATTCTCTCTACTCTTCCTGGGGGGTGAATGATCTGGAGTTATCTGCCGCTTAGGATGCGATGAGAACTTATGTGGGAACCCATCTCTCAGATGAGATCGGTCTCCTTGGTCTCCTCCCTGTTGCGATTTGTCCATAGTTTTGGTGCTTTTTTTTCCGGACACTAAAGGTGCTCTTTTGGGCGACCAGTCCGGGGAGTCGCGGCGGCCCCGCCGGGGTGGCGACAGGTCCGGGGAGTCGCGGCGGCCTCTCCGGGGCGGCGACAGGTCCGGGGAGTCGCGGCGGCCCCGCCGGGGTGGCGACAGGTCCGGGGAGTCGCGGTGGCCCCGCCGGGGCGGCGACAGGTCCGGGGAGTCGCGGCGGCCCCGCCGGGGCGGCGACAGGTCCGGGGAGTCGCGGCGGCCCCGCCGGGGCGGCGACAGGTCCGGGGAGTCGCGGCGGCCCCGCCGGGGCGGCGACAGGTCCGGGGAGTCGCGGCGGCCCCGCCGGGGCGGTGACAGGTCCGGGGAGCCGCGGCGGCCCCGCTGGGGCGGCGACAGGTCCGGGGAGCCGCGGCGTTCCCGCCGGGGCGGCGACAGGTCTGGGGAGTCGCGGCGGCCCCGCCGGGGCGGCGACAGGTCTGGGGATTCGCGGCGGCCCCGCCGGGGCGGCGACTGGTCCGGGGAGTCGCAACATTGCTTCCTGGATAGAGACTCATCTGAAGAGTCATGGCGCTGCTTCCTGGGTGGAGAAAGCTGAGGCGAAACCTGGTGACCTCTCCTGGGAGGTGATGGGTCAGGTGTATGTTTAATGTTCTTTTGTTTTGTGGTTTCTGAACTGGACATAAAAACAAAACAAGAGGTCTGTAAAGCAGCCATCATGGTTTAAAGAAGGTTAATGAATCGCCCTCCTAAATGAAGTGCTGGTTACCAATTGACATTTGGTACTTGGTTTCCCAGATAGACAGTCACATAGATTAACGGCTGAACTTGTCACCTCTGATCTGTCGCTACCATTCCATAAACCCCAAAAGGGCACCTACCCCTGGGCTCTTTGCGCTCCAGTATGGCTGGCATTTAGCTTCTACCAGACTCACTTTATGACCAACATGATACTTAAGAGTGGAAGGGCTGAAACAAATTTTAAGGGTAGTCAGAATATTTCCAGGAATCATGAGAATTTAATATCTCAAGGCTGTTAAGGAAACAGGAGGAAACTCTACTGTCCTCATCTCATTCCAGCTTTGCTTGGGAGCACGCAGTGACCTACATTTTCCCTACATATTTAAATGACTATGGAATAAATCCACCTCCTCTTAGCTAGCTGCTGCTGTCTCCCCAGAGGTGAACGCATTTTATCAGTGCACGAAGCAATTCTCATAGATCCCTTACCCACATCATAAGGCTTAATGGTAATTCTGAGACCCTGGGATAAAAGATGAGACAGTGAAAATAAAGTATTGTCCAAACAGAAAAGAACCAGGTGGCCACAACCCCATGCAAAGCTACATACCTTGCTGTAGGCTTGGCAGCTAGAGAAAGGTCCGAGCTTTGTGAATCTTCATTCTGATCTAAACAAGAAAAGAATCATCTCTGGATTTATGGAATACCCAGTTTTATTGTTGGCATTTCATTTTTTAGCTCACAGAAGCAAAACACTCAGAGGATGAGGATGATAAGTTGGCTCTCCTCGCTAGGGGAAGTCAGATTGAGCTGCCTGCAACCAACTAAGAGGGCCCCGACTCTCTCATCTTCTACAGAGGATAAATACGCCCACTATCATCCTCAGTTCCATAATGACCACCTGACAACTGCAGGAGTAAAGTGAAGTTGCTGAAGTGAAGTTAAAGCTCTTGTCTTTATCTTCAAACCCATGCACATCTCATCCAGAGTCCTTTCTGTTCTCTGTACTTTGCCAGTCCTGAACTGCTGTTCATTTCCTTCACCCACACTCCACATTCAACACTGTATACTGCCTCTTTCCTACAGAACACCCTCTCCAAACCAAACATCCTCTTTTTGGTCAAGTCCCTCTGGAAAGCGCATTTCTTCTGTTAGGCCCATAAGAAAATATATGTATGAAAATATGGAATGAACACCCTATATAACATAAGCCCTCTCCACCTCTGGGTTACCAAGCGGTTTTCCTATCTTCTACATACCTATGTTTAAGTGTAAATTCTGTGGCACATGGACTTCCTACATTTATGGGTATGGTACCAAGCTGAACACTTCGCTGGGGCTAAAATAACCACAACCAACACCACAGCTTACCTCCTAAAAGCTTCCATTTATTATTTGTCCGGAATTCTTCCATCCGTTTCACTTCTTCTGGACGCTCATCAATAAACTCTGCCACCTGAATGTAACGTAGCAGAGTTAGAGCCAAGGAGATTTTATACTCTCTCTCTCTCAAAAAAAACCAAACAAACCACACACAGGCAACTAATGTGGTATACCTGTAAACCTCAATCATTCTACTACGCAGACTTCTTACACACTACTAGGATATGAAAGTGTAACCGTGTACACTCCACATTAATTAATTAACACTCCAGTTAATGTGCATGGTTACACACAGACTTCCTCCCTCCCTTCTCTCTCTGTATCAGAGGCAGCTGTGAGGGGAGAGTGGAGAGAGCAGACAGGTGCCAGTACACAGGGGGAGTCAGCTTCTAAGCCGGCTCTCCGCAAATTCCAGCTCCCATGGAGCCACCTTCCTTCTGCCCCCATATTGCTGCCTATGATACAAAGGCAGCAGTACCTTGGAAGGGGGGTGGTGGGAGCCAGTGCATGCAAGAAGCCTGCTTTTAAGCCAGCTCCCCGCACATAGTGGCTCCTGGGAAATCGCCTGCCTCTGCCACGTACAACTGTGTAACCACTGAAATTTTCAGCAATTACATGTTTATTTGAATAAATGCATTTTAACATCCCTACACACTACAATATTGCTAAAGCCTCTGGCTGTATTTTGGACTGAGTTGTTCTCTGTACCTTTAGAACAAAACATCCCTTTGTACTTAAGTTGCTTAGCTTATCTCACAGCATCAACTGTACAGGCTTATCTGACTTCATTGCAAAGGGTTGTTTTAAAAACTTTTCAAAATATTTCTCTCATCTGTTATTTTGTTTTGCAACACTTCTCCACTACTTCTTTTTCATTTAAAACAAGGCCCACCCCACCACTGCAAGCAGCCTAACCTGAAAACTTAGATTTGGTTCAAAACCAGGCATTAGAAAAAAAAAATCTCATATCAATTCCAATGGGAACTTCTTGCTTTTACTTGTCTGAAGGGAAGTTTTAGATCCAAACAGTGTCTTGTCACAAGACATTGAAGATGGGCTAGTGCAAAAGAAGCAATAAGTGAAACTGATGGGCCTAATTAAAAACCTTTCAGTATCTCAGATGCTGTTGGTAACTCAAATAAAGGTTTTTAAAATATTATTAACAACTCAACAACATCCTATTTAATGTTGCTACTTATAGTCTACCTATAGTATGCCATCAGAACCTCAGCTAGGCAAAGCCCAAGAGAATATGTTTTAGGAAGCAATTACCCCCAGAACGGATAAGAATCATGAAGCAAAACAGTAACTGAAAACAAATTTGAAACCTTGACACTGGGCATCCTGCATTCTTTATGCAACCTACAGTGTAAAATTGCCCTTGTGCAGCTATATCTTTCACATGCACTCAAAGACAAATCTGCCACTGAATAAGACCAACAGAGTTGCACATATGCCCATAAGGGCAACATATGCTATTAGTCAATTTTTACTATCTCTGAAAATCCTTCTTAAAACAGCAGCACTGCAGGGTCAGCTGCTCTCTCTCTCTCTCTCTTTGCTATAATGTTGTTTTGCTAGGTTGTTTTATTTCCAGAGACAGATGTAGCAGATAAATAGCTTATAAACCAAATGCTCCCTTTGCCGATAGCTACACAAAGCCTTGCAGACAAAGGCTCAAATCTGGTTTAAGTCTCTTGATTTACTGCAATGCAAAAAAAAAAAAAATCTCGGAATGCAAAGTATCATTCTTTCCAGAATACTAATAAGATCTCCATACAGTTATTCACTTTTTCCACTTGCAAAGGGAGCCATTCCCACCGGGCAATGCTTGGCATGTGTTTTTCCCATGATGGCAGCAGGAAGTTTGAAAGGGTACTCAATACAATTAAGAATTTGGTTTTTGATAGCACAAGCCTTCCTACGCTTGAGTACCCACCACAGGCAGGTCGCCTTCATCCTCTTCCTCCTCCTCTTTCTCTTGTGCAGCAGAAATGCTATTCCAGCTCACATCATCATCCACTATACGCATCCTAGAGATAAAGGAGTAAACATTGTGGCATTAGACAATAACCATGGCTCAGAGGAGTACAAAGCAGAAGAATGAAACAACAAAGGACATTTATGTCCCGATTATGTAGCTCAGGTGGTACGCAAAGAAAGAGCCCTCAACAAGGCAGAGTCACAGCAATTGCTATTTGCATCCCCACAGCCCACTGTGGTAAGAGGAACTGCCCCCAATCAGCCACTTGGGGGCAATACTCTAGATCAGGGGTGGCCAACCCATTACAGGCAAAGAGCCAAAATAGTTGTGCACAGGGCTCGACAAATAATGCAATCTACTCGCCCGTGGTGAGTAGACTGCAACCCAGAAGAGCCGGGTTCGGGCGATCTGTGCATGCGCAGAACGATCTGCACATGCACAGATCGCCAGACAGCGCGGCTGGCGAGCCCTGGTTGTGCATATAGCTCAAAGAGCTGTGGGGGGAAAAGTTGTCGAGCAAAACAAACAAAAAAAAAGCATCCCAGCCGCATTTGGTCAAACCAAAAAAGGACACTGTCCCTTTAAAAAAACCTCAAGGTGACTTTTTGGCCACATCTGGCTCCCATCAGCCGGCACCACTTTGCTTCGTCAGACAGCTCTCCGCCACCTGGGGAGCTCAAGGAACTGGAGGCTGTTTCTAGGGACGCTGGGCCGGTTTCACGAGCCAGAGGGAGGTTTCACGAGTCACACTTTAAGGGGGGGGAAGAGCCGCATGTGGCTCGCGAGCCACGGGTTGGCCACGACTGCTCTAGATATACCTTTCTCTACCCTGTGAAAACAGTGGGGGTAGAGGGGAGATAAGAAAAGAAGCTACCCAAACCCCCAACACACACTGGGGGATGAGGATGGACACCAGGGCTACGTCTACACTGCAGAGGTTTCGTGCAAAAACTCGCAGAGCGACCGTCCACACAACAAGCACGTTTTTGCACAAGAAAAAGTACAGTAAGTCATCAGAAGACAGGGCTTTTTGCGCAAATGCAGAAGGTAGTGTAGACGTGTTCTTGTGCAAGAAGCCTGCAGTGTAGCCTAGGTGTAGTAAGATGAAGGCCTAAAACATAAGCCAACATAGCACTGGCCTGGGCTGTGGCCTGAGGCCTAACTACAACTGGCAAAACATGGCTATCATAAAGCAAAGCTAAGTTGTGAGCAAGAGGCAGGGCCCTACTCATAGAACTTGGCACGAACAGGACTGAGGGTGCAAAACACTAATTAGTAATAGGCCAAGGTGTAGAACTGTAATTGGTATTAATCGCAAGTGGAAAGCACATGGTACCACCAGCTCATTAAAAAAAGACCTTGGTACCCACTCCTCACCGATACAGACCCAGGTTCAGGAAAGGGTTTAAAATGACAGCGTGATGGATTGAGATGAGCTAATCAAACCACACGGTCCAGGGTGATGGTGGTATCCAAGTAGCATCAGCTGTGATGTATAATTTGTTTGTATCTGTAGATAAAGTGGTGTCTTGGGGAGATAGTCTTTGTATGATCTAGCGGGCAATGGAAATTTCCCACTGATTGAGTCATTCCATTGCTACGGGTTACATACGCATAGTAGTTCAGTAGTCTAGTGACAACTTACTAGACCTAAGCTACATTACTGTACTTCACTCTACAATAAACCTGACCTAGCACCTTCGATCTGTATCTGGTTTGTGATCGTTGGGGGCTCTCTTGGAGTCTGCTGTGGAGACTAAGTGCACAAGTCAACACGGCACACATCATTGAGCACACATGCAAGCAGCCAAGAGGACACCTCAGCACTAAATCCTGACCACCTCCTGAATAACTGCACTAGGGATGTTAAAATGTGTTTATTTAGGTAAACATACACCGCAGCATGGGGTGGGGAAGCAAAGCCAGCTCCACTGTCCTGCAGGCTGGATCCAACCCCTTGCTGAATTGCATCCAGCCCATTGCAAGTCTCCACACTACAAGCCCTGAGCCTTGGTGTCTTCCCCCTCAGCTGACCAACGAAGCTCAGCATACTGATTGCAGGAGCCTCTCCCATTGACCAGGAACCACAGCCCATGGGAGCTACAAGGGCAGTGCCTGCAGGTGAGGGTAGTGCATGGAGGGGCTGCAGAGACACACTGAAAGAGGTGTGGGACCAGGGCAGGCAGGGAGTGTGCGTTAGCCCCGCTGTGCGACCAAACGGGAGCTACCCAAGGTTAACACCCCACACCCTAGACCCAAACCTGAGATCCCCCTGCACCCAAACTCTCCAGACCCTGCACCTCCCTCCTCCTGCATCACAAGCCCCACGCCCCACCCCCGCCCACTCCTCTGTCCCACCCGAGAGCCCCCTCCCCGGGCAGGGAAGCGCGAGGCGCACAACTGGTATTGTTCTGGGGTCAGCAGCCCCCCCCCCCCGTTCGTCACTCTGCTGACCGGGGGGGGGCAGGTTACGGGGAGGGGCACAGGGACAGGAGGGGAGGAGCCAGGGGAACCCCCGGGGCGGGGCTGGGGAGCCCCAGGAGCTAGAGGAGCCCCCGGGGGGGGGGGAGACAGTGAGGGGCGGGGCCCGGAAGCGGGGACGAGCCGGGGGGGCCGGAAGCGGGGAGGGGCGGGGCCCGGCCGGGGGGGGGAAGCGGGGAGGGGCGGGGCCCGGCCGGGGGAGACCCGGAAGCGGGGAGGGGCGGGGCCCGGCCGCTCACCCCCTGCCGCTGCTCCCCGGCGGCTTCTTCCTCCGCTTGCGCCGAGCGGCCTGTGCCGGGGGCGCGGGCGCGTCCAGGTAGCGCCGCAGGTACTCGGCCTTGGACAGGCCCGGGGCCGCCATGGCGGCGCGGACGGGGCGGCGGCGGGGACAAAACAGCGCGCGGCGGAAACCGACCGCCCCACGCAGGGCGGGGCGAGCGGCCGCTTCCGGCGGCGGCACGTGGATGCCGCGCGCATGCGCCGCATGGCAGTGGGGGGGGGGGGCCACCTTCCGCGTACGGCGCTGCGCTCGCCTCCGCGTTGGAGGGGCGGGGCCAGGTAGAGCCAGTGGCTCAGCGCGCAGCAGAGGCTGCGCGCGCAGCAGGAGAGCCCTGGGCTGCATGGCAGAGTAACCACAGCCCGGCCCAGTGACTGCTCTGTGCAAAGCGGGGGCTGAACCGCCCCCCAGGCAGAGCCACGCCGGGACCCGCACGGGCCTGCCTCGACCCAGCTCTAGGCTTTCCGGGGGGGGAAACGAAGCTGCTCTTGGTCCCTTATGGCTGAAAGCTGCTGCTATAGCCCAGGACGCCCGGTGCCACTTGGACCTCTGCAAAAGCAACACTGGGAAGCAGGACTTGGCAGAAGAACAGATTCCAGGGAAGGGGGGGGGGGGGTGGTTTCTATTTAGAAGTATTGTAAAGATCTCACACCAAGCCATGGTAGGGGAGAGAGCGATCCCCGAGGGGGTGTAGACAAACAACACAACTCACACCCCAGCAAACAGGTAGTTAACAGTTTTCTTTATGCAAATATAAACCTCCAAAACAAGGTCACTAATGGACTCAGAACTTCTGACTAAGGTTTGCTCCCAGCAGTTCAGTTAAGCAATTGTACCATCCAGGTGCCCAAAGAAAAAGCTTGCCTCCAGTGCAAGACAGGCTAAGTCCTTAGCCCTATTACAATAGTAATAACTTAGTGAGAGGAGTTTGGCTTTTCTGCCCTTCAGCGTGCTACTAGCGCTCAGAGGTTGGCTCTGTTTCATAGTCATCAGTTCTCATGTCATTGAGACCCAGCTCCTCATTGTGGGCAAACGTGCGCTCATAGTGCTCCACTTTTAGCTCCGGATCTTCTTCTGGAGCATATACATTCTTTGAGTCAAAGAAAAAGAAAGGAACAGTTAAGTTATGAGCAGAGCCTATCATCATTACATGCACAACACTTCTCTAGCACACTTCAGCTAAGAATCACCTAGCATTTTTACAGACTAGTTGAGCCTCACCCCCCTTTTTGAAAGACTTTAAAATGAGTTGTTCTAGGGCACCTTTTAAAAGTTGGGTTTTTTTAAAGGCTATGTAACAGCTACCCCACAGACCACCATTTAGGGATGCAACAATCAGCCCCTTTTAAAAAGGAGTTGTGAGGCACAGAGATCACATGATTTGCCCAAATACCAACAAGTCCACAGCAGACAGAAGGACCCTACAGTCCTAGCTCTCAGGCCCCCCGATCTGCCCATTGAAGAACCATGCATCTGACTTTTTTCCCCCCAGCTACCACCAATAAGATCACTGCCCAACATGTAGCAAATCAGAAGTTAAGGAACATGGGCATGGAGATAAAGAAGCCAATTCTTTTCCCACCTCAGTCCACCTCCATAGTGGTTCCTGGGTTGTTCTGAATAGCATTGGGGCAGAGGGGTGCGCACTGTGGACTACAGGTCATTCAAGAGACCCTAAAGGGAAATCTCATTACAAAGTGCTCTGCACTCTACCTGCAAGTAGCTGTTCCCTGCAGGATCATCTAGAATGAAGTGAGCTTCCATGTGACCCTCCATAATCTGAGGAAACAAAGGCATATTAACAGGTTGACTGTCTTTGCTGAAGAGTTGCCAAGACCCCTCCCCTCAATCTATTTTAGCAGTGAACAGTCCCTCCTAAATCTTGCAGGTTGTGACCACCCCCCTTGTTCATGCACAGAATAACTCAGGAGCTACAGAAGCTTTATGCACTACTGTAAGAACACAACTTGCTTTATAGGCAGCTAGAACATTCTGTGCATAACAGTATTTACTCAAGACAGGATGTGCTTCAGGTGAGGAGGCCTGTAGGAGGACAGAGTTCCAGATATAGCCAACTGCTGCTGTCATGCATGCTTCCGATCTAATCCCTGTTAAAATCCCAATTTGTTGCCACATTTGAAGGTTTGAGTAGTCTGGTGTAACAGATTAAGACTGTGGACCAGCCCCCTTATCCATGATATTTAGGAAACACTGAAAGCCAATGGCCATCTGTAAACAGAGATGCAGTATCTCATAGCTGCCCACACTGGACAAGAAACAGGAATCCAACTAAGGATGTTAAGGACTAGTCGACACACTGATTATCCGATAAGCAGTTGCTTGTCAGTTGACTAGTCGATTTCCCCCCTCCCCCTTGCTGCCTCCATCAGACACAGGCAGCAAAGGGATGGGGAAGGGTATTTCAAAGCAGCAGCAGCGCACAGCTGTGTGCCCTGCCGCCTTGGCATTTCAAAGGGGCAGTGCCGTGGAGCCTGGGTTCAGCTGGGACTCCCCAGCTGATCCCAGGCTCCGACTGGCATGCAGCACAGCATGGAGCTCAGGACTCTGAGCCCTCCGCTGACCCCAGATTCCATGAGGGCTCTGTGGCTTTGAAATGCACAAGAGCCCCCGCTGGGGACTCTTGAACATTTCAAACAGGCATGCCCTCAAGCAGCCTGGAGTCAGCTGGACTTGCCACTGGTCCAGAGTTCCACATTCCTCCTCTGAAATATACAAGAGCCCCAGTGAGGGCTCCTGTGCATGTCACAGGAGGAATGTAGAAGTGCCTATCAACTACTCGACTACTATTCCATCGACTACTCAACTAGTCAATTAACCGTAATTTAACATCCTTAAGTCTAACATGGATGTGGCTCCATTTCCCAGCATGCAGAGTTCCATCTTGACCCTGCCATCAGTTGCATCACTGCATGCTAAGAAACAGGGCTGTGGCTCTATTCCATTACTTGTCTGGACACCCTAGCCAGTAGAACAGCCAGTGATTTTATTTACATCTAGGATGTACATAGTTGCATGTATCCAATTTGGATTAGCTCAAGGCACCTGGAAAGTTAGCCCTTTACGGCCTAACCTGTGTTATAGCATGGCAGGAGTGTCACTTCAGTGAGAGGAGAAAACTACTCCAGACTTTGGTGGCTCAGAGTAGTGATACTGAACATCTTTAGTCTAGCTTGTGTGAGGGGTTGAGGTCAGGGCAAGCTTCAGGATCACTGCCTTCCTTGTATGTAAGCATGCTGTGTTACAAGATACTCCCTGCCTAATATGGAGCAACATAAATGGTCCTGAAGCAGTTACAAGCCCCCTCATGGCTACGTAGGGCACTGGAAGAAGGTGGAAACCAAACAGGAGGGCAAGGTAAGGAGAGGAATCTCGTGGGACTGCAGAGATCTCACAAAGTTACACACTTCAGACTTGCATCAGTGCTGCCAGAGAACACATCAGACCACGTCAATCATTTGCCAGGATCAGTGTGAATGTCATCCCGAAGCTACTAACCTGATACACCTTTCTGCCAAACTCCTGGAGCTTCTCCACTCTGCTTGGAGTAGAGCTGTCCCCCAGAGTGAAGGGGTTTTTCGTAACCTGCAAGAGAAAGCAGGCTCCTTCACACTGTGCCAACACTAGGTTACTATTGAGCCTCGTGTACGTATCCAGTCTGGCCCAAGGCATTCAGGGGAACCCTGGGAAGTCACTAGATAACAGGAGTTAGCCTTCTACGACAGCATGCTGCTCTGGGCAGCCCATAGCAGGCTTTTGAAAGCTCATTTCCTGCAGTGAAGAGGCCCTGTAAAGAGAGATCTCAGTCACACTGTGTACTGGGTTACAGATCCCTTCGATTTCAGAAGCAGACCCAGGAACTAGAGACACCATCGGTTCTACATACTCTGACCTCAGAAACCGTTCTACAGCCCACCTTCCTGTGGGCATTAGTGCCCCAGAACACAATAGGTATTAAGCTAGGCCAATTTGAGCTGCCCTCAGTTGTTTAGAGGGAGCATGCCTGGGCTGGCAGCACACCCAGAGCCTGGCGGGGGAGGGATTGAGGCTGCTCTCAAGTAACCTTCTTGTTAACGTAGTGCCCAAAAAAGCCTGCAGGCCACTGAGTGGCTGATGTAGCTCCCTGTGGACTTAGAGAAGCAGAGCAAATGTCATTGCTGTTCTGCTGCAGCCTTCACATGCCCTCCTTGGAGCAGTGTTTGGCAAATGGGAGCACAAGTATTCAGCATTCCACCAGTCAGATTATGGAAGTCTACACATCCCAAACGCAAATCTCATCCAACAACGGGCTTCAGAGAGGCTACTCACCAGATCTCGGATGTCTTTCAGCAGCCCCTCCAGAGTGGTGAATTTTCCTCCCAGCGCTCCCATGCCAAGCTCAAACTCCAGCTCTGGGATTTCCACACTGCATGTCTCGGACTACAGAGACAAGAGAGATGGTAGGTTTATTCCAGGTCATCCATCCCACTCTAGAGAGCAGCTTCTATCTGAGGGACTCAGACGGGAAAGGCCAAGACTACAGCCACTCTACGGAGAGCCAGGAATAAATCCCAGAAGCCTCAACTAGACCTCTGCTGATGAAGGAAGAGGTCCCAAGAAGCAGCCACACACAGAGTTTGATATCTGAAGCAAGAGGTCACCTTTAGTATATCTCTCGTCATGTCCGAAGGGTCTGTAACACGAAGAGTAATCCTGGTTCCCAGCGGTTCTATTGCTCCTCCAGATTTAACCTAGGGACAGTTTACAAGTGACAAAGCATTCAGAATACTTTAATCCTCTTGCCACTACAGTGTGCTATAAACAGTATGTAAGACGCAAGACAGTGACCCAGCATCTCCACCTTAGGTTTAGGACAGAGTTTTGGGGACAGAAGGGATAGACAGCTACTTAATGGATTAAAGTACTATGACAGTGAGAGCTGTAGATATTTGTTCCCATGCTAAACACCCAGCTGCCGTAGTCCTTCCAACCTGAGTTTGCTGGGAAAAACAGATCCTCTCTGCAGATTAAGTTTGTAACTTTCCAGGACATCAGATATGAACATCTTAGTGTATGCCTGCATTTACACAGCCTGGAACTAGCCAGCCTAAGCATCCAAGTGAGAAAGTCCTCAGTAGATCCCTGCATGGATACAAAATCTGTATCCACATCTACAAAAAAAAGATCAGCACATATCTGCATCTACATTCACAGATGTAGTATCTGCAGATATAAAGCAGATATCTGCAAATTTGCAGATTTCTAGGTACAACATTTGTAACCGCAAATATCTGCAAGTATAAAGCAGATATCTATGGAGAAAACACTAGTCCTCAGCAGGACAGTGGTGAGACACAAGCTATCATGCAAGATAACCCTATGTCCAACAGTTGCAACATTTAGCAAAGCCCCATCTCATCATGAAAAGAAGAAGTGAAGTGCAGGCAACGGACACAAAGAAAAGTCCATCTCTTTGGGAGAAAACACGAGAATGGTGGCATGTTCTGAAGGAGACATGGTCAAGTTCACAGCTCACCTCGTTTGTCCTATGCCCACAGGCCTCGCAGTTTGTAGCCATAATTATCACTTCCTTAAAGTGTGGAATTTCTGGGACAGACGTTAAGGAAGTTTGTGTGAAATAAGAAACCTTCAAGAAAAGAACTTTTGGCTTCCTTGCACGGGACTAAGCTGCTTCCCAGCCCTGCCATACAAGGATGCAACTTTCTTCAAGAGAGCATTCCAAGGGGATTACCCTATCAGTGCCAATGCAGGTGCTGAGCACCAATGCAGAGAGTCATGTCAACAGGTATTTGGAAGTTTCCAGACTTTTGTTCCCACTTAATAGGATCATCCATTAGGATTGAAACATGCCCATTGCAAGTCATAAGCCGCGCATCAGACCTTTAAGCCTTTCTCTGACAGGATAAAAAGCCATAAACACACCAGGCCCACGTACAATTCTGAAAATCACTCCTCTGCACAGAGGAGGCCCATTTGTACCATCATACAGTCATAGCACAAGGATACGCACTAGCTTCATGTTAGTGCTGGCTGGAGCGTTACATTCAGGACAGTTTGTGTTGAATTGCAACACCTGTAATACAAGAACAGGTTGAAGAGTCTTGAGCACGTCACAAGACAGATACTAAAGCACCTTGCAATACATGGACCATTACATGGCTTGCACAGATACTTATGGCCCTGATCACTACAGCCTGGAAACTGATTTAATCCAACAAATGGGGCCATTTAGGTATCCCTATACACATGCCCGCTACCAGGCTCTCCTCAGAGAGATCAGGACATGCCTACAATCCAGTTAGACAACTCTAGGTGGCTAGCCAGAAATGTTACTCACTTCATTTCTCAGGTCTTCCACAGAGTCATCTGGGTTCTCATCCGTCTCATCTGCCTGAAACAGCACAGAGGCCAATATCAATAAGCTGGCTCAGACAGCTATACCTCACATCTGCTCATTCATGGATCTCCAAACAAACTCTGAGTTAGGGTGGAAGAACAATGCCTCTGCTACACAGCAGCTTCCTCTCCAGCACATAAAGGAAGACAGGAAGATTGAGGATCTGCAGGCATCTCGTCTTTCACCTGAACACGGGCCACAAAGGGCAGGAATGAGGGAAGAGCTAATTTTCATCTGCCAGGCCTCCCCTTACTTGTGACTTGAAGGCACCTTCCCCTCCCAGACCAAATTCCTCAAGTCCAAGCATTGCATCCTGCTGGGCAGTCCTCCTGTAACGTGTAACCACAAGAGCTTCATCTTTCTGTGGCGCATGAGGATTTTCCACAAAGCTGTTACCCGAGGGGTCATCTATAATCTGTCAGAGGGAAGTAGAAAGAAAGTGTTCAGTTTGACCTTCCTCCGAGAGAGAGAGAGAGAGAGAGAGAGAGAGACATTCCCACATCCTCTTGCTAACACTTACAAAGGTGAAAGAAGAATCCACTTCCTTCAACTGCTTGAGTTTGCCAATAAATTCATCTATTTTTCCTGCCACATCTTTATCGGCTGCCTGTGAAATGAGAGAACCAAAACTGGATCTTTGGTACCAGGTTAGATGTTAGGCTGGGCACACAATAGCAAGCCAAGAAGTGTTCTCAGCTGGTCATCTAGTAGGGGACATGCAACTGAATGTTTGGGAAAGTTTATACCACAAGCAGGCATCTGTTTTGATATTCCCTTCTTAAAACACCTTACCCTGCGGACTGGCTGATCCTGCTCCAGGCCAACGACAGCTCTGTCAATTATTCCCTCGATAGTGGTAAGAGCTTGATGGAGGAAGAACACAGACCCAATTGCAGCGTTAAATACACCAAAGAAGTGCTGTTAGTCTTCTAAACTTACCACCCCTAGCCCACCAGCCCTGGGACTATTTGTTCCCACAGATTGTGTGGGGGGGGGGGGGGGGAGGAGGGAGAGGGAAGAACTCTTAAAAGCTCCTGTTTTTCTTCCCCTGGTACTTCTAGTATCTTCCCTTCTCAGATAGCACTATCCAGCTGCAAATTCACTATGCATGTGTCAGTGAACTGAAGCCCAGACCTTTGATAGGCAGCAGCAGCTTCAATATGAGAAGCATCCATGAAGGAAGAGGTGCACCAGGACTAGACTGTGACAGTTTCCAAAACAATGCCGGATTTGAGGGAGCTAGCTTTCTAGGCTAGACACCGACTAGTAGCAGGATAAATTGGGGTCCAGAGTGCAAGACTAGAACCATTTAAGGCAGTAATACCACAGAGCCTAGCTCCACCACCACCCACCCCAATCTCACTGAAGCTGTACTGATGTGACTCAGTTTATACTCCAAAATCCAGACCTTTGCCTAAACTAGGTCATACCGAGAAACAGAACAGTCTATTCCAGTAGCCCAAAGTTGTTGGGAGTGGCTTGGTGAGGTGTTAGTGTATCAGCCATCCCAAGCCACATGTGAGCTCAGATGACATACCTACCTCCTTTCTGAGAGAAAGCAGGAATTTCAAAGTCTAGCTCTGGGATTCTAGCCGTGGCACAATCTGTCTTCACCACTTCCCTATTCATATCCTGGACAGAACAATTTATAGAACAGATTAAAAATAAAGCTACAACAGGCCAGAACTCCTACACACGCTGAGCAACTAAGAATCAGAATTCAACCCTGAGAAGCACACTGGGAACACAGTGTTAGCACCCTCCCAACTGGGGATCATTAACAGCATAGAACACAGCGAGCCAAGACTGGTTGGGCAACTATCAGACTAAGTGAAACTTGGCCCCGCCCATAGTACATGGACATCCGGCTATGGATGTCGCCAGACCAGAGAGGTTTCATCTGTAGATACAAAGCATCAATGAACTGGACACAAAACCAACAATCTTTCCTGATCATAGCTGCCACACATCAGGGCAAATGCTGGCTCTCCCTTCTCCAAACGCTCACAACCTATTCAAGCACATTGCATGGATCTCACAGTACAAGTACTCACAAGAGAGAGTGTCAACATCTCCTTAACGAGCAGTTGATAATGCCCTCCATTAAATATTACTTTACAGTAGTCAGAGAAGCAGATTTTCTGTCATACTATGATCCAAGGACAATTGTGCTTTACCCACAAGTAGGTTCCTGGCTAGAACCTGCCCACCTAAACTCCATCTCTGTCAACCCTCATTATAATTTCAATCTGGATGCACAGGCACCTACCATGCCCTTCTGAGATACAGACAGCCTGTGACCACCCACTAAATTGCAACAGGCACTGGATGTGTAACCTGTGCTTATTCAGTGGGGCACTCCATCTCCCTTCCATGAGTGGGCAACATGCAAGTTGCTGAGCCAACAACAACCTTGACTAGGCAAATTGGTCTACTAGCTCAGACAGTAGGTGTTTGTGCTGTTACACCATTAGATCCCAGATTCAGTCTCCTTAATATACTCTGCAACAGCCCATTATACCACAAGTGCTAAATGTTTAACATCAGGGCACTTGTATCTCACCAGCTGAGGCTGACGACAGCTCTGCTGTTTTACAACCACTACCTACTACTCCACAGATGGGGAATTCCAGTGCAAAAGGACTCGTCTAAGAGGCCCAGGAAGTCTACGTCAGAGCCAGGATTGAATCCAGAATCTCAGACAAGGCCAGTAGGAGGCAGGTGACGACTAGGCTGCCTCGGAACTGCCAGCAGGGTAGCTCCCTGTATTTCCCCCGGCGCTGAGTGCTCCGTGCCACCAGGTCTGGGCTGCAAACCCCTTCCTGCCAGAGAGGTCCCAGCTCACCTGGCGAGCAGAGACTGAGAGGGTGTAGCGCACGCCCTGCTCCTGGATGCGCCCTGCCGACTGGATCTCAGTGTTGGACCAGGCGCAGCTGTCGCAGGCGAAGGAGCTGACGATGATCTCTTTGAAGAACGGGATCTTGGTGAGCAGCAGCCGCGTGACCCCCTGAAAGAGCAAAGCCACAAATACATGAACACGCTGGGATGGGGGACCCCCCCCCAGTGCCGCTTCCCCCCCGTTACCCCCCCAGTGCCGCTTCCCGCTGCCCCCCCGATACCCCCCCAGTGCCGCTTCCCCCCCGTTACCCCCCCCCAGTGCCGCTTCCCGCTGCCCCCCCGATACCCCCCCCAGTGCCGCTTCCCGCTGCCCCCCCGATGCCCCCCCCAGTGCCGCTTCCCCCCCGATACCCCCCCCCCCGTGCCGCTTCCTCCCCGTTACCCCCCCAGTGCCGCTTCCCGCTGCCCCCCCGATACCCCCCCAGTGCCGCTTCCCCCCCGTTACCCCCCCCAGTGCCGCTTCCCCCCCGTTACCCCTCCCAGTGCCGCTTCCTCCCCGTTACCCCCCCAGTGCCGCTTCCCGCTGCCCCCCCCCCATTCCCCCCCCAGCCCCCCCCAGTGCCGCTTCCCCCCCGTTACCCCCCCCCAGTGCCGCTTCCTCCCCGTTACCCCCCCAGTGCCGCTTCCCGCTGCCCCCCCGATACCCCCCCCCAGTGCCGCTTCCCCCCCGTTACCCCCCCAGTGCCGCTTCCCGCTGCCCCCCCGATACCCCCCCAGTGCCGCTTCCCCCCCGTTACCCCCCCAGTGCCGCTTCCCGCTGCCCCCCCGATACTCCCCCAGTGCCGCTTCCCCCCCGTTACCCCCCCAGTGCCGCTTCCCGCTGCCCCCCCGATACCCCCCCAGTGCCGCTTCCCCCCCGTTACCCCCCCAGTGCCGCTTCCCGCTGCCCCCCCGATACCCCCCCAGTGCCGCTTCCCCCCCGTTACCCCCCCAGTGCCGCTTCCCGCTGCCCCCCCGATACCCCCCCCAGTGCCGCTTCCCCCCCGTTACCCCCCCAGTGCCGCTTCCCGCTGCCCCCCCGATACCCCCCCAGTGCCGCTTCCCCCCCGTTACCCCCCCAGTGCCGCTTCCCGCTGCCCCCCCGTTACCCCCCCAGTGCCGCTTCCCCCCCGTTACCCCCCCCCCCCCAGTGCCGCTTCCCGCTGCCCCCCCGATACCCCCCCAGTGCCGCTGCCCCCCCCTGCCCCGGCCCCACCTTCCCCGTTATCCCAGCCTGCCCCAGCACCAGCTCCCCCCACCGGGCCCGGGGCGGCCTCACGTTGCGGTAGCAGCTCATGCAGAGCGACTCGATCTCGTCCGGCTGCTGCTGCTCGTCCTCGGCGCTGAGGGGCCGGAACACGGGCCCGCCCCGCACGGGCTCCAGCTGCCCGATCGCCGACATGCCGCGGCCACTTCCGCTTCCGCCGCCCTCCGGCCCGGAAGTGCTTCGCCGGGCCCCGCCCCCTTTCAAGACCCGGCGGAGGGGCCCAGCCTCTTCGAGGTCACGTGAGGCGGGGCTACTCCAGCCAGGTTTCAGGGCGGGGTAGGCCTCAGCCTGGCCCAGGGCTGGGGGAGGGGCGCACGTGCCCCTTTGCTGCAGGGAGGGGCCCCCCCTGCAACCCCCTGCCCTGGGGCAGAGCAGTCAGGCCGCCCCCTTGCCCCCCCAGCCACCACTGGGGGCCAGGCGCCACGTGGCAGCAGCCCCCCCCCCCAGCCACCACTGGGGGCCAGGCGCCACGTGGCAGCAGCCCCCCCCCCCAGCCACCACTGGGGGCCAGGCGCCACGTGGCAGCAGCCCCCCCCCCAGCCACCACTGGGGGCCAGGCGCCACGTGGCAGCAGCCCCCCCCCCCAGCCACCACTGGGGGCCAGGCGCCACGTGGCAGCAGCCCCCCCAGCCACCACTGGGGGCCAGGCGCCACGTGGCAGCAGCCCCCCCCCCAGCCACCACTGGGGGCCAGGCGCCACGTGGCAGCAGCCCCCCCCCCCAGCCACCACTGGGGGCCAGGCGCCACGTGGCAGCAGCCCCCCCCCCCAGCCACCACTGGGGGCCAGGCGCCACGTGCCATGTGGGGGAGGTGTGACCTCTCTCCCGCCCGCGGCAGCCCACCCTGCACGGTTTCTGTGGCCAGGGCTGTGCTGGGACCCCCCCATAGAGCAGATACCAGTAACAGGGGGCTTCCTTGAGCAATTGCTTACTCTGCGTAGGCCTACTGCTAGTGTTGGACCCCCGTTCACAGGTGCCCACACAGAAACTACACACAGAAGAATTTCTGCAATGCTGGCAGTTACAGGCCAGTGACCCTCACTTGAGTACCGGACAACTTGTCTGAAATGATAGTAAAAGAACAGACTTATCACACACCGAGAAATGCAATATATTAAGGATGAGGCAGTACAGCTTTTGTTGAGGAATCGTGCCTCAGCAACGTATTAGAATTCTACAAATCTGTGTTAGCTAGGGCATGCAGTTTACTTAGACTTTCAGAAAACCTTTGATGAGGTTCCGCCAACTCTGCACAGAAAAATGTTGGGATCTAAATTAGTTGTTACTGCTCAATAAAAAGGTCTTGGAGTCATAGTGGATGGGTCCCTGGAAACATTTGCTCAACACGCAGCAGCAGTCAAAAAAAAACCCAAAAACCACACACATGTTAGCAACCATTAGGAAAGGGATGCATTAGAAGAAGCATTTCCAGCAGATCTAGAGAAGTGATTATTCCCTTTTATTTGGCACTGGTGAGGCCACATCTCGTAGAATCATAGAATACTAGAACTGGAAGGGACCTCGAGAGGTCATTGAGTCCAGTCCCCTGCCCTCATGGCAGGACCCAGTACTGTCTAGACCATCCCTGATAGACATTTCTCTAACCTATTCTTAAATATCTCCAGAGATGGGGATTCCACAACCTCCCTGGGCAATTTATTCCAGTGTTTGACCACCCTGACAGTTAGGAACTTTTTCCTAATGTCCAACCTAAACCTCCCTTGCTGCAGTTTACACATCTGGAGTATTATGTCCTGTTCTGGGCCCCTGACTATAGAAAGGATGCGGATGCGTTGGAGAGGGTCCAGTGGAGGACAACCAAAATGATGAGGGGGCTGGAGCACATGACCTACAAGGAGAGGCTGAGGGAGTTGGGCTTATTTAGTCTGCAGAAGCGAAGAGTGAGGGGGGATTTGATAGCAGCCTTCAACTTCCTGAAGGGAGGTTCCAAAGAGGATGGAGAGAGACTGTTCTCAGTAGCGAGGGATGGCAGTGTCATGATTATGAGGGTTAGCCAGCAGCCTGGGGATTAAGGAGTTAACTACACCTAGCCAGGTGGAGTGACCAGTAGGAATGTAGGTGGGACTTTCAAACTGGGACAAAGGAATTTGGGTTTTTTTCCTTTCTCCTTTTGTCTCTCTGGGTGAGTCCTCTGCAGCTACAGGGAGGGACAAGCACATCTCTCTCTCCAAGACACCATTCTTCATTTTCTGTAAGTAGGGTAAAGTTTAGGTAGTTTCCTTAGGCTTTATTGTTTTAAGGGTAGGGTATGGGATCTGAGATCTGGCACTGTTTAAGAGATGTTTGGCTTTTCTTTTTAACTAAGTTCTAGCCCATGGTGTAATTCCTCCATGAGTATATTTGGTTACCTTTCCATCTGATCCTTATGCTTGCAACAGAAATATTGTTGTAATAATAAAAGTTTTCTCTTTTCTTTTTATTAACCTGGCATTGGTTACTTGTGTGTCCTGATTTTTATAATGGGGTGAGATTTCCCAAATGATATTTCCCCTAATCTCGTTATTAATATTTGGATGGTGGCAGTGGAAGTTTTATTCCCAAAATCTAGGTTTTAAGATTTTGAGGGAAGTTTTATAACAAAGCCTGGTAGATAAGGCTTTGGGGTACACTTCCTGGCCCCCACTTCTGCATTTATCATGCCAGAGTGGGGAAGGAGCCATGACAGGCAGAACAAGGAGCAATGGTCTCAAGTTACAGCGGGGGAGGTCTAGGTTGGATATTAGGAAAAACTATTTCCCTAGGAGAGAGGTGAAGCACTGGAATGGGTTCCCTGGGGAGAGGGTGGAATCTCCATCCCTAGAGGTTTTTAAGTCTCAGCTTGACAAGCCCTGGCTGAGATGATTAGTTGGTCCTGCTTTGGGCAGGGGGCTGGACTCAATGACCTCCTGAGGTCTCTTCCAGCCCTAGGATTCTATGATAGCTAGTAAGGCAGAAAATATCACAATACCTTTATATAAACCCCTAGTATGTTCACACTTTGAATACAGTTCTGATTGCCCTATCTCAAACAATTATACTAGAAGTGGAAAAAGTACAACAAAAGGCAACAAAAATAATTAGGGGCATGGAACAGCTTCTATTTAAGAAACAAAATACAGGACTATGTAGCACTTTAAAGACTAACAAGATGGTTTATTAGATGATGAGCTTTCGAGGGCCAGACCCACTTCCTGAGATCAAATAATGGAAGAAAATAATAACAACCATATATACCAAAGGATATAATTTTAAAAAAATGAACACACATGAAAAGGACAAATCACATTTCAGAACAGAAGGGGGATGGGGGAAGGAAGGTGAATGCCAGTGAGTTAATGATATTAGAGGTGGGGAAGGGGAGATGTCTGTGAGTTAATAGTATTAGAGGTGATAATTGGGGAAGCTATCTTTGTAATGGGTAAGATAGTTGGAGTCTTTGTTAATTCCCCTGCGGAGAGTGTCGAATTTTAGCATGAATGCCAGTTCAGAGGATTCCCTTTCAAGTGCAGATCTGAATGTCTTCTGAAGTAGGAGGCAGGTTAGCAGGTCATTGAGACAGTGTCCTTTCTGGTTGAAATGACAAGCAACTGTTTTTTCTTTGTGATCCTGTCTAATGTCTGTTTTGTGGGCATTGATTCTTTGGCGAAGTGTCTGAGACGTTTGTCCAATGTACATAGCAGACGGACACTTTCGGCACATGATAGCATAGATTATATTTCTGGAGGCGCAGGAATATGTATTCTTGATCTTGTAACTCACTTGGTTAGGCCCAATAATGGTGTCAGCAGAGTGAATATGTGGACAAAGCTGGCAGCGGGGTTTGTTGCAAGGGAAAGTACCAGGGTTGGTATTAGTGTGGTATGTCCTGTGGTTGACTGCCAGAAGCTAGGTCCAGGCAACCCAGCATGGATCCTTCAGTACATTACGCTGCGCTGGCCCTAGCCACTGTCATAGAATCATAGAACTGGAAGAGACCTCAGAAGGTCATCAAGTCCAGCCCCCTGCTCTAGGCAGGACCAATCCCAACTAAATCAACCCAGCCAGGGCTTTGTTAAGCCGAGACTTAAACACCTCTAGGGATGAGACTCCACTACTTCCCTAGGTAACCCATTCCAGTGCTTCCCCACTCTCCTAGTGAAATAGTTTTTCCTAATATCCAACCTGGACCTCTCCCACCACAACTTGAGCCCATTGCTCCTTGTTCTGCCATCTGTCACTACTGAGAACAACCTCTCTCCATGCTCTTTGAAACCTCCCTCCAGGAAGTTGAAGGCTGTCAGTACAGGTTACTGAGTGAGAGGGACCCCGGTTGGCCATTCTTTATGCTATTGTGCTCAGATGCTGAGCTGTTTCTTGAAGGCCAGATACTTGAGCGCAAAGTAGTAGAGAGATGAAGCAACGTGACACCTGTGTAGCCTTTAAAATTCCACACATTGTGACGCTATATTTATTGTATAATTTCAACGGGGGAGGGGGAGAGGAAACACCAACTCCAAAGAAATCTAACAACATGTAACTTTATTGAAGCATCTTTAACAGTTAAATTGCAGGGAAAGAAACCATAAAACTGGTACAGCATATGGCATATCAATATTGTTGCGACTGTGGCTTCCAACACCAAATTTCCATTAAAAAACCGTGACCATAGAGGGATATTCTGTATACACAGAGAATGTGTAAGGAAAGGGTTACCACTGCAGCATAACCAAAATAGTACATTAACAGCTTGTACTACTCACTCTAGTAACACAGAGAAGATTGTTATAAAATCCGAAAGTCCAGCTTCAAGAGTTTTAAAATAATTCAACACTTCAACTCTGTATCAATCCAAAGATACATAGTGTGGGCCAGATTCTGGACCTTTTACTCCCACTGACAAGCTCTTACTCACTTGAGCAGTCTCAGTGAAATCAATATGAGTAAAGCTTATAAAACAGGGCCATGTATATATAAATGTATATTTATATACATATTGTAACAGGGTACACCAGTAGCCCCCTTTCTGGGTGCCAGTTGCCCTCCCAAATCAGGCTCAGAGAGACCTCAGGGTTGTGCAACACCCATGTCTTTATTCACCTTAGGCTATGTCTACACTGCAGGCTTCTTGTGAAAGAACTGTTTTGCACATCCACACTGCCATGTGCTTTTGTGCAAGAGTATCCATGGCAGTGTAGACGCTCTCTTGCACAAGAAACCCCTGTTGCCCGTCCACACTTCCTTCTTGCGCAAGAGGGCTTATTCCTCATGGTGAGAGGAATAACTCTTGTGCAAGAAGCCCTCTGTTCTGACGCCTTGCTGTAAATGTACTTGTGCAAGAACGCACGTGCAGTGTAGACACGCCGCAAGTTTTGTTCTTGTGCAAGAAGCCTGCAGTGTAGACATAGCCCTCATGTGTTCTATCACCAGTGCCAAACTATTTATAGTCTTTACAGGGGTTTCCTCTTCTTATAGGCAGAGTCAGCCTCTGCTAGGAGATATCCAATGTATTTATTTATTTCCTTCCTTACACATTGCCTGCCCCCACCATCTGGCTCCCTCCCAGCCTTTATAGCCCTTGGCTCATCAGGTTGGCAGGTTTTGCCAAACCCCGCAGCTGGCATTAGGCCTTTTCATCAGCCCCAATCTGTTCCCCTTGGTTGGAGCTGACAGGGCAGGGATTAATCAGGTGCTCTTGCACTATCATGTGCTACACCTATATTCACGTACAGTGTGCACTATATGGGTGATTACAGACGTGGTACTTATTCGCTCTTCTCTGCTCCTGAGATCAGCACTCTGACTGTTTGGGTTGTAACCCGCCCACAGCAATGATGGTTTGTGAAATGATTGTAGCAAAACTGCACGAGTGGAAAAGGAGCCACAGAATTGCATCCTTCTGACGGAGGCTGGCTTTGTCTTTGTCAGGTCGCCGTGTTTTTCAGCTGCAGGGGGCTGGTGGGCAGGGATGGAGGGGGACTGGCAGAATACCTGTCAGACGTGAAAACTCTGGAGAAGCATGGCACCTAGACACAAATTGCTGTACGTAATGTGGCAGGAGAAGCTGTGTTGCTGGCATTTTATTGTTATAGTCGTCCAAGCCATGGCCACAACTGTCCTTAGCCACAGAGCGCGGCAGAGTGGGACGTGCCCTCTTGACCGGCCTGGTTTAAACATGCATGCACACCCACGCTCCTGCACGTCCCTCTCCGTACCCCGGTCCAGGATTTCACTGCAAATCATTGATTCTCTCATTTAAACTCTGGGAAATGTCCTTCCACAGAGAGTCAAGGCGGACATGCAAATCCTCCAGAGGCGCTGAGCTGTCAAACTCCTCTGAGTATGGCGACAGTGGAGACAGCTTGAACTTAATTTCTTCTGTCTCCCGGTCAATGGTCCTGGTGAAGTCATCTATCTCAAGGAACGTGTCCCGTCTGAACTCCTCGATTCTCTGCTGCACTTCCAGAGCCAGGCCCTCCATGTAGGGGTCCACAGCCCAGTGAGGGTCGACAGCTGTGCCAGCAACCTGCTCCCTCAGACCACTGGGGTAAAGGCGCAGCTGCTCCTTGAGGTGGTCCACGTTCCTCTGGATCTTCTGGTGGAGCTCCTTGGCATTCTGGGTCAGCTTCTCAGAGAGCTCCTGGATGTAATGATTAAGTTTCTCCGGGCTGACTTTGGTGTGGGGCATGACGTTTCTGTGGAGTTCCTCCATGTTGCGGTGGATCTCAGTCACCAGTCTGGCAACGTATGGATGGACGACCTCCTTCACTTGGTCCGTGTGAAAGGCTATTTTCTTGGCATACTGAGCCATGAATCTCTGTACTTCATCTACGCCTTCCAGGAGCTGGGCCTTCATGTCTCGAGGAGGGGTGAGGTGCTGCTGGAGCTCCCTGGATTTCAGCAAGACCTGGTTCAGGAGCTCTTCGGTGAATGGGGTCAGCTGAAAGTGAAGCGCTTCCAGGTGCTTGCTGATTTTCTGGTGCACCTCGTCCACGTAAGGAGACAACTTCACCCTCAGGCCTTCCAGCTCCTTCCTGATGAGCCTTCGCAGGCCGTCAGAGTCCTCGTAGAACCGTGGCTGAAGCCCTCGGCTGAAGGGGGCCAGTTTCTCAAAGAGATTGCCCATGTAGCTGACTCCTTCTTGGATACTTTCTTTCACTTTTCTATGGGAAACAACAAACACACACACTTCTAATTGCCTGAGCTCTGAGTCGCCTCCTCGCACTTGTGTCCCCTGAGTGGCAATATTGACTGTATGGCCATGCGCTGATTTAAGACATGAGGCTGTCAAAGATGTGTAAAGCACTAACTTTTCACCCCTCGAGACTTGGGCCTTGGTCGAAAGTTAAGATGAGCCTGGTGGTTCTCAGCTTAGCTTAGTCCCTTGTGGACTTTGCCTGTAGAACAAAAACTACATGGCAGAATCCATCCGGAGCGCAAGCTCAGAAGAGGCGAGAAGGTGGCGGGATAGATTAGGAAAGAGGGGCGTTGGCTGAACTGTGTTGGGGTATCACGACTGCCATGGAGGCTTGTCAGAGAGCCGTTTGCATAGCCCTTGCCTGCAGTGTTGCGGGCCTAGCCAGCATGGCTGGCTACTGCATCCCACCGTTGCAGCCCGGAGCCCTGCCCCGTGATCCTTGCTCCCTGTCTTCACTGCTGGGCATGTTTGTTGAGCTCCAGGGACCACTTTCTGCTTTCCACTGGGCTTTTCTGTGTTTTACTTCAGGTTCACCACCAGCTGGCCGCGCTCCAGGGGCCTGGTTTGTATGGGCTCAACTGGCGATTAGCTCAAGCAATCTATTCTTTGAGTGTGGAAATGCCCAAGATGCCTATAAATGCAAAGGCCTTAGGGGCACTGTGCCTCGATAAAAACCAGTCGATAAACCGACCAGTTGTACGGCAGAGAGCAAGACCCCGATGTGCTTTGGCCTCTGACAGGACAAGCGGCTTCAGGGCCCTGCCAGAGAAGGAGGTAACTGTACTCACTTGATCTCTTGGTCCAGCTTCATGCTCTGGGTTTGCACCACGCTGGCCTTGTCGTGAGTGAGCTGGCTGAGGTAATCCCAGAACCCGTTCCTCGCCTGTTCATCCTGGCAAGCTGGAAAAGGAGCATGTAACAGAGTGACCTCAGGAGAGCCCCTTGGGGCAAGGCAGGATGCTGGCAGCAGGGAGGTGGCATGGAGGTGCTCCGGGAAGGGAAGGGAAGGGAAGGGCTGGTGTGGGGAGCCGTGCTTAAGCTGATGGAGCTCGCAGCCTGTGATCCTCAGGGGAGTATTTTATTCCGGGGATGATCAGGGGCCTCTTTACACTGACAAGTCCCAGGGGAGCTCCCTCCCCAACTCAGTAAAGGCCCCAATTTCCAGCACTAAGTGCCATGGGAGTTCTGGGTGCTCAGCACCAGTCGGCCTCAGTGGGGCTGACTCCCGAGGCACAGCAGACCTGCAGGTCAGTGGCAGGGTCAGGGCCACGCGTGTCGGGTCCAAACGCAGCGTGAAAGGAACAGGGCCTGAGCCTTCAGGGACAGGGTCAGAGCGACCCTGCCGTGAAGCACAGCGATAGCATCCAAAGAGCAACACGCTGGGGCGTCTGACGGTGTCTCCCCTCCTGCTCCAAGCGTCATCCCCTTGTAAGCCACCAGGCCCCCGCCACGCAGGGGATCCCCGGCGCTATCCCCACCCAGGAAGGGAGACCTTTCCCCTGCCATGGCCACAGCCAGGAAGTGGGTCCCTGCACCTGGTTACAGAGATGAGCACCGACCTGCGAAGGTGGCCAGGAGCAGCGCCAGAAGGGCAGCTTTGGGAGTCATGGTCTGTCTGCTCCCTGGGCTGGGTCTCTGGGGAGAAACAAAGCAGAAAGCAGTTAGTGCCCTTCCCGCCACGGCCGGGCTCCACCTTCGTTTCCCTGCTCGTGGGGTGGGGGCCAGACTCATCTTCCAGTCCCCGAATCTGGGCTGTTGCTTTTCCCAAGGACACGCCACGTTTCCAAGTGGGGATTTAAATTGCAGCTGGGGGGCACAATGTCCAGCTAGTGAGTGTAAAATACAGTCCACGAGGCCAGACTCTGACCCTCTCTCTAGGAGTTCCCTCCCGCTTCACGGATTTCAGTGGGACCTCTCAAGGGGTAAGGCACCTAGAAAAAAGGACTCTAGAACTGGCCCAGATAAACTGCCTCGGCGCGGGAGCAAAGGCTGGACACACGCGCCGGTTCCTGGCCCATAACTCGGGCTCGCAAGGCACTACCGTGCTACAACTCCACCATAGATTTGAGTCTGTCTGTGCGTCCGTCCGTCTGGTCGAGAACTTCTCCTAGACGGTAAGAGCTGGGACCACCCAATTCGGTGCACGGCTTCCTCTTCCCAGAACTTAAAGCAAGGGCAGGGTTGGATGTGCCAGGACAATGGGATGTGCCTGGAATGGGATTGCTCCTCCGAAAACCACACAGAAAAGAGGCTATCACCAGGCAAGCGAAGGGGGCTGGCTGGGGGCCCCTCCCCTCTGGACTGCCCCATCCCCAAGCCTCCCACTCCAAGGCACCCGTTAGGGAAGGCTGAAATTCCCGATTTACATGGGAACAGTGTCGCCTGTTCCTTCTTCAGGAAGCGAGGGGAAAGCGCACAGTTTGCTGCATTCCTCACTTTGGCTGACGAGAGCAGGGGGCCAACACACTAGGATCTGACTCAGCCGGGGGCCGTGCACCCCTCCTCTGGCTCTGCCTGCAGAAGCTGCAGTGGCCATGGAGAGGCGCTTCTCCCCTAGGTCCAAGCTGCTGCCGTGAGAGAGGTTTGGGGGAGGCCTCTCTCCCCGGGGCAGCCTGGAGACTGACCCCCCCTTCCCAGCCCCACGCTAGAGCAACGATTCAAAGGAAGAGAGCAGAGGTGCCCTCGATTTGCACAGTGCACGGTAACCATCCCAATCTCCGTGTGGGCTGGACATTCATGTGTCCAAATGACCAGGGGCTCTGCTCTGCGCTGTGCGCTGTTTTCAAGAAGATAGCCCAGAAAGCTGCTTCCGGTACCTGGAACTACCTCAGGGGAAATCGTTGTCACAGATCGGCCCATTGGCACCCTGGCACACTCGGAAGCCCTGTTTCCAAGCGCCTTACGGTGCTCTGTGATGATTCCACCCCCACTCCTCGCAGAGTTTGTGCACACCACCTTGCTACAGCGTCTTTCACCCCAGGCTTTCAAAGAGCTTTGCAAGCTAAGCAATCCACGGTCACAGGCAACAGCCGGTCAGCTCTGTTTGCCCATTGTAGAGCTGGTGGAACTAAGGCTAGAGTGTCCGTGAAAGAGTTGGGTTTAGAGTCCAGGTGACCTTCCTTGCTCTAACCGCTCAACCATACTCCCTATGACACAGAAATGGAGCACAGGAAACCCCTAGGTAACACTCCAAAAGGTGGGCCTAGAACCCACGGAATTCTGCTCCAACTTCTACACAGAGCCCTGCCCAGATAGGAACTTTTGTCTCCGCATCTGCATCTGCAATGAGCCGCGGCTACCCGCAGATACAAAGCGGATAGCCGCAGCTTTGCGGGGCTCTGCTTCCACGCAACACTCCCGGGAAAAGGCCCTGAGCTGCAGCAGAATTCAAGACCTGTATCCCCTGCACCTTACCGAGCTGCGGTTCACCTGCTGTCCTCTGTGAGTCGGCCCCCGGCACTCGCTGCTCACTTTATATATGAATCAATATTAAGCAGCAGGCTCAGGTGACGGGAGGTCCCATATGCCTCTGCAGAGCCAGCAGCTTTGGACCTCACTCCATGTAAATACAACGTGGAGGTTCAAAGACATTTGCAGGGGATGACGTGAGTACCAGTCATCTGACTGGCTCTCCCACATCACTCACCAGCCTGGGTCCCCCCCCATCCAGCTTTCCCAGCAAACCACCTCCCGCCTCAGTGGCTTACAAACAAAGTTAACCCTTTGCATGCTGCAGAAATGTAGGCGCCAGACATCCTCCTAAGCATCCACTGGGCAAAGCAAGTTAGAAGCCGGCAGGGAACGAGAACCAGTCACAGGGCCTCACCCGGCTCTTCTTGATGGACCAGACGGTGCGTTGCCAGTGACAAGAGGGGCCTTGCTGGTTGCGCTGCCCAGGTCTCTGTGTTCAGGTGAAGCTGGATTCAGGGCTGACCTTTGTATCCCGGTCTCATACACCAGAACAAACAGCACTATCTGTTTGCCGGGCTTGACACAGCTCTGCCGTGGGGTTCAACAGCCATGCAACCAAGTGTGAGCTGCTCTCCCGTGGAAAATGGCTGGGGGGGATTTGCCTAGAATCCCAGTGGGAAAAGCAGGGGGCTGTTAATGTTGGAGGCTGTTGCCCTACCGCTGCACATCATGGTGAAGTTTGGATGAGCACGGTAGCACCTGGAGGCCCCTGAAGATCCGGCCCCAGTGTGCTGGATGCACTGCAAGCACAGCGTGAGAGTCGGTCACTGCTCTGAAGAACGGGCAAAGGGTGGGTGAAAGGAAGGGCCGTGGTCCCTGCTTTGCAGCTGGGGATCAGAAGCACAAGCCGAGATGGAGAGAGTTGCTCATGGTCACAGAGTCTCTGGCAGAACGGAACTGACCCTAGATCTCTGAAATCCAGCCCATGGCTGTAGCCTGGAGATAACGGAACCTCTTCCCGCCGGCAGCATGTCTTTGCAGGAACCATCTCTCTGGACCTGCCTGCACACCTCCTCATGCAATGGGGCTCTGAGCCCAGCCGGAACCTCATTCATATAAATATGAAATAGTAATAACAACAAATGGGGGGAGATTTAGAAAAATGGTGCCTTTTGGCCCTGAGCACTTCCATAACCCAAACAGCTCCTCTTTTGCCCAATTTCAGCAAAATGGCTGGCTTTTTTCCATCCAGACCCCCCCACATTGAAGTTTCTTGCGTGTTTCATTCATGCCTTTTGACCGGTGAAACAATGTCAAGTGTTTGCAGACAACATCTGTAAAAAGACATGTCTCTGAAACCCCCCAGCCTTTCTGAGCGAAAGTGGGGCCGCGTTAACGTGGGAATCCATGCTGGAGAGTGTGTGGCAAAACTGAGCCCTTTCCAAACATTCAGAACCAAGTATGGGCCCCCGGCTGCTGGGTGCCTTGGAATGTCATTTCAGGGTCTCCCCCCACCCGCGCCTGAGGCAGGCAGGCTAGGAAGTAGCCGTCAGGGTGCGGCTGCAAAAGCAGGGACCATCCGTACACTGCAGGGAGCAGACAGCAATGGGTAGTCAGGGATCTCTCCAAGACATCTCCAGCACCCAGAGGGCCATGGAGATGTAGGAGGAGCCCGCATGGCCTCCACTAACACAACCAGATCCCTACCCACACTGCTCTGTGCGGCAAGGACTGCAAAGGGCAGCGAATTGCTGCCAGCTGCACGTTGGTCTCCAGACTGCGCGCTCCTGCTAAGAGATGTAAGGGCCCGATAAGCTTCCCCTTGGCTCCAGCAACCCAAGGCCGCGTAAGAGCCGGTGAGCTCTGGGGGCGCCAGTGTGGTAGAGCAGGGTGGGGTGGCTTTGCGTTGGAAGGGGGAGGGGATCGCTTGGACATATTTGTTTTGAGGGAAATGAACCCAACTCTGCAAACAGTCGCAGACGCTCCCCCCGACTCTGCCCCACTGTCCATCCACCTCGGGCCGGTGCATTCTGAGAATTAATCTGCAGCCCTTTACCTCGGTCGGTGCGGGTGTCACGCTAGGCCATAAGGCCCTTCTGGGAAATGCAGCCGGGGTGCCTGCCTCCTGCGGTGGCTGTGTGTTATCTGTGTGCCGATCGGCGGAGCTGACAATCTGCATCTGTTCCCGGCAGTCACTGACCTGCCTCCGACACAAGGTCTCCGCTTTCCCTCAAGGGCCATGTAAACGGGGCAGCTCACAGGGCGCAGACCTGCCCCGCACCCCCGTTTTCCTCCCCACCTGACCCCGAACTGCCTCTCTCCAGCCCAGCCCAGTAACCGAGGAAACGCTCCTGCAGCATGCCCCTCTCGGAGGGCACGCTCCAGCCCCGGGGGAAACTTGGGCCTAGCCTGTCCGGTTCCTGGTTCCAGGTACCAGGTGTTTCATGTGAACGTAGCCCCGGAGACGGGTGGCCTGGGGATCTCTGCACATCTGCAGGTCAGGAGCAGCCCTGGGAAGGCTCCCTGGCCTTAGCGGAGTCCCTCACGCCACCAAGGAGAGAGGGAGTCCGGGCTCCGGGTCCATTCATCCCCTCGCCTCACTCCTGAGACTGCCCAGCGGGCAGCCAGTTATTGCCAAGAACGGGGCTGGCGGTTTTGTGACATGGACGCTGGGAACGGGGATGAGGCCACCAAAGAGCCTTGAGATGGGGGGTGCGGGGAGGCCGCATGCAGCCTCTACTTGCTGGAGCCAATAGCTGCTCAGACAGGGAAGCGGGGTACTGAGGCAGGACTAGCCCCCGGAGACCCAGGCGACACCAGGGCCTCGCCGTGCTGGGCACTGCACACACCGGGCAGGAGAGCCCTGCACTAAAGAGCTCACAGCCTAGATCTCATGAGCCATCCCCGCCTGCCTTCCCCAGCTTTGTCAGCTTTGGGACCGGGCTTGTCTCCCCCTGCCCTTGTTCCCTGGCCCTGCGGCCCGTGTCCGCGCCAGTCCACACGCACCCTGCACCTCGCGAAATCGCTTCTGATCTTGGGTTTCCGACAGGCGCAGCCAGCCGGCGCGGGCGCTAGTGGTCAGGGGGCGTGGAGAGCAGCAGCTATCTAGCCTGTTGTGTTTGTGGTACAGGAGTCACCAGGACCCCCTGGTGCTGGGCGTGGCACAAACACAGAGCAGGCGGCAGGCGTGGTCACAAGGCGTTTCCGCCATCACGCTGTGCCTCTGCAACAAGGTGTCCCTGGGGTCTCCCGACAAGCACAGGGACAGCCTGCCACTGTGAGAGTGGCCTGGCTGCAGTGACCTGTCTTCACAGCTGCCAGAGCTAGCATGCTGCTGCCAGAAAAAGGCCTCTCCTTGCCACCAATGTTCCCTCTGAGTGCATCCATCCACGTGCGGAATAAGTTTTGTTATGTGCACCAAGGCATGTGCAGATGAGAATCACATTCTGCCAGCTGTGGACACTGCTAATCAGTGGGGCAGCATTGGCATCGCTCCTGGGTGCTTGCAGGAGCACTCTTTGCCGCTCCGGGGTGAATCACGTTAGTTTTACCTGCTTCGTGGAATGCAGCTAGGTAGCCCCCGCTTCCCGTGGCCCCTGGGGCAGTGGGACTGCCCGGCGGGCGCTAGATAACAGGCTCTCTCTCTACATGCTGTTTGCCTAGCAGTGTTTGCCTGGACTTTAGCAGGGCTGAGCTTAGGCAGTCGAGGGGCAGTCTGAGCCAAAGCCAATGCAATGCCGTGTCGCGCCCGCCTGCAGAAATGATGCTGATGAGAAAGGAGCGGGGATTGCAGCAGCCAGCAGGAGAAACCCTCCCCCGCCGGGTGTCTGAGCAGCACCCCAAAGGAAATCCAGACGCTGGAAAATGAACCCACCCCACCCGCCCCCACCCCCTCCAAAACAAATAAAACACCAGGGCTGGCCTGACCTACCCTGGACATGTTGCTCCATAGTTTGGATTGAGAGCAGTGCATTCTGGGAATATCCTGGGAGACCTTCTCTTGCTACCTCACAATCCCACCAGCCGCAGGGACAGACGGGCTGCGGCGCGCAGGGAATCCAGCTGTGGCGGCGCGTCGGGCACCCCCCGACCCTGCACCCGTCTGCAGCAAGATGAGACGCCACCAGCCAGGGGAACAGAGGGGTTATTGCTCCTCCAGGGTCCGGCACAGCAGAGTCCGGATGTAGGCGCCAGGGCCAGGCAGCCTCACACCCCTGGGGGCAGGGGGCACAGGCCCCTGAGCCCCCAGCACTCAGCTCGGTCTCTTCTCTTCATGTTTTCCCAGCCAAGACTGCCCCTTCTCCAAGCCACCCCCTCCCCTGGTCAGTGAGAGCCGGTTGGGCCCTGGTCTCTGTGACGTGAGGGCCCTGAGGGCGACCCCGCGGGGCCGTGCTCACAGACGCGGGCCAGTAGGGGTCACCCCCAGCGACCAGTGAATGCCCAACCAGAGTACAGCACCCCCCCTACATCACACCAGCCCCCGAGCACCGCTTCACGGCCCCCGACGGTTCCCTTCATTGGCCACCGAGAGGCCTCGGTGCAGCAACCCAGCGAACGCGTCTCTGGCCGGTTGCTGCAGGACAGGCAGCCCCGTCACTCAGGGCACGAACTAGCCCCTTGTTAGCAGCCTCAGCCAAGGGGATGCCTGGCGAGGGGGCCTTCGGGGCAGGGCTGTGACTGGGGGCAAAGCTGTTCCAGTTCTGCGGGTAAACCGGCCACCCCCCCGAGTGTGGACAATCCAACTGGCGGTCACTTTGAACTGAACCCTAATAATTACAGCCCAGGCTCTGCTGCCAGCCCCAGCGGAGCAGCTGCCAGCCTCGGAGGAGCAGCTGCCAGCCCCAGGGGAGAGCAGGGCCTGGTGGTGTGATTGCTGTAAGAGCGCACAGCCGGCAGCCAGAGTCACAGCTGCTCAGATGTTACCCAGCACCGCTGTCCTGTGTGACTAGCAGCCCCGTGTGGTCCCCAAACCGCGCTCCCTCACCCGGGGGTGGCCTGGGGCCCCTTGGACCAGACCCTCCACGGATGCAGGGCAGCAGAGCTGCAGCAAGCTAAAAGGAGCCACGCTGGTTTACACCCGTGCGGGGCTTGGCCCCTTGCCGTAGATAAGGGACACGCTGCTAGAATAGGGTGTGGGACCCAGCAAAACCGGAACGCCCTGTACCCAGGGCAGCAAGTGTCCCAGCCTGGCAGAGGAGGCCCCTACCCAGGACACAGGATCTGCCCGCGCGGGGATGTGGAGAGGGGCAGGAGCGAGGGGGAAGGGGTCACTCTCCGGTGGGCAGGCCAGGGGCTGCTCTGTTTATAAAGCCCAAAGAAAAGCGTTTCCCTCTGGACTTAACCCTCCCCCCAGAGTGCGTGTACCCCCAGGCATTGCAACAGGCACTCTCCACCCGGCTCCGGGTGTGGATCACAGCCGACCAGCGAGACTGCCGTGGGGCGCCCCCTCTCCCCGCTTCCATCAGCCAGCCCCACGCCCTCCCTGCGGGCTCCCCTGCTTGGACTGGGACCCTCTCCATTCTCCACTGCCCTGCCCGGACCCTGCTTCCCTGCCACTGGCAATCGCCCATTGGGGGTGCCCACAAGGCAGCCCAACACAGAAAGAGAAGAAACCGGCTAGTTTCTCACTCCCTCCTCTTCCAGCCTCGTTCATCCTCGTGGTTTCTGGTTCACACTCACTGGACCATACCGGGCTCCTTCATTTAAATTTCCTCTAGCCACTAGAGCCCCCCAGCCCCTCCTCCGCGCACCCATGGAACAGCCCAGGGCCCCTGCAGAGCCGGTTACAGCAGGCTAAGAGAGAGTCGCCATGGGCATTGCTGTTGCACTTTTATTTCAGCAGACACAATAGTGCAATTTTACAGAGGTCAAGTGCAGGAACAGCCGGGCCGCCAGCGGGTGCCGGTCTCCTGGCATCCACAGCTCCGGGTCGCTTTCCCCCGCTGTGCTGTGAGCTGCAGAAGAGCCAGCGGCCGGGGGCTGGTCCCAGCGCTGAGGTAGACAGCGGCTCGCTTTGTGCAGCAGCGGTGGGGCAGAGCAGGTGGAGTGGGGAGGCCGCCGAGCCTGCGGTGGGACCCGCTCAGTTTTCGATCTGCTGGAGGGTGCTGAAGAAGGAGGCCACCTTGTCCCGCACGTCCTTCTCCAGGAAGCTGAGATGATCCTCCACTTCCCCAGCGTAGGGACCCAGCTTCTGCCTCATCTCCTCCACCTTCTGCACCAGCTGCTTGTTGAAGGCCTCCCCGTAGGGGGCCACGGTCTGGCGGAACTCCTCGATCTTCTGGTCCATCTGCCCGCTCAGGCCTTCCACGTAGGGGCCCAGGGACTGGCGCAGGCCTTCGGCGTCCGTGCGCAGCTTCTCCTTCAGCTCCTCGGCGTAAGGGCTCAGCTTCTGGCGCAGCTCCTCCGTGCTGTCCGAGAGCTTGGCCCGCAGCTCCTCCGCGCCCTTCTTCATCTGGAAGGACAGGCCCTCCAGCTGGCGGTTGAGCTTGTCCTGCACGTCCTGGGCGTAGGGGGCCAGCTGCTTGCGCAGCTCCTCCACATTCTGGTCAATCTTGACCTTGAGCTCGTCGGCCCAGGGCGCCAGCTTGTCTTTCATGCCGGCCACGTTCTTGTCGATCTGCTGCTGCAGCTGCTCGGTGTAGGGGGTCAGGGCTGCCTGGAGGCCGTCCACGTTCTCCTGCAGCTTGTCCCGCAGCTCCTGGGCGTAGGGGGCCAGCTGCTGGCGCAGCAGGGCCGTATTCTGGTTCACCTGCTCCTTCAGCTCCTCCGCATACGGGCTCAGCTTGAGCTGCAGCTCCTGGATGTTCCTGTTGACGTGCTGGTGCACCTCGTCGGCGTACGGGGACAGCTTGAGGCGCAGCTCGGCCAGCTCCTGCTGGATCTGCTCCTTCAGCTTCTCCGAGTCCTGGCGCAGCTTGGCGTGCAGCTCGGTGGCAAAGGGGACCAGCTTCTTCTGCAGGCCCTCCGCGTAGGCGTTGACGTTCTGGAGGTTGTCCTGGAAGAGGGTGCTGGGCAGGAAGGGCAGGACAGGTCAGTCCCTAGGGTCTCACACTGATTCCCCGACCAGTCAGGCCCCCCCAGGTCCCTGCCCTGCGCCCTACAACACCTCGCCCATGTAGCGCGTGCCAGGGCTCTCCCCCCACTCGGAGCAGACTTTCCTGGCGACCCTTCTCTTCCAGCTGCCCTGCTCCGGACATTTTGCAGGGACAGGGGGCAGAAGCAAGTTTCCCTGCCAGCCTGTTGCCCGTTGCTTTGCATGAGACGGGTCCCTCCGCCTCCGCGGGGCAGTGGGTCTGGCAGGCCAGGCCGTGTGCTCTGCTATTTACCGTTCCCTCCAGTCAGAGCCCTAGGACCAGTGCGTTCCCCTCGCTCGCCGGGCCGGCCCCCGAAACCCGCTCTGCTCCCACCCCTCCTGCGCCGGCGCTCAGGGGCACTCACTTGAGCTGCTTGCTGATGTCAGACTGCTGGAGCTGCTCCACCGTGTCCTTGGCGCCGCTGCCCAGCTGGGTGAAGTAATTCCAGACCACGTCGGCCACCTGCTCGGCACTGATGTCTGCCTGGGCCCCTGGGAAGGAACCAGCGCCCGGGCTCAGTGCCGCGTGCAGCTGCTCTGCGCCTGCCCCACCCCTCCTATTCCCAGGGGCCTCCTTTCCCCCAGCCCCCTCCACCCAGGAGCTGTGGGGGGCAGCCCCCACCGGGTGCCATCTCCCCGGGGTGCTGGCCAGGCCTGGGAGCACGTGGCTGTGTCCGAGATAGCCCAGGTTCAGGCTGAGGCCCCGTCACCCCTCCCTCCCTGGCACCTGCCCTCCCAGGAAAGGGGTGAGGAAGCCGGAAGCACCGCGGCTCTGCGGACAGGGTCTGCGCCGGGGCTCTGCCGTACCTGTGATGGCGAGCAGCGCCAGGGCGAGGGTGACGACCTTCAGAGACATCCTGCGCTCCAGGGATCAGCCAGGCAAGGTGGGAAACTGCAGAGAGAAGAAGGATGAGCCGGTCAGTCTCCCCGTGCGCCCCGCCCCGGCTGAGCCCCAGGCAGGGTGGGACGGACATGGTCAGCGGGAGAGGCCGCCCCTCCTGCATCCCCCCCGCCGGAGCACCCCTTCATCCCGCTTTCCCGAGGGCCCTGCTGCCGACCTGGGAACAGAGGTGCAGGCTGAGCGCCCAGTGCCCACCTCACCCACCCACCGACTCCTCTGGACAGACCCTCAGCTGCCCGTCCCCGGCAGCATCCTGTGTAGGCTGCTCCTGCAGCCGTTCCCCAGCAAGGCGCTGCCAGCGTCCAGCCAGGGACACCTGCGGCAGCTCCATGCCTCCCCCTTCCAGCAAGCTCACCTGTGCTGCTGCGTCCGGGCTGCTGGCTGTGCCCTGCGGGCTTGTATTTATACGGCAGCCAGTCGCCCCGGCCGGCTTCCACGCAGGCCGGTGACACAGTCTCCAGGGCTTGGACTTTAGTAAGGACCCAACGTGGAAGCTCCTGACGTGTGCGCGGGCGGGGCGTTATCTGCGGGGCCGCGATGCTGGAGATAGCGGGGAAGCAGGGAGAGGGAAAGCAGAACCAGACCCAGCCCAGGCCTGTGTCTGGGACTTTCCACGGAGGAGTCTGATAGAGCCCAAGCCAAGGGGATCCATCTCCTCCTCCGCTGTGGGGGACAGGTGCTGTCAATCAGCCCATCACCGCAGCCGGCTGTGCAGCGCTGGGCGGGGGTGCCCCCGGAAAGCACTTGGGATTTCTCAGGGGCAGGACCATCACTGACGCCCGCTTTTCCCAGCCAGGCACAGAGGCCAGGCAGAGCCCCTGGACGCAGGAGGGGAACTCTCGGCCAGCAGGAAAATCACGAGCAGCCCCCTGCCCCTCCACCTGCGGAAACACGGCGCCGCCCTCACGCCTGTTCGCAGGCTGGGCGTGACATCGCGGCGTGGTGCTGAGCACGGGGGTGGAGCGCGCAGAACACTCAGGTGCTGCTCCTGACTCGCTGGAGCAAGGCTTGTCACCTGGCTCTGTGCCTCAGTTTCCCCATCTTGTAACACGGGGCTGATGCCGTGCCCGCCCTGTGAGGCACTTTGGGCTGGGAAGGGCCAAGTAGAGTTAGTGTCCGCGCCATCCTGTGGGCCTCGCTGCCCCCCCCAGCCAGCGTTGCTGCCCGGGTGGCCTCTAGCTCCCAGGTGTCCCTGTGCGTGCGGAAGCCTTGTTGGAATCGCCACCCACAGGCTCTGGGTGGCCCAGCAAGGAGCCAAGTCTCAGCTCTGACCCCCTGGCCCAGCGTCTGGGACGTCAGCGCGGTTCATGGCTGGGTCGTTGCAGGGCCCAGGTGTCACAGGGACAAAGCGCCAACCGGTGTGAAGCAGGGAAGTGACGCTGCTGGGTCTGCGCCAATTGTTGTGTGTGTGTGTGTGTGTGTGTGTGTGTGTGTCTCTCTCTCTCCCCGGTGTGTGTGCGTGTCTCTCTCTCTCTCTCCCCGGTGTGTGTGTGTGTGTCTCTCTCTCTCTCTCCCCAGTGTGTGTGTGTGTGTGTCTCTCTCTCTCCCCCCGGTGTGTGTGTGTGTCTCTCTCTCTCCCCCCGGTGTGTGTGTGTGTCTCTCTCTGTCCCCCCGGTGTGTGGGTGTGTGTGTCTCTCTCTCTCCCCCCGGTGTGTGGGTGTGTGTGTGTGTGTCTCTCTCTCCCCGGTGTGTGTGTGTCTCTCTCTCTCTCTCTCCCCGGTGTGTGTGTGTGTGTGTGTGTGTGTGTCTCTCTCTCCCCCCGGTGTGTGGGTGTGTGTGTGTGTGTCTCTCTCTCTCTCCCCCCCGGTGTCTGTGTCTCTCTCTCTCCCTGGCATGACATGCAAAAAGAGGACACCGTGACCAAGCTGAAACTCAGTGTGGTGCCCCTCCCCTCAGGCGCTGCCCAGCGGGCCTGGCCATGCCCCGGGCTGCAGGTGATGGGCTGCCCCCACCCCCCCCAGCTCACCTGGAACAAGGGGCCCAGCTGAGGAGGGAGGCTAAAGGAACAGCGCCCACGAAGGCCCGATCCGGGGAGCTGGGGACAGCGTGCACCCAGCGAGCCCGAGTGCTGAGCGCCGGTGGCCTCGCGTGTGTCTGGGGCGAGCCAGGGCCGTGCACTGGTGCGAGGTCTGGGCACCACGCGCGCTGGGAACACGGGGCCAGCGGGACTTGCTGCGTGGCCTGTGGGAGGAGGGGCGGGATTTCCGAAGGAGGCGCTGGCTCCGGACACAGGCCCCGCCCACTCACGCCATGCAGCGCGCATTGCCAGGTGTCTGGGATTGGCCCGGACAGTCCGGTATTTGCGGCCTCAGGCTGGAAAAAACGCCCAGAAAGAAAACCAGGTATTTTCTGGGACAGAAGGCCGCTTGGGACAGTCTTCCCCTCCTGCGTCGGGGGGGGGGGGGGATGTAAAGGAGCCGGGACTTTTTATTGTGCGGTTTTTGGGTTTTGGTTTTTTTTTTTGCTCAACTACTTTGGTCCCTGGGTTGTTGGTTTTTTCCGCTCAACCAATTTTTTCCTGCCACGTTTGGTGTGTTTGGTGACACGATCTGGCACCCGGCTCGCAGCCCGAGGAAGCTCGCACCCCGCAACGCCGCCCAGTGGCTTCCCACAGGCGGGGGCGTCGTTTCCCAGTCGCAGCGGGTGTCCTGCCGAGGCCGAGCAGCCCTGGGAACTGGGAGCGCAGCGGCTCGCCGCGTGGGGGCTGGCCAGGCCTGCGTGCCGGCAGCTCTCGCTCCCTACCAGGGAGGGGCCGTGCTCAGCTCCCTGCAGGACGAGGCCCAGGCAGCTTGCCCCAGGCTCGGTGCCGGGATGGCACAGGGGAGCAGTGGGTGCAGAGCAAAGCCAGCCTGCGCCCGGGCAGGGCGGGTTTTCTCCTGTGCCAAGTGGCTCTGATTTTCCTGCCCAGCGCAGGGTCCTGCTCCCCGCACTGATAAACTCCCCGAGGGCTCCCCACGGGCCCTCTCCATTGCGCCACTGGTTTTGGGAAGGGCTGCATTGAGCAACATGATCTGCGGGTGTTTGCGAACCCGCCGCCGGTGCCAAAGTCCTGCCTTCCAGCATGGTGCGTGAGGCAAAGTCTGAGTGCACGCAGCTGCCCTCCCGCCCCACGCGGTTACATAACCAGGGCGGCGGGGGCCCTCCGTGTGCGCAGGGCGGCGCGGCCGGGCCGAGGCAGGGCAGGTGCAGGGTGCGCTGCTGCCTCCAGGCCCTGCTCAGACACCCCGGGCCTGACGTGCCCTGGGCGGCCGTGAGCAGGTTTCGGGGGGTCTGCCGAGCAGGGCCAGCGTTAGACTCACTGGGGCCAAGCAGAAAGCCGCAGCTTTGCGGGACGGGCCTCGGGGAACTCCCCTGCACATGGGCCCTGGCTTCCCGAGCAGAACGCCTGCCTGGCACAGACGGGCCGTGGGGTTTTGTCACGCGCGAGGGGGCGGCCGACAGAAAACGGGCGGGGCCCGCCTCGGAGGGCATCCCGGCTCTGGCAGGCCTGTGGGACGAGAGCAGCTGCCCAACAGTGAGGCAGGGCCCCCACCTGACATCATCATCCCCTCTGTGACATCACAGGCATCTCCATGGCGGCTGCTTATGATGTCACAGGGCACGGTTAGGCCCTGAGGGGGGCCACGAGCAGGAGGCGCATAAAACAGGCTCCCCACACGCTGAAGGGGAGAGACGTGGTGCGCGCCGGATGGGCACAGCAGCAAGGGCCCCCCTCCCCCAGCAGCACCCCAGAGTTTTGCCTGGAAAATGTCTCCTGCCATTTTAATGCCCCCCCACCCTGCCCCTGCCCAGCAGGCTGGCCCCCTGGCCCCGGCTGTACCGTGCTTCAGGTGTGTTCTCCATCGCTGGGCACAGTGCGCAGTGATGGGGCGGCAGGCGAGCAGCAGGGATCCGTGGGAATGACACCCTCACAGTCCAAAGAGCTCTGGTTGCTGCCCTGCCCTGGCCGTAGGCAGCAGCCGGGAACCTGGGGCAGGATGCAGCCGGCTCCCCTGAGTGCAAAGCAAACGAGACCCTGCACCGAAGGGTGGGAGGCTGGCAGGGCTGGGTCCCCCCCCAACCCAGCCTGTGAGCGCGGCAGAGAGCCCAGGCATCTGGTTCAGTGCCCAGAGCAACCTCCCCCCTCCCCCCCCCCCCGAGGGCACGTCCCTCGTTCTCTGCTCCCGCCTGGGCCAGCTGGTCTGTCTGCTTGAACTGCCCTCGCCCGGGGCAAGGGCCGAGTCTGCGCTGGAGCCACGGTTCACTCCCGCCCCTCGCCGCAGCCGAGCGGGGCCAGCCCCGGAGCTGCGGCCCTGCTGGAAGGTAGCAGGGCGGGCGCTGGTGCTGACGGGGCTCAGTGTGACCCAGGGATGAAGGGTCCGGGGGGCGGGCACCCGGCGAGAGGGTTCTCCGGAGCTGGGTCACCCTGGGAGGGAGCCGGTTGGACCTGGGCCTCGTGGCCAAGGCCCAGAAAGCTGCTCAGTGACGACCCAGCCTCCCACGTGGGCCCTGCTGGCACTGCCCCTTCTGCCCAGGGGGAGCAGCCCAGGCCTCATGCTGCTCCTGGTGCCCGGGGCCTCAGGGGCATCTAGCCATGTGGAGGGGGCCGGTGCAAGCTGGACACAGGCCACTGAAGGTCCCTCTAGTGCCACGTGCAGAGATGCAGCCTCCCGAGGCCCCGCAGGGCAGGGAGCTCAGGGCAGGCAGGGGCATGGAGCCCGGCTCCCATCTGGGAGAGCCAGAGAAGCAGGGAAGGGAGCCCTGACCCGGCTGTGCACGGCCGCGCGTGTGCGCGCGCGGGGCTGAGGGATTTCTCAACGCCCCAAGGACACCCGGACGCCTGGCAGCCGGAACACGAGCCATAAATGCAACATCCCCCTCACTCCGGCCAAGCCGCCCCGCTGACCTTTGCCCAAACGGCCCCCGGCGGCCGCTTCCCGGGGCAGGTATAAGAGCGGGAAGCCGGGGCCCGGGCGTTAGTGGAGCTCAGGCAGCGACGCGGCCAGGTAAGGCTTGGCGTGGGGCTCGCCCAGCGCGGGGGCCGGGAGCAGGCGACAGCGGGGAAAGCCAGGCCTGCCCCCGCCAAGCAGCCTCCGCAGAGGCGCACTGGGCCTCGCCCGCCGGACCCTCCCGCAGCGCTGGGCTGAACGGCTCAGCCCCCTGGGCACAGGCCCATTAGCCCCCTGCGTGTGCGCTGAGCCAGCCGCAGAGCCGGCCGGGTGGGACCAGAGCCCGCGGCTGGCTTCCAGCAGCGCTGCTGGGGGGCCGGACGCCCAACCCGCCTGCAGGGCCCAAGCGCCTGGCCAAGCCACCAGCCCGAGCTGCCAGCCCAGCGATTCCCAACCTTCTCCAGAGGGGAACCCGTTTTGACAATTCAGGAAGACTTGGTGACCCAGGACAATTCAAACCCGGGGGGCAGAGCCACCTGGGGAGACAGCTGGCGACCCCTTTGAAATGGACTGGAGACCCAGATTTGGGTCCCCACCCATAGGCTGGGAAACCCTGTCCCAGCCTGTCCCCCCGGCCCACGTATCCGGCACAGGCACCTGCTGGCGGGACTGCTGCAGAGGGAGGCCCCGGGCCGTGCGCGGAGCCCCTACGCCCATGGGAAGTTGCGTCGGCCTGCTGGCTTCCCCCGGGCTGCCGGCCTGAGCTGGGAGCCGTGGATGGAATGGAGCTGGGAGCCGTGTGGTCGGCCCCCCTTGTCTCCAAGCCACAGAGCTGAACCCCCTGGCCGCTCCACTCCATAGCGCACCTGGCTTCCCAGTGCCCCTGGCCAGGCTGGAGCAGGGACCGGGCCCGAGCCGGGCACCACAGAGCCGGCTGGGCTTGCAGCCGCTGGCTCCCAGGGCAGGCTGTGCCGGTGCACCCCAGGGGGCAGGAGGGGGAGTCTCCCTGCACCGCGCTCCAGCAGAGAGCTGGCTGGCTTTGGATCCGGGGGGGGGGGAGACGGGGGCAGACTCAGGGGCAGGGGGTGCTGAGTGGGGGTGGCCCCGAGCCGCCCCTGGACAGTCACTGCTCCGGTGCTCTCTCCTCAGCCAGCACCATGAAGGCCCTGCTCCTGCTCTCGCTGTTTGGCGTGGCGCTGCTCGCCGCCCTGGCACGTAAGAGCCGCCGCCCCTCGGGGGGAAGGGGCAGACTGGAGCGGGGAGGGAGGGGGGAACAGGCAGGGGGGGCACATGGGCCCCAGGTTAGTTACCAGGCGGCAGGCGCTCGCGGCATTCACAGAAATACGCTGCCCCCCCATCCCTCGCTCTGCGTGGGGCAGGACCAGAGGGCCCAGCCATGGGCCAGTGAAACCTGCTGCTCACGCGACCAGGGGCTGCAGGGAGGGGACCCCAGCAGGCCTGGTCCCGGCTTGCTCTATGGGACTGGGTGAGAAGCCGCACTCGAATGGAGCTCTTCCCATCTCCGGCTTGGCCCCGCCCCGAACCTGGTGGAGGAGACAGTCGGGTTCGTTTGGCATGACTGGGGGGGGGGTGAACATAGGGGAGCACAGACTGGGGCATGCCTCTCCCCCGGCCCCCAGACACACACACCCCCCCCCTTCCCACTGGCTAAGCCAGGGCTGGGGCCATGGGCCAGTGAAAGCTGCTGCTCACACAACCGGGGGCTCAGGCCGGAGGGAGGGGGTGGGGGACCCCGGGGAGAGGACCCCACCCCGACACAGCTTGGTTTGTGCTTGCAGAGGCCGAGGCCCCCGGGGAGGAGGAAACCATCGTGAGCAAGGTGCACGGCTACGTCCAGCATGTGGCTCAGACGGCCAAGGACGCCTTCAGCAAGGTCCAGGAGTCCGAGGTGGCTCAGCAGGCCAGGTGCGCCCCCTCCCCGGGCAGCCTGGGACAGACCTGGGGCTGGGAGCCCCCCAGTGCAGCCGCGAGCCAAGGCAGCTCAGTGAACGGGCACGCGCTGGGTGGGCCACGGCCAGACAGCCCCTCTGTGGCCCTGGGCAGGCTGGGGAAGCCGGCATTGTTGGACAGCTCAGTCCCAAGCGGGCCGTGCGCTCCGGCCAGCAGAGGGGTGCCCCAGGTGCATCTGTGAGGGTCAGGCCAGGTGCCAGGGTTCTGAACAAAAGCAGGATTCCCTGGCACTGGGCCGGCCACAGCCACGGCCCCGCAGCGTGCCGGGTTCCCCCTTCCCGTGCTGCTTCTCAGGGCTCGACCGCACCGAGTCCCACTAGGCCAGCGGCAGGCTCAGTGCTCCGACTAGGGCCCGTGTAATAACCTCCCCGCTCCGTGCGTTTACTCCTGCAGAGAATGGGTCACGTCGCAGGCCGATGTCGTCGGCCAGTTCCTGGGGGGGCTGAAGGAGAAGTTCTCTGCGCTCTGGGAGCAGGAGGGGGCCAGGCGGTGAGCCCTGCGGCTGCAGCTCTGGCGGGGTCTCAGCTGAGGGGGCAGCCATAGGATATGCCCTGCAAATCGTAACCCAGCTGCCTGCCTGCCCTGGCCAGAGCGCCCAGCGTCCGTCCATCGAGCGCCCGCCCGCCCGCCGACGCACTCTGCACGCTGCTCCGACGGTACTTCCGCTGGGCCCCGAAGTGCCGGCCCTGCGGGGGTGCTGGCGCGGAGGGGACGGGTTTCTTTTTCCTTTCTAAAAACACCGTAATGCAAAGTTGATCCTGTGTCTTGGAATAAACGGAAGTAAACCCGAGGGGCGGTCGCTGGCCTTTCCTGGAGCGCTGCGGGGCGCGTGCCGAGTCCCAGAGCAAGCGGCGCGGCCCTGGAGCAGCTGTGTGCATGCTCTGTGCCGTGGAGGGTATTGCAAGCACGCGGCAGCACGCCCATCGCCAGGTTTGACGTGTGCCAGCCTGACCCCTGCCACCCCGGGGCATGGCAGCTCCTAGCCCCAGCCCCGCGGGGGCGGCTGCAGCAGAGAGGCCGGCAAAACATGGCTCGAGCCCGGCCCCTCTCCCATGACAAGGGAAGCAGGGCCCCAGGAGCCCGCGAGGCCTTGGGAACAATTGCCCAGAAGGGGATCTACCGACCAGCGAGCCCCCCTCCCGACCCCAGGCCTGGAACGCAAGGAACGCTCCGCTCCCAGGCTCCCCCATGCCAGCTGGCTGCACGGCCGGGAATTCATTCAGCATTAGGGCCCCCCGTGTGTCCCCCCACCCCGTGCCACTGGGACCCGTGGCCGTGTTCCTCGCCCACGCAGGGAAGGGGCCGCCTGTGCCCGGCAGGACGGCGCTGCACTAAGTACAGCACCGAGCACGTGCGGGGGGGGGACAGAGCCCAAGGCCACTCCGGTGGCTGCGGGTCCCTCCAAAGGGGGTCACTCAGGATCGGGCCCCTTTGCGGGATGCAAGACCCTTGGGCCAGAGCAGGGCCCGGCTGTTCTCCCGGCCAGCGCAGGGGACGTGAGGCGGGGCCAAAGCCCGGGGCCGTCTAAGCCGCCGGCAAGCGTTGCGGGGGGCCCCCCCTTGCCAACACGCTCTGCCACGCAGCACCCCCAACCCCAGCAGGTCGGAAGCAGATGGACAAGGCGGCGGGGCAGAAAGGCACCAGCGACAGCCAGCTCCGCAGGGCTGCCCCACGTACTCTCCGGGGCCACGGCCAGCTCCGCAGGGCTGCCCCCCGTGCTCTCCGGGGCCACGGCCAGCTCCGCAGGGCTGCCCCCCGTGCTCTCCGGGGCCACGGCCAGCTCCGCAGGGCTGCCCCACGTACTCTCCGGGGCCACGGCCAGCTCCGCAGGGCTGCCCCACGTGCTCTCCGGGGCCACGGCCAGCTCCGCAGGGCTGCCCCCCGTGCTCTCCGGGGCCACGGCCAGCCCCGCAGGGCTGCCCCACGTACTCTCCGGGGCCACGGCCAGCTCCGCAGGGCTGCCCCACGTGCTCTCCGGGGCCACAGCCAGCTCCGCAGGGCTGCCCCCCGTGCTCTCCGGGGCCACAGCCAGCTCCGCAGGGCTGCCCCCCGTGCTCTCCGGGGCCACAGCCAGCTCCGCAGGGCTGCCCCCCGTGCTCTCCGGGGCCATGGCCAGCGAGCAGCACCCAGAGCTCTGCGCTGCAGTACAATGGAGGCAGCTCGCCCCAGGAGGCCCCTGCCGGGCCGTGCGGCTGGCGTGGGGGGGAGTCCGTGCTACCCCCAAGGTGGCTGCAAATGCAGGAGCAGCCGTGTTTGCCTGACCCAGCTCCCGGGTAGCTCGCCAGCCTGCTGTGCTGAGGCCTCCCCCGCTCTGGTCCTAGCCAGCTCCGCTAAAGGCCCTCAGCTCTGGTGCACCCCTGCCCCCAGCCGGGACCAGATACGGCCCAGAGTGGCCCACCAAGGAGCTTGTTCCTGGGGGAGCTACAGTGGCCTCTCCCTCCTCCCCCCGTCTGCTGCCATTGCCCCGCATCCTGCCTCCGCTTCCACGCCCGGGTGCCGTGAGAAGGGGATTCCGAGCAACGCCCCTTGGGAAGAGCCGCCCAGACACCCTGCCCCTCAGCTCTGCGCACCCAGCCAGCCTGCGCTCAGATCGCTAGGGCCGGGCTCCCCCAGACTCTGCTCCCCCGGCTCCTCCTCCTGCCCCTCAGCTCTGCGCACCCAGCCAGCCTGCGCTCAGATCGCTAGGGCCGGGCTCCCCCAGACTCTGCTCCCCCGGCTCCTCCTCCTGCCCCTCAGCTCTGCGCACCCAGCCAGCCTGCGCTCAGATCGCTAGGGCCGGGCTCCCCCAGACTCTGCTCCCCCGGCTCCTCCTCCTGCCCCTCAGCTCTGCGCACCCAGCCAGCCTGCGCTCAGATCGCTAGGGCAGGGCTCCCCCAGACTCTGCTCCCCCGACTCCTCCTCCTGCCCCTCAGTTCTGCGCTTGGATTGCTAGGGCCGGGCTCCCCCAGACTCTGCTCCCCCGGCTTCCCCTCCTGCCCCCGACCTGCACAGCCCTTCGCCTCCACTCACCCCCCATCCCCCGACCCCCAGGGAGCCCCATGTCTCCTCTGACCCACGGTGCCGGCAGCACCCCCCCCTCCCGCCCTGCAAACACGCGCCAGGAACTTAAATCACTTTTATTTGACAAGAGAGAATGAGGGGTTCGGGGAGGGGAGCCCCACGCCTGAGCGAAGAGGCAGGCTCTGGGCAGGACATGCCAGCGGACTGGCCTTGCCCTGTGCGGTGCCATGACTCGCCCGAGCCGTGTGCTGATTTCAACCCCCCGGCGGCAATGGATCAGCGATCGACGGAGCCACCCAGGGCCGTGCTCCTCCGGCCAGCTTGGCCCAGTGCCGGGGGAGGGGGGAGGGACGCGCCTTGCCCCCGACAGGCGGATCGATCGGGGGCTCATTGTGGCTGGGGCAGGTGGGTGAGTCCTCGGCCCGGGGCTGCTACTTGGTGCTCTCCATGCTCTTGCGGACGCTGTCCATGAAGGCCAGGAAGCGGGTCTTCATGTTCTCGGCGTAGGGGGTCAGGCGCTCCTTGAAGTCCTCCAGCAGGGGCGTGACCTTCTCGCGGAAGGTGGTGAGGTGCTGGATCACCTTGGCCTGGTACTCGGCGGCCTGCGGGATGCCCTTCTCCCGGAGCTCCTGCAGCTTCTGGCTCAGCTTCTGGCGCAGCTCGTCGCTGTAGGGGGCCAGGCTCTTGCGCAGCTCCTCCACGTGCCCACGCATCCGGTCCCGGGCCTCTTCAGCCACGGGGGTCAGCTTCTGCTGCAGGACCTCCATCTTCTGCTTGGTCATCTCTTTCAGCTCCTCGCCGATGGGCGCCAGCTTCTGGCGGTAGCTCTCCAGCTCCTCCGTCCACTTCTTGTGGAACTGATCCAGGAAGGGCTGGATCTTCTGCTTCACCTCCTCCATTTCCTTGGTCAGCTCCGCCCGCAGGGTCTCGGTGTCCTTCGACCACTGATCCTGGAGCTGCGTGTAGTAGGGAGCCAGCTCCACCTGCAGCTTCTGCGCTGCCACCTGAAGGGATTCCAGGTTGTCTGACAGCTTCAGGCTGCAGAGGAGGACAATGGGGCCAGTTACAGGTCTGCCTGTCACCTCTCCTGGCAAAGCCCAGGCAAGCCGCCTTGTTTCCAGAAGAACATAAGAGCGGTCAGACCAAAGGTCCATTTGGCCCAGTGTCCTGCCTGCCCACAGTGGCCAACGCCAGGTACCCCAGAGGGAGTGAACAGAGCAGGGAATCAACATGTGATCCCCCACCCCCTCGTCACCCATTCCCAGTCTCTGACAAACAGAGGCTGGGGACACCATCCCTGCCCATCCTGGCTAATCGCCATTGATGGACCTGCCCTCCATGGATTTCTCTAGCTCTTTTTTGAACCCTGCTAAAGTCCTGGCCTTCACCACATCCTCTGGCAAGGAGTTCCACAGGTTGACTGTGCGCTGCATGAAGAAAAACTTCTTTTGTTTGTTTTAAACATGGTGCCTATTCATTTCTTTTGGTGACCCCTAGTTCTTATGTGATGGGAACAAGTAAATAACTTTTCCTTATTCACGTTCTCCACACCGCTCCTGATTGTATAGACTCTATCCTAGCCCCTCTTCGTCTCTTTTCTAAGTTGAAAGTCCCCGTTTTATGAATCTCTCTGACAGCAGCCGTTCCAAACCTCTCAGCATTGTTGTTGCCCTTTTCTGACCCTTTCCCAGCGCCACTATATCCGTCTGAGCTGAGGTGACACGTCTGGACACAGCATTCAAGGTGTGGGCGTGCCCGGGTTTTACACGGAGGCAATAAGGCATTCGCTGAAGGGGGGGAGGCACGGCTGGCAGACGGGCTCTGCCCTGTGCCAGGACTCACGCTGTGCAGTCCGGGCTCTCACCCCGGCTGTGACGCCGCCTTCCCCTGGCCAATCCCCTCCCGAGCAACCCTGCTTGTTGGGTGCCCAGCTTGAGATGCCCAGGGCCTCAGACTGGCTGGCACCCCAGCTCTGGGTCAATTGTGGATTTAACCTCTTCCGGGCCTCAGTTTCCCCAGATAGCCTGGGCATAGCAAGGCTCCCTCCGTTCTCTGGTGGTGGAAGGAGGGGGCGTGCTCGATCCGCCACCAAGTCCTCAGCTAGGAGGCAGTGCGGCGCACTGGGCCTCCCACAGCGACAGCCGGGACAGGGCGTGGCCATCACCGGGAGATGCTGGGTCCCAGGGCGAGACACACCCAGGTGAGCAGTTCCCCTTCCAGCCAGCAGACAGCAGTGGCGCCACAGGAGAGACCCTTCCGAATGGGGCGTGGCAGACGGCAGGTGCGTGGCACGTGCCTGTGGGGCCTCGTGGCCGGCTGCCCGCTCCCCCCTCGCGTCAGCTACTTACTCAAGCTGCTTGCCAACTGCAGAGGCCTCGAACTGGGCAACGGCTTCCTTGCCACTGGCCTTGACGGTCTCCAGGTAGACCTGGACCATGTCCTTGAAGCGATCCAGGGCCGTCTGGGGGTCCTCATGCTGCCAGAAGTAGCGGGCCTGCGTCCCTGCAAGGGAAGCACCAGGTGGCTCAGGACCAGGGCCCCAAGCCCCGCAGCACCCTGGAGACACCCCGGCCAGCTCAGCCCCGGGGCTGGCAGCTGCTTGTGTCACAGGCCAAGGTTGGGAGGAAGGCTCCCGGCATCCGAGGCCCCTGGGCGGGGAGAGCTCACGAAGGAGGCTGCAGAGCCTGGTCCCTGGCGCGGCGAGACATGGGCCTGGCCGTGCTCGCTTCAGGGGCTGCCCCGGGCTGCCCGCAGCTCCTCCACCCCCCGGTCGGGGATGTCCGGGTGGCCCCTGCTAGCTTCGTCCTGCTTTGGGGGAGGCCCTACCTGTGAGGAACAGCAGGGCGAGGATCACAGGGGCTGCCTTCATCTTCGGTTGCGACTCTCCACCTGGGGACGGAGAACGTTTGGCTCCAGTGCCCAGCTAGAAACGGCTTCACCGTGAGCTGCTGGCCACAGAGCGTCACCGTCCTCCCGTGACTCCTCTGGGACACGCCTGGCTCCTCCTGCCCTGATCTCCCCACCTCCATTACGGGAGGGGAGCCCCTTCCCCACACGCCACCGGCCCATTCTGCCCCCACCCACCTGCGGCTGCCTGGGCCCTGCCTCCGCCCGTCTGCAGACACCACTTGTCAAACAAGTGTCCAGAGGGAGGCGGCGGGCGGATGAACAGGCCTGGGGTCCCTGCCCTTCAGCTTCTCAGCTGTGGTGGCTGGTTTAATTCTCCCAGGCAGGGCAGGGTGAGCACACGGCCTGCCCCCCGTTGCCCCCCAGTGCGCAGGCAGCCTCCCAGGACAGAGGGCGGCTGCCGGTGCCGCATCGGCGCTCTGGGTGCCTGCTGGGGTGGACAGGGCAGCCCCCCAGCGCTAACCAGGACCCAGCCCCAGCACATCATGCGCCTAGGACAGAGGCTCTTACCGGTTTCACCTCCACCTGCTGCTTCTGCTCCTGTCCTGTGAGGCTCGTGCTTCCTCGCGGCTGCTATTTATACAGGCCAGGGGCTCGTCACGCAGATAAGCGGGAACGTGCTCCCAAGGGCTGGCGATGTGGCGCGGAGAGTTCAAGGATCGAACACATCCCCCGCCGTGGCCAGGCGCGATCAAGGAGCAACTGCCTGGGAGGAGAGGCCAGAACAAACAGGCTCCTGCAGCAGGAGCTTCCAGACCAGCTCACCTGTTTACACTGCAGCTGACCCAGATTTCCCACCCACCACACGGGGACCTGCCTCCCCCACAGGCCTCCCCAAAGCCCTGGGGCTGGCTGGGAGCCAGTGGACGAGCTTTGCATCCTCTGCATTCAGCCGTTTCCAGCAGCGCTCTGGCCTCTGCCTGTTTCTTTTGAAAGACAAACTTGGACTAGCCCCCCCCGTTACAGGCAGACCCGTGTGCCCAGCGCAGGCCAGGCCATCGGGAACCTGCCAGCAAGTCGCGCTGGGCGCGGGGGCGGTGATGGGGTGTAGGACCCATGACAAGGAGGGAGGCTCTGATGTCCTGATAGCCGGCCCCGGCCCCCGACACACAATTCTCAGCCTCCTGAGAACGGCTCAGCCTGGAGGACGACTGCCAAAGCCGAGACGACCCCGGCTCAGCCAAGCCTCCCCCGAGGGCCACAGGAAAAGGGCCTCAGGTCCATGAACCAAATCCTTGTGTGCCCACTGAAAGGGACAGGATTCCTCCCTGCCAGAGGCGGCCCTACGACAGCCAAACCTGCACAGTGCCCCACAGACGGCCCGGCCCAGCGTCCGCCTGGCTGGAGGCCGTGTGGCACGAAGGGGGAGTCTCTGTCAGCCCCAGGCAGCCGGCGCTGCAGTTGGGCCGTGCTGGGATAAGGTCTGGGTTTGGGGGCGAGGAAGCCGGTGATAATGGAGGGTGTGCGGGAGGAAGCAGCAGTGACCCCATCCCAAGCATAAAGCTCCGGTCACTCCCAATCAGCAGCTGCAAGGGATCCTCAGCGGAGGCCCTGCCGGAGTCACCGCAGCGCCAGCAGGGAAAAGGGGGCGGGCGCCAGGATCTCTTGGCACACGCACAAGCGCTTTGCACGGAGCCTCACGCTGCGCTGCAAACCCCGCGGGTATCCAAGTGAAACCCGGCACCTGCCCTGCCCACGCTGAGACCCCCCAGAGCAGCAGGGATTCCTGCTCACACACTGGAGACGCTTGGACATGCGGAGCCTTCCGACACAGCGGGCCGCCAGGGCACGGCCAAGTCCTGCTCTATCCCTCGGCCTTAGGCGAGGGCCGGGCAGGGAAATGGGAGATGCCAGAGGAACAGATCAGAGCAACAGGCCCAGCAACCCGAAGGCTCCACACGGCTCAGGCACTCGGTCACTTCATCGCCTGGAGCTGGTGGTTCTGCTGGACGGCGTCAGCCTGGGAGACGGCACACGCAAATCTCGCCCACGTCTGCAGAGTACGTTTATGGTCAAAGCAGATACAATCCCCCCCCAGCCGTGCAGCTTCTCAGGGGAGCTCTGTGCGGCCTTCTCAAGCCACTTGGCTGCATGCGGACACACGACAAAGACTATCCATTGATGGCCAATGGAGTAAAAGTCTTCGAGCCTCGGGAAGTGCTGTGCACAGACCGTCCCCCTCTTGGACATCCGCTGGCACTGCCCTACGCCCAGACCCGACCACGCACCTTCCAGCAATGGTTAGGACAGCAGTTTCCAACCTCTGTTCATGTACGGACCCCGAGAACGCGTTGACTGGCGGCACAAAGCCCTGTGGGTAGCTTAGGCCTGGCCTGCGGACGAGAGGCACGCGTTCGCACGGTTCTTGCGGAGGAGTTCAGCCCAGGCGTCGCACGGCAGGCCGAGGGAGTCTGTTTCCACACGCAGGAGCCCCCTTCCGTCTAGTTTAGGTCTGGCACGCCAAGAGCAGGTTGGACGGCAGCCTGAAACATGCAGCAACCGGAGCGCCGCCAGCTCTGGCGGACTTGCACTTTCCACTTCGGGGAGGTTGTCCAGAGCACTGAGGCTGGCCTGGCTTCTCCTCCGCCTCCGCCAGTGAGCAACACCACAAACCAGAGATCACGTAAGATCATAATCATGATTTTATTTGTCATGATCCCACTGTCCAACTAAGTTACTAGTTGCAAGTGACCCACAAAAAAAAAATGGACTAAAGATTTACTGAAAGTTTGTTTTTAGTCCAGCATCAATGAGGAAGAAAAAATACTTCGGACATTTCCAAAAAACAGAAATAATAGCAAAGTATATTAATGTACATTCAACATATACTGCGCGTATTGATTACTACAATACAAAGCAACGATAAAAAAGTGTGATACTGCGAAATGGCACGGTTAAGCAAGTCCCTGCTTTTCTTTTGGATGGCTACTGTAGGGCAGCTGTCAACTCTCCCAGAAATACAATGTCATGTAAACAAAAGGAAAACAAATCAAAGCTACAGAGCAATGTCAAAAAGGCTTTCAGTGTTCCTTAGTACCTTCTTGCTGAAGTCTGGCAAGCCCTGTCTGGGTCCCCCACCCTCCCCAAAGACACACCGCCTATTGGACATGGTAAGGAAATGTGACTTGACAACTACACACCAACAAAACCAGAGCAACAGGAGGCTTCCTAGAAACGTTGACCTGGGAGGTACTGCTCCTCAGTTGCAGATTTCCTCTCTCCCCTCCCCTCTTGTGACTGCAGGTCCATTGATGACAATTGCTGGGGGAGGGCGAGTTTCGGGGAAGAGATGGTGATAGCAAATTAACCTTTGCCATGTTGGTCTCACACTTCCTTCTGTGCAAATATAGGAGGGTTGGATTGATTTTTCCTTTACTTAAAAAAAAACAAAAAAAAAAAACACTCCCAAAAAGTGTCAATAAAAGGGATTTTCAGTTGTAGCTTTTAAAGTTCCAAAGGCAATGATGACACAAAAGACTCCCCTTCGCCCCAACCACTGGAGGGGGCATTGGTTTCTATCAGTCAAGGAAAGAAATCAAAAAGACAAAGAAAAGATCTATGCACATCTGAATTTGTATAAAGGAGAATACCACTTCTGCCACAAGAGAAAAAACCAGTCACAATTACAATGTCATTAAAAAGAAATAAAATACTTTGAACAAAAGGTGCAAGTCACAATTCAAATAGAACAGAATCTAGTTAAAAATTTCTCTCAAACAGAAATTCCTTTTGTCTTTTATTATTAATAATAATAATAATAATAATAATAATTAAAACAACAACAACATTTACCATAAAACAACTCCTACATGATCAGGAGGAAAAGCTAGAAAAAAAACAAAACAAAGAGAAACAACCTGTCTTCTCTACTTTAAACTGGAAAAAACAAAAGAAAATCAAAGGTTGTCCATGGGTTTGAAAGGCAAAGGTATCACAAAAGGAGGAAAAAGGAGAGATGACCCTTTTAGCACAATGGCGAGGGAGAAGGAAGAGAAGCAGACAAAGAGACACAAAGCGTATTGCACCACTCCTGGGTGTTCTAACCATCGAGGGGAAGAACGAGCAGGGTGAGGAACACAATCTGCCCCACAGGTCGAGGAGGGGGGAGTATGGTGATAAGAGAGACCGAGTTGCTCTTGCCCCAGAGGAGCTCTGGGTCTTGCTATCAGGTCAAATGCAAAGGATGTGGAAATCAAACTACAGGGTGGCCTTCCACTGCCCTAGGGGCTGGGCTTGTCAGACATGGTGTACGCTGGAAAAACAACTCTGGGTTTGGACTTGGCTTTCAGGAGCTCTGCTTATTGCTTGCCAAGGACAGAGCTGCCAAATCCCTCCCCGCCCTCGCTTCCCCTCACGAGGCAGGTGCCAGGATGCGTTTGTCCCGTCCTCTCCTCCTCGTCCCCAGAGAAAGGGGACGTGGGACACGTCTGAAGAGTGGGGTTGAACGCAAGGGAGGACTGAGTCTCCACCATCCAGGGCTGCCTGGCCCTTTGCATTGAAAAGCCCCGCCAAACCCAACGCCACACACGCTCCACAGCGTGCAGGACTCTGGTTAGCTCCGTGACAGCTGGCGTTACAGGCAAATATGGCAAAAATGAAAGAACCGGAACAAAGGACACAGTGAGGAACTGATTATGAGGAAAGGAGCCAGGGTATTTCCAGTGAGAAATACTACGGCGATTTGGCGCAATGCTGCTAGATACTGTTGGTTTAAAATGGACCTTTTCATTTCAAAGCTGTACACAAAACCTGGAAGAGAGGAGAGATGGGAGGGTGTTACAAGCCAGGGCGAGAGACAGAGACTTCTCCCTCAACATCCCTCTGCCCGCCCCATGCTCTAGTCCTACCCAGCCAGCTGCAAGACCCCAGCATTCATGCTGCCAGCGCCGCTACGGCTTGAGAGAAAAGGGAGACGTGCATCAGGAAGGGCCGTGCGCCCCTTAGAAACATGCCCTCTGCTCTACGCAATGGGATGTTAAAAGTCCGTTCAATAGGTAACTGGGTAACCACTGAAAATCTCCTCCCAGGAGCTGGCGGAGTCTCACGGATGCCATTAACTTAGCGGTTAAATGGTTAGTCAGTTACACTCCAACATCCCTACTATGCAACCAGCCGGACCACGGCACTACAGCACCAGGGGCCCCTGAAAGCTCCCCTCCCAGAGAGTCGGTTCCATGGGAGCGGACAGGCAGGCACGAATCAGAGAGATGAGAGATACAGCTGTTCAGAGAGCTGCCTTCTGGCTCCCCCAGTGCGGAGCCCCTCCCTACACATCCTAGCAGACGGGAGACCTTGCTGCATGTGACTGTTCTGGATCAGGGATGGCTGCCTGTTCTGTTCGCTCCCGCAGGGCACCTGGCACTGGCCACTGTGGGCAGACAGGACACGGGGCTGGAGGGACCGTTGGCCTGACCCCGTCTGGCCGCTCTCATGTTCCTGCACAAACCCCAGAGAGTTTCTCTCGCCAATCCCCAGGCTCAGAAGTGCCAAGTCGCTATGGAAGGTCACCAGCAGCAAGTGGATGGGACAGTGCTGCCAACAGGGCACACGGCGGGCCTCTGGAATCCCTGCCACGTCTGCAACTTCCTTCTGAGACCCCCGCTAAGGGGGCCAGGAGCTGTCTAGGGATCCCTAGTCTCTGGGCTACTAGTACTGGAGACCTACCCGAGAGGCAGAAAAGGGAAGGCCTGTGCCTACAGGGGAGAAGAGGGATACTCACTCCCTCCTTCCTGTTACACCCCAGCCTGCTCCATCCCAAAGGGCACCTCTGGGTGCTTGTAGCTCAGGAGGACGTCTGTAATACACGTAGACGGGTAACAAGAGGCGTTTAAATGCTGGCTGCCGTCGGCTAGAGATGGATGCTCTGGACCTTCCAATCTTTCCACACAGTCTGCAAGAGCACAAAGAGAAACAGCAGCATTTGTAGGCGAGGGGAGAAAACTCTGCTGCTTGGGCGGTGGGAGAGCCAAGCGGACGGGGGCTCCGGCGAGGCCTGAGGTGCTGGGCGTGGGCAGGGCCGGCCGACAGGGCTGTCTCCCACTGTGACAGCAAGCCACGGCAGTGAGCCTGGCACGGATCCAGGACTTTGCCACGGACACAACTACCTAACAAGTCCCACTGTGCTTTCCGGCCCCCACCCAGCCGTCTCCCCACGGTGCACAGAATCCAGTAGCATGAGCCTCCCAGGAATCCCAGTGGCACGACACCGGGAATCCGCTATGTGCCTGAAACCAGCCCCGCCCAGGCAGACGCGCCTGCAAGTGCCACCCCAGACGCAAGCGGGAGGCTGGGAAGAGTGGCGAGAGTCAATCCGCGGAAGCTTTCCACGCGCCACCGGCCAGTACACCTCCCACAACGCCTGGTGTCTCAGCCACCAGCACTCAGCCAGTGCAGACACTCCAGCCCTGGGCCACGCTTCCAGAGAATGCCAGTCTACTGTATCACCACGCCCGGGCATCCCGAGAGCAGCAGCTCTGTGTGGGCCCCCACGTGACAGACCAGGATGGCCCCAGCAGCAAGGCCGCTGCCCCAAACCGACTGCACCAGAATCCAGTCGCCTTGGCAGCCTCAGGGAAGGCCTTACCGTCGCTCTCCCTGGCGTGTAGCTGCTGGCTGGTCATGAGCGAAGACTGGCTGAGCACGGCGTCAGACATCCGTGCAGAGCTGAGTGCTTTCCCTGCCATCAGACTCATCCCCGGCAAGTTATCCAGCTGGACCTGAGGAGAAGGAGAGGGCCCGTGAGACCATCACCCCAGCGCTCCCCCACGCCCGGAGACCGTCACCAGGGCCCCTTCGCGTCCAGCACGCTAGTGACATCAGGGCCTGACCGCCACCGAACTGCTTCCCAAGGGCTGAGGCTCACAGCACTCAGCACAGGGGCCTGGCTCCCCTCCCTCCATGGCTGAGGCTGCAGCGGTGGGTTGTTCACCGGCCCTGCCTGGCTGGAAGTTCGACTCTTTTGCCCATTAGCAGACACTCATCCCTGGTGCAACTTGGAGTGTTTGCAGTGGAGGGATCCTAGGGGGCACTTGATCCTGCAGGAAAATCTCAGAGCCACTTGAGTCTGCGTGGCGGAACCGGGCCATGCTTGGGTAGCCCTAGCTGGGAGATGTCACTTCTGGGCTGGTCTCTGCTAGGAGTACACGCCGCCGTGAATGGGACACGGCGAAGGCAGCGTGGGCAGCACACTGCTCCCTTGCAAGTGGGCCCCAGAGGCTTGTAAGATGGCCTGGGACCGCCCCAAACCTACATAAGCATCGTCACTGTTCTGGATGGTGTGATGCCTCTGCAGAGTTCTGGGTCTGTGGTGTTCCGTGGAAGCTGGCCTTGAAGAATAAGCCAGTCCATTGTGATCGGGCATCTCCATAGCTTGTCCAGGAGAACTTCTGTCCATACAGTTCCCTACAATGGATTCTTGGACATCAGACAAAAGAGAAAGGGAATTAGCATAACCATGCCGGCAGTGTCGAGTGGCACACAACAGGGCAAAACTGCTTTACAGGCAGAGCTCCGGCAGCATCTCAGAACTTGTGGGGGATGAATTACAGCCTGTTGCCCCCAAACTCAAGGCACCGACCGCTGTGCGATGAGGGGAGCAGCTGGCCGTGTATTTCTTGCTCCTGACTGAGAAGCAAGATTTGGTTTTCTTGACTCCACAGACCAAGGTGGGGCTGGCTCTATGGAAGAAGGTCTCACTAGCGGCTTGACTGCTGACCCCCCCTCACGGCTAGCAGCCCACCAGGACCCCTTCACGAGAACTCAGTGGGAGGATGGAAATATTTCTGTCTCAGCCAGGGACACACTGTTTGAGGAGAAACATTGTCACGGTGTAGGGGCGACACCCACACAACCGCCCTCTTGCCCGGGACTGTGACTGCGTGTCGTTTCCACGTGCGTGAAGGGGTCGGATGCTCCGGAAGAGACCGCTCCGGACAGAGATGCTTATGTGATGCAGGTCGCCTACCGCAGCCTGCATAGCCCCAGAACAGGGAGTCACCCAGACACTAACTCTGCATCAAATCACTGCTCCTTGCCCTTTGCAAACATGTCTGTCGGGAGCCGAGTATCTGGGCAAGTATCCTGGCTGGCAAAGTCCATCCATAAGCTGCTGAAGGAGCTGCTGTGTCGCAGGGCAAAGGTGACATTCCTATCAAGTGAAATCTAGTGTTACTACAGGTCGCACCAGACTCCCAGTGACGCCGAGGCACGAGGAAGCTTTTCCTCGCTCACTTCGGTCACATCCAGCACGCTCCTCCACCAAGCAGGCCTCTCATATTTGTTGTGAGGCAGGCAGAACAAGCCAGCTGCTCTTTATGCAAACTGAGCCCTCTAGAGAACTGACACTTGGTGAAAACACGGGATCAGTGACACTGAAAGGAGGATCCATCTGTTAGATCATCCCATGAATCTGCTGCAAGGGCAGGATATACATCGCCTGCTGGCAGCCTACCAGGCATTCAGCCCATCCCTACCCAGGCTGCTGCGTGGCACCAGACAGCGCCACGGAGAGGCCCTGGTTCGGTTTTCCTGCTCTCCGGCCCACCAGGTACAGGGACTATTCAGGGACAAGACGAGAGGGTTAAGGGAATGGACCACACACAACTCCGGAGCTGCGCTGAGTAGCACAGGAAAACAAAGTGCTGGCAAGAGGCAGAGAGAAAGAACTGCCACCCACCCCAGCTCCGGCTGCAGGTCCCACTGGGGGGGCAGCTGGCTGAGGGGGCAGCGCTCAGGAGCCTGCAGCTGTCCGCAGCCTGCTTGCTTGCGAAGGTGGTCAGTACACTGCTAGAGCATGAGAGGAGCCAGCTGACGGCTCTCCTGGAGCAGCCCGGACAGCTAGAGGCTCCGCGGAGGGGAGGCGCTGTCTCCTGGACCTCCTGCTCTATCCAAACAGGGCCCCGAGCAAGACAAACCTGTCGCACTTGCCACTGCAGCCAGCACTTCTCCTGGGGCGGGGCGGCTGCATGTGCGTCCATGGTCCATCGCCAGCCCCGTCGGAATTCTCTCCTCCCAGCTCCTACCCGAGCGGGTAAAGCGCCAGGCAGCACGTAGGTATCCACCCGGGCGTAGGACAGTTTGGTCCCCACGTGGCTTCCCCACAACCCAGCGGCTCTTTGCTCCTCCCCCTGTTAGCGAGGAACCCCCAGGACGACCACAGGTTGGCATGCAGGAGGGCTGTGCAGCGCAGCACTTTCAATGCTGTATGGCTTCTGGAGTACAACGCTGCCCAGGAGACCCAGCCTTGCGGGCCCGAGCCGGGCTCGGGGACCAGCCCTCGCCAGGCAGTAAGAAGTGACGGCCTGCCCCACGCTACCGGAGGCCCCACCGCACAGTCACACTGCTCTGGGGCATGCACGCCTCGGGCACGCCAGAGGACGGTTCCCAGGAACAGCGCACGCCTCAGTGTGTGCACAGATGTGCAAGTGACCAGGAAGTGGTTCACCATTTCTCAAGCATAAATATCTACTCCTCAGCTTCCCCAGCGCACTGTGCTCTTAGGGAAATCACGCTTTAACCCACTCAGTTAACGCTGCGAATGCAAGCAGGGGCACTCAGACCAGGCTGACAGCTTAGCTTTTGGAGGGGGAGAAAAATCATTCAAGAGAAAGCGTCACACAGTGGCACTTTGTTTGGCTTCAATATCCCCCAGCTGTACGCTCCCGTCGCTCTTCCGCGCGCATGCACAGAGCTGCTGCGAACGCTTGGGCTGTTTCCTATGCAGAGTGGATGTGAACTCTTCGGTGCTATTTACACTGAGGGTTTATTTCACTTAATTCATACACAGGTTGCTGAAACGTTAGCCCGACTGGAGCTGGAAGGGAGCCGGCTCAGCTCCAACTGGGTTATTAAACACAGGGAGGAAAATAAAGGTCAGGGCAGCTCCGCTTTTGAGTACAAAAGTATACTCTATTAACACTCCAGCTAGCCACATGCACATTCCCCCGTTCCAGAGCCCCTTGCACAACTCCTGGTAAATGTTGACTTGTCTTTATTCATTTACAAAACCTTGCTGTCTAAAGTCTCCCATGAACAGAGCAACTGGCGAGGCACGAGCCTGGCTTTTGGCTTGCTTCGCCATTTGCACCAGTTTCTCTGCCGTTTATTTAGCTGTGTCAATAACAAAAATGACCCACGTCAGTAAAAGCAGGCACCCCAGAAGGGGCGTTTACAGAGCCTGCTTGACCTAGCACAGCTCTCTCCTGGGCCAGGGCCATGCCTGGCAACACAAGCACAGCTGGAAAACGGAGGCCTGACAGGGCCAGAGCGTCAGAGATCTCGACCCCCAAAGGCGCAGCGAAGGAAGCTGCTCCTTGCCCGAGATGCATCATCTCAGAGCACTCCTGCCTGAACACACAGCATGGCAAGATCCCTGGGCGTGAGGCCTCCGCAGCGGGCAAAGCACCCGCCCAGCAAGGGAGGCAAGAGAGCGCCTCTGGGGGCATGAACTAAGAAGCGTCTCAGGCCTGACAAGCGTGCCTGCTCAGTGCCCTCTGGAACGAGTGGGCAGATGAATTCTACGCACCGGGCGGCGCTGGAGGGAGAGCGCACGTTTCAAGAGACCACAGGGCACGCTGGTTTCTCCCCACGCTCTCAGCAGGAGGGCAGACCAGGGGAGGCGAAAGGGGTTTCCACAGGAACAAAAAGAGGCCTGAAGCAGCAGGAGCAAGTCTAACACCCAGTTCTCCTAACTCCCATCCTTCGAGCTCATTCTGGCGCTGCACTGCGTGTCGGGGTCACAGCAGCAGGGGGAGCTGGCATAAGAAACGACACTGCGCACTGCCGGGGCCTGTAGGGCAGCGCAGGAGCCACCGCAGCTTTGGATACAGTGGTAATATAACAGACGGATACGCCTGATTTTTTAATTTCAAAAAGCCCAAAGCACCCACCCCTTAGCAGCTCATCTCCAAAGGCAAAGGAGGACTCCGGGGTTTATTTCCATTCCCTGCCGCTTACAGTCATCAAACTCCAAGTCCTACAAACCGGGCAGTGTCCCTCCTCCTCGTTTGGTACTAGGGTTGGACATGCCCACAACGTACTTACAGCCTTAACAACCGAAAGGCTCCAGCAATTCTGCCCTGTGCTGTCACTGACAGGCCTAGCTCTGTCTGACGCATACCATCGTCCGTGCTTGGCTGCACGCGGTGTGTATCTGACACTGGAAGAGGCTGCGTAGCGCTAAGTCTTACCTCTGCTGGGCACCTTATTCCTACTGAATCCAGCAGCTTGCGGATGTCTGTAATGATGCGTCCCCAATTCCTGCCCCTGATTAACAGTTCCTAGCAGAGATTCTGGGTCCCCGTGCCCGCCTGCATTTAACAGCAGTGGGCTGTCATGGCCACCTTTGGTCAATGTGTTTGAACTCTTATTGTCTGGAAAGCTGTCCCTGGCGCCCTCGCACGCACAGTCCTCCTCCATGCTCTCCGAATGGCTCAGAGCCGGCGGGTGTCCGTACCCGTGCGGTGCCCCTGATGCAGATACCTGCTGGATACATTCTTGTGCCCTGATTTTTAAGGGATGCTGGGGGCTGTTGTGATGGTAGGTGTCAGCGTTCTGATAAGGCAAAGACAACGACTGCCGCTCCGACAGGTTCTGTCCCATGCTGGGGCCCACGCTCCCAGCGTCTCCTTGGCTCATGTGCCTGAACAGCTCTTGAAATTCTTGCTGCTGCTGCTGCTGCCGGCGTTTGATGAGCTGTGCAAATTCTGCTGGGGGCAGTCGCATGTCCGAGTGCCCCGTGAGCGAGTGCCGGGGGGAAAGCAGTCCCTGGAGGATGTGCGGTACCTGCTGGTGTCGGCTGTAATCCGGCGGGGTTGGGGACAGCAGTGCCTGCTGCAGCGCCGATGCTGTGTAGTGCTGCTGTTGATGTGCGCTTTGAGGGAAGCTGGGGAACTGGTCAAGCTGAGGGACTTTCAGGCCTTGCTGTGTTGCAGGGAACCCCACCCCCGCTGAGGGGCCGTAGTTGCCGGGGGATGCGCGGGCCTGATCCGAGAACAGGTGGGGATGTAAGTGCACCTGGTCGTAGTTCGTGGGGGGGTACCTGTTCATGTTCAGGCTGCAAGGAAGAAACAACAGTGACTGTGTTGCAGGACATGAACGTAGAGGAGGCCACCCCCCACCCCACCCCTGGGCAGGCACAAACTACCAACCAACTCCAGTCACGGCAGTGGCGTGAGGGCCTAGCTGGAGCGGGAGAGAGGGACGAAGGCTGGTCACACAGCACCTCTTTCCGGGGGGGCGCAGAGACAGCGCATTCAGACCCGGCACCACAGTGCCAGGAGGCTCTCTCGGGCCTGCTAAGGAGGAGCGCTTGAGGGCTCTGGAGAAAGCGGGGGCAGAAAGGTGCCGTGAGAGGCTAGCGCAGGCTCTGGCCAGGCCAGGTACAAAGGCAAATTGGAAACGGTCTCTCGATCCATGAGTGTGTGGCTCTGACCGGCTATCATGGATTTATTTCTTCCCTCCCCTCCTCCTTCTGAAAGCAGAGGGCTCAACCTCAGCAGTGCCTACAGAGAAAGCTGGCTCAGGCGATGGGCCGCTTCACACAGTCCTGCCCCGTCACCTCCCGCCCCCGGCTGTCAGAGCCTCCATCCCACTGAAGTCCAAGGGTTCAGACTAGGATCACAGCTAGCGCCAAAAGGTGGCCAGCACATAGCCAGCGGCTGGCAGTGAGCCCGGCGCTCAGGCGCCTGCCAAACAGCCTCCGCGCATGGAGCCATGGCGGCAGGACTGTGGGCTGCCCTGTTTCTTTTCCCCTGCCCGTGTCCCCTTAACACCTCCCCAGGTCAGCCAACAGCCTTACCTATGAGACTCTGCACTGTCAGCACTGAGCTGCTTGGACAGTGGCCTGTGACCGTACGTGAGAGAGGCCATCAGGTTAGCACGATGCTGCATTTGGATCTGATTGGCACTCGGGTTGATGGACATGCCCCGGGGGTGGGGGGACATGCCCTGCCCTGCCACAGCTGCCCCTGGCAGGAGGTTGTTGTTGTGCATCTCTCCAGGCTCTTGCACTTGGATGGTGACCTGCTGCGGCTGGGATTGCTGCGGCATGCCCATGCACGTCAGGGCCACGTTGGGGGGAGGGGAGCAGTTACCAGACTGCTGGAAGATCGCACTGTGGGAAGGCATCCCTTGGAACTGGGGCTGAGAGGCTGCACCTGTGAAGAACAATCCCTTTGAGTCACTGGGCTGAGCTGCCGCAGGGCTCGACAGCATCTTCTGTTCCACAGAGACTGCGCCCGATGCTAGGCAGGGCCAGAGGGAACATTTTCAGGGCCAAGCTGCATTTCAGTGGGTGATGAGGCGTGCACCTTTTTATCTGGAGCTCAAGTTTTATCATACTGCAGCCGCAGCTAAAATACTTGCAAGGCAAGAGAAACACTGCCAGTATCAAGTTATTTGCATAATCAGAGACTAAGATCCCTCCTCCCGCCTCCGGAAATTATAAGCCAGTATCTCATGACACGAAATGTAACAACACATTCCAGCTGGCAGGATCCAGGGCAAGTACTCTGATAACACCAGCCCCTTCTGCCAGATGGAGTCGCTCCTCCGTCGGCTCCATGCGCCAGGCACGGAGATGGGGAGAAGGCATGAACTGTTTTCCCAAGTGCTTTATATAAAACCATAAGGTTCTGACAAGAGGCCTGCAGAAGAGGCGGACAGATGGCTGGGTATAGTCAGTGCTTACCATGAGTCTGTAGCATGCTGCTATTCACAGGCGGGGGGCTGCTATTTGGCTGCCTGAAGAGATGATTATTAGGGTGGTTTGGGGGTGGACTAGATGGCTGAATCCGTAACCTACATGAGAAAATAAGCATCTTCGTAAATCCCTCTTCCTGATAATGCCACTTGTTCAAGTTTCACAACGGAACTCAAAGTGCTTTTAGAAACCCAAATACAAAACTCTCCTTGGGAATCCTGAAGGCTTTGCAACAGAATTCCCATTGCACTTGCCTTTGCTAGTTGGACGGGGAGTATGACACAGAGGTTAGAGCATGAGCCCGGGAAGCAGGAACATTGTGCCCTCAGGTTACTTTCAAGGTTTTCTCGGACAGAACAGTTCAGAACCCGACTGTCACGGACACGTGCTCCTACAGCTCCGCTGCAGCCGGCACATGCCTCTAGGAACGAGGCCCAGTTCTCTAAGGTTCTATGCTCCCAGCTGACTCTGGGGCAGGGCTCAGAGCATCACTGAGCCAACGCCCACCCACCCGCCTGCCCGCCCACCCACACTTTGCCAAAGCAAAGCCCCTTCTTTACCTCTGCAGCTGGTGAGTGAGCAGAGCTGGCTGGTTTTCACATGGAGCTTGCAAGGGAGGAGATGGCTGAGGTGGGCGAATACAATCCTGAGCCAGGCACCAGAAAAAAGTGTTTGAGAGCATTCAGTTCCATCTCAAAACGGAGAGAGTTTGGACCAATACATTAAGATACACCAGGGCTCCCCAAATCCTCAACCCGAGCCAGCAGGCCTTGCTGGCCTAGCAGCTGTGCACACACTGCTCTTGAAAAGCCTTCCCACCTGCTCCTCATTACAGTTGGTCAAGCCATGTAACTTGCTGCCTCTACAAGTTTTCCCCCCTCGTCCCGCAGGGCATTCCAATAACTTTGTGTTAGACACAGCAGGGAAAGCTGGCTAGGCTTCTGGGAGCATGCCCTTGCTCCAATACCTGAATCTGCTGATGGAGAATTTGATGATGCTGCTCCTGCTGGTACAACATGTGCTGCTGCTGTGTCTTCTCCAGAGTTCTCTCATCCATATGCCCACCATACATCTTCTGTAGCTGCTCGCACTCCTGCAATGAATTCAACCCCCCAGCGTGAGCAGCTCTGCACAGCGACCCTGCTGCGCACAAAAGGCTTTCGCTCTCCAGGCTCCTCGGCTGAAAGCCAGCGAAAATGAAGCAGCTGCGGGCGAGAAATCCTAAGCTATGGAGTTGGCAGCATGTGTGTGCATGCCAGGCTCAGCCCAGCTCTCTCACGCCACCAGAAAGGAAGAAACGCTCACGAGACTAAACCAGGGATGGGCAAAAGGATCCAGCCCACAAGCGGATGGGTCCAGCCCGCAGAGGCCCTGCTGCTCCCCTACCGCCAGGCCAACTGGGGCGAGGGAGGCACACGAAGTTTCCTCAGCCCTGCCAGGAACATTCGACTTCGAAGCTCCGTGTGCTCCTGGCAGGGCGGAAGGAGACGTCTCACGCTTGGGGTGGCCAGGTGTCCGGTACTGACCCGCACAGGCCGGTATTTTCGCCTCCTGTCTGGTAAAAAAAATTCAGAAAATACCAGTCACCTACAATGTCCGGTATTTTCCCGGCCAGGAAGCGAAAATCCCGGGTGCTTACCTGGTTCCGCAGGGAGCTGTCCGGCCTGGAACAGGGAGACAAGATGGCGGACGGCCGCCCGCAGCCTGTCAGAGCCAAAGAGCCTCAAAAGCATTTCTTAAAGGGGCCATGCTGGTTTTTAAATTTTTTTTGTTTAACTCTCAGGGTCCTTTTTTTTTGAGGGGGGGAGGGGGACCTCAACAACTTTGGTCTCCCCCTTTTTTTCCCTCCTCAACAGAATTTTTTCCCAAGTGGGTTTTTTTGTGTGTGTGTGTGTGTGTGGGTGTGGGGGGGGGGGGGGGGGGGGGGAGGAGGTGTTTTGGTATTTTTGGTTAAACCATCCGGCAACCCTACTCACGCTCCCCCACCCCCAAACCTTGATTGGCATCTTCCTGTGCCCTGTCCAGCACTTAGAAGTGCTACTCACTCCTGGAAGGGCGGGAGGAGGCTTCGTGTGCTCCCCCACCCCCAGGCCCACTGCCAAGGGCATGGTGCTTAGTGGGAAGGGGGGCTCCCCTCCCTCAGACCAATCATGGTCTGGGGGTGGAGAAGCCTGAAGCATCCTGGCCACGCCTCTTCCTTTTGAGGCCCTGCCCCATTTCTGAAGTGGCCCCCTGGCCAAAAATTATTGTTCACCCCTGGACTAAATGCACGGGCTATTTAGTGTCTGTAGATGGCAACTGCAAGGAGCACAACGGCAAAAGCAAAGCATTGGTCATGCAAACCCCAAGACTGAATTAGCTTCTCCCGCTCCTGCTGTGTTCACGGTCCTCACTTGAGCACGATTCCTTGTGCCCAACACACACTTCTACAGCGACACACCGCGCTCCAGAAAACGGGAAGGCTGCAGCTGACATCAAGAGGATGATGGCAGCGCTATAAAGCTGCCCCGAGACACAGAAGGAGGGAGAAGAAATGCTCCCCTGCTGTGGGGCTGAAGAATGCTTAGCTCCAGGAGACAGAGCAGGGGGAAAGTTTTCCTCCTTTGTTTCCTCTCCCTCCGTGAGCTAGGCTGACCCACGGCATCCCGCCTCCTTCCTTTACCTGCTGAAGCTGTTTGATGCTGCTGTTATTGCCCATTTTCTCCAGGTGGGCTTTGAAGGCCTGGATGCTGGCAGCACCATCCGAGAAGCGGCGAACGGGGGAGAAGCGCTCCGTGGGCAGGTGCAGGGTGTTTGAGTCCTTGTAAACAGAGCTGAACACACAGGGAGGTGGGTTAGAGACGCCAGCCAGAAACACTCAGCTAGAGACATTTCCGGTCCATCAGCTCTGCCTGCCTAGAAGCTGTTTCAGCGTGAGAAGTCAAGTGCCATTAGGTTATTCGGCGGCAGCAGGCTACAGGGTTAGCAAGTCATTTTGTGCCGGGGCAGGTACTGGCTCTAGGAATTTGCCAATCTGGTTTATTCCTCGCTGGGGCACCGATCCATAACTGGCCACCCAGTTGCATGCTCATCTATCTGCATTGGGGGAGCAGCAGCCAGTCGGGAACGTGCTGTCTTAGACGCGGTGTTTCTGCTGCTGGGAGCCGCTGTCTCTCTATGGTGCGGCCTGTTCTCTAAGAGGAGACCCGAACAAGCACAGGGGAGTTTGCTTGCTCGGTCTTCTTCAGAAACACGGCTGCCCAGCAGGTTAGGATTTCTAATTTAAACAAGCCCAGGAGCAGGACCAGCCTAACACCCCCCTCGCCCCCCGCCCCACTTCCTACCCCAGCAGCTGTACCTGCAGCCTGGAGAGAGACTCTGCGGTGTACTGAGAGAAGGGCAAGGACATCCCAGGGATACCTGGGAAAGGAGGGAACCTGGAAATACCAATTTGTGCATCAAAAGGGGCATCTGCAGGGAACGGAGGCTTCTCATTTGAACGCCAATCAAGCTTAGCCCACCCCTGGGAGCAAGCCCTGCCCTCTCTCAGCACACAGCCCGGCTTCAGGCTTCCACTTCCTAAACAGGACAGGCGGGTGAGCCCATCAGACCAGTGCATTCCCAGCACGGACACATGCCAGCCCTGGAGGGGGAGGGAGTTTGGAGCTAAACATCTTCTGCCAAATGCTGCACCTCCAGGGCTGGGCTGGGCTGCTGCATTCGTAGGGCCCCTCGGGCAATGCAAACGTCTTAAAAACAATCTCCAGTCTTCAGTGTGTGCAGGTAAAAAAAGTCTCAGGTGACTGTGGATGGGGGTGGGTAAGGCAGGAATGACTCTGCTAGCTACAAGCTATCCAGTCTGTTCTGCCGCTGCTCTGAGCCAGAGGACAGGCTGGCATCCGGAGGGAGGGGGAAATATGTCGATTTGCACAGAGGGAGAAGCCTCTTCTCCTGCTAGGGACTGCCTTGTTTCAGCCTCTTCCCTGCCCAGCCACCCAGCAGCCTGTGCGCTCGATGCCGGACCATCGCGAGACACATCTGAGGATAAATGGCCCAAGCGCACTATCGGGGCAATGTCTGCAGAGGGACTCACACCCTGCCCTTCCCATCCGCAGCTCTGCTTTCCACAACTGGAGGTCAGCAGACATTTTCCCAGCAAGCAACTTCCCTGTCAATCTGGGTTCCTACATATCAGCCAAATCCAAGCGCGTGCTGACCCTCAAGAATACATCCTTCGAGAGTCCTCCTGAGCACCGCTGTCGCTCAGCCTACGACGCCCCAGGTCGTTCCTCTGTCCAGGGGGCTCAGCGTTTTTACCACTTCAATCCACACAGAAAATGAGTGGCCAAGAGTCTGGCTGCAGCAATGGCCTTTGTCTGTGAAAGGGCCTTAGGGACCAGGTCTTTAAAGCACCCTGAGGACGGCTGGTTGTAAAACAAACCGAGGACAATCTTGCTCCACACAGCAGTGCTTCAACAGAGTTATGTCAGACAAAGGGATACTTTGAATATTTCATGGACGTGCAGCGTTCTCTGGTGAAGCCTGTGTGGAAAGACCAAGCTGAGTCTCCGCTGGAGAGGCTACCCCTTACAGCAGCAACGTTTTCATTCATCTTGTAACATTTCCAGAGTGTCAGTTCCAGTTCTTTTCACATACTCAGCCTTGCCTGGTGAAAGGCATTTGAGCTTTTACCACTTACAGATCTAAATATGTCCCACTAAGGCTAGAGTTGGCTGGCTGTCATGCTCCCTTTCTGCCAGTCAGCAAGCCAAAACAGTCCGTCTGACCTTCCGACTCGAACGGACAGCAGAAAGGGAGCATTGTGCACCTGGCTCCTAAAAATGCTGGCATGGTGCACAGCAATCCTGCCCCTTGCACTCCAGTCTGGCTTTTCAGACTAACCCACTCAGAGGCCTCTTTAAGTACAAATCACCTTCAATCAGCACCAGAATAGAAGTGGACAGCTGTCCAATAGCTAGTGCTTTGTGGTTTACTGCTGGCCATGCCACACTCCAAGGCACAGCCTTCCCCTAGCTATGTCTCAGGTGTACACGGACTTCGAGGCAGCTGGTCTGGGGCCACATTTCATTTTCAAGTCTCCCTCTTTGGATCTCGGGCACATCTGTAGCCTCGCAGGCTTACAGGCCTCTGCTGTGACATGAATGTGCCACTGCTATCCTCAGCACGTTAAAAACAGAAGAGCAGAGACCGGATGAGAGCTGAGAGCCAGAGAGGGAAGGGCAGGTGCAGGCTCCTTCTAAAGAGCCTGACAACAATATCTTCATTTCAACCTCTGCTCTGGAAGCAGGACGTACAGTATGTTCTATTTACTTTGAAAGGCTCTTTCTTCTCTTCCTATAAAGCACTTCTATGACCCAAGAAATCTCCCTGCTCCTCTCCTGCCTCCCTACAAGTGTTTCTACCCAGGCGTAATTCAGGGCAACTCTGGGTTTCTCTTTTGTCTTCCAGAGTTCCAGCGTGGCACGAAGGCCGACTCAGTCTGCTCAGAGTTCACCTGTCTGCTGATTACACCAGTGCTCAGCTCAGCAGGTATCTGGCTACAATAAAGAGTGCTTTAACAAGCTTGCCAGCATGAGCTGGTCAGAGGGTTTAACAACATCAGCACAGATCTGATCTTCTAGGTAACCGCTTTCTCAATTGTTCAGCAACTGAAATCAAAGAGGAAGAAGAGCGGCTTGTACACTTGTGTGTCACACCCTGGGTGCTGTGGGGTCAGGGCGCAGTTTTTAAGCAGTGACTGCGACAGTTGCACCTTCGGATTGCTGCAGCGGCGAAGGACTCTAGACTGAGTCGTTCTCAAAGCCAGGAGGGCCATTCCTCAGAATGGGAGCTCGCTTGGATCCAGTGTTGCAGCAGCTGCCTCCGTCACAAGCGTTATAATTGTTCTCCCGCAGCCCTCTCCTCCAGAGGGTTGGATTAGAAACCAAGTGACCAAGAGGGAGCTTTGCACAGAGACTCTGCAGTGGAAACACACAACTCTGGTGCAGTGAGGTTTCTAACCCTACGCACTGCACTGCTTACTCCTGGCGCAGCCTTTCGGACGGCATTCCACAGCAGCTTTCTTACTCACCACAGGGCTGAGCCTACTAGGAGGTGAACAGAGCCTCTGTTCCACTGCACTGGAGAGCTTATTCCTGACCCTGGGCAAAGGCAGCCATCCTGGCAGATCATCTCCAGCCACAGAAGTGGGGCTGGAGGGGAAGAGCCAGCCGAGCCCTGCCCATGAGTCCACAGATCCCCTGTGCCATGCGCTTAGCACGGGAGGAGCCTACAGCTGCTCCGAAATGAGACATGGCCCACAGGGCCAGCCAAGGTCTGCTCCTTTCTTCACTCAACCCCCGTCTGCACTCCATTCACATGGCCTCCGAGCAGGTTCCCTGGCACAGAGCTGCCCCGACGGCCGGTGCCATTACTCACCGGTGCTGATCGGGTACCAGGTGTGGAGCCCAAACCCGGGATCGAATAGACTGCTGTCCTAGCTGCCTCTGCAAGTCTGGAGGGATTTCAGCTGTAGGGTTGGTCATTGCCAGAGTGTGCCTTTTTGGCCTATTTGCCAAGTATCTGCAACAAGCAGGAGCACATTTTATAAGTGGAAGAGACTGATGGGAATACTCCAAAAGAAGGGAGCAGAAGCAGATAATCCAGAGAGTAATTAGGAAAGAACAAACGCTCACTGCAGTGCTCAGAGCCTGCTGTGAGTTGTGTAACACCCATCAAAGAGCAAACGGGACTGCCAGTGTGTCAGATTAAAGGGACGTTAACTGCTTAGTGCAGGACGGAAGTCCTAGCCAGCTTTATTTCCATGCCAACCTTGGGAAAGAACAGACTGACCATTCATCCCCTCAGGAGGAAAGCCTTACTTTGTCTCACAGGGAATTCAGGCACATTCCCTGCTCTGGCTGCAGGGACTAGAGTTACGCTCTGTTGGGATTCTTTCCCATGAAGTGGTGCTAGTCTGACGGCTAACAGCCTGGCCGGCCTTACATCACATGCACTAATGCCCGGGGGACCGCTTGTGTGCGTAATACCAAAGCACTGGCCAGAGAGCTGGGCACAGTGCAGACAGATGCTGTGCGTCTTTCCCTGCATGGCTGCTGCCTTGCAATGTTTTCAGTCTGGGGGCTGAACCGGGATCAGCATATTCAATGGCTCCACCTCAGATGATGGCATTTACAACACAGCTATCACCACTGGAGATTAGACTGTGACCTGCTCTTTGCACTCTGTGGGTGACCCACCCCGGAGCCAAACAGAGGTCGAGACAGAGGAAAAGTGCGTGTCAGGTGCGCCATCTAGTCCCCGCTGGGGGACACTTCTAGCATAGCCGGGGAAGCCGTGTTTGCCGGCTGCACCAATGATGCCTAAAGCAAAACTGAGAAGGGAATGTGAGGGGCAAACTCAGCCCCCCTCCTTCCTGAACCCTGCCTTCTGACTGGAGACGAGCTCACAGCTCACTTGAGGTGTTTCGCCTTTGGGCCCCGTTTGTGTTTTGTTGGATGCCAAGGCCAAACAAGGCAGGAAGGGCTCGACAGTGAGATGGCAATGGATGCAGCTACCTTGGGATGTCCTGGCTCTTGGGCAAGCCCCAGGCCAGCTTCTCAAGAGCTAGCTATGGTGGAAACACGGAGCAAGCTTCGAGGACAGGGTGGAATCAGTGCCTGGACCGGGACTAGGCAAACCTCCCACCACTGTGAATTTGGGCGAAAATGCATTGGCGGAGAGTTATGGCTATGCAGAGCGTCGTGTACACAAAGCCAGAGGGTAAAATGGGGGTTACAAATACTTGGACTTGAAGTATTAGATTTGATGTCTGCAACTAAAACATGGACAGTAGGGGAAAGGAGCACTTAAAACTATGGCTCTGCAAAATGCAGTATCCATTGACACAAAAAAGCAGCAAGTTAACAGAAGGAAGAGCACTTAGTGGTGTGGTGACTTGCCAAAGCCGGAGCCATTAACTACTGGAGATCCACTTGAGGGAGACAGGGAGCGTTTCCCAATTGTGGTTTGCTACAATCATTTTATTTCATGGCTCCGGGGAACAATCCAATCATGAACTGCAAGTGTTTGGGTGGAAAATGTTTTGCGAGCTCAGAAGAGATGTGACTGTGCTCTGGGCATGAGGGATGGAATGCAGGCTATTTCAAGGTCAGGCAACCTACAACAAACAAGGACAAAAGTCGCTCGGTGGTTACCGTAGCGAGCATTCAAGCCAGAGGTCTGAAAAGATAAATATTAGCTTCTTCCCCCCGTGTTAATACTGTTTATTCTTCTACGGCTGATTAGTGGCATGTCACAGCGTAAGAGGGTGGGGAGAAGGCAGGTTAATGTGCACCCATCAGCACAGTTTAAGCCTGGGCCCGTCCAGTGGATATGGAGAATGTGGCGTAAGCGCACACAAGAAGGATTGAGGGGTAATATTTGCAAAGGGGACTTTGAACCCGCCTCTCAAGGACACAGCGTGAGACTTGGACTCAAGTCCAGGCACACAGTTTTGGAAGTGCTACCCTAAGTCTCCAAACCGGACTTGTCAAGTCTGACTCTTGGAACCTTCCAGGGTTCAGCTGAACGCAGGGATTTTAAAGGCCTGGGTATTCTTCGTTCAGCTTCCCAGTTTGGAGGGGTGGCCCACGGGGACTGCAGGAGCCAGCTTGCAACTTCTGCACAGCCCGGAGCAGTGCTGTCAGTCACTGAGTTCGGATTCCAACGTAGGAAGCTGGTTATTGACGCTGTGTGTCAGGACAGAGCGTTGCGTGCTGGGCCTGCAGTGTCTGGCGGCCAACCCTCCATTCGAAAGATAAGGATGACCATGGGTGGCACCATATAGCTTCCCGGGCCACACTGTGCCTACCCGTGGTCTAGAATGCGTACTGGAAGGACACTCGGCTCCAGGACAGTGGAAGCAGAAGGAATAGCATCTGGAATTCGTTAATGTGTCCCATGTTCTATGGCCAGGTAGACAAGGGAATGTGACCACATACCCGGGACAAGCCACTGTTGTACCCATCACCGTTTGAACCCTTCTGGTTTGCAACAGTGAGACCAGCAGAGGTCCCAAAGGCTAGAGGGATATTACAGGGCTTTAGCAGCAGCTCCCTCAGTTCTACACCTGCCTGCTACCCACCTAGTGAGTATTTGCATCCTCTTGGAAGGACAATATCCACAAACGCTGAGGAAGTGCTCGCTCTCACCCAAGTTCCTGCCCATCAGAACTGGGAAGAATCCATCGAACTTAGTAAGATCTCCTGCACACATTGGTTAGCAGAAAAACTAGCTGCACAAAAGCTACTAAGGAAGTATTAGCAAGGCCAGCGTTAGTGGTTTTGCCTGGAGGAAAACCCCGGTACACATTTTGGCTGGGGAGAGAAGTGAAGTTTTGGAGTCAACGTTGGACCACCTCTCATGTTGGAACAGACTGCGTTAGGACCTAGTGCTATGGCTAGAAGTCTGAAGGGCTACAGATACCTGCCTTTTTAACCAAACTCACTTCGTTTAAGGCATCAGAGTTGGGTGTTTACTGCAGGTCTTGTTCCAAAAGCTGCGCAGATAAAATGAGACCAGTCCCCCAGTCAGGGACGAGGGAGGGTGCGGTTCCAGAAGCACTGACAATGCAGGTTAGTTTGGTTTGCATGCTGGTGCACCCTACGCAAAAGCCGTTAGTGCTTAGAGTTTCTGGAGACCCTATTGCTCAAACAGCCGGCAAAGTTTCAGGTGATGCCAGATTCTTTCACAGAGTCATTTGTTTGCCTGTTAGTAACTGTCTGGTGTGAACAGGCACCACAGAAAGAGTTAAACCGTCCCCACAAGCAGTGCCTGCAGCTTGGGATGAGGTGGAAGGGTTGGGTTTGAAATGCACCACAGGGGGAGCCTCTCCAGCAGCACGAGGGGAAAGGCCAACAGATGGGGGGTTACCTCTGTACAGCTTCCTGATCCGGCTCCCCGTCGGAGCTCTCCTCATCCACGGGGGTAACTGCTGGCACTGCCTGAGGAGAGAGGAAAGGGGAACCGTGGGCTCCAGAAACGACCTGTTCAGCGCCCTTTCTGGGCTGAGGAGAACTGACGTTCTGGAAAGGGTTCCAGCACAGTAAGGCACCGGGCCCGGGGGGCACTCGGAACCCTCCTCCAAACCACCTGCCCCCCTCCCCAGGCAGCTTCTCCTTGTGGTGCTAGCAGGAGGTGCAGTCACAGGGGAGCACAGCCCACAGCAACGCGCCGCACTTCCCACGGGCAGACTGTCCTTTCTCTGATCCAATAGAGCAAGAGAGTGGCAAAGCCACCTTAGCGAGAGGGTTACAAACATCAGGCTCTTCCCAGCACTTCTGAAGAGAGGACACATTTCAGCTACGACTAAATGATAAATAAAAGACCCAGTCAGTATCAGCACATCACAGTCCTCACGGTAGCGAGACGTCTGGCCCCTAGAGCTAGCAGTTTTGTGCAGGTCATTAATGGCAGGAGGAAGATACAGAACTGGGCAGATTCCAGCTGACAACCCCAATACGGTAACAAAAAGGAGCAAAGCGATTAGAAACCCGGAGAGTGGACGTGAGCGTCACCTTGGAGACACGCCGCTACTCCCCGGACACGCTCGCTTCCACTGGGAAGGAGACGACCCCGCGGGGACCGGCTCAAGCAGTCAGCATGCCTCAGGGCCCCTGCCAGACAGCTAGCCGTGCCCACTCCAAGGGCGGGGCACCACAAAGCCAGATGCTAAGCAAACAGCGATATGGGGAGACGGAAAGGAAAGGTGCTTGCGAGGCACCTGGTAACCGAAGGAGTTTTAAGCTCTAGGAGCGTAGACAGTGTGGAAGAAGGAGGAGCCGAGTCACAGCATGGCCAGGGACAGGATACTGGCAGCAAAGCCACCATCTGTTTTAAAAGGTCCTTTGAATCCAGCTTCGGCTTAGCCTCTGGAGAGCAGGTGGGCAGAGAGGATGAAGGGAAAGGGTCCCCAAAGGGGACAGTACTGTAGGAGGAAAGTCCCGGCGGAAGGAAAGCAAAAGCAAACGGCAGGTGGCAAGTCTCTGCCAGTGTTGGGAATCTGGCATTTCATTCCCTGTCCGCCTCTGCAGTACTTTCCCACACACCACTCCCCCCAGCTCTCGCTGCCAGCTCAGCCAGCAGGAGGACATGTCTGCAAACATGCCACCAACTCTGTTCTTCCTTTGCTACCTACCGGCGTCATAGTGACGAGGGGGGAAGGACCTCGAGGGCGCTTCAGCAGCTGTTGTGCGTGCAGCTGGATGTTGGCTCCGCCATCCGAAGCCCGTCGCCCCAGAGGGCCCATTCCATTCAACAACTGCAGCGTGGGGGGCTGCAGCAAGGACTGCTCCTAGGAGGAACACAGAGTCAGCACAGCATACTCGTCCTCCCCCGCTGCCTGCTGAGGAGGGTCTCGATGCATCTGGATGCAACCACATACCCTGTGGTGCATACAAGCGTCCCAAAGCGGTTCAGAAGATCCAACAGCCTACGTGCTGCTAGCTCTACGAAGCATTGGTCACGGCTTCCAAATCCCAACTTTTAGAGGAAAACATGAAATTCAAAATATTTTTACATATTAATATGGGTAGTCACATGCACAGTATATGGCTAGTGCTAAATTTCACTGACGTTTGATTTTTGCTGAGATTTTCAAGCAGAAGATAAAATCTTACAGTTCACATAGTATCAGATGAAACACCTATTAGACTTTCTTCACCTTGACCACATTTCAATACGAATAATGTCTCATGGACATTTTCTTTCCCATTTACAGTCACGCAGACTGTATCCTATTTGTAGTCACCAAATATCCTCTATATTTGTTGCTGTCACTTAGAACGTTTTTGCAGCTTGCAAGTTAGCACCATGTCAACAGGCGGCTCTCCACTGGCACCCAGACCACATAGTACAAGCACTACGAAATCCATCTCCCAGCAACATATGATCTCCCCAGAGGCTACATTGGCTGTTGAATATTTCATTTAATCTCCACCAGGAGGCAGAGTCAACTTACAAGAGAAAACAGCCTCTTCGGCCTTGGCGGAGGTGAAGTCTTGTCAACATCCGACTACTGGGGAAACTGAGGCACGGAGCAGGCGCGTGACCTCCCTGAATTCCCACAGCGAGACAGTGGCAGAGCTGGGAGAAGCCTGACCTTCCAGCCCTGAGCTTTAGTCACAAGACAGGCTGGGCCTCTTGGTGTGATTTGTTACCACATCGCTGACCTCCCCTGCCCTATCGAACACGTTTCTGAATTTCAAATTACGGGGTTGTTTTGGTTTTACTCAGCACAAGAGGCACAGCCCAGGGCAGCAGGCGACAGACAGAGCTAAATCTCGGGCTCAGCAACCAACGCGATTGTAAAACCCATGAAGCAGACATGGGGCTCTCCCAAGAGCTGCAGCCTGCATCTCCAGGTAGCACTGGCTGCAGTCATGCGACAGTCCATGGCGATTGGTACCTTGTACTCCAGCTGGCCCGTGGGCTGCAGGTTCTGCATAGGCAGCATGTTGTGCATGAAGCTCATGTTTGGCATCACTTGCAGGAACGGAGCCTGGGGAGTGACACGAGGGTAGCCTGGCAGGAGCTTCTGGAGATCTTCCATCACCTCCGTGCTGCACAATCACATTGGGACACAGGGCTTAGAAACAGGCCAAGCAAACCAACCGACACGCTTGCTGCAGCTAGCCCTGCGTCTCCCGGGCTTCACAGAGCACAAGTGCTTCAACATCTTCCAGGCTGTCATCCGCCCTGTGGGGGCAGAACTGGATTGGCCAGCCCCGCCATCCATGCCAAACCCAACTGCACTTGAGATCACTCACGACACCTCCTCTCTAGACACCGACACATTACAAGTAAGGGGGTGCCCAGGCCGAGGAGCCTGGAAAAGCTCTCTGGCCCACGCTGCCGCCGGCGACACAAACCCAGCAGCGATTCCCTGTGGCTCTACCGGAGAGGCCTGCCACACGAGCCAGCGGGGAAATGGCTGTTCTGGCAAAAAGACATGGATTTCTGCTAGTCAGCTAGCACCCGGCTTGCCTCCCCACCCCCTACCTCGATTGTGCTCTCGAGCAAGAATCCCACCCTGCCAGCCTGTTCACTGCAGAACGTGGGGTGCGGAGAGCAGGCAGGCAAAGAGACTTCACTCCTGCGTACGGAAGGGTGGATTTTTGGCATGTGTTTTTCCATCATTTTAACAGATTCTATAAAACCTCTGACCTCTCACCAGGAAGCAACTCAAAGGCGTGAGAGCTCCTTAGAACATACATGCCCGAGTGCCTCCAAGGGGCCACGGCGAGCCAGAGAATCATCATCCACGGGGTGGAGGGGCGCCCTTAAAAAGGCAGGGGGGTGTCTCTGTTGCCACTCAGGAGAAAGCCGGACACTCACCGGGGGTCAGCAACTCCAACAGTGTGCCGTCTCATCGAGAGATAGCGGACCAGGGCCTCGGGGGATGGCTCTTCCCCTTCATCGCTGTCCAAGTTCATCGTCCCATCGGTCTGAGTGGGGAAAACACAAGAGGTGCTGAAGTCAAGTGCCAGGAGCCCAGCGTGTCCCGAAGAAAGGGCGCGCCCAGGGGCCACCAACGGAAAGCAACTTGCCTCTACAATCTGGTTCTCGGGGTTGATGAGCTGCACTTGCGGCACATTGATACTCACGGGGTTGCCTGCCTGTTCCGCCTGCAAAGCAGAAGGAATCAAAACCATGAGGAACTGAGGGGGGGGGGGGGTCCTTTATAAAAATCAGCAGCAAAATCCTTCGGGTAGTGACTCTGCCTATGGGCGCCAATGGAGCGCAGTGCCCTTCGGGGGGAATCGCCTTCTCCCAAACACATTAGCCACTCGCAGAAGGGATCCCAACTCCAAGCTGTGCTAGATCTTCCTCCGCCTCCCCCCCAACGCTCCCTTCTCACCCACCTGCCACACACTCAGCTGTGCTCCCAGGCGCTGCACAGCACAAACCAGGGTTAGCGTCCAGCATGCACACTGGAGGAGAAGGGGGGAGATCCAGGAGCCAGTTCTAGGCTGTTCTTGGCATCCTTAACAGGCTTGCATCAGCCACCCCCAGGACCGCCTCTCTCTACTCCCCTCCTCACAGCCTGACTTCAGTTAAAGCAAGAGAGTCGGCTCCTCTGCAGTTCCTGCTGCCAATGGAAACAGCTTCCTCACACCCATCCCAGACACTCCGTTTCTCAGCCTAGAACATCTCCCTAAGTGCACGAGGGACTCCTGCCACTGCATCACAAGACACTAGGTCCGGCGGGTGGGAGCAGGCCTCGCATGAAAGACACGGGACTACATAAAGGCTCAGTCTCATGCCCGGAACGTTGCAAACCCCAAGAGTCCAGGACCGCCGACACACGTGCAAACCTACCCCACAGGCAAAGTCTCTCCTCATCGGGGGAGCCGTTCATGAAGGGACACAAGTTACTTTACGTGCCAGCTAATCAAGCTGTGGCCAAGCTGCGCACTGCAAGGCGAGGGGAAGCAGCGTGAAGCACCCGCCTACGCGGACCCACCTGGATGGTAGCTGGGGTGGAGAAGGCCATGGTCCGCGGCACGCTGGGCGGTGCTGTAATGCGCAGGTTCTTGTGCCTCTTTAATCGGTCACAGAGCAGGCTATAGATTGCACTGTAGTGATCATAGGCGTCTGTCCTCAGTGACTAGCAAGGGAAGGATGGAGAGAGAGTTTTTTTCCCCTCTCATAATGAAAATAAATTCCCTTCCCCCCACCCCTGAACTCTCTGCAGAAGAAAGTATTAACTGGCAAGTGTGATCAGCTGCTAACGTGACATTCACCAGCTGCAGGCAGCAGCCCAAGCTGGCCTGAGTTACCTGTAGTGTGCGCTCTTTGTCCAGCCCCATCTCCACCATGGCTAGGAGCACATCTTCATTCAGTGGCTCCATCTGCCTTTCAATCTTGAGGTGCTGACATTCTGCTATTAACTGCAAGGGCACAGAGAGACCCTCAGTGCTCAGGTGGGACACACCGCACACCCCAGTGCTGCCAGCCTGCGGCAGGAGGGCCCGCGTGCTGTGCTGCAGGGCCGCCCTGCACACTATCTGAACGCAGAGGGCAAAACAGGGGCAGAAACGGCATCTCAGTGGCGCACGATCCTGGGAGCCAGCAACGTCCCACAAGCAGCCTGACAGGAGCCCCCGCAGGGCATCAGCAGGGCAATCAAAGGAGCCCAGAGCTACCGAGACTAAGAGAATAATGCAAGAGGATGAGCAATCTCAAGTCCGAGAGAGGAGGGGCGACAGTGAGTAAGCTGCACGGCCCAACAGGGAGGAGAATACCAACACGCTAGCATTTGGGAATTGGGAACACTGGACGCAGGGTGCTCATTTGGGTCTGAGCAGCTCTAGTGGTTCCCAACGGGGAACTCAGGGGCAGTATTCAGCCCTCCTCCCTAAACCCCGCATGCGGCACTCCCCGCACCCATTCAGCAGGGAGCCGCCCCAGAGCGTTTCTGCCTGCGCACCCTGTCAAACTCGGCATCCGCTTCCCCGAGCTTCATCCATTTGTGTTTGCAAATCTGTTCCATCGAGAGTCGCTTGCTCGGGTCCAGCACCAGCATGTGGCGGATCAAGTGCTCACATTCTACAAGAGAGCAACAAGAGAACGAGTCATTCAGTAGCACAGGTCAACACCCCCCGAGGGACGCGGCTTCGCATCAGGGCTGGAACAAGGGCATTGTTTTGAGGCAACAGACAAGAACAATGTTCTGGGGATGGGGTCTGTGGCAAACAGCGAATATACATGCGCCCTGCGTTGGGCCTGACTGAGTCTTGCACACAAGCATGGGGTTAAATCCCTGACATCTGACACACGAGCATAGGAGCTACCACGGATAGGCACAAGCTCTGCCCAAAGCCTAATTAAATCAAGGTCTCCAGCTCAGCATAATTCAAAGGACCTGCACCAGAGGGCACCACCAGCTGCCTCTCCCCCAGCACTGGCTGCCCTCCCAAATAAGGCTCGGAGAGACTTCAGGATTGTGCAACACCCCGTCTTTATTCACCCGCACTTGTCCCACCACCAGCGCCAAACTATCTACAGTCGCTATGGGCTTCTCTCCTCAGACAGACAGTCAGTCTTCAGCTAGGAGGCTTCCAGCTCCCGCCCTGACTGATTGACCTCTCCTCTCCTCACTGCCTGGCCCCTCCTTCTGGCTCCCTCCCAGCCTCCACAGCCCTTGGCTCGTCAGGCTGGGAGATGCTGCCAATCCCCAGGCTGGCATTAGGCTTTTATATCAGCCCCAATCTGTTCCCCGTGATTGGAGCTGACAGCGCAGAGGCTAATTAAGTGCTCTTGCTCCAGCACCCTGCTGCTACAGGACCCCATGCAGCACGGCGTGACAATGGCCCTCCATCCTCATCTGGGCAGCAGTCAGCGACCACAGGGGGCTCTGCCAGCCACGAGGGCAGAAAGATGCCAACTCCCAAAGAACAGAATGGCTTCTGCCACGCAAGAGCATGGATTTGCTTTTCCTTATAGTAAAGTGCCACACAATGCCGGTGCAGACCTTGCATTAGGACAGCAAACAGAAGCTCTGCATGCCCATGGTAACCTTTTTGCTGCCTTTCAGTATTGCAAAAGCTTGCTTTGAAAGCATTTGTACTTGGGGCCGAATGTGACTGACTGCACACCTTCCGACCTGAAGAAGGGCTCTGTGTAAGCTCAAAGGCTCTTCTCTCTCACTAACAGAAGTTGGCCCAATAAAGACTTTACCTCACCACTTTGTGTCTCTAATATCGGCAGACCCACATGATTACACTGCCACTGCCTGTATTCCTTTAATTCAGCAAACTTTGCCCCCTAAAAAAGTCTAGTTTTTGAATGAAATACAAACTCCCTCTTTCATTCAACAAGCAACCGCCAGAACCAACGCGGTGATGTTTGTTACGGCCTGTAGGTGGCGCACATCTACTTCTCACCTACGTGTTTACTCTGGCAACGCAACCCAACCCAGCCCAGCCCGTATTGCAGGGGTGAAGGGCAAACCACAATTGGCATCTAGCAGGCTGCCAAGGCAGGATTACCAAACGCAGGCTTAACGCAGAAAAACACAGTTCCCAAACTTCCGTACAACAACAAGCCCTGCCCCCATGCCTGACCCACGCTTGCACCATATGGACTATGATAACAAGTTCAACCTGAAGCTAGAGAAAGGCGTCTTATTCTCAAATGAAGGTTTCCATTAAAGAAGGCTATAAAATAGGAGCTAGAGTCTCCCCCATAAAGATGGAGCCATGTCGGCAATTAGAATAAATCATACATTTTCATGAACATTGTCTTTCCTAATTACTACACAAAAACCTCTAAAAAAAGAGCAAACATGGTTTAAACGTAAGATGCAAATGCACAGTGCAGATGTTTTTTAAACACTATCCAAACCAGTTCAATAAAGGAAGCGGCAATTTAGATCTAGAGGAATAAAATGCAAATTCTTCCTTCCACATCAGATCTAGCCTAAAGCTACTTAATTTTTAAATATTGCATCTTTCCCAGCACTTGCTCATCTCAGGGACTGAAAATGCCCAAGCACCACATCTAATTCCCCTTCCGCAGCCATTGCCAACTATGCAGCTGCTGCTGCTGCTACCACTTATCTAGCTTGCACATTATGCCAGCTGCGTCTTCAGAGCAAGAAAAACCTCAAAGTATTTTGGTGAAAGAAGATACACTGGGATCGTTTTCAATGGAGAATGCAAGGCATTTGACAGCAGAAGTATCGTGTTATGAATGAACCTGGGCTGGTGGATAGGGTTACTGCCTCTCTAAGGAAGGAGCTCTGTGGCTGTCCCAGTAGCTGGACAGATGTAGGGGTGCTTTAGATGCCCCTCACATTTTAGCACATCTCTGCCTCCATGCAAGTGTTAGAATTCTCTCCCTGCAGTCCAAAGGACTCGGGATGGAAGCAGAGCACTTAACCGCTGAGCTAAGTCACTGTACATCAGAGGGCACGCACGGGGCAAGGAGCTCTGCACACTGGGAGACAAGGTGGGTTTTTCATGTGGTTGATGCATGCCAGACATCACAGGATATCCAAAAGAGTTTGCTCCCAAGTCTGCCACTGACTCTGCCTAGGTAAGTCACCAAAGCTCCCTGGGCCTCTGTCTCCTCATGGGGAAAATGTCTCCTTTGTAAAGCACTTTGTAAGGAAGACTGCTATTGAAATGCTAGGAATTACTGTGATAGAGCCATTGTTCTAGGGGTCCCCAAGGCACAGAGCGCTGCTATGTCTTGTCTGCACAATGCAGAGGGTCAGAAAAGGACAGGAGCAGCCTTACTTCTGTATTTGGACAAAAGACAAGTACAAAAGGGCATTCAATGAAGCTGAAAGAGAAGCCGTATAAAACTGATAAAATGATGCTTTACCAAACAGAGCATCCATAATGAACTTGTAGAACTCGAGGTATCAAAGGTGAGGATCTTGGGGAGATTTAAAATAAAGGATTGGGTGTTTAGAAGAACAATGGGAACACCTGAGAAAAGAGAACACTTAAAAGGGAAATAAACCCTCATTCCTTAGGGCATGAGCCACCAAGTAACAAAGATTAGGAAGAAGCTGCCTCGGTGATCAAGTTATTCTATAACTGTCACCTAAGGAATTTCTTGCACCCATCTTTAAAAGCAGCTGGTGCTAGTCACTGCTGGATACAGGATGCTAGAAGGGATGATCTAGTCAGATGTACTTTTTACAGCAGAGATGGGTTTAAAGAGAACCTGTATCTGAATGTGGCTTTGCTGGAGTTCAAGGGAGACGCAACCAAGCATACCACCGACATGAGACCAGCAACAGTCTCCACTGCCATACGCATCCCAAGACCTTGCAAATGTAGCTACCAGAGGAACATTCCAATGAGAAAACCTCGGACTGCCACGGCAAGTTGCTGAGGAGGGGCAACGTGTGAAATTAACTCTCTCTAAACCCTTCATTGCCGACCAACTCCTAGGAAACAGCTGGCGTGGCTGGACTGTCAGCTCCCGAGGGCAGGGACTTTGTGAAGATCAGACCTTCCTCCTGGTCACTTGAAGCAGCACAGTGATTAACAAAAGCGCAAGGCACTTGTTACCCAGGAGGCTGCGAAGGAATCGGCTGGACAGTCTGAACCTAGGAAGTCAGGGCTGTTGAAAGCGCTGTACAGCAGGACCAGGCACACGCAGCTCTCCCCCCACGTCTGGGCTCCTGCGCATGGAGTGGCTAACCGTGCCCCCTCCAGGCCGTCTCTCCCTTCCCTTTCCTGCAACTGTCACTCATGAGCTCAGACTTCAAAGAGGGCTTCAGTCTGGAGAAAGCACAGAAGGAGGAAATCGACCCTCTATTAAATCTCTACAACATCTGCTACTGGCAAAGGGAAATATTTTTCATGAAACCAAAATACTGACAGGTGGCTCCAGCAGAGCAAGGAAATGCTCAGTGAAGGGTACCACGCTGTCCTTTCCTCCCCCAGGTGCACCCTGTACAGATCTCAGACCATCAGATGTGCCTCCATCCGACAAAGGTAGTTTTGCACCTTCTTTTATGCTACGCCCTTTGCGAGGGCCACGTGTTGTCTCCATACTCCCTCTCCTCCACATTTCTGCATTGGGGAGCCCTCTCTTACAAAGGTTCCTTCACTAACTAGCTCTTCATGGCTTCTTGACTTGGCAGTTTTCCCACGCCTCATCCCTGGATCGCTTTGCTTTCCTTTGCTCAAGTGGCACACAAAGTAAATGGGCCAAAAGGAATAACAGAAGAAGTCACTGATTAGCACATGCCAAAGAACCGAGAGTGAGTGGAAAGGTGGGTGTGTGCAGAGGGGATATACATAGCAATGAAGTTCAGAATTCACAAGCTTATCTTTGGTTTGGTGGCTGTTAAGCTCTGGATACTCAAAGCTTCAGGTTGGGAAGCTTCATTGCACCAGAAAAGGGAGAAGGGTTTTTTATTTAAGAGAATTAAAGGGTCCAAATGAAAAAGACATTCAGGGTGCATCTACAAAGCATCTAAACTCAAAATAAGATAGGTAACTTGCACTACACAAATGGCATATCTTATTTCGACTGAATGTGGAAAGAGCATATTTCAAGATTTGGCACGTCTACACAGTTACAGGATGCCAAAATAGGTCTCGAAATAGTGGACGCACTCTCTCGAAATAGCAGGCACGTTCAAAAGATGTGGAGTAGCCACTTCAGGACACTTTGGTATCCCGAAATAGCCCCGCTGTGTAGACGCACCCTCACATAGAGCAAAAACCAATGGCTTTCCTATCTCCATCCACAGGCTCTTCAGAGCTCAGCTCCGGGACATTATAGCTGAAGAGCCTAGTGGAGAACTGCTTTCTAAGCAAAGGAAGGCAGCACGTTCACCCGTGGATGTGGAGCTAAGCCAGGGACTCTGACTTCCCAAAGGGTTTGCCACAATTTCTCTGGATCTGACAACTGCTAGCCTGACATTGGAAAGGTGCGAGCCAGAATATCCTAGGAGACAGATATTAAACGCTGTGCCAATTAATCCCGCTCATCATCCAGCCGGAAGCCCTGAGGAACGGAGCTGAGCCCAGCACATCCAAGAGGTCTGGTTCAGTCTCTAACACACGGGGCTGTTGTTGATTAACTGGACTCAGGGCTGAGTACTGTCTCCACTTTAGCCGCAGCCCTGGCCGTGCATGTTGCACTCCTCGAACTGATTACTAGTGATAAACTGCTTCTCTTGTGTTGCTTGTAGTTAAGTCACAATAAAGTCTAATCCACGATGATTCAGCAATATTGTCCACAGGAGATCTTTCTCTCTCTGGCGGCACAATTATTCACTGAAAATTAATTTCCTTTAGTTAAAACACATGCCCTTTAATGTTGCAACTAGAAGGTGGCGAGCTGCTCTTGGAGGCTGAGTACGGTGCCGTGCTGCACATTCGCAACCAGAGTATTTGTGCGCACACACAAGCGTATCAAGGACGCTGGTCTGAGACAAGCACAGTGCTGGCAGGAGCTCCCCCCGTACAGCCCTGCCAATCCATTTGGATCCTGCTAAGCATCCTCCCACACAAATACTTGCCTGTAGGGCAGCCCTGGCAGCCCCTCCCCAAGCATGCCTTCCAACTCTCCCAGCCCCGACTGCAACTGCTCCTGAGTGTCTCCCCTAAACTCTGCCAGGGTTCCTCAGTGCTGGCTGGCAGCACACCCTGCCGCTGTAGGCTCCAGACTCTTGTATGCAGCCACTGTGAATTATTCCTGGGGGAATGGGGAACTCTGAAGAGGGTCAGCAAATCTCCCTCTATTGCCACCTACACCAGGTCTCCAGAAGTGATAGGCTACCTCGGTAGGGACTGTGTTGCTCAAATGAGCCCAACCAATAAGCAGAAATGACATCCCACTCTTCTTCCTGGAGAGCAGAGCAATGTGAACTCACACCACAAAGTTACCACTCTGAGCTTGTCTAGCCAGAGAGGCTGTTGCGCACTAAGCCAGGGTGCAAGCAAGTAACCACATTGGCAGCTTATTCTGCACCACCTATTATATCACACCAAGAGTGCCTTTGCATGCATCAACTTAATCCAATTCCTCTATGGACTACCTAATGCGCACCAAGACACTCACTGTAGCGCAAGACATTGTGGAAACCATTTTCATATTTAGCTAGAAGCCGTCTTGTACAACAGAAACCATTTCAGCTTTCTGCCTCTGCACATATACCAGAGTGAACTTTCTGTTACCCCAGGACAGAGGCCTGCAAGATGAGCTATTGGAATGTGTTAATCGGGCTGGTTGGGACAGGAGATGCACTCCCTAGTACCTGCCCACCATCTTGCTGCTAAGGCTTTGTTTTTCCAAGTTTAATTGATGATTTCTGTAATTGGATGCCCTGATGTCAGACTGTTTGGTTAAGGGTATAAAGATACTACGATTGATTGTATTAGCCAGGCTTACTGGACCACGTTTGGCTCACTTTGCCTTATTGATCAATAAAGCTGTCTGTTTAGCCACCTAAACTGAGTGAGGTGTTTGCTTCAACAACATATATTGGGAAACGAACACACCAGGGGGCAGATTATCCAGCAAGTTCTTGGAAAGCATTGGAGACAATATTCTATTTCATAAGGCTGAGAAAGCTACTGGGGGGAAGCTGTTCTTGATTTGAGTTTAACAAATAGGGAGGAACCAGTTGAAAATTTGAAAGTGGAAGGCAGTTTGGGTGAAAGTGACCATGAAATCAAGAGTTCATGATTGTAAGGAAGGTGAGAAGGGAGAACAGCAAAAAAGAAACAATGGATTTCAGGACGGCAGATTTCAGTGAACTCAGAGAGCTGGTAGGTAAGGTCCCACGGGAAGCAAGACTAGGAGGAAAAACAACTGAAGAGAGTTGGCAGTTTTTTAAAGGGACATTGTTAAGGGCCCAAAAGCAAACTACTCCACTGCGTAGAAAAATAAAAAGCATGGCAGGAGACTACTCTGGATCAACCAGGAAATCTTACGTGACCTAAACATCAAAAAGGAGATGTATAAAAAGTGGAAACTAGGTCAAATGACAAAGGATGAATATAAGCAAACAACACAGGTATGCAGGGGCAAGATTAGAAAAGAAAAGGCACAAAAAGAACTAAATCTAGCTAGAGGCATAAGATGTTCTACAAGTATATTAGGAGCAAGATGAAGACCAAGGACAGGGCAGGCCCATTGCTCAGTGAGGAGAGAGAAACAATAACAGGAAACTTGGAAATGGCAGAGGTGCTTAACGACTGCTTTGTTTGGGTTTTTGTCAAGAAGATAGATTGTGACAGGATGTCTAACATAGTGAATGCCAGAGGGAAGGGGGTAGATTTAGAAGTTAAAATAAAAGAACAAGTTAAAATTTACTTAGAAAAGTTAGCTGTTTGCAAGTCACCAGAGCCTGATGAAATGCATCCTAAAATACTCAAGGAGCTGATAGAGGAGGTATCTGAGCCTTTAGCTGTCACCTTTGAAAAATCATGGGAGAGATTCCAGAAGACTGGAAAAGGGCAAATATAGGCCCAGCATGGATTTGTAAAGAACAAATCACGTCAAACCAATCTGATAGCTTTCTTTGATAGGATAACAAGTCTTGTGGATAAGGGAGAAGCAGTGGACATGGTTTACCTAGACTTTAGTAAGGCATTTGACATTTATCAATATTCTAGGGAAATACAACCTTGGTGGGGCTACTGTAAGGTGGGTCATAACTGGCTGGATAACCATTCTCAGAGAGTAGTTATTAATGGTTCACAATCATGCTGGAAGGGCAGAACAAGCGGGGTTCTGCAGGGGTCTGTTCTGGGCCTGGTTCTGTTCAATATCTTCATCAACGATTTAGATGATGGCATAGAAATCAGAGAAGGTCCAGAGAAGAACAACCAAAATGATGAAAGGTCTAGAGAACATGACCTATGAGGGAAGACTGAAAGAACTGGGTTTCTTTAGTTTAGGAAAGAGAAGACTGAGAGGGGACACGATAGCAGTTTTCAAGTATCTAAAAGGGTATGTCAGGAAGGAGGGAGAAAACTTGTTCTCCTTGGCCTCTTACGATAGGACAAGAAGCAATGGGCTTAAACTGCAGCAAGGGAGGTTTAGGTTGGACATTAGGGAAAACTTCCTATCAGGGTGGTTAAACACTGGAATAAATTGCCTAGGAAGATTGTGGAATCTCCCTCTCTGGAGATACTTAAGAGCAGGTTAGACAGACTCCTGTCAGGGATGATCTAGATGGTGCTTGGTCCCGGAAGGCAGGGGACTGGACTCGATGACCTCTCAAAGTCCCTTCAAGTTCTAGTGTTCTGTGATTCTAAGTGTGGCCTCACAGGAGCTGGTTCAGAATAACTACAATGCTTTATATTCACACCTTAGTTTATTGGAACGTAGTATAGGCACCTCCTCCATGTAGGAGGCTCCCAGTGGCATAGCGACCATGCCAGGAAGGGACAACTCCATCTGTGTTGCAGGAAAAGGTTGGAAGTAAAGGTCGCTTTGCTAGTAATACAAAGCTTGGGTGAGTTTTCCAGCAACCTCATGGATCTGACCGTTAGTTCCAAGCTGCAGCTACCAATTAGCGGTGGACTCCGCTGATACTGAATTCCACCAAATGTAAAACTTAAGATCCAAGCAAGGAAGCCCACGGATGTGCACGCATGCACACACAGCTACTTGTCTGCTTCAAACCTGGGGTTAGCCCCATGTTTGCGACAGAGAGAAAGAGAAGTGACATTAGAGCCAGGTGCACTGCAGACATGCATGGTACAAGCGCCCTGCAATCTAGGTCTCGCATGCTTGTGCTAATCTCCTCCACAGCTCTGACTGTGCAGTCCTGGGTGTCGCATAAACAGCAATACCAATTGTGACGTAGTGAGGGAACCTGGCTGGTTTCTATGCTGCTGGCTCTGGGGTAACCCCCACTGCTGCTGTGGGTACCATGACCCAGCAAAACAGGATGAGTCATTATGCAAAGGGATCTCTCAACTGGTATGGCCAGACACCCCCCCATGGAGAGGAACAAAGGAAGGTGGAATGCTGCCCTGGCTGGGGGGCAGGGCTGGAAGAGTGTTGGTTAGTTGCTGGCTGGGAGCATGAAGGAGACAGCCTAGGGGAAGGGGCTGGAGTTTAGGGGCCCAGTCTCCCCCATCTCAAGGGGGCCTGAGGCATCCTAGCCCAGCTCTGTGACCAGATTACATCTGTGCTGTGCTGTATCCTGGAGAGGCAATAAACTTCCTCTATTCCACCGGCTGGTGCAGTCTGTTTGTGCCATTTCGGGGTGCAGGAGACGGGGGACCCCCGACGCGCCGTCACACCAATCAAGTCAAATTGCAGGGGAAGACAAGGGTAGGACAAGGCCTCCCTGCTCATCCTGTGAACCCGGGCTCCCAAAAAGGAGAGTCTGCTGAAGTAACTAACCCACTTGGCCTTCTAAGTATGTTGTGCCCACATGTAAGAGAAGGATTCAGGGTGTGCAAGAAGTATGCGGTTCTTCTCCCTGGTCTCTCCGCAACGTGTGTCCAAATGGCTCCTCTGGGATGTGAAAAGCAACCAGTATATTTGAGCTAATCCATCACAAACGTGAACCAGCATGCCCTGCCAAGGTGAAAGCTCTGATGGAAACAGCATAGCACTTCAGTATTTTTATGTCCTGTCTGGTACCGTGGGAAGATCAGCAGTGACCTCAAGTTGGCATGCATTAAAAACAAAACACTTAACATGCACTCAGAGCAGCTAGCATTAAGAATTTACAACAGACAGAATTGTGGTAATCTGCAAACCAGTCTCCTGAGGGCGTCTTTGAGAAGGAACATTCAACCCTAAATTAACATACTAAACACCACCGCTTTATTAAGGAAGCAGGGCTGTTTAATAATGAACGCTGATGTCTAAGATCTGTGTACCGTACAAGTGTCATTTACAGCACTGATGTACACGGAAGGCTCACTTAGACACTCTCCTGCCGACACCACGCCACTCTGGACATACTCCAGAAGCAAGGCACTCCCCCAGCTTTCCCAATGCCAGGGATATTTCAGCCTCTTGAGAACCAGGCCCCGGCATGGCCTACCGGTCACTGGAACGCAATGAGAAAGAGCCAGACGAGGCCAGTCCTGAGACAGATGGGAGTTATGCACAGGAATGGGCTACAGTCCTGGCAGCCCTTGAAGAAGAGCACTGAGCCTAGCTCCAAGCAGGATGCTATAATTTCACATCGCTAGCGTGCATGTATGGAGAGAAAGTGGGAGGGGGAGGGGAGGAAAGAAAAGACCGTCTGCTAACTCCTGCTCAGCACTTCAGTCCCATTTAAAAAAATCCCTGCAGCAGCCCATCGCTTGGCAAAGGAAGTGAAGATCAATATATGGATCTCTTGTGGGCCCCAATAGCTATATTGGCAGGTACATAAAGTCAGCAACACATTTAACTGGCTCCAACAGATTCTTTAAGTGCTTAAATAGTTGCACACAAAGATACAGACAGGAACCCTTTTACACATTCACAGGAGAGGCTGCAGAAGGGGACAACAGTGCAGCTCTTGAGGAACAAAATGCAGCTCAGCTTTATGGTGAGGTGATTCTGGACTAGCCATTTACTACTGACCTCCCCTGGAGGAATGAGACACGCAAACACACTGCTCAGCAACCAGCCAGCAGTAAGCAGATGCTCCTCTGCTCACAGAGCTGTAGACAAGGAAGATCCAACACTCGATCATTTTCAGCGGGAACTTAGTTTTATTTTAAACGGAATCAAGCTGCTTTCTCAGAAGAATCTCTCTGTTGAGCCTACACACACTCCATTTCAGTAGCCTCATGTCAGTGGCCAGTAAGTGGGATGTATCCAAGGGGGGTCTCTCAGACAATGAGGACATACTCAGGGTTGTTAACAGTACTTACCAGAATGCTGCAAACTTCTCCTGTCTCGGGGAGCAGTGGTAAAAGGTTCTAAATTCCTGGGGCTTCGTGTGCTCTCACACTTTGCACCTTTCAAGAACTCCTAAAAACCTACCTTCACTAATACCTCAGACCTGCACTGACAGCAGTTTATAATATGCAAGATTAGATATATGGGAGCTAACATTTCCACAGAAAAATGAATGGAGAAGTTCTTACATGTTAGACCCGAGTGCTCAACCATTCTACCTGAGAGACAGAAATGGCCTTTGTCTGAAGACAGAAATAAAATAAATACATTCAGCCAGCCGGGATTGAAGCTCAAGGGTACGTCTAGACTACACATGCCTCTGCCGACGGGCATGTAAAATAGGCTACCCGACATAGTCAATGAAGCGGGGATTTAAATGTTCCCGGCATCATTAAAATAAAAACGGCCGCCGCGTGTGCCGGCTCAGCTGATCATCGGCACAGCACGGCAGTCAAGACGCGGATCCGTCAACAGGGAGCGCCTTTGTCGACCGCTCCTTTATGCCTCATGGAACGAGGTTTACAGGAGCAGTTGACAAAGGCTTCCCCTGTCGACTGATCCGGTCTTGACTTGCGTGCTGTGCCGATGATCAGCTGAGCCATTTTTTTTTTAAATGACGCCGGGGATATTTAAATCCCCACTTCATTGACTATGTCAGGTAGCCTCTTTTACATGCCCCTGTCGGCAGAGGCATGTGGTCTAGACATACCCCAAGTGTTCCGAAGACACAGCAGAAAGCCACAGAGAATGCCTGCTAATAGTTTCAGAAGCCTAAAGGCAAACCAACCTGGCCTTACCTGTGGACATAAAAAATGGAATGCGAAATTTCCCGCTCAGCACCCTTGCCCGCAGATTTTGCAGCGTACTCCCATCAAAGGGCAGAGCACCACAGACCAGCACATACAGGACCACGCCAAGACTCTGCATTCAAAACAAAGAGCACACATTAGCACCACCACCAAGAACACCAGGGACTCTGCAGACTGTGGGGAACAGCAGCAGGTGTACTTTTTGGGAAAAGGCAAACCCAGTGAGGATATGGCCAGGGTTTGGCATCCCCAAACTGACCCTAACAACCTCCCAAAGATGTGTGTTCAAATTAGAAGTCTGCTCTTAGGACTCAAAGACAAAGGCTGCAATAACCCTAAAATCCTAGCCCTCTATCACCACTACAGGAGACTAAGTAACGTTCATCCTCAGTGTAAATCCACTGGATCAACAGTTACAGAGTTTGTTAACTCTGGTGTGTTGTCATTCTAGTATGGCTCTGTGGCAACTTAAGTCCACATAGAATGCGGAGAGCTTAACGCACAGCACACTTCTCACTAGAGCCCTGTGCGAACATAAAATCTGCATCCATATCCACAAATACGAGGTGTGGTTATTTACAGCCACATCCGCAATGCCGATACCCGCCCATAGAGAGCGGATATCCGTGGATTTGCAGGGCACAGAAAAGGAAAATGGAGCAATGGCAGGAACCATAGCTCCACACTAGAATGACAACAAACCCCATGCCCAGTTTCAGACCAAGATTGTAAGGCTGCTATAGTCCTGCTTTTGCAGAGCTGTTACCAAATAGCTAATGCCTGTAAAGGAGACTTTCAAACTACTTCATAGGTATAGAATAAGGAGGCAACTGCTAACATTTTTAGTTTGGGCCTTTTGTCTTCATTGTACCCCTTTCAGTGCTCTGTTCTGAGAGATACAATCTTTACTTGCTACAAATAACTATACCAGGTCAAACCATGTACCCATGAGAAGTTGCCTATTCCACTTGTTAAGTATTACAGGAATCTAATTCTTTCACGACCAAATCAAAATGTACATGTATTTCTATACAACTCCTGAATTATAAAGTACAGTGCTATAAAACAAGAAGCATGCAATTTAACAGCTGGAATAAAATGTTACATTTCTTTGAACATGACTATTTCCTACAAGAAATGAATTCAGTGCTCTGGAAGCAAAGCCACATGTAACTGAGTTTTGATACAAGATCAAAGCAAAACACAGATCTGTTCACCGCATACCCAAATGTCAACTTTCGGCCCGTCGTACTCCTTCCCTTCAAAGAGTTCAGGGGCCGCATAGGGAGGACTCCCACACCAGGTTTTAAGCAGCTGGCCAGGTGTGAAGATGTTACTAAACCCAAAATCTGAAAGAGTAAGGAGAGAATTGGTTAGAGGAATACGTGACCCATTCCAAGGACTGTAAGCATCACGTGATGTTTCTGAAACCAAATAGCTGAGAGATACCATCCAGGGAAGTCGTGCAATCCCACAATGTCTGACTGCCATTTGGACCCAAGACAAAGAAAACGTGAGAGAAAGAGCTGCACGTTATCTGTGCATCATAGTGCAGCTGACCCAACCAGCACGTTTGCAGCTTCATCTCCTTTCTAACAAGCAATAGAGGTAGAATACTGAAAATAGCATAAAATATACACACTAAGTATTTAACCTCTTTAAAAATGCCAGGAACCTAGCACTGTTAGAACTGCATCAGAATCTGCAAATACAGTCATCTCACTTATTGCGTCCAATTCTTACAAAAGGTGTTTTTCTTCCATTTATCAGCGACGCGTATCAGCTCTTACAGAAGAGACACGTTCTAGCAATTAGGCTCAGCACTGGGATTTTAATTTACATTCAAAAGATTCCACGTGAAGATCCTGCATCAGTTTCTAGCCTCCATCCTCCCAGCTGTCAATTAAAAAAAAAAAAATCTCATAATCACGATCAGAGCAGGTGTTCCAGCTAGAGCTGCTGAAACCAAGATATCAAGTAGATACAGAGTAAAGCAGAGAGGATGGAAAAACTGGGTGTTTCCAATTGCCAGAAAGTACGTGGATTCTTTTCTGGCAAACAACGGATGGAGCCCCAGTTACAGAGAACAACTTCGCAGTCTGATCCAGCCATTCAGCAACAGCACACGGTAAACCCTGAAACTCGAGTCAAGAGCAAAGTCTTTGTAAGCAAACTGTGACCAGCCATCTTGTCATTCAAACAGCATTTGCACTTGGTATGCTCCCGTGTGCCATCCGAATCCCAAAGGTGGTTCTGGGAGACGCCTGCACACATGCACGTGTGGAGAAAGGGATGGAGTTTAGGAGACAAAACTCTGTATTGCAGCCATACACCACTGCTTCAGCTGCCGGACAGTAAGGATTCCCGCCCTTCCCCGCTGCACCAGCCAAAAGAGTTTTGCCCACAACATGGCCATCATTAGCCTTTCTTCCCTTTTTCTTCCCAGGCAAGGAAAAGAAAACCATGTAGCAGGATGCCGCCTACATGCCACGTGAACAGGAGTGCTACCAAAGCGGCCACACTGCCAACTGCTTTGCTAGTAATGCCCTGCTTGTCATCCTAATAGAGAGTACAGACAGCAGGGCTGCATTGCTATTCCTGGGGAGGCCTGCTGCATTATGGTTGCTGCTGTAGTATGTCCCACCACGCACACAGTACGGTTCAAGACCACGAACTGCTGCAAAAAACAGCAAACAGACTAATATAAGAAACATGCAAATTAAATTTCGAGCCCATCACTTGCCAATTCCTTGGATTTTCCACCATGCTGGAAACCAAATAAATTACTCTAGACTGGCAAGCACAATAATGTTCAGCCCAAAGGGGCTGATTCCCAGAAACAGCACGCAGCTGGGAGTTTCTCTAATCCACCTCTGCAAGCCTTTGAAGTGTGCTCTCATGCTTACAGTGGGATGTTTGGCAAGTCACTGAATTCTTACTGTCAACAAGCACTAACATCTACAAGTCTAAGTAGGCTGCACCTTTAACAACCAACCATTAGGATTGCCAGATGTTTTAACCAAAAATACCAAACACCCCCACCCCCCAAATAAAAACACCGGGAAAAAATTCTGTTGAGGAAAAGTAAGGGGGAGACTAAAAGTTGTTGGGGAGAGGGAAGAAAAAGACCCCAACAACAGTTGTTAAGCAATAAAAAAAAATCAGCTTGGCCCCTTTAAGAGGCTTTTTTGCTGACGGCCATCTTGTTTTTCTGTTCCAGCCACAAGACAAGCCCCAGTGGAACCAGGTAATGGGGGGGGGGGGGGGGGGGGAAGAGACCGGTGGGGCGTCCAGGGGCCGGGCCAAGTTGCTGAGCGTGTCGTAGGGTTGCCAGTTGTCCAGTCTTTTCACCTCCTGGCAGGGAAAAAAACCCCCAGAAATATCGGACATTGTAGGTGTCCGGTATTTTCTGATTTTTTTTTAAACCGGATAGGAGGTGACAATACCGGACACCTGGCAACTCTACCAACCATGAGCAATCAAGCTTTCATGAAAGTTCTTCCTCCACTGAAGAGGCATGTGCTGCCACTTCGGCAGCTAGTTGTCATGCTTTGGGTTTTGATTGCTACCGTTCTGCAGGAGGGCAAAGTGTTCCGAAGAGCTTTAGAGCATGCTTGGTGTTTCTAGCATCATGAATTCACCATTCAGCTCACTGTTCCAACCGTGTGAATTCACAGCGCCTGCCTGGCTGCACGATAAGCTGGTTTTGACATGCCACACAGTTCCTTGAGACAACAGATGGGCGTGTCAGGGATTCATGGGAACCTAGGCTAGAAAGCCACTTCCTCTTAGGTCAGAGATTGTTCGGCCAGGCCACAGTCCAGTGACTAAGGAGAATCAGAGTGTGGGGAAGGGGGAGGTGAGAGAGACAGGGAGGGGATTAGGAAATGAAAGAGCAAGCCAGGCCACAAAAACATAGCTTCTGTCTCCGAGCGCTGAAGGCTGAACTTAAACAAGCTCCTCCTCACCCCAACGGCTACCATCACCACCACAAGCTGCAGCAGCCTCGATGGCGAGTAACCAGAACTGCAACCGAGTCCAAGCCGCAAACGTTTAGGAAAAGCATCATGACTGGGATTGTGCAAAGGTCTGTGAGAGACCAACTCTAAGGCCTGTGGGTCTAGGGACAATCCCAGCCTACATGCACAGCATGCACGTTGCTATGTGACACATACAGGCTACTGGCATGTACAAGAGAGACTGGCTGCACATGTGAGTGGCAGGTGGTTGCAGAACTCAATGATGCTCAGGCACAAACAACGGGTATGAACATCTCAGGGTATCAGCTGTTTCAGGACTTCACCCAGCCCTGATGGCAGATTCTAAATGCCTGCACATACCTGCTCACAGTCCATTTTAATATTTTTTTCCCAAGAGAAGCTCTAGCCCTCATTTAACACTTGAATAATCCATGTCTAGCAGTACCTTTAGGAAGCTTTAAATAGCTCTGGTCCTAGCTGAACACCTAAGCAAATATTGTAGAAACAGTGATCTTGTCAACGTCTACCAAGAACAGAGTCCTGGGCACAAATGTAACTGGGGCTAAAACAGCTCCTTGCTTCAACAGCGTGATCACAGAGCTCATGGTTGGTCGCTTTCACCACTACTCGACCCGAACCAACGACAAACAGAAGAAACGCCTGCCGACTCTGGACTCAGACACCGACAGCCAGCACAGCGTACGACCACAGGTGTTCAAGTTGCATTGTGGCTGGGCTTCAGACGGGAAAATAACTCACTTTGAAGAACTTCCTCTTTGTACTGCATTTCAGAGCCCACAATGATTCATGCCTTTCAGTTTTCCAGTGAACTAGAATCAGATGGCTCCCTTTGATAAGTCGTCCTGCAGAACGCCTGGAAATAGTTTTCCAGAACCCACCTGTGCTTAATGAACTGAGGTCAAGCGTGGGGAAGAAACAGTTTTCTCAAAGCTCTGAGCAAGGAGTATTTTGTTTTTAAAAGCAAAACTGTGCTTTTTAAACAAACCGACATACTTACGGTCTATGAGCACTGCCGTAGCTTATGGAAAAATACCTGGTTGCCTACAGCTCCACCTACTAGAGTGCATTGAGGACTCTGTGCACAAACAGAAGAAAGAGGAAACCTCTACAGAGCACTCTTACAACTAGTTAGGACTGAATGTAGTCACAGCAGCTGGGAGAAGGGGTCTTAGGAAAGTCAGTTTTACTATTTTAATCAGTTACAAGTTGTTAACTAACTAGGGTTGCTAGATGGTTTCACCAAAAATAGCAGACCCAGGGGGAAAAAAAGTACCCGGAAAATGCTGGGGGGGGGGGGGGGGAGAGCACCAGGCAGCTGAAATGCAGTTGTGGCCCCTTTAATTGCCTGGCCCCACCCCCACCACGTGTCCGTCAGCAGCCGCGTCGGAAAAAGCAGAAAATACCTATGTCTGGTATTTTCTCAATTTCTTTGCCAGACAGAAGGCGCAAATACCAGACTGTCCAGTACAATGCCGGACACCTGGCAACCCTATAACTAAACCCAGTGGTTTTCAAACAACAGGTCGTGACCCAGTACTGGTTGTGGACTGTCAGGCGCTGGCTCTCGCTGCTGCAGGGGGATCAGGTGACTGGTGGGGGGAGAGTGCACAGGGCTCCATGCACTGCCTCTGTCCTAAGCACAAGCTCTGCTCTCTCATTGGAGAGGCAGGAAGCTGCGTTAGCACCCTCATTGCACAGCTGACCAGGAGCTGCTCAAGGTAAGCCCCTCCTGCCATAGCCCTGCCACACTCAAAACCGGAGCCCCCTCCTGCTCCCCAAAGCTCAGGCTTAGCCCCACTCTGGAGCCCATACTCTGTCAAACTATGTTACGCTGGCAGAGCAGTGGAAGCCCTGCAAGAGGCTTGGAGGAGAAACCCCAAGACAGACTCATTGGGTATATTCTAGCTCTGTTTCTTTCCTTAAAGAGCTAGAACTAGAAGGGAACCTAACATCTGTACAATTACTGGCTCTTGCCTTAGAAAGTAGAAGAGGTTGAGGATGCATTCTTGTTAAGGGAAGGCCTTAGAGGAGATCCTCTTCTGAAAGTGGCACCCAGGAAGCCCTGGTGTTTATCAAGCATCGCAACCCCTGGGTAAATTTTCTGATTGCAAGCAAAGAGAAGTACGTTGCCAAAAAACTACTGACTCTTGTTCTTTGGGAAGGTAAACTGAAGAAAAGCCCTCCGTGGGACGAGGACAGCTAGGCAGCAAGGCAAAATTAACATTTGCAGGCATAAGGAAGTGCTTTCTGTTCACCTGTAGTGAGAACAGCAACTCTGCCAACTTCCACTCATTGCTCCTGCATTTTACTTACTGGCAATTACTGAACAGCACTGCAGTTATCAATATTGAACCATAAAAAGAACACTGAAAGCCACACACGAAAGCCCATTACAGAGCAGTAGCAGCTCACTGGGAAGTTCATGCTGGCTGGAACTGGGGAGTTTCCCATGTCCCTCCAATGGTGATTTGCAAGTTCCTGTCAAACTGCAGAAGCTGGAGGCTGCTTTGCATATGATGCCAGAGATCAGACAATATTAACCGTCTCACAGCAAGCTGCTTCCCACGGAGCTGCGCATGGAGTTTAAAAGGAACTACACAAAACATCACCCCTGGGCTTCCTTTTTAGTGTGTGTAGTATGACAGGCTGCGTAGCCTGGTGCTCAGAGCAAGGTACTGGGAAACAGGGCTTTGGGATTCTATTGCCTGCTCTGCCACTGACTCGGAGTCCCTGGGTAAGTCACTTCAGGTTTCTATGCCCAGCGCCCAGACTGTGAAACGAAGAAAGAAGAGATCTGCCACATGGGGGCTTGCAAAGCCCTTTCAATCTCCCAGCTGAGGGGAGCTACAAAAGCAGTATCACCCGCCACGGCGGGAAGAGGCTTTCAATTCAGAGAGTGTTGAAAGCAGGATTCTGCTCGTCTTTCACTTGGTGAGCACAGTTCTACGTATCTCTCAAGTATTCATTCTGGGGGGTCCCGCATGAAAGAAAATCAGCTGCTACCAGTTTTTGTTCTTGACATAATGGAATCGCTGGTGTCAAATTATAATTGATGGAGTCTGGGGACCAAACTAAATACTTCGAAAACCCAGTACTGTAAATCAGCTTCTCCAGGCTGTTCTTCAAATCACTCCCAAGTCTTCCTGCCAAGTAAAACAACACTACCACATGGGTGGGAACTATCTTCCAGAGACCATTCTGGGAGCAGAGACTGGGAATGAGAAGAGTTTCCAACTTCCTTACGTTGAAAAAAAAAAAGTTTCCACAATTTTCAAACATTCACATAACTTGTCAGCATGTTCATATGGACATTTCTTCAGGGAATCCAGCCACAATTCAGATGCTGCCAAAGTTATTTCTGAAGAGCTTTTTAAAAAGAATTATAACACAGGAATTTTTCCCACTCATCATAAAAGAGAGGGCCTAAAATTCATCATAAGTGTATTTGCATAGGGCAGACATCAGAATATTCATTAGCATAAATAATGCTATGATTTTGTCACACATTTGTAGTTAATTCCTCGTGCACATGTGTCCATGCGTAAAAACCAATAGTCATGGAAAAACCACCACCTGGAGGGTGTTGGCACATGACCCCCACTCCTGCAAACGCACCTCTGGCTCCCTGCTCCAAGCATTGTGACCTATGCAGATTTGGGTTGTTCACCTGTCCATCTGCCTCAGTTTACCACTTCCATGCCACATGCTCTAAGAATATCTTAGAGCTAAACGGCAATAACCAAATAGACTAGGAACAACATATTTGTAAAGAAAGTTAAATGCCACTGCCAGACTTGTGACCAAAACATTGCAATTTAAACCTAGAAAACATCCATCTCGAGATGCTGGCTCACTAAGGAGTTCCTAAGCTTGGCGAATCAGGTCAGTATTGAAACTGCTCCCAGGCTGAGCAGTTCTGTGCCAAGCTGTGCCTGAAGCAAGTTTTAGTCAAGTTATAAATCCTTTAAAATGGGTTCTACAATTAAAATGCTGACAAACCTTTCGCTATTTGAGCCCTCCTGGGTGCTACAATGTGGATATTCACCTAAGTATTGAAAAGGAAAATGCACACACATTATCAAGGGGAAAAAGAAAGACAGGGAGGCAGAGAAAGGAATCATTCACATCGGGCATCAGTCGTAGGAGCAGCTGTGAGCATTACACACCTGCCACTGGGCTGGGAGAGAAAGATGAAGCTGAGGCACTCTCCATGGAAGCACATTTATCTGGGCAACATGGAGCTGAGCTCTTCCCCAAGTGCTTTGGCATTTGCTGCGATCCATGCTTCAATGCATTTAAACGGATCACTAGCCATCCCAAAGGGAATCCTGTATGGAGCAGTGGCCAAAGGGATACAAGACCTGCTTTTGTTTTGAGCAAATATTAACCATTCTTATGTGTCGAAATGATATTAAGGACTACCTGGCATATCCTGACCCAAGGCAGCTCGCTCTCTGGAAGCATCCCCGTGGAGCTGGACAGATCAGACACATTTTCAAACGGAGAAGCAATACAGACATGAGGGTCTGAGCGGCAACAGTTTGGAAAGTGCCTGAAACGTGGGCTTTGTGGGAAGGCTAGTTGAAAAATATCCATCCATTCCACCAGGCCTCCCTGGCGCATGCTAGGACACTATCTCTGTGCAACAAGCCCCTCCTGGAAATGTGCACAAGGCCTTGCTGGATCATCCTCAGCCTTCCGCTCCATTCGTGGTGTGTCACGAAGTGAGGTGCTGCTGTGGTGAGTCGCACTCCCACACAAAGAGTGCAATTGAGCAGACTCTCTTGGCCTTCCCTTGCCTCTCTACCCCTAAACTTCGTCACCTTTATCCTGCCACACTCCGTGCCTCTGACTCACCCTGCACCACCCTACACCGACGGCAGGGCTGCTGCTTCTCGTTCTCTCGCCCACTGGAATGGGGCTGGAACACCACAGTACCAGGACTGCCTGCAGAGTAGCAGCCCAGCCTTCAGCAGCAAGAAGGGGGGCGAACATTCCAGAATTTGCCATTTGCTGGCTCTCAGCCACACAGAAACCTTAAGTTTCCTTCAACTGAACTGTGCGTCCTTCCTTCTGAGTCGCGTGAACGGCGAGTGCCTCCGTTTCTGAGCTAACGGCAGCGGTCTTCCTGCCCCCCGCCAGGCCCCGCTCACCTGCTATCTTGATGTTAAGGTTCGCATCCAGCAGCAGATTCTCTGCCTTCAGGTCTCTGTGAACTATGTTACAACAGTGACAGAAGTGGACAGCAGCTACAATCTGCTTGAACTTTCGCCGAGCTTCCTTCTCAGCCATCCGTCCATGGGCTACCAGGTGATCTGCAGGGGACCAAGAACAGAACATGTGGTTATTGGGATCTGGGGTGCTGCTAACAAGAGATGCAGAGGGAGAAAAACAAAACCATATTTCACTGGGACAATCTCCCTCCATGAGACTAGAGCTTGTACTTATTTGAATGAGCGCTTAGGAGCGTGCTCAAACTCACTCTGAGGACAGAAGAGTATTTTCCAGTTACAGTGGACATGTTTGTCATAGGGACTGATGATACTCAGAACTAGAAACTCATTCCGGCACTAAAACACTCACATTCATCAGAGATTAAGACGCCATCCAGCAAGGGGTCGGGCCTAGTTCGGGGTCCTCCTGACTCAATGGGTGCAAGATTGGGAGTTGGTAGGAAAAGGCTAATACATGGTTTCACTAGGACAGTTACGTTGTCTGCAAGTCAAGAGAAGTGTCCTAAGACTGGAGGCTGGTCTGCTCTGAAAGAATAAATGTTCTCAGCTGTGCAAGCATGAAGCCTCCTGCAGAAAGCGCAATCCAATCTCTGCTAGAGACCAGGATACCATCCAATGTGTGTGGGTGTGGGGGTGTCCCTCATCCTGCGTTCTTAATGCAGGAGCCAGCTCTGTCCCTGGGGCAGCCTATGTTGGTTGTCCAGCCACTCCCAGGGTGGGTGTTATGAACCCACCAACCCATGCTCTGCAGGTGAATGCCCTATATCCTCCAAAGCCCACCTCACTTTCTATGGGTCTCTTATCCTGCCTTCCTAATGCAGGAGCCAGCTCCATCCCTGGCTGGAGGGGAAGGTGGGACTCAAGCCCCTAACCCTGTGCTCTCCAGGTGAATGCCTATCCCCTAAGCCACTCCAGAGCCCCCCCCCCCCCCCCACATGGTGTCCCTTATCCTGCCTTCCTAATACGGGAGCCAGCTGGGTGTGGGTGGGAGGGAGGAGGCGACAGGCATCTCCCTTCAAAACCATCTGGTCCTGGCCAGCATCAGAAGCATGACCCTGAACTAGATGGCCCTTAGGAATTGCCAGACTGGATATTTTATCAACAGGATTCTTGTGACTAACCCCTGCAACACAAAGGAAGAATAGGAGTACAACTCCATAATGTACGCCCAGATTTATTTCATTTTTGCAACACTTCCTGAAGTGAGGAACATTTCAAAATGTGTATCCAGGAATTTGACACCCTGTGCCTTAATGCCTTGCTCAAATTTCTGGGGGCTTGCTGTTTTAATAAGTGACATTCACATTTTTATAGATCTTCCCAAGAGTCAGGGAGTGGGACTTTCTGCATAAGTAATTCTCATTGCAAAAGTGACTCCCTCTGTAGGCCTGTGCCTTGGGAACCTGTCCCAGAGGGGAGGAGATGCTGGTTTGAATCCTTTCTCTTAATAGGCAGCAGGTTTAGAATGAACAAAAGGTAGTACTTCTTCCCGTGTAACACAGTCAACCTGTGGAACTTCTTGCCAGAGGAAGTTGTGAAGACCAGGACTAACAGGGTTCAAAAAAGAGCTAGATCAATTCATGGAGGATAGGTCTTTTAATGCTAGAATGGGCAGGAATGGTGTCCCTAGCCTTTGTTTGTGAGAAGCTGGGAATGGGCAACAGGGGTGGATGTCACGTTATTGGATTCTAAAGATCACTGTTGCACCCCCGGGGGGGCGGGTGCTTGCCCCAAAAGTCTGTACAAAGGGGGTCATGTGAGATGTTAAATGAAAGCTTATGTTCTACCGATTCTGTAGATGCTATTCATGTACTTGTACAGTATCTGTATGTGGAGTTAGAGATATATACTCGGTGTTGATGCTGGAAAATTCTCTGTCTGAGGCACAGCAATGGGCAAAGAATGCTCAGCCAGTGACTCTGCTAATTAGCAACGCTCCAGGGACAATGAATCTCTAGGTGCCAATACACACCTAAGGAATGTGACTGATACCTGCAAACCAGCCAGGGCAGAATGGCTGCCAGCATGTGAAACAGAGATAGGTCACTTGACCATATGACCTGCTCCGGCCAGGAGGATGCCAGGAGAGGTATACAAGTGCCGTGTGGCACCCTCCATATTGTCTTGAGTTCAGCTCCTGACCCCAGATGCAGACTTGCAGGGAACAATGAGCCGGAAAGAACCGTGGACCCATCCTGAAATAGGATTACACCAGACACTTAGGATAGCAGTTTACAACATCTCTGCTGCGGGCCTGCATTGAGAACTTGGTGATTCGATGCATGTCATGTATTCTCCTTAACCTCACTCTCAGGCTTTTCTTTCTGTTAGTAATAAACCTTAAGATTTTAGATTCTAAAGGATTGGCCCAGCGTGATCTTATGGGTAAGATCCAGAGTGTAAATTGACTGGGATCTGTGGCTCGTTTCTTGGGTCTGGAAGAACCCGTTCGGGGGAGGTGAGACTGGGTTCTAGAACCCCTCACTGTGTGCAGGCCCAGGGCTGACTGGGGCACAGGAAGAGCTGGGGTGTCAGAGGGGTTTTGCTCAGAAGGCTTCTGGCTGGCCAGACTGGCAGCTGAAGCATTCGGTGGGACTGGTTTGTGACCTGTTTGGAAGGTCTCCAGTCTGGGGCTGCAAGGAGCCCTGAGTTTTGAGCAATTCGCCCTGAATGGATGCCCTCAACTGTGCCCAGCCCCAGCCCGGTCCGTCACAGTGGGATCACTTGGTTCCCTATTCTGTTTATTCCCTCGGAGGCACTGGGCATTGGACGCTGTCGGCAGACAGGACACTGGGCCAGATGGACCTTTGGTCTGACCCATATGGCTATTCTTATGTTCCAAGTCAGGTAAATATGGTTTCTGGAGAAAGTCTGTGTATTTAGACATTTTGTTAAAACATAACCTTGATTATTTTTTAAACAAGAACTTCATTTAAATCTAACTCCTGCTGAAACTGGGCTTCTTCTTGGGAACGTCCTGTCCCAGTACCAACCCAATTTGATCCTACTTTACTGATAAGATCAGAATGGGAGATGCCATGACTGCAAGCCAGGCTAAAATCAATGTAAATTTTAAAGCCTTTACAACAAGGATAAAGCTATGAAGAGGCAGGATCCCCCCCAGCCAGAATAGTTTTGGAAAGAGCATTTCAACTGACAGAAATACAAACCCAAAGCCACAGGCCTACCCAAGTATCCTGATGCTTCTCTTCAAGTGTGAGCAGCAGGAGGAAAGGTGGACACAAAACTATCCAGGGCAAGCATCTCTCAAGAACCTGAAAGATTTCCTGGAAGCTGCGCCAGGCAGAGGAGCATTCAAAATCTACCTCTCCTATTTTATTACAGCAGCAGTTCTCAGTCTGTGACCCATGCATCATTCAGCAGCCACAGAGCACTTGGGAACAGCCTGAACAATTGACAGGTCCCAGTATGCTGGCTCCACTTCCCGGCTTCTATCTTCTACTATGGGCATCCCATGCTCATCTACGTAGCTGAGGAGACAGAGAGGGGAAAAGAGCCAGAGCCACCATCAGAACGATTCGAAACAACTAGGCAGTTTCCTAACATTCCTTTGCTCTGCACAGAACCTCACTAGGCGTTGCATGATTTGCAAATGGGGTCGGAGGAGTTTCCCACAAGACTGTTCAGATGGGGACCATGCTATGTAAAAGCATGAGGAATCCTGGTTTAAGGCGCACTAAGCAAATATCCCATTACTGACAAGTTGCCATGTTTCCCTTACAAATGGGAAGAACAACTCCATCCACAGCTCTCTACCACTATCCTATCTTGGGCCCGTTCTCAATCTACAATAGATCTCATCAGAAGCAACTACACCAGGGCTCGTCACACAGCAGCCCGCGTCTGGCCCGTTGGAGCTTTAACCCAGCGCTTGCGCTTTACTGCCTGTTCCACTGGAGAGCGGCATTGAAGGCTTGCACAACGACACTGACACCAGACTTTGAGCCACTGTTCAGAAGCTGCCTTGTTCACATGAATCAAAGAGGGCATGGAAAGGAGGTTTAATGACTGTAATACATTGCTATGATGATTATGCTATATGATTTATAATAGCAACGAAGGGTTTGAAGCTTTACTTCCACTAAAATGTATCTTTATTAAATGAAGTTTATTTCAATAGTAGTTTTAGAGAGTTCAACTGACTAACACCACCATTGCTTAATTATGGTTTCCTTTGAAGCTAAAACAGTTTGAATATATTTTGGTTATTGCCATGGTTAAATGGAGAAACACTGATGATTCAACCAACCTAATTACAGATCATAAAGAAGTCAGCAATAAACACAAAAATTACCAAAGTTCCAAGTAGTGCAGTACACTACTAAATTCTGGCTAACACACAATCTGTGTTCATACAAGAGCAAGGCGGTATAGTAAAAATCAACTAAGCTCAATAATGTCATTTTTAACAGCGGATTGTACAACAGAATTATTTTAATAGTTTTGATTTTGAAAAAAAAAGTGCTGTCCCTGTTTGAACATGATCTGTTAATTTCAGGAGCATTTATGGCCTGCCATACAAAGTCCATGCCCAGATGCAGCCCTAAGACTAAAAAGTTCGCCCACCCCAGGACTACACAATAGTGCATCTATTTCCTGTGTTTCAGAGATCCTCATCCAATTTAAAAAACTGAAAGACCACTGCCTGAGCCATGGGAAAGCTACTGTAAATGAATCATGCTAAGTGCACATGGAATTCATAGCACCTTTGGAAAACAAAGTGATGCCTCAAATTCCGAGGCATTTGAAACATTCATTTGTTAGCTGGACTTCAGCTTTAAGTTGTAATCTTTTTTGGGTCAAAGCAATAAGAAAATTAAGGATGCGCCTATTCGTTTTCATCTCCTCCAAGTTAATTACACAGCTCCACTATGGCTCACAGTGCTAAGTAAAAATCAAGTTATGGAAGAAGCACCAAAAAAATCCCAAAATTACTTTTTCTTCTTACTCCTGTCTCTATGTACTTCAGCGAACACACAAACACTAAGGCTTAGGAGTTCAGAAAGAAAGTGTGATAGGCTACTGGAATGCTCTTCAACCATGGGCACTCATGAGACCAGGAAGCCAGAATCACACAATCTTTGAAGACAGAGAGAAGGCATTGAGCCCTTGACGCTTTATTAATGTTCACTGAAAAGAAACGCAACAAAAGAAGCCTCAACATCACATTCTCCCATATTTCGAGAGGCCAGTTATTTTAAATGGGCTGCTGATGTGACCTCAAAAAGCCCCAAGCCCAAGTCCTGAATGCTTCAATATATTTTACTCAGAAACCACATTAATTAGAGAGCTTGGAAGAGATGTCCATTCTGGCGAATAAAAACAAAACACTTTTGAAGGTTTCCTATCAGGTGGCTGCTTTGCCAAACCACCCATTAATTAAAATACCAGAGACATAATTGTCTTGCAATAAATACTAATTACAAAAATACATCAAAGCACTTCTGCTTGCTTCTGATGGAGAGCAATTCATTTCTTTGGGGGCTGATTTCTAACCCAGTTGCACAGAGTCTGATTAATTTCTCTCCAAAAACGTTCCAATTAAGTTTTTATTTATTCCCACAGCCATTTATATAGTCAGCACATCTGCAGTGAGTCTTGGAACAGGCTACGTCCCCTTGTTATAAGGTAACCCTTCAAACATTTCCAACCAAGTGCACTGCCTATTACCACAAGTAGTCCCAACAGATCCCGTTAAGCATTATGCCTTACAGTAGGTTCTTTACTCATGTGAGTTGTCGCACTGAACCATTTGTCAATGTAAACACTCCTACAGATTTCAACAGGCAATGGATCATGTCCCAAGCAAATCACATCACTCACGTGCTTCCGTCTTCGCAGGATTGGGAATATTGTTTGCACATGTAGTAAACACACCCAATAATGCAAAACTCCAGATTCTGAACACTGAAAATCCACATGTGATTTTAAACAAGGTCAAGCATTTCCACCACAGGCAAGAAATCAAACGGACTATTCAATAAGGAATACTTCTGGAAGGTTCCCATGAGCATATTATGCTCTATCCAGATTCAAATACAAATAAGGATGAACACATAAGAACAGAAACTGTATTTGGGTCCCTGTTACAATCACATTTCACAACTTAAAAAGCAACTGCCATTTCAGGACTTGCATTGGTACTGATTTCAGCTCTTCTAATCAGGTTCTGAGACATGTAATCCATTTTAACTAGTTCAGCCAGGTAACACCACTTATAAACAGACTGCAGGAATGACATGACTTGTAATCGGAGACCACAGTTAGATTGTTAATACAAGCAAATTTTGGGATGGAGTTCGGGATTGCTGTCTCCTACCACCACATGCGCGTGGGACAACGGTCATTTTTACTGCTGGTTTTTCAGCTTGCTAGAGCATCATTTGTCAAAACTCTACCCTAACATTCATATTTAGGCGTTTTGGTTTAATGAACTCCAGAGTTTGATTCTCAAATGCAACTCTCCCAGACCAGTTTGCACTCAGCACTGTCTCTTCTTTCAGAATGGACTGCTTAGTTATACTGCAAAAATTCCTTTAAACTTAGATGAGAAATCTGACTGCTAATGAAGACAGAGTGGAGGCCCCTCCCTGCACTTTGCACATAGGCAGTGCGTTTGCAGAAATGTTGACATTTCTATACAGGCAGAGGATAAAAACACTGACGCTTCAAAATACTCCACATAGCACTGAAGCAAGCTGCATTCTGAAATTAACCATTACCAGCTTCATCTGCAGAACATCTCTTAGGCAAGGCAGGTCGCAGACGGCCTGATTGTTGAACTGGGGGCCAGGCCATCTCCGTAGAAATGCATCAAACCCAGAAGCACGGGCCCTTACTTCCGAGTCCCAGGCATTCCATATTGTCCTCAAATGTCTTCTCAACAGAAAGCCATGCACACAATGCCACAGCGGTTTCTTTTGTAAGAGGACCGGTCACTGCCCTCCCTAGATCTAATATCAGCAGATCAATCCTGCTCCAACTGACTTCAGTGGAAGCATGATCAGGCCCAAAGGGAAAAGACAAAAGCCACAGGACTAGGACTCAGCAGACTCCATTGCTAGTTCAACATTGCACTCCTTGTGCCTGGCCTAGGCAAGTGGCTTCCCCAGCTGCAAAACGAGGCTAGTACTGATCTATCACGTATCCTCCAAGTGAAACCAAAATAACACCTGTAGGATACTTGGAGACCCTGCAAAAGGTCTCAGAGACAGATCTTGTAGCCAAGCCCCTTTCCGAGTGCACAGTGCATTTAAACACGTGACCATCTTTGCTAGTATTCTGAAAGGTGAATGCCCTGCCCTTCTAGCCTGCACGCGCTCACTGAACTCTGGCTGCATTTCGGAAGGTTAGGAATGGTTTTAACTGAGCCCCTTTAGATAGCCGTGTGTGGGATTCCATGTCACACAAGAATCTAAACACTGCCTCCTACAAGAACTGCAGGTCTGTCAGCACTCAAGCACCTGGATTCCTTCTGTTTTGGGGATGTGCCGCAAACAGCTACGTAAGCCGAGTCTTAATAGCTCCCTTCTGCTGGAAGCTCCGTCTGCACATTGGTTACCGTGAGTGAAGACAGTTCCTCTTCCTGCCCTTTTGCTTGTGAGGGCGCTAAACTCTCTGGCTGAAAGGGGGGTTGGGCTCGCTGCATTTTTGCAGCCAGTTTGCTCACTTTGCAACTGACACAAAAGATACCCTCTTGATTGTGCTACTAGAGCTGCTAACTCAGGTGTATTTCAGTTGCTTCCATTTCCTAGGACACTCCACTAACTTTCAATCGATATGTAAGAAAACCTTTTGCTCACCTTTTTAGCCTAATTGCAGCAATGAGTGTCTTGGATGAATAGCTCTGAAGAGGCGAACCAAGATAGGATGGATTTCGGCACAGCGGAGCACATGCAGATTTACCCAGCACTGTCTGGGTCCTTCAGGGCTGGGGGTTAGCGGGGGAGGAGGGATGGAATGTTGCAGGACTCAGGGCATGGCCTTGAGCATGTGGGGTGTGCAAGAGTTAGGGATAGGGGACGAGGAGGGGCTCAGGACACTGGGGAATGGTCACCAGTACATCAGCATTTGGGTTTTTTTAGCAAGAATTACTAGTTAGGTTTGCATCATAAACTACTGTAACTATTACTTTTATCTTCTGTGTATTAACTACTATTATCTTAATCCAACTAACTTTGTAAGTACAATTTTATATTTATGAAATAACAGACTCTTGACTGGGGAAAATGCAATGCATTAGACTATAAACCCCAGAATTATATGATCCCTTTTCTGTTCCCAGCCTCTGTAAGCCCAGAGTTTGGAAGATAAATTCTTAGGCTGCTTAGTTACATGTCAGGCACTCTTATGGTGCAATTTCTGTTTACTGCTGGGTGTTCCAGCTTAAATAATGAATTCTTTGATCCAACGTGTTGGCTTCTTGACTGAGCATGCATCCTTTGTGTCTTAAAGTCCCCCCTCTGACAACTTCTCTGTTCTTGTCCCGTTGCCTTGTATACATTATAATACCATCTGGGCGCTGGATTTACTGTGCTTAGCGTTTTCTCTCTCTGCTACAGCTCACTTCCTCTTCGTTTTTTGTCTAGTTCCTTTTCATTACAATTTACCTTTTATTGCAGCTTATTTCCTTCACATTTTGATCTGGCTCCCCACCGCCCTCATCCCTTCTTTTCTGATGCCCCCCAGACAACTGGCCTTCCCCCCAAACCCAAGCAGCCTTCCTCCAGACTCTACCAGCCCTTCCCACTACTGTGCTGCCTGGTTGCAGCCGCGCTGGTGGGAGGGGGAGTGGGAAGGCACTCTGCCCCCTACTCTCTGCCCATGATTTTTTCTACTCTCCAGCCAGGCTCAAGCTCACCAGGCCCCGCTGCCCAGAAACCCTTGGAGTTCCCCAGGCACCCCTTGCCCCACTCAGAGCCGCTCTTTCGGGGTTTTGAAAGAGGGAAAATCATTCTAAACAATCAGCGGCTGCTTCTGAGCAACCAACTTGTGCTGCTCCCATTGTGTGCTTGGCCCAACAGCCTCCTGTCCAGGCGGGACAGTCACTAGCACTGGTGAACTTATTGAAGATGCTCAGAATCCCCCCGCGACAGCCCTGGTCACGGTTCTGTGCGCCGCCTGCCAGCTCATTCCAAGAAGAGAGCGGCGTGCATCACTCAACAGTCACTTCTGGGTGGCTTGACGTACACAGACAGGCTCAGGTTTGCCAGGGCAAACCCAGAGAACTGACGCTTAAACATTACTGCCCTCCCTGTACCCAGCAGCTCTCTCCCTCCCTGGCTGTCAGTCCCTTGTCCCTTGCAGTGCGTGTCTCAGGCTAAATGGACATCTTGCCTCTGGCCAAGGCAGCTCTGCATTCATCAGACTGGAGGAGAATGGGTTCTTGGCTAATAAGCAACCACGGCCCTAGAGTTTCCATTTTTTCTTTAATTCCATATTTCGCAATCTCATTCATTTCTTATATGATTTCTCAACTCACAGTATTCAATTTGTCATAATGACCAGTTAGAAACAAAATGTCCTCAAACAGATGTAGCTAGTTCCAGCCATGTGATCACTCTGAAAGAGTGTAGCTGTCTGGATCAGAAAACCCTTTTTAGAGGGGGGGAAAAAACAGTTGCAAAAATGTTTTTCATAAAACACCGTAGAAGAGTAATCACCATTCATGGAACTAAATCCTATTAACGGGAACAGAGGCTCTGAAGACTAATTCACTGATAATTGCAAAGTTAGATAGTCCCAAGGTATTTCACCATATCATCCACCCATCTTACTTCAATAAATAAGATAAATGAGGCCAGGAGACTTAGGTTTTTGTTCTGATTCTGCTGATGAAATACTGAGACACAAGGGAATGCCAGGTCTGTCTGTATGCCTCAGTTTCTCGATTTGCAGAGTGGGGATAATGATACTGCCCCAACTTTAGGAAGCGCTTTGGAGATCTACTACTGGCAAACCCAACACAAGAGCTAGGTATTGTTATTATTAACTATTATTCAAAGAAAATAATCTTGTGAATTATTTTACACTAATCTCATAGCTATGTTTTTGTAACAGAGTCAGAGGTTTGTTTTGTTAACATCAATGAGTAAATAGCTGAAATGGAAACGTCCGCTAAGCCTATTTTGGGGTTGACGTCTCAGATAAAGGGATGTTGCTAAGACAGGTGAAACAAAAATGTAACCTACCACTAAGAGGTTCATTTATTTGTTTACATGGTTGAACTGTCACCTCGTGTGCATACAGACCACATACAGGGCACAAACACAATGATGTGCTCTGCAGTGCTTTGACCCTACAACAAGCCACTAACCGCTCTCCATTATTCCCACTCACTGTTGTGCCTGGCGGATGTTAGTCTTGAAATGATTTAGCACATCAATCTCAGATGAGTCATAGACCTCATTTACATGCATAGTTTCTCAGCACAGACTGAGCCTAGCTAATGAAAACTCAGGTAGACATGACTGGGGATAGCCAGGACTACAGCTCAGAAGAGCAAATAAGGGGACAAAAAAGCTAAGCTTTTATTTTTGACATGCTTGAGTCCGGGCACCCTTTGCAGCTGCATACCCACTTTCCCAGTTCACGTATTGCATCCATTGCTCACTTTGTGTAAAAAGTTACATTTTAATAACTACTGAAAGACTTAATCGCTGCAATTTGCTGTACACACAGATATTCCTACAATATGTAGAAAAGTATAGTACAATACCTCACATATTAGACAACAGAACGGATGCTTATATAGAGCAAGTTTCTTGTCCTTGAAGTTTTCTGAACACAGAACATTAAGGTTGCACTCCCCTCCCGCTTATTTGGTTGTTCAGTGCAACAGTTTCGCTTTAAAAATTAGTGCATATGGACATAATGGTCAAAGAACATCACACAAGCAACGAAAAAACTCTAACGTGAACATTTAATACGGAGATCTCCCTGATGCTCCATAACTCGGTAAATAAGGTGATTCTTGATGAGGCTGTTCCATGAATGCACATTTGACCCTGCTGTGATTTTTGCCATTTTACGTGCATGGAAAAATGTTCTAGTCAGATGATGCAGGAAGGGAAGTGCAGCTTTTGAAATCAATGTAGGATGCAGCCCATTCCAAGCCTGCTTGCCCACATGTTCTGGCTGCATTACCAATGGAAATTAAAAGTCACCTTAAACACTGAATAAGTGAAAGCCTTCCCCTTCTCCCAAAACACCTTGGTCTTTTTTTTATAGTAGCTGCACTGCACATGAATAACAGGGAGTCATCACTACAGCTGTGAGAAGGAAGATTACTCCAAAGCAGTTGCCAGGAAAACCAGTGTCTCCAGCAAAAGGCATACACTTGAAAGAAAGGAAATCTGGTAAGCAAATTTTTGCCTGCAAAAAGATTTCTCTTACGCCTTCTGGTTTGCAGCCTCAGCATTACCCAAAGCATAGAGCATAAATGGAGGGGAAGACAGCCCGAAGCACAGCTAGATTGTTTCTCTTGGCAAATGAAGATGTGAAATTCTCTTCAGTGTTGTAGATGCTAATGATTGTGCAAGGAAAGATTATTTTCTTCTGGTTTGGTTCCCCTGTCTTCCCAATAATTGTTTCCCATGTTAGAACAAAGTTTCACTTGCTACTCCAGAAACTTTGCTGGGATTTTGGCTTCACTCTCTTTGATATAAAGTTTAGAATTAATGAACCTTGTGTGAAGTCTGAAAACTGCCAGAGCGTGCTAGAGAGAGCGGAAATGGACAGCTCCGTTTTAGGACATAAGTAACAGATAACAACTGGATTGAGGGTACAATATGGGGCAATGTACTATAAATTAAAAATTCTAATGAACCAAATTTACTAGCGCAAAATATTTCAGAAAGCAATTAGATTTTGCTTTCCATTCATAACACAGAACTATTTTTGTAGCCAACAGAATTCATTCCAATGCTTGCATGTGAGCTTGCTAGTATGTAGAGAAATAATTGCATTAGCTCTGTCAAATTCAACCTAGGAGAGAGGGAGGAAGAGATATTTCACCTCTTCGCAGCGACCTGCAGAAAAGCAAAAGTTTTCCACTGTGCATGCATGAAGAATGCACACATTACTGCTTCTTTACTGTAGCCATCACCACCCTACACAAAGAATACGCTGAACTTCACAAGTTTGCAGAATTACAGGGCATCCAACACTCCCTGATAAATAGCATCTTATGTTTCCAGCAGGGGTTCTCAACCTTTTCCAAATCATGCCCCACCTTCACATTTTTTGTTTTGTAAACTTGGAGTTTGCCACCTGCCCTAATTATAGTGAGAAGAATACTGCCACCTAGCGTTGCTAATGCATTTGTACAGTGGAGACCAGACAGACTGCCTATATCAAAATGTAAGACAAGTGGTACTATATAAAAACACACCCTTTATCTGTCACTCAGTCTCCACCCTACTCACTCAAGTTTGTTCTAGCCACCTGTCCATCATAAATGAGCAGGCAAGCTCTGCCCCTTCCCTAAGGCATGACCTGCCCCCCCATTTGAAAATTTCTGGCTTAGCGAGACAGCAGAAGGCTCAGCTGGGAACCGTTAGGTTTTCAGTGGACAATCTACACTTGTTAATTATCAGTTACAACTTGTTTAGTACTTACGTGTCCCTTCCTTACAAAAGCAGGAATCAAAGAAGCAGTGGGAGATAACTGGAAAAGCAATGGACGTAGTTTCTGCCATTAATATTTACTGTGTAATTAGCTATAACTACAAAGGCATTGAGAAAATGTCACTACATTAGATTTCTCTATATTATTTATTTTTCATGATGCTTTTTAGGCTACCAGAATGGTTACCAACAATTTATTCTCCAAGCCCCTGGTTATGTATCCACAGATTTTTGGCTTGCTTTCTCCAAAGGAGCTAGTATTGTCGAGACGAGTGGTCCCCAAACTCACCAACCTGTGAATACCTGTCACAAAAATGTCAAATCATGTACCCCTACCTAAAAATCAATATTTCCAGGGATTTTCTCCCTTACCTGAGCATAAACTATAAAAGCTGTGATCTTGGAAACAAAAAATGTGTTTTCATGATACTTATTATCTCTCTCTATATATATAAAAAAAGATTTTTCCTGCCAGGCGACAGAATGACATCATCACATCATCAGCGTCAACAGGCTTGCTCAGCGAAGTGAAAGAGAGAGGAGTAGGCAAGTGTAGCAAGCAAAGGGCGCAGACTGGTACTCATCTATTTATTAATTATGATTATTAATCATTACATTACGAAAATGGCAATACTCTTCCAAGATTTCGCTTGACATGCTTGATAACCAATGCATGTAAAGCCATATTTTATATAATCATTATATTTTCTATTCTTCATTACTGACTTTCCAAGACCATCACGATCATTAGACTTAGATTTTCCATACTTTGGACTTGATGAAACACTAGATGATGTCAAACATTCATCTTCTTTTCATCACACTTTCCATTTTCAGCCACTTGTCCATTACTGGATGGACAAAAATTCATATAAAAACAACACATGGAGAACACTAACAAATGAACAAATTAGTAAACAAGAAGAATCACGTTTCACTAGAGCAAAGTAGCATGCCACAGAACAACTGAGCATCAACTATCTGAGTGATGTTACCACTGCCACACTGGCTACAAGGACCTTAATTTCAGTTTGGTAAGCAAACACTTTTTCTTCAATCATTACAAATTGTTTTCCTCCAAGAACCCCTTATGAACCCTTTCATGAACCCCTGACCACAGTTTGGGAATCACTTGTCTAGATGAGAGTTAGAGCAGAGGACCACAAGCAGACCTCTGTCTCAGTCAACAACTCAAGGCCACAGAGTAATGTATTCAATATCAGCTCCCTCATCTGTAAGCAGCAAGTAATACTTGCCTGCATGCAAGGGGTCCTATGGATTTGGATATCCTTGAATAACAAGAGAACAGACGCTTTAAGTATTTTTACTTGCTGCTGAGATCTGAACATCTGCCTTCGCTCTCCAACAAACAAAAGAATAGCAAGGAAGCTGCGTAGACACAGCAGATATTGCTTACCATACATTATAGCCCTTCTCTGTAAGATAGGAGTTGCCACATGAGAATTTTCTAGGGATCCAGATAAAACAACCACCACTCAGGATACAATGAGAAGGGAACTGTATGGCAGTTACATTTCAGCTCCATAGAGGTGCTTTTGAGCTGAACAACTTGGAATTTTGCCACAATGACTTTGCTGTGAATTAGTGAACCTCTGATTCACTGTTACACCCTATTGTGGTCACTGTTGGTGAGCCTCTTTGTCCTGTTACGTCCTATTACGTCATCCAGCCAAATGAGAGCCTCTACTTATTTGCATGGAAAACGTGAATTCTGACATTAAGGAAGATACAATAATCTCAGTATAAACTGAACAGGAACAAATCAGAGAAGATTAACGAAACAGAGAATTCATGTAGCAGATGTGTCTCTAGGTTTCACTCCATACTCAGCTCAGAACAATATTACTCAGAACTGAGTTTTAACAAAGCTATTAGTGTGATTTTAGGATCTATCTTCCTGACCAAACTGGACAAGGATTTTTCCTGAGCCTTGTACTAACTCAACTGTGCTAAAGACCAACCTTGCAAAATACAGACTCAGTTATCTGGGGCAAAGAACTTTGACATGCGAGTAAAATACCATCAGATGTTTCATTAGTTGTCATTTTAAAAAACAATTTTTTTGCTGAGGCAGTTATATAATATAGCTTTCAGACAAATAAAACCTGTTTATACTGGTCAAGAAAACCCAACTAAAACCTTGTCAGCAAAACATGGTGTTTTAAAAAGGATGCCTGTAGACTCTAGATTGCAGGGATAACACTCTATAAAAATATCAAAATGCAGAGAAATCATATGATTTTTAAGGATAAAAGACTGTAGCACTGCAAGACAGCCTGCCAGTTTAGATGTCACTAACATCAAACAGCAACACTGCAGCTGCAGCCAAGAATCTCACATCACCTACTGACAAGCTGTAAAGTTTTTAGCCACTCTTTCCAAGGCAGTTCTGAAAACCACTACACAACACATTTTATCCCAAGTGTTAGATGAAGCAAAATGGCCCTGCCTCTAAGAATGAAGATTCCCCCCTCCCCCCCATGTCTCCAAAACATGGCGATTATGCCCTTTTAGATGGCATGGCTTCCTATAAGTTACATGATTTTTTTTTCATTCCTTTGTCAATGCAAGTTTTCAGGGCTGAAGGACAGGAGATACGAGGCAGCTATTTTCAGTTTTCTGTAGTTGACCAAGCAGATTATCTGATTAAATAATGTAATAAATGTACTTACCAAATATTTCCCCTCCGCTAGCATACTCTGTCACCAGATAAATCATCCTCTCCGTCTCCATAACCTGGACACACAAGGATACAAAGTGACAGCTAAAGACACTGCCCAGTGCAAAAGGAAATGAAGCTAATTGCAATTTTCTTTTGTGACTTGTAACTTTGACACAAGCTGCTTTCAGCAAAAAATGTTTAAAAAGTGGATTGCAAAGCTTTAGAGAGCAATGATGGGGCAAGGGAGGGGAAAGCATCATTTTATCAAAGGGGATATTTTAAAGGCCATTTAAAATCTTCTACATCTCACCCCCAAAATACTCCCTCGCTAGTCTCCACTTGTTTTGAGAACCTCAAAGACTTCTCTGGGCTCCCACAGCTGAAAGTTCACCTTACATATTAATCATTCATCGCTCTGAAACACTAAAATAATTAGGGACACTTCTCTAAAGGAGAGACTAGCTGCAGAATTAGCAAGTGACTTTCAAATGACTCAAGATTTATCAATCATAAAAGCCTTCACTTCGCTTTGCTCTAGGGAGCCTTCACATCTAAGGGAGAAGATAATGCCAATCTTTATAAAAGCCTTTCAAGGCACTGGGTGAACACAGTGCTCTCCAACAAATGAAGGCCAGTTACAGTATTAAGACCAGTTCTCCCATTTTTAGTAAGCCAATTAAATGCCAAAATTAGTTCCTGGGAAAGGCGGATAGTGCCACTACAAAGCTGGTTTGCTCTAACAGCGATCGAATAGCAGACCAGGCCTCAGTAAGTTTCTCTATGGACCCCTCATGGTAACATCACCCCAGCTGACGAGAGCTGGCAGAGATAGCTACCCTGACTAAACCAACACAAGCGGAGAATGCAGAAAGGGATCTCCACTTAATTAAGAGGCACAGCCCCAAAATGACATGTTTTAAGCCAGAGCAATTTCTTGATCTCTTACTATCGACACTAAGCGTGTTAGTACTAAAGAGAAGACTGCAAATAGAAATGTTCTTTTACCTATTCGTGCTCTGGACTCAAAACACGCACCCAACTGTGGCACACCCCAATGTAGAGTAGGCAGAGCAGGGCCACAGAGCAAAGTGGCTGAAGCCCTTTGCTCCTTCCCATGAGAGACGGGACAATGGACCCTTAAGAGGAGGGATGTGTAAAAGAAGAGAACAAAGCACCCTGGAGCCACTGCTGCCCTTTTAGGCCTGGGGATAGATAGTCAGGAAGGAAAGTGGCTGGACAAGTAGCTCTTTGCTCAGGATGAGAAGACGAGGTGCCACTGTTGGGAGGGAATGGATCTTCCAGTGGGAAGCTTCAAAGCATGCCCATGATATGTATGCATAGGGGAGTCCGCATAGGTAAACTGGTGGATGTAGGGAAAAGCAAGAGATTAAGGGGATACATTATAAAGTAATTTGTTCCAGTTTCCCTCTTCTTCCATCCACTTCCCCAGGGAGCCTCAGACAGAACTTCAGTGTTCATGCATTTGCGCCAAGCAGTGGGGAGACCCTGGGGAAGTGGGAGGAAGGAGAGGCTATAAGGATGTGAAGGGACAGAGGGAGCATTGCACTCAAAGCATTGTAACGAGAGCCACAGGGTGAGATTTTTAAGAGCGTGTGACTGATTCAAGGGTACAATCCCTGGGAGTTGCCATGGAACCTGTACCGATGTGCCATGGCTACGCTTGTGGTCCCGTTCCCCAGGATCAGAAAGAGTAGAGAGAGAAGCCCAGTGGAAACAGTTAGCCTAAGAAAGGCTGAAAGCCGCATTTCCAAAGTTTACGAAATAGGAAATTGGCTGACAGTGCACAATTATCTACAATACATTGAGCTTTTACTGTTTTAAACGTCTCCAGCCCCCTAAAAGCTAATAAATGAGCGTATTAGAGACAAGCCCTTAGATTCAGAATGTGCCGTCCAATGCTACTCAATTGTCATGTGATATGGCTTACAGTTGCCAGTTAATCGTCACTCCACCTATGTGCAAAAGAAACACTGGGGTGTTTTTTTACGACTTCCTGTAGCCAGGCAAACCTGGTTTCTCACATTTTTTCAGGTACTGGACACACCTTCTCTTCTTGCATTTATTGGCTGAGAGTGTTACAAACCCTAAGAAATGTGCCTTTCAAATTCTCTAATGAAGGGCTGTGGAGGAAAAGCTTTAATGACCAGAGGCTTTGATTTCCCTGGCTTCAGGTTGTGCAGGTGTTTTATAATAACGAGTAGTCCAATCGTACATCACTTCAAAGCTCAGAATAAAATTTCTGTAGAAAGCACCCCTCGAATAGCCAGCTGAAACACCACACAGAGGATGCTCTGTTCTAACACCGGTGGAGCTGAGACACGGCTGCCGTCTCTCGATATTCTCTCTGGGGTTTTATATTGCATAAGCTAGGAAGACAAGCGCTTTTGGCTCAAAAAACCATTACAGGCACCAGCTCTTCCAGAGAGGATACTGTCTCTGCATTGTTACCCCGCAGAACTCTTCAAATGACTGTCACAGGCCCCTCACTCACAGCTCTCTGGCCAAGGTATCAAGTCATTAACCTTTTCCACCCAAGAGTCTCTGTTTTACTCCCGCTGAGTCTCGAATGCCACTGATTGCAGCGAGACGTGAGCTAGAAGCAGCTTTGCCACAAGAAGACAGCAGCTGTTCTGAGGGGAGGGCAATCTCTACGAAAGCTCAGGGTGCCCTCTCTTCTTGGCAAACATACAGAGCCTCATTAAATTACAGGGGAAACAAACCCCTAAATATTGCAACTGACACCTAAAATGTTCAATGCTCCCAGCCAGCAGAGTCAAGTAGCTACAGTCATCATAGCAGACTTTCAGTTCTAAAGCATCTCTGGCAATCCAGTCTCTTCTCAAGTTGAACTTAAAGCATACCCAGTCTGAGAAGCCAGCAGCATTTTGCCCACTTCATGATCCAGCCTTCGGGAATGGCAGACAGCTGAATGTGACAGAACAGTTTCATTGGCTCATGCAAAAGAGGTCACTGCTTTCCAATTTAACCTATTGGCTTTGAAGCGGGAACTAAAGGACTCCTGCACCAGTTAATTTTATTTCTGCATCTTCAGCTCAGCAGATTGTAGCTGAAAGACAGTTCCGCTGCAGACTGCCAACCAACAAGCAATGTTGGCAGGATACAGGGAAGGGAGATTTTTTTCCACTGTGTCACGAATTGCCACTCCAAGGAGATCGAGGACCCAAGCCTTTTAGAAGACATTTCAAGTTTCACCAAGGGCACAGTCCCCAATTCCTTCTCCTGTCACTTCTCAGATGCCCTCTTGCTTCTGGCTTCCACAAAGGGGCTGGATCCTTTGTGATGTCCCACCTCATCCGTTATCGAGAGTGGCAGTGTGTACAAACCCACACCACAGCACAGACCCATGGGGCTGCATCCCAAGGGGACCTTTCCCTGGTGCTTTTGTTTGCCAAGAAAAGCAAGCCAGAAAAGCTGGAGAAAAATCTGCAACAAAACACAGAAGTGACGCTACCACCGCTACTGTCCCTGATCACCTTCTGCTGAGGACAACACAGCTAATCTGAACTGGGAAATTGAAAGGTGCACAATAGCCGTAAACAAATGGAAACTGGCTGTCCTCAGAGGACAATTGATCTTCCGGTGAAACAGAGGACTGGCTACGGAAACACAAGGCTTTTGGGGAGCTTCTTTTTTTAAACCAAGTGATTTTGTAACAAAGATTGTTTCCTTATTTTACTCTTCTGAAAGTACAGGGTTATCCCTATGCATGCTAATGCTCCCCAGCCTACACCCATGGCACAGCCTGCACAGTGAGGCAAAAGCCCATCACACAATGCTCAGACCTGATATAATCTGATGATATGTGGGTGGCAGAGCATCTTCATAATCTGAACTTCTCTAAAAATCTTCTTGAGATTCTCTTCATCCAGCTGGGTCTTGTCAATGATCTTTATAGCAACCTGGCAAAGGAGAGAAAGAAAAGGGTCACTCACTCAGTCACTATTCAGAATAGTACTAACTTTTTGTATCATCAGCATCTAGGAGCCTTCATCAAGGACCAGGGCCCCCTGTTGCTCGGCACTGTGCACACAAAGAACAAATGCATAATCCTGATTCCAAAGCGCTCAGTTTTAAGAACTGTTTAGCTGATTCAGGGAAACCCTCCCACTTCAGTACAGATTGTGCACGATAAACATGCAGGAGCTGCATTTCATTGTTTGATCATCACTGAGGAAAAAACAAATGTACCCCACTGAAGTGTGCAATGCTGATCTCTACTTTTCATGTTTTCCCCTCTTCCGATAGTAACTGAACGCTCACCACAGCATCAGCAACTAGTCAGAAAAACAGCTTCCTGGAATCCTGGATTGAGTCCCCAGAAATTCCCAGCTGACATTTGTTCCATTTACAAGTCAAAAGATGGCTTCCAGCTTGTCGCCACCACATCTTAACCTGCAAACCGTGCTGCTTGTATATTCATTTTGTGCTGATGAAAGGTGCCCAGCTCCGCCTGAACACTGAAATCCCATTTGTCAACACAACAGGCAGCAACAGTGCAAGACAGACATTTCGCCAGTGCAACGTTCAGTCACTGCAGATCTGGACCAGCATCTTCACCAATCCCTGAGCCGTCATGGGGAGAAAAAAAGAACATTTCTGGTACCTATAAAAACTGGAAAAGCGACGAGGAGTCCTGTGGCACCTTATAGACTAACTGAAGTGTAGGAGCATAAGCTTTCGTGGGCAAAGACCCACTTCGTCAGATGCATCTGACAAAGTGGGTCTTTGCCCACGAAAGCTTATGCTCCTACACTTCAGTTAGTCTATAAGGTGCCACAGGACTCCTCGTCGCTTTTGCAGATTCAGACTAACACGGCTACCCCTCTGATATAAAAACTGGGTTCATTTTATCTGGAACCACAAACACCTAAAAAGCGTTAATCCCACTGTTACTACACTGTATCACTACAAGGCAAAGTGTAGTTTGTCGGGGAGCCCTATCTGGGCATTTCCATATCTTAGCACATTTAACTTCTTTGACACAGACCCTTAACAATGAATTTCCTGTGTTTATAATGCTTGGCTGGGGGACAAGTACAACATCTCTGCAATAGTTTTACCGTAACTTACTGTTATGTACTTCCAACCTTAACATAAAATTTTGCCCGGGAATAATAATTCAGATGGGAAGGCTCAATCTACACTCCCAAAAGTGTAAGTGTAAAGGCTCAATCTTTGCACCCCCAAAGAGCAGGGTTATTTTAATTCATTTTATGAAGGGCATGTCAGTATAGAAGTGGGAGAGGCTTCAAAGGGGTAGAAAGTCAGTGAGAGGAATCAACAAACTGTGTCAGCCTTGATCAAAGCAAAATTGAGAACAGATGAATGGCGAGGCCAAGCCAGGAAAACCTTCCCACCTACGGTAAAACACAGCCAAGAAGTTCAGTGGGACCAAAGAAAAAAAAATCCACTGGTACCTTCCAATGCCCATCATCAGAAACCATTGGAATAAAATATTAAATGGGGGGAAGGTAGGTAAAGGGGGTTTATTTGATTAAAAACTCAGCATCTGACAACTAAAAAAAAAAAGTCTTCCTTAATCTCAGTATTTTCCCTACAAAGATTTTTAATTCATGATCAACTGAAGCATCCATCACAAACCCAGAGAACAAAACTGACATCAGTGAAATTCACTTTGCTCTACATACGCGTAACACACCTTGGTGTTAGCCTCTTAGGTGAAATAAGCAGACAGGATCAGTCAGGACAGGACGGTTTGTACTGCAGTTAATTGTACAGGTATTGTACCTTTTCATGAAGCAAGCCACACCACCTGTCTGCGCCTATATAAAGGTATCAGTGCATCATATTCCAGAAGATGAAACTTCACCTATATCATCACCAGCACAATTTAAAGTATGTTGGTTGGAAATGGACACACAGGCTGCCCCATTCTTTGGCCTTATTCCAACTAGTCTGAATCCCCATTTTCTCAGTATAAGGCTGAGTTGCGCTACCATAGGTCACATGTCAGCTCCAGCCTAGGGATGTAATAGTGTAGTCGATTAACTGATAAGCAAAAGCTATAGACTGCATGAATTTCCCTCCCTCTCCCGCCAGCCAATACATTTTTTAGCAGGCTGGCCAGCAGCCCGGCTTAGTCCTGGCTTGCAACAGGTCCGGAACCAACCCCTGTTGCAGATCTGCATTTAAAGCATATTAGGAGTCATGTAGACAGGCAGCCCAGCTCAGTTCCGAATCACACTGAGTCCAGCAACTCAAACCACCCCGCCCCCAGACAGGAGCTGCTGCCGCTTTTTCAGAGGCAGCAGCGCGGGGTGACAGGCAACTGGTCCGCGAGGGGAGCTGGTTTTTAAACAGGCCCCCCCCCCCCACAGACAAGCTCCTGCCTGGTACCCTGCGCTGCTGCGTCTGATACAGAGGCAGTAGCACAGAGTGGCAGAGGGTTCCCTGGGAATGAGGCCGGAGTGCACTGCTGCTGGCCCCGCTCCTGGGGACTACAGAATAGTCAACTACATCGATGAGAATTCATGAAGTTAATCGACTATTCAATCAACCAATATTTAACAACGCAACTCCAGCCCTAGACACTGAGCTGTCTGATCAGCTCTGCATATAGACTGGGTCCTCGTTGTTATGAAACTGGCAAAGGCAATGTGAACGATCCATCAACTTCTAAAGGATAGACAGCGTTTCTGCTTAGATGGAGAAGGTTTAGTTTGCTACGAAACCATCTGTTTCATCTCATCCCTGGCTTTGTAATAGGTGCTCACTAAAAAGTTAAAAGCTATTTTTAAAGCAATGAAAAATGGGATTAGGTGAAAAACAAAGTCAATGTTTCAATGCTAAAGTAAGTGGTCTTCTGAGAAGTCCCAGGCTGGTCCTCGCGCACAAGTGCTTCTTCTCTTGAACTCCTTTCCACTTTTCTTATCCAGGAGTAATGTGTAGGCCTAGCACACAAGGCTCAAAGTTAAAATCAGACACAAGAGTCTGTTGTCTGAACCCAAAAATATACCCGTCACAAAACACGTGCCCTGTAGTCCTCCCAGGTTTTGCCTCTGGAAAACCTAAGACTATAGTGTCGGCTACACAAGTATGGTAGAAAACGAAAGTAGACAAGCACTTCAGGAAAAGGAACACTGCATTTCCCCAACTTCAAACTACTTTTTAAAAATACTGAACTACACTGGAAAAATTAAAAAGCTTTTTTAAAGTGTGCCAGTACAAGGACTGGGCTTTGATCAGATGAGAGCAACATATGTCCATCATACATGGAATCTGAAAGCATCTGGATAAAGACAGATGTCTGCTCTGCAAATTGTTGAGCAGCTGCGCAGTGCTATCATCCAAAGGAGAAAAACTAGCTCTTGCTGCACTGCTATCCACAAACCATGGCAGAGTACATGGGTAAGCAAAATGGAGTCTGCTCCCAAAGACAGAAAGGAATCCCACCGATGGAAACAAACTGATGTGTGCTGTGGGCATCCATGGAAACGCTGCAAGTCAAAACCCTCCGCAGCACAAAACCCCTCACTAAAAAAATAACCAGGATACTTGGCAATGCAAGAAAGACAGCTACAGAGAGTGAACAGTGATGAGAAAAATGAAGTCTATGATCTGGGGATCCACCCACAAATTTTCTTGTTTAGAACTGGCATTTTGCACCAGAAAAGAATCACAATACAACACATTCTGTGGGTGTGTTTCTTTGATTTGCTGTAGCGGTATTTCCAACAGTCAATGTCAAGGAAGGGTAGGTACCATAAGCCCACCACGCTGACGGAATGGCATGAAACATGCATCGTTATCCCTTTATAACGGCTTTCCCAAGGGCTGATTAAAAACACAGCCCAAAGCCATACAGCAGACCAAATGTCACTTTCTTTTGTAATACAGTAATGAACATTCTCTGCAGATTGCTTTTGGGCCAGAAGCTCATTCCTGGGATGATGGAGCTTCACAAAGCCCAATAAATTCCCTGCTGCCGCTTTGCTGGGAGGCTTCTAAACCAGGGAGTAGCAAGATACCAAGAGGCCACACACACTGGATTTCCTTTCACCATTTAATGGAACATTAAAAAAATCACAAAAAATGCTTGTTCAGGGGGATGTGATTACCCAACCACATTAAAACAATAAGAAAACGTGAACACGAGAAACTGGAAAGCCCAATTACATAACACTTTGCTTGCAGAAGAGTCAAGACTAAAACATTCGCTGAGACTAGGGCAAGCGTTTCATATACTGGGACATGCCATGGCACAAGATCTGAAAGACATACTCACTATTGGGAAGTAATCTGGGAAGCCAGACAACATTATGAGTTGCATATCCCTACCAAATGCTGCTATCAGTTGGGGAGAGCGGGGAAAGAGAGGAAGGGAGGGGAATGGATTGCAGACCTTTTCAAAATCTGCAGTAAGATTGTTCTAGGTCCCACGAGCACAGCTACACAAGATACATCAACTTGATGTGTTGAGAGAGAAAGCTCATCCTGGTCTCTTCCCCAAACAGCTACCGACCTACAAGAGGTCTGAATATTACCCCCTGGCTCCATAATTGCATGTGCACTGTGAGCTAGCAACCCAGCAGGATCACCCTACTGACTCTGTTCTAAAATCAAAAGTGCCCTGCGGCCAAATGCTGCTTTTGAAAGGGAAATGAATGTGATGAATGTGGGGGAAAGCTGAGGTGAAATGTAGAAACATGTTGCGAAGATGTTTCATAGTGACTTAGGATCTCTGACTCAGATTAAATAACTACTAGTTGAATAGCCACAGAGATTAGTGTGCATGAAATTTCACATCCATGTAGCACTACAGGCTACATGAGTTAAGGGCTTTACCCTGGCATTTGCACCTTGAATGCAAAACAGACTCATATTTCATGTGGAACTGAATGTTTCCATAGCAAACTGTAAACAGGCATGTAAACAGGAGGCTTAAAACACTAAGAACATGCCTAACTGAGGACATTTGCTACCTTGGAATTGGACACTTGCACTATCATGGGAAAAGCACTTTTCAAAAGAGAAATCACAGCCAGATGAAGAGGAGAATCCAAAATACCTCAGAACGGATCAGACTGTGAACTCCTCTAGTAGAAACACGACTACTGCTCAAATGAGCTATAGAGTGTCAACATAATCATCACAAAGAGAATAATAATTAGCAAAAATGTAACTTAACCAGACACCTAGATTTTCCCTACACCACCAGTTATGAAAGCTTATCCTCCACCAAGCTACTTTATGGTTCCATATGCAGGAGAACCTCAGAGGGTACGTCTAAGCTACATGCCTCTGTCGGCAGAGGCATGTAGATTTGTTTTTTTGGCAAAGGCAAATGAAGCCGCGATTTAAATGATCGCGGCTTCATTTACATTTACATGGCTGCCGCGCTGAGCCGACAAACAGCTGATCAGCTGTTTGTCGGCTCGCGCGCTAGTCTGGACGTTCCCCCTGTCGACATCAAAGTCCTTTGTCGGCAGCCCCGGTAAACCTCATTCCACGAGGAATAACGGGGCTGCCGACAAAGGGCTTTGATGTCGGCAGGGGAGCGTCCAGACTAGCGCGCGAGCCGACAAACAGCTGATCAGCTGTTTGTCGTCTCAGCATGGCAGCCATGTAAATGAAGCTGCAATCATTTAAATCGCGGCTTCATTTGCCTTTGCCTATGTGTCTAATCTACATGCCTCTGCCGACAGAGGCATGTAGTCTAGACACAGCCAGAGTTACAAACAGATTGGGAATGGGGGTGGTGTGTAACTCTGAAATGTTCATAACGCTGAACAAAAGGTTACAGTTGTTCTTTCGAAAGTGTACAGCTGAGCAGTGACTTAGTACAGCTTTGAGCTCCTCACTAAGAAGAAAAATGATGCTTCCTTTTTTAGTATTGTCACATAGTACTGTACTGTACTGGCTTTTTTGGTCATCTCTGCTGCTGCCTGATTGCGTACTTCCAGTTTCCAATGAGGCGTGTGGTTGACTGGTCAGTTTGTAATTCTGGTATTCGTAACCCTGAGGTTCTACTGTATTTGTGAAATAGAAATTTAATATGTGCATCTGTTCAAAGTTCCTCCAAGAAATAAAATGTACAGATTGTAGTTTTCTGCTTAAAATTATTACTGGTTAAACCCAGTCAGTTGTGTTGTAATTGCACCCACCACACCTCTACCCCCTCCAGTCTGAACTCCCACCACACCTTCCTAAAGGTTTGCCCGGCCGCTGTAGTTTCAGACTTCAGGAGGACAGGGAAGACAGCACAATACCCGCTGCCAATCACCTAGAACTGAGCTAGCCCGGGGGCCAGTCTGCTCCCTTCACACTGACAAGCCCAGGAGGTGGTCCTCTAGCTGCCCCCAGACGTGCCCTTGGTCTCTAGGGCAGTGTTTCCCAGGTGGGGTTCCACAAAGTGAAAATAAGGGTTCTGCGAGAAAATGCCATTACAATAACATTTCATGATTTAAAAAAAAATTATGTTATTTTTGTCTTTAAATACATGCAATTAAACTAAATGTTGATCTCATGACCTTGTTCAGCATTTGTTTATTACTACCCTTACTTATCTGTGCTCTGCCTTTTCAGCTCCAAACATTAGACTGTTATTAGGGGTTCCACAAAATTCTTTCAAGTTTAAAAGAGTTCCGTGGCCAAATAAAATTGGGAAACACTGCTGTAGGGCAACAGCTGGGGACTGTTGTGAGGACCTGTCCAGTACACCAAAAGGTTCGTGCACCTCAAACAAGGTTTGCGTTTGTTATTAAGTTGTGTAAGTCTCCCCTCCTGATTCAAGGCATAGCCCGGAAATCTGCACCGCAGCCTGACAGTCAGGGCACAGTGCTATTAAGGGACCATTCTGACTATCTGATAGACTCAGACGTTTTGAAGCTAGGGATTTTAAAGAATAAAAGAGTTAGTGCTTTAGCTACTGGAGCGCTGGGAAGCCCAGGTGGGGCAGGAGGTGTCTCTTGAGTAGGTTTTTTACCGTACACAACTCCACTATTTTTAAAAATACGAGGGGGCTGCGCCCCCTGCTCATCACGCTTGCCAACTTCCCCCTCTCTGGGGGCAAGGTGTCTGGCCAGAGGGGTGGGGACAGGAGCAGGCTGGGGACACAGGGTCTCAATGGAAGGCGTTGAGGTTGGGCTCAGATGGTGGAGGGGACCCGGCGTGGCCTGGAGGGAGGAGGGAAGGGTCAGGCTCGGATATGGAGGGGAGCTGATGCATTCTGGAGAAGGGGGTGAGGTCAGGTAGAGAGGAGATCTGGCATGACCTGGGGGAGAGCGGTCGGGTTCAGATGGTGCAGGGGACCCAGCCCTAGCAGCTCCTCCCCGGGGCACAGCCCCCCAGAGCCTGAAGCAGGAGCCACAGCAGCCGATGCCTGGAGGGGATGGCACCAAGGCTAGCCACAGCAAGCGGCTGAGGACAGAGGCAGAAGCAGGCAGCAGCAGCAGCATGAAGATGCAGATGACGTCTTGCCGGAAACATTTTTTTATATATAGACAGAGAGAAAACTGGAACTAATGCCCTTGAGTCAATGAACGCATCTACTACAGTAAACGTGGCAGACAATCCGTGGCAACCTGTCAGCAGATCCTGAGGTCTGAGGGTCTTAAGGAAATGGCAAGTCTCCCCCCCCAACCTCCTACGCACACAAGAATTCCAGCTCTGGTTTCAAAAGCCACTCCTGCTAGAAATGACAACATCCAAAAAACCAGTCTGGTGACTGGCATGAGAAGAGGCTGCCTGAAACCGAGGTAGAACTGACATAGGGTGAAATGGCAAAAATCAGGCCCCTTTCTCCACATCACAAAATGGAAGGGCACTAACAAGCTGTGATTAATGAGGTGACAAATTACTGCTGCCATATTCTAGGCTTGCAACATTCTTCAGAAGAGTAACATCCGTTGTGCAGCAAATATGCGAGCAGTGCAGATTTTCATTAGTTACACTCTTGATAAGCCTACAGCATGTGGTTAAGAGGACAGTGCTGAAAGGCAGACTGGAAAACTAAAGGAGTCACATGGGACTCAGAAAAATCTCACAATCACATTCTTTTCGCTGAGAGGATTTTCCCAGTAAGAACAAGCTTTTATAAAGCTTACCTCCCCCCACCCCACACACACACACACAAGGAGGGGAGGGAGAGAGGGACTTGTCAGATTGTGGCTACAAAGATGGCACTGTAGCAATCACAGGGTTAAAGGGATGGCACTATAAATGGGAATAGGTGGACTATTCCTGAGCAGCTTTAGGGAAATTGAATAAAGTCATGTTGCACAGTTAAGCTGGCGGACATTTCATGGCCCAATACAAGACAAATACAGTTAGTGCATGTTGGTCAGTGTCTCAAGCAAGAATAATTGAATTAGTATGCTGTCCTCTCTGACATCGTCTGACTGATTACATTAAGAATTTGGTCTGCCATGTTACATGACAGTACATAGAGATACGTACTTGGTACCCTGCTGCACTGCTATAGGGTTAATAAAAATGTATCAATCCCTAAAAATAACCGCAGGCAGTAAGGGGACACAGAAAAAAGCCAGCCAGAAGAGCTAAGCCATGTTGTTCCAGGATCCTAACGAGAAAAGGGTGAGCTAATCTCTCTGATTGGACCAACTTCTGTTGGCGAGATACGCTTTCAGATCAGAAGGACGGTCATTTAAATGTTTGTACTCAGTGTTTATACCAGTGGGAAAGCCCCTAACAGACTAACACATCCACCTTGAACAAGAGACTTACCACTTTCTAAATGAAGGTTCTCCACAAACACTTTGGGTACTAGTCTATGGGATCTTGGGAAAGTCTGAGGGAAGTTACCCTGCGTTGCAGACCCAGAGCATACAGAGCCTCCCTAGGAGTTTGCAAGAGGCAATGGGAGTTGAGTGGCCAAGGGAAATGTCCTGGTTACTATTCAGCATTAAAGCAAGAAAAGCCAAAGAGGAAGTCTTGGGGGTGGAAGTTGGAGGGGGGGGGGGGGGGGAGAGGAGAGCAATGGTTAGAGCATTTTCAAAGAAATAAAGGTGTTTTCCCCAAATTGGCATTTGCCAGCACCCTAATATTCTCCTTCCTCATTATAGATGACTCAGGTTTTCACCACAGTAAAACTAGCTCTGAGCACATCAACTAAGACGACTTCCTCCCAGGCCTACTCACAGGGAAACAACTGCAATCAGTGCTATGGAGTGAAGTGAACAATTCCTCCCTCAGAACAAGTCCCAACAAAAGCTACTCCCCCAAAAAAGGGGTGGGGAAGATTCTTTTTACAACTGCTGGGCCAGCGCCACACGATCTATCATGGCACCTTGGGCACACCAGAGGGTAGAAGGTAGCGATGCAGAGGGGAGCAAGGTCTCCTCTGAGTTCTGCACAGCCACTGAAAGTTCACACGGGAAGGAAGTGCTTCTCACCTACTGGAACCAGAGTTACACTGCCATGTCAAATGACAGCTATGGTACTGTAGCTCTGTAGGGGAGACATTTCCCTCAGCAACGGAAGGGGCTTTTCCACCACTTAAGGAATTCCGCCTCCTTCAGGCTTTCTGCCATCGATCTAGCTGCATCTATGCTGGGGGTTAGGAAGTCAAAATTTATTTTCCTAACGGGTGCCTGTTCACTTCATGAGCTCCACAATGAAATGCTCAAGTGGGTAGTTAATTGGCTTCTCTAATGGCAAATCTTCCTTACACAGATTTTTGGATAGTTAGCTTCCTTAGAAGGGTCACAAGAAAAATGTCAATCGATTGCACTGTTTTACATAAGGAATGTTTCAATCCTCATGAACCTACTTTCCCCAGTCATACCAATGCTGCTCAAATACCCCAGCACGGCACTGAACTTCACTCGAGTACAAACAGGCAACAGTCAAGCTTTCAAAAACTGCTGAAGTGACCTAGCAGCCTAACAGGACTTTGCTTAAGTGACTTAGGTAAGACTTTCAAAAAAAGGCTGCTTGTCCTAACAGTACGCAAAGGTTCGGCCTTCCTACAGATTACAGAATAAGACAGGGCAAGGGGCTGATTCAGCCAGAGAGAACCTAGAAAGATTGTCATCCTAAGCTTTTAAAATAACATTGACTGATCAAACCAAGAGTCTTTGCTCTGCCTCGTTGCTTTTTACCTCCCCACAATTCCATACATTTTAATTTTACGTGGCTTTTACTGGGACATGCTACGAGAGTGCACTAATGTTTCCAGGGGTTACCTGGGGTTATGTGTTGCGGGACAGAGGCATTACTTCTGTATATGAGATTAGCACAAATAAGTCTTAATCAGGGACTCTCATAAACACAGTACAGGATATAAACATTCCCTGACACAAAGCATGTATTATTTTGGATCATTCACAGAGGTTATGTGTGGGAAAGATGGAGGATAGGATATTTCAAGCATATTCTTGTTGGAACTAGTTGTGTGCAACACATGCCTCAATGCCTACTTAGCAAATCTATGGATATCTGCTTTATATCCATGGGGATCCATGGATATCTGAGGATATGGATATACAGTTTGTATCTAGAATCCTGCAAATCTGCAGATATCTGCTTTATATCCCTGGTTACCTGCATCCATGGATGTGGACATTCGCGGATCATTTCTGGAGATGTGGATACCAATTCTGTATCCACAAACAGTCTACTTCAGCTCAATCAATATTCCTAGTGGCTGTGAGGAAATTAGGCATGGGTTGGATCAATAGGAATGGTTAACTATCTCTCTATTCTTAGATGTGACCCTTCCAGAGCAAAATTAAGGTTCACAGGCTAGTCAATATGAGGAAGCCTACACTGCTGCTGCTTGTACTGCAAAATACCTACTCTGTGGAGACAGCACATCAGTTTCCATTGCTGGTAACCCCACATTCTTCACCTGCATTGAACTCCTATTTACTTTTCAGTGTACGATTAGCGTCAAAGACAAAACGAGCATCACAGACTCCTAGAACGGGAAAGGACCTCAAGAGGTCATCACGTCCAGTCCACTGCTCTCATGGCAGGACCAAGCACCAGCTAGATCATTTCTGACAGGTGTCTGTCTAACCTGCTCTCAAATATCCCCAATGATGGAGATTCCACAACCTCCCTAAGCAATTTATTCCAGTGCTTAGCCACCCTGACAGTTTGGAAGCTTTCCTAATTTCCTTGCTCCAATTTAGGGGCAATTCAGGTTTCACACTGCAAGAGAAAGGAACATTCATGGTGAAAGAGCCGCAAGTAGCAAAATTTCCACAATACTCCTTTACTTACCGGGGAAGGGAGGAAGGGAGAAAAATTCTCAGGAGCCCTCTACAGAGTGCTGAAAGCTGGCAAGCAAGCACCCACCCCCAGACCTTCTGTTACCATGTAAAGTATGTGGAGAGAATGAACGAACAAGACTAGATCAAGTTAAATGAAGTGTAAAATCAGACTACAATTTGAAGTGGAACAAACTCATAATCCAATTTCTTAAAGAGCGAAACACTAAAACAAAGTAAATCGGAACCATTAACAATTCCATTCTCAAAAGCTAATGAAGCTTGCAGGCTATAAAGCCAAGCCAGCTCACAGGATACATGCTGCTACCAATTAATACAATGTTCCTTTTGGTTTTAAAACATGTAAATATTTTCTTGCTCCCTTAAATCAAACTAGAATTTAACCTAGTAATTTGAAAAACAAAATTATTATATAGGAGAAAGTTTATTTAAGCACTACCTGGCAATTCAGTGAGGAAGATACCTCCTCAAACTGAGAATTGCACTTTGGGATGCTCTCCAGTTTTTTTATTCTAGCCTCCTATTAAGAGTGTGAGACTTTGCCATGCAAAAAGCATTGGATATGTCAACTGCAAAGCATTATCAAAGCAAAAAATAAACAAGGTTAGCAAGGCAGAGGCACTAACGTGCTAGATGGAGAAGGCCGGAAAAAGAGTTCCTTCCTCACTGATGTAGACATATCACTCACTGTGTTGAGCATGAAACCCTAATGGAGACAAGTCACATTTAGGACAAAACCAGGCACTCAGCATGTTCAATGCAAGTGTCATGGCAGCACACACAACCAAGGAGTGCTCATAAAGAGACTAGCCCTTGGGGCCACCAACCTAAAGCAGCAGCAGTTGTATAATATTCAGAAGTGCTTTAGCTCCAGTCATCCTCTGTTTGCATGACCTAAGGCAATCCAGCATGAGGAGCCCTTAGCTTCTGGGACCTTTCAAAGCCTTTGGGTCTTATAGCTGCCAGTCTTGCAGCCAGGGAATCTGTCTCTGTAGCGTTATCTCTTCCAACTTATGAAACTCAATCAGCCAAGGGCTTAAAATCCAAAGACTGATCCAGCAGGTCTCATTTTTCAGTGCACAGGTGACTTGACTGTGCAATACCAAGTGCTCTGCCATTGTGCTCACAAATAGCACAGAGCTCCGATAGTTCTAACTCAATTAAAGACTTAGCTACAGTAAGGCTTTAAAGGCTTAGCACGGTTTTTTTTAAAGAGACCCAGAATTTCCATTATGTATGTTTTAAGGTCTGAACTATCTGGTGAGACTTCGGTATGGTACAAGAACAGGTAAGGACTGGCAATGTGGCAGCAGTGGCACAGATCAGATAATAAGTAGTAATACAAAAACCCCCTCTCTCTCAAGCAAACCTAAGCAGTAGCAGGTAGCAGAGGAGACAGCCTTATGAAACAGCAGATGCCCAGGAACCAGTGAGTGTGTGGAAAAGGGAGCATAGTGTGCCAGGATAAGTAATAAGGAAGCACAGTACCTGAATACTGACAGAGGAAAATGGTGGGAACCTAACCACGATAACCCAAGAGGAAAACAGCTCCTCCTAGAAAAAAACTCAGATTGATTTTGAAATTGACAGAGTCAAGTTATCCACATGGTGCTAAAGAAATAGACAATAGTGAAATAAAAAGTGATGGTGCCACTTCAGATATTCCTCACTGACAAGTCACTTTGCAATCAAACACTGAACACTCTCTTCTTGGTATCTATCCATCCAGCCAGGAGATGAGCGTTGATCCCATGTGAGGATCTGCAAATTAGCAGTTAGAACACCTGGTCCTGTTGACTTTAAATGGGACAAGAATGAGACCTTATGTGCATATTAGTGGCTGTGTAACAAAGATTCATGATCTGGTGATGCAACAATGGTAATTCTTCAACTTCTAGAGAAAAGAAAACTAGCTTCTCTCTTGTTCTACCACTGTAGGCACCACAGACACCTTTGTTATGATTCACAAAAGCAGCATAGCATGACTTCCTACAAAGACAGTTACTGAAACACACTCTTTAGGCCTACCAACTTCATTTCAAAGAAAATTAAAAATACCAAGCAGCAAGTTGTTTTGCATCCCAAACATTTTCCTTTTCAAACAGCAGTCCTTGAGAATACTGGCTTTGACTAACTCTTTCTTTCTCCTTTTGAAGCTTCCCAAAACCACTGTCGTCATTACAAAGTAAAAAGCCAGAAAAATTAAAATTGCTCTTTCTTGACCGTGGTTTCCCAAAGTAGGTCAGGGCTGAATATCCTTATTGGGTTTTTCATCCTTTAAAACATAATGCAGTGTAGAGAACCAGCAGTGACACAGTAACAGAGGCAAAATGCTGCAATAAATTACAGAAGCGCACACAACTTGTACTTTTAAACAGCTCTCTCACTAAGATTGTTTGTGTTCCTAAAGTGCTGAAAAGACATCTCAGAAGGCAAACAAACCCAAGATCTGAGGGATTGTTTAATAATCAAAAACATAGCTGCTTGAAGAACAGAGCCAATTCACTATTCCAAACCCCCAAGCGTGGTCTGCTAATGCAGTTATGCTCAAATGGCTCTGTCTTTAAATGCCAGCTATCACTTTATATGCATGCATTAAAGACTAGTGGGATCTCTCCACTAGAAGACAAGGCTTACAACAAATTAAACCTTCCATTGCAATTCAGGCACAAAATATCTAATGACAGAGGAACAACAAAAAAAGGACCATTCGCTTTAAAAATTAGCCCATAGCAGATACACTGTAGGAGAAAGGCAGGCCAGAATATGAGCGTGACGAAAATAACCCGCTACGACTGCAAAGAGATGAGCTCATGAACCACTAATATTAAATGCTGAGTTAGGGCTAAACCCCCTTCCAGTAAAGGAAAGGGAAGAAATACGAAGTCAGGGGATTACGTACAAGCCTGTGACAGCAACTAACAGTGCAGGGCTGGAGACCTGGAAAGACATGCTCTTCTTTTCCCCCCACTATTCATGGGGAAAAGTCCCAGGAAACTAGCAAATGTTAATTCATAAGAAGTTAAAGAAATCATCTTTATTACTAGACACTTGCTTTCTAATGATAATTACAGTGATATTCCTCAAAACATGGGAACTTGCTAGGAAAAAATGTGACGCCTACCTGGAGGGCTATAGAGGTGCAAGTAAAACATTCTCATATTATGATCAGAAATATCCCATGTTAACATTCATAACAGGCACTCGTCTGCACTCAAATAGGAGTGTTATTGATGCAACTTCATCCACGTCAATAGTATTACTGGAGATTTCCATTATTTACATTGCAGTAGAGCCCCAAAGTCCAGTCCGGTCTGGGCCCTATTGTGCACACGCCCACACCTACACAGCAAGAGTCCCTACCTAAAGGGTTTGCAATCTCAAAGGACTGAGAGGTATGAGATTACCAGTTTCACATTTCATTACCATTATTGTATCATCTGCTTCTCTGATTGATAGGGTTATTTTTGTTTTAGTTCGGCTGGGGTAGACAGAGATCCAGATGTCGCACAAGATTTGACTCGACATCCAAGAGGGCAAATGAAATTCAGAGCAACATTCGTGTTTACTCAAATGTACTCTAAAGAGCATTCAGGGAACTGCTGAGAAAAATATTAGGATGAATAACTATGAGTTACCATATGGTACTCAGTACTGAATGGAGAGGTATTTGGAGAGGAAGAAAATAATGTAAAGAGACTCTTCAGCCACAGAGACCAGCATCTTCCATTTAGAGTTCTCATATGCAGATATTAGTTGTTGGTTTAAAAAAACCTACTTCCCTATAAGACAGTGGCAGGCGGTTGGAAAACTACTCATCTGGGGGAAAAAAAATCTTTGCATTTGAGCCTGAGACTACAGAAAGGAGGAGTTAGCATTCTGCCCTATCAGGGTAGACTTCATTGTCTATCTTTAGTGACTGAAGCCCAAATACAAATTCATTTGGCCCCTGAAAAGTTACAGTCAGGAGTGGAATGACGTTTAATGCTCCAGTGTTCAATCTCATTTCTACACTCACCGTGCAGAGCAGCAAGCTCAAAACTTGTAACCAGAAAGAGCTGAGAGCGCTCTCATCGTTTCTTCACTTGGTGGTCTCTCTACTTTCCATCTAACATCATGCTCAGTTCTAAAATAGTCAAACCCAGAGATTTGCTAAATTCCTGATTGGCAATTGTGCATCTTCCTCCACCATAAGATGGCCAAACACACAGGTGTCAGTCGGGAGCTTCACAAGATGGATAGATTTAAATCAATGTGATTTAAGTCACCAGTGTTAATCATGACTGAAATCAGCAAGGAGAAAATCTTATTTAAATCATTCATTTTTGCATTCATACTTAGTTATTTTCCTAAAGAAAGGCGGATATCATTAAAACACTCTACATTCACAACTAAATATAGCCTTTCCACAAAATTGGGTAATTTTTGCTTACCAGAAGAATACACTGTCTACGCACATTTAAGGAACTATACAGCCTTAATACACATTTGTTCAGATTTTTAATTTTTTACATATTAGAAAATATTGAAGGGTACAATTCTCCCTTATTAGATTATTAACTTTTTAAACTGGTAATCTGTAGCAAACTACATTTAGATAAAAACAACAAATGATCTGGTAGCACTTTATAGACTAACAAAACTTGTATAAAGTGCTATCAGACCATTTGTTGTTTTTTTCTGTACAGACTAACTCGGCTACCCCCTGAAGCTACATTTAGATACCAATTGTAATTCAATTAAATGCGCAAAACAGTATTTTAAAATTGTTTTATTAGTTAAGTTTAATCACTTTTAAATGCAAAACATGTCTTGACAAATAAGAGCAAATATCTGTAGATAGTGAAACGAATTGATTGTTTCTGGTCACCATGTCTTTTAAGATTTCAGAACTAGCAGAGATCATCCTCTCAAGTTTCATTTTTATTGATAGATTGAAAGTGGAAAATGAGCCTTCCTGCTCTTTCAACTCCCAAATGATTTAACTTTAAATGAGCTTAGTCACTCATCTGAGCTAGTTGAATAAACTGAAAGAAAATATTTTCTCTGCACCTGCAGAGGTTACTAGAATTGGAAGTTGGTTTAGCACTTCAAGAAACTGGTTCCAGATGCTTAGCCCAGTAACTTCCACCAACTCAGTGGCTTGTCTTTAAAACTTTTGGCAGCCAACATGCACTGCTTGAATTGTTTTTATTTAATTGAAATATTCATATATTACGGTAAATTCAGACCCTAACATGTAATTATTTCAAATTTAATTTTTAAAAAGAAAATTGTATTTGACTTTGTATTTAAATCCTGATTTTTAAAATCTGTTCGTTTGTTTTTAATCATTTTTTTATTCAGAAAAGATCGTCTTTGGAAAGTAGCACGATGTCTTTAGGCAGGTGTTAGGCAGACTGCAGCATGGGCCCTCTCTCTCAATAGTGAGGGTTCCGAGGGCAAAATGCCAACCCCAGAGAAAAGTTATGCTATCAGAAGCAGTATACACACTTCCAAATCAAAACTATCTAGCTCAGATTTCAGCAAGCACAGAACCAAGGAAAGAATCACGGCACAGGGCTCTGCACATTTTCTTTGCAGTAACAACTACAGTATTTTGAGTTATGCATTAAGGAAGCCATTAATATTGAAGTTCTGAATGATAAAAACTCTGGTGAGAGCAAGAGACTAAACAGCATGAGGCTACACTGGAGTCTTTACTCCTAGGACACACTCAAGGCACTTAACACATTTCTGAATGTTTGGAGCCCGTCCAAACAAGCCTTTGTTCCAGGATACAAAGTTTGTCGTTTATGAAGAGTACTTCAGAAATGTTTGTATTTATCCAGCCCAGGCTATTACAAACACGTTAACCACAATGAGTTAAATAGCAATACGCTCCAGGTAAAAACATTTTAAAAGCCCTAAAAGGCTAATTGTTTTGTCACTGCTGCTAATTGTGAACCAGGCGAATTATGCCTCAATTCTCAGAGGACAATGAACATGCAGCATGACAACACAGTGCTAACAGATCAGCTACATCTATGATCATAAAGAGGTGGCCTGATTGTTCCATTGCTCATGCAGTCAAAGAAAATATATTCATCCTGGCACTTCAAGTTCACACAAAGGAAGCAAGGAAAGACCTGACCAAAAAAGCTCTGGGTCATATGCTGGCTATGAAAAAATACTGACTACATATTACTCATTCAAATAGGGTGATTACGGTCATCAAGTTTTTCACTAAGGCAAAAGCACAGCTAGCAATGATCAGCCCACACAAACTGGATGCTTAACGGAAAGATGCTGAACAGAAAGTGTTTTGTTTGACTTCTTGTGTAACGTGACCTTTACAGTTCAGGCAACTAAAGATCACAGTGGGACTTGAAGAGGAAGCCCATGTGATAACAAGTTCAAGAATGTAACTACCTATTTGTTAAGAAGCATTCATTAAGAGACACTCATCTACAGTCTCTCTAATCAGGCACCAAGCTACCAATATGCAAGCTCTCCATTGTAATTAAAGACATCCCCTCCCGGCAAAAAAGCAAACACTTGCTCAAATTGAGGAGGATAGCAGAATGCCACACTTCTCAGCTAATTCACTACAACGGGACATTTTGCAAAAAGCACCTGAAGACTGAAAAAACAATCAAAGTCTTCATAATTAAATCAGACAAGGAATATTTCTATTGATTTCCATTTGTAGATCATAGCATTCTTTGCCTATCCGCACACAAAATGACGAGAGCATTCTAAAAATTATTATTCATATGATAAGCTTCAGGGGGTAGCCGAGTTGATCTGTACAGGATAAACTTCAAAAACAACAAATAGTTTGGTAGCACTTTAAAGACTAACAAAACATGTAGATGGGATCATGAGCTTTCATGGGCACAGCCCACTTCTTCATAGCCCACTTCTTCTATGCCCATGAAAGCTCATGATCCCATCTACGTTTTGTTAATCTTT